>NC_134439.1:6790409-8153742 GCF_030867145.1 Opisthocomus hoazin | reverse complement strand
GAGGGATAGATGGAGAAAGGAAAAAGGAAGAATGCTGGCTTTGGGGTCAGGAAGGAAGTGCCTTTTTTCTCTCCGTCTTCTCTTCTCCTTTCTAGCAGTAACAGCATCTTGAGGAAACCTGTGCACAAGGTCCTGTGCAGCCTGCTGTAGGCGACCCTGCTTCGGCAGGGTGGTTGGACTAGATGACCCACAGAGGTCCCTTCCAACCCCTACCATACAACCCTGGGACCCGTGCCACGGCCATATGATCCTGGTTCATTACAGGAGTCATCTTTCTCCCTTCCTATTGTCGCCAGAACATCGAAGGTGGCCACACATTGTGTGGGATCCACCCACATGGAAACATTGTGAACAAATAGGGCTGCGTCTTTACTGGGATCACAAGAAGGAAGTGAACCAGTAGCAGGCGGCCTCAATACAGTCCCTGGGGTGCAGCACACAGGCAGGGCACGTGAGGCTGAAGGAAGCTCCCATCAGCCTTTGCCATCCCTGGCCCTTGCCTGAGCAGTCAGGAGTGAAAGGGCTGGTTCTTGCTGCTGCCTTGGCATATAAACTCTGTAACTTTCCCGTTTGGTGAGATTTCACATCAGCAGAGTCTGTCACTGCTGCTCTCTGCTCTCCCCTAGAGCTGTAGCAATAACATGCTCTCTCATGTTACCTTGCAGATAACTCACACTAGGTGAAGGTGACGCCACTCTGTCTGGAAAAATCATTAATTTCTGCTTGTTGAAGATAAGCATAGGAGGCATGACCATAACACCAAGCCCTCCTTCCTAGAATTTGTTACCTTTGGCTCAGATGATAGTTACGAAAACTAAAATAGAATCAAAATAGTACAGAGAAGTACTTATATCACGTCAGTTTAGCGAGAGGAGAGGGACCAGATCCGCTTACAAGATTCCCCAGGCTTGAAGACAGACCTTGATTCACAGAGAGAGTAACACAGTTTGTGCTAGCTAGCTGTCTAACCAAAGACATCCTTGTAATGTGGCCACACATTCATTCACTCCCAAAAAAGGTCTGCCAAATTGGAGCCAAGGAGTCAAAGCAAACAGGATGGTCTGTGTATTTGGGAGGGGACAGCAGTGATAAAAAGGAGGAACCTAGGGGACTTGTAAGAAAGTCGGAGAGAGACTTTTTGTCAAGGCCTGTAGTGATAGGACGAGGAGCAACAGTTTTAAACTGAAATAGGGTGGCTGTAGATCGGACAAAAGGAAAAAATTTCTTAAGATGAGGGTGGTGAGACACTGGAAAAGGTTGCCCAGAGAATGGTGGGATAGCCAATCACTGGAAGCGTTCAAGGTCAGATTCGACGGAACTTTGAGGAACATGATCTGTTTACAGATATCCTTGCCCATGGCAGGGAGACCGGACTAGATGATCTTTAAAGGTGTCTACCAGTCCAAACGATTCTGTTATTTTACACTACCTTTCTACAGTAAGTAAACCCACTGCACTGTATCCCTCCCATTGAGAATTCTAGGTTAGGATGGGTTCTCCTGGCCTCTCCTGCAAAGCTGGTGCCTACGTCTTGTCAATACCATAGTCCTCCCTGACTCCTAGCACCACACTGCTGAGCTTACCAAGGAAAAAGAAAAGGCGTGCACAAGAAAGTGGATGGTAGGCGCTGAACTACGTCACGTAATTATACTCAGACCAAATACACACACAAATTCAGAAATTAGAGAATCACCCGATGCATAACTACGTGTTCTTCAAGCAAACCTGTTTTAACAGTCAATGCGCAATCATCCCCAGCAACCCCCTCCCAGAGCCAGCCCTGCGCAACGTGTGGCTTCCTGGGGATCTTGCGAGAGCTTCTGCAGAGGGAAGGATGACACAGAGATGCGGGCTGGGACGAGCAGAACTTTAATGAGGCAAAAGAGGTAAACAAGTTTACTCTGAGTGAAGACCCCAGAGTAGGAACAACCAGGGGCATATAGGAATCTATGCCCCATGGCTATGGCAGAGATCCCACCAGGTGTCCATCTGCCTGCCCCACAGAGGGAGCAGGGCCAGCAGGTCTTCCCCAGGCTGGCTTTGTTGGGCTCCCAGGGGAGCACAGGAGAACAAGGACTCGTGAGAGAAAGCAGAGAGGAGAAGAGGGGAAAGGCAGGCATGGGGCTATGCTTCCTGAGAGCCCAGGCTGCGCCCATCCCTTCACAAGGGGTGCTGGAGATGGTCAGCCACTCTGAAAGTAATAACCCAATGCCCCATCCCGTGCCTGGTGCCATCTTGTGGGTGGCTGGGAGCCTTCCCCAGGGCCATCGCCAGCAGCTTTAGCAGGGGAGGCACCTCGTCCCACAGTAGCGGCTGCCGAAGCCGGAGAGGCCAAAGCCCCCGGAGGAGATGGGCACTCCCTGAGAGTTGAGGATGCTGCCAACGGCAGCGGAGGTGGAGGATCCCACGGCGGTGTTCTGTGGGAAGGAGTTGAGGATGGGGCCGGGCAGGGTCACCACCACGGGGGAGGGCTGGATGACGACGGTGGAGTCCTGGCACTGCCTGACACAGGGCTCATTGCAGCTGTTGGCCAGCGGGGTCGGGCCGCAGGGCTGGCATGGCAGGCATGGGTTGTAGCAGGACATGTCTCGGGGCTGGAGGGGCACCTGCGAGAAAGGGCAGTAGGAAGCAGAGCAAGAAGGGTGGGTGAAGAGCAGCTTGTCACCACATCATGAGGGAGACTCTTGCCCTCAGCCCACAAAAACCCCATCAGTTGCAACCAAGCCATGGAGATCCTCGCCTAGCCCATAGCTCGAGAGACATGCCAGACAAGCCCCAGCCTTTCTCCATACCACGCCTTCTGCTCCCTTCCTTCTGCCATGTCACACAGCTCCAAGACCCACCACAAGACAAAGGGACAGAAGAGGAAGAGGAGGAGGAATTGAGAAATAGGACAAAGGTATTCAGACTCACCTTGTTCCCAAGGAGATGGGGGCAAGAAGACTGGGTGAGAGGGTGAGGAGAACGGCCCACTTTTATACTGCTCCTGCACTGTCCCAGGCCCACAGTCACTTCACACGGGCAGCAATTTTCCAGCAGACTCAACTCCAAAGAAATATAAATATATCCTACCTAATGGCACAGGCTGTGTTTTGCTTTTCATCAAGACTGACATTACATTTCCTGATTTCTGACATGCCCACTACAACACAGAGGCTCATTTCAAGCACCAGAATGGGATGCCCAAAGATTTCCTGAGCTGGAATATGTCGATACAGGCAGAAGACGCGCCCCCAAGTGCTCCAGCAGGAAGCACCCCCACAGGAGTCTGTGCAGTTGGAAGACTTGGGTCTGGGGAAATCTGGTGAGATTGTTTTCAAACCCCTGTGCAGGAAGGCATACATCCTCCCACCACACAAGTCTTCCCACCAATGCAGGCCTCTGCTGAGTGCCCAAAGGCTCCTGTGAAATAGGATGTGCTGTGTCCTTCTAGCTTGCTGTCTGTCTCCCTGCTCGCTCCAGCAGGCACTGGTCACTGCCTCCAAAGGCAGGTGGGGTGTGCTACTGGTTTCAGATCCCTTTCCCCAAGGAAATCTTCTCGGGAGGCATTCGATGGTTTCTTTGGCAAAGTCATCCCCTCTCCTGGCAGTCTCTGGGGGTCCTCAAACAATGCCCTCAGCAGGCTTGTGGAAGAACGTTACTGTCCTGAAGCCCATGATTCCTCAAGAAGCCCTGTTGAGTTGTGTCCCTCCTTGCTACCAGAGGAGTGATTTGGGGCTTGGGACAGCGCCTTGTTCCTCCCACTCTCCTCGCACCACCAGGCACTTTGGCTGTGCGCTTTGGACCCTGACCTGCATGACACCCAAAGACCTGGCCACTTTTCCAATACACGCTGACCATGCTGTGTCCACACCCAAGCTGTGGGAGTGCTGGCAAGAAGGTCAGGCTGAGGGCAATGGCCGCTGGGTCTGCCTGGAGCTGCGTACTTGGTTGCAGCCTAGGGCTTGGAAATGGATTTCCCAGGGCAGGGGTTGAATTGCCCTGGCTGGAGGGGAATTCAGCCCTGTGTGGGACATGGACCGGCACACAGCATGCATGCCTAGCTTGACATCACACCAAAAGGCTGAGAGAAGGCCCATCCAAAATGAGAGTGTGACTCGCCATGGGTAGGGAGAGTCTATCCCAGGAAGCCTGCCTACTGAATCACAGAATCAGAATGGTAGGGGTTGGAAGGGACCTCTGTGGGTCATCTAGTCCAAAAGGCATTCCCTTGCCCTCCTGGCCCGTGTCCCGGCTACCTCCATGCCTGCAGGGTGGGGAAGTGCTTCACCTCTTTGATGTAGTCTGAGAGCTGCTTTTGTACCCAGGGCCCTTCTGAGCACGTCCCCTCCCTGAGCATCCCCAGGTAAGTGGCACTGCAGAGTCCTGCCAACCCTGACTTGTTTGGGAGTTTTGGGAAGTTTCCTTGCCTCTCCAATGGTGCTGGTTCGTCCTTCAGTTGGAAGCAACCTCTGCACATCATCTCGTCCAAACCCTTCAGCTCAAAGCATGATCAGCCTTTAGAGAACACTAAGGGCCAAGTCCTGTCAAGCTCTGAATATGTGTAAGGATGGAGAAGCCCGAACTTGTTCATGCAAATTTACCCTGTGTTTTACTACTCTCATGCTGTAAAAGTATTTACTTAGGTTTTTGTGGATTTTCCTGTATTTCATTGTGTCCCTATTAGCTCTTGTCCCTTCACTGGATAGGTTTCAGAAGAGTCTGGCTCTATGTTTTTTACTTTCTCCCTTCAGCTCTTTTACCCATTCCAAAGAAGTGTGTCCCACGTCCTTCTCTCCTCCAGGGTGAGCAACCCTGCCTCTTGCAGCCCCTTCTGCCTCAGGGTCTCCAGTTGCTTCATGGGATCTGGGGCCCTTTGCTGCACTCACATCAGTATGGCCATGCCTCCCTCATACTGGAGAGCCACAAACTGGAGAGCAATGGTGATCTCAGCACAGCTGAGCCAAGAAGAGGGATCACCTTCTGCAATCTGATAGCAACGATTTTCCTAATGCAGCCCAAGACGCTGTCAGTGGGGAACATCTGGAGGATACTGCCAAACACACATTTGCGCTTCAGGTCCTTAGCAGAAAATTTTGCATAAAGCTTTTATTTTCCTAGGGCCCTCAGATATGCTCCATCCAGTTGTAGGCACACTTTCCAGCTCGTGGTGGTCAAGTTGTGCGCAGGGTTGCAGATGGCTTGGTAGCAATCATAGGTTATTATGACGATCAGATCTCTATGAGAGCAAAAAGGTAATGGAAATTATCTAAGCTATGCAACCTTCAAAAGAAAGGTCCTCTTTCTTTTGAAACAAGAAAAGGAGGAGAGGTCAGCCACTGTCTTGGGCACTGTGACTGAGGAATCACAGATGCCAGCATAAGAGGGATTGTTGCACAAGCATGTGGATTTGTGGAGGCATTTGTCATGGACAACAGACAGCACTGTGAAGAAGCTGCGATGATGCTGTACATGGAGAGGCACAGGAACACAACAGAGAGGAACACTGACATCTATGCAATCGAGAAAATTCCCAGAAGAATCAACTCCTTCACTGCGGTCTGAATCAATGTCTTTTTATCTAAATTTTTCTTCCTGAAAGGGAAGGGGAAATTGTACACAAAAAGTTAAGTCTACTTTTGGTCTTTTAGTTAGGAAGTGTTGTGTTCATCTGCTTGCTGATGACACCAGCAACGAGCGAAGTAGGAGGATGTAAAGCATTCATTTTCCCAATTCAGATCTTACTCTTGACTCACTGACTGTAGAAACACGGAGAAACACGGAGAAATCATCAGATAATATGAGAAGATGTTTGGTATCTGGAGAATTTGCATTTATCTTTAAAATTCATCCTTTTCATTCACCCTAGCGATTACCAAGTCTGTCTGGTAACCCTGGTACATTTTTGTTCTTAGAGTTGTCATGTATCATTGAATTCCATTGCTTTACAGAAAAAAAAAAAAAAAAACCTTTCGGATTTATAGATTCTTTTTTGTTCTATCCTAATAAAAATATCCTTTTTCATCCTCTCCTCATTAGAGCACATAACATACATAATCAAGAGTTAAATTTCTTACAAAATGCTTCCTTTTGATGAGACATTCTTGTTAGTGAAACTGAAGAAAATCAATCTATAGTATTCTCCATGAAAATGTAGAGGAATGATTTGTTCAAAATCTCTGAAGTGTGCCCAGATATAGCAGAAGGCCTTCAGATGGAACAGAGGTACCCCACATTGTCTGTGAGTCAGGACTGGATACAAAGCATGCAATTTTTCAATTGGAAAATAATAGCTGGGAAATTTACCAATGGGAATGAAGGATACACCATTCTTGTCAAATGAACAGCTTCCCCACTCCAAAAAGACCCCAACATACTATGACGTTGCATGTTCATTTTGGCAGATTTGCTTAGATTGTACTAGGAATGTAATTCAGTGGAGATTCTGGACCTTGTATTAATTTGGAGGTCCAACTAAGTTATCTATTTGCCATGAAAAGAACTGGGAGTCGGGATTCTATTGTTAAACAAGGGTATGAATAAAAAGTTAGGTGAAGCTAGACCGATTACATGGAGGTGGTAAAATGGAAAGTACAATGAAAGAAATACATACTGTTGTCCATTGTAACAACCTCCACTGAAATGGTACCCAAGAAATATAACTGTATTGAGTCAGAAATACAAAAATTCATATTGCAGTTACAGTGCATTGCTGGTTCGTTTCTTATGTGGTGTCCACCACCAGGACCCTCAAAATAATTTTTGCCGAAACAGCTTATCAGGTTGTCAGCCCCAGCCTGTACCAGTGGATTATCCCTCCTCAGGTACACGTGCAGGGTTTTGCATTTCCTCTTTTTTGCACTGAATGACTGTTCATTTCTCCAGCCCGTAGAGGTCCTGCTGAATGGTAGCACAATGGTACCATCCCTCCCAGTTTTGTGTCATCTGCAAACCTTCTGTGGGTGCACTCTATCCCATTGTCCAGGTCACTAATGGAGAGGTTAAAGAGCAAAGAGTAGAAACGATAACCAGAACTGTTTTCTTCCGAGAAAATCCTAAAAGAGCTCAAAGGACCAAAATAACAGCAAAACTCTCCAAGGACAGGATCTGCATTCTGTGCCATGCCCTGATTGGAGATCTGTCTGACGCTATACAGCTTGGTGTTCCCAGCATCTGAAAGGCTTGAAGATTGTTAATCCTCTTTTTCTTTCTTGTGATAGGTCCAATAAGTGGTATTTAAGAAGTAAGGGAGGGAGGCATTCAAAGTTATGTATGTCATTTGTTTTCCCAAGTGACCACTGCATGTGATGGAGCTCTGCGTTTCCGGAAATGACTGAACACCTGCCTGCCCATGGGAAGTAGTGAAAGAACTACTTCTTTCAGTTTGCTTGTGCGTGCAGCTTTTGCTTTACCTGTTAAACTGTCTTTATCTCAACCCATGAGTTTTCTCACTCTCACCCTTTAGATTCTCTCCGGCATCCCACCAGCAGGGGAGCGAGCAAGAGGCTTTGTGGCTAAACTATGACCGACTGCCAAAAGAAGGGAAGTATGTAAAAGGTCTAGTATGAAAGGAGATATGACAACAACTGGGGGGAACTTGTCCTGTCCTCTGCTGGTACTGGATCATGGGGTGAAAGGTAGAGCTCTGGTAGGTGTGAGGGGTCTGGAAGGTGTCTGTCTCCCACCGTGCCTAGGCCCTTTTTCTGGGTGACAGTGGCCTGGCCTACGGTGTCTGGAAGAAAGTGAGAGACAGAAATAGTGCAAGGCAAGGCTCCAAGCAGCAAACCTAGAGGTGGGATGCAAGTTCTTGCGGAAGAAAGCTTTCTGTTCTTTACTCTTCTACAAGAACACAGGGGTTGGGAAGAGCAAGGTGGTGAGGGCAAGATCTCTCAGTCCTCAGCTCAGTGTGGTCCCACAGTGTAACAGTGACCACCACCTCGTGCTAGGATGCCCCTACAGGGCAACCGTATTGTGTCCCACTCCCAGATTCCTGCTGTCTTGTTGCTCAAAGGTCCCAGGAAACAGTCTGCGACCCACGTAGCAGCTGAGAAAGTTGCATCCTGCTTCCAATCTCCTGTCATCTGGGTTGGCTTCTAAGTCCCAGTATCTACAAATCAAAGCCAGACTGGAGGAAAGAGGGGTCTTTGGCAGTTTTGACATACAAAAAGAAATCAGTAGCCACAGCAGGCTTCATTGTACATGCCAGACAGAAGGGAGGGCGGGACTGCCTGTTAATGTCAATAGAATGAGAGCGGCTCCACCTTCGAAATATTCACTGAATTTGTGTTGGCAGGACAGAAATTTCCAACAGCAGTAGAGGAGACAGCTCCCTCAGGGACACAGCTGTGAAACATTGGACCAAGTGGATCAGGAGAGAGAAGCAGGGAAAAACGAATGGAGGGAGGGAGTGAGGGAGGGAGCAAGGCAGGGAAGGATGGGGGAAGAAAAGCAGAAGTTCATCTGCAACGGTCTCGGCCACTTGGCCACATCCCGGGCAGTGCTTCCTGCTCCCCTTATGGCTCTGTCAGAAGGGCCCAGATACAGCTAGGCTGAGTCAGGCCACAGGGGCATTGACAAGCATCAGGGTGCCAGTCCTGTGCAACAGAGCAATGGGAGCAGGTGGGGACCTCTCAGGAACTGGCAGCCCCATGTCCCAGTAGACAAGACCTGCATCCCTTGGGACTCACGGCCAGTCTCTGATAAAGTCCCTGATGTGTTTTTTTTTGTCCTCACCAGTGCCGAGGTGAGGGCACCTCTTCTGAACGAGCAGTTCTGTGGGTAGAGCAGCAGCTGTCTTCACGCATGGGAGTCCTTGGATGTCTGGTCAAGGACTGCAGGGCTGGGAGGAGCTTGGCCTTCCTTGCCAACTGGGCTGAAAACAACCCCACAGGAGTGCCCCAGGCCAACGTCCGCAGCCTGCAAGGGAACCCTCCAGCACTTCAGACACAGCTTATGATAGCAATGACATGTTCCTGCCATGGAAATTCTTGGAATTCTCATTCCAGAACTCAAAATAAATATCCATGGGCGAATGAACATGACATAAACACAGGAATCAAAAGAGAGCAATGAAGGAATCTGAAACGCAGGCCATATTGCTAGCTGGGATGTTATGCAACTGAGCCTCTCAGAAAATTATTACTTCCGCAAACTATTCCTCTAGACCCGGAGCAGTGCAGGACCAGGCTCATTCTTCAGTTTCTCATCTGCTTCATTCCCCTTTTTCTCCTTGTGAAAGAGGTCAGTTGGAAGCTCAGTTCTATTCCTCCAGGGTGTGGTCTTGCCTGAAGAGACATCTAGCTCAGCTGTATGAGGAGGCCTGGGGCTGTCTGTGATGGAGAAGGGAAGTGAGTAAAAGGTCTAGTATGCAGGGAGAGTGAGGATTCAAGCAAGTGAATTCTGAGATCCGGGCTAGACAAAAGCGTTCTTGGGCCTGGCTGCTCTTTGCAGGGTTCTTGGGACCTAAAGACAAAGAATTATATATGCCTCCCTGCATAGTCTCTACCTCCTCAGTCAGCAGGTACCTTGGATCTCTCACTGTGGGATGAGAGGCTGCTCCTCTCCCAACCCCATGCTCTCCTTTCCCCTGCCCTCTCTCCCAGGTGCACCTCCAGCTCTGAGACATGCCTTGCTATGATCAGTGCCTGCCATGGCTGCTGTGCTGACCCTGCAGACAAACACCACCAGCCAACGGCTGCAATGAGCCCTGTGTCAGGCAGTGCCGGATCTTCACTGTTGTCATCGAGCCCTCCCCTGTGGTGGTGACCCTGCCCAGCCCCTTCCTCAGCTCCTTCCCACAGAGCACTGTTGTGGCATCTTCCACCTCCACTGCTGTCAGCCGCATACACAGAAAGCTCTAACCCCAGAAGAGGGAGAAGAGAGGAGAGGAGAGGAGAGGAGAGGAGAGGAGAGGAGAGGAGAGGAGAGGAGAGGAGAGGAGAGGAGAGGAGAGGAGAGGGAAATCCAAAGAAGTCAAAGTCCAGCCCACTGTATCATCATGCAGGAGAAAAGCAGCACTGCACAGCGTGGATGTGTGCTCTGACACAGACACTACCCTGACTCCGGCTGTGCATTGGATGCAAAGGAAAGCAAAAGATTTGTTCTCTAATTCCCATCAGCAGGTGATATCCAGCCATTTCCTGGGAAGCAGGCCTTCAGTACCTGTAGTGGTTGCTCTGGAAGACAAATGTCACAAGAACAAATGCCCTGCCTCCTCCTTTCCCTTAGCTTTTATTGCTGAGCAGATGTCATATGGTATGGAATATCCCTGTGGTCAGTTTGGGTCCGCTGTCCTGCCTATGCCCCCTCCCAAGATCTTGCACACCCCCAGCCTACTGGGGGTTTCTTTCTACTACAGGGAAATGTTGGAGAGACAGCCTTGATGTCATGTGAGCACTGCTCAGCAGGAGCCAAAACACTGGTGTGTTACCAACACTTTTCTAGCTACCAATACAAAGCACAGCACTATGAGGACTGCTATGGGGAAAATTAACTCCATCTCAGCCAGACCTAATACACCTGTGAAGTACCGGATTCTAAAGAGTTTAGGTAACATTAGGATTTAAGCTACGGTTCCTGGAGGAACTGTGTGGCTTTGTGATTGTGTCTGGAGGGCATGTTCACCATACTGCCTGAAAAACTTGTGATAACCATTTTCCTGTCCTTCCTCCTGAGGCTCCACATGCCCTGTTGTTTTCCAGTGGGAACAGACTCAAAGGCTCTAGTGGACAGCTCAGCCTGGGAAGATATCA
Organism: Opisthocomus hoazin; assembly: GCF_030867145.1. Lineage (NCBI taxonomy): Eukaryota > Metazoa > Chordata > Aves > Opisthocomiformes > Opisthocomidae > Opisthocomus > Opisthocomus hoazin. The sequence continues at coordinate 8,143,012 of NC_134439.1, read as the reverse complement.
CAAGGCAGATGTGGGCAGCTGCTGATGAGAACGAGCTTCCTACCACAGGAAGTCACATCACTGCAGACTTCCCTATGGGAAAGGAGGCTCAGGATGGGCTGAACGTACATGTATCCTGTCTGAACTCAGTAACCACTGAATTTCCTGTTGGTGGAAAGTAATTTCCAAAGCTGCAGGTCTGATCGGCTGCACGGTCTACCTGAGGGTTTCCCTGGGAAAGGCCCCTGAAATGGTGGGGCCTGTGAGCCTCAGCCGCAGGGAGAGGGGCCCTCCAGAAGCAAGAGCTGCCTGCCAGGGAGGGCTCACAATTGCTGCTGGATGCAGAAGCAGTTCTCAGTGCCAATGCCACCTGCCAGTGCGGCCAGCAAGATGCACTCCTCAGTCGGGCAGTGGTTGGACTCCCCATTATCTGCAGGGCACGCTTGAAGGCTGAGGAGGACATTTGTGTGCAGGGATGCAGCAAGGCAGGCCCTGATGGCTGCTGGCTCTGCAGGAGCCAGGGACATCTTCCTCCGCTGCAAGGGACAGTGTCTCGAAAGGAGCCCGCTGCCCGTGTCTCACCCACCCCTTCCTCCATGAATGCTGATGGCTCTCCTTCGGGCCTGCAAGATCTCTCCTGAGCAACACCATTCTCTCTGGCAGCCGGAGAGAGCCTCCAGAGAGAGAAGCACCACGCAGAGGCCCAGGCTGGGATGCAGCAGAACTTTAATGAGTAGAAAGAGGGAAAGGAGGTCCTCTGAGTGGCGGCCATGACACGGGGAGCACCAGCGGTAGCTAGGAGTCTTTTGCCCTTGGCCAGGGTGGAGTGTGCACTGGGTGTCTGTCTGCCTGCCTGCTTGCCCCCAAGGGGCAGAGGCGCAGCAGGTCCTTCTTCAGATGGGGCTTAGCAGGTGCTCATAGCCCAGGGGAGCAGAAGACCACAGAGAAAAGAGAGAGAGAAAAAAGAGCGAGAATCAGGCAAGTCAGACAAAGGCCATGTTTTCAGAGAGCCCAGGGTGGCCTCTTCCTGCCTTCCTTTGCAGGTGGAGGCGTGAATGATCAGCCCCTCTGAAAGCGACAGCCATGCTCTCCATGATCAGTCAGTTACTGTCTCGTGGGCTTCTGGGGGTCCTTCTGTGCGGCCTTCTACGGCAGACTTAGCAGGGGAGGCATGTTCTGCCACAGTAGCGGCTGGTAATGCAGGAGAGATCAAAGCCTCCGGAGGAGATGGGCACTCCCTCGGAGCTGAGGATGCTGCCAACAGCAGCGGAGGTGGAGGATCCCACAACGGTGTTCTGCGGGAAGGAGCTGAGGATGGGTCCGGGCAGGGTCACCACCACGGGGGAGGGCTCGATGACGACGGTGGAGCTCTGGCACTGTCTGAAACAGGGCTCATTGCAGCTGTTGGCCAGCGGGGTTGGGCCGCAGGGCTGGCATGGCTGGCAGGGCACGCACTGGTTGTAGCAGGACATCTCGTAGGGCTGGAGGTGAACCTGTGAGAGAGGGCAGTAAGGGGCATGGCGGTGTGTGACATGTAGCCTGTCCACCCAACGCAAGGGAGCCAACGCATGTGCTGAGTGGCGAGCCGGAGGCTGTGCAGAGAGGCCCACGCACCTCCTTGCCTTTCTCCCTCGACGCTGTGCAAAGAGAACCAGACCCAGGAAAGCTTTTTCCTAGCCAAGAGCCTAAGAGTCCCCTCAGCCCACAGCCCCAGCCTCTCTCCACACCAGACCTTCTCCCCGCTTCCCCTCCCAGGAGAGGCAGCCCCAGGCCCCAGCATAGGACAGAGCTTCCAACTCACTTGCTTCCAAAGGAGAAGGAGGGGAACGAAGCGGATGAGAGAGTGAAGACCTGCAATGGCTTTTATACTGGTCCTGCACTGCCCCAGGGCCAGAGGAATCCTCTGTGGAAGTAATAATTTTCTGAGAAGCTCATCTGAAATGCAAAACACCCCAGTTAATGATACACAGACTGTGTTTTGGTTTCCTGCATGGCTGCCTTTGCATGTCCTTGTTTGGCCATACCTGATCCCCCTTGAAGGCTGAGTCTCCTGGCACCCGTGTGGCCCAGCTCTTCCTGCTTGCAGTCATGGCCTACGACCGATCTGTGGCCACGTGCCAGCCCTGGGGTCCACAGTGTCACGTGATCAGAAGTCACAGGACACAGCCCCGGACACACTAATGGGTTTGGTGTTGGCAGTGGACCCCCAGTGAGAGCCCAGAGAGCAGACAAGGCCAACAGGCACACCAAGGCCTCCCCTGAGTAGCTTTAGGGGAAGAGAGGAAAAAGCAGCAGAGTGGACTGCCAGACAGAGGAGGTGGCCAGGGATATAACCCTCACAGTCATTGCCAGCAGGGCAAAAGGCTCCCTGGTCGACTGCAGTTGGGCACAAAAAAGGTAAGTGCCACTGGTGTCAACAAGGAGAGAGTGGCCCCAGCTCTCAGGCCCAGGAGAAAAGCAGCACTGCTCAGTGTGAATGTGTGCTTTGATGCAGATACTACCATGACTCTGGCTGTGCACGGGGCAACCAAAGAAGTCCCCAGGGCTGGCAAGTGGCCACAGATCGGTCGTAGGCCAAACAAGGACATGCAAAGGCAGCCATGCAGGAAACCAAAACACAGTCTGTGTATCATTAACTGGGGTGTTTTGCATTTCAGATGAGCTTCTCAGAAAATTATTACTTCCACAGAGGATTCCTCTGGCCCTGGGGCAGTGCAGGACCAGTATAAAAGCCATTGCAGGTCTTCACTCTCTCATCCGCTTCGTTCCCCTCCTTCTCCTTTGGAAGCAAGTGAGTTGGAAGCTCTGTCCTATGCTGGGGCCTGGGGCTGCCTCTCCTGGGAGGGGAAGCGGGGAGAAGGTCTGGTGTGGAGAGAGGCTGGGGCTGTGGGCTGAGGGGACTCTTAGGCTCTTGGCTAGGAAAAAGCTTTCCTGGGTCTGGTTCTCTTTGCACAGCGTCGAGGGGGAAAGGCAAGGAGGTGCGTGGGCCTCTCTGCACAGCCTCCGGCTCGCCACTCAGCACATGCGTTGGCTCCCTTGCGTTGGGTGGACAGGCTACATGTCACACACCGCCATGCCCCTTACTGCCCTCTCTCACAGGTTCACCTCCAGCCCTACGAGATGTCCTGCTACAACCAGTGCGTGCCCTGCCAGCCATGCCAGCCCTGCGGCCCAACCCCGCTGGCCAACAGCTGCAATGAGCCCTGTTTCAGACAGTGCCAGAGCTCCACCGTCGTCATCGAGCCCTCCCCCGTGGTGGTGACCCTGCCCGGACCCATCCTCAGCTCCTTCCCGCAGAACACCGTTGTGGGATCCTCCACCTCCGCTGCTGTTGGCAGCATCCTCAGCTCCGAGGGAGTGCCCATCTCCTCCGGAGGCTTTGATCTCTCCTGCATTACCAGCCGCTACTGTGGCAGAACATGCCTCCCCTGCTAAGTCTGCCGTAGAAGGCCGCACAGAAGGACCCCCAGAAGCCCACGAGACAGTAACTGACTGATCATGGAGAGCATGGCTGTCGCTTTCAGAGGGGCTGATCATTCACGCCTCCACCTGCAAAGGAAGGCAGGAAGAGGCCACCCTGGGCTCTCTGAAAACATGGCCTTTGTCTGACTTGCCTGATTCTCGCTCTTTTTTCTCTCTCTCTTTTCTCTGTGGTCTTCTGCTCCCCTGGGCTATGAGCACCTGCTAAGCCCCATCTGAAGAAGGACCTGCTGCGCCTCTGCCCCTTGGGGGCAAGCAGGCAGGCAGACAGACACCCAGTGCACACTCCACCCTGGCCAAGGGCAAAAGACTCCTAGCTACTGCTGGTGCTCCCCGTGTCATGGCCGCCACTCAGAGGACCTCCTTTCCCTCTTTCTACTCATTAAAGTTCTGCTGCATCCCAGCCTGGGCCTCTGCGTGGTGCTTCTCTCTCTGGAGGCTCTCTCCGGCTGCCAGAGAGAATGGTGTTGCTCAGGAGAGATCTTGCAGGCCCGAAGGAGAGCCATCAGCATTCATGGAGGAAGGGGTGGGTGAGACACGGGCAGCGGGCTCCTTTCGAGACACTGTCCCTTGCAGCGGAGGAAGATGTCCCTGGCTCCTGCAGAGCCAGCAGCCATCAGGGCCTGCCTTGCTGCATCCCTGCACACAAATGTCCTCCTCAGCCTTCAAGCGTGCCCTGCAGATAATGGGGAGTCCAACCACTGCCCGACTGAGGAGTGCATCTTGCTGGCCGCACTGGCAGGTGGCATTGGCACTGAGAACTGCTTCTGCATCCAGCAGCAATTGTGAGCCCTCCCTGGCAGGCAGCTCTTGCTTCTGGAGGGCCCCTCTCCCTGCGGCTGAGGCTCACAGGCCCCACCATTTCAGGGGCCTTTCCCAGGGAAACCCTCAGGTAGACCGTGCAGCCGATCAGACCTGCAGCTTTGGAAATTACTTTCCACCAACAGGAAATTCAGTGGTTACTGAGTTCAGACAGGATACATGTACGTTCAGCCCATCCTGAGCCTCCTTTCCCATAGGGAAGTCTGCAGTGATGTGACTTCCTGTGGTAGGAAGCTCGTTCTCATCAGCAGCTGCCCACATCTGCCTTGTGATATCTTCCCAGGCTGAGCTGTCCACTAGAGCCTTTGAGTCTGTTCCCACTGGAAAACAACAGGGCATGTGGAGCCTCAGGAGGAAGGACAGGAAAATGGTTATCACAAGTTTTTCAGGCAGTATGGTGAACATGCCCTCCAGACACAATCACAAAGCCACACAGTTCCTCCAGGAACCGTAGCTTAAATCCTAATGTTACCTAAACTCTTTAGAATCCGGTACTTCACAGGTGTATTAGGTCTGGCTGAGATGGAGTTAATTTTCCCCATAGCAGTCCTCATAGTGCTGTGCTTTGTATTGGTAGCTAGAAAAGTGTTGGTAACACACCAGTGTTTTGGCTCCTGCTGAGCAGTGCTCACATGACATCAAGGCTGTCTCTCCAACATTTCCCTGTAGTAGAAAGAAACCCCCAGTAGGCTGGGGGTGTGCAAGATCTTGGGAGGGGGCATAGGCAGGACAGCGGACCCAAACTGACCACAGGGATATTCCATACCATATGACATCTGCTCAGCAATAAAAGCTAAGGGAAAGGAGGAGGCAGGGCATTTGTTCTTGTGACATTTGTCTTCCAGAGCAACCACTACAGGTACTGAAGGCCTGCTTCCCAGGAAATGGCTGGATATCACCTGCTGATGGGAATTAGAGAACAAATCTTTTGCTTTCCTTTGCATCCAATGCACAGCCGGAGTCAGGGTAGTGTCTGTGTCAGAGCACACATCCACGCTGTGCAGTGCTGCTTTTCTCCTGCATGATGATACAGTGGGCTGGACTTTGACTTCTTTGGATTTCCCTCTCCTCTCCTCTCCTCTCCTCTCCTCTCCTCTCCTCTCCTCTCCTCTCCTCTCCTCTCCTCTCCTCTCCTCTCCTCTCCTCTCCTCTCCTCTCCTCTCCTCTCCTCTCCTCTCCTCTCCTCTCCTCTCCTCTCCTCTCCTCTCCTCTCCTCTCCTCTCCTCTCCTCTCCTCTCCTCTCCTCTCCTCTCTTCTCCCTCTTCTGGGGTTAGAGCTTTCTGTGTATGCGGCTGACAGCAGTGGAGGTGGAAGATGCCACAACAGTGCTCTGTGGGAAGGAGCTGAGGAAGGGGCTGGGCAGGGTCACCACCACAGGGGAGGGCTCGATGACAACAGTGAAGATCCGGCACTGCCTGACACAGGGCTCATTGCAGCCGTTGGCTGGTGGTGTTTGTCTGCAGGGTCAGCACAGCAGCCATGGCAGGCACTGATCATAGTAAGGCATGTCTCAGAGCTGGAGGTGCACCTGGGAGAGAGGGCAGGGGAAAGGAGAGCATGGGGTTGGGAGAGGAGCAGCCTCTCATCCCACAGTGAGAGATCCAAGGTACCTGCTGACTGAGGAGGTAGAGACTATGCAGGGAGGCATATATAATTCATTGTCTTTAGGTCCCAAGAACCCTGCAAAGAGCAGCCAGGCCCAAGAACGCTTTTGTCTAGCCCGGATCTCAGAATTCACTTGGTTGAATCCTCGCTCTCCCTGCATACTAGACCTTTTACTCACTTCCCTTCTCCATCACAGACAGCCCCAGGCCTCCTCATACAGCTGAGCTAGATGTCTCTTCAGGCAAGACCACACCCTGGAGGAATAGAACTGAGCTTCCAACTGACCTCTTTCACAAGGAGAAAAAGGGGAATGAAGCAGATGAGAAACTGAAGAATGAGCCTGGTCCTGCACTGCTCCGGGTCTAGAGGAATAGTTTGCGGAAGTAATAATTTTCTGAGAGGCTCAGTTGCATAACATCCCAGCTAGCAATATGGCCTGCGTTTCAGATTCCTTCATTGCTCTCTTTTGATTCCTGTGTTTATGTCATGTTCATTCGCCCATGGATATTTATTTTGAGTTCTGGAATGAGAATTCCAAGAATTTCCATGGCAGGAACATGTCATTGCTATCATAAGCTGTGTCTGAAGTGCTGGAGGGTTCCCTTGCAGGCTGCGGACGTTGGCCTGGGGCACTCCTGTGGGGTTGTTTTCAGCCCAGTTGGCAAGGAAGGCCAAGCTCCTCCCAGCCCTGCAGTCCTTGACCAGACATCCAAGGACTCCCATGCGTGAAGACAGCTGCTGCTCTACCCACAGAACTGCTCGTTCAGAAGAGGTGCCCTCACCTCGGCACTGGTGAGGACAAAAAAAAACACATCAGGGACTTTATCAGAGACTGGCCGTGAGTCCCAAGGGATGCAGGTCTTGTCTACTGGGACATGGGGCTGCCAGTTCCTGAGAGGTCCCCACCTGCTCCCATTGCTCTGTTGCACAGGACTGGCACCCTGATGCTTGTCAATGCCCCTGTGGCCTGACTCAGCCTAGCTGTATCTGGGCCCTTCTGACAGAGCCATAAGGGGAGCAGGAAGCACTGCCCGGGATGTGGCCAAGTGGCCGAGACCGTTGCAGATGAACTTCTGCTTTTCTTCCCCCATCCTTCCCTGCCTTGCTCCCTCCCTCACTCCCTCCCTCCATTCGTTTTTCCCTGCTTCTCTCTCCTGATCCACTTGGTCCAATGTTTCACAGCTGTGTCCCTGAGGGAGCTGTCTCCTCTACTGCTGTTGGAAATTTCTGTCCTGCCAACACAAATTCAGTGAATATTTCGAAGGTGGAGCCGCTCTCATTCTATTGACATTAACAGGCAGTCCCGCCCTCCCTTCTGTCTGGCATGTACAATGAAGCCTGCTGTGGCTACTGATTTCTTTTTGTATGTCAAAACTGCCAAAGACCCCTCTTTCCTCCAGTCTGGCTTTGATTTGTAGATACTGGGACTTAGAAGCCAACCCAGATGACAGGAGATTGGAAGCAGGATGCAACTTTCTCAGCTGCTACGTGGGTCGCAGACTGTTTCCTGGGACCTTTGAGCAACAAGACAGCAGGAATCTGGGAGTGGGACACAATACGGTTGCCCTGTAGGGGCATCCTAGCACGAGGTGGTGGTCACTGTTACACTGTGGGACCACACTGAGCTGAGGACTGAGAGATCTTGCCCTCACCACCTTGCTCTTCCCAACCCCTGTGTTCTTGTAGAAGAGTAAAGAACAGAAAGCTTTCTTCCGCAAGAACTTGCATCCCACCTCTAGGTTTGCTGCTTGGAGCCTTGCCTTGCACTATTTCTGTCTCTCACTTTCTTCCAGACACCGTAGGCCAGGCCACTGTCACCCAGAAAAAGGGCCTAGGCACGGTGGGAGACAGACACCTTCCAGACCCCTCACACCTACCAGAGCTCTACCTTTCACCCCATGATCCAGTACCAGCAGAGGACAGGACAAGTTCCCCCCAGTTGCTGTCATATCTCCTTTCATACTAGACCTTTTACGTACTTCCCTTCTTTTGGCAGTCGGTCATAGTTTAGCCACAAAGCCTCTTGCTCGCTCCCCTGCTGGTGGGATGCCGGAGAGAATCTAAAGGGTGAGAGTGAGAAAACTCATGGGTTGAGATAAAGACAGTTTAACAGGTAAAGCAAAAGCTGCACGCACAAGCAAACTGAAAGAAGTAGTTCTTTCACTACTTCCCATGGGCAGGCAGGTGTTCAGTCATTTCCGGAAACGCAGAGCTCCATCACATGCAGTGGTCACTTGGGAAAACAAATGACATACATAACTTTGAATGCCTCCCTCCCTTACTTCTTAAATACCACTTATTGGACCTATCACAAGAAAGAAAAAGAGGATTAACAATCTTCAAGCCTTTCAGATGCTGGGAACACCAAGCTGTATAGCGTCAGACAGATCTCCAATCAGGGCATGGCACAGAATGCAGATCCTGTCCTTGGAGAGTTTTGCTGTTATTTTGGTCCTTTGAGCTCTTTTAGGATTTTCTCGGAAGAAAACAGTTCTGGTTATCGTTTCTACTCTTTGCTCTTTAACCTCTCCATTAGTGACCTGGACAATGGGATAGAGTGCACCCACAGAAGGTTTGCAGATGACACAAAACTGGGAGGGATGGTACCATTGTGCTACCATTCAGCAGGACCTCTACGGGCTGGAGAAATGAACAGTCATTCAGTGCAAAAAAGAGGAAATGCAAAACCCTGCACGTGTACCTGAGGAGGGATAATCCACTGGTACAGGCTGGGGCTGACAACCTGATAAGCTGTTTCGGCAAAAATTATTTTGAGGGTCCTGGTGGTGGACACCACATAAGAAACGAACCAGCAATGCACTGTAACTGCAATATGAATTTTTGTATTTCTGACTCAATACAGTTATATTTCTTGGGTACCATTTCAGTGGAGGTTGTTACAATGGACAACAGTATGTATTTCTTTCATTGTACTTTCCATTTTACCACCTCCATGTAATCGGTCTAGCTTCACCTAACTTTTTATTCATACCCTTGTTTAACAATAGAATCCCGACTCCCAGTTCTTTTCATGGCAAATAGATAACTTAGTTGGACCTCCAAATTAATACAAGGTCCAGAATCTCCACTGAATTACATTCCTAGTACAATCTAAGCAAATCTGCCAAAATGAACATGCAACGTCATAGTATGTTGGGGTCTTTTTGGAGTGGGGAAGCTGTTCATTTGACAAGAATGGTGTATCCTTCATTCCCATTGGTAAATTTCCCAGCTATTATTTTCCAATTGAAAAATTGCATGCTTTGTATCCAGTCCTGACTCACAGACAATGTGGGGTACCTCTGTTCCATCTGAAGGCCTTCTGCTATATCTGGGCACACTTCAGAGATTTTGAACAAATCATTCCTCTACATTTTCATGGAGAATACTATAGATTGATTTTCTTCAGTTTCACTAACAAGAATGTCTCATCAAAAGGAAGCATTTTGTAAGAAATTTAACTCTTGATTATGTATGTTATGTGCTCTAATGAGGAGAGGATGAAAAAGGATATTTTTATTAGGATAGAACAAAAAAGAATCTATAAATCCGAAAGGTTTTTTTTTTTTTTTTTCTGTAAAGCAATGGAATTCAATGATACATGACAACTCTAAGAACAAAAATGTACCAGGGTTACCAGACAGACTTGGTAATCGCTAGGGTGAATGAAAAGGATGAATTTTAAAGATAAATGCAAATTCTCCAGATACCAAACATCTTCTCATATTATCTGATGATTTCTCCGTGTTTCTCCGTGTTTCTACAGTCAGTGAGTCAAGAGTAAGATCTGAATTGGGAAAATGAATGCTTTACATCCTCCTACTTCGCTCGTTGCTGGTGTCATCAGCAAGCAGATGAACACAACACTTCCTAACTAAAAGACCAAAAGTAGACTTAACTTTTTGTGTACAATTTCCCCTTCCCTTTCAGGAAGAAAAATTTAGATAAAAAGACATTGATTCAGACCGCAGTGAAGGAGTTGATTCTTCTGGGAATTTTCTCGATTGCATAGATGTCAGTGTTCCTCTCTGTTGTGTTCCTGTGCCTCTCCATGTACAGCATCATCGCAGCTTCTTCACAGTGCTGTCTGTTGTCCATGACAAATGCCTCCACAAATCCACATGCTTGTGCAACAATCCCTCTTATGCTGGCATCTGTGATTCCTCAGTCACAGTGCCCAAGACAGTGGCTGACCTCTCCTCCTTTTCTTGTTTCAAAAGAAAGAGGACCTTTCTTTTGAAGGTTGCATAGCTTAGATAATTTCCATTACCTTTTTGCTCTCATAGAGATCTGATCGTCATAATAACCTATGATTGCTACCAAGCCATCTGCAACCCTGCGCACAACTTGACCACCACAAGCTGGAAAGTGTGCCTACAACTGGATGGAGCATATCTGAGGGCCCTAGGAAAATAAAAGCTTTATGCAAAATTTTCTGCTAAGGACCTGAAGCGCAAATGTGTGTTTGGCAGTATCCTCCAGATGTTCCCCACTGACAGCGTCTTGGGCTGCATTAGGAAAATCGTTGCTATCAGATTGCAGAAGGTGATCCCTCTTCTTGGCTCAGCTGTGCTGAGATCACCATTGCTCTCCAGTTTGTGGCTCTCCAGTATGAGGGAGGCATGGCCATACTGATGTGAGTGCAGCAAAGGGCCCCAGATCCCATGAAGCAACTGGAGACCCTGAGGCAGAAGGGGCTGCAAGAGGCAGGGTTGCTCACCCTGGAGGAGAGAAGGACGTGGGACACACTTCTTTGGAATGGGTAAAAGAGCTGAAGGGAGAAAGTAAAAAACATAGAGCCAGACTCTTCTGAAACCTATCCAGTGAAGGGACAAGAGCTAATAGGGACACAATGAAATACAGGAAAATCCACAAAAACCTAAGTAAATACTTTTACAGCATGAGAGTAGTAAAACACAGGGTAAATTTGCATGAACAAGTTCGGGCTTCTCCATCCTTACACATATTCAGAGCTTGACAGGACTTGGCCCTTAGTGTTCTCTAAAGGCTGATCATGCTTTGAGCTGAAGGGTTTGGACGAGATGATGTGCAGAGGTTGCTTCCAACTGAAGGACGAACCAGCACCATTGGAGAGGCAAGGAAACTTCCCAAAACTCCCAAACAAGTCAGGGTTGGCAGGACTCTGCAGTGCCACTTACCTGGGGATGCTCAGGGAGGGGACGTGCTCAGAAGGGCCCTGGGTACAAAAGCAGCTCTCAGACTACATCAAAGAGGTGAAGCACTTCCCCACCCTGCAGGCATGGAGGTAGCCGGGACATGGGCCAGGAGGGCAAGGGAATGCCTTTTGGACTAGATGACCCACAGAGGTCCCTTCCAACCCCTACCATTCTGATTCTGTGATTCAGTAGGCAGGCTTCCTGGGATAGACTCTCCCTACCCATGGCGAGTCACACTCTCATTTTGGATGGGCCGTCTCTCAGCCTTTTGGTGTGATGTCAAGCTAGGCATGCATGCTGTGTGCCGGTCCATGTCCCACACAGGGCTGAATTCCCCTCCAGCCAGGGCAATTCAACCCCTGCCCTGGGAAATCCATTTCCAAGCCCTAGGCTGCAACCAAGTACGCAGCTCCAGGCAGCCCCAGCGGCCATTGCCCTCAGCCTGACCTTCTTGCCAGCACTCCCACAGCTTGGGTGTGGACACAGCATGGTCAGCGTGTATTGGAAAAGTGGCCAGGTCTTTGGGTGTCATGCAGGTCAGGGTCCAAAGCGCACAGCCAAAGTGCCTGGTGGTGTGAGGAGAGTGGGAGGAACAAGGCGCTGTCCCAAGCCCCAAATCACTCCTCTGGTAGCAAGGAGGGACACAACTCAACAGGGCTTCTTGAGGAATCATGGGCTTCAGGACAGTAACGTTCTTCCACAAGCCTGCTGAGGGCATTGTTTGAGGACCCCCAGAGACTGCCAGGAGAGGGGATGACTTTGCCAAAGAAACCATCGAATGCCTCCCGAGAAGATTTCCTTGGGGAAAGGGATCTGAAACCAGTAGCACACCCCACCTGCCTTTGGAGGCAGTGACCAGTGCCTGCTGGAGCGAGCAGGGAGACAGACAGCAAGCTAGAAGGACACAGCACATCCTATTTCACAGGAGCCTTTGGGCACTCAGCAGAGGCCTGCATTGGTGGAAAGTCATGTGTGGTGGGAGGATGTATGCCTTCCTGCACAGGGGTTTGAAAACAATCTCACCAGATTTCCCGAGACCCAAGTCTTCCAACTGCACAGACTCCTGTGGGGGTGCTTCCTGCTGGAGCACTTGGGGGCGCGTCTTCTGCCTGTATCGACATATTCCAGCTCAGGAAATCTTTGGACATCCCATTCTGGTGCTTGAAATGAGCCTCTGTGGTGTAGTGGGCATGTCAGAAATGAGGAAGTGTAATGTCAGTCTTGATGAAAATCAAAACACAACCTGTGCCATTAGGTAGGATATTTTGCTTTGGAGGTGAGTCTGTTGCAAAATTACTGCCTCCATGCAGTGACTGTGGGCCTGGGGCGGTGCAGGAGCAGTATAAATGCAGGCTGTTCTCCTCACTCTCTCATCCACTCCTCTTGCCCCCATCTCCTTGGGAACAAGGTGAAACTGAAGACTTTTCTCCCCCTTCGCTTCCTTTTTCTCTGCCTTCTTCGTGATTTCTCAGCCCACACTTGACACTTTACTACGCTGCTTCATGGGGCTGCTAATCATGGGAGATGGAAGGAGGATAGAAGGTGTGGGAAGGATACAGGCTGGGGCTTGGCTGAGGTGTTGTTGTCATATCTCCTTTCATACTAGACCTTTTATTTTCTTCCCTTCTTTTGGCAGTCGGTCATAGTTTAGCCACAAAGCCTCTTGCTCGCTCCCCTGCTGGTAGGATGCCGGAGAGAATCTAAAGGGTGAGAGTGAGAAAACTCATGGGTTGAGATAAAGACAGTTTAACAGGTAAAGCAAAAGCTGCACGCACAAGCAAACTGAAAGAAGTAATTCTTTCACCACTTCCCATGGGCAGGCAGGTGTTCAGTCATTTCCGGAAACGCAGAGCTCCATCACATGCAGTGGTCACTTGGGAAAACAAGTGACATACGTAACTTTGAATGCCTCCCTTCCCTACTTCTTCTTCCCCTAGCTTTTATTGCTGAGCGTGGTATCATAGGATATGGAATATCCCTTTGGTCAGTTGGGGTCAGCTGTTCTAGCTGTGTCTCCTTCCAACTTCTTCTGCACCCCCAGCCTACCCACTGGCAGGGCAGTGTGAGAAACAGAAATGGCCTTGAGGCTGTGTAAAAACTGCACAGCAATAACTAAGACTTCAGTGTGTTTTCAGCACTATTGTCAGCACAAATGCAAAACCTAGCCCCATACCAGCTAGTATGAAGAAACCAAACTCTGTCCTAGCCAAAACCAGTACATTCGCCACCCCTTATTCCATACCACTTGAATCATGCCCAGGTGCCACATTATGCAATACATCCTTATTCACCATGACCCCGTTTTCCCATCCTTTGACATATGCACAGGCATGATTCCCTTAGTCTATGGACCACCCTTGTATAATGGCTGTAAAATGTCCATAAATGTCCTTTGAGTTCATTTAGTCAGTGAGTTTGGGCTCCATCTGTTAAGCTGGTTACTCAGGACAGGAGAGGTGGTGTGTTGTGTGGAGTTGCACTGCTTCTTGTGATGCTTGTCCTCTATTGGTTTGAGTGGTTCATGCTATAGTACTGCCTGTAACATTCCCATAAGTCAAATCATGGGTTGTAACACTATAAAGTGTTACAAATAATAAATAAATATGAAATAGTAAATAAAATAAAAATTATAAATAGATAAAGACAGACCAACAAGGAGAGGTGGGGGAGTTGCTCTATATGTGAGGGAGCAAGTAGAATGCATTGAGCTTGGCCTGGGGGCAAATGAGGAACGAGTTGAAAGCTTATGGGTTAGAATTAAGGGACAGGCACATAAGGGTGACATTACGGTGGGTGTGTACTACAGGCCACCTGACCAGGAGGAGGAGGTTGATGAGGCCTTCTACAGGCAGCTGCAAGCAGCCTCACAGTCACAGGCCCTGGTTCTCACGGGGGATTTCAACCACCCTGACATCAGCTGGGAAGACCATACAGCTAGGCAGACGCAATCCAGGAGGTTCCTACAGAGCATCAATGATAACTTTCTGATGCAAGTGGTGGAGGAACCAACAAGGAAAGGCGCGCTGCTGGACCTTGTGTTAACAAACAAGGAGGGATTGGTGGAGGATGTAAAGGTTGGAGGTAGGCTCGGCTGCAGTGACCATGAAATGGTCGAGTTCAGGATCCTGCATGGAGGAAGCAGGGCGATAAGCAGGATCAAAACCCTGGACCTCAGGAGGGCTGACTTTGCCCTCTTCAAGGAGCTACTGGGAGGAATCCCGTGGGCCAGGGCTCTCGAAGGCAGGGGGGTCCATGAGTGCTGGTCGCTCTTTAAACAACACGTCTTCCATGCACAGGAGCAATGCATCCCCCTGAGAAAGAAATCAAGCAAAGGAGGCAGGAGACCTGCATGGTTAAACAAGGAGCTTCTAGCGGAGATCAGGCAGAATAGAAAGGTCCATGGAATGTGGAAAGAGGGGCAGGCCACTTGGGAAGAGTACAGAAACGTGGTGAGAGCATGCAGGGATGCGACGAGGAAGGCCAAGGCCCACCTGGAATTGAAGCTCGCAAGGGATGTCAAAAACAACAAGAAGGGCTTCTTCAACTACATCAGCAGCAAAAGGAAGGCTAGGGACAATGTGGGGCCGCTGCTGAATGAGGCGGGTGTCCTGGTAACGGAGGATGCGGAGAAGGCAGAGCTACTGAATGCCTTCTTTGCTTCAGTCTTCAGTGCTAAGACTGGCCCTCAGGAATCCCAGGCCCCGGAGGTAAGAGAAGAAGCCTACAGAGAGGACGACTTTCCCTTGGTCGAGGAGGACTGTGTGAGGGATCGCTTAAGTGATCTGGATGTCCACAAATCCATGGGCACCGATGGAACGCACCCACGAGTGCTGAGGGAGCTGGCGGATGTCATTGCTGAGCCACTCTCCATCATCTTTGAGAGGTCGTGGAGGACAGGAGAGGTGCCCGAGGACTGGAGAAAGGCCAATGTCACTCCAGTCTTCAAAAAGGGCAAGAAGGAGGACCCAGGGAACTACAGGCCGGTCAGCCTCACCTCCATCCCGGGAAAGGTGATGGAGCAGCTTATCCTGGAGGCCATCATCAAGCAAGTGGAAGAAAAGAAGGTTATCAGGAGTAGTCAGCGTGGATTCACCAAGGGGAAATCATGCTTGACCAATCTGATAACTTTCTACAATGACATGACTGGCTGGGTAGACGAAGGGAGGGTCGTGGATGTTGTCTACCTAGACTTCAGCAAGGCTTTCGACACAGTCTCCCATGACATCCTCCTAGGGAAGCTCAGGAAGTGTGGGCTGGATGAGTGGTCGGTGAAGTGGATTGAGAACTGGCTGAATGGCAGAACTCAGAGGGTTGTCGTCAGCGGCGCTGAGTCTAGTTGGAGGCTGGTAACTTGTGGTGTCCCTCAGGGGTCAGTACTGGGCCCAGCCTTGTTTAACTTCTTCATCAACGACCTGGATGAAGAGTTAGAATGTACCCTCAGCAAGTTTGCTGATGACACCAAACTGGGAGATGTGGTAGACACACCGGAAGGCTGTGCTGCCATTCAGCGTGACCTGGACAGGCTGGAAAGCTGGGCAGAGAGGAACCTGATGAGGTTCAACAAAGGCAAATGCAGGGTCCTGCACCTGGGGAGGAACAACCCCATGCATCTGTACAAGCTTGGGGCGGACCTGCTGGTGAGCAGCTCTGCGGAGAGGGACCTGGGTGTCCTGGTGGATGACAGGTTAACCATGAGCCAGCAGTGTGCCCTGGCTGCCAAGAAAGCCAATGGGATCCTGGGGTGCATCAAAAAGAGTGTGGCCAGCAGGACGAGAGGTTTCTCCTTCCCCTCTACACTGCCCTAGTGAGGCCTCATCTAGAGTACTGTGTCCAGTTCTGGGCTCCCCAGTTCAAGAAAGATGAAGAGCTACTGGAGAGAGTCCAGCGGAGGGCTACGAGGATGATGAGGGGACTGGAACATCTGCCCTACGAGGAGAGGTTGAGGGAACTGGGCTTGTTCAGCCTGAAGAAGAGAAGGCTGCAAGGGGACCGTATAAATGCTTACAAATATCTGAAGGGTGGGTGTCAGGAGGATGGGGCCAAGCTCTTTTCAGTGGTGCCCAGTGACAGGACAAGGGGCAATGGGCACAAACTGAGGCACAGGAAGTTCCGTCTGAACATGAGGAAGAACTTCTTCCCTCTGAGGGTGATGGAGCACTGGAACAGGCTGCCCAGGGCAGTTGTGGAGTCTCCTTCTCTGGAGATATTCAAGACCCGCCTGGACAAGGTCCTGTGCAGCTTGCTGTAGGTGACCCTGCTTCGGCAGGAGGGTTGGACTAGATGACCCCCAGAGGTCCCTTCCAACCCCTACTATTCTGTGATTCTGTGATTCTGTGATTCAGGAATTTGTTGTCTGCACCCAGGGGATCATGAATTCTTCAGGAGTGCAGCGTTTTAATCATCACCTTGAGAGGAGGGAGGAGGTCTAAGAAAGATATTTTCAAGTGTAATAAGAAAGATATTTTCAAGTGTAATAAGAAAGAATACCTAGATGTGGTCATTGATAATGAAGCCGTATGACCTTACCACAGACTCAGTGGACGTGAAAAACAGAAGTGAACAGATGCCATGACACGAACATTAATAACAGAAGTGAGCCAAAGACTTGAATCCATTGTGTAATCTGTGTGGAGACAGGGTCATGGGACTGTGGAAAGATCGACTTCCTATGGTGCCTCCACAACACGATGCCCTGTTGCCATCAGCTCAGCACTGGAAATAAATTGTGAAGTAATGCTGCAAAATGGGGAATTCATGCATGGGTTTGTAGCGAGCACATATTTTGAATTTCCAGAGACGGTAGACCACAGCCCACAATGGTTACTGGGATGCTTTCTAGTGCCTTAGGACCTGGGGACTTGTGGATTTAGTTTTTGGATGTTGAATCACTAATGTAACAGTTGAGCTAATCCCAATCTGCCGTATTTAAATTCACAGGAAAAACATATAATGCTGGCCACGTTAGATTAATTCGACCTCTTCTGAATTAATGAAATGGAAGTTTTTTCAGTAATGTTTGGACTCAACCTGCAGCCCCCGACCACAGGTTGATTTTCTGGTGGTGTGAACAGGCAGGAAACATTGGATGTGCACACCTCCAGGCTCCTCTCTGGGAACCACTCCTGCCCTTGGCCTTGAATGAGTTGTGGTGTAAGGCACAGCTCTGCTGAGGAAAGACGCAGAAAAAGGGTAGATAGGAAAGACACAGCAGAATGGGTACCATTGGCAACTTTGTGCCCTGGAGAGGGTCATTACCTCTTTGCCCTTGGGTGGTGAGAAAATATTTACTCTCCACAGGATAGGCCAGGATGTAGATTAGGGACCTCAATGCAGAGTCAAAGACCTTCTGGCTTGGTTTCAGCTTCCTGCCCAGAGTAAGTTGACTTCCACCAGCCCTAGGCCTGGATAGCTACAGTCTTCTCTCTGAGACTCTTCCAGCTCAATTACTCTGATGTGCCGGGGCTGTTGTTTCAAGCAGTGCCCAAGAACAGCAGTCAAAACTAGTGAGATCACTTTTGAACCTAAGCTGCCCAAAAGAGACAACTCACAGATGCTGCTGAGTGCAGAAGCATGTCCCACAGTAACAACCACATCCTGGGTGAGGTAGAGGGATCTACTCTCACACTGGGCCTTTCAGGATCAGAACTGAGTCCTGGCACTGATGAAGTCTTAGAGGGTCTGTTCCCAAAGTAAACTACTCTATACTTGGGAAACCTCCGGTACCAGAGAGTTTGGGAGCTCATTGTGGTACTGGATCTGCCTTGACCCATGGGGGTGTTGGGTTCACATGTAATCAGTACTGGAGTGTGTGGTTTACTGTGACCTGGCCAAGACTAACTTGTGAATGACCTGCCTGTCTGTGCAACAGCTGGATGAAGCCAGGCACTGCACCAGGTGATCATGGTGTTGCATGGGGACCTTGTCCCTGTCTGTGCCCATTGGCAGCTGGCCATGTTCTTTCTGGGGGGCTGTTCCTGAAGCTATTCACCCAATCCCATTCCTGCTGTTCTTTCAGGGAAATCTTCTGTCTGAGCCTACTTCTTCAACCTGTCTTCACTCAGAGCAAGAGAAACTGCCTTCCCCAACACCCTCTGTAACTGTTGACTTCCTTCATGGCTTCCTGCAGGCCCCCAGACCCCCTTTAGAGGTCAGTAGAGGACAGGCTTCCCATCTGCAGGATGTACTCCAAGCCTGAGGAGACATTTCTGGGCAGAGATGCAACAAGGCATTCCCTGATGGCTGCAGTTGTTTGGGCAGATGGCATCATCTTCCTCAGGTCCAAGGGACACTGCACAAAGCTACTCAGTGCAGTGTGCCCCAACCCCTCCTTCCTCTCAGAATAGTGAAGCGTGCCCATGTGCCCTTATGTCATGTGATTTGACCAGAACAATGCTTCTGTACTTGTGTAGCTTGTAAGAACTTCCTGAAAGGGAAGCACCACACAGAAGCTCAGGTTGCATTGCAGCAGAATTTAATGATATGAAAGAGGGAAATGAGGTAAACAAGTGGACGCTCTGATGCAAGGAGCACCAGATCATCCAAAAACCTTTGCCCTGAAGCCAGGGTGGAGTTCCAAAAAAATGTTCCACGGCCTACACCACAAATGGAAGGGGGCAGCAGATACCTCCAGGGTTGGTTTTCGAAAAATGCATGGCCCTGGGGAGCAGGAGACAACTGAGGAAAATAGAGAGAAAAAAGAGAGAGAAGCAGAGAAGTTATACATGGGCCATGTTTTCAGAGAGCCCAGGTGTGCCTCCTCCTGCCTTCCTTTGCAGGTGTAAACATGGATGCTCTGAAAGTGTTGACCGATCACTCATGGTTCTCTGATCAGCATAATCTTCTAGCTTCTTGGGGGTCCTTACGTGTGAAATCACCAGTGGCTTTAGCAGGGGAGGCATGTTCTGCCACAGTAGCAGCTGGTAGTGCAGGAGAGATCAAAGCCTCCGGAGGAGATGGGCACTCCCTGAGAGCTGAGGATGATGCCAACAGCAGCAGAGGTGGAGGATCCCACAACGGTGTTCTATGGGAAGGAGCTGAGGATGGGTCCGGGCAGGGTCACCACCACAGGGGAGGGCTCGATGACGACGGTGGAGCTCTGGCACTGCCTGAAACAGGGCTCATTGCAGCTGTTGGCCAGCAGGATTGGGCCACAGGGCTGGCATGGCTGGCAGGGCACGCACTGGTTGTAGCAGGACATGTCTCGTAGGGCTGGAGGTGAACCTGGGAAAGAGGGCAGTAAGGGGCACGGTGGTGCGTGACCTGTAACCTGTCCACCCAACACAAGGGAGCCAACGCATGTGCTGAGTGGCGAGCCGGAGGTTGTGCAGAGAGGCCCACGCACCTCCTTGTCTCTCCCCTTAGGCACCGTGCAAAGAGAACCAGACCCAGGAAAGCTTTTTCCTAGCCAAGAGCCTAAGAGTCCCCTCAGCCCACCCCAAGCCTTTTTCCAGGCTAGGTGTTTTCCCTGCCTCCCCTCGCAAGATGGACAGCACCAAGCCCCAGCATAGGACAGAGCAGATATTATCCAACATGTCTGTTGAGACATGGCTTCATCCTGTAGGAGTATGAGAAGGAGAAGGGACTTTGGACTTACCTGGTTCCCAAGAAGAAGCAGCATAAAAATGAAGTGGATGAGAGACCAAAGATTTGCATTGGCTTTAATACTGGTCTTGCATTGTCCCAGGTCCAGAGGTAGCCCTGGTAGGGTTAATAATTTTGTGAGAAGCTCTTCTGAAATGTAAGCTATCCCAGGCTGTGTTTCAGTTTCCTGGTGTCTTTTAATTTCTTTGTTTATACCATGCTCATTCCCTCATGGATACTTGTTTTGAGAGTTAAAATGGAGGTTCCTAAAATTTCTGGGGCAGGCGCATGTCATTGCAGGCAGAACACTCAAACCAGTTGCTAGAGGGGTCCTGTACTGGCTAGGGACACTGGCTTGGTGCACTTCCGGGGGGTTTTCAGCCTCATTTGCAGGAAAGACCAAGCTTCTCTAAGCCCTGTAATCCTTGACCAGACACTCAGGGGCTTCCCATATGTGAAGATGTTTCATATCATCTTCCCTCTCTGATTGTTACTGGTCTTTCTCTTCCCAGGTAGATAGACTGCAGTCCCAAGTTTCAACATTTCTCTTTCTAACACCATCCTTGGGAGAGATTTCCCAGGCTGCTTGGCTTCCCTCGCTTTCTAGGCCATGTCTGAGGATTCCCAGACAATCCATGTTTTGGGCCTTGAGGTACACTGTGATGCTCCAGCCCTGCCAGGGTTGTGTCTAGTTGAATCCACAGATGGTAATGTGTAAGCATTTTTGCTTGACGGGTGCACTTATGTGTATGATAGATGTCTTTGAACACATGGTGTGTACAGATTTGCATGCAGGTGAGCATGATCATGTCTGTACATAGCTGGCTTTCATTGCAACAAGATGTGGTGGTCATGGCAGGGGCCCTTTCCACTTCTCTGTCTATAAGCACCGCAGAACCGTGGGTTCCCCATGCCAGAAAGGGCCTAACTTTAGCAGAGCAGTGACAGCTCCCAGGTGGAGAGGTGCCCTGGCAGCAGGCACTGAGGTACAGCTGCTCTCTCCTGTGCCCTTTAATTCCTGATCCTCAAAAGATCATGCTCTGCTACTGCAGATTTCAGAGACCAAAAATGACTGTTTCACTCCAGTTTGGAAATTCTGTATATTGCAGCATACCGATGGTTGGAGTTCCCCAGCACTGTCTGTCCCTGCAGGACAGGTTACCTCTCCCCTCCGCAGTGTTAAGGAGCTCAAAAGAACATTAGCTTTGTGACAAAGGAGAAATGCTGAGAAACCCTGTCTGCCTTGGGCAGGGAAACTTTGAGTGGATCTGCTTCCAGTGCAGTGTCAGTGGTGCCTGTCTCTGTGGAGACAAGAGCTTAAGCTACACAGAGCAAGGAAGGCAGGAAAGATGGAGGCCATGGCCAACCTGGCAGCAGAGGCAGGCAGTCAAGGTGGGGAAGGCTGGAAGTTGGTGACTTCTGGTAACAGAAAAAACATTCCTGTTCCACCTGCAGACTTTAACTTCAGAACAGGAGCTGTCACCTGTGAACTGTTGAGGACAAAAAGACGCATTAGGGAATGGATCAGAAGGAGCAGTGCTCAAATAATTTTTCCTCCATGAAGGAGAAAAGACCTGTGTGTCCTGGGTTTGGCCAGGACGGGGTTAATTTTCGCCGGACTCCAGGAAGGGGCACAGCCGGGGGGTGGGGGCTGACCCCACCTGGCCAAACAGAGCCCGGTATTCCATACCATGTGACGTCACGCTGGGTTCCGGTGAAGGGGGGGCGGCGCGGCAGGGACTCACTCGCGGCTTGGGGGGGCGCGGTGCCGGTCCTGTTCGGGAGAGCGGCTGTCTGGGTCGTGCGGTTCGTTGTTGTGTTTTCTCCTTATTTGTACCGTTGTTGTTGCTGTTCCCTCTGATTGCTATTCTGTTAAACTGCCCTTATCCTGACCCACCAGTTTCTGCCTGTTTCTTTTTCATTCTCCTCTGCACGCCGGTGGGGGGAGGGGCGGCCGCGTGGCTCTTTTGTTGCCGGCAGCAGCCGAAACCAAGACACTGTGACACCTTTAGGAGACTCTCTCTCTTAGGAATCTTAAGCACCAGTCTGCTAACCTGATTTGATGTCTCGGGAGGTTTCTTGTTTGCCAGAAGACAGGCATGGCATGTTGCGGAGGGACTGCTGAGCTTGTCCTACCTTTGCAGTGTTACCCTTTACTGCTCTTTGATGTGGGCACCAATGATAATGCCCAAAGTTTTTCTAGACTGGGTACAGAGCTCTGGGGTGAAGAAAGGGTGTGAGGGTCCAAATTACTAAGGTTCGAGTAGAGAAGAACTCATCCAGTGGATCAACACCTGGCTGCATGCTTTGTGTTGCAGGCAGAACTTAGGTTTTGATTGCCAGAGAACTTTCTTAGATAAACGAGGGCTATGGATTAAGAATGGGAAATATTTGACAAAGTCATGCAACGGAGTCTTTGCAGTCAGGCATGTTGACAAAGAGAGAACTCTAAAGTAGGTATGGCAGGAGAGGTGTATGCTAAAGGAAAGAGAAATGAGAGCGTAAGGGGTAGAACAGATAGCTAAAAAGCTGTGCCCATGCCCTAATTCTGGTACTGCACTAGTCTTAGTTTTAAAACATACTGTTTTCAAATGAAAATGGGACAACCAGCCTGTCCTCTCCCCACACTGTAGCAGTAAAGCACATCATAATGAACTGTTGTCCAAGAAGTTAATTCAGTTGAGAGATGCCCCCACTTTCAACAACTCACAGCTTTGTTCTGCCAGTTCAGTTTTACCTCTGAGTGATAGTGAAGGTGACAGAGGGGTTTATGTGACTGTTTGTACTACTCAGCTGTGGGGGACACAATGTGGCTTATTCTGTGTGATAGTAGATGTTCTGTAGTCTCTACAGACAAGTACCATCAGTAAATTGAATACTGAGAAGTCATGCTTAAGCCTGTGCTAGTCCTGGTTATATGCCCTTTCATAGCCTCAGAATATGGCTAATGGCTTCCTGCCAAGACATGTGTCGGTGCATAGAAATGCTCCTTATGCAGACACAACATCCATGAAACTTTTCCATCTAAAACATGGGTAGTATTCATTATTTACTCCCTTGAGCTCACATCTTAGGCCTGCATTCCCAGACAAGCTAC
This sequence comes from Opisthocomus hoazin, assembly GCF_030867145.1. Lineage (NCBI taxonomy): Eukaryota > Metazoa > Chordata > Aves > Opisthocomiformes > Opisthocomidae > Opisthocomus > Opisthocomus hoazin. The sequence goes on along the minus strand of NC_134439.1, from coordinate 8,120,272 downwards.
CTGAAAACTTTTTCAGGTACAACAGATCAGCCTGTGTGTCTGCACTTACTAGAGTGGGTTTTTTCATATTAAGATGTGAGATACAGCCACCACTTCTTTCATGTTCAGTGGACCTGGTTAATCTGAGGAGCCATTCTTGGTGGGCTAGCGCAACTTGGTCTACAAAACCAGGAGATACCTCTTGTCGCAGAGGTGTGAGCTCCTGCCTGCCCATGCAGAGGCTGAAAAACATTCACAGGAGCTCTTGCAGAATGCAAGGGACAATCCCAGGAAGGGATGTAACAGTTGCAGAGATGCCAGGAGACCTACATGGATGAACAAGGAGCTCCTGGCCAAACTCAAGCAGAAAAAGGAGGCCTACAGAGGATGAAAGCAAGGACAGGTATCTTGGGAGGAACACAGAGAAATTGTCCGAGTAGCCAGGGAGCAAGTTAGCAAAGCTAAAGCCCTGACAGAATTAAGTCTGGCCAGGGATGTCAAAGGGAACAAGAAAGCCTTCTATAGGTATGTCAGTGAGAGAAGGAAGACTAGGGAAAATGTGGTCCCTCTCAGGAAGGAAGCTGGAGACCTGGTTACCCAGGATGTGGATAAAGATGAGGTGCTTAATGACTTTTTTGCCTCAGTCTTCAACAGCAAGTGCTCTAGCCACACCACCCAAGTTGCAAAAGGCAAAGGTGGGGACTGGGATAATGAAGAACCGCTCACTGTAGGAGAAGAGCAGGTTCAAGACTGCCTAAGGAACCTGAAGATGCATAAGTCCATGGGGCCTGATGAGATGCATCCGCGGTCCAGAGGTCAGTTGATGGGTGAAGTTGCCAAACCACTCTCCATCATATTTGAGAGGTCATGGCAGTCTGGGGATGTCCCCACTGACTGGACAAAGGGCAACATCAACCCCATTTTTAAAAAGGGAAAAAAGGAAGACCTCGGGAACTACAGGCTAGTTAGCCTCACCTCTGTGCCTGGCAAGATGATGAAGCAGATCCTCCTCAAAAGCATGCTAAAGCACATGGATAGCAAGGAGGTGACTGGGGACAGCAAACATGGCTTCACCTAAGGCAAATCGTGCCTGACTAACTTGGTATCTTCTATAACGGGGTTACAGCATTGGTGGACAAAGGGAGGGCAACTGACATCGTCTACCTGGACTTGGGCAAGGCATTCGACACTGTCCTGCATGATGTTCTTGTCTCCGAATTGGAAGGACATAGATTTGACAGATGGACCACTCATTGGATAAGGAACTTGCTCGATGGACGCACTCAAACAGTTACAGTCAATGGCTCGATGTCCAGGTGGAGACCAGTGACGAGTGGTGTGCCTCAAGGGCCGGTACTGGTGCCAGTGCTGTTTAATATCTTTGTCGGCGACATGGACAGTGGGACTGAGTGCACCCTCAACAAATTTGCTGACGACACCCTGCTGTGTGGTGTGGTTGACAAGGTGGAGGGAAGGGATGCCATTCAGAGGGACCTTGACAGGCTGGAGAGGTGGGCCTGCATGAACCGCATGAAGTTCAACAAGGCCAAGTGTAAGGTCCTGCATGTGGGTTGGGGCAATCTCAAACACAAGTGCAGGCTGGGCGGAGAGTGGCTTGAGAGCATCCCTGAGGAGAAGGACTTGGGGGTACTGGTGGATGAGAAGCTCAACATGAGCCAGAAATGTGCGCTTACAGCCCAGAAAGTCAACCGTATCCTGGGCTGCATCAAGAGATGCATGACCAGCAGGGCGAGGGAGGTCATTCTGCCCCTTTTCTCTCATGAGACCCCACCTGGAGCACTGTGTCCAGCTCTGGAGCCCCCAGCATAAGAAGGACATGGTTGTGTTGGAGCGGGTGCAGAGGAGGGCCACGAAAATGATCAGAGGGCTGGAGTACCTCTCCTATGAGGACAGGCTGAGGGAGCTGGGGCTGTTCAGCCTGGAGAAGAGAAGGCTCTGGGGTGACCTTATAGCAGCCTTCCAGTACCTGAAGGGGGCCTACAGGATGGACGGAGAGGGTCTTTTTACGAGGGTGTGTAGTGACAGGACAAGGGGGAAAGGCTGTAAACTAAAAGAAGGCAGATTTAGACTAGATATTAGGAAGACACTCTTCACTATGAGAGTGGTGAGGCCCTGGTCCAGGTTGCCCAGAGAAGCTGTGGCTGCCCCCTCCCTGGAAGTGTTGAAGGCCAGGTTGGATGGAGCTCTGAGCAACCTGGTCTAGTGGAAGATGTCGCTGCTCATGGCAGGGGAGTTGGAATCAGATGATCTTTAAGGTCCCTTCCAACCCTTACCATTCTAAGATTCTATGATTCTATGATCTCCCCTGCCCAAGGCACAGGGCTAACTAAGCTCAGGCGCCGAAGTTCATGAACCTGCAGCAGGTAGCCTAGATATCTCTGCTCTGGGGAGATTTGGATACTTCCTGTCCTTTCCGTGTCCCCAGAGGATGAAAGACAATGAATGTTAAGCAGCAACTTCCAACCTCCTTCCTCAGGTGCGGTGTGGATTCCACTCCCTGCACCCTGGTACCTTTCCAAGGGGATGGGCAGAGCCTCACGAGGTGACTCCTTTTGTGCTGCTGGGTCTGGCTGTGAACAGCACAAAGAAGGACAACTCATTCAGGTTTGGCTCAGAATTGTCCCTCTTTGTCCTGTTCTTAGCCATTTGCCTCCTGATCCTGGCTAGGAATACCTTGACCAACCTAGGGCAGGATGATGCAGCCACTTGCAAGCAGGGCAGCAAATGCACCCATGGCTTAGAGCTCTGGGTGTGGAGAGAGATGTTGCCCGGTTCAAGTGTGGGTGGGAACATCTGGGAGCTCTCACCAGGACTCTGTGCCCTTCCTTACAGGTCTTCTGCCATGCCTGTACCTATCAAAGTGTGAGAATGATACCAAGCCTTGACTGTCCTTGCATTGGAGCTGTCAGGGGAGATGTGCTCTGTAGGCTGCCCAGACAAGCAAGGCCTCTCCAGGGCTGGGCTGAAGGATAGGTGGGTTGGACAGATTGTGTCCCAGGTCTGGTCCATGCCAGGAAAGTGGGTGGCAGCAGCAGTAGCGCTGCCATGGCTTTGAGTCCCAAGGGCAATGGGTAAACTCGAGGTGCAGCAGGGAGTCAACTCCATCTTTTCTGTCAGTACCCAGTGGGTAGTTGCTGAACATCAGTTACCTCTTCCCATACCCTTCTTGAGGCTGATCAGACCCAGTCCTCTCAGCCATTCCTCGTGTAACTGTGTGAGGAATGGGACAGTCTCTGTTTCATTAATGTTAACCGATCAAGGACCTTTCTAGTACAAGTGCGATAGTACATAAAGGGGAATGCAACAGCCAAAATCACAAGGAGGCACAAACTTGATAGACAAGGGATAACAATAACAAAGCCTACAAGTCTTCAACAGCTAATTAATCGGCCCTTAAGAAAATACAGGCATAGCTTTGGAGAAGGATAACCTGGACTTTGTAACCAATAAGAAGGTGGAAATAAGATGAAGATGAGGAGTTGGAAAATTCAAGGAGGGACTGTGGGATTAGGGAAAAATTACTAAGGAATGTTTAGGGAAAGGGAATGAGAAATGGAGATGGAGGGTATAAAAGGGGCTTATTAGACATAAGCTGTTGTCAGTCAGTAAACTTTTCTAACTGAGCCCTGCCTTTGATCACTGCATTCTGTCCTACCTTCTGACTAAAACTGCCTTAAGTGTCTTTCCACGTGATTTCACTCTCCACGTGCGTGAGTGCTGTAAGGACTGGATGCCAGCAAATGAAGGGACCAGAGGGCGTGAAATGAGGTCAGCAACTGCAGTCAGATTGGAGTGAAGGCACTGATGGGCCTGTGGTGCCAGAATCTGGAGTGGACAAGATCCCTGTGCCTGCAACCAGTGTGGGACCACAGGTCACATGCCCCTGTACGCCTGGGTGCCAGCGGCTGGGCACCGTTGTATTTACATTTTCCCTAACCTAGTGTGCATGGGTGTGGGAAATTGACTGGAAAGCTTTGGGCTGGACTAGCAGGCAAGTTGGAGGTCCAGCGTCTAGTCAGGGATATTAGATGAGCAGAAGACCTGTACTGCTATTTGAAGCATCTTCAAGTGTGGGAGTGCCAGTGAGACAAATGTGTGAGTGTGTGCATCTGTTTGCTAGCAACCATTGAGATGGACTAGCTGGCAAGAGGGAGATACTTGGGGTGGGTAAGAGAGCTCAGGATCTGAGTAAAGTCGTCTTACTCAGACAGAGTAGCCATGCGGATATTCAAGGCATCCATAAATGTGCATGTGATTGTGAATCTAGAGAGTGTGTGTGTGTGCTTTCACCAGTGAACTTCAGTTCTTATCAGATGGAGAGCAGAAAGAGGACTTGACGGTCTATATGTTTGGTGTGAATTCCAGTGATGTTATATATGGGTGTTGCTGAAGGCAATGCCTTATCTGTGGCAATCTGTGCATCCAGCCCTACTGAAGTCCTGCAAGTTTGTGTGTGTGTCTGGAATACACGCTGAGCCTCTTTGTTGTATGAACCTGTAAACAGGAAAGCAGCTGCCTCTTCAATTGGCTGGGAATCATAGAATCATAGAAAGTTTTGGGTTGGAAGGGACCCCTAGAGGTCATCTAGTCCAACCCCCCTGCAGCGAGCAGGGACACCACTAACTAGATCAGATTGCTCAGAGCCCTGTCCAACCTGGTCTGGAATGTTTCCAGGGATGGGGCCTCCACTACCTCTCTGGGCAACCCCTCCCAGTGTTTCACCACCATCATTGTAAAGAATTTCTGCCTTATATCTAGCCTAAACCTACCCTGTTTTAGTTTAAAAACATTACCCCTTGTCCTGTCACTGTTCTCTCTGCTAAAAAGATTGTCCCCATCTTTCCTATAGGCTCCCTTTAAGTACTGAAATGCTGCAATCAGGTCTCCCCGCAGCCTTCTCTTCTCCAGGCTGAACAAGCCCAACTCTCTCAGCCTGTCCTCACAGGAGAGGTGCTCCAGCCCTCGGATCATTTTTGTAGCCCTCCTTTGGACCCGCTCCAACAGTTCCATGTCCTTCTTGTGCTGAGGGCTCCAGAGCTGAACGCAGGACTCCAGGTGAGGTCTCACCAGAGCAGAGTAGAGGGGCAGAATCACCTCTCTCGACCTGCTGGCCACGCTTCTCTTGATGCAGCTCACGACACGGTCGGCCCTCTGGGCTGCCAGCGCACATTGCCGGCTCACGTCCAGCCTTTCATCTATCAGTACCCCCAAGTCCCTCTCAGCAGAGCTGCTCTCAATCCTTTCATCCCCCAGCCTGTATTGATACCGGGGATTACCCCAACCCAGGTGTAGGACCTTGCACTTGGCCTTGTTGAACCTCATGAGGTTCACACAGGCCCACCTCTCCAGCTTGTCTAGGTCCCTTTGGATGGCATCCCGTCCTTCTGGTGTCTCAACCGTACCACTCAGCTTGGTGTCATCTGAAAACTTGCTGAGGGTACACTTGATGTTGCTGTCCATGTCATTGATAAATATATTGAACAGCACCAGTCCCAGTACGGACCCCTGAGGGACTCTACTTGTCACTGGTCTCCATCCGGACATTGAGCTGTTGACCACTACCCTTTGGCTGCGACCACCCAACCAATTCCTTATCCACTGAACGGTCCACCCATCAAATCTGTAGCTCTCCAATTTAGAGAGAAGGGTGCTGTGGGGGACTGTGTCAAAGGCTTTACAAAAATCCAGATAGATGACATCCATTGGTTTTCTCTTGTCCGCCCTTGTTGTTACACCATCATAGAAAGGCACTAGGTTGGTGAGGCAGGACTTGCCCTTGGTGAAGCCATGCTGGCTGTCTCGAATCACCTCCCTGGCCTCCATGTGCCTTAGCATATCTTCTAAGAGGATCTGTTCCATGATCTTCCCAGGCACAGAGGTGAGGCTGACAGGTCGGTAGTTCCCAGGGTCTTCCTTTCTACCCTTTTTGAAAAGGGGCACAATGTTTCCCTTTTTCCAGTCACTGGGGACTTCCCCTGACTGCCATGACTTTTAAAATATCATGGAGAGTGGCTTGGCAACTACATCAGCCAGTTCCCTCAGGACTTTGGGATGCATCTCATCAGGTCCCATGGACTTCTGTATGTTTAGGTTCTTCAGGAGATCCCGAACCTGGTCTTCACTTACAGCTGGAGAGATTTTACCCTCCTGGTCTCCTTCATGCCATTACGTGAATGCATGAGGACAGAGGACACTGGCTCGCTGGGTGAAATGGACTGGGTTCCAGCAACTGCTTTCTAGCCAAGCAGCCCCTGTCCTGTCCTGTTTCATGGGGACATTGTTCTATCCTGGAGGAGAGGGATTTTCATCAGCCTTTTTAAGCATCCTGAGTCTCCTTCCAGCCCATTTCTCTAGTACATCTCAGCACCCTCTATAGAAGTTCTTCCCTCTTGCCTATCACCTGCTTCCTGCTCAATCAAGTATCATATAAACTTGCTGAAACTCCACTCTGTTCCACCATCCGGGTTGCTAATAAAGATGCTAACCAAAGTTAGCTCCAGTATCAGATCCAGGTGGATGCCACCGGCAAACTGCTACCAGGTGTCTATGACCCTGTAAGGGGGCATTCTCACCAGCAAGTGTGTTAGGAGTTTCTAGGGAGTGGCATGGGGACAACAAAAACCGGAGCACCCATATCCACAGCAGGAGTGGTGTGGGAGGGAAGAATCTGCATTCCCAGCAGAGCGGGTGTATGCTTGTAACCCACAGGGGGACAGGGTGGAGGGAGTACCTGTAGCTGTATTCATGGGTGCATATGGATGAGGGCATGCCTGTGTAAGTGTCTGAGTGTGCATGCACTTGTGTGTGTGTGAGTGATTAGAATTTTCTGGGATTAGCTAATGGGAAAGTGTTTAGATATTTGTAGGAACTTACTGGCATTTCCCAGGTATCTTGTAAGGTGGTTCTTCTGTTGTAGTGCAGATGCGGATCCTGAACAAATAGGTCACTGATTGCCTATTAACTATGTGTTACCAATAAATCAAAAAACTTCTTCAACCTTTCTGGTTACATCAGATGAACAAAGCAATTTTTCCCTCTGCTACACACTATCTTCCAAGGGAATCCTGGTGTCTCTCTTCCCTGTAGACCCATCTGTCCGCAGAGAACTCAGCACTATAGACAGCTGACAGGTTTCTTCACACTCTAAGCCAGAGAGACCTCAGTACTCCCCCCAGGAAACCCAGGCATACAGCCTTCCAATCTCCCATCCTTTTCCCCAACCTGCATGATCATTTTCATTTAGTCATGAGTTTGCACTGGGATGCACATACTTGGCTTCAGAGGAGTGTCTTCACTTCTTGCCTCTTTCTCTGCAAACCTCTACCTCTCCCCTTCCCATTCTTTTCTACGTCCCAGGAATTGGACTGCCTTCTCGGGAGCTCACCACCTCCTTGGGCTGATTGTGGATTCTTCATGAGACCTTCTTCCTTCTGTCCCTTGGCTACATGCTTTCAGAAAGTCTCCATCAAGCGCAGACTGGACAACCTTGTCCACCTTCTTCTGGGACTTTGTGCTCTTCCCCTTCCTCCAAACAGTCTTTGAAGGATTTGCTACTGGGGTGCAACAGGAAGGATAGGAGGTGTTAGATTATGTGGTAAAATCCCAGGCCGCACACACACAAAGGAACACAAAGAGACAATGGCAAGCGGGGAACCCAGTTAATGCCCTCAGCTAGCTAGTCCCAGGACAATAACAGGAGGGTGGTCAGCCCATTAAAGGCTCCACAAGCCCAGAAGAGCACAGAGGCACAATGACAAGGTGGAGAACTCAAAGTACTGAAAGGAATGGACACTCTAGGCCTCAGTGCCATTATCTAAATGTGTGACCCATCAAGATGAGTTAGTGGGATTGGCTCAAACTGAGGAGGATTACTCCTTAGCAATATGGGGCACATTATGGGATGCTCATTATGGGATGCACAGTAAAAGCACACTGGAATTGCTCAAGATTTGTAATGGAGTGTTTAGGGGAGAAACTAACGGCAAAGAAAGGGAAAGAGCCAGGTAATTTGGAGAGGAACAAATGTGCAAAACAGAGGAATAAAGGGATAAAAATGGTCACTTGTGACAGTTGGATGGTCAGTAAACTTGTCTGGTCAGGCCCTGAGCCTAATAATTGCAGTGTCTCCTATCTTCTTATCAAATTCAATTTCTACTTATTTCTCGGCATGAGAAACTGTTCTGTGTAAATTCAGATGTATGGAGGTCTAGGTGCCAGTAACTGGAGTGTGACCTTGGGTGAGAGGGCTCATGTGTCTAGGGTGTTCATATCTGCTGGTGCATCCAAAGGACAGCTACTGGTTTGGCTGAGTGTGTAAGCCAAGCTAGTCCAGACATCCATGTTGTATGTATCTACACATATATTTCCCACTAAATCACCTTCTGATTAGCCAGAGAAAGGAACAGGGTGATGTCCTTAGTACTCTTTTGTTCTAATTTGAGTGCTTAGCTATGTGGTTTGCTGTGTGTGTGTGTTTACTTGGAATACATTCTGAGCCCTCCTGCTGGTTGGCTCTGGACACATGGAACTACGGAACCATTTCTGCTAGGCTACTAGATTTGGTACTCCTTAACAGGAAGAGCTGCAGCTTTTCAAGAAATCTTAGCTGTTTAGGTCATGTTCAGCTTCCCCCTCAAGCTAAGCCAGAGGGGAACCAGATAACAGGGATAACTCCTCTACAAGGCACTGTTTGTCTTCATGTCCTTCATCTGCATTTTTGTGGTCACTAGGCTCACTTGATCTGACAAGGACAGCAGCAAGCTAGGATGAGTCATCCTGGAAAGAGTGGCAGCTAGGACTTTCCTTTACCTCACTATTTTGGAGATTCTGCCCACGAAGTGGTCTCAACAAGTCCCCATTTTCATCAGTTGGGATTCTTTCTGGTAGCAGTCGTTACAAGTTGGACCTGATGGCTAAGGTACTGCATTTAGGTTGGGGGTGGAAGGAGAACATTTTCCTTCCTAGAATGAACTATTCCAGCCCCCAGCCACAGGAAAGGACTTGTTAGTGGGTGGAGAATGCCCTTCAGAGGATATAGCTTGAGGCCTTTATCTCTCTTTGGTCATGTGCAGTGCCTATCAGAGAGGGCTTTCTGTAGCTTGGTGTTTAAGGTGTATTTCCATGTGCTGGATGAGAAACAAAGGGGTGAGGGTGTGTGTACTCAATCTTCTGGGATAGTGGTAGAGGAATGGTCCAGGGGAGCAAGTCAGACATCCTGAAGGTCCACACCTGGTTTGGTTTTCTGAAGTTAGATGGGGACAGAACAGAATGAACACTGTAGAAGCAACTGCAGTGGGACGCTGAAGGAGGACTAAGCCCTTGGAAACCTGGAAAAATGAAAAGAATCATGAGAGGCCCCACCAGAGGACCTGACTCCAGGTTGTAGCAGGCTACATAATTAGACTTTGAACTGGATTGCTTCATTTAAATGCATCTGTTTAGTTGGGATGAAGCCAGATCTTGGCTAAATAGAGCATGAGCAGAAGCCCATCTTTAAAGCTCAGAAAGAAATCAATGGCATCTGCTACCCAACTGTTTATTCATCCTTCTCTTGGGTCTAATATTGTCACTGAATCTGTGCAGTTCACTGCGCTATTAAAGAGATGTTAGACAGAAATGGATCCCCTTGCACACAATGGTCCACCTAGAATTCCTAGAGGAATAGCTTTTCCACAGTAACATGAGCAGAAGACTCAAGATTCCTGCTAACCAGGTTGCATACAATGATTTAAAGACGTGTGCAATCCCCCTAAGGAGACCTAAAGGCTAGCACCACCCAGCTCTGCCCCTACTGAAGTGTGGTGTGAAGGTTTTTTACCACTCATTAAGACTTGGAAGATAAGTTATTCTCATGTGGCTGATTAGGGAGCTTTTCCAGTTTTGTTGGTTTGTTTGTTTTTATTGGCAAGGGAAATAGTAAATAGGAGGATTTTGATAAACTCTCAAAACAATGGCATTTCTTTCTTTCTTCTTTTTTGAGCCTTTGCATTTTGTTTCCATAAAGACAAGACATTCTGATGTTGCAAGTTCAGTGGATCAAGGTGCCTTCATGGGAGATGGAGTATTTAGGCTGGATATAAGGAAGAAATTCTTTACAATAAGGGTGGTGATACACTGGCACGGGTTGCCCAGAGAGGTAGTGGAGTCCCCATCCCTGGAAACATTCAAGACCAGGTTGGACAGGGCTCTGAGCAACCTGATCTAGTTAGTGATGTCCCTGCTCGCTGCAGGGGGGTTGGACTAGATGACCTCTGGGGATCCCTTCTGACCCAAAACTTTCTATGATTTTATGATTCTATGATTTACCTCTAGGGAGAATCCTCTGAGCCCAGATATCTAGTGAATTTTTCACCCACCTTAAACTCCACTTCTCCATCTTGTGTCTCTACAGTTGGGCTATAAGGACAATCTAGGGGAGAGGGCAGAAAGTGCTGGGAAAGCCGATGTGAACAAGAAGTCCACAGGTCTAGTTGAATGGTGTGAATCAATTGCATGACCAGTATGCATTGTTGTGTGTGTGTGGCTTGCTTCATCAAATGATCAGAAGTGAACACATTACCTGAGGTACCAACTTGTACAAGCACCTCCATCTGATTGCTGAACGTCACACCCATGTCCAAAGAACTCTAGGGAGAGAGGTGGCAGGAAGAGGGCTTTTGTGTGCAGGAGAGAAGTTGGGCAGGTTGCTTTAATCAGCTGCATTTGTCACACAAAGCAAATCTCCAAATGCATATCTGAAAAAGTCACAATAAGCTGAGACAATCTACATCTTGGAATGTTGTTTCTGCTCATTTATAACATGAAAGTGAGGTTTATGAGACTGATTCCTTGCAGATGTCTCCACTGAGATGGTAAACCTACCTGTGGTGTATCAAAGGCATTCACTTCAGTTGTTTCATTTACCCACACAAAGAGAGCAGAACATTCCACGGGTGATCCATCACCTCCTACACCAGATCACTACCTCTGCATCACCTACAATATCCCTCCTCACTGACCTGAGTAAGGGCAGAAGATTAGTTACCTGACGAATAACACAGATCTTTATTTAGTTATGACTCAGGCCTGAACTGTGATAGATGGTCTGACATCTAAAATGAGGTAGGAGGAATTAAACCTTAACATTTCTGTATTTAGACATCCATCTTTGCCATCTACTTATTTTCAGCTCTAGAGATATCACAATCTTCACAGCCACGTGTTTGATACTTCTAGTCTTCTAGAATATTTCCTGAATGTTGGGAAACTTGGCAGTGGCTTAAATGTGTGGGTTTTTCCCTTCATGGAACTGGAGAGACAGTCAAGAACTTCTGGGAAAAGCTTGGAGGACAGATCAACATGGTGATGTCATGCTGGACACCTACTACAGGCCATCTGATCAAGGAGAGGAAGTAGACAAGGCTTCTTCAGGCTGCTAGAGGAAGCCTTACAGCCACAGGTCCTCATCTCCTGGGGAACTCTCCCTGCTCCTCCTGGTATCTGCTGAAAGGGCAACACAGTGGATCACAAGCAACTCAGGTGATATCTGCAGTGTATTAAAAACATTTTTTAATGCAAGTGATCCAGTGATCACTGACTGGGGTAAATTATCTGCTCTGCTAGTTGTTCACCTAAATCGAAGAACTGTGTCAGGGTATGAAGTCTGAAGGCATCTTTGGCTGCAGTGAGCATGAAATGGTAGAGTTTGACATTCTGAGAGAAGTGGGTAAGACAAATAGTAACACCAGAACCAAGAAAAAAAACTTAATCTGATTCAGGGAGCTACTTGTCAGCAAATAGGCTACCCAGGAGGAATACAGAGACATTGATTTTACCACATCCCTGAGGCTAGCGCATAATCTGCACGAGGGAAGCATTACCCACAAAGAAGAAAGATTAAGATAGGGAGCACACAACCAAATTGGGCCTACATAAGTCCAGGGAAGCAGATGGGATGCAAGGTCTATGTTGACCTTATTTAAAAACTGGTCGTATCTCAGGATAGGTGAAAAGTATATTAAATACTTCTCAAATGCTTTCTACGAAAACTAAACCTCTCACCATTCAACACCAACTCCATATGCAATCTGGATTCCCTGTAAATAAGTAAATCGTGAAACAGAGATTTACAAGTGTCACAACAGTGAAAGGGTCTTCTCCACTCCACCTGATTCCGCAAGTCCAAGTCTGTCAGAGACTCAGCCTATTGGCATTTCACATCAGCTCCAACGTAACACTGCAAGTTGCTGCTTATGTTCAGATATTTCAGCTCTCAAATTTATTCCTCTGCAAAATAAGTCATTTCAGATCTGTCAGAGTGCCACAACTCTGGAACAATTCATCCATCAGGACATTGTGAGAAAAATTTAAATACTTCCAAACTGCAGGAAGAATGAAGTGCTCTAAAGGCATAACATGTGTCACCTGTGTTTAGTACTGATCTCAGGGTGGGTTAATGACAGACCTGTTGCCACTGGAGTCTCTGATGTTACAGATGTGAATGCTGCTGGCCACAGTCAGGGCTAGGGGCCCTCTCAGATACCTTCACTTTTCTTCATGTGTCCATTTGCTCGCCATATCCATACAGGCCACTGCATCATGTCTCGAAATCTTCCTGACAGGAACACCTGGATGTGTGGGATACTCAGTGGTCAAAGGAGGCACCAGCAGGAATGTTAGCAGCTGTGTTGAGCCAAGGATTTCCACTGAATATAAGTGACACCAAGGTCATAGCCTGAATGACTTCCTCACTGGAAATGTGCATGACTAAAGGAAGACAGTTCACACCCCAGGAACTCATAGTCAGAAAAAATGGGGCCACACTTGTCCAAGACCAAGGTCACGTTTCAACCCAGACTGCTTTATTCACTTCCCTGATATAGAGAAGTTCCGCATTTGGTTTCAATTCCCACATACAGTAACCCCAACCATTCCGCTGCCTCTAAGGAAAAAGCAAGCCAGAGAAAGATAATACCTTTTCTTCTCAAATGGGCATCTGTTTCCCTAAGGCTCTCTTCTCCCTCTGCCTCTTGCCATTGCACAACCTAGGTGAAGCCAGACACTTGCAGAGGTGCTCCTGGGATGGAACGCATTCCTTTCCATATTCTCTTTGTTAGCTTGCAGAAGAACCAGATTTGTGCCCTGAAATCCACAACTAGTTGAAGCTGTCAGTGTGGGTAGCAGCCCTCCTGAGCACCGTCCCCAGTGCCCCCTTGATCTCTCTCTTCTCAGACTGTAGATGAGTGGATTGATGCGAGGTGTGAAGACTGTGTAAAAAAAGGAGAACATTTTGCTGAGCTGTCTCAATGGCACTGTTCTGGGCAGCATGTAAACAATGATGACGGTCCCGTAGAAAACAAAGACCGTAGTGAGGTGAGAGGAGCAGGTGGAGAAGGCCTTGTGCCTCCCCATGCTGGATGGGATCCTCAGGATAACAGCTATGATGTAGACAAAGGATGCCAGAGCGAACAGAAATAGGAAAATTACATCTGGGAAAGATAATACGATGACAGGAAATCTAACCATCCTAGTGTCACTGCATGAGATTTCTAGCAATGGAGTTTCTTCACAGAAGAAATGGTCAATTGCACTGGGGCAGTAGAACCTTTGCCAAGATACGAAAGTTGTGATTCCTGTAGAAATCAGAAGACCTGCAACCCATGATCCAGCCACCAGCTGGAGACATACCTTCCAGTTCATGAGTCTTGCATAAAGCAGGGTTTGACATACGGCCAGATACCAATTGTATGACATAGCAGCCAGCAGGTGACACTCAGAAGTTGTAAAAGTGCTGAAGAAGAAAAACTGTGCCATACATCCCTGCACAGAGATGGTTCTGTCTCTGGTCAGGAAGCTGGCTATCAGCCTGGGTAGGATGGTGGAGCTGTAGCAGGTCTCTAGGCTGGACAGATACACCAGGAAGAAGTACATGGGTGTGTGGAGATGCGGGTCTGTGACCACCAGCACAATGATGAGGAAGTTCCCCACCCTGATTACTGTGTATATGGTCAGACAGAGCAGAAAGAGTGCTGTCTGGAGCTCATGGGCATCCCCCAGTCCCAACAAGTGAAACTCCATGAGCAATTTCTTGTTGTCCCATTCCCTTCTCTCCATGCTGTGTTGTAGATTTTTTTTTCTCTACTTGCCAGGTAGGAGAGCTGCAAGACAGAGCTCTTGTTGATGTGTTGATTCATAAAGGAGTTCTGGAGGCAGCATCTTCTAGAGAAAGCACTGACGTTCACACACACCTGAGAGTGTTGACGCGGAAGTCACGGACTCGTCACACAATCAATATGATCAGACAATAGCCAAATTTTATTAGCAGAGCATCTGGATTATATAGACAACACTCGATTATGATTGGTCACTATTTGTAGAGCATCTTTTAACCGCAGCTGACCTTCCGATGTCCTTGAGGCCTGTACTGCTACAGACTGATCAAGTCCATATTCAGAGTGTCTGGGTTGCTCACAATATGTCCCTGTTCTTCCAGGAATCCCACATGAGAGGTTTCATATTCTCTGTAAGAAAAAAGAAAGGGAAGGGAAGGGAAGGGAAGGGAAGGCAAGGCAAGGCAAGGCAAGGCAAGGCAAGGCAAGGCAAGGCAAGGCAAGGCAAGGCAAGGGAAAGGCAAGGCAAGGCAAGGCAAGGCAAGGCAAGGCAAGGCAAGGCAAGGCAAGGCAAGGCAAGGCAAGGCAAGGCAAGGAAAGGAAAGGAAAGGAAAGGAAAGGAAAGGAAAGGAAAGGAAAGGAAAGGAAAGGAAAGGAAAGGAAAGGAAAGGAAAGGAAAGGAAAGGAAAGGAAAGGAAAGGAAAGGAAAGGAAAGGAAAGGAAAGGAAAGGAAAGGAAAGGAAAGGAAAGGAAAGGGACATCTGAATCAATGAGGCAATGTGAAGAAGTAAGACTGTTCTAGAAAGAAGGAAATAGGTCAGAGAAGATCATGAAGATCATGTGCTCCATATCTTTTCTCCTTCAGCTGCAGTGTCTGAGTGCATTTGGGTTGCCTTCCTGCAACAGCACAGCATCTGCACCTCCACACTTCAGGACGTGCTCTCTGAGTTATTTACTCTGATAGGGAAAGGGACAGGAAGTGGGAGCTGAGACAGGACAGGAGCAGTACCTAGTACATGATGGAAGTAAATGCCCAGTAGGCATCTGTGTATCCGTGCAGGGAAGCCCAATGCTGAGAAACAAAGCCCTCTGCCCAATCCTTCATCTTGCATTTCTTAAAAAAATGAGGAGGGACACACTGATTTGTCTGTGGTTTCCCATCTTATCACTTTAGAGCTTTTACAGGGAATTGGAGGCTACAGTGACAGGCACCTTCACAGAACAGAGAGTTGCTGGGAAGGACTGGCACCTCAAAATGGACAATCATACTAACCCCATAACATCCCTCTCCTGGGCTGGGATGAACTGTTCTGTGAGGTACTCCTGTGGAGAGAGGGCTCCAAAATCGGTGCTGTACCTGGAGAGCGGCATAGGGTCTAATGTGAGAAAGCTGAAGATGGGAGACTGATCCCTGAGACATAAGTGTGTGTACGAGGGAGAA
This sequence comes from Opisthocomus hoazin, assembly GCF_030867145.1. NCBI lineage: Eukaryota > Metazoa > Chordata > Aves > Opisthocomiformes > Opisthocomidae > Opisthocomus > Opisthocomus hoazin. The sequence continues at coordinate 8,104,744 of NC_134439.1, read as the reverse complement.
ATAAAGGTAAGTGGAATTTCACTGTGAGAGGAAAAGTGACTTGTGCAGGCACCCTGGGCCCACATACCTGCCCAGGCCATTCTTGCAGCCCAGCTGACCTATGGGAGCACCCCTGGCCTGGCTTCTGCACAGCAGAGGCACAGCTCTAACGAGCAGTAACAGCCTCGGTGCCCGAGAGCTCAGCAGTGCCAGGGACACAGAAAGTATCTGGAGGAAGGAGTGAGCTCAGGAAGGAAGACATCCATGAAAGGACAAGAAGGAGGCATAGGTCTTCTATAACTGACACCATGCAGACTCCCATGAGAAAATTAACAACACCAAATTTACCTGTGCACATACAACATCTACCTGTAACCCTCAGTGTGAAGCACTGACTTCGATGGTACCTGCAAACAAAACCCAGGGGCTGGATCTTACTCTCAGTTTCTTCCTGTCCTCTTCCTTCTCTTCCTTCTTGTCTCTGCAGACCCCAACTCCTGCCACATAGACAGCTACACTCCTGTACTCTGCTTCCATCAGTTTCTGCTTTGAGTCATCAGTAGCACATGAATTTACCTGCCCTCCAAACTCTCATGCTGCCTTTAGAAAGAATCATCCTCCTGAAGGGTCTTGCTGCATCTCCTCTCTCCTTGGGATTACAGTGAGCGAGAACTGTGTAACTAGTCCCTGAGGGAAGGAAGTTCTGAGCTGGTGGAAAATGTGTCAACAGCTCCAGCAAGGGCTACCCTTCCCCAGACCTCTGTAGCAATTCAGCCTGCTCTGAGGAAAAGGAAACTGAGGCAGAAAAGTAAGGAATAATTTCTGTAAACACTGCAGCAAAGACAAGGGAGACCCCAGCAAGGTGATTCAGATCTCCCTCTGCAGAAGACTACAATGGAAATGATTCTATCAGAATCAGGCTTCTGTGGCTCATGACAGTCATCTTTTCCATGTCTACCAATGCTGAGTGGAGAGAAAAAGAAACCAGCAGTACGCGTTTTCTCCAGTCTATGATGACATCCAAGGTGGGATGTGATAAGCCACCTTTTGGAGGTGCCAGACTCCGTCCTCAGAGTAGAGAGGCCACTCTAACCTCACTTTGGTGCTTAGGGCCTAGACCTATCAGGACTGAAGTGAGCTGAATTGCCCATATGTCCCCACAGTTTTGAACCACCTTTTCAAAATGAGAAGTCCATGGTGCCTTGACTGGTTTGTCTTTCCATTGCCCGGCAAGGCAGGAAAGGGTGGTCAGTGCAAATGGACTTTTGTGCCCTGGCTCTTCAGGATGGGTGAGATGAATCTCAAAGAAAGGGTGAATTTCTGCTGAGGGTTGCACTCTGAACTGTGAGTACCAGCACAGAATGCCCACACCAGGACTCCACGTGTGGTCCTCACCTGGGCAGTAGTGGCCGAAAGAGGGAGCCTGTTGCCTGTGCGCTAGAGCATTTCTACTGCCTAGTGGAAATCTTTGGCCTCCCACTGCCCCTCCAAGAGGGGCAGAGTTGCCTCCAACCCTTGCGTCATAGCTTTCTGGCCCAAATGTATTCCTGAAACAGCCCATGGGCAACAGAACTGTTTCCAGGGTCCTGTGTTCAGGCAATTCCACCCTAGCACTGCATGTGGGTGTTTGTTCTATTGGAGGATGCTGTCTTTGCATCTGGATCCCACCCAATGTATTTGGGACTGTGTCTCAGGAAGGATATTCAGTTCACTTGAGAGGGCCTAGGGTAACCCACTGACTTTCCACTGTTGGTCTAGGTCAATGTACCTCTCCTAGAGGTCCTGGGTCCTCACTGCCAGCCTTGAGCAGTGCTTTATGTATGCCAGTTTATGTCAGAGGACTACAGATTGAACTGATATGGAATTGTTTGCAGCCCTCAATGTCCTGCACTCGTGTGCCCTCAGACATTTGAGGTCCCTCTTGCGGTTGCTCCCTGGGGTTGAAAAGGACTCTAACAGGAAGCAGAATTCACCCACAAATGAAACATCTTCCCAGCCAGGAAAGGAAGCAGTTGCCGACACTCCAGAGCAGGTGTGATTCAGCCTCAGAGGGCATTCTAAAGCATTTCCTGAACTACTGTGAAGGACAGTAGACCTGATGAGAGTGGACATTGCCATGTCCTTGGATCATGTATGTGGGCCCAGCTGCAGATCTCCAGTGCCTGAAGCCCAGTCCATGGTGACCCAGCTGGCTTCCTGGCAGCCTGGAGCCAGAGCAGGAGTCAACATGAGGAAAGGAGGTGTTGAGTGTATGACCATGAGAAAATGCAGCGGTACAGACCCCATCAACTACATAACAACAGATGGGTGCTCAGCTAGAGGGTGATGGCTCTTCAAGCGGATCCCATCCACTGATTTGGGTCTGTTGCCCAGCAAACATCACCCAGTTCATTTAAGACAGCCTGGACTACCCTAAGAGTCCTCCCTGTTCCAGTTTTTCAGAGGCGCTGTGAAGGTAAGACAAACTTTTACAGATGTTCTCTGCAAGAAGAAAGAACAGGAAGTATAGGAGGCTTGGTTCAATTGCCCCATATTGGTGGTGATATGTAGATGCCCTGGATTCATGAATCAGCACATGTGCATGAAAATTGGTACTTTTAGAGAGAGATTTCTCCCATTCCAGAACAGATGTACAGAGGGTATACTTGAATCATCTCCAGAAGTACTGTTGCTTCTAGCAGGGAGGAGAAGACAATCAGTTCAGACTGCAGTGTCTCACTTGGAGACCTAGAGGTTAGTCAAATAAAACCTATACTGTTTCTCTTTTTCATCACATGGCGATGCCTTCATCTGAGAAGCTCACCTGGACTTGTTTTATCAGACCTGTGTAAATGGAAGAAAGTGCTTAAGGCACCATCCCTGGAGGTATTTAAAAGACTTCTAGATGTGGAGCTTGGGGACATGGTTTAGTGGTGGAAATGACAAAGTTAAGTTAAGGGTTGGACTTCATGATCTTCAAGGTCTCCTCCAACATAAACGATTCTATGATTCTCTGAAAACATGTTTCATCTTGTTCCAAAATAATATTCCGAAGAATGGTGAAATCAACTGCTCTTTCAAAGAGCTAATCTCCTCCTATTGACTGTAAAGAATGACTTTTTACTCATCTATTGTTTCAAGGGTCTGCATTTGGGAAGAGAAATTCTTTCTTTGGTGACTTTGCCAAATGTCTTGAAGTATTTCTACAGCCAAGTCAATGGAATAGTAGAATGATGGACTGCTAATGACAGGTGCTACATTTTAAACGTGGAAGAACTCTAACATATCTGGCATGGAGCATAGTATTTTGAGTATTAGTGGTTGTAAGTTAACAAATATGTTTGGAAACAAGGGAGAAGGAAGGTAAATGTCAACTTTGTAAACAGTCTTGTGTAGAGGAACAATGGCTGCTGACAGAGACACTAGCCATGGTCAAACATATCTTGAATCAAGATAAGAGCTAATGAGACAGCTGTGACAACGAGACACAAATGAATCCAGAAACTATCAAATAAAAAGAAGAAAAAGATATGTCTGTTTCTGTAATTCATTAGACCCCTGCTGCAAATTCTTTCAGAGATTTACACTTCTGTTATAAAATAAAAGACTTCCCTAATTGAAATGCAGACCTCCAGGAGATACCTTCCCCAGCTCTGGTAGACAGCTGGGTGGGATATCTCATTGATCAGTGTCATGGAAAAACAGACTCTAACCAGGTTCTTCTAGGAAATCCACACAAGGAGGGTTCATGCCCTCATGGTTCCTTAATAGGTACGTCAGTCTTTGGCAATAATCCACATCCCACAGAGCCTGATCATCCCTACTTGAGAAGCCAGCATCCTCGCTCCTAGGACCTCTTACAGCTCCTAAGGCACGTGTCAATCTCCGCATAGGCTAAAAGCCTTTCCACATACCCCAAATTGCATCTTCAGCTGTGCAGCACTGAAAAGGGTGAGAACCAAGCAGGAGATGTGCTTGTGATCAGGGCCATGCTTGCAGTAGTCCTCGGGAACTGCTTGCTGGGTGAGGGGACGAGATTTTTTCCTCAAAAATATCCAGTCGTCTGTCAGAATCTCTGTTCTTTCTATGGTAGACTATTGCTAGTGTTGCAAAGGGGGTAACTGCACTTGCACAGAACCTTTCTGGATCAGAGCTGGAGCCTGGCAGTGGTGCCGCCTCAGAAATCGAGGCAAGCTGCCCCAGGCTTGGAGGAGACCAAGGACTAGAGAGCAGCCATGGGTCTCTGGGCGCTGGGTGCTGTCCTGGAGCTGCAGTGCCCATGGGGCTGTTGAATTCACTGGGAGTGGTGAGTCCATTTGTTTGCCTGATACCAGTACTAACTGGTGAATTGCCTCAGCCCTGCCAATCTGGACAGCAGCTGGGCCCTGCCAGGCACTCCAAGACCGTATGAGGTACCTATCTCTTGTGCCTGTGCTTGTGCGTGCTGGCTGTGGACCCGAGATGAGGCAATGGAAAGGAAGGCAAGGGGGGATGAGGCTGTGGGCTGTCGCCAGGTATTATTGCCTGTAGGTGCCCACTGCTGCCACCCTTTGGAGCCATTCTCCCTGAACCTCATCCCCCAGCACAGCTCCATCCAGGCCTAGAGGACCTCCCTTCCCCAAGAGACTGAGGGGCTGCTGACCTCATCCCTTGGCCTCCTGCCGCCATGGGCTCCTCACTCAAGGACAGCAGTTTTATGGGCTCTGCACTGACAGATTGTGCTCCAGGGCCTTGTGCTCCAGGCCCATCTGGGAACACATGCAGCAAGGCTGACTGTTGCCCGATGCCTGTGGAGTAGCCAGGCATGTCTTCCTCAACTCCAAGGGACGGGGCACAGCAGGCAACCCAGTGCACTGAGTCCTCCCCTCTCTTTCCTCTGGGACTGAGGAAGGGTCTTCTTTTGTGCCCGCCCTAACCCTCTCCAAAAAGCCACCGTCTTTCCTGAGCAGACTGGAAGACTTGCCTCAGAAGAAAGGAGGACTCGGAGGCCTGGGCTTGGATGCAGCACAACTTTAATGAGTCTGAAAATGAAGAGGAGGTGGCTCACAGGGAGTGCCAGGGACAGCCACTGAGATGTGCTGGAGCTTCTGCAGGGGTTCTGTCTGCTTGCCCTGCAGAGGGAGGGAGGCGAACACATCTCCACGAGACTGGCATTGGGAGACAGCGACAGCATAGGAAGGAGAGAGAGAGGAGAGTAGAAGCAGAAGCAGAAGCAGAAGCAGAAGCAGAAGAATGGCCCAAAGCTCTAAATGCAACGCCCCAGAGCTCTATCTTCGGTCGATCACCATGTTCTGAGGTCTTGGAGGTTCTTGCCCGGGGTCATCGTCAGCAGCATTAGCAGGGCTGACATCTGCTACCACAGTAGCGGCTGGTAATGCAGGAGAGGTCAAAGCCTCCGGAGGAGATGGGCACTCCCTGAGAGCTGAGGATGCTGCCAGCAGCGGCGGAGGTGGAGGATCCCACAACGGTGTTCTGCGGGAAGGAGCTGAGGATGGGTCCGGGCAGGGTCACCACCACGGGGGAGGGCTCAATGACGACGGTGGAGCTCTGGCACTGCCTGAAACAGGGCTCATTGCAGCTGTTGGCCAGCGGGGTCGGGCCACAGGGCTGGCATGGCAGGCACGGGTTGCAGCAGGACATGTCTCTGGCCTGGAGGAGCACCTGCGAGAGAGGGCAGGGGGAAGCAGAAAACAGGGACACATGAGCAGCAGCATTGCACCTCACCATGGGGAAGCCAAGGTCCCTACTTGCCCAGCACAGGCTGTCCAGCTGAAAGCCGAAGAGTCACTTCAGCTAAGTGCCAGGCTCTCCCAGTGGAAGACGTTCTCTGCCCTTCCCTCTCCCATGAGACACAGCTCCCGGCCTGGTGCTGGGACAGCCCCTGTCAGCTGAGACAGACATTGGGGAAAGACCTGATCTTGGAGCAGGAGGAGAAGACGCTTCACACTCACCTGATTCCCTATGAGAAGGAGGCGAGAGAAGCGGATGAGAGAGCCGAGAGTTGGGCTGCCTTTTATAGTAGTCCTGCACTGCCTCAGGCCCAGAGGCAGCCTTTGGGGAAGTAATAATTTTCTGACAAGTTCACATCAAACACAAAGCGACTCAGCTAATGGCATGGGCTGTGTCCTGGTTTCCTGCACTGCTGCCTTTTCATTTCCTGGCTGATGCCACGTGCTTCCCCATAGGAAGGCTTCTGTAATTTCCAGAATGAGAGTCCCTTTGCTTTCTGGGGCAGAAAGACATCATCGCAGGCAGAAGACTCAGCTCAAGTGCTGGTGGCACCCCGTGGTGGCAGGTGATGTGCACCTGGGTCATTCCTGTGGGCTTGTTTGTGGCAAAGTTGTCAGGAACTAGGCACCGCTCTCCTGCTTCTCGTCCACATGCCTAAGGACTCCCGGGTAAGATGACATGCCACACCCTTTTCTCTTGCTCCTCCCACCTCTCTCTGATGGTTGCTCCTTGTTGCATGCAGGTGGGCTTCTGCTGGGAGTGTTGGACCCTACTGCAACACTAACAATGCTGTTGGGAACATTTTGCTGGGCTCATTTGCCGCATTCTCTCCCTGTGCAAGCCCTGCAGGTCGCCAGGAGCATGCCTGGGGCCTGTTTTATTCCCCAGGGTATTTGAATCCTGTTCTGTCAGTGTGGATGTTGTGAGATCCTGGAGACTGAACGAGTGCCTGAAGCAGACACTTGCTGTAAAGACACTTTGGGGAGGCTCAGAGGAAGTCAAGTTGATATGCAGGAGTCAATCGCTATGAAATTAGCCAAGCAGAGATGAGGTGTTGAAGAGCAGAGCTTTGAAACAGCTGGAAAGAGGCCTTTGGGAAGAGAGTCCTGGGTCCAGCCAGACCCTGGGGATCTTTTGTCTCTGCCTGGTCCTGTATCAGTTCAGACTGTACCTATAGCAGAGGTGAACAGGAGTGGTCTTGAAGGGGGCCTTTTCCACTCCCAGGACACAGACCTCGTGTCCAGCTGGGTACCATACGGCCAGAGAAAATGATCACGAACACCTCCCTAAACACGGAATGGTTGGGGTCACTGAGATCACCATGAGATGCAAGATGCTGGAAGGTTCTTGGCAGCCTTCTGTTGCCTGACAGTGGACTGTATGATCTGTTCCTTTGCCTACTACCTAAATTTTGAGGTGGCCAAGACCCCTTTGACCATGTGACGGTGAGTTTGGAGGCAGCACTTCTCCAGCAGGTGTGTCTGCCTGAGGGGATGCTCAAACACCTTCTGACTTTGGGGGCTGTTAAAAGCCCAGCTGCTGCCGCACTGTTCAAGTAAGAATCTTCAAGTGCTGAAAAACCTGGCCCTGGCCCTATGGAAACTGTGGTGTAGCAAAGATTGCAACTTGATTCCTTTCCTTGGGATAAGCGCCAGTCTGTCATCTCTCTAGAGAGCCTCCCTGGGTCAGCAGCTTGGGGATGTGAGGAGGTCTGTCTGGAGCAGCAGCTGAAGAGATTTTCTCCACTCCCCACAGGTATGTTGGGAGGCTGCTTTCAGGTGGCAGAGGAAGGAGAAGATAGGAACCTGCAAGCACCAACACCCTCTTTCTCGGATGACTGTGGGCAACGTGTGAAAGGGAAAGCATGACGCAGTCCTGCTTTTTCTGGCAGTCCTGGTGGGACTTGCAGCCTTTGGTGAGATGCGTCTTTGAGGCTAGCAAGGATTGGAGCAAGAGGAGGTGCGGACGCAGGCCTCTGCGATGCTGCTGTGCATGGGTAAATGGAAACCTTGGGTAAACTCAGAGAGGTTCTCCTCTGTGCTGTCTGTGGAGAACTCCCAGATGCTTTTCCATGTGTGGGATGCCAAGCTGCAGGACGGCACCAGCTGCTTCTCTGCTGAGGCCACATGGTTACCCAATGCAAGTAGCACAACACAGAAAGAGGGTGTGTGTGAGTGTGTGTTCCCTGTGGAGTGTTTCCCTCCCCAGCACTCTTTGCTTATAGACCTCAGCTTGTCCAGCAGTAGCGTGTTGCGGTTGTGGTGAGGCTGGGTCTCTGGCTCCGCAGCCTGTGCAGCAAAGACAACTGTCATTAACAGCATGCTGGTGTGACTTTTGTGTCTGAGATCAGACCCAGGGTCTTGAGCAAGGAGCAAAGTAGCCCAATGAAACCGTGACGTTCACGCAGGGCCTGGACTTGTGGGAGAGCTATTGAGGGATGCCACCAGGCTCCATCCAACCCCCTGAGCTGAAGGGAAGTGCAGCAGGGCAATGAGTGTTCAAAAGATGTATGCGACTGGCTTGTCGTGCTCGTATTCTTCCCTCAGCCTCCTCTGCAGAAGGGATCCCTTGTTGCGAGACTTGACTGCTCTTGTGGCTTTATGTCATAGCCAAAACAGCCCGAGGAAGGAAAATCTCTTACTAGGCGTGCACCTGGACATCAGCCAAATGCTCAGCCTGTGAAACAGACCCATCAGCTAGAGACTGGGGAAGATGTCCTGTTCAGCCGGATTCCCACCAATGTTCCAAGCTCTAGCTTTGCTTTTCCTGTCCCTCCTCCACCTCAGGGGAATTACCACAGCCTTGATGGGAGGAATCCACGCATCCCTGTTTCCTGACAGAAAACAGCTCTTCACTGCTTTTCTAGGAATGAGCTTGTCCCTTTGTGGACAGTCTGTATCAAATTGGAGTGTGTGAGAAGCAGAGACAAAAGAGAGAGCATCAGCAGGAGGCAAAGAGATTGAAGCATGTGAAGAAAAGAGATGTCCTATGCCTGAGAGGGATGGAAGAGGAATGAGAGGGATGGAAGGGTGTAGGCAGGCCGAGGTTCTGCATTGACCCGCTCAGTTAACATGCTCACATCCTCTCTGCTTCCTTGTCTGCGCCGACAGCTAGAAAGCCGGATGCACATTGCGTGTGTGGAGAGCTCAGGGGTTGATTCTTCCACATGGCCGCCTGCAGGATCACCCCTGGATGTCCTCCATGAAGAGGTTCAGTGGGCTCTTGCCTGAGGGACAAAAACTCTTCCGTACCAGAGCAGGCAGAACCACAGAGGGAGTGCTTCAGGCAAGATGAGAGCAAATGTCTTCTCCTGCTCACTTTTACCTTCCCCTTCCCCACTGAGCCATTTCCAGACGCTCTGCTTAGCACGGGGCGAGTTTTCCTACCTTGCTGGCACTGATCTGCCCTCCGCTATTTGGCTGCAGATCCTGTTGGTGTGTGAGGTCTGTTGGCGGACAGACTGTGCCTGAAACAGGGCTCTGGTATCTCAGGAAGAGTGAGGAGTTGGAGATGCCCTGTCATGGCCAAACCACTGAGTGCACTGGTGAACCACCCAGTGCCACTGCTTGCGGGTTTCAGTGAGGAAGAAGTGAAGCTTTGGTCTCTGGGGACAGCAGGAAGGTGCCCACTGCAGGGATGATGAATATGCAGAGATAATGTGCCTGGAAGTGCAGGCAGGAGGAGAGTGTGGGGAGCATTGCCTGCTTTCAAGCCCAGCGGTGCCTTCAGGAGACCCTCCTCCGCACCTCGGAGATGGTGATTGCCTGAAGGTGACCAGTGTCTAACTCGCTACCTGGAGCTGAGGGTAGAGGTCAAAGAAATTGCCAGGTATGGTTGAAAAACATACCTAAATACCTAAAAGTGTTTTTGGGTTTTTTTTGATCTTGTTTTTTGTCTTTGTTTCTCACCATCTTATTTTGTTTTTGAGTTTTGATAATTGACATGCATCTTCCCCAGGCTGAATATGTTTTGCCGGTGAGGGTACCTGGTATTTGATCTCCCTGTCTTTGTCTTGACCCATGAGTCTTTTCATCTTCTTTTCTCCCCCTGCCTTATGGAGGAGGGGGCTTGAGAAAGAGTGGGTGGGCGTCTGGCAGCCAGCCCGGGAGAAGCCCACCAGAGGACATGACAAAGCTACTCCAAACAGGACAATAAGAAGCCTTTGAGAAACATGACCATAAGGAAGAAATAAGAAGATGGAGGACAGGACCAGGAGCACAGCCAGGAAAGAACATGGACAAGACTCCCATCTGACACCTTTCTGAGAACTGGGTAATTGCAATTACGCTTGGCGAGAATAAAAGCACACAGGGGAGAACAGCACAATTCAGGTTCAAAAAGGATCACATCTGAAAAACATTTCCCAGGATATTCTTTAAACTGTCGAGAGCAGCGTGTTGGGAGTAGATGAAGTGGAAGAAAACCCACCGTGCTTATTCATTTTTCTAGCATCCTATTAATCCATTTATGTTCACTTTTGTCCTGATGCCGTGAAAAGTCAGAATTGAAGACTCAATAGTCGGCAGACTATTAAGCAGGTATTCTTTATGACGGCGCCGGGCACACGGGGGATCTCTCCTCCAAAAGTGCCTAACAATATGTTAATGAGCCAGTATCCGAGATATCCGAGATATCCGAGGTCAGTACCAACAAATCTGTATCGCCAGCAGTACAACTGAAGCGGGTTTCATAAGTGTACCAATACCAAATGTACATTATTACAGAAGTACAAAGCTTAACCTGTGGTTGTACCAACGTACAACTACCGAAAGTACGTTATTCCAGAAGTACAAAGCTCAACTCGTGTTTGTACCAACGTACCAAGATGTATACCCTCAGGCACTAGCAGCCTGGGATACAGTGCTCAGTGTAGGACGTCTCCTACGACTTACAAGAACTCTCCAAATGACCGGTCTCACATTTCAAAACAGATAAGGAAAGGGAAGGAAAAGGAAGAAAAGGGAAGGAAAATGAAGGAAAGGGAAGGAAAGGAAAGGAAAGGAAAGGAAAGGAAAGGAAAGGAAAGGAAAGGAAAGGAAAGGAAAGGAAAGGAAAGGAAAGGAAAGGAAAGGAAAGGAAAGGAAAGGAAAGGAAAGGAAAGGAAAGGAAAGGAAAGGAAAGGAAAGGAAAGGAAAGGAAAGGAAAGGAAAGGAAAGGAAAGGAAAGGAAAGGAAAGGAAAGGAAAGGGAAGGCAAGGGAAAGCAAGGGAAGGAAAGGGAAGGCAAGAGAAGGCAAGGAAAGGCAAGGGAAGGCAAGGAAAGGCAAGGGAAGGCAAGGGAAGGCAAGGAAAGGCAAGGCAAGGCAAGGCAAGGCAAGGCAAGGCAAGGCAAGGCAAGGCAAGGCAAGGCAAGGCAAGGAAAGGCAAGGCAAGGAAAGGAAAGGAAAAAAAAAGAATACCTTTACTCCTTGAGATGGTCCTTGTCTGCTCCTGCAGTGATCCAAGTGAGGCGAGAAGTCCCTCCGGGAACTCCCGGGGGTACCCTAGGGAGTCCTGTTGTCAGCGGGTCCTGCAGCCCAGCAGAGTGGGTCCCGCCTGGGTCGCCAGAAATGATGCCGTGAAAAGCCGGAATTGAAGACTCAATAGTCAGCAGACTACTAAGCAGGTATTCTTTATTACAGCGCTGGGCACACGGGGGATCTGTCCTCCAAATGTGCATGCCAAACACCCTGCCATTTCAGGTTAAATACAATCACAACATACATATTCATTATATTTCCAAGAAATACTTAGCATATTCATGATTTTCCTAAGAAGTAATTAGCTTATGTTAATATCTTTCACACATGTCTGTTAGCGTCCTCGGGTGGTCTTGGGGGGTCTCAAGATGAAGGCTTATACTCCTCATCACAGTGTCCGCTGGTTGACCTTTGTTTCTGCGCAAACGCAGTTCTAAGATTACATATGCCGTGTCCTTCCAGGTAGTTTTGCTCCGGTCTTGTTGCCCTCTTGGTGCCTCTTTGTCTCTGTAGCTTGGTACATCTGTCCTCCCAAGGCTGAGCTGTCTGGGGTAGAATTATTTAGGAGCCTCTCTATCTTAGAGCTTTCCTGTTTTCTCAAATCAGCAAGTCAAGTTTGTCTAAGTAGTGTTATTGAGGAGCCTCTTTATCTTAGATCTTTCCTGTCTTCTCAAAACAGCAAGGATCTACTTTAGTTTAATTACAATCACTGTGGTAAGTGGAAATTTTATGTTTACAGGTATCAGTCCTAAGCGAGTGCATTCTGGGGACAGAAAAGCTTAGAGCGGATGATCATGCAGGTGACTATTTGCAATCTCTGGGTGACATTTGTATTAGTTAGGGTCTTCCTTCGGGCAGATTATTTTTTCACTTTCAGATAACCTCCTTTGTAATATTTAGAGTAATGGCAAAGAAGAGCAGGACACCTGTAACTGATCTCCTTCTGCTGGGCTTCCTGTCCTCCCTGGGTGGGCACGTGGCCCCAGGTGCCATTATCTTCTCCATGTATCTTCTAATCCTGATGGGGAACCACCTCCTCGTTGTCACTGCATGGAGCAATAAGCACCTCCAGATCTTACCGCATTTCTTCCTCATCAGGCTTCCTTTGTGGCGATTTGCTACCCCACCACCGGTGTGCCAAAAATGAGGCAGAATTTCCTTGCCACCAGGAAGACCATTGGCGTTGCCTGCTGGCTGCCACAGTCGTCTTCCCCTTGCTTGCTGGCTATCACTGAGCTGAGCCTCTTTCAAAATGTCCATCAGTCTTTGGCAATAATCCACATCCCATACAGCCTGAGCATCCCTACTTGCGAAGCCAGCATCCTCTCTCCTAGGACGAGCTTCTTACAGCTCCTAAGGCACATGTCAATCTCCGCATAGGCTAAAAGCCTTTCCACATACCCCAAATTGCATCTTCAGCTGTGCAGCACTGAAAAGGGTGAGAACCAAGCAGGAGATGTGCTTGTGATCAGGGCCATGCTTGCAGTAGTCCTCGGGAACTGCTTGCTTGGTGAGGGGACGAGATTTTTTCCTCAAAAATATCCAGTCGTCTGTCAGAATCTCTGTTCTTTCTATGGTAGACTATTGCTAATGTTGCAAAGGGGGTAACTGCACTTGCACAGAACCTTTCTGGATCAGAGCTGCAGCCTGGCAGTGGTGCCGCCTCAGAAGCCGAGGCAAGCTGCCCCAGGCTTGGAGGAGACCAAGGACTAGAGAGCAGCCATGGGTCTCTGGGCGCTGGGTGCTGTCCTGGAGCTGCAGTGCCCATGGGGCTGTTGGATTCACAGGGAGTGGTGAGTCCATTTGTGTGGCCGATACCAGTACTAACTGGTGAATTGCCTCAGCCCTGCCAATCTGGACAGCAATGGATGAGGCAATGGAAAGGAAGGCAAGGGGGGATGAGGCTGTGGGCTGTCGCCAGGTAGTATTGTCTCTAGATGTCCACTGCTGCCACCCTTTGGAGCCATTCTCCACTTGAGCCTCCTCCCCCAGCACAGCTCCATCCAGGCCTAGAGGACCTCCCTTCCCCAAGAGACAGAGGGGCTGCTGACCTCATCCCTTGGCCTCCTGCCACCATGGGCTCCTCCCTCAAGGAATGCGCTTTTATGGGCTCTGCACTGACAGATCGTGCTCCAGGGCCCGGTGCTCCATGCCCATCTGGAAACACATGCAGCAAGGCTGACTGTTGCCCGATGCCTGTGGAGTAGCCAGGCATGTCTTCCTCAGCTCCAAGAGACAGGGCGCAGCAGGCAGCCCAGTGCATTGAGTCTTCCCCTGTCTTTCCTCTGGGACTGAGGAAGGGTCTTCTTTTGTGCCCACCCTAACCCTCTCCAAAAAGCCACCTTCTTTCCTGAGCAGACTGGAAGACTTGCCTCAGAAGAAAGGAGGACTCGGAGGCCCGGGCTTGGATGCAACACAACTTTAATGAGTCTGAAAATGAAGAGGAGGTGGCTCACAGGGAGTGCCAGGGGCAGGCACTGAGATGTGCTGGAGCTTCTGCAGGGGTTCTGTCTGCTTGCCCTGCAGAGGGAGGGAGGCGAACACGTCTCCACCAGACTGGCATTGGGAGACAGCGACAGCATAGGAAGGAGAGAGAGAGGAGAGTAGAAGAAGAAGCAGAAGCAGAAAAATGGCCCAAAGCTCTAAATGCAATGCCCCAGAGCTCTATCTTCTGTCGAGCACCATGTTCTGAGGTCTTGGAGGTTCTTGCCCGGGGTCATCGCCAGCAGCATTAGCAGGGCTGACATCTGCTGCCACAGTAGCGGCTGGTAATGCAGGAGAGGTCAAAGCCTCCGGAGGAGATGGGCACTCCCTGAGAGCTGAGGATGCTGCCAGCAGCGGCGGAGGTGGAGGATCCCACAACGGTGTTCTGCGGGAAGGAGCTGAGGATGGGTCCGGGCAGGGTCACCACCACGGGGGAGGGCTCGATGACGATGGTGGAGCTCTGGCACTGTCTGAAACAGGGCTCATTGCAGCTGTTGGCCAGCGGGGTTGGGCCGCAGGGCTGGCATGGCAGGCACGGGTTGCAGCAGGACATGTCTCTGGCCTGGAGGAGCACCTGCGAGAGAGGGCAGGGGGAAGCAGAAAACAGGGGCACATGAGCAACAGCACTGCACCTGACCACGGGGAAGCCAAGGCCCCTACTTGCCCAGCACAGGCTGTCCAGCTGAAAGCCGAAGAGTCACTTCAGCTAAGTGCCAGGCTCTCCCAGTGGAAGACGTTCTCTGCCCTTCCCTCTCCCATGAGACACAGCTCCCGGCCTGGTGCTGGGACAGCCCCTGTCAGCTGAGACAGACATTGGGGAAAGACCTGATCTTGGAGCAGGAGGAGAAGACGCTTCACTCACCTGATTCCCTATGAGAAGGAGGCGAGAGAAGCGGATGAGAGAGCCAAGAGTTGGGCTGCCTTTTATAGTAGTCCTGCACTGCCTCAGGCCCAGAGGCAGCCTTTGGGGAAGTAATAATTTTCTGACAAGTTCACGTCAAATGCAGAGTGTCTAAGCTAATGGCATGGGCTGTGTCCCGGTTTCCTGCACTGCTACCTTTTCATTTCCTGGCTGATGCCACGTGCTTCCCCATAGGAAGGCTTCTGTAATTTCCAGAATGAGAGTCCCTTTGCTTTCTGGGGCAGAAAGACATCATCGCAGGCAGAAGACTCAGCTCAAGTGCTGGTGGCACCCCGTGGTGGCAGGTGATGTGCACCTGGGTCATTCCTGTGGGCTTGTTTGTGGCAAAGTTGTCAGGAACTAGGCACCGCTCTCCTGCTTCTCGTCCACATGCCTAAGGACTCCCGGGTAAGATGACATGCCACACCCTTTTCTCTTGCTCCTCCCACCTCTCTCTGATGGTTGCTCCTTGTTGCACGCAGGTGGGCTTCTGCTGGGAGTGTTGGACCCTACTGCAACACTAACAATGCTGTTGGGAACATTTTGCTGGGCTCATTTGCCGCATTCTCTCCCTGTGCAAGCCCTGCAGGTCGCCAGGAGCATGTCTGGGGCCTGTTTTTTTTCGCCAGGGTATATGAGTCCTATTCTTTCAGTGTGGATGATGTGAGGTCCTGGAGACTGAACGAGTGCCTGAAGCAGACACTTGCTGTAAAGACACTATGGGGAGGCTCAGAGGAAGTCAAGTTCATACCGCAGGAGTCAATCACTATGAAATTTGCCAAGCAGAGATGACGTGTTGAAGAGCAGAGCTTTGTCACAGCTGGAAAGAGGCCTTTGGGAAGAGAGTCCTGGGTCCAGCCAGACCCTGGGGATCTTTTGTCTCTGCCTGGTCCTGTATCAGTTCAGACTGTACCTATAGCAGAGATGACCAGGAGTGGTCTTGAAGGGGGCCTTTTCCACTCCCAGGACGCAGACCTCGTGTCCAGCTGGGTACCATACGGCCAGAGAAAATGATCAGGAACACCTCCCTAAACGCGGAATGGTTGGGGTCACTGAGATCACCATGAGACACAAGATGATGGAAGGTTCCTGTCAGCCTTCTGTTGCCTGACAGTGGACTGTATGATCTGTTCCTTTGCCTACTACCTAAATTTTGAGGTGGCCAAGACCCCTTTGACCATGTGACGGTGAGTTTGGAGGCAGCACTTCTCCAGCAGGTGTGTCTGCCTGAGGGGATGCTCAAACACCTTCTGACTTTGGGGGCTGTTAAAAGCCCAGCTGCTGCCGCACTGCTCAAGGAAGAATCTCCAAATGCTGAAAAACCTGGCCCTATGGAAACTGTGGTGTAGCAAAGATTGCAACTTGATTCCTCTCCTTGGGATGAGCGCCAGTCTGTCATCTCTCTAGAGAGCCTCCCTGGGTCAGCAGCGTGGGGATGTGAGGAGGTCTGTCTGGAGCAGCAGCTGAAGAGATTTTCTCCACTCCCCACAGGTATGTTGGGAGGCTGCTTTCAGGTGGCAGAGGAAGGAGAAGATAGGAACCTGCAAGAACCAACACCCTCTTTCTCGGAAGTCTGTGGGCAACGTGTGAAAGGGAAAGCATAACGCAGTCCTGCATTTTCTGGCAGTCCTGGTGGGACTTGCAGCCTTTGGTGAGATGCGTCTTTGAGGCTAGCAAGGATTGGAGCAAGAGGAGGTGCGGACGCAGGCCTCTGCGTTGCTGCTGTGCATGGGTAAATGGAAACCTTGGGTAAACTCAGAGAGGTTCTCCTCTGTGCTGTCTGTGGAGAACTCCCAGATGCTTTTCCATGTGCGGGATGCCAAACTGCAGGACGGCACCAGCTGCTTCTCTGCTGAGGCCACATGGTTACCCAATGCAAGTAGCACAACACAGAAAGAGGGTGTGTGTGAGTGTGTGTTCCCTGTGGAGTGTTTCCCTCCCCAGCACTCTTTGCTTATAGACCTCAGCTTGTCCAGCAGTAGCGTGTTGCGGTTGTGGTGAGGCTGGGTCTCTGGCTCCGCAGCCTGTGCAGCAAAGACAACTGTCATTAACAGCATGCTGGTGTGATTTTTGTGTCTGAGATCAGACCCAGAGTCTTGAGCAAGGAGCAAAGTAGCCCAATGAAACCGTGACGTTCACACAGGGCCTGGACTTGTGGGAGAGCTATTGAGAGATGCCACCAGGCTCCATCCAACCCCCTGAGCTGAAGGGAAGTGCAGCAGGGCAATGAGTGTTCAAAAGATGTATGCGACTGGCTTGTCGTGCTCGTATTCTTCCCTCAGCCTCCTCTGCAGAAGGGATCCCTTGTTGCGAGACTTGACTGCTCTTGTGGCTTTATGTCATAGCCAAAACAGCCCGAGGAAGGAAAATCTCTTCCTAGGCGTGCACCTGGACATCAGCCAAATGCTCAGCCTGTGAAACAGACCCATCAGCTAGAGACTGGGGAAGATGTCCTGTTCAGCCGGATTCCCACCAATGCTCCAAGCTCTGGCTTTGCTTTTCCTGTCCCTCCTCCACCTCAGGGGAATTACCACAGCCTTGATTGGAGGAATCCACGCATCCCTGTTTCCTGACAGAAAACAGCTCTTCACTGCTTTTCTAGGAATGAGCTTGTCCCTTTGTGGACAGTCTGTATCAAATTGGAGTGTGTGAGAAGCAGAGACAGAAGAGAGAGCATTAGCAGGAGGCAAAGAGATTGAAGCCTGTGAAGAAAAGAGATGTCCTATGCCTGAGAGGGATGGAAGAGGAATGAGAGGGATGGAAGGGTGTAGGCAGGCCGAGGTTCTGCATTGACCCGCTCAGTTAACATGCTCACATCCTCTCTGCTTCCTTGTCTGCGCCGACAGCTAGAAAGCCGGATGCACATTGCGTGTGTGGAGAGCTCAGGGGTTGATTCTTCCACATGGCCGCCTGCAGGATCACCCCCTGGATGTCCTCCATGAAGAGGTTCAGTGGGCTCTTGCCTGAGGGACAAAAACTCTTCCGTACCAGAGCAGGCAGAACCACAGAGGGAGTGCTTCATGCAAGATGAGAGCAAATGTCTTCTCCTGCTCACTTTTACCTTCCCCTTCCCCATTGAGCCATTTCCAGACGCTCTGCTTAGCACGGGGCGAGTTTTCCTACCTTGCTGGCACTGATCTGCCCTCCGCTATTTGGCTGCAGATCCTGTTGGTGTGTGAGGTCTGTTGGCGGACAGACTGTGCCTGAAACAGGGCTCTGGTATCTCAGGAAGAGTGAGGAGTTGGAGATGCCCTGTCATGGCCAAACCACTGAGTGCACTGGTGAAACACCCAGTGCCACTGCTTGTGGGTTTCAGTGAGGAAGAAGTGAAGCCTTGGTCTCTGGGGACAGCAGGAAGGTGCCCACTGCAGGGATGATGAATATGCAGAGATAATGTGCCTGGAAGTGCAGGCAGGAGGAGAGTGTGGGGAGCATTGCCTGCTTTCAAGCCCAGCGGTGCCTTCAGGAGACCCTCCTCCGCACCTCGGAGATGGTGATTGCCTGAAGGTGACCAGTGTCTAACTCGCTACCTGGAGCTGAGGGTAGAGGTCAAAGAAATTGCCAGGTATGGTTGAAAAACATACCTAAATACCTAAAAGTGTTTTTGGGTTTTTTTTGATCTTGTTTTTTGTCTTTGTTTCTCACCATCTTATTTTGTTTTTGAGTTTTGATAATTGACATGCATCTTCCCCAGGCTGAATATGTTTTGCCGGTGAGGGTACCTGGTATTTGATCTCCCTGTCTTTGTCTTGACCCATGAGTCTTTTCATCTTCTTTTCTCCCCCTGCCTTATGGAGGAGGGGGCTTGAGAAAGAGTGGGTGGGCGTCTGGCAGCCAGCCCGGGACAAGCCCACCAGAGGACATGACAAAGCTACTCCAAACAGGACAATAAGAAGCCTTTGAGAAACATGACCATAAGGAAGAATTAAGAAGATGGAGGACAGGACCAGGAGCACAGCCAGGAAAGAACATGGACAAGACTCCCATCTGACACCTTTCTGAGAAATGGGTAATTGCAATTATGC
The DNA here is from genome assembly GCF_030867145.1 of Opisthocomus hoazin. NCBI lineage: Eukaryota > Metazoa > Chordata > Aves > Opisthocomiformes > Opisthocomidae > Opisthocomus > Opisthocomus hoazin. The sequence continues at coordinate 8,086,189 of NC_134439.1, read as the reverse complement.
TTGGCGAGAATAAAAGCACACATGGGACAATAGTACGGCTCAGGCTCAAAAAGGATCACATCTGAAAAACATTTTCCATGGTCTTCTTTAAACTGTCGAGAGCTGCAGGTCGGGCGTAGATGAAGTGGAAGAAAACCCACCATGCTTTTTCATTTTTCTAGCATCCTAATAATCCATTTATGTTCACTTTTGTTCTAAGCGAGCGCTTTCTGGGAACAGAAAAGCTTAGTGCGGATGATCATGCAGGTGATTATTCGCAATCTCTGGGTAATATTTGTATTAGTTAGGGTCTTCCTTCGGGCAGATTATTTTTTCACTTTCAGATAACCTCCTTTGTAATATTTAGAGCCATGGCAAAGGAGAGCAGGACACCTGTAACTGATCTCCTTCTGCTGGGCTTCCTGACCTCCCTGGGTGTGCACGTGACCCCAGGTGCCATTATCTTCTCCATGTATCTTCTAACCCTGATGGGGAACCACCTCCTCATTGTCACTGCATGGAGCAATAAGCACCTCCAGATCTTACCGCATTTCTTCCTCGTCAGGCTTCCTTTGTGGCGATTTGCTACACCACCACCGGTGTGCAAAAATGAGGCAGACTTTCCTTGCCACCAGGAAGACCATTGACGTTGCCTGCTGGCTGCCACAGTCGTGTTCCCCTTGCGTGCTGGCTATCACTGAGCTGAGGCTCTTTCAAAATGTCCATCAGTCTTTGGCAATAATCCACATCCCATAGAGCCTGATCATCCCTACATGAGAAGCCAGCATCCTCGCTCCTAGGACGACCTTCTTACAGCTCCTAGGCACGTGCCAATCTCCGCATAGGCTAAAGGCCTTTCCACATACCCCAAATTGCATCTTCAGCTGTGCAGCACTGAAAAGGGTGCGAACCAAGCAGGAGATGTGCTTGTGATCAGGGCCATGCTTGCAGTAGTCCTCGGGAACTGCTTGCTGGGTGAGGGGACGAGATTTTTTCCTCAAAAATATCCAGTCGTCTGTCAGAATCTCTGTTCTTTCTATGGTAGACTATTGCTAGTGTTGCAAAGGGGGTAACTGCACTTGCACAGAACCTTTCTGGATCAGAGCTGGAGCCTGGCAGTGGTGCCACCTCAGAAGCCGAGGCAAGCTGCCCCAGGCTTGGAGGAGACCAAGGACTAGAGAGCAGCCATGGGTCTCTGGGTGCTGGGTGCTGTCCTGGAGCTGCAGTGCCCATGTGGCTGTTGGATTCACAGGGAGTGGTGAGTCCATTTGTGTGGTCGATACCAGTACTAACTGGTGAATTGCCTCAGCCCTGCCAATCTGGACAGCAGCTGGGCCCTGCCAGGTGCTCCAGGACCGTATGAGGTACCTATCTCATGTGCCTGTGCTTGTGCGTGCTGGCTGTGGACCCGAGATGAGGCAATGGAAAGGAAGGCAAGGGGGGATGAGGCTGTGGGCTGTCACCGGGTATTATTGCCTCTAGATGCCCACTGCTGACACCCTTTGGAGCCATTCTCCACTTGAGCCTCCTCCCCCAGCACAGCTCCATCCAGGCCTAGAGGACGTCCCTTCCCCAAGAGACAGAGGGGCTGCTGACCTCATCCTTTGGCCTCCTGCTGCCATGGGCTCCTCACTCAAGGACAGCAGTTTTATGGGCTCTCTGTTGACAGAACTTTCTCCAGGGCCCGGTGCTCCAGGCCCATCTGAGAACACATGCAGCAAGGCTGAATGTTGCCCAATGCCTGTGGAGCAGCCAGGCATGTCTTCCTCAACTCCAAGGGACAGGGCGCAGCAGGCAGCCCAGTGCATTGAGTCTTCCCCTGTCTTTCCTCTGGGACTGAGGAAGGGTCTTCTTTTGTGCCCACCCTAACCCTCTCCAAAAAGCCACCGTCTTTCCTGAGCAGACTAGAAGACTTGCCTCAGAAGAAAGGAGGACTCGGAGGCCCGGATTTCGATGCAGCACAATTTTAATGAGTCTGAAAATGAAGAGGAGGTGGCTCGCAGGGAGCGCCAGGGGCAGGCACTGAGATGTGCTGGAGCTTCTGCAGGGGTTCCGTCTGCTTGCCCTGCAGCGGGAAGGAGGCGAACACATCTCTACCAGGCTGGCGCTGGGAGACAGCGACAGCACAAGAAGGAGAGAGAGAGGAGAGTAGAAGAAGAAGCAGAAGCAGAAGAATGGCCCAAAGCTCTAAATGCAATGCCCCAGAGCTCTATCTTCTGTCGAGCACCATGTTCTGAGGTCTTGGAGGTTCTTGCCCGGGGTCATCGCCAGCAGCTTTAGCAGGGCTGACATCTGCTGCCACAGTAGCGGCTGGTAATGCAGGAGAGATCAAAGCCTCCGGAGGAGATGGGCACTCCCTGAGAGCTGAGGATGCTGCCAGCAGCGGCGGAGGTGGAGGATCCCACAATGGTGTTCTGCGGGAAGGAGCTGAGGATGGGTCCGGGCAGGGTCACCACCACGGGGGAGGGCTCAATGACGACGGTGGAGCTCTGGCACTGCCTGAAACAGGGCTCATTGCAGCTGTTGGCCAGCGGGGTTGGGCCGCAGGGCTGGCATGGCAGGCACGGGTTGCAGCAGGACATGTCTCTGGCCTGGAGGAGCACCTGCGAGAGAGGGCAGGGGGAAGCAGAAAACAGGGACACATGAGCAACAGCACTGCACCTGACCACGGGGAAGCCAAGGCCCCTACTTGCCCAGCATAGGCTGTCCAGCTGAAAGCCGAAGAGTCACTTCAGCTAAGTGCCAGGCTCTCCCAGTGGAAGACGTTCTCTGCCCTTCCCTCTACCATGAGACACAGCTCCCGGCCTGGTGCTGGGACAGCCCCTGTCAGCTGAGACAGACATTGGGGAAAGACCTGATCTTGGAGCAGGAGGAGAAGACGCTTCACACTCACCTGATTCCCTATGAGAAGGAGGCGAGAGAAGCGGATGAGAGAGCCGAGAGTTGGGCTGCCTTTTATAGTAGTCCTGCACTGCCTCAGGCCCAGAGGCAGCCTTTGGGGAAGTAATAATTTTCTGACAAGTTCACGTCAAACGCAAAGCATCTCAGCTAATGGCATGGGCTGTGTCCTGGTTTCCTGCACTGCTGCCTTTTCATTTCCTGGCTGATGCCACGTGCTTCCCCATAGGAAGGCTTCTGTAATTTCCAGAATGAGAGTCCCTTTGCTTTCTGGGGCAGAAAGACGTCATCGCAGGCAGAAGACTCAGCTCAAGTGCTGGTGGCACCCCGTGGTGGCAGGTGATGTGCACCTGGGTCATTCCTGTGAGCTTGTTTGTGGCAAAGTTGTCAGGAACTAGGCACCGCTCTCCTGCTTCTCGTCCACATGCCTAAGGACTCCCGGGTAAGATGACATGCCACACCCTTTTCTCTTGCTCCTCCCACCTCTCTCTGATGGTTGCTCATTGCTGCACGCAGGTGGGCTTCTGCTGGGAGTGTTGGACCCTACTGCAACACTAACAATGCTGTTGGGAACATTTTGCTGGGCTCATTTGCCGCATTCTCTCCCTGTGCAAGCCCTGCAGGTCGCCAGGAGCATGTCTGGGGCCTGTTTTTTTTTGCCAGGGTATATGAGTCCTATTCTTTCAGTGTGGATGATGTGAGGTCCTGGAGACTGAACGAGTGCCTGAAGCAGACACTTGCTGTAAAGACACTATGGGGAGGCTCAGAGGAAGTCAAGTTCATACCGCAGGAGTCAATCACTATGAAATTTGCCAAGCAGAGATGACGTGTTGAAGAGCAGAGCTTTGTCACAGCTGGAAAGAGGCCTTTGGGAAGAGAGTCCTGGGTCCAGCCAGACCCTGGGGATCTTTTGTCCCTGCCTGGTCCTCTATCAGTTCAGACTGTACCTATAGCAGAGGTGAACAGGAGTGGTCTTGAAGGGGGCCTTTTCCACTCTCAGGACGCAGACCTCGTGTCCAGCTGGGTACCATACGGCCAGAGAAAATGATCACGAACCCCTTCCTAAACGCGGAAAGGTTGGGGTCACTGAGATCACCATGAGACGCAAGATGCTGGAAGGTTCCTGGCAGCCTTCTGTTGCCTGACAGTGGACTGCATGATCTGTTCCTTTGCCTACTACCTAAATTTTGAGGTGGCCAAGACCCCTTTGACCGTGTGACGGTGAGTTTGGAGGCAGCACTTCTCCAGCAGGTGTGTCTGCCTGAGGGGATGCTCAAACACCTTCTGACTTTGGGGGCTGTTAAAAGCCCAGCTGCTGCCGCACTGCTCAAGGAAGAATCTTCAAGTGCTGAAAAACCTGGCCCTGGCCCTATGGAAACTGTGGTGTAGCAAAGACTGCAACTTGATTCCTCTCCTTGGGACGAGCGCCAGTCTGTCATCTCTCTAGAGAGCCTCCCTGGGTCAGCAGCTTGGGGATGTGAGGAGGTCTGTTGGAGCAGCAGCTGAAGAGATTTTCTCCACTCCCCACAGGTATGTTGGGAGGCTGTTTTCAGGTGGCAGAGGAAGGAGAAGATAGGAACCTGCAAGCACCAACACCCTCTTTCTCGGAAGTCTGTGGGCAACGTGTGAAAGGGAAAGCATGACGCAGTCCTGCATTTTCTGGCAGTCCTGGTGGGACTTGCAGCCTTTGGTGAGATGCGTCTTTGAGGCTAGCCAGGATTGGAGCAAGAGGAGGTGCTGACGCAGGCCTCTGCGTTGCTGCTGTGCATGGGTAAATGGAAACCTTGGGTAAACTCAGAGAGGTTCTCCTCTGTGCTGTCTGTGGAGAACTCCCAGATGCTTTTCCGTGTGCGGGAAGCCAAGCTGCAGGACGGCATAAGCTGCTTGTCTGCTGAGGCCACATGGTTACCCACTGCAAGTAGCACAACACAGAAAGAGGGGGTGTGTGGGTGAGTGTTCCCTGTGGAGTGCTTCCCTCCCCAGCACTCTTTGTTTATAGACCTCAGCTTGTCCAGCAGTAGCGTGTTGCGGTTGTGGTGAGGCTGGGTCTCTGGCTCCGCAGCCTGTGCAGCAAAGACAACTGTCATTAACAGCATGCTGGTGTGACTTTTGTGTCTGAGATCAGATCCAGGGTCTTGAGCAAGGAGCAAAGTAGCCCAATGAAACCGTGACATTCACGCAGGGCCTGGACTTGTGGGAGAGCTATTGAGGGATGCCACCAGAACACCACAAGGCTCCATCCAACCCCCTGAGCTGAAGCTAAGAGCAGCAGGGCAAAGAGTGTTCAAAAGATGTATGCGACTGGCTTGTCATGCTCGTATTCTTCCCTCAGCCTCCTCTGCAGCGCACTGTTGCAGAAGGGATCCCTTGTTGTGAGACTTGACTGCTCTTGTGGCTTTATGTCGTAGCCAAAACAGCCCGAGGAAGGAAAATCTCTTCCTAGGCGTGCACCTGGACATCAGCCAAATGCTCAGCCTGTGAAAAAGACCCATCAGCTAGAGCCTGGGGAAGTCCTGTTCAGCCGGATTCCCACCAATGTTCCAAGCTCTGGCTTTGCTTTTGCTGTCTCTCCTCCACCTCAGGGGAATCACCACAGCCTTGATGGGAGGAATCCACACGTCCCAGTTTCCTGACAGAAAACAGCTCTTCACTGCTTTTCTAGGAATGAGCTTGTCCCTTTGTGCACAGTCTGTATCAAATTGGAGTGTGTGAGAAGCAGAGACAAAAGAGAGAGCATCAGCAGGAGGCAAAGAGATTGAAGCGTGTGAAGAACAGAGATGTCCTGTGCCTGAGAGAGATGGAAGAGGGATGAGGGGGATGGAGGGGTGCAGGCAGGTAGAGGTTCTGCATTAACCCGCTCGGTTAACATGCTCACATCTTGTCTGCTTCCTTGTCTGCGCTGACAGCTGGAAAGCTGCATGCACATTGCGTGTGTGGAGAGCTCAGGGGTTGATTCTTCCACATGACCGCCTGCAGGATCACCCCCGGATGTCCTCCATGAAGAGGTTCAGTGGGCTCTTGCTGTCACCGAAAATCCGGGAATAAAACCTCCTAACACCAATGTAGTGTTAAAAGGCAGGCATTCTTTATTGCAGCGCTGGATGCACGGGGGATAATTCCACCAAACGTGCATACCCCATACCCCCTCCGCGCAGTTTATATAGATTAATATATACATATTCATCTGATTACATAAGCCCTTTCTTTCATAGTCAAATCAGTCCATTTTCATACACTCCTCCCACCCGCACTTGCGCAGTGCCTCCTAGTGGTGGTCGTCGGGGGTCCTAAGATGAAGGCTCATCCTCTTCATCACAGTGTCCGCTGGTTGACCCCAGCTTCTGCACATGCACAGTCCTTTTCTGGCTCTTGTCCCGTAGCTAGGTCGCTGTAACTATGTCGCTGTAGCTAGGTCGCCTTGACTGGCTCTAGGCGACCGCTAACATTTCAGGTGGGAAACTTTTGTTTCAGTTAATTTAGACAATAGATAAAAACCACAAACACACCTGCAACTATAGTAACGCTATTCCTATTAAAAATTTCCTTCACTACTATTGTTTAACATTGATAATTACCTGGAAACCAAACTCTCTGTTGCTGGACCTAGCGTCCAGATGGGCAGGGGCTATACAAGGGACATAACTAGAAACATGGTTTATGTTTATGGTTAACAGATTTCATCCCCTTGGTTACATTTCCCCCCTTTGGAAGTTTTGAAATAATTATCTTTTCAATACTTCCATTCTATTCTATATCAAACTTTATTTCAATTACAATGGTTAGATAATTATTGATTGTTATATTCGTTTTATAATTCATTTATTTCGCTACAGGGTGGTGGAGGCGTAGCAGCCGATTCACCAGGGTTTTGTCTTCTAGTAACAGCTTGAATAATTTTCCGATTAAAAGCAGTTCTGTTGGTGAGTTCTCTTTTTAGGCAATAGTATATGAGCATTATTACTACAACCACTACCAATAAAAGCAGTCCGGTACCGATTAAAGATTTGACCCAAGAGCTAATATTCCACCCTAATCCGTTAAAAATTTTATTAAGCCAATTTTCTTGCATGTCCTGTTGAATTTCCTGAGTGTCTTTTTCTATTTGTTTTAGTAAGTTTAAGTCATGTTCAACATCCTGAGTGACGTTGGGGATATGCAGACAGCAATGATCTATTCTATCTTTTAGGTACTCACATACTCCATGTTCTTTTAACAGAAGCATGTCTAAGGCCATTCTATTTTGGAGAGTCATTCTTGGGGTTGCTTGCAACTGTAGGTTTAACTGTCTGAATCCTTTTCTTGTTACATTTGTTAATTTTTCTACTTGACCAGTTAGTTTATATAACCAGGCCTTATTCCTATAAGTCGATAAGGGAGTCAATAAAGATTCTAAGGCTCATCCAATTTTTACTCCTGTTGAAGGCTCATTCCAGTTTTCATCTTCTTTAACTTTTGATCTTTTTATTCGTATTAATTTTAAATTTTCGGAGTTCCCCTTAAAGGGAGTCTTTTTCCAAATTGGACATAATGTTGGCATTCTTAAAGTAATTTGTTTTACCTTACCATCAACTGGTAGGTGAGTGGACCAGGTTCCATCACTCATTGCCCAAACTAAGTGTCCTGGACTTTGAATTGTTGATTTTCTACAACTAAAGAATGTTCCTCTTTTTGGCTTATAGGTATCAGTCAACTGTAAATCATTTTTAAGTCCCCTACACTGGCATCCATATTTCAAGGCAGCTGCCAAAGGTGGAACACTTTGGATTGCTTTACTAACTGTACTGCAATTATATATTTTTGTACAATTCCACCAGGGTACTACAATTTCTTTTTCCCGGGAAGTACTTCCTTTGTCATTGACCGATGGGAAAGCGGCAAAAATCATTCCATCCCAGGTGAAACACCAGGGAGCACTGGCCATATACTGGAACTGAGATGTGATGGCCATTGACCATACTGAATCCCACAAAGTTATTTCTTGTTTAGTTTTGTTGGACTCTTTGCATTCCCATTTCATGATTGTTCGAGTAACATTTTTCTTAACGGGTTCATCATAAACACACCAACCTATATTGGGAAAAACTATTTGGACAAAAACATAATTTAGTAACTTCTCACAATTTGCTCTACTTCCAGGGGTTTTCCATTGTTTTCTAACATGATCTATTCGTTCTTGCCACTCAACAATGGGAACTTGTTCACAATGAGTACCGTCATTTTTGGGTTCTTTGTTACTTAGATTTGTTGTTAAGATTCCCCACGGAACTGATTCTCCTACAGCCCTTGGGATTGGAAGACATGCAGTTATTTGGGTCACGTTTTGTAAGTTTGCAAATTCTTTTATAAGCCCAATCATCAAATTTTCTTCCGGAGTCCTCCTTGGGAGGTATATTAATTGTTCCGCTTTTATTGGCAGTGAATCGATGTTTTCTGTTTTTACTTTTAATATACTGAACAGTGCTCCCATTATCATCAGTTCCCAGATCGAGATACAGTCTCCCCGCATTTTACAGCAATAGCTACTCTTTTAGATATATTTTAAAATCAGTTTTGCAGTTTTTGGATCTCTATTGACGACTTTCCACGAAGGGGCTCTCTTCACTCGAGTGTAGTGTATTTACGGTTCTACTCCTTCTACTTTGGTCGCAGTGTAAGTTGTTAACAGTACCTGAAAAGGTCCTTTCCACTTCTCCTGCAGTGGTTCAGAGTTCCAAGTCTTTATGTACACGAAATCACCTGGTTGATACTGATGCACAGGTGTATCCAAAGCAAGTGATCTGGTCAGTACAACGTACTTTCGGAGTGCTTCAAGTGTTCTTCCTAAAGAAATCAAATATAATTTTAAATCTGTTTCCCCTGTTATTTTCATATCCCCTGGGATCAAAGGAGTCTGATAAGGTTTGCCATACAGAATTTCGTATGGACTTACACCATCTTTAGATCTAGGTTGAACTCTGATTCTCAGAAGTGCTAATGGTAAAGCTTGTGGCCATTTTAAAGACACCTCTTGACAAATTTTACTTATTTGTCACTTTAATGTCTGATTCATTCTTTCAATTCTTCCACTTGATTGTGGCCTCCAGGGGGTATGTAAATCTCAATTTATCCCTAAAATTTTACTTACTTGTTGAACTATTTCTGCTACAAAATGTGGTCCCCTATCGGAAGACATGCCAATTGGTACCCCAAACCTTGGTATTATTTCTTTTAACAATATTTTAACTACTTCTCTCGCTTTGTTGGTGCGACAAGGAAAGGCTTCCGGCCATCCAGAAAAAGTATCAATTAATACTAATAGATACCTGAACCCATTCTGCCTGGGGAGTTCAGAAAAATCAACTTGCCAGTAATCTCCTGGAGTGTTACCCTGTTTTGTTACCCCTAGGGGTGCCCTTTTCCGATTTAAAGGATTATTTTTGAGACAAATTGGACACTTAGTTATTATGGATTTAACTACTCTTGTCATTCCTACACACACCACAGATGATTTTAGACTTGAGAGCATAGCATCTACGCCCCAATGTGTCTGTGTATGTTTTTCTTTTGCAAGTTCTAACATAACTTGCGGGGTTACAATTACCTGTTTTTCTGGCGTTACCCACCACCCTTCTGTATTTTGTGATGCTTTCAATTGTTCTGCTAATTGTTCATCCAATTTGCTGTATTTTGGCTTTAGATTTGGGATTTTTATTTGTTTTACTGGTACTAGTGCAAAGATACCTTGTTCAGCAGCCTCCTTTGCTGTTTTGTCTGCCAATCGATTACCTATGTTTACAGCTGTTCGACCAAATTGATGAGCCTTGCAGTGCATCACTGCCACTTCCTTTGGTTTCTGCGCTTCTTCGAGGAGCTGAAGGATTTCTTCTTTATGTTTTATCGATGAACCTTGGGCTGAGAGCAGTCCTCTTTTTTTTCAGATGGCTCCATGAGCATGAATTACACCAAATGCATATTTAGAATCAGTCCATATATTTACTCTTTTTCCTTCGGCCATTCGCAAGGCTTGCCTCAATGCCACCAGTTCTGCTTTCTGTGCCGAGGTATTTGCAGGTAGCGTTCCTGACTCCAATACCTCGGTCGTGGTGACAACAGCATATCCGGCCATTCGTCTTCCTCCTTTCACAAAGCTGCTTCCATCCGTGAACAACTCCAGATCAGGATTCTCCAGAGGCTCATCCCTCAGGTCCGGTCTGCTAGAATAGACTTGTTCAACAGTTAGCAGGCAGTCATGTTCTAGATTTTCTGTCGGATTCTCCGTCGATAGAAACATTGCTGGATTTACAATGGTTGTGGTTTTTAATTCCACATCATCTTGCTCCAGCAAGACAACTTGATATTTTAGCATTCTGCTGGGGGACAGCCAATGACCCCCCTTTTGTTCTAGAACAGTTACCACCATGTGTGGTACATACACCACTATCTTTTGGCCCATAGTCAATTTTCGAGCTTCTTGAATCAGCAATACTGTCGCTGCCACAGCACGCAAACATCTCGGCCATCCTTTACTCACGCTGTCAAGTTGTTTAGAGAAGTATCCTACTGGTCTCTTCCAGGATCCCAGACGTTGTGCCAGCACTCCAAGAGCCAGATGCTGCCTCTCATGGACAAACAGTTCAAAAGGTTTGGTTAAATTAGGTAAACCCAAAGCAGGGACCATCATCAATGCTTTTTTAAGTTCTTTAAATGATTTTTGGCATTCAGGTGTCCATGTCAAATACAAGTCTTTGGATTCTCTTAAAGCGTTGTAAAGTGGCTTCACATATAGTCCATAGTTTGGAATCCAAAGCCGACACCATCCAATCATTCCCAAAAAGGTTCTCAGCTCCTTTGGACTGTTAGGTTCTGGGGTTTGGCAAATGGCTTCCTTTCTTTCGTTGCTTAATTGCCTTTGCCCTTGAGATATTTCAAATCCCAGATAAATCACTGCTTCTCTTCCTATCTGGGCCTTATTTCTGGAGACTCTATATCCTCCTTGGCCCAGGAAATTTAACAAACTGATAGTAATTTCAAAACATTTTTCTTTGCTTTCTGCTGCTATTAGAATATCATCCACATATTGTAACAATGTCCCCTTTTCCTGGTTTTGTCTTTTCCATAATTCTAATTCCTTTGCCAACTGGTTTCCAAATATTGTGGGGCTATTTTTAAATCCTTGTGGAAGTACAGTCCATGTCAGTTGCATCTTTCGTCCTGTTGCAGGGCTTTCCCATTCAAAAGCAAATATGCTTTGACTTTGTGCATCCAGAGGTATGCAAAAGAAGGCATCCTTTAAATCTAGTACAGTAAACCATTTATATTCCTCTTTCAGGGATGTCAATAAAGTATAGGGATTGGCCACTACTGGGTGTATATCTTGAACTATTTGATTTATAGCTCTTAGATCCTGGACTAATCGATATTCCCGTCCCCCAGGTTTCTTTACCGGTAATATAGGTGTGTTGTATTCTGACTCGCATTCTACTAAAAGCCCATATTCCAAAAATTTCATGATTAACCCCTCTAATCCTTTTCGTGCTTCCCACTTAATAGGATACTGTTTTTGTCTTACCGGTTTGGATCCGGGTTTTAAGGTCACTTTTACCGGTTCTGCCAGTTTAGATCGTCCTGGAATCTCACTTGCCCAAACCAAGGGGGTCACAGCATTTTCCACCTCTTCTGGAATTCGTTCTTCTTTAAAAGAATCCTGTAACATAAATACTTTTGCCTCTATGGCTTTTGATTCAGGTATCAATAATTCAATTTCCCCATTTTTAAAAGTTATTTGTGCTTCTAATTTATTTAACAAATCTCGCCCTAACAAAGGCAAAGGGCATTCAGGCATATATAAAAACTGGTGTGTTACCCACTGTTTTCCCAATTTAAATTTTAATGGTTCTAGAAAAGGCCGATTTTCCTTTTGTCCTGTCGCACCAACGACATCTACCGACTGATGACTACATTTTCCTTTACATGTGTTTAATACCGAATAAGTGGCTCCCGTATCTACTAAAAATTCTATTTCTTCATTCCCTAGCTTTAGTGTAACCAGGGGTTCAGCTAGGGTTGACTCCCCCGGTCCTCTTCATGATTCCTCATCTAAAGTCATCAATTTAATCGCGTGAAGAGTCGGATCTAATTCCTCGGCCTTAGGACATTGTCTTTTCCAGTGCCCACGTTCCTTACAAATAGCACATTGGTCCGGTGCTAATCGAAGATTTATCCTCTCTCTTTCTCCAACATTCATCCCTCTTCCTCTTCCTCTGCCTCTTCTATTATTCCCAGTTAGAGCCGCCAATAACTTTCCATCTCTCCGAGCTTGTTTTACTTCCTTCTCTTTTTCTCTATTATTATACACAATCCATGCTACTTCGAGCATTTTCCCCAAATCTCTAGATTCAGGTCCTGCCAATTTTTGGAGCTTTTTCCTAATATCGGGAGCCGATTGACCCATGAATATGGAGGCCAATTGTATTGCTTCGTCTGGTTGTTCTGGGTCCAAATTAGTATACTTTCGGGCAGTTTCCTTCAGTCTCTCCATAAAAGCTGAAGGAGACTCATTTAGTTCCTGCCTTATTTCATAAATTTTTGACCAATTTATCGCCTTTGGCATTGCATGTTTAACACCGAACAAAATCCACCTCTGATATCTGGTCAACATTCCTCTGGGTCCCGGCTGATTCGGGTCCCAGTCGGGATCTGAAGAGGGAAAGTTCTGATCTACCGTTCCCTGCAAATCTCCATGAGCGTGAGCTCCCTCTACCTGTTTCTTAGCAGTATTCAGTACCATCCTTTTCTCCGTGCCATCAAGCAAAGTATCTAAAATTACCTGCAAATCATTCCAATCAGGATCCTGGGTCCTAATTATTGTCTCAAAGACCTTTGCTACTCTTTCAGGGTCCTCTCGATAAGTGCCCGCTATCTCCTTCCAAGACCTTAAATCAGTTATTGAAAACGGAACCTTTACTGTCACCAGACCAGTATTTCCTACTGCTTCTCGGAGTGGGGCTTGGAGGGGAGCTGGCTCCGCTGCCCCCCCTGTCCTTCCCCGCGTTCTTCCCGAAACCGGGCTAAATCCTCCCGCACCCTCCCCCAGAGGGGAGGTGGAAGGGTTACTGATCTCGGATCCCTTTTCATAATTATCCCCCCATTTCCGACGCGGTGCCACCATTAGTTCGACATCATCCTCCTCAGACTCAAACTTCAAACATTCTTTTCCGACACCACAAGCGGCGCAACATTTCTTTGAACCTTTCTTACATTTTCCCTTTCCCAAAGCCATTACCACAGAACTATGCGAATGTATCCCACACTGCCTTTGCCATTCCGGATGATTTCTCAGCGAGAAAAACAAATCTACGTATGTCATTTCTTCCTATTTACCTTCCCTTTTACAAAACAACGTCAATTGTAAAATGGTATTATAACGCAGTGTCCCGTCCTCCGGCCACTTCTCCCCATCATCCAGAATATATAACGGCCACCAATGATTACAGTATTCAATTAACTGTTTCCGAGTTAAAGGATCCCCCCCCAGTTTTTTCCAGTGCTTTAAAATACACCCCAAAGGCGTGCCCCTTGGGATGGGTCTTTTACTCGGAAAGGTGCCCATCCTTCAAATGACCAGTGGTAGTGATTGTGCACTATATCACAAACACTAATCAGGGGGACCCCAACCCTTGTTGGAGCTCCCTTTTGGAATCCCAGCCCCCTGCTGAGATTCTGGAGACTTCAACCCGCTGTTGAAGACCTCCCCCTTGGGCCCCGCTCCACCGGCTTTCACCGAGCAGAGACTTTTCACAAAGGTACCTTTTAGCCCAACTCTACGAGGTTTTCACCACGATTTATGAGCAGGCATATATTATACCTAAAGAATGCCTTAATTAAATTCCAGGGGACTTACTTGGAATCCTTCGGTCCGGGGATCAGAGGTTCTCCTCGAGAATCCCTCGATGCCGGCTGGAGGTCCCGTGATCCCACGGATCCGTCGGTATTCACAAGTGGGGTCCCATCTGGGTCGCCAGAAACTGTCACCGAAAATCCAGGAATAAAACCTCGTAACACCAATGTAGTGTTAAAAGGCAGGCATTCTTTATTGCAGCGCTGGATGCACGGGGGATAATTCCACCAAACGTGCATACCCCATACCCCCTCCGCGCAGTTTATATAGATTAAAATATACATATTCATCTGATTACATAAGCCCTTTCTTTCATAGTCAAATCAGTCCATTTTCATACACTCCTCCCACCCGCACTTGCGCAGTGCCTCCTAGTGGTGGTCGTCGGGGGTCCTAAGATGAAGGCTCATCCTCTTCATCACAGTGTCCGCTGGTTGACCCCAGCTTCTGCACATGCGCAGTCCTTTTCTGGCTCTTGTCCCGTAGCTAGGTTGCTGTAACTATGTCGCTGTAGCTAGGTCGCCTTGACTGGCTCTAGGCGACAGCTAACATTTCAGGTGGGAAACTTTTGTTTCAGTTAATTTAGACAATAGATAAAAACCACAAACACACTAGCAACTATAGTAACGCTATTCCTATTAAAAATTTCCTTCACTACTATTGTTTAACATTGATAATTACCTGGAAACCAAACTCTCTGTTGCTGGACCTAGCGTCCAGATGGGCAGGGGCTATACAAGGGACATAACTAGAAACATGGTTTACGTTTATGGTTAACAGATTTCATCCCCTTGGTTACATTGCCTGAGGGACAAAAACTCTTCCGTACCAGAGTAGGCAGAACCAGAGAGGGAGTGCTTCATGCAAGAGCAGAGCAAATGTCTTCTCCTGCTCACTTCTTCCTTCCCCTTCCCCACTGAGCCATTTCCAGACGCTCTGCTCGTGAGGCTGGGAGGTGGTGTTTCGACTTTCTCACACACAAACAGGAGCGCTGGTTTCAGCACGCACCTCAGCTCAGTGTGGATCCCAGTGTGCAAGAACGCCTGTCACCTCCTGCCAGGGTGCCCCTAGAGGGGAGCTGTGCTTTGCCCCAGCTGCCTGCTTTCCCATCGCCCAGAGCCTCCGGAGAACAGTCTGTAGTGCCTGGTCCTGATGTGGTGGGCCCGGGACACGTCCATCGTGGTGAGGAATCCAAGGAGCCTCTCTGAGAATGTGACATTCTCCTTCCAATTCCCTGTCATCTTGGCTGGCACCTGGGTCCCTGAGGATGCCCTCAGCGGCTGTGTCTTCCTTTCACCCAGCCTAGCAGCTTTGGCCAGCACAGCTTCGCACGGGGCGAGTTTTCCTCCCTTGCTGGCACTGATCTGCCCTCCGCTATTTGTCTGCAGATCCTGTTAGAGTGTGAGGTCTGTTGGCAGACAGACTCTGCCTGAAACAAGGCTCTTGTATCCCAGGAAGGGAGAGGAGATGAAGATGCCCTGGCATGGCCAAACCACTCAGTGCACTGGTGAACCACCCAGTGCCACTGCTTGCGGGTTTCAGTGAGGAAGAAGTGAAGCCTTGGTCTCTGGGGACAGCAGGAAGGTGCCCACTGCCTAGATGATGAATATGCAGAGAGAATGTGCCTGGAAGTGCAGGCAGGAGGAGAGTGTAGGGAGCACGGTCTCCTTTCAAACCCAGCGGTGCCTTCAGGAGACCTTCCTCCACACCTGGGAGATGGTGATTGCCTGAAGGTGACCAGTGTCTAACTCGCTACCTGGAGCTGAGGGTAGAGGTCAAAGAAATTGCCAAGTATGGTTGAAAAACATACCTAAATACCTAAAAGTGTTTTTGGGTTTTTTTTGATCTTGTTTTTTGTCTTTGTTTCTCACCATCTTATTTTGTTTTTGAGTTTTGATAATTGACATGCATCTTCCCCAGGCTGAGCCTGTTTTGAGGGTACCTGGTATTTGATCTCCCTGTCTTTGTCTTGACCCATGAGTCTTTTCATCTTCTTTTCTCCCCCTGCCTTATGGAGGAGGGGGCTTGAGAAAGAGTGGGTGGGCGTCTGGCAGCCAGCCCGGGACAAGCCCACCAGAGGACATGGCAAAGCTACTCCAAACAGGACAATAAGAAGCCTTTGAGAAACATGACCATAAGGAAGAAATAAGAAGATGGAGGACAGGACCAGGAGCACAGCCAGGAAAGAACATGGACAAGACTCCCATCTGACACCTTTCTGAGAAATGGGTAATTGCAATTATGCTTGGCGAGAATAAAAGCACACATGGGACAATAGTACGGCTCAGGCTCAAAAAGGATCACATCTGAAAAACATTTTCCATGGTCTTCTTTTAAACTGTTGAGAGCTGCAGGTCGGGCGTAGATGAAGTGGAAGAAAACCCACCATGCTTTTTCATTTTTCTAGCATTCTAATAATCCATTTATGTTCACTTTTGTTCTAAGCGAGCGCTTTCTGGGAACAGAAAAGCTTAGTGCGGATGATCATGCAGGTGATTATTCGCAATCTCTGGGTAATATTTGTATTAGTTAGGGTCTTCCTTCGGGCAGATTATTTTTTCACTTTCAGATAACCTCCTTTGTAATATTTAGAGCCATGGCAAAGGAGAGCAGGACGCCTGTAACTGATCTCCTTCTGCTGGGCTTCCTGACCTCCCTGGGTGGGCACGTGACCCCAGGTGCCATTATCTTCTCCATGTATCTTCTAATCCTGGTGGGGAACCACCTCCTCATTGTCACTGCATGGAGCAATAAGCACCTCCAGATCTTACCGCATTTCTTCCTCGTCAGGCTTCCTTTGTGGCGATTTGCTACACCACCACCGGTGTGCAAAAATGAGGCAGACTTTCCTTGCCACCAGGAAGACCATTGACGTTGCCTGCTGGCTGCCACAGTCGTGTTCCCCTTGCGTGCTGGCTATCACTGAGCTGAGGCTCTTTCAAAATGTCCATCAGTCTTTGGCAATAATCCACATCCCATAGAGCCTGATCATCCCTACATGAGAAGCCAGCATCCTCGCTCCTAGGACGACCTTCTTACAGCTCCTAGGCACGTGCCAATCTCCGCATAGGCTAAAGGCCTTTCCACATACCCCAAATTGCATCTTCAGCTGTGCAGCACTGAAAAGGGTGAGAACCAAGCAGGAGATGTGCTTGTGATCAGGGCCATGCTTGCAGTAGTCCTCGGGAACTGCTTGCTGGGTGAGGGGACGAGATTTTTTCCTCAAAAATATCCAGTCGTCTGTCAGAATCTCTGTTCTTTCTATGGTAGACTATTGCTAGTGTTGCAAAGGGGGTAACTGCACTTGCACAGAACCTTTCTGGATCAGAGCTGGAGCCTGGCAGTGGTGCCACCTCAGAAGCCGAGGCAAGCTGCCCCAGGCTTGGAGGAGACCAAGGACTAGAGAGCAGCCATGGGTCTCTGGGTGCTGGGTGCTGTCCTGGAGCTGCAGTGCCCATGTGGCTGTTGGATTCACAGGGAGTGGTGAGTCCATTTGTGTGGCCGATACCAGTACTAACTGGTGAATTGCCTCAGCCCTGCCAATCTGGACAGCAGCTGGGCCCTGCCAGGTGCTCCAGGACCGTATGAGGTACCTATCTCATGTGCCTGTGCTTGTGCGTGCTGGCTGTGGACCCAAGATGAGGCAATGGAAAGGAAGGCAAGGGGGGATGAGGCTGTGGGCTGTCACCGGGTATTATTGCCTCTAGATGCCCACTGCTGACACCCTTTGGAGCCATTCTCCACTTGAGCCTCCTCCCCCAGCACAGCTCCATCCAGGCCTAGAGGACGTCCCTTCCCCAAGAGACAGAGGGGCTGCTGACCTCATCCTTTGGCCTCCTGCTGCCATGGGCTCCTCACTCAAGGACAGCAGTTTTATGGGCTCTCTGTTGACAGAACTTTCTCCAGGGCCCGGTGCTCCAGGCCCATCTGAGAACACATGCAGCAAGGCTGAATGTTGCCCAATGCCTGTGGAGCAGCCAGGCATGTCTTCCTCAACTCCAAGGGACAGGGCGCAGCAGGCAGCCCAGTGCATTGAGTCCTCTCCTCTCTTTCCTCTGGGACTGAGGAAGGGTCTTCTTTTGTGCCCACCCTAACCCTCTCCAAAAAGCCACCGTCTTTCCTGAGCAGACTAGAAGACTTGCCTCAGAAGAAAGGAGGACTCGGAGGCCCGGATTTCGATGCAGCACAATTTTAATGAGTCTGAAAATGAAGAGGAGGTGGCTCGCAGGGAGCGCCAGGGGCAGGCACTGAGATGTGCTGGAGCTTCTGCAGGGGTTCCGTCTGCTTGCCCTGCAGCGGGAAGGAGGCGAACACATCTCTACCAGGCTGGCGCTGGGAGACAGCGACAGCACAGGAAGGAGAGAGAGAGGAGAGTAGAAGAAGAAGCAGAAGCAGAAGAATGGCCCAAAGCTCTAAATGCAATGCCCCAGAGCTCTATCTTCTGTCGAGCACCATGTTCTGAGGTCTTGGAGGTTCTTGCCCGGGGTCATCGCCAGCAGCTTTAGCAGGGCTGACATCTGCTGCCACAGTAGCGGCTGGTAATGCAGGAGAGATCAAAGCCTCCGGAGGAGATGGGCACTCCCTGAGAGCTGAGGATGCTGCCAGCAGCGGCGGAGGTGGAGGATCCCACAACGGTGTTCTGCGGGAAGGAGCTGAGGATGGGTCCGGGCAGGGTCACCACCACGGGGGAGGGCTCAATGACGACGGTGGAGCTCTGGCACTGCCTGAAACAGGGCTCATTGCAGCTGTTGGCCAGCGGGGTTGGGCCGCAGGGCTGGCATGGCAGGCACGGGTTGCAGCAGGACATGTCTCTGGCCTGGAGGAGCACCTGCGAGAGAGGGCAGGGGGAAGCAGAAAACAGGGACACATGAGCAGCAGCACTGCACCTGACCACGGGGAAGCCAAGGCCCCTACTTGCCCAGCATAGGCTGTCCAGCTGAAAGCCGAAGAGTCACTTCAGCTAAGTGCCAGGCTCTCCCAGTGGAAGACGTTCTCTGCCCTTCCCTCTCCCATGAGACACAGCTCCCGGCCTGGTGCTGGGACAGCCCCTGTCAGCTGAGACAGACATTGGGGAAAGACCTGATCTTGGAGCAGGAGGAGAAGACGCTTCACACTCACCTGATTCCCTATGAGAAGGAGGCGAGAGAAGCGGATGAGAGAGCCGAGAGTTGGGCTGCCTTTTATAGTAGTCCTGCACTGCCTCAGGCCCAGAGGCAGCCTTTGGGGAAGTAATAATTTTCTGACAAGTTCACGTCAAACGCAAAGCGTCTCAGCTAATGGCATGGGCTGTGTCCTGGTTTCCTGCACTGCTGCCTTTTCATTTCCTGGCTGATGCCACGTGCTTCCCCATAGGAAGGCTTCTGTAATTTCCAGAATGAGAGTCCCTTGGCATTCTGGGGCAGAAAGACATCATCGCAGGCAGAAGACTCAGCTCAAGTGCTGGTGGCACCCCGTGGTGGCAGGTGATGTGCACCTGGGTCATTCCTGTGAGCTTGTTTGTGGCAAAGTTGTCAGGAACTAGGCACCGCTCTCCTGCTTCTCGTCCACATGCCTAAGGACTCCCGGGTAAGATGACATGCCACACCCTTTTCTCTTGCTCCTCCCACCTCTCTCTGATGGTTGCTCATTGCTGCACGCAGGTGGGCTTCTGCTGGGAGTGTTGGACCCTACTGCAACACTAACAATGCTGTTTGGAACATTTTGCTGGGCTCATTTGCCGCATTCTCTCCCTGTGCAAGCCCTGCAGGTCGCCAGGAGCATGCCTGGGGCCTGTTTTTTTTCGCCAGGGTATATGAGTCCTATTCTTTCAGTGTGGATGATGTGAGGTCCTGGAGACTGAACGAGTGCCTGAAGCAGACACTTGCTGTAAAGACACTATGGGGAGGCTCAGAGGAAGTCAAGTTCATACCGCAGGAGTCAATCACTATGAAATTTGCCAAGCAGAGATGACGTGTTGAAGAGCAGAGCTTTGTCACAGCTGGAAAGAGGCCTTTGGGAAGAGAGTCCTGGGTCCAGCCAGACCCTGGGGATCTTTTGTCCCTGCCTGGTCCTCTATCAGTTCAGACTGTACCTATAGCAGAGGTGAACAGGAGTGGTCTTGAAGGGGGCCTTTTCCACTCTCAGGACGCAGACCTCGTGTCCAGCTGGGTACCATACGGCCAGAGAAAATGATCACGCACCCCTTCCTAAACGCGGAAAGGTTGGGGTCACTGAGATCACCATGAGACGCAAGATGCTGGAAGGTTCCTGGCAGCCTTCTGTTGCCTGACAGTGGACTGCATGATCTCTTCCTTTGCCTACTACCTAAATTTTGAGGTGGCCAAGACCCCTTTGACCGTGTGACGGTGAGTTTGGAGGCAGCACTTCTCCAGCAGGTGTGTCTGCCTGAGGGGATGCTCAAACACCTTCTGACTTTGGGGGCTGTTAAAAGCCCAGCTGCTGCCGCACTGCTCAAGGAAGAATCTTCAAGTGCTGAAAAACCTGGCCCTGGCCCTATGGAAACTGTGGTGTAGCAAAGACTGCAACTTGATTCCTCTCCTTGGGACGAGCGCCAGTCTGTCATCTCTCTAGAGAGCCTCCCTGGGTCAGCAGCTTGGGGATGTGAGGAGGTCTGTTGGAGCAGCAGCTGAAGAGATTTTCTCCACTCCCCACAGGTATGTTGGGAGGCTGTTTTCAGGTGGCAGAGGAAGGAGAAGATAGGAACCTGCAAGCACCAACACCCTCTTTCTCGGAAGTCTGTGTGCAACTTGTGAAAGGGAAAGCATGATGCAGTCCTGTATTTTCTGGCAGTCCTGGTGGGACTTGCAGCCTTTGGTGAGATGCGTCTTTGAGGCTAGCAAGGATTGGAGCAAGAGGAGGTGCGGACGCAGGCCTCTGCGTTGCTGCTGTGCATGGGTAAATGGAAACCTTGGGTAAACTCAGAGAGGTTCTCCTCTGTGCTGTCTGTGGAGAACTCCCAGATGCTTTTCCGTGTGCGGGAAGCCAAGCTGCAGGACGGCATAAGCTGCTTCTCTGCTGAGGCCACATGGTTACCCACTGCAAGTAGCACAACACAGAAAGAGGGGGTGTGTGGGTGAGTGTTCCCTGTGGAGTGCTTCCCTCCCCAGCACTCTTTGTTTATAGACCTCAGCTTGTCCAGCAGTAGCGTGTTGCGGTTGTGGTGAGGCTGGGTCTCTGGCTCCGCAGCCTGTGCAGCAAAGACAACTGTCATTAACAGCATGCTGGTGTGACTTTTGTGTCTGAGATCAGACCCAGGGTCTTGAGCAAGGAGCAAAGTAGCCCAATGAAACCGTGACATTCACGCAGGGCCTGGACTTGTGGGAGAGCTATTGAGGGATGCCACCAGAACACCACAAGGCTCCATCCAACCCCCTGAGCTGAAGCTAAGAGCAGCAGGGCAATGAGTGTTCAAAAGATGTATGCGACTGGCTTGTCATGCTCGTATTCTTCCCTCAGCCTCCTCTGCAGCGCACTGTTGCAGAAGGGATCCCTTGTTGTGAGACTTGACTGCTCTTGTGGCTTTATGTCGTAGCCAAAACAGCCCGAGGAAGGAAAATCTCTTCCTAGGCGTGCACCTGGACATCAGCCAAATGCTCAGCCTGTGAAAAAGACCCATCAGCTAGAGCCTGGGGAAGTCCTGTTCAGCCGGATTCCCACCAATGTTCCAAGCTCTGGCTTTGCTTTTGCTGTCTCTCCTCCACCTCAGGGGAATCACCACAGCCTTGATGGGAGGAATCCACACGTCCCAGTTTCCTGACAGAAAACAGCTCTTCACTGCTTTTCTAGGAATGAGCTTGTCCCTTTGTGCACAGTCTGTATCAAATTGGAGTGTGTGAGAAGCAGAGACAAAAGAGAGAGCATCAGCAGGAGGCAAAGAGATTGAAGCGTGTGAAGAACAGAGATGTCCTGTGCCTGAGAGAGATGGAAGAGGGATGAGGGGGATGGAGGGGTGCAGGCAGGTAGAGGTTCTGCATTAACCCGCTCGGTTAACATGCTCACATCTTGTCTGCTTCCTTGTCTGCGCTGACAGCTGGAAAGCTGCATGCACATTGCGTGTGTGGAGAGCTCAGGGGTTGATTCTTCCACATGACCGCCTGCAGGATCACCCCCGGATGTCCTCCATGAAGAGGTTCAGTGGGCTCTTGCTGTCACCGAAAATCCGGGAATAAAACCTCCTAACACCAATGTAGTGTTAAAAGGCAGGCATTCTTTATTGCAGCGCTGGATGCACGGGGGATAATTCCACCAAACGTGCATACCCCATACCCCCTCCGCGCAGTTTATATAGATTAATATATACATATTCATCTGATTACATAAGCCCTTTCTTTCATAGTCAAATCAGTCCATTTTCATACACTCCTCCCACCCGCACTTGCGCAGTGCCTCCTAGTGGTGGTCGTCGGGGGTCCTAAGATGAAGGCTCATCCTCTTCATCACAGTGTCCGCTGGTTGACCCCAGCTTCTGCACATGCACAGTCCTTTTCTGGCTCTTGTCCCGTAGCTAGGTCGCTGTAACTATGTCGCTGTAGCTAGGTCGCCTTGACTGGCTCTAGGCGACCGCTAACATTTCAGGTGGGAAACTTTTGTTTCAGTTAATTTAGACAATAGATAAAAACCACAAACACACCAGCAACTATAGTAACGCTATTCCTATTAAAAATTTCCTTCACTACTATTGTTTAACATTGATAATTACCTGGAAACCAAACTCTCTGTTGCTGGACCTAGCGTCCAGATGGGCAGGGGCTATACAAGGGACATAACTAGAAACATGGTTTATGTTTATGGTTAACAGATTTCATCCCCTTGGTTACATTTCCCCCCTTTGGAAGTTTTGAAATAATTATCTTTTCAATACTTCCATTCTATTCTATATCAAACTTTATTTCAATTACAATGGTTAGATAATTATTGATTGTTATATTCGTTTTATAATTCATTTATTTCGCTACAGGGTGGTGGAGGCGTAGCAGCCGATTCACCAGGGTTTTGTCTTCTAGTAACAGCTTGAATAATTTTCCGATTAAAAGCAGTTCTGTTGGTGAGTTCTCTTTTTAGGCAATAGTATATGAGCATTATTACTACAACCACTACCAATAAAAGCAGTCCGGTACCGATTAAAGATTTGACCCAAGAGCTAATATTCCACCCTAATCCGTTAAAAATTTTATTAAGCCAATTTTCTTGCATGTCCTGTTGAATTTCCTGAGTGTCTTTTTCTATTTGTTTTAGTAAGTTTAAGTCATGTTCAACATCCTGAGTGACGTTGGGGATATGCAGACAGCAATGATCTATTCTATCTTTTAGGTACTCACATACTCCATGTTCTTTTAACAGAAGCATGTCTAAGGCCATTCTATTTTGGAGAGTCATTCTTGGGGTTGCTTGCAACTGTAGGTTTAACTGTCTGAATCCTTTTCTTGTTACATTTGTTAATTTTTCTACTTGACCAGTTAGTTTATATAACCAGGCCTTATTCCTATAAGTCGATAAGGGAGTCAATAAAGATTCTAAGGCTCATCCAATTTTTACTCCTGTTGAAGGCTCATTCCAGTTTTCATCTTCTTTAACTTTTGATCTTTTTATTCGTATTAATTTTAAATTTTCGGAGTTCCCCTTAAAGGGAGTCTTTTTCCAAATTGGACATAATGTTGGCATTCTTAAAGTAATTTGTTTTACCTTACCATCAACTGGTAGGTGAGTGGACCAGGTTCCATCACTCATTGCCCAAACTAAGTGTCCTGGACTTTGAATTGTTGATTTTCTACAACTAAAGAATGTTCCTCTTTTTGGCTTATAGGTATCAGTCAACTGTAAATCATTTTTAAGTCCCCTACACTGGCATCCATATTTCAAGGCAGCTGCCAAAGGTGGAACACTTTGGATTGCTTTACTAACTGTACTGCAATTATATATTTTTGTACAATTCCACCAGGGTACTACAATTTCTTTTTCCCGGGAAGTACTTCCTTTGTCATTGACCGATGGGAAAGCGGCAAAAATCATTCCATCCCAGGTGAAACACCAGGGAGCACTGGCCATATACTGGAACTGAGATGTGATGGCCATTGACCATACTGAATCCCACAAAGTTATTTCTTGTTTAGTTTTGTTGGACTCTTTGCATTCCCATTTCATGATTGTTCGAGTAACATTTTTCTTAACGGGTTCATCATAAACACACCAACCTATATTGGGAAAAACTATTTGGACAAAAACATAATTTAGTAACTTCTCACAATTTGCTCTACTTCCAGGGGTTTTCCATTGTTTTCTAACATGATCTATTCGTTCTTGCCACTCAACAATGGGAACTTGTTCACAATGAGTACCGTCATTTTTGGGTTCTTTGTTACTTAGATTTGTTGTTAAGATTCCCCACGGAACTGATTCTCCTACAGCCCTTGGGATTGGAAGACATGCAGTTATTTGGGTCACGTTTTGTAAGTTTGCAAATTCTTTTATAAGCCCAATCATCAAATTTTCTTCCGGAGTCCTCCTTGGGAGGTATATTAATTGTTCCGCTTTTATTGGCAGTGAATCGATGTTTTCTGTTTTTACTTTTAATATACTGAACAGTGCTCCCATTATCATCAGTTCCCAGATCGAGATACAGTCTCCCCGCATTTTACAGCAATAGCTACTCTTTTAGATATATTTTAAAATCAGTTTTGCAGTTTTTGGATCTCTATTGACGACTTTCCACGAAGGGGCTCTCTTCACTCGAGTGTAGTGTATTTACGGTTCTACTCCTTCTACTTTGGTCGCAGTGTAAGTTGTTAACAGTACCTGAAAAGGTCCTTTCCACTTCTCCTGCAGTGGTTCAGAGTTCCAAGTCTTTATGTACACGAAATCACCTGGTTGATACTGATGCACAGGTGTATCCAAAGCAAGTGATCTGGTCAGTACAACGTACTTTCGGAGTGCTTCAAGTGTTCTTCCTAAAGAAATCAAATATAATTTTAAATCTGTTTCCCCTGTTATTTTCATATCCCCTGGGATCAAAGGAGTCTGATAAGGTTTGCCATACAGAATTTCGTATGGACTTACACCATCTTTAGATCTAGGTTGAACTCTGATTCTCAGAAGTGCTAATGGTAAAGCTTGTGGCCATTTTAAAGACACCTCTTGACAAATTTTACTTATTTGTCACTTTAATGTCTGATTCATTCTTTCAATTCTTCCACTTGATTGTGGCCTCCAGGGGGTATGTAAATCTCAATTTATCCCTAAAATTTTACTTACTTGTTGAACTATTTCTGCTACAAAATGTGGTCCCCTATCGGAAGACATGCCAATTGGTACCCCAAACCTTGGTATTATTTCTTTTAACAATATTTTAACTACTTCTCTCGCTTTGTTGGTGCGACAAGGAAAGGCTTCCGGCCATCCAGAAAAAGTATCAATTAATACTAATAGATACCTGAACCCATTCTGCCTGGGGAGTTCAGAAAAATCAACTTGCCAGTAATCTCCTGGAGTGTTACCCTGTTTTGTTACCCCTAGGGGTGCCCTTTTCCGATTTAAAGGATTATTTTTGAGACAAATTGGACACTTAGTTATTATGGATTTAACTACTCTTGTCATTCCTACACACACCACAGATGATTTTAGACTTGAGAGCATAGCATCTACGCCCCAATGTGTCTGTGTATGTTTTTCTTTTGCAAGTTCTAACATAACTTGCGGGGTTACAATTACCTGTTTTTCTGGCGTTACCCACCACCCTTCTGTATTTTGTGATGCTTTCAATTGTTCTGCTAATTGTTCATCCAATTTGCTGTATTTTGGCTTTAGATTTGGGATTTTTATTTGTTTTACTGGTACTAGTGCAAAGATACCTTGTTCAGCAGCCTCCTTTGCTGTTTTGTCTGCCAATCGATTACCTATGTTTACAGCTGTTCGACCAAATTGATGAGCCTTGCAGTGCATCACTGCCACTTCCTTTGGTTTCTGCGCTTCTTCGAGGAGCTGAAGGATTTCTTCTTTATGTTTTATCGATGAACCTTGGGCTGAGAGCAGTCCTCTTTTTTTTCAGATGGCTCCATGAGCATGAATTACACCAAATGCATATTTAGAATCAGTCCATATATTTACTCTTTTTCCTTCGGCCATTCGCAAGGCTTGCCTCAATGCCACCAGTTCTGCTTTCTGTGCCGAGGTATTTGCAGGTAGCGTTCCTGACTCCAATACCTCGGTCGTGGTGACAACAGCATATCCGGCCATTCGTCTTCCTCCTTTCACAAAGCTGCTTCCATCCGTGAACAACTCCAGATCAGGATTCTCCAGAGGCTCATCCCTCAGGTCCGGTCTGCTAGAATAGACTTGTTCAACAGTTAGCAGGCAGTCATGTTCTAGATTTTCTGTCGGATTCTCCGTCGATAGAAACATTGCTGGATTTACAATGGTTGTGGTTTTTAATTCCACATCATCTTGCTCCAGCAAGACAACTTGATATTTTAGCATTCTGCTGGGGGACAGCCAATGACCCCCCTTTTGTTCTAGAACAGTTACCACCATGTGTGGTACATACACCACTATCTTTTGGCCCATAGTCAATTTTCGAGCTTCTTGAATCAGCAATACTGTCGCTGCCACAGCACGCAAACATCTCGGCCATCCTTTACTCACGCTGTCAAGTTGTTTAGAGAAGTATCCTACTGGTCTCTTCCAGGATCCCAGACGTTGTGCCAGCACTCCAAGAGCCAGATGCTGCCTCTCATGGACAAACAGTTCAAAAGGTTTGGTTAAATTAGGTAAACCCAAAGCAGGGACCATCATCAATGCTTTTTTAAGTTCTTTAAATGATTTTTGGCATTCAGGTGTCCATGTCAAATACAAGTCTTTGGATTCTCTTAAAGCGTTGTAAAGTGGCTTCACATATAGTCCATAGTTTGGAATCCAAAGCCGACACCATCCAATCATTCCCAAAAAGGTTCTCAGCTCCTTTGGACTGTTAGGTTCTGGGGTTTGGCAAATGGCTTCCTTTCTTTCGTTGCTTAATTGCCTTTGCCCTTGAGATATTTCAAATCCCAGATAAATCACTGCTTCTCTTCCTATCTGGGCCTTATTTCTGGAGACTCTATATCCTCCTTGGCCCAGGAAATTTAACAAACTGATAGTAATTTCAAAACATTTTTCTTTGCTTTCTGCTGCTATTAGAATATCATCCACATATTGTAACAATGTCCCCTTTTCCTGGTTTTGTCTTTTCCATAATTCTAATTCCTTTGCCAACTGGTTTCCAAATATTGTGGGGCTATTTTTAAATCCTTGTGGAAGTACAGTCCATGTCAGTTGCATCTTTCGTCCTGTTGCAGGGCTTTCCCATTCAAAAGCAAATATGCTTTGACTTTGTGCATCCAGAGGTATGCAAAAGAAGGCATCCTTTAAATCTAGTACAGTAAACCATTTATATTCCTCTTTCAGGGATGTCAATAAAGTATAGGGATTGGCCACTACTGGGTGTATATCTTGAACTATTTGATTTATAGCTCTTAGATCCTGGACTAATCGATATTCCCGTCCCCCAGGTTTCTTTACCGGTAATATAGGTGTGTTGTATTCTGACTCGCATTCTACTAAAAGCCCATATTCCAAAAATTTCATGATTAACCCCTCTAATCCTTTTCGTGCTTCCCACTTAATAGGATACTGTTTTTGTCTTACCGGTTTGGATCCGGGTTTTAAGGTCACTTTTACCGGTTCTGCCAGTTTAGATCGTCCTGGAATCTCACTTGCCCAAACCAAGGGGGTCACAGCATTTTCCACCTCTTCTGGAATTCGTTCTTCTTTAAAAGAATCCTGTAACATAAATACTTTTGCCTCTATGGCTTTTGATTCAGGTATCAATAATTCAATTTCCCCATTTTTAAAAGTTATTTGTGCTTCTAATTTATTTAACAAATCTCGCCCTAACAAAGGCAAAGGGCATTCAGGCATATATAAAAACTGGTGTGTTACCCACTGTTTTCCCAATTTAAATTTTAATGGTTCTAGAAAAGGCCGATTTTCCTTTTGTCCTGTCGCACCAACGACATCTACCGACTGATGACTACATTTTCCTTTACATGTGTTTAATACCGAATAAGTGGCTCCCGTATCTACTAAAAATTCTATTTCTTCATTCCCTAGCTTTAGTGTAACCAGGGGTTCAGCTAGGGTTGACTCCCCCGGTCCTCTTCATGATTCCTCATCTAAAGTCATCAATTTAATCGCGTGAAGAGTCGGATCTAATTCCTCGGCCTTAGGACATTGTCTTTTCCAGTGCCCACGTTCCTTACAAATAGCACATTGGTCCGGTGCTAATCGAAGATTTATCCTCTCTCTTTCTCCAACATTCATCCCTCTTCCTCTTCCTCTGCCTCTTCTATTATTCCCAGTTAGAGCCGCCAATAACTTTCCATCTCTCCGAGCTTGTTTTACTTCCTTCTCTTTTTCTCTATTATTATACACAATCCATGCTACTTCGAGCATTTTCCCCAAATCTCTAGATTCAGGTCCTGCCAATTTTTGGAGCTTTTTCCTAATATCGGGAGCCGATTGACCCATGAATATGGAGGCCAATTGTATTGCTTCGTCTGGTTGTTCTGGGTCCAAATTAGTATACTTTCGGGCAGTTTCCTTCAGTCTCTCCATAAAAGCTGAAGGAGACTCATTTAGTTCCTGCCTTATTTCATAAATTTTTGACCAATTTATCGCCTTTGGCATTGCATGTTTAACACCGAACAAAATCCACCTCTGATATCTGGTCAACATTCCTCTGGGTCCCGGCTGATTCGGGTCCCAGTCGGGATCTGAAGAGGGAAAGTTCTGATCTACCGTTCCCTGCAAATCTCCATGAGCGTGAGCTCCCTCTACCTGTTTCTTAGCAGTATTCAGTACCATCCTTTTCTCCGTGCCATCAAGCAAAGTATCTAAAATTACCTGCAAATCATTCCAATCAGGATCCTGGGTCCTAATTATTGTCTCAAAGACCTTTGCTACTCTTTCAGGGTCCTCTCGATAAGTGCCCGCTATCTCCTTCCAAGACCTTAAATCAGTTATTGAAAACGGAACCTTTACTGTCACCAGACCAGTATTTCCTACTGCTTCTCGGAGTGGGGCTTGGAGGGGAGCTGGCTCCGCTGCCCCCCCTGTCCTTCCCCGCGTTCTTCCCGAAACCGGGCTAAATCCTCCCGCACCCTCCCCCAGAGGGGAGGTGGAAGGGTTACTGATCTCGGATCCCTTTTCATAATTATCCCCCCATTTCCGACGCGGTGCCACCATTAGTTCGACATCATCCTCCTCAGACTCAAACTTCAAACATTCTTTTCCGACACCACAAGCGGCGCAACATTTCTTTGAACCTTTCTTACATTTTCCCTTTCCCAAAGCCATTACCACAGAACTATGCGAATGTATCCCACACTGCCTTTGCCATTCCGGATGATTTCTCAGCGAGAAAAACAAATCTACGTATGTCATTTCTTCCTATTTACCTTCCCTTTTACAAAACAACGTCAATTGTAAAATGGTATTATAACGCAGTGTCCCGTCCTCCGGCCACTTCTCCCCATCATCCAGAATATATAACGGCCACCAATGATTACAGTATTCAATTAACTGTTTCCGAGTTAAAGGATCCCCCCCCAGTTTTTTCCAGTGCTTTAAAATACACCCCAAAGGCGTGCCCCTTGGGATGGGTCTTTTACTCGGAAAGGTGCCCATCCTTCAAATGACCAGTGGTAGTGATTGTGCACTATATCACAAACACTAATCAGGGGGACCCCAACCCTTGTTGGAGCTCCCTTTTGGAATCCCAGCCCCCTGCTGAGATTCTGGAGACTTCAACCCGCTGTTGAAGACCTCCCCCTTGGGCCCCGCTCCACCGGCTTTCACCGAGCAGAGACTTTTCACAAAGGTACCTTTTAGCCCAACTCTACGAGGTTTTCACCACGATTTATGAGCAGGCATATATTATACCTAAAGAATGCCTTAATTAAATTCCAGGGGACTTACTTGGAATCCTTCGGTCCGGGGATCAGAGGTTCTCCTCGAGAATCCCTCGATGCCGGCTGGAGGTCCCGTGATCCCACGGAT
The DNA here is from genome assembly GCF_030867145.1 of Opisthocomus hoazin. Lineage (NCBI taxonomy): Eukaryota > Metazoa > Chordata > Aves > Opisthocomiformes > Opisthocomidae > Opisthocomus > Opisthocomus hoazin. Next base: position 8,056,353 of record NC_134439.1, on the reverse strand, counting down.
CCGTCGGTATTCACAAGTGGGGTCCCATCTGGGTCGCCAGAAACTGTCACCGAAAATCCAGGAATAAAACCTCGTAACACCAATGTAGTGTTAAAAGGCAGGCATTCTTTATTGCAGCGCTGGATGCACGGGGGATAATTCCACCAAACGTGCATACCCCATACCCCCTCCGCGCAGTTTATATAGATTAAAATATACATATTCATCTGATTACATAAGCCCTTTCTTTCATAGTCAAATCAGTCCATTTTCATACACTCCTCCCACCCGCACTTGCGCAGTGCCTCCTAGTGGTGGTCGTCGGGGGTCCTAAGATGAAGGCTCATCCTCTTCATCACAGTGTCCGCTGGTTGACCCCAGCTTCTGCACATGCGCAGTCCTTTTCTGGCTCTTGTCCCGTAGCTAGGTTGCTGTAACTATGTCGCTGTAGCTAGGTCGCCTTGACTGGCTCTAGGCGACAGCTAACATTTCAGGTGGGAAACTTTTGTTTCAGTTAATTTAGACAATAGATAAAAACCACAAACACACTAGCAACTATAGTAACGCTATTCCTATTAAAAATTTCCTTCACTACTATTGTTTAACATTGATAATTACCTGGAAACCAAACTCTCTGTTGCTGGACCTAGCGTCCAGATGGGCAGGGGCTATACAAGGGACATAACTAGAAACATGGTTTACGTTTATGGTTAACAGATTTAATCCCCTTGGTTACATTGCCTGAGGGACAAAAACTCTTCCGTACCAGAGTAGGCAGAACCAGAGAGGGAGTGCTTCATGCAAGAGCAGAGCAAATGTCTTCTCCTGCTCACTTCTTCCTTCCCCTTCCCCACTGAGCCATTTCCAGACGCTCTGCTCGTGAGGCTGGGAGGTGGTGTTTCGACTTTCTCACACACAAACAGGAGCGCTGGTTTCAGCACGCACCTCAGCTCAGTGTGGATCCCAGTGTGCAAGAACGCCTGTCACCTCCTGCCAGGGTGCCCCTAGAGGGGAGCTGTGCTTTGCCCCAGCTGCCTGCTTTCCCATCGCCCAGAGCCTCCGGAGAACAGTCTGTAGTGCCTGGTCCTGATGTGGTGGGCCCGGGACACGTCCATCGTGGTGAGGAATCCAAGGAGCCTCTCTGAGAATGTGACATTCTCCTTCCAATTCCCTGTCATCTTGGCTGGCACCTGGGTCCCTGAGGATGCCCTCAGCGGCTGTGTCTTCCTTTCACCCAGCCTAGCAGCTTTGGCCAGCACAGCTTCGCACGGGGCGAGTTTTCCTCCCTTGCTGGCACTGATCTGCCCTCCGCTATTTGTCTGCAGATCCTGTTAGAGTGTGAGGTCTGTTGGCAGACAGACTCTGCCTGAAACAAGGCTCTTGTATCCCAGGAAGGGAGAGGAGATGAAGATGCCCTGGCATGGCCAAACCACTCAGTGCACTGGTGAACCACCCAGTGCCACTGCTTGCGGGTTTCAGTGAGGAAGAAGTGAAGCCTTGGTCTCTGGGGACAGCAGGAAGGTGCCCACTGCCTAGATGATGAATATGCAGAGAGAATGTGCCTGGAAGTGCAGGCAGGAGGAGAGTGTAGGGAGCACGGTCTCCTTTCAAACCCAGCGGTGCCTTCAGGAGACCTTCCTCCACACCTGGGAGATGGTGATTGCCTGAAGGTGACCAGTGTCTAACTCGCTACCTGGAGCTGAGGGTAGAGGTCAAAGAAATTGCCAAGTATGGTTGAAAAACATACCTAAATACCTAAAAGTGTTTTTGGGTTTTTTTTGATCTTGTTTTTTGTCTTTGTTTCTCACCATCTTATTTTGTTTTTGAGTTTTGATAATTGACATGCATCTTCCCCAGGCTGAGCCTGTTTTGAGGGTACCTGGTATTTGATCTCCCTGTCTTTGTCTTGACCCATGAGTCTTTTCATCTTCTTTTCTCCCCCTGCCTTATGGAGGAGGGGGCTTGAGAAAGAGTGGGTGGGCGTCTGGCAGCCAGCCCGGGACAAGCCCACCAGAGGACATGGCAAAGCTACTCCAAACAGGACAATAAGAAGCCTTTGAGAAACATGACCATAAGGAAGAAATAAGAAGATGGAGGACAGGACCAGGAGCACAGCCAGGAAAGAACATGGACAAGACTCCCATCTGACACCTTTCTGAGAAATGGGTAATTGCAATTATGCTTGGCGAGAATAAAAGCACACATGGGACAATAGTACGGCTCAGGCTCAAAAAGGATCACATCTGAAAAACATTTTCCATGGTCTTCTTTTAAACTGTTGAGAGCTGCAGGTCGGGCGTAGATGAAGTGGAAGAAAACCCACCATGCTTTTTCATTTTTCTAGCATTCTAATAATCCATTTATGTTCACTTTTGTTCTAAGCGAGCGCTTTCTGGGAACAGAAAAGCTTAGTGCGGATGATCATGCAGGTGATTATTCGCAATCTCTGGGTAATATTTGTATTAGTTAGGGTCTTCCTTCGGGCAGATTATTTTTTCACTTTCAGATAACCTCCTTTGTAATATTTAGAGCCATGGCAAAGGAGAGCAGGACGCCTGTAACTGATCTCCTTCTGCTGGGCTTCCTGACCTCCCTGGGTGGGCACGTGACCCCAGGTGCCATTATCTTCTCCATGTATCTTCTAATCCTGGTGGGGAACCACCTCCTCATTGTCACTGCATGGAGCAATAAGCACCTCCAGATCTTACCGCATTTCTTCCTCGTCAGGCTTCCTTTGTGGCGATTTGCTACACCACCACCGGTGTGCCAAAAATGAGGCAGAATTTCCTTGCCACCAGGAAGACCATTGACGTTGCCTGCTGGCTGCCACAGTCGTGTTCCCCTTGCGTGCTGGCTATCACTGAGCTGAGGCTCTTTCAAAATGTCCATCAGTCTTTGGCAATAATCCACATCCCATAGAGCCTGATCATCCCTACATGAGAAGCCAGCATCCTCGCTCCTAGGACGACCTTCTTACAGCTCCTAGGCACGTGCCAATCTCCGCATAGGCTAAAGGCCTTTCCACATACCCCAAATTGCATCTTCAGCTGTGCAGCACTGAAAAGGGTGAGAACCAAGCAGGAGATGTGCTTGTGATCAGGGCCATGCTTGCAGTAGTCCTCGGGAACTGCTTGCTGGGTGAGGGGACGAGATTTTTTCCTCAAAAATATCCAGTCGTCTGTCAGAATCTCTGTTCTTTCTATGGTAGACTATTGCTAGTGTTGCAAAGGGGGTAACTGCACTTGCACAGAACCTTTCTGGATCAGAGCTGGAGCCTGGCAGTGGTGCCACCTCAGAAGCCGAGGCAAGCTGCCCCAGGCTTGGAGGAGACCAAGGACTAGAGAGCAGCCATGGGTCTCTGGGTGCTGGGTGCTGTCCTGGAGCTGCAGTGCCCATGTGGCTGTTGGATTCACAGGGAGTGGTGAGTCCATTTGTGTGGCCGATACCAGTACTAACTGGTGAATTGCCTCAGCCCTGCCAATCTGGACAGCAGCTGGGCCCTGCCAGGTGCTCCAGGACCGTATGAGGTACCTATCTCATGTGCCTGTGCTTGTGCGTGCTGGCTGTGGACCCAAGATGAGGCAATGGAAAGGAAGGCAAGGGGGGATGAGGCTGTGGGCTGTCACCGGGTATTATTGCCTCTAGATGCCCACTGCTGACACCCTTTGGAGCCATTCTCCACTTGAGCCTCCTCCCCCAGCACAGCTCCATCCAGGCCTAGAGGACGTCCCTTCCCCAAGAGACAGAGGGGCTGCTGACCTCATCCTTTGGCCTCCTGCTGCCATGGGCTCCTCACTCAAGGACAGCAGTTTTATGGGCTCTCTGTTGACAGAACTTTCTCCAGGGCCCGGTGCTCCAGGCCCATCTGAGAACACATGCAGCAAGGCTGAATGTTGCCCAATGCCTGTGGAGCAGCCAGGCATGTCTTCCTCAACTCCAAGGGACAGGGCGCAGCAGGCAGCCCAGTGCATTGAGTCCTCTCCTCTCTTTCCTCTGGGACTGAGGAAGGGTCTTCTTTTGTGCCCACCCTAACCCTCTCCAAAAAGCCACCGTCTTTCCTGAGCAGACTAGAAGACTTGCCTCAGAAGAAAGGAGGACTCGGAGGCCCGGATTTCGATGCAGCACAATTTTAATGAGTCTGAAAATGAAGAGGAGGTGGCTCGCAGGGAGCGCCAGGGGCAGGCACTGAGATGTGCTGGAGCTTCTGCAGGGGTTCCGTCTGCTTGCCCTGCAGCGGGAAGGAGGCGAACACATCTCTACCAGGCTGGCGCTGGGAGACAGCGACAGCATAGGAAGGAGAGAGAGAGGAGAGTAGAAGAAGAAGCAGAAGCAGAAGAATGGCCCAAAGCTCTAAATGCAACGCCCCAGAGCTCTATCTTCTGTCGAGCACCATGTTCTGAGGTCTTGGAGGTTCTTGCCCGGGGTCATCGCCAGCAGCTTTAGCAGGGCTGACATCTGCTGCCACAGTAGCGGCTGGTAATGCAGGAGAGATCAAAGCCTCCGGAGGAGATGGGCACTCCCTGAGAGCTGAGGATGCTGCCAGCAGCGGCGGAGGTGGAGGATCCCACAATGGTGTTCTGCGGGAAGGAGCTGAGGATGGGTCCGGGCAGGGTCACCACCACGGGGGAGGGCTCAATGACGACGGTGGAGCTCTGGCACTGCCTGAAACAGGGCTCATTGCAGCTGTTGGCCAGCGGGGTTGGGCCGCAGGGCTGGCATGGCAGGCACGGGTTGCAGCAGGACATGTCTCTGGCCTGGAGGAGCACCTGCGAGAGAGGGCAGGGGGAAGCAGAAAACAGGGACACATGAGCAGCAGCACTGCACCTGACCACGGGGAAGCCAAGGCCCCTACTTGCCCAGCATAGGCTGTCCAGCTGAAAGCCGAAGAGTCACTTCAGCTAAGTGCCAGGCTCTCCCAGTGGAAGACGTTCTCTGCCCTTCCCTCTCCCATGAGACACAGCTCCCGGCCTGGTGCTGGGACAGCCCCTGTCAGCTGAGACAGACATTGGGGAAAGACCTGATCTTGGAGCAGGAGGAGAAGAGGCTTCACACTCACCTGATTCCCTATGAGAAGGAGGCGAGAGAAGCGGATGAGAGAGCCGAGAGTTGGGCTGCCTTTTATAGTAGTCCTGCACTGCCTCAGGCCCAGAGGCAGCCTTTGGGGAAGTAATAATTTTCTGACAAGTTCACGTCAAACGCAAAGCGTCTCAGCTAATGGCATGGGCTGTGTCCTGGTTTCCTGCACTGCTGCCTTTTCATTTCCTGGCTGATGCCACGTGCTTCCCCATAGGAAGGCTTCTGTAATTTCCAGAATGAGAGTCCCTTGGCATTCTGGGGCAGAAAGACATCATCGCAGGCAGAAGACTCAGCTCAAGTGCTGGTGGCACCCCGTGGTGGCAGGTGATGTGCACCTGGGTCATTCCTGTGAGCTTGTTTGTGGCAAAGTTGTCAGGAACTAGGCACCGCTCTCCTGCTTCTCGTCCACATGCCTAAGGACTCCCGGGTAAGATGACATGCCACACCCTTTTCTCTTGCTCCTCCCACCTCTCTCTGATGGTTGCTCATTGCTGCACGCAGGTGGGCTTCTGCTGGGAGTGTTGGACCCTACTGCAACACTAACAATGCTGTTTGGAACATTTTGCTGGGCTCATTTGCCGCATTCTCTCCCTGTGCAAGCCCTGCAGGTCGCCAGGAGCATGCCTGGGGCCTGTTTTTTTTCGCCAGGGTATATGAGTCCTATTCTTTCAGTGTGGATGATGTGAGGTCCTGGAGACTGAACGAGTGCCTGAAGCAGACACTTGCTGTAAAGACACTATGGGGAGGCTCAGAGGAAGTCAAGTTCATACTGCAGGAGTCAATCACTATGAAATTTGCCAAGCAGAGATGACGTGTTGAAGAGCAGAGCTTTGTCACAGCTGGAAAGAGGCCTTTGGGAAGAGAGTCCTGGGTCCAGCCAGACCCTGGGGATCTTTTGTCCCTGCCTGGTCCTCTATCAGTTCAGACTGTACCTATAGCAGAGGTGAACAGGAGTGGTCTTGAAGGGGGCCTTTTCCACTCTCAGGACGCAGACCTCGTGTCCAGCTGGGTACCATACGGCCAGAGAAAATGATCACGCACCCCTTCCTAAACGCGGAAAGGTTGGGGTCACTGAGATCACCATGAGACGCAAGATGCTGGAAGGTTCCTGGCAGCCTTCTGTTGCCTGACAGTGGACTGCATGATCTCTTCCTTTGCCTACTACCTAAATTTTGAGGTGGCCAAGACCCCTTTGACCGTGTGACGGTGAGTTTGGAGGCAGCACTTCTCCAGCAGGTGTGTCTGCCTGAGGGGATGCTCAAACACCTTCTGACTTTGGGGGCTGTTAAAAGCCCAGCTGCTGCCGCACTGCTCAAGGAAGAATCTTCAAGTGCTGAAAAACCTGGCCCTGGCCCTATGGAAACTGTGGTGTAGCAAAGACTGCAACTTGATTCCTCTCCTTGGGACGAGCGCCAGTCTGTCATCTCTCTAGAGAGCCTCCCTGGGTCAGCAGCTTGGGGATGTGAGGAGGTCTGTTGGAGCAGCAGCTGAAGAGATTTTCTCCACTCCCCACAGGTATGTTGGGAGGCTGTTTTCAGGTGGCAGAGGAAGGAGAAGATAGGAACCTGCAAGCACCAACACCCTCTTTCTCGGAAGTCTGTGGGCAACGTGTGAAAGGGAAAGCATGATGCAGTCCTGTATTTTCTGGCAGTCCTGGTGGGACTTGCAGCCTTTGGTGAGATGCGTCTTTGAGGCTAGCAAGGATTGGAGCAAGAGGAGGTGCGGACGCAGGCCTCTGCGTTGCTGCTGTGCATGGGTAAATGGAAACCTTGGGTAAACTCAGAGAGGTTCTCCTCTGTGCTGTCTGTGGAGAACTCCCAGATGCTTTTCCGTGTGCGGGAAGCCAAGCTGCAGGACGGCATAAGCTGCTTCTCTGCTGAGGCCACATGGTTACCCACTGCAAGTAGCACAACACAGAAAGAGGGGGTGTGTGGGTGAGTGTTCCCTGTGGAGTGCTTCCCTCCCCAGCACTCTTTGTTTATAGACCTCAGCTTGTCCAGCAGTAGCGTGTTGCGGTTGTGGTGAGGCTGGGTCTCTGGCTCCGCAGCCTGTGCAGCAAAGACAACTGTCATTAACAGCATGCTGGTGTGACTTTTGTGTCTGAGATCAGACCCAGGGTCTTGAGCAAGGAGCAAAGTAGCCCAATGAAACCGTGACATTCACGCAGGGCCTGGACTTGTGGGAGAGCTATTGAGGGATGCCACCAGAACACCACAAGGCTCCATCCAACCCCCTGAGCTGAAGCTAAGAGCAGCAGGGCAATGAGTGTTCAAAAGATGTATGCGACTGGCTTGTCATGCTCGTATTCTTCCCTCAGCCTCCTCTGCAGCGCACTGTTGCAGAAGGGATCCCTTGTTGTGAGACTTGACTGCTCTTGTGGCTTTATGTCGTAGCCAAAACAGCCCGAGGAAGGAAAATCTCTTCCTAGGCGTGCACCTGGACATCAGCCAAATGCTCAGCCTGTGAAAAAGACCCATCAGCTAGAGCCTGGGGAAGTCCTGTTCAGCCGGATTCCCACCAATGTTCCAAGCTCTGGCTTTGCTTTTGCTGTCTCTCCTCCACCTCAGGGGAATCACCACAGCCTTGATGGGAGGAATCCACACGTCCCAGTTTCCTGACAGAAAACAGCTCTTCACTGCTTTTCTAGGAATGAGCTTGTCCCTTTGTGCACAGTCTGTATCAAATTGGAGTGTGTGAGAAGCAGAGACAAAAGAGAGAGCATCAGCAGGAGGCAAAGAGATTGAAGCGTGTGAAGAACAGAGATGTCCTGTGCCTGAGAGAGATGGAAGAGGGATGAGGGGGATGGAGGGGTGCAGGCAGGTAGAGGTTCTGCATTAACCCGCTCGGTTAACATGCTCACATCTTGTCTGCTTCCTTGTCTGCGCTGACAGCTGGAAAGCTGCATGCACATTGCGTGTGTGGAGAGCTCAGGGGTTGATTCTTCCACATGACCGCCTGCAGGATCACCCCCGGATGTCCTCCATGAAGAGGTTCAGTGGGCTCTTGCTGTCACCGAAAATCCGGGAATAAAACCTCGTAACACCAATGTAGTGTTAAAAGGCAGGCATTCTTTATTGCAGCGCTGGATGCACGGGGGATAATTCCACCAAACGTGCATACCCCATACCCCCTCCGCGCAGTTTATATAGATTAATATATACATATTCATCTGATTACATAAGCCCTTTCTTTCATAGTCAAATCAGTCCATTTTCATACACTCCTCCCACCCGCACTTGCGCAGTGCCTCCTAGTGGTGGTCGTCGGGGGTCCTAAGATGAAGGCTCATCCTCTTCATCACAGTGTCCGCTGGTTGACCCCAGCTTCTGCACATGCACAGTCCTTTTCTGGCTCTTGTCCCGTAGCTAGGTCGCTGTAACTATGTCGCTGTAGCTAGGTCGCCTTGACTGGCTCTAGGCGACCGCTAACATTTCAGGTGGGAAACTTTTGTTTCAGTTAATTTAGACAATAGATAAAAACCACAAACACACCAGCAACTATAGTAACGCTATTCCTATTAAAAATTTCCTTCACTACTATTGTTTAACATTGATAATTACCTGGAAACCAAACTCTCTGTTGCTGGACCTAGCGTCCAGATGGGCAGGGGCTATACAAGGGACATAACTAGAAACATGGTTTATGTTTATGGTTAACAGATTTCATCCCCTTGGTTACATTTCCCCCCTTTGGAAGTTTTGAAATAATTATCTTTTCAATACTTCCATTCTATTCTATATCAAACTTTATTTCAATTACAATGGTTAGATAATTATTGATTGTTATATTCATTTTATAATTCATTTATTTCGCTACAGGGTGGTGGAGGCGTAGCAGCCGATTCACCAGGGTTTTGTCTTCTAGTAACAGCTTGAATAATTTTCCGATTAAAAGCAGTTCTGTTGGTGAGTTCTCTTTTTAGGCAATAGTATATGAGCATTATTACTACAACCACTACCAATAAAAGCAGTCCGGTACCGATTAAAGATTTGACCCAAGAGCTAATATTCCACCCTAATCCGTTAAAAATTTTATTAAGCCAATTTTCTTGCATGTCCTGTTGAATTTCCTGAGTGTCTTTTTCTATTTGTTTTAGTAAGTTTAAGTCATGTTCAACATCCTGAGTGACGTTGGGGATATGCAGACAGCAATGATCTATTCTATCTTTTAGGTACTCACATACTCCATGTTCTTTTAACAGAAGCATGTCTAAGGCCATTCTATTTTGGAGAGTCATTCTTGGGGTTGCTTGCAACTGTAGGTTTAACTGTCTGAATCCTTTTCTTGTTACATTTGTTAATTTTTCTACTTGACCAGTTAGTTTATATAACCAGGCCTTATTCCTATAAGTCGATAAGGGAGTCAATAAAGATTCTAAGGCTCATCCAATTTTTACTCCTGTTGAAGGCTCATTCCAGTTTTCATCTTCTTTAACTTTTGATCTTTTTATTCGTATTAATTTTAAATTTTCGGAGTTCCCCTTAAAGGGAGTCTTTTTCCAAATTGGACATAATGTTGGCATTCTTAAAGTAATTTGTTTTACCTTACCATCAACTGGTAGGTGAGTGGACCAGGTTCCATCACTCATTGCCCAAACTAAGTGTCCTGGACTTTGAATTGTTGATTTTCTACAACTAAAGAATGTTCCTCTTTTTGGCTTATAGGTATCAGTCAACTGTAAATCATTTTTAAGTCCCCTACACTGGCATCCATATTTCAAGGCAGCTGCCAAAGGTGGAACACTTTGGATTGCTTTACTAACTGTACTGCAATTATATATTTTTGTACAATTCCACCAGGGTACTACAATTTCTTTTTCCCGGGAAGTACTTCCTTTGTCATTGACCGATGGGAAAGCGGCAAAAATCATTCCATCCCAGGTGAAACACCAGGGAGCACTGGCCATATACTGGAACTGAGATGTGATGGCCATTGACCATACTGAATCCCACAAAGTTATTTCTTGTTTAGTTTTGTTGGACTCTTTGCATTCCCATTTCATGATTGTTCGAGTAACATTTTTCTTAACGGGTTCATCATAAGCACACCAACCTATATTGGGAAAAACTATTTGGACAAAAACATAATTTAGTAACTTCTCACAATTTGCTCTACTTCCAGGGGTTTTCCATTGTTTTCTAACATGATCTATTCGTTCTTGCCACTCAACAATGGGAACTTGTTCACAATGAGTACCGTCATTTTTGGGTTCTTTGTTACTTAGATTTGTTGTTAAGATTCCCCACGGAACTGATTCTCCTACAGCCCTTGGGATTGGAAGACATGCAGTTATTTGGGTCACGTTTTGTAAGTTTGCAAATTCTTTTATAAGCCCAATCATCAAATTTTCTTCCGGAGTCCTCCTTGGGAGGTATATTAATTGTTCCGCTTTTATTGGCAGTGAATCGATGTTTTCTGTTTTTACTTTTAATATACTGAACAGTGCTCCCATTATCATCAGTTCCCAGATCGAGATACAGTCTCCCCGCATTTTACAGCAATAGCTACTCTTTTAGATATATTTTAAAATCAGTTTTGCAGTTTTTGGATCTCTATTGACGACTTTCCACGAAGGGGCTCTCTTCACTCGAGTGTAGTGTATTTACGGTTCTACTCCTTCTACTTTGGTCGCAGTGTAAGTTGTTAACAGTACCTGAAAAGGTCCTTTCCACTTCTCCTGCAGTGGTTCAGAGTTCCAAGTCTTTATGTACACGAAATCACCTGGTTGATACTGATGCACAGGTGTATCCAAAGCAAGTGATCTGGTCAGTACAACGTACTTTCGGAGTGCTTCAAGTGTTCTTCCTAAAGAAATCAAATATAATTTTAAATCTGTTTCCCCTGTTATTTTCATATCCCCTGGGATCAAAGGAGTCTGATAAGGTTTGCCATACAGAATTTCGTATGGACTTACACCATCTTTAGATCTAGGTTGAACTCTGATTCTCAGAAGTGCTAATGGTAAAGCTTGTGGCCATTTTAAAGACACCTCTTGACAAATTTTACTTATTTGTCACTTTAATGTCTGATTCATTCTTTCAATTCTTCCACTTGATTGTGGCCTCCAGGGGGTATGTAAATCTCAATTTATCCCTAAAATTTTACTTACTTGTTGAACTATTTCTGCTACAAAATGTGGTCCCCTATCGGAAGACATGCCAATTGGTACCCCAAACCTTGGTATTATTTCTTTTAACAATATTTTAACTACTTCTCTCGCTTTGTTGGTGCGACAAGGAAAGGCTTCCGGCCATCCAGAAAAAGTATCAATTAATACTAATAGATACCTGAACCCATTCTGCCTGGGGAGTTCAGAAAAATCAACTTGCCAGTAATCTCCTGGAGTGTTACCCTGTTTTGTTACCCCTAGGGGTGCCCTTTTCCGATTTAAAGGATTATTTTTGAGACAAATTGGACACTTAGTTATTATGGATTTAACTACTCTTGTCATTCCTACACACACCACAGATGATTTTAGACTTGAGAGCATAGCATCTACGCCCCAATGTGTCTGTGTATGTTTTTCTTTTGCAAGTTCTAACATAACTTGCGGGGTTACAATTACCTGTTTTTCTGGCGTTACCCACCACCCTTCTGTATTTTGTGATGCTTTCAATTGTTCTGCTAATTGTTCATCCAATTTGCTGTATTTTGGCTTTAGATTTGGGATTTTTATTTGTTTTACTGGTACTAGTGCAAAGATACCTTGTTCAGCAGCCTCCTTTGCTGTTTTGTCTGCCAATCGATTACCTATGTTTACAGCTGTTCGACCAAATTGATGAGCCTTGCAGTGCATCACTGCCACTTCCTTTGGTTTCTGCGCTTCTTCGAGGAGCTGAAGGATTTCTTCTTTATGTTTTATCGATGAACCTTGGGCTGAGAGCAGTCCTCTTTTTTTTCAGATGGCTCCATGAGCATGAATTACACCAAATGCATATTTAGAATCAGTCCATATATTTACTCTTTTTCCTTCGGCCATTCGCAAGGCTTGCCTCAATGCCACCAGTTCTGCTTTCTGTGCCGAGGTATTTGCAGGTAGCGTTCCTGACTCCAATACCTCGGTCGTGGTGACAACAGCATATCCGGCCATTCGTCTTCCTCCTTTCACAAAGCTGCTTCCATCCGTGAACAACTCCAGATCAGGATTCTCCAGAGGCTCATCCCTCAGGTCCGGTCTGCTAGAATAGACTTGTTCAACAGTTAGCAGGCAGTCATGTTCTAGATTTTCTGTCGGATTCTCCGTCGATAGAAACATTGCTGGATTTACAATGGTTGTGGTTTTTAATTCCACATCATCTTGCTCCAGCAAGACAACTTGATATTTTAGCATTCTGCTGGGGGACAGCCAATGACCCCCCTTTTGTTCTAGAACAGTTACCACCATGTGTGGTACATACACCACTATCTTTTGGCCCATAGTCAATTTTCGAGCTTCTTGAATCAGCAATACTGTCGCTGCCACAGCACGCAAACATCTCGGCCATCCTTTACTCACGCTGTCAAGTTGTTTAGAGAAGTATCCTACTGGTCTCTTCCAGGATCCCAGACGTTGTGCCAGCACTCCAAGAGCCAGATGCTGCCTCTCATGGACAAACAGTTCAAAAGGTTTGGTTAAATTAGGTAAACCCAAAGCAGGGACCATCATCAATGCTTTTTTAAGTTCTTTAAATGATTTTTGGCATTCAGGTGTCCATGTCAAATACAAGTCTTTGGATTCTCTTAAAGCGTTGTAAAGTGGCTTCACATATAGTCCATAGTTTGGAATCCAAAGCCGACACCATCCAATCATTCCCAAAAAGGTTCTCAGCTCCTTTGGACTGTTAGGTTCTGGGGTTTGGCAAATGGCTTCCTTTCTTTCGTTGCTTAATTGCCTTTGCCCTTGAGATATTTCAAATCCCAGATAAATCACTGCTTCTCTTCCTATCTGGGCCTTATTTCTGGAGACTCTATATCCTCCTTGGCCCAGGAAATTTAACAAACTGATAGTAATTTCAAAACATTTTTCTTTGCTTTCTGCTGCTATTAGAATATCATCCACATATTGTAACAATGTCCCCTTTTCCTGGTTTTGTCTTTTCCATAATTCTAATTCCTTTGCCAACTGGTTTCCAAATATTGTGGGGCTATTTTTAAATCCTTGTGGAAGTACAGTCCATGTCAGTTGCATCTTTCGTCCTGTTGCAGGGCTTTCCCATTCAAAAGCAAATATGCTTTGACTTTGTGCATCCAGAGGTATGCAAAAGAAGGCATCCTTTAAATCTAGTACAGTAAACCATTTATATTCCTCTTTCAGGGATGTCAATAAAGTATAGGGATTGGCCACTACTGGGTGTATATCTTGAACTATTTGATTTATAGCTCTTAGATCCTGGACTAATCGATATTCCCGTCCCCCAGGTTTCTTTACCGGTAATATAGGTGTGTTGTATTCTGACTCGCATTCTACTAAAAGCCCATATTCCAAAAATTTCATGATTAACCCCTCTAATCCTTTTCGTGCTTCCCACTTAATAGGATACTGTTTTTGTCTTACCGGTTTGGATCCGGGTTTTAAGGTCACTTTTACCGGTTCTGCCAGTTTAGATCGTCCTGGAATCTCACTTGCCCAAACCAAGGGGGTCACAGCATTTTCCACCTCTTCTGGAATTCGTTCTTCTTTAAAAGAATCCTGTAACATAAATACTTTTGCCTCTATGGCTTTTGATTCAGGTATCAATAATTCAATTTCCCCATTTTTAAAAGTTATTTGTGCTTCTAATTTATTTAACAAATCTCGCCCTAACAAAGGCAAAGGGCATTCAGGCATATATAAAAACTGGTGTGTTACCCACTGTTTTCCCAATTTAAATTTTAATGGTTCTAGAAAAGGCCGATTTTCCTTTTGTCCTGTCGCACCAACGACATCTACCGACTGATGACTACATTTTCCTTTACATGTGTTTAATACCGAATAAGTGGCTCCCGTATCTACTAAAAATTCTATTTCTTCATTCCCTAGCTTTAGTGTAACCAGGGGTTCAGCTAGGGTTGACTCCCCCGGTCCTCTTCATGATTCCTCATCTAAAGTCATCAATTTAATCGCGTGAAGAGTCGGATCTAATTCCTCGGCCTTAGGACATTGTCTTTTCCAGTGCCCACGTTCCTTACAAATAGCACATTGGTCCGGTGCTAATCGAAGATTTATCCTCTCTCTTTCTCCAACATTCATCCCTCTTCCTCTTCCTCTGCCTCTTCTATTATTCCCAGTTAGAGCCGCCAATAACTTTCCATCTCTCCGAGCTTGTTTTACTTCCTTCTCTTTTTCTCTATTATTATACACAATCCATGCTACTTCGAGCATTTTCCCCAAATCTCTAGATTCAGGTCCTGCCAATTTTTGGAGCTTTTTCCTAATATCGGGAGCCGATTGACCCATGAATATGGAGGCCAATTGTATTGCTTCGTCTGGTTGTTCTGGGTCCAAATTAGTATACTTTCGGGCAGTTTCCTTCAGTCTCTCCATAAAAGCTGAAGGAGACTCATTTAGTTCCTGCCTTATTTCATAAATTTTTGACCAATTTATCGCCTTTGGCATTGCATGTTTAACACCGAACAAAATCCACCTCTGATATCTGGTCAACATTCCTCTGGGTCCCGGCTGATTCGGGTCCCAGTCGGGATCTGAAGAGGGAAAGTTCTGATCTACCGTTCCCTGCAAATCTCCATGAGCGTGAGCTCCCTCTACCTGTTTCTTAGCAGTATTCAGTACCATCCTTTTCTCCGTGCCATCAAGCAAAGTATCTAAAATTACCTGCAAATCATTCCAATCAGGATCCTGGGTCCTAATTATTGTCTCAAAGACCTTTGCTACTCTTTCAGGGTCCTCTCGATAAGTGCCCGCTATCTCCTTCCAAGACCTTAAATCAGTTATTGAAAACGGAACCTTTACTGTCACCAGACCAGTATTTCCTACTGCTTCTCGGAGTGGGGCTTGGAGGGGAGCTGGCTCCGCTGCCCCCCCTGTCCTTCCCCGCGTTCTTCCCGAAACCGGGCTAAATCCTCCCGCACCCTCCCCCAGAGGGGAGGTGGAAGGGTTACTGATCTCGGATCCCTTTTCATAATTATCCCCCCATTTCCGACGCGGTGCCACCATTAGTTCGACATCATCCTCCTCAGACTCAAACTTCAAACATTCTTTTCCGACACCACAAGCGGCGCAACATTTCTTTGAACCTTTCTTACATTTTCCCTTTCCCAAAGCCATTACCACAGAACTATGCGAATGTATCCCACACTGCCTTTGCCATTCCGGATGATTTCTCAGCGAGAAAAACAAATCTACGTATGTCATTTCTTCCTATTTACCTTCCCTTTTACAAAACAACGTCAATTGTAAAATGGTATTATAACGCAGTGTCCCGTCCTCCGGCCACTTCTCCCCATCATCCAGAATATATAACGGCCACCAATGATTACAGTATTCAATTAACTGTTTCCGAGTTAAAGGATCCCCCCCCAGTTTTTTCCAGTGCTTTAAAATACACCCCAAAGGCGTGCCCCTTGGGATGGGTCTTTTACTCGGAAAGGTGCCCATCCTTCAAATGACCAGTGGTAGTGATTGTGCACTATATCACAAACACTAATCAGGGGGACCCCAACCCTTGTTGGAGCTCCCTTTTGGAATCCCAGCCCCCTGCTGAGATTCTGGAGACTTCAACCCGCTGTTGAAGACCTCCCCCTTGGGCCCCGCTCCACCGGCTTTCACCGAGCAGAGACTTTTCACAAAGGTACCTTTTAGCCCAACTCTACGAGGTTTTCACCACGATTTATGAGCAGGCATATATTATACCTAAAGAATGCCTTAATTAAATTCCAGGGGACTTACTTGGAATCCATCGGTCCGGGGATCAGAGGTTCTCCTCGAGAATCCCTCGATGCCGGCTGGAGGTCCCGTGATCCCACGGATCCGTCGGTATTCACAAGTGGGGTCCCATCTGGGTCGCCAGAAACTGTCACCGAAAATCCAGGAATAAAACCTCGTAACACCAATGTAGTGTTAAAAGGCAGGCATTCTTTATTGCAGCGCTGGATGCACGGGGGATAATTCCACCAAACGTGCATACCCCATACCCCCTCCGCGCAGTTTATATAGATTAAAATATACATATTCATCTGATTACATAAGCCCTTTCTTTCATAGTCAAATCAGTCCATTTTCATACACTCCTCCCACCCGCACTTGCGCAGTGCCTCCTAGTGGTGGTCGTCGGGGGTCCTAAGATGAAGGCTCATCCTCTTCATCACAGTGTCCGCTGGTTGACCCCAGCTTCTGCACATGCACAGTCCTTTTCTGGCTCTTGTCCCGTAGCTAGGTCGCTGTAACTATGTCGCTGTAGCTAGGTCGCCTTGACTGGCTCTAGGCGACCGCTAACATTTCAGGTGGGAAACTTTTGTTTCAGTTAATTTAGACAATAGATAAAAACCACAAACACACCAGCAACTATAGTAACGCTATTCCTATTAAAAATTTCCTTCACTACTATTGTTTAACATTGATAATTACCTGGAAACCAAACTCTCTGTTGCTGGACCTAGCGTCCAGATGGGCAGGGGCTATACAAGGGACATAACTAGAAACATGGTTTACGTTTATGGTTAACAGATTTCATCCCCTTGGTTACATTGCCTGAGGGACAAAAACTCTTCCGTACCAGAGCAGGCAGAACCAGAGAGGGAGTGCTTCATGCAAGAGCAGAGCAAATGTCTTCTCTTGCTCACTTCTTCCTTCCCCTTCCCCACTGAGCCATTTCCAGACGCTCTGCTCGTGAGGCTGGGAGGTGGTGTTTCGACTTTCTCACACACAAACAGGAGCGCTGGTTTCAGCACGCACCTCAGCTCAGTGTGGATCCCAGTGTGCAAGAACGCCTGTCACCTCCTGCCAGGGTGCCCCTAGAGGGGAGCTGCACTGTGCCCCAGCTGCCTGCTTTCCCATCGCCCAGAGCCTCCGGAGAACAGTCTGTAGTGCCTGGTCCTGATGTGGTGGGCCCGGGACACGTCCATCGTGGTGAGGAATCCAAGGAGCCTCTCTGAGAATGTGACATTCTCCTTCCAATTCCCTGTCATCTTGGCTGGCACCTGGGTCCCTGAGGATGCCCTCAGCGGCTGTGTCTTCCTTTCACCCAGCCTAGCAGCTTTGGCCAGCACAGCTTCGCACGGGGCGAGTTTTCCTCCCTTGCTGGCACTGATCTGCCCTCCGCTATTTGTCTGCAGATCCTGTTAGAGTGTGAGGTCTGTTGGCAGACAGACTCTGCCTGAAACAAGGCTCTTGTATCCCAGGAAGGGAGAGGAGATGAAGATGCCCTGGCATGGCCAAACCACTCAGTGCACTGGTGAACCACCCAGTGCCACTGCTTGCGGGTTTCAGTGAGGAAGAAGTGAAGCCTTGGTCTCTGGGGACAGCAGGAAGGTGCCCACTGCCTAGATGATGAATATGCAGAGAGAATGTGCCTGGAAGTGCAGGCAGGAGGAGAGTGTAGGGAGCACGGTCTCCTTTCAAACCCAGCGGTGCCTTCAGGAGACCTTCCTCCACACCTGGGAGATGGTGATTGCCTGAAGGTGACCAGTGTCTAACTCGCTACCTGGAGCTGAGGGTAGAGGTCAAAGAAATTGCCAAGTATGGTTGAAAAACATACCTAAATACCTAAAAGTGTTTTTGGGTTTTTTTTGATCTTGTTTTTTGTCTTTGTTTCTCACCATCTTATTTTGTTTTTGAGTTTTGATAATTGACATGCATCTTCCCCAGGCTGAGCCTGTTTTGAGGGTACCTGGTATTTGATCTCCCTGTCTTTGTCTTGACCCATGAGTCTTTTCATCTTCTTTTCTCCCCCTGCCTTATGGAGGAGGGGACTTGAGAAAGAGTGGGTGGGCGTCTGGCAGCCAGCCCGGGACAAGCCCACCAGAGGACATGGCAAAGCTACTCCAAACAGGACAATAAGAAGCCTTTGAGAAACATGACCATAAGGAAGAAATAAGAAGATGGAGGACAGGACCAGGAGCACAGCCAGGAAAGAACATGGACAAGACTCCCATCTGACACCTTTCTGAGAAATGGGTAATTGCAATTATGCTTGGCGAGAATAAAAGCACACATGGGACAATAGTATGGCTCAGGCTCAAAAAGGATCACATCTGAAAAACATTTTCCATGGTCTTCTTTAAACTGTCGAGAGCTGCAGGTCGGGCGTAGATGAAGTGGAAGAAAACCCACCATGCTTTTTCATTTTTCTAGCATTCTAATAATCCATTTATGTTCACTTTTGTTCTAAGCGAGCGCTTTCTGGGAACAGAAAAGCTTAGTGCGGATGATCATGCAGGTGATTATTCGCAATCTCTGGGTAATATTTGTATTAGTTAGGGTCTTCCTTCGGGCAGATTATTTTTTCACTTTCAGATAACCTCCTTTGTAATATTTAGAGCCATGGCAAAGGAGAGCAGGACGCCTGTAACTGATCTCCTTCTGCTGGGCTTCCTGACCTCCCTGGGTGGGCACGTGACCCCAGGTGCCATTATCTTCTCCATGTATCTTCTAATCCTGATGGGGAACCACCTCCTCATTGTCACTGCATGGAGCAATAAGCACCTCCAGATCTTACCGCATTTCTTCCTCGTCAGGCTTCCTTTGTGGCGATTTGCTACACCACCACCGGTGTGCAAAAATGAGGCAGACTTTCCTTGCCACCAGGAAGACCATTGACGTTGCCTGCTGGCTGCCACAGTCGTGTTCCCCTTGCGTGCTGGCTATCACTGAGCTGAGGCTCTTTCAAAATGTCCATCAGTCTTTGGCAATAATCCACATCCCATAGAGCCTGATCATCCCTACATGAGAAGCCAGCATCCTCGCTCCTAGGACGACCTTCTTACAGCTCCTAGGCACGTGCCAATCTCCGCATAGGCTAAAGGCCTTTCCACATACCCCAAATTGCATCTTCAGCTGTGCAGCACTGAAAAGGGTGAGAACCAAGCAGGAGATGTGCTTGTGATCAGGGCCATGCTTGCAGTAGTCCTCGGGAACTGCTTGCTGGGTGAGGGGACGAGATTTTTTCCTCAAAAATATCCAGTCGTCTGTCAGAATCTCTGTTCTTTCTATGGTAGACTATTGCTAGTGTTGCAAAGGGGGTAACTGCACTTGCACAGAACCTTTCTGGATCAGAGCTGGAGCCTGGCAGTGGTGCCACCTCAGAAGCCGAGGCAAGCTGCCCCAGGCTTGGAGGAGACCAAGGACTAGAGAGCAGCCATGGGTCTCTGGGTGCTGGGTGCTGTCCTGGAGCTGCAGTGCCCATGTGGCTGTTGGATTCACAGGGAGTGGTGAGTCCATTTGTGTGGCCGATACCAGTACTAACTGGTGAATTGCCTCAGCCCTGCCAATCTGGACAGCAGCTGGGCCCTGCCAGGTGCTCCAGGACCGTATGAGGTACCTATCTCTTGTGCCTGTGCTTGTGCGTGCTGGCTGTGGACCCGAGATGAGGCAATGGAAAGGAAGGCAAGGGGGGATGAGGCTGTGGGCTGTCACCGGGTATTATTGCCTCTAGATGCCCACTGCTGACACCCTTTGGAGCCATTCTCCACTTGAGCCTCCTCCCCCAGCACAGCTCCATCCAGGCCTAGAGGACGTCCCTTCCCCAAGAGACAGAGGGGCTGCTGACCTCATCCTTTGGCCTCCTGCTGCCATGGGCTCCTCACTCAAGGACAGCAGTTTTATGGGCTCTCTGTTGACAGAACTTTCTCCAGGGCCCGGTGCTCCAGGCCCATCTGAGAACACATGCAGCAAGGCTGAATGTTGCCCAATGCCTGTGGAGCAGCCAGGCATGTCTTCCTCAACTCCAAGGGACAGGGCGCAGCAGGCAGCCCAGTGCATTGAGTCCTCTCCTCTCTTTCCTCTGGGACTGAGGAAGGGTCTTCTTTTGTGCCCACCCTAACCCTCTCCAAAAAGCCACCGTCTTTCCTGAGCAGACTAGAAGACTTGCCTCAGAAGAAAGGAGGACTCGGAGGCCCGGATTTCGATGCAGCACAATTTTAATGAGTCTGAAAATGAAGAGGAGGTGGCTCGCAGGGAGCGCCAGGGGCAGGCACTGAGATGTGCTGGAGCTTCTGCAGGGGTTCCGTCTGCTTGCCCTGCAGCGGGAAGGAGGCGAACACATCTCTACCAGGCTGGCGCTGGGAGACAGCGACAGCACAGGAAGGAGAGAGAGAGGAGAGTAGAAGAAGAAGCAGAAGCAGAAGAATGGCCCAAAGCTCTAAATGCAATGCCCCAGAGCTCTATCTTCTGTCGAGCACCATGTTCTGAGGTCTTGGAGGTTCTTGCCCGGGGTCATCGCCAGCAGCTTTAGCAGGGCTGACATCTGCTGCCACAGTAGCGGCTGGTAATGCAGGAGAGGTCAAAGCCTCCGGAGGAGATGGGCACTCCCTGAGAGCTGAGGATGCTGCCAGCAGCGGCGGAGGTGGAGGATCCCACAACGGTGTTCTGCGGGAAGGAGCTGAGGATGGGTCCGGGCAGGGTCACCACCACGGGGGAGGGCTCAATGACGACGGTGGAGCTCTGGCACTGCCTGAAACAGGGCTCATTGCAGCTGTTGGCCAGCGGGGTTGGGCCGCAGGGCTGGCATGGCAGGCACGGGTTGCAGCAGGACATGTCTCTGGCCTGGAGGGGCACCTGCGAGAGAGGGCAGGGGGAAGCAGAAAACAGGGACACATGAGCAGCAGCACTGCACCTGACCACGGGGAAGCCAAGGCCCCTACTTGCCCAGCATAGGCTGTCCAGCTGAAAGCCGAAGAGTCACTTCAGCTAAGTGCCAGGCTCTCCCAGTGGAAGACGTTCTCTGCCCTTCCCTCTCCCATGAGACACAGCTCCCGGCCTGGTGCTGGGACAGTCCCTGTCAGCTGAGACAGACATTGGGGAAAGACCTGATCTTGGAGCGGGAGGAGAAGACGCTTCACACTCACCTGATTCCCTATGAGAAGGAGGCGAGAGAAGCGGATGAGAGAGCCGAGAGTTGGGCTGCCTTTTATAGTAGTCCTGCACTGCCTCAGGCCCAGAGGCAGCCTTTGGGGAAGTAATAATTTTCTGACAAGTTCACGTCAAACGCAAAGCGTCTCAGCTAATGGCATGGGCTGTGTCCTGGTTTCCTGCACTGCTGCCTTTTCATTTCCTGGCTGATGCCACGTGCTTCCCCATAGGAAGGCTTCTGTAATTTCCAGAATGAGAGTCCCTTGGCATTCTGGGGCAGAAAGACATCATCGCAGGCAGAAGACTCAGCTCAAGTGCTGGTGGCACCCCGTGGTGGCAGGTGATGTGCACCTGGGTCATTCCTGTGAGCTTGTTTGTGGCAAAGTTGTCAGGAACTAGGCACCGCTCTCCTGCTTCTCGTCCACATGCCTAAGGACTCCCGGGTAAGATGACATGCCACACCCTTTTCTCTTGCTCCTCCCACCTCTCTCTGATGGTTGCTCATTGCTGCACGCAGGTGGGCTTCTGCTGGGAGTGTTGGACCCTACTGCAACACTAACAATGCTGTTGGGAACATTTTGCTGGGCTCATTTGCCGCATTCTCTCCCTGTGCAAGCCCTGCAGGTCGCCAGGAGCATGCCTGGGGCCTGTTTTTTTTCGCCAGGGTATATGAGTCCTATTCTTTCAGTGTGGATGATGTGAGGTCCTGGAGACTGAACGAGTGCCTGAAGCAGACACTTGCTGTAAAGACACTATGGGGAGGCTCAGAGGAAGTCAAGTTCATACTGCAGGAGTCAATCACTATGAAATTTGCCAAGCAGAGATGACGTGTTGAAGAGCAGAGCTTTGTCACAGCTGGAAAGAGGCCTTTGGGAAGAGAGTCCTGGGTCCAGCCAGACCCTGGGGATCTTTTGTCCCTGCCTGGTCCTCTATCATTTCAGACTGTACCTATAGCAGAGGTGAACAGGAGTGGTCTTGAAGGGGGCCTTTTCCACTCTCAGGACGCAGACCTCGTGTCCAGCTGGGTACCATACGGCCAGAGAAAATGATCACGCACCCCTTCCTAAACGCGGAAAGGTTGGGGTCACTGAGATCACCATGAGATGCAAGATGCTGGAAGGTTCCTGGCAGCCTTCTGTTGCCTGACAGTGGACTGCATGATCTGTTCCTTTGCCTACTACCTAAATTTTGAGGTGGCCAAGACCCCTTTGACCGTGTGACGGTGAGTTTGGAGGCAGCACTTCTCCAGCAGGTGTGTCTGCCTGAGGGGATGCTCAAACACCTTCTGACTTTGGGGGCTGTTAAAAGCCCAGCTGCTGCCGCACTGCTCAAGGAAGAATCTTCAAGTGCTGAAAAACCTGGCCCTGGCCCTATGGAAACTGTGGTGTAGCAAAGACTGCAACTTGATTCCTCTCCTTGGGACGAGCGCCAGTCTGTCATCTCTCTAGAGAGCCTCCCTGGGTCAGCAGCTTGGGGATGTGAGGAGGTCTGTTGGAGCAGCAGCTGAAGAGATTTTCTCCACTCCCCACAGGTATGTTGGGAGGCTGTTTTCAGGTGGCAGAGGAAGGAGAAGATAGGAACCTGCAAGCACCAACACCCTCTTTCTCGGAAGTCTGTGGGCAACGTGTGAAAGGGAAAGCATGATGCAGTCCTGTATTTTCTGGCAGTCCTGGTGGGACTTGCAGCCTTTGGTGAGATGCGTCTTTGAGGCTAGCAAGGATTGGAGCAAGAGGAGGTGCTGACGCAGGCCTCTGCGTTGCTGCTGTGCATGGGTAAATGGAAACCTTGGGTAAACTCAGAGAGGTTCTCCTCTGTGCTGTCTGTGGAGAACTCCCAGATGCTTTTCCGTGTGCGGGAAGCCAAGCTGCAGGACGGCATAAGCTGCTTCTCTGCTGAGGCCACATGGTTACCCACTGCAAGTAGCACAACACAGAAAGAGGGGGTGTGTGGGTGAGTGTTCCCTGTGGAGTGCTTCCCTCCCCAGCACTCTTTGTTTATAGACCTCAGCTTGTCCAGCAGTAGCGTGTTGCGGTTGTGGTGAGGCTGGGTCTCTGGCTCCGCAGCCTGTGCAGCAAAGACAACTGTCATTAACAGCATGCTGGTGTGACTTTTGTGTCTGAGATCAGACCCAGGGTCTTGAGCAAGGAGCAAAGTAGCCCAATGAAACCGTGACATTCACGCAGGGCCTGGACTTGTGGGAGAGCTATTGAGGGATGCCACCAGAACACCACAAGGCTCCATCCAACCCCCTGAGCTGAAGCTAAGAGCAGCAGGGCAATGAGTGTTCAAAAGATGTATGCGACTGGCTTGTCATGCTCGTATTCTTCCCTCAGCCTCCTCTGCAGCGCACTGTTGCAGAAGGGATCCCTTGTTGTGAGACTTGACTGCTCTTGTGGCTTTATGTCGTAGCCAAAACAGCCCGAGGAAGGAAAATCTCTTCCTAGGCGTGCACCTGGACATCAGCCAAATGCTCAGCCTGTGAAAAAGACCCATCAGCTAGAGCCTGGGGAAGTCCTGTTCAGCCGGATTCCCACCAATGTTCCAAGCTCTGGCTTTGCTTTTGCTGTCTCTCCTCCACCTCAGGGGAATCACCACAGCCTTGATGGGAGGAATCCACACGTCCCAGTTTCCTGACAGAAAACAGCTCTTCACTGCTTTTCTAGGAATGAGCTTGTCCCTTTGTGCACAGTCTGTATCAAATTGGAGTGTGTGAGAAGCAGAGACAAAAGAGAGAGCATCAGCAGGAGGCAAAGAGATTGAAGCGTGTGAAGAACAGAGATGTCCTGTGCCTGAGAGAGATGGAAGAGGGATGAGGGGGATGGAGGGGTGCAGGCAGGTAGAGGTTCTGCATTAACCCGCTCGGTTAACATGCTCACATCTTGTCTGCTTCCTTGTCTGCGCTGACAGCTGGAAAGCTGCATGCACATTGCGTGTGTGGAGAGCTCAGGGGTTGATTCTTCCACATGACCGCCTGCAGGATCACCCCCGGATGTCCTCCATGAAGAGGTTCAGTGGGCTCTTGCCTGAGGGACAAAAACTCTTCCGTACCAGAGCAGGCAGAACCAGAGAGGGAGTGCTTCATGCAAGAGCAGAGCAAATGTCTTCTCCTGCTCACTTCTTCCTTCCCCTTCCCCACTGAGCCATTTCCAGACGCTCTGCTCGTGAGGCTGGGAGGTGGTGTTTCGACTTTCTCACACACAAACAGGAGCGCTGGTTTCAGCACGCACCTCAGCTCAGTGTGGATCCCAGTGTGCAAGAACGCCTGTCACCTCCTGCCAGGGTGCCCCTAGAGGGGAGCTGTGCTTTGCCCCAGCTGCCTGCTTTCCCATCGCCCAGAGCCTCCGGAGAACAGTCTGTAGTGCCTGGTCCTGATGTGGTGGGCCCGGGACACGTCCATCGTGGTGAGGAATCCAAGGAGCCTCTCTGAGAATGTGACATTCTCCTTCCAATTCCCTGTGATCTTGGCTGGCACCTGGGTCCCTGAGGACGCCCTCCGCGGCTGTGTCTTCCTTTCACCCAGCCTAGCAGCTTTGGCCAGCACAGCTTCGCACGGGGCGAGTTTTCCTCCCTTGCTGGCACTGATCTGCCCTCCGCTATTTGTCTGCAGATCCTGTTAGAGTGTGAGGTCTGTTGGCAGACAGACTCTGCCTGAAACAAGGCTCTTGTATCCCAGGAAGGGAGAGGAGATGAAGATGCCCTGGCACGGCCAAACCACTCAGTGCACTGGTGAACCACCCAGTGCCACTGCTTGAGGGTTTCAGTGAGGAAGAAGTGAAGCCTTGGTCTCTGGGGACAGCAGGTAGGTGCCCACTGCCTAGATGATGAATATGCAGAGAGAATGTGCCTGGAAGTGCGGGCAGGAGGAGAGTGTAGGGAGCACGGTCTCCTTTCAAACCCAGCGGTGCCTTCAGGAGACCTTCCTCCGCACCTGGGAGATGGTGATTGCCTGAAGGTGACCAGTGTCTAACTCGCTACCTGGAGCTGAGGGTAGAGGTCAAAGAAATTGCCAAGTATGGTTGAAAAACATACCTAAATACCTAAAAGTGTTTTGGGGTTTTTTTTGATCTTGTTTTTTGTCTTTGTTTCTCACCATCTTATTTTGTTTTTGAGTGTTAAAAATTGACATGCATCTTCCCCAGGCTGAGCCTGTTTTGAGGGTACCTGGTATTTGATCTCCCTGTCTTTGTCTTGACCCATGAGTCTTTTCATCTTCTTTTCTCCCCCTGCCTTATGGAGGAGGGGGCTTGAGAAAGAGTGGGTGGGCGTCTGGCAGCCAGCCCGGGACAAGCCCACCAGAGGACATGACAAAGCTACTCCAAACAGGACAATAAGAAGCCTTTGAGAAACATGACCATAAGGAAGAAATAAGAAGATGGAGGACAGGACCAGGAGCACAGCCAGGAAAGAACATGGACAAGACTCCCATCTGACACCTTTCTGAGAAATGGGTAATTGCAATTATGCTTGGCGAGAATAAAAGCACACATGGGACAATAGTACGGCTCAGGCTCAAAAAGGATCACATCTGAAAAACATTTTCCATGGTCTTCTTTTAAACTGTTGAGAGCTGCAGGTCGGGCGTAGATGAAGTGGAAGAAAACCCACCATGCTTTTTCATTTTTCTAGCATTCTAATAATCCATTTATGTTCACTTTTGTTCTAAGCGAGCGCTTTCTGGGAACAGAAAAGCTTAGTGCGGATGATCATGCAGGTGATTATTCGCAATCTCTGGGTAATATTTGTATTAGTTAGGGTCTTCCTTCGGGCAGATTATTTTTTCACTTTCAGATAACCTCCTTTGTAATATTTAGAGCCATGGCAAAGGAGAGCAGGACGCCTGTAACTGATCTCCTTCTGCTGGGCTTCCTGACCTCCCTGGGTGGGCACGTGACCCCAGGTGCCATTATCTTCTCCATGTATCTTCTAATCCTGATGGGGAACCACCTCCTCATTGTCACTGCATGGAGCAATAAGCACCTCCAGATCTTACCGCATTTCTTCCTCGTCAGGCTTCCTTTGTGGCGATTTGCTACACCACCACCGGTGTGCAAAAATGAGGCAGACTTTCCTTGCCACCAGGAAGACCATTGACGTTGCCTGCTGGCTGCCACAGTCGTGTTCCCCTTGCGTGCTGGCTATCACTGAGCTGAGGCTCTTTCAAAATGTCCATCAGTCTTTGGCAATAATCCACATCCCATAGAGCCTGATCATCCCTACATGAGAAGCCAGCATCCTCGCTCCTAGGACGACCTTCTTACAGCTCCTAGGCACGTGCCAATCTCCGCATAGGCTAAAGGCCTTTCCACATACCCCAAATTGCATCTTCAGCTGTGCAGCACTGAAAAGGGTGAGAACCAAGCAGGAGATGTGCTTGTGATCAGGGCCATGCTTGCAGTAGTCCTCGGGAACCGCTTGCTGGGTGAGGGGACGAGATTTTTTTCTCAAAAATATCCAGTCGTCTGTCAGAATCTCTGTTCTTTCTATGGTAGACTATTGCTAGTGTTGCAAAGGGGGTAACTGCACTTGCACAGAACCTTTCTGGATCAGAGCTGGAGCCTGGCAGTGGTGCCACCTCAGAAGCCGAGGCAAGCTGCCCCAGGCTTGGAGGAGACCAAGGACTAGAGAGCAGCCATGGGTCTCTGGGTGCTGGGTGCTGTCCTGGAGCTGCAGTGCCCATGTGGCTGTTGGATTCACAGGGAGTGGTGAGTCCATTTGTGTGGCCGATACCAGTACTAACTGGTGAATTGCCTCAGCCCTGCCAATCTGGACAGCAGCTGGGCCCTGCCAGGTGCTCCAGGACCGTATGAGGTACCTATCTCATGTGCCTGTGCTTGTGCGTGCTGGCTGTGGACCCGAGATGAGGCAATGGAAAGGAAGGCAAGGGGGGATGAGGCTGTGGGCTGTCACCGGGTATTATTGCCTCTAGATGCCCACTGCTGACACCCTTTGGAGCCATTCTCCACTTGAGCCTCCTCCCCCAGCACAGCTCCATCCAGGCCTAGAGGACGTCCCTTCCCCAAGAGACAGAGGGGCTGCTGACCTCATCCTTTGGCCTCCTGCTGCCATGGGCTCCTCACTCAAGGACAGCAGTTTTATGGGCTCTCTGTTGACAGAACTTTCTCCAGGGCCCGGTGCTCCAGGCCCATCTGAGAACACATGCAGCAAGGCTGAATGTTGCCCAATACCTGTGGAGCAGCCAGGCATGTCTTCCTCAACTCCAAGGGACAGGGCGCAGCAGGCAGCCCAGTGCATTGAGTCCTCTCCTCTCTTTCCTCTGGGACTGAGGAAGGGTCTTCTTTTGTGCCCACCCTAACCCTCTCCAAAAAGCCACCGTCTTTCCTGAGCAGACTAGAAGACTTGCCTCAGAAGAAAGGAGGACTCGGAGGCCCGGATTTCGATGCAGCACAATTTTAATGAGTCTGAAAATGAAGAGGAGGTGGCTCGCAGGGAGCGCCAGGGGCAGGCACTGAGATGTGCTGGAGCTTCTGCAGGGGTTCCGTCTGCTTGCCCTGCAGCGGGAAGGAGGTGAACACATCTCTACCAGGCTGGCGCTGGGAGACAGCGACAGCACAGGAAGGAGAGAGAGAGGAGAGTAGAAGAAGAAGCAGAAGCAGAAGAATGGCCCAAAGCTCTAAATGCAATGCCCCAGAGCTCTATCTTCTGTCGAGCACCATGTTCTGAGGTCTTGGAGGTTCTTGCCCGGGGTCGTCGCCAGCAGCTTTAGCAGGGCTGACATCTGCTGCCACAGTAGCGGCTGGTAATGCAGGAGAGATCAAAGCCTCCGGAGGAGATGGGCACTCCCTGAGAGCTGAGGATGCTGCCAGCAGCGGCGGAGGTGGAGGATCCCACAACGGTGTTCTGCGGGAAGGAGCTGAGGATGGGTCCGGGCAGGGTCACCACCACGGGGGAGGGCTCAATGACGACGGTGGAGCTCTGGCACTGCCTGAAACAGGGCTCATTGCAGCTGTTGGCCAGCGGGGTTGGGCCGCAGGGCTGGCATGGCAGGCACGGGTTGCAGCAGGACATGTCTCTGGCCTGGAGGATCACCTGCGAGAGAGGGCAGGGGGAAGCAGAAAACAGGGACACATGAGCAGCAGCACTGCACCTGACCACGGGGAAGCCAAGGCCCCTACTTGCCCAGCACAGGCTGTCCAGCTGAAAGCCAAAGAGTCACTTCAGCTAAGTGCCAGGCTCTCCCAGTGGAAGACGTTCTCTGCCCTTCCCTCTCCCACGAGACACAGCTCCCGGCCTGGTGCTGGGACAGCCCCTGTCAGCTGAGACAGACATTGGGGAAAGACCTGATCTTGGAGCAGGAGGAGAAGACGCTTCACACTCACCTGATTCCCTATGAGAAGGAGGCGAGAGAAGCGGATGAGAGAGCCGAGAGTTGGGCTGCCTTTTATAGTAGTCCTGCACTGCCTCAGGCCCAGAGGCAGCCTTTGGGGAAGTAATAATTTTCTGACAAGTTCACGTCAAACGCAAAGCGTCTCAGCTAATGGCATGGGCTGTGTCCTGGTTTCCTGCACTGCTGCCTTTTCATTTCCTGGCTGATGCCACGTGCTTCCCCATAGGAAGGCTTCTGTAATTTCCAGAATGAGAGTCCCTTGGCATTCTGGGGCAGAAAGACATCATCGCAGGCAGAAGACTCAGCTCAAGTGCTGGTGGCACCCCGTGGTGGCAGGTGATGTGCACCTGGGTCATTCCTGTGGGCTTGTTTGTGGCAAAGTTGTCAGGAACTAGGCACCGCTCTCCTGCTTCTCGTCCACATGCCTAAGGACTCCCGGGTAAGATGACATGCCACACCCTTTTCTCTTGCTCCTCCCACCTCTCTCTGATGGTTGCTCATTGCTGCACGCAGGTGGGCTTCTGCTGGGAGTGTTGGACCCTACTGCAACACTAACAATGCTGTTGGGAACATTTTGCTGGGCTCATTTGCCGCATTCTCTCCCTGTGCAAGCCCTGCAGGTCGCCAGGAGCATGCCTGGGGCCTGTTTTTTTTTGCCAGGGTATATGAGTCCTACTCTTTCAGTGTGGATGATGTGAGGTCCTGGAGACTGAACGAGTGCCTGAAGCAGACACTTGCTGTAAAGACACTATGGGGAGGCTCAGAGGAAGTCAAGTTCATACCGCAGGAGTCAATCACTATGAAATTTGCCAAGCAGAGATGACGTGTTGAAGAGCAGAGCTTTGTCACAGCTGGAAAGAGGCCTTTGGGAAGAGAGTCCTGGGTCCAGCCAGACCCTGGGGATCTTTTGTCCCTGCCTGGTCCTCTATCAGTTCAGACTGTACCTATAGCAGAGGTGAACAGGAGTGGTCTTGAAGGGGGCCTTTTCCACTCTCAGGACGCAGACCTCGTGTCCAGCTGGGTACCATACGGCCAGAGAAAATGATCACGAACCCCTTCCTAAACGCGGAAAGGTTGGGGTCACTGAGATCACCATGAGACGCAAGATGCTGGAAGGTTCCTGGCAGCCTTCTGTTGCCTGACAGTGGACTGCATGATCTGTTCCTTTGCCTACTACCTAAATTTTGAGGTGGCCAAGACCCCTTTGACCGTGTGACGGTGAGTTTGGAGGCAGCACTTCTCCAGCAGGTGTGTCTGCCTGAGGGGATGCTCAAACACCTTCTGACTTTGGGGGCTGTTAAAAGCCCAGCTGCTGCCGCACTGCTCAAGGAAGAATCTTCAAGTGCTGAAAAACCTGGCCCTGGCCCTATGGAAACTGTGGTGTAGCAAAGACTGCAACTTGATTCCTCTCCTTGGGACGAGCGCCAGTCTGTCATCTCTCTAGAGAGCCTCCCTGGGTCAGCAGCTTGGGGATGTGAGGAGGTCTGTTGGAGCAGCAGCTGAAGAGATTTTCTCCACTCCCCACAGGTATGTTGGGAGGCTGTTTTCAGGTGGCAGAGGAAGGAGAAGATAGGAACCTGCAAGCACCAACACCCTCTTTCTCGGAAGTCTGTGGGCAACGTGTGAAAGGGAAAGCATGATGCAGTCCTGTATTTTCTGGCAGTCCTGGTGGGACTTGCAGCCTTTGGTGAGATGCGTCTTTGAGGCTAGCAAGGATTGGAGCAAGAGGAGGTGCGGACGCAGGCCTCTGCGTTGCTGCTGTGCATGGGTAAATGGAAACCTTGGGTAAACTCAGAGAGGTTCTCCTCTGTGCTGTCTGTGGAGAACTCCCAGATGCTTTTCCGTGTGCGGGAAGCCAAGCTGCAGGACGGCATAAGCTGCTTCTCTGCTGAGGCCACATGGTTACCCACTGCAAGTAGCACAACACAGAAAGAGGGGGTGTGTGGGTGAGTGTTCCCTGTGGAGTGCTTCCCTCCCCAGCACTCTTTGTTTATAGACCTCAGCTTGTCCAGCAGTAGCGTGTTGCGGTTGTGGTGAGGCTGGGTCTCTGGCTCCGCAGCCTGTGCAGCAAAGACAACTGTCATTAACAGCATGCTGGTGTGACTTTTGTGTCTGAGATCAGACCCAGGGTCTTGAGCAAGGAGCAAAGTAGCCCAATGAAACCGTGACATTCACGCAGGGCCTGGACTTGTGGGAGAGCTATTGAGGGATGCCACCAGAACACCACAAGGCTCCATCCAACCCCCTGAGCTGAAGCTAAGAGCAGCAGGGCAATGAGTGTTCAAAAGATGTATGCGACTGGCTTGTCATGCTCGTATTCTTCCCTCAGCCTCCTCTGCAGCGCACTGTTGCAGAAGGGATCCCTTGTTGTGAGACTTGACTGCTCTTGTGGCTTTATGTCGTAGCCAAAACAGCCCGAGGAAGGAAAATCTCTTCCTAGGCGTGCACCTGGACATCAGCCAAATGCTCAGCCTGTGAAAAAGACCCATCAGCTAGAGCCTGGGGAAGTCCTGTTCAGCCGGATTCCCACCAATGTTCCAAGCTCTGGCTTTGCTTTTGCTGTCTCTCCTCCACCTCAGGGGAATCACCACAGCCTTGATGGGAGGAATCCACACGTCCCAGTTTCCTGACAGAAAACAGCTCTTCACTGCTTTTCTAGGAATGAGCTTGTCCCTTTGTGCACAGTCTGTATCAAATTGGAGTGTGTGAGAAGCAGAGACAAAAGAGAGAGCATCAGCAGGAGGCAAAGAGATTGAAGCGTGTGAAGAACAGAGATGTCCTGTGCCTGAGAGAGATGGAAGAGGGATGAGGGGGATGGAGGGGTGCAGGCAGGTAGAGGTTCTGCATTAACCCGCTCGGTTAACATGCTCACATCTTGTCTGCTTCCTTGTCTGCGCTGACAGCTGGAAAGCTGCATGCACATTGCGTGTGTGGAGAGCTCAGGGGTTGATTCTTCCACATGACCGCCTGCAGGATCACCCCCGGATGTCCTCCATGAAGAGGTTCAGTGGGCTCTTGCCTGAGGGACAAAAACTCTTCCGTACCAGAGCAGGCAGAACCAGAGAGGGAGTGCTTCATGCAAGAGCAGAGCAAATGTCTTCTCCTGCTCACTTCTTCCTTCCCCTTCCCCACTGAGCCATTTCCAGACGCTCTGCTCGTGAGGCTGGGAGGTGGTGTTTCGACTTTCTCACACACAAACAGGAGCGCTGGTTTCAGCACGCACCTCAGCTCAGTGTGGATCCCAGTGTGCAAGAACGCCTGTCACCTCCTGCCAGGGTGCCCCTAGAGGGGAGCTGTGCTTTGCCCCAGCTGCCTGCTTTCCCATCGCCCAGAGCCTCCGGAGAACAGTCTGTAGTGCCTGGTCCTGATGTGGTGGGCCCGGGACACGTCCATCGTGGTGAGGAATCCAAGGAGCCTCTCTGAGAATGTGACATTCTCCTTCCAATTCCCTGTCATCTTGGCTGGCACCTGGGTCCCTGAGGACGCCCTCCGCGGCTGTGTCTTCCTTTCACCCAGCCTAGCAGCTTTGGCCAGCACAGCTTCGCACGGGGCGAGTTTTCCTCCCTTGCTGGCACTGATCTGCCCTCCGCTATTTGTCTGCAGATCCTGTTAGAGTGTGAGGTCTGTTGGCAGACAGACTCTGCCTGAAACAAGGCTCTTGTATCCCAGGAAGGGAGAGGAGATGAAGATGCCCTGGCATGGCCAAACCACTCAGTGCACTGGTGAACCACCCAGTGCCACTGCTTGCGGGTTTCAGTGAGGAAGAAGTGAAGCCTTGGTCTCTGGGGACAGCAGGAAGGTGCCCACTGCCTAGATGATGAGTATGCACAGTGAATGTGCCTGGAAGTGCAGGCAGGAGGAGAGTGTAGGGAGCACGGTCTCCTTTCAAACCCAGCGGTGCCTTCAGGAGACCTTCCTCCGCACCTGGGAGATGGTGATTGCCTGAAGGTGACCAGTGTCTAACTCGCTACCTGGAGCTGAGGGTAGAGGTCAAAGAAATTGCCAAGTATGGTTGAAAAACATACCTAAATACCTAAAAGTGTTTTTGGGTTTTTTTTGATCTTGTTTTTTGTCTTTGTTTCTCACCATCTTATTTTGTTTTTGAGTTTTGATAATTGACATGCATCTTCCCCAGGCTGAGCCTGTTTTGAGGGTACCTGGTATTTGATCTCCCTGTCTTTGTCTTGACCCATGAGTCTTTTCATCTTCTTTTCTCCCCCTGCCTTATGGAGGAGGGGGCTTGAGAAAGAGTGGGTGGGCGTCTGGCAGCCAGCCCGGGACAAGCCCACCAGAGGACATGACAAAGCTACTCCAAACAGGACAATAAGAAGCCTTTGAGAAACATGACCATAAGGAAGAACTAAGAAGATGGAGGACAGGACCAGGAGCACAGCCAGGAAAGAACATGGACAAGACTCCCATCTGACACCTTTCTGAGAAATGGGTAATTGCAATTATGCTTGGCGAGAATAAAAGCACACATGGGACAATAGTATGGCTCAGGCTCAAAAAGGATCACATCTGAAAAACATTTTCCATGGTCTTCTTTAAACTGTCGAGAGCTGCAGGTCGGGCGTAGATGAAGTGGAAGAAAACCCACCATGCTTTTTCATTTTTCTAGCATTCTAATAATCCATTTATGTTCACTTTTGTTCTAAGCGAGCGCTTTCTGGGAACAGAAAAGCTTAGTGCGGACGATCATGCAGGTGATTATTCGCAATCTCTGGGTAATATTTGTATTAGTTAGGGTCTTCCTTCGGGCAGATTATTTTTTCACTTTCAGATAACCTCCTTTGTAATATTTAGAGCCATGGCAAAGGAGAGCAGGACGCCTGTAACTGATCTCCTTCTGCTGGGCTTCCTGACCTCCCTGGGTGGGCACGTGACCCCAGGTGCCATTATCTTCTCCATGTATCTTCTAATCCTGATGGGGAACCACCTCCTCATTGTCACTGCATGGAGCAATAAGCACCTCCAGATCTTACCGCATTTCTTCCTCGTCAGGCTTCCTTTGTGGCGATTTGCTACACCACCACCGGTGTGCAAAAATGAGGCAGACTTTCCTTGCCACCAGGAAGACCATTGGGGTTGCCTGCTGACTGGCACAGTCGTCTTCCCCTTGCTTGCTGGCTATCACTGAGCTGAGGCTCTTTCAAAATGTCCATCAGTCTTTGGCAATAATCCACATCCCATAGAGCCTGATCATCCCTACATGAGAAGCCAGCATCCTCGCTCCTAGGACGACCTTCTTACAGCTCCTAGGCACGTGCCAATCTCCGCATAGGCTAAAGGCCTTTCCACATACCCCAAATTGCATCTTCAGCTGTGCAGCACTGAAAAGGGTGAGAACCAAGCAGGAGATGTGCTTGTGATCAGGGCCATGCTTGCAGTAGTCCTCGGGAACTGCTTGCTGGGTGAGGGGACGAGATTTTTTCCTCAAAAATATCCAGTCGTCTGTCAGAATCTCTGTTCTTTCTATGGTAGACTATTGCTAGTGTTGCAAAGGGGGTAACTGCACTTGCACAGAACCTTTCTGGATCAGAGCTGGAGCCTGGCAGTGGTGCCACCTCAGAAGCCGAGGCAAGCTGCCCCAGGCTTGGAGGAGACCAAGGACTAGAGAGCAGCCATGGGTCTCTGGGTGCTGGGTGCTGTCCTGGAGCTGCAGTGCCCATGTGGCTGTTGGATTCACAGGGAGTGGTGAGTCCATTTGTGTGGCCGATACCAGTACTAACTGGTGAATTGCCTCAGCCCTGCCAATCTGGACAGCAGCTGGGCCCTGCCAGGTGCTCCAGGACCGTATGAGGTACCTATCTCATGTGCCTGTGCTTGTGCGTGCTGGCTGTGGACCCGAGATGAGGCAATGGAAAGGAAGGCAAGGGGGGATGAGGCTGTGGGCTGTCACCGGGTATTATTGCCTCTAGATGCCCACTGCTGACACCCTTTGGAGCCATTCTCCACTTGAGCCTCCTCCCCCAGCACAGCTCCATCCAGGCCTAGAGGACGTCCCTTCCCCAAGAGACAGAGGGGCTGCTGACCTCATCCTTTGGCCTCCTGCTGCCATGGGCTCCTCACTCAAGGACAGCAGTTTTATGGGCTCTCTGTTGACAGAACTTTCTCCAGGGCCCGGTGCTCCAGGCCCATCTGAGAACACATGCAGCAAGGCTGAATGTTGCCCAATGCCTGTGGAGCAGCCAGGCATGTCTTCCTCAACTCCAAGGGACAGGGCGCAGCAGGCAGCCCAGTGCATTGAGTCCTCTCCTCTCTTTCCTCTGGGACTGAGGAAGGGTCTTCTTTTGTGCCCACCCTAACCCTCTCCAAAAAGCCACCGTCTTTCCTGAGCAGACTAGAAGACTTGCCTCAGAAGAAAGGAGGACTCGGAGGCCCGGATTTCGATGCAGCACAATTTTAATGAGTCTGAAAATGAAGAGGAGGTGGCTCGCAGGGAGCGCCAGGGGCAGGCACTGAGATGTGCTGGAGCTTCTGCAGGGGTTCCGTCTGCTTGCCCTGCAGCGGGAAGGAGGCGAACACATCTCTACCAGGCTGGCGCTGGGAGACAGCGACAGCACAGGAAGGAGAGAGAGAGGAGAGTAGAAGAAGAAGCAGAAGCAGAAAAATGGCCCAAAGCTCTAAATGCAATGCCCCAGAGCTCTATCTTCTGTCGAGCACCATGTTCTGAGGTCTTGGAGGTTCTTGCCCGGGGTTGTCGCCAGCAGCTTTAGCAGGGCTGACATCTGCTGCCACAGTAGCGGCTGGTAATGCAGGAGAGATCAAAGCCTCCGGAGGAGATGGGCACTCCCTGAGAGCTGAGGATGCTGCCAGCAGCGGCGGAGGTGGAGGATCCCACAACGGTGTTCTGCGGGAAGGAGCTGAGGATGGGTCCGGGCAGGGTCACCACCACGGGGGAGGGCTCAATGACGACGGTGGAGCTCTGGCACTGCCTGAAACAGGGCTCATTGCAGCTGTTGGCCAGCGGGGTTGGGCCGCAGGGCTGGCATGGCAGGCACGGGTTGCAGCAGGACATGTCTCTGGCCTGGAGGAGCACCTGCGAGAGAGGGCAGGGGGAAGCAGAAAACAGGGACACATGAGCAGCAGCACTGCACCTGACCACGGGGAAGCCAAGGCCCCTACTTGCCCAGCACAGGCTGTCCAGCTGAAAGCCGAAGAGTCACTTCAGCTAAGTGCCAGGCTCTCCCAGTGGAAGACGTTCTCTGCCCTTCCCTCTCCCACGAGACACAGCTCCCGGCCTGGTGCTGGGACAGCCCCTGTCAGCTGAGACAGACATTGGGGAAAGACCTGATCTTGGAGCAGGAGGAGAAGACGCTTCACACTCACCTGATTCCCTATGAGAAGGAGGCGAGAGAAGCGGATGAGAGAGCCGAGAGTTGGGCTGCCTTTTATAGTAGTCCTGCACTGCCTCAGGCCCAGAGGCAGCCTTTGGGGAAGTAATAATTTTCTGACAAGTTCACGTCAAACGCAAAGCGTCTCAGCTAATGGCATGGGCTGTGTCCTGGTTTCCTGCACTGCTGCCTTTTCATTTCCTGGCTGATGCCACGTGCTTCCCCATAGGAAGGCTTCTGTAATTTCCAGAATGAGAGTCCCTTGGCATTCTGGGGCAGAAAGACATCATCGCAGGCAGAAGACTCAGCTCAAGTGCTGGTGGCACCCCGTGGTGGCAGGTGATGTGCACCTGGGTCATTCCTGTGAGCTTGTTTGTGGCAAAGTTGTCAGGAACTAGGCACCGCTCTCCTGCTTCTCGTCCACATGCCTAAGGACTCCCGTGTAAGATGACATGCCACACACTTTTCTCTTGCTCCTCCCACCTCTCTCTGATGGTTGCTCATTGCTGCACGCAGGTGGGCTTCTGCTGGGAGTGTTGGACCCTACTGCAACACTAACAATGCTGTTGGGAACATTTTGCTGGGCTCATTTGCCGCATTCTCTCCCTGTGCAAGCCCTGCAGGTCGCCAGGAGCATGCCTGGGGCCTGTTTTTTTTTGCCAGGGTATATGAGTCCTATTCTTTCAGTGTGGATGATGTGAGGTCCTGGAGACTGAACGAGTGCCTGAAGCAGACACTTGCTGTAAAGACACTATGGGGAGGCTCAGAGGAAGTCAAGTTCATACCGCAGGAGTCAATCACTATGAAATTTGCCAAGCAGAGATGACGTGTTGAAGAGCAGAGCTTTGTCACAGCTGGAAAGAGGCCTTTGGGAAGAGAGTCCTGGGTCCAGCCAGACCCTGGGGATCTTTTGTCCCTGCCTGGTCCTCTATCAGTTCAGACTGTACCTATAGCAGAGGTGAACAGGAGTGGTCTTGAAGGGGGCCTTTTCCACTCTCAGGACGCAGACCTCGTGTCCAGCTGGGTACCATACGGCCAGAGAAAATGATCACGAACCCCTTCCTAAACGCGGAAAGGTTGGGGTCACTGAGATCACCATGAGACGCAAGATGCTGGAAGGTTCCTGGCAGCCTTCTGTTGCCTGACAGTGGACTGCATGATCTGTTCCTTTGCCTACTACCTAAATTTTGAGGTGGCCAAGACCCCTTTGACCGTGTGACGGTGAGTTTGGAGGCAGCACTTCTCCAGCAGGTGTGTCTGCCTGAGGGGATGCTCAAACACCTTCTGACTTTGGGGGCTGTTAAAAGCCCAGCTGCTGCCGCACTGCTCAAGTAAGAATCTTCAAGTGCTGAAAAACCTGGCCCTGGCCCTATGGAAACTGTGGTGTAGCAAAGACTGCAACTTGATTCCTCTCCTTGGGACGAGCGCCAGTCTGTCATCTCTCTAGAGAGCCTCCCTGGGTCAGCAGCTTGGGGATGTGAGGAGGTCTGTTGGAGCAGCAGCTGAAGAGATTTTCTCCACTCCCCACAGGTATGTTGGGAGGCTGTTTTCAGGTGGCAGAGGAAGGAGAAGATAGGAACCTGCAAGCACCAACACCCTCTTTCTCGGAAGTCTGTGGGCAACGTGTGAAAGGGAAAGCATGATGCAGTCCTGCTTTTTCTGGCAGTCCTGGTGGGACTTGCAGCCTTTGGTGAGATGCGTCTTTGAGGCTAGCCAGGATTGGAGAAAGAGGAGGTGCTGACGCAGGCCTCTGCGTTGCTGCTGTGCATGGGTAAATGGAAACCTTGGGTAAACTCAGAGAGGTTCTCCTCTGTGCTGTCTGTGGAGAACTCCCAGATGCTTTTCCGTGTGCGGGAAGCCAAGCTGCAGGACGGCATAAGCTGCTTCTCTGCTGAGGCCACATGGTTACCCACTGCAAGTAGCACAACACAGAAAGAGGGGGTGTGTGGGTGAGTGTTCCCTGTGGAGTGCTTCCCTCCCCAGCACTCTTTGTTTATAGACCTCAGCTTGTCCAGCAGTAGCGTGTTGCGGTTGTGGTGAGGCTGGGTCTCTGGCTCCGCAGCCTGTGCAGCAAAGACAACTGTCATTAACAGCATGCTGGTGTGACTTTTGTGTCTGAGATCAGACCCAGGGTCTTGAGCAAGGAGCAAAGTAGCCCAATGAAACCGTGACATTCACGCAGGGCCTGGACTTGTGGGAGAGCTATTGAGGGATGCCACCAGAACACCACAAGGCTCCATCCAACCCCCTGAGCTGAAGCTAAGAGCAGCAGGGCAATGAGTGTTCAAAAGATGTATGCGACTGGCTTGTCATGCTCGTATTCTCCCCTCAGCCTCCTCTGCAGCGCACTGTTGCAGAAGGGATCCCTTGTTGTGAGACTTGACTGCTCTTGTGGCTTTATGTCGTAGCCAAAACAGCCCGAGGAAGGAAAATCTCTTCCTAGGCGTGCACCTGGACATCAGCCAAATGCTCAGCCTGTGAAAAAGACCCATCAGCTAGAGCCTGGGGAAGTCCTGTTCAGCCGGATTCCCACCAATGTTCCAAGCTCTGGCTTTGCTTTTGCTGTCTCTCCTCCACCTCAGGGGAATCACCACAGCCTTGATGGGAGGAATCCACACGTCCCAGTTTCCTGACAGAAAACAGCTCTTCACTGCTTTTCTAGGAATGAGCTTGTCCCTTTGTGCACAGTCTGTATCAAATTGGAGTGTGTGAGAAGCAGAGACAAAAGAGAGAGCATCAGCAGGAGGCAAAGAGATTGAAGCGTGTGAAGAAAAGAGATGTCCTGTGCCTGAGAGAGATGGAAGAGGGATCAGAGGGATGGAAGTGTGGAGGCAGGTAGAGGTTCTGCATTAACCCGCTTGGTTAACATGCTCACATCTTCTCTGCTTCCTTGTCTGTGCTGACAGCTGAAAAGCTGCGTGCACATTGCGTGTGTGGAGAGCTCAGGGGTTGATTCTTCTACATGGCCGCCTGCAGGATCACCCCCCTGGATGTCCTCCATGAAGAGGTTCAGTGTGCTCTTGCCTGACGGACAAAATCTCTTCCGTACCAGAGCAGGCAGAACCACAGAGGGAGTGCTTCAGGCAAGAACAGAGCAAATGTCTTCTCCTGCTCACTTTTAACTTCCCCTTCCCCCCCTGAGCCATTTCCAGACGCTCTGCTCGTGAGGCTGGGAGGTGGTGTTTCGACTTTCTCACACACAAACAGGAGCGCTGGTCTCCACATGCACCTCAACTCAGTGTGGATCCCAGTGTGCAAGAACGCCTGTCACCTCCTGCCAGGGTGCCCCTAGAGGGGAGCTGCACTGTGCCCCAGCTGCCTGCTTTCCCATCGCCCAGAGCCTCCGGAGAACAGTCTGCAGTGCCTGGTCCTGATGTGGTGGGCTCGGACACATCCATCGTTGTGAGGGATCCAAGGAGCCTCTCTGAGAACGTGACATCCTCCTTCTGATTCCCTGTCATCTTAGCTAGCTCCTGGGTCCCTGAGGACGCCCTCCGCGGCTGTGCCTTCCTTCCACCCAGCCTAGCAGCTTTGGCCAGCAAAGCTTAGCACGGGGTGAGTTTTCCTCCCTTGCTGGCACTGATCTGCCCTCCGCTATTTGGCTGCAGATCCTGTTGGTGAGTGAGATCTGTTGGCGGACAGACTCTGCCTGAAACAAGGCTCTGGTATCCCAGGAAGGGAGAGGAGATGAAGATGCCCTGGCAAGGCCAAACCACTCAGTGCACTGGTGAACCCCCCAGTGCCACTGCTTGAGGGTTTCAGTGAGGAAGAAGTGAAGCCTTGGTCTCTGGGGACAGCAGGTAGGTGCCCACTGCCTGGATGATGAGTATGCACAGTGAATGTGCCTGGAAGTGCAGGCAGGAGGAGAGTGTGGGGAGCACGGCCTCCTTTCAAACCCAGCGGTGCCTTCAGGAGACCTTCCTCCGCACCTGGGAGATGGTGATTGCCTGAAGGTGACCAGTGTCTGACTCGCTACCTGGAGCTGAGGGTAGAGGTCAAAGAAATTGCCAGGTATGGTTGAAAAGCATACCTACATACCTGAAAGTGTTTTTGGGTTTTTTTTGATCTTGTTTTTTGTCTTTGTTTCTCACCATCTTATTTTGTTTTTGAGTTTTGATAATTGACATACATCTTCCCCAGGCTGAATATGTTTTGCCGGTGAGGGTACCTGGTATTTGATCTCCCTGTCTTTGTCTTGACCCATGAGTCTTTTCACCTTCTTTTCTCCCCCTGCCTTATGGAGGAGGGGGCTTGAGAAAGAGTGGGTGGGTGTCTGGCAGCCAGCCCGGGACAAGCCCACCAGAGGACATGACAAAGCTACTCCAAACAGCACAATAGGAAGCCTTTGAGAAACATGACCATAAGGAAGAAATAAGAAGATGGAGGACAGGACCAGGAGCACAGCCAGGAAAGAACATGGACAAGACTCCCATCTGACACCTTTCTGAGAACTGGGTAATTGCAATTATGCTTGGCGAGAATAAAAGTACGCAAGGGAGAACAGCACGGTTCAGGCTCAAAAAGGATCACATCTGAAAAACATTTCCCAGGATATTCTTTAAACTGTCGAGAGCAGCTGGTTGGGAGTAGATGAAGTGGAAGAAAACCCACCGTGCTTATTCATTTTTCTAGCACCCTAATAATCCATTTATGTTCACTTTTGTCCTGATGCCGTGAAAAGTCAGAATTGAAGACTCAATAGTCGGCAGACTATTAAGCAGGTATTCTTTATGACGGCGCCGGGCACACAGGGGATCTCTCCTCCAAATGTGCCTAACAATATGTTAAAGAGCCAGTATCCGAGATATCCGAGGTCAGTACCAACAAATCTGTATCGCCAGCAGTACAACTGAAGCGGGTTTCATAAGTGTACCAATACCGAATGTACATTATTACAGAAGTACAAAGCTTTACCCATGGTTGTACCTACGTACAGCTACCAAAACTACATTATTCCAGAAGTACAAAGCTCAACTCGTGCTTGTACCAACGTACCAAAATGTATACCCTCAGACACTAGCAGTCTGGGATACATCGCTCAGCGTAGGACATCACCTATGACTTACGAGAACTCTCCAAATGACCGGTCTCACATTTCAAAACAGAGAAAGAAAGGAAAGGAAAGGAAAAAAGAAGAATACCTTTACTGCTTGAGATGGTCCTTGTCTGCTCCTGCAGTGATCCAAATGAGGCGAGGAGTCTCTCTGGGAACTCCCGGGGGTACCCTAGGGAGTCCTGTTGTCAGCGGGTCCTGCAGCGCAGCAGAGTGGGTCCCGCCTGGGTCGCCAGAAATGATGCCGTGAAAAGGTGGAATTGAAGACTCAATAGTCAGCAGACTACTAAGCAGGTATTCTTCATTACAGCGCTGGGCACACGGGGGATCTGTCCTCCAAATGTGCATGCCAAACACCCTGCCATTTCAGGTTAAATACAATCACAACATACATATTCATTATATTTCCGAGAAATACTTAGCATATTCATGACTTTCCTAAGAAGTAATTAGCTTATGTTAATATCTTTCACACATGTCTGTTAGCATCCTCGGGTGGTCTTGGGGGGTCTCAAGATGAAGGCTTATACTTCTCATCACAGTGTCCGCTGGTTGACCTTTGTTTCTGCGCAAATGCAGTTTTAAGATTACATATGCCGTGTCCTTCCAGGTAGTTTTGCTCCGGTCTTGTTGCCCTCTTGGTGCCTCTTTGTCTCTGTAGCTTGGTACATCTGTCCTCCCAAGGCTGAGCTGTCTGGGGTAGAATTATTTAGGAGCCTCTCTATCTTAGAGCTTTCCTGTTTTCTCAAATCAGCAAGTCAAGTATGTCTAAGTAGTGTTATTGAGGAGCCTCTTTATCTTAGATCTTTCCTGTCTTCTCAAAACAGCAAGGATCTACTTTAGTTTAATTACAATCACTGTGGTAAGTGGAAATTTTATGTTTACAGGTATCAGTCCTAAGCAAGTGCATTCTGGGGACAGAAAAGCTTAGAGCGGATGATCATGCAGGTGACTATTTGCAATCTCTGGGTGACATTTGTATTAGTTAGGGTCTTCCTTCGGGCAGATTATTTTTTCACTTTCAGATAACCTCCTTTGTAATATTTAGAGCCGTGGCAAAGAAGAGCAGGACACCTGTAACTGATCTCCTTCTGCTGGGATTCCTGACCTCCCTGGGTGGGCACGTGGCCCCAGGTGCCATTATCTTCTCCATGTATCTTCTAACCCTGATGGGGAACCACCTCCTCATTGTCACTGCATGGAGCAATAAGCACCTCCAGACCTTACCGCATTTCTTCCTCGTCAGGCTTCCTTTGTGGCGATTTGCTACCCCACCACCGGTGTGCCAAAAATGAGGCAGACTTTCCTTGCCACCAGGAAGACCATTGGCGTTGCCTGCTGACTGGCACAGTCGTCTTCCCCTTGCTTGCTGGCTATCACTGAGCGGAGGGTCCTTCAAAATGTCCATCAGTCTTTGGCAATAATCCACATCCCATAGAGCCTGATCATCCCTACTTGAGAAGCCAGCATCCTCGCTCCTAGGACGAGCTTCTTACAGCTCCTAAGGCACGTGTCAAACTCCGCATAGGCCAAAAGCCTTTCCACATACCCCAAATTGCATCTTCAGCTGTGCAGCACTGAAAAGGGTGAGAACCAAGCAGGAGATGTGCTTGTGATCAGGGCCATGCTTGCAGTAGTCCTCGGGAACTGCTTGCTGGGTGAGGGGACGAGAATTTTTCCTCAAAAATATCCAGTCGTCTGTCAGAATCTCTGTTCTTTCTATGGTAGACTATTGCTAATGTTGCAAAGGGGGTAACTGCACTTGCACAGAACCTTTCTGGATCAGAGCTGGAGCCTGACAGTAGTGCCGCCTCAGAAACCGAGGCAAGCTGCCCCAGGCTTGGAGGAGACCAAGGACTAGAGAGCAGCCATGGGTCTCTGGGCGCTGGGTGCTGTCCTGGAGCTGCAGTGCCCATGGGGCTGTTGGATTCACAGGGAGTGGTGAGTCCATTTGTGTGGCCGATACCAGTACTAACTGGTGAATTGCCTCAGCCCTGCCAATCTGGACAGCAGCTGGGCCCTGCCAGGTGCTCCAGGACCGTATGAGGTACCTATCTCATGTGCCTGTGCTTGTGCGTGCTGGCTGTGGACCCGAGATGAGGCAATGGAAAGGAAGGCAAGGGGGGATGAGGTTGTGGGCTGTCACCAGGTGTTGTTGTCTCTAGATGCACACTGCTGCCACCCTTTGGAGCCGTTCTCCACTTGAGCCTCCTCCCCCAGCACAGCTCCATCCAGGCCTAGAGGACGTCCCTTCCCCAAGAGACAGAGGGGCTGCTGACCTCATCCCTTGGCCTCCTGCCTCCATGGGCTCCTCCCTCAAGGACAGCAGTTTTACGGGCTCTCTGTTGACAGAACTTTCTCCAGGGCCTTGTGCTCCAGGCCCATCTGAAAACACATGCAGCAAGGCTGACTGTTGCCCGATGCCTGTGGAGCAGCCAGGCATGTCTTCCTCAGCTCCAAGGGACAGGGCGCAGCAGGCAGCCCAGTGCACTGAGTCCTTTCCTCTGGGACTGAGGAAGGGTCTTCTTTTGTGCCCACCCTAACCCTCTCCAAAAAGCCACCGTCTTTCCTGAGCAGACTAGAAGACTTGCCTCAGAAGAAAGGAGGACTCGGAGGCCCAGATTTCGATGCAGCACAATTTTAATGAGTCTGAAAATCAAGAGAAGGTGGCTCACAGGGAGCGCCAGGGGCAGGCACTGAGATGTGCTGGAGCTTCTGCAGGGGTTCCGTCTGCTTGCCCTGCTGAAAAGGGGTTCGGACACGTCCCTACCAGGTTGGCGCTAGGAGACAGCGACAGCATAGGAAGGAGAGAGAGAGGAGAGTAGAAGGAGAAGCAGAAGCAGAAGAATGGCCCAAAGCTCTAAATGCAATGCCCCAAAGCTCTATCTTCTGTCAAGCACCATATTCTGAGATCTTGGAGGTTCTTGCCCGGGGACATCGCCTGCAGCTTTAGCAGGGCTGACATCTGCTGCCACAGTAGCGGCTGGTAATGCAGGAGAGGTCAAAGCCTCCGGAGGAGATGGGCACTCCCTGAGAGCTGAGGATGCTGCCAACAGCGGCGGAGGTGGAGGATCCCACAACGGTGTTCTGCGGGAAGGAGCTGAGGATGGGTCCGGGCAGGGTCACCACCACAGGGGAGGGCTCAATGACGACGGTGGAGCTCTGGCACTGCCTGAAACAGGGCTCATTGCAGCTGTTGGCCAGCGGGGTTGGGCCGCAGGGCTGGCATGGCAGGCACGGGTTGCAGCAGGACATGTCTCTGGGCTGGAGGGGCACCTGCGAGAGAGGGCATGGGGAAGCAGAAAACAGGGACACATGAGCAGCAGCACTGCAACCAACCATGAGGAAGCCAAGGTCCCTACTTGCCCAGCACAGGCTGTCCAGCTGAAAGCTGAAGAGTCACTGCAGCTAAGTGCCAGGCTCTCCCAGTGGAAGACGTTCTCTGCCCTTCCCTCTACCATGAGACACAGCTCCCGGCCCAGGGCTGGGACAGCCCCTGTCAGCTGAGACAGACATTGGGGAAAGACCTGATCTTGGAGCAGGAGGAGAAGACGCTTCACACTCACCTGATTCCCTATGAGAAGGAGGCGAGAGAAGCGGACGAGAGAGCTGAGAGTTGGGCTGCCTTTTATAGTAGTCCTGCACTGCCTCAGGCCCAGAGGCAGCCTTTGGGGAAGTAATAATT
The DNA here is from genome assembly GCF_030867145.1 of Opisthocomus hoazin. Taxonomy (NCBI): domain Eukaryota; kingdom Metazoa; phylum Chordata; class Aves; order Opisthocomiformes; family Opisthocomidae; genus Opisthocomus; species Opisthocomus hoazin. The sequence continues at coordinate 8,011,896 of NC_134439.1, read as the reverse complement.
TTCTGACAAGTTCACGTCAAACGCAAAGCGTCTCAGCTAATGGCATGGGCTGTGTCCTGGTTTCCTGCGCTGCTGCCTTTTCATTTCCTGGTGATGCCACGTGCTTCCCCATAGGAAGGCTTCTGTAATTTCCAGAATGAGAGTCCCTTGGCTTTCTGGGGCAGAAAGACATCATCGCAGGCAGAAGACTCAGCTCAAGTGCTGGTGGCACCCCGTGGTGGCAGGTGATGTGCACCTGGGTCATTCCTGTGGGCTTGTTTGTGGCAAAGTTGTCAGGAACTAGGCACCGCTCTCCTGCTTCTCGTCCACATGCCTAAGGACTCCCGGGTAAGATGACATGCCACACCCTTTTCTCTTGCTCCTCCCACCTCTCTCTGATGGTTGCTCCTTGTTGCATGCAGGTGGGCTTCTGCTGGGAGTGTTGGACCCTACTGCAACACTAACAATGCTGTTGGGAACATTTTGCTGGGCTCATTTGCCGCATTCTCTCCCTGTGCAAGCCCTGCAGGTCGCCAGGAGCATGCCTGGGGCCTGTTTTTTTTCGCCAGGGTATTTGAATCCTATTCTGTCAGTGTGGATGATGTGAGATCCTGGAGACTGAACGAGTGCCTGAAGAAGACACTTGCTATAAAGACACTTTGGGGAGGCTCAGAGGAAGTCAAGTTCGTACCGCAGGAGTCAATCGCTATGAAATTTGCCAAGCAGAGATGACGTGTTGAAGAGCAGAGCTTTGTCACAGCTGGAAAGAGGCCTTTGGGAAGAGAGTCCTGGGTCCAGCCAGACCCTGGGGATCTTTTGTCCCTGCCTGGTCCTGTATCAGTTCAGACTGTACCTATAACAGAGGTGAACAGGAGTGGTCTTGAAGGGGGCCTTTTCCACTCCCAGGACGCAGACCTCGTGTCCAGCTGGGTACCATACGACCAGAGAAAATGATCATGAACACCTCCCTAAACGCGGAAATGTTGGTCTCACTGAGATCACCATGAGACGCAAGATGCTGGAAGGTTCCTGGCAGCCTTCTGTTGCTTGACAGTGGACTGTATGATCTGTTCCTTTGCCAACTACATAAATTTTGAGGTGACCAAGACCCCTTTGACCATGTGACGGTGAGTTTGGAGGCAGCACTTCTCCAGCAGGTGTGTCTGCCTGAGGGGATGCTCAAACACCTTCTGACTTTGGGGGCTGTTAAAAGCCCAGCTGCTGCCGCACTGCTCAAGTAAGAATCTCCAAATGCTGAAAAACCTGGCCCTATGGAAACTGTGGTGTAGCAAAGATTGCAACTTGATTCGTCTCCTTGGGATGAGTGCCAGTCTGTCATCTCTCTAGAGAGCCTCCCTGGGTCAGCAGCGTGGGAATGTGAGGAGGTCTGTCTGGAGCAGCAGCTGAAGAGATTTTCTCCACTCCCCACAGGGAGGTTGGGAGGCTGTTTTCAGGTGGCAGAGGAAGGAGAAGATAGGAACCTGCAAGCACCAACACCCTCTTTCTCGGAAGTCTGTGGGCAACGTGTGAAAGGGAAAGCATGACACAGTCCTGCTTTTTCTGGCAGTCCTGGTGGGACTTGCATCCTTTGGTGAGATGCGTCTTTGAGGCTAGCAAGGATTGGAGCAAGAGGAGGTGCGGACGCAGGCCTCTGCGATGCTGCTGTGCATGGGTAAATGGAAACCTTGGGTAAACTCAGAGAGGTTCTCCTCTGTGCTGTCTGTGGAGAACTCCCAGATGCTTTTCCCTGTGCGGGATGCCAAGCTGCAGGACGGCATAAACTGCCTCTCTGCTGAGCCCACATGGTTACCCACTGCATGTAGCACAACACAGAAAGAGGGAGTGTGTGGGTGAGTGTTCCCTGTGGAGTGCTTCCCTCCCCAGCACTGTTTGCTTATAGACCTCAGCTTGTCCAGCAGTAGCATGTTGTGGTTGTGGTGAGGCTGGGTCTCTGGCTCCGCAGCCTGTGCAGCAAAGACAACTGTCATTAACAGCATGCTGGTGTGACTTTTGTGTCTGAGATCAGACCCAGGGTCTTGAGCAAGGAGCAAAGTAGCCCAATGAAACCGTCAGGTTCACGCAGGGCCTGGACTTGTGGGAGAGCTATTGAGGGATGCCACCAGAACACCACCTGGCTCCATCCAACCCCCTGAGCTGAAGCTAAGAGCAGCAGGGCAATAAGTGTTCAAAAGATGTATGCGACTGGCTTTTCATGCTCGTATTCTTCCCTCAGCCTCCTCTGCAGCGCACTGTTGCGGAAGGGATCCCTTGTTGTGAGACTTGACTGCTCTTGTGGCTTTATGTCGTAGCCAAAACAGCCCGAGGAAGGAAAATCTCTTCCTAGGCGTGCACCTGGACATCAGCCAAATGCTCAGCCTGTGAAGATGATCCCTCAGCTAGAGACTGGGGAAGATATCCTGTTCAGCCGGATTCCCACCAATGCTCCAAGTTCTGTCTTTGCTTTTGCTGTCACTCCTCCACCTCAGGGGAATCACCACAGCCTTGATAGGGGGAATCCAGACGTCCCAGTTTCCTGACAGAAAACATCTCTTCACTGCTTTTCAGGAATGGACTTGTCCCTTTGTGCACAGTCTGTATCAAATTGGAGTGTGTGAGAAGCAGACACAGAAGAGAGAGCATCAGCAGGAGGCAAAGAGATTGAAGCATGTGAAGAAAAGAGATGTCCTGTGTCTGAGAGAGATGGAAGAGGGATGAGAGGGATGGAAGGGTGCAGGCAGGCAGAGGTTCTGCATTAAACCGCTCAGTTAACATGCTCGCATCTTCTCTGCTTCCTTGTCTGCGCTGGCAGCTGAAAAGCTGCGTGCACATTGCGTGTGTGGAGAGCTCAGGGGTTGATTCTTCCACATGGCCGCCTGCAGGATCACCCCCTGGATGTCCTCCATGAAGAGGTTCAGTGGGCTCTTGCCTGAGGGACAAAAACTCTTCCGTACCAGAGCAGGCAGAACCACAGAGGGAGTGCTTCACGCAAGAGAAGAGCAAATGTCTTCTCCTGCTCACTTTTAACTTCCCCTTCCCCCCTGAGCCATTTCCAGACGCTCTGCTCGTGAGGCTGGGAGGTGGTGTTTCGACTTTCTCACACACAAACTGGAGCGCTGGTCTCCACATGCACCTCAGCTCAGTGTGGATCCCAGTGTGCAAGAACGCCTGTCACCTCCTGCCAGGGTGCCCCTAGAGGGGAGCTGTGCTTTGCCCCAGCTGCCTGCTTTCCCATCTCCCAGAGCCTCCGGAGAACAGTCTGCAGTGCCTGGTCCTGATGTGGTGGGCTCGGACACATCCGTCGTTGTGAGGGATCCAAGGAGCCTCTCTGAGAACATGACATCCTCCTTCTGATTCCCTGTTATCTTAGCTAGCTCCTGGGTCCCTGAGGACGCCCTCCGCGGCTGTGCCTTCCTTCCACCCAGCCTAGCAGCTTTGGCCAGCAAAGCTTAGCACGGGGTGAGTTTTCCTCCCTTGCTGGCACTGATCTGCCCTCCGCTATTTGGCTGCAGATCCTGTTGGTGAGTGAGGTCTGTTGGCGGACAGACTCTCCCTGAAACAAGGCTCTGGTATCCCAGGAAGGGAGAGGAGATGAAGATGCCCTGGCATGGCCAAACCACTCAGTGCACTGGTGAACCACCCAGTGCCACTGCTTGAGGGTTTCAGTGAGGAAGAAGTGAAGCCTTGGTCTCTGGGGACAGCAGGTAGGTGCCCACTGCCTAGATGATGAGTATGCAGAGAGAATGTGCCTGGAAGTGCAGGCAGGAGGAGAGTGTGGGGAGCATTGCCTGCTTTCAAACCCAGCAGTGCCTTCAGGAGACCTTCCTCCGCACCTGGGAGATGGTGATTGCCTGAAGGTGACCAGTGTCTGACTCGCTACCTGGAGCTGAGGGTAGAGGTCAAAGAAATTGCCAGGTATGGTTGAAAAGCATACCTACATACCTGAAAGTGTTTTTGGGTTTTTTTTGATCTTGTTTTTTGTCTTTGTTTCTCACCATCTTATTTTGTTTTTGAGTTTTGATAATTGACATACATCTTCCCCAGGCTGAATATGTTTTGCCGGTGAGGGTACCTGGTATTTGATCTCCCTGTCTTTGTCTTGACCCATGAGTCTTTTCACCTTCTTTTCTCCCCCTGCCTTATGGAGGAGGGGGCTTGAGAAAGAGTGGGTGGGTGTCTGGCAGCCAGCCCGGGACAAGCCCACCAGAGGACATGACAAAGCTACTCCAAACAGCACAATAGGAAGCCTTTGAGAAACATGACCATAAGGAAGAAATAAGAAGATGGAGGACAGGACCAGGAGCACAGCCAGGAAAGAACATGGACAAGACTCCCATCTGACACCTTTCTGAGAACTGGGTAATTGCAATTATGCTTGGCGAGAATAAAAGTACGCAAGGGAGAACAGCACGGTTCAGGCTCAAAAAGGATCACATCTGAAAAACATTTCCCAGGATATTCTTTAAACTGTCGAGAGCAGCTGGTTGGGAGTAGATGAAGTGGAAGAAAACCCACCGTGCTTATTCATTTTTCTAGCACCCTAATAATCCATTTATGTTCACTTTTGTCCTGATGCCGTGAAAAGTCAGAATTGAAGACTCAATAGTCGGCAGACTATTAAGCAGGTATTCTTTATGACGGCGCCGGGCACACAGGGGATCTCTCCTCCAAATGTGCCTAACAATATGTTAAAGAGCCAGTATCCGAGATATCCGAGGTCAGTACCAACAAATCTGTATCGCCAGCAGTACAACTGAAGCGGGTTTCATAAGTGTACCAATACCGAATGTACATTATTACAGAAGTACAAAGCTTTACCCATGGTTGTACCTACGTACAGCTACCAAAACTACATTATTCCAGAAGTACAAAGCTCAACTCGTGCTTGTACCAACGTACCAAAATGTATACCCTCAGACACTAGCAGTCTGGGATACATCGCTCAGCGTAGGACATCACCTATGACTTACGAGAACTCTCCAAATGACCGGTCTCACATTTCAAAACAGAGAAAGAAAGGAAAGGAAAGGAAAAAAGAAGAATACCTTTACTGCTTGAGATGGTCCTTGTCTGCTCCTGCAGTGATCCAAATGAGGCGAGGAGTCTCTCTGGGAACTCCCGGGGGTACCCTAGGGAGTCCTGTTGTCAGCGGGTCCTGCAGCGCAGCAGAGTGGGTCCCGCCTGGGTCGCCAGAAATGATGCCGTGAAAAGGTGGAATTGAAGACTCAATAGTCAGCAGACTACTAAGCAGGTATTCTTCATTACAGCGCTGGGCACACGGGGGATCTGTCCTCCAAATGTGCATGCCAAACACCCTGCCATTTCAGGTTAAATACAATCACAACATACATATTCATTATATTTCCGAGAAATACTTAGCATATTCATGACTTTCCTAAGAAGTAATTAGCTTATGTTAATATCTTTCACACATGTCTGTTAGCATCCTCGGGTGGTCTTGGGGGGTCTCAAGATGAAGGCTTATACTTCTCATCACAGTGTCCGCTGGTTGACCTTTGTTTCTGCGCAAATGCAGTTTTAAGATTACATATGCCGTGTCCTTCCAGGTAGTTTTGCTCCGGTCTTGTTGCCCTCTTGGTGCCTCTTTGTCTCTGTAGCTTGGTACATCTGTCCTCCCAAGGCTGAGCTGTCTGGGGTAGAATTATTTAGGAGCCTCTCTATCTTAGAGCTTTCCTGTTTTCTCAAATCAGCAAGTCAAGTATGTCTAAGTAGTGTTATTGAGGAGCCTCTTTATCTTAGATCTTTCCTGTCTTCTCAAAACAGCAAGGATCTACTTTAGTTTAATTACAATCACTGTGGTAAGTGGAAATTTTATGTTTACAGGTATCAGTCCTAAGCGAGTGCATTCTGGGGACAGAAAAGCTTAGAGCGGATGATCATGCAGGTGACTATTTGCAATCTCTGGGTGACATTTGTATTAGTTAGGGTCTTCCTTCGGGCAGATTATTTTTTCACTTTCAGATAACCTCCTTTGTAATATTTAGAGCCGTGGCAAAGAAGAGCAGGACACCTGTAACTGATCTCCTTCTGCTGGGATTCCTGACCTCCCTGGGTGGGCACGTGGCCCCAGGTGCCATTATCTTCTCCATGTATCTTCTAACCCTGATGGGGAACCACCTCCTCATTGTCACTGCATGGAGCAATAAGCACCTCCAGACCTTACCGCATTTCTTCCTCGTCAGGCTTCCTTTGTGGCGATTTGCTACCCCACCACCGGTGTGCCAAAAATGAGGCAGACTTTCCTTGCCACCAGGAAGACCATTGGCGTTGCCTGCTGACTGGCACAGTCGTCTTCCCCTTGCTTGCTGGCTATCACTGAGCGGAGGGTCCTTCAAAATGTCCATCAGTCTTTGGCAATAATCCACATCCCATAGAGCCTGATCATCCCTACTTGAGAAGCCAGCATCCTCGCTCCTAGGACGAGCTTCTTACAGCTCCTAAGGCACGTGTCAAACTCCGCATAGGCCAAAAGCCTTTCCACATACCCCAAATTGCATCTTCAGCTGTGCAGCACTGAAAAGGGTGAGAACCAAGCAGGAGATGTGCTTGTGATCAGGGCCATGCTTGCAGTAGTCCTCGGGAACTGCTTGCTGGGTGAGGGGACGAGAATTTTTCCTCAAAAATATCCAGTCGTCTGTCAGAATCTCTGTTCTTTCTATGGTAGACTATTGCTAATGTTGCAAAGGGGGTAACTGCACTTGCACAGAACCTTTCTGGATCAGAGCTGGAGCCTGACAGTAGTGCCGCCTCAGAAACCGAGGCAAGCTGCCCCAGGCTTGGAGGAGACCAAGGACTAGAGAGCAGCCATGGGTCTCTGGGCGCTGGGTGCTGTCCTGGAGCTGCAGTGCCCATGGGGCTGTTGGATTCACAGGGAGTGGTGAGTCCATTTGTGTGGCCGATACCAGTACTAACTGGTGAATTGCCTCAGCCCTGCCAATCTGGACAGCAGCTGGGCCCTGCCAGGTGCTCCAGGACCGTATGAGGTACCTATCTCATGTGCCTGTGCTTGTGCGTGCTGGCTGTGGACCCGAGATGAGGCAATGGAAAGGAAGGCAAGGGGGGATGAGGTTGTGGGCTGTCACCAGGTGTTGTTGTCTCTAGATGCACACTGCTGCCACCCTTTGGAGCCGTTCTCCACTTGAGCCTCCTCCCCCAGCACAGCTCCATCCAGGCCTAGAGGACGTCCCTTCCCCAAGAGACAGAGGGGCTGCTGACCTCATCCCTTGGCCTCCTGCCTCCATGGGCTCCTCCCTCAAGGACAGCAGTTTTACGGGCTCTCTGTTGACAGAACTTTCTCCAGGGCCTTGTGCTCCAGGCCCATCTGAAAACACATGCAGCAAGGCTGACTGTTGCCCGATGCCTGTGGAGCAGCCAGGCATGTCTTCCTCAGCTCCAAGGGACAGGGCGCAGCAGGCAGCCCAGTGCACTGAGTCCTTTCCTCTGGGACTGAGGAAGGGTCTTCTTTTGTGCCCACCCTAACCCTCTCCAAAAAGCCACCGTCTTTCCTGAGCAGACTAGAAGACTTGCCTCAGAAGAAAGGAGGACTCGGAGGCCCAGATTTCGATGCAGCACAATTTTAATGAGTCTGAAAATCAAGAGAAGGTGGCTCACAGGGAGCGCCAGGGGCAGGCACTGAGATGTGCTGGAGCTTCTGCAGGGGTTCCGTCTGCTTGCCCTGCTGAAAAGGGGTTCGGACACGTCCCTACCAGGTTGGCGCTAGGAGACAGCGACAGCATAGGAAGGAGAGAGAGAGGAGAGTAGAAGGAGAAGCAGAAGCAGAAGAATGGCCCAAAGCTCTAAATGCAATGCCCCAAAGCTCTATCTTCTGTCAAGCACCATATTCTGAGATCTTGGAGGTTCTTGCCCGGGGACATCGCCTGCAGCTTTAGCAGGGCTGACATCTGCTGCCACAGTAGCGGCTGGTAATGCAGGAGAGGTCAAAGCCTCCGGAGGAGATGGGCACTCCCTGAGAGCTGAGGATGCTGCCAACAGCGGCGGAGGTGGAGGATCCCACAACGGTGTTCTGCGGGAAGGAGCTGAGGATGGGTCCGGGCAGGGTCACCACCACAGGGGAGGGCTCAATGACGACGGTGGAGCTCTGGCACTGCCTGAAACAGGGCTCATTGCAGCTGTTGGCCAGCGGGGTTGGGCCGCAGGGCTGGCATGGCAGGCACGGGTTGCAGCAGGACATGTCTCTGGGCTGGAGGGGCACCTGCGAGAGAGGGCATGGGGAAGCAGAAAACAGGGACACATGAGCAGCAGCACTGCAACCAACCATGAGGAAGCCAAGGTCCCTACTTGCCCAGCACAGGCTGTCCAGCTGAAAGCTGAAGAGTCACTGCAGCTAAGTGCCAGGCTCTCCCAGTGGAAGACGTTCTCTGCCCTTCCCTCTACCATGAGACACAGCTCCCGGCCCAGGGCTGGGACAGCCCCTGTCAGCTGAGACAGACATTGGGGAAAGACCTGATCTTGGAGCAGGAGGAGAAGACGCTTCACACTCACCTGATTCCCTATGAGAAGGAGGCGAGAGAAGCGGACGAGAGAGCTGAGAGTTGGGCTGCCTTTTATAGTAGTCCTGCACTGCCTCAGGCCCAGAGGCAGCCTTTGGGGAAGTAATAATTTTCTGACAAGTTCACGTCAAACGCAAAGCGTCTCAGCTAATGGCATGGGCTGTGTCCTGGTTTCCTGCGCTGCTGCCTTTTCATTTCCTGGTGATGCCACGTGCTTCCCCATAGGAAGGCTTCTGTAATTTCCAGAATGAGAGTCCCTTGGCTTTCTGGGGCAGAAAGACATCATCGCAGGCAGAAGACTCAGCTCAAGTGCTGGTGGCACCCCGTGGTGGCAGGTGATGTGCACCTGGGTCATTCCTGTGGGCTTGTTTGTGGCAAAGTTGTCAGGAACTAGGCACCGCTCTCCTGCTTCTCGTCCACATGCCTAAGGACTCCCGGGTAAGATGACATGCCACACCCTTTTCTCTTGCTCCTCCCACCTCTCTCTGATGGTTGCTCCTTGTTGCATGCAGGTGGGCTTCTGCTGGGAGTGTTGGACCCTACTGCAACACTAACAATGCTGTTGGGAACATTTTGCTGGGCTCATTTGCCGCATTCTCTCCCTGTGCAAGCCCTGCAGGTCGCCAGGAGCATGCCTGGGGCCTGTTTTTTTTCGCCAGGGTATTTGAATCCTATTCTGTCAGTGTGGATGATGTGAGATCCTGGAGACTGAACGAGTGCCTGAAGAAGACACTTGCTATAAAGACACTTTGGGGAGGCTCAGAGGAAGTCAAGTTCGTACCGCAGGAGTCAATCGCTATGAAATTTGCCAAGCAGAGATGACGTGTTGAAGAGCAGAGCTTTGTCACAGCTGGAAAGAGGCCTTTGGGAAGAGAGTCCTGGGTCCAGCCAGACCCTGGGGATCTTTTGTCCCTGCCTGGTCCTGTATCAGTTCAGACTGTACCTATAACAGAGGTGAACAGGAGTGGTCTTGAAGGGGGCCTTTTCCACTCCCAGGACGCAGACCTCGTGTCCAGCTGGGTACCATACGACCAGAGAAAATGATCATGAACACCTCCCTAAACGCGGAAATGTTGGTCTCACTGAGATCACCATGAGACGCAAGATGCTGGAAGGTTCCTGGCAGCCTTCTGTTGCTTGACAGTGGACTGTATGATCTGTTCCTTTGCCAACTACATAAATTTTGAGGTGACCAAGACCCCTTTGACCATGTGACGGTGAGTTTGGAGGCAGCACTTCTCCAGCAGGTGTGTCTGCCTGAGGGGATGCTCAAACACCTTCTGACTTTGGGGGCTGTTAAAAGCCCAGCTGCTGCCGCACTGCTCAAGTAAGAATCTCCAAATGCTGAAAAACCTGGCCCTATGGAAACTGTGGTGTAGCAAAGATTGCAACTTGATTCGTCTCCTTGGGATGAGTGCCAGTCTGTCATCTCTCTAGAGAGCCTCCCTGGGTCAGCAGCGTGGGAATGTGAGGAGGTCTGTCTGGAGCAGCAGCTGAAGAGATTTTCTCCACTCCCCACAGGGAGGTTGGGAGGCTGTTTTCAGGTGGCAGAGGAAGGAGAAGATAGGAACCTGCAAGCACCAACACCCTCTTTCTCGGAAGTCTGTGGGCAACGTGTGAAAGGGAAAGCATGACACAGTCCTGCTTTTTCTGGCAGTCCTGGTGGGACTTGCATCCTTTGGTGAGATGCGTCTTTGAGGCTAGCAAGGATTGGAGCAAGAGGAGGTGCGGACGCAGGCCTCTGCGATGCTGCTGTGCATGGGTAAATGGAAACCTTGGGTAAACTCAGAGAGGTTCTCCTCTGTGCTGTCTGTGGAGAACTCCCAGATGCTTTTCCCTGTGCGGGATGCCAAGCTGCAGGACGGCATAAACTGCCTCTCTGCTGAGCCCACATGGTTACCCACTGCATGTAGCACAACACAGAAAGAGGGAGTGTGTGGGTGAGTGTTCCCTGTGGAGTGCTTCCCTCCCCAGCACTGTTTGCTTATAGACCTCAGCTTGTCCAGCAGTAGCATGTTGTGGTTGTGGTGAGGCTGGGTCTCTGGCTCCGCAGCCTGTGCAGCAAAGACAACTGTCATTAACAGCATGCTGGTGTGACTTTTGTGTCTGAGATCAGACCCAGGGTCTTGAGCAAGGAGCAAAGTAGCCCAATGAAACCGTCAGGTTCACGCAGGGCCTGGACTTGTGGGAGAGCTATTGAGGGATGCCACCAGAACACCACCTGGCTCCATCCAACCCCCTGAGCTGAAGCTAAGAGCAGCAGGGCAATAAGTGTTCAAAAGATGTATGCGACTGGCTTTTCATGCTCGTATTCTTCCCTCAGCCTCCTCTGCAGCGCACTGTTGCGGAAGGGATCCCTTGTTGTGAGACTTGACTGCTCTTGTGGCTTTATGTCGTAGCCAAAACAGCCCGAGGAAGGAAAATCTCTTCCTAGGCGTGCACCTGGACATCAGCCAAATGCTCAGCCTGTGAAGATGATCCCTCAGCTAGAGACTGGGGAAGATATCCTGTTCAGCCGGATTCCCACCAATGCTCCAAGTTCTGTCTTTGCTTTTGCTGTCACTCCTCCACCTCAGGGGAATCACCACAGCCTTGATAGGGGGAATCCAGACGTCCCAGTTTCCTGACAGAAAACATCTCTTCACTGCTTTTCAGGAATGGACTTGTCCCTTTGTGCACAGTCTGTATCAAATTGGAGTGTGTGAGAAGCAGACACAGAAGAGAGAGCATCAGCAGGAGGCAAAGAGATTGAAGCATGTGAAGAAAAGAGATGTCCTGTGTCTGAGAGAGATGGAAGAGGGATGAGAGGGATGGAAGGGTGCAGGCAGGCAGAGGTTCTGCATTAAACCGCTCAGTTAACATGCTCGCATCTTCTCTGCTTCCTTGTCTGCGCTGGCAGCTGAAAAGCTGCGTGCACATTGCGTGTGTGGAGAGCTCAGGGGTTGATTCTTCCACATGGCCGCCTGCAGGATCACCCCCTGGATGTCCTCCATGAAGAGGTTCAGTGGGCTCTTGCCTGAGGGACAAAAACTCTTCCGTACCAGAGCAGGCAGAACCACAGAGGGAGTGCTTCACGCAAGAGAAGAGCAAATGTCTTCTCCTGCTCACTTTTAACTTCCCCTTCCCCCCTGAGCCATTTCCAGACGCTCTGCTCGTGAGGCTGGGAGGTGGTGTTTCGACTTTCTCACACACAAACTGGAGCGCTGGTCTCCACATGCACCTCAGCTCAGTGTGGATCCCAGTGTGCAAGAACGCCTGTCACCTCCTGCCAGGGTGCCCCTAGAGGGGAGCTGTGCTTTGCCCCAGCTGCCTGCTTTCCCATCTCCCAGAGCCTCCGGAGAACAGTCTGCAGTGCCTGGTCCTGATGTGGTGGGCTCGGACACATCCGTCGTTGTGAGGGATCCAAGGAGCCTCTCTGAGAACATGACATCCTCCTTCTGATTCCCTGTTATCTTAGCTAGCTCCTGGGTCCCTGAGGACGCCCTCCGCGGCTGTGCCTTCCTTCCACCCAGCCTAGCAGCTTTGGCCAGCAAAGCTTAGCACGGGGTGAGTTTTCCTCCCTTGCTGGCACTGATCTGCCCTCCGCTATTTGGCTGCAGATCCTGTTGGTGAGTGAGGTCTGTTGGCGGACAGACTCTCCCTGAAACAAGGCTCTGGTATCCCAGGAAGGGAGAGGAGATGAAGATGCCCTGGCATGGCCAAACCACTCAGTGCACTGGTGAACCACCCAGTGCCACTGCTTGAGGGTTTCAGTGAGGAAGAAGTGAAGCCTTGGTCTCTGGGGACAGCAGGTAGGTGCCCACTGCCTAGATGATGAGTATGCAGAGAGAATGTGCCTGGAAGTGCAGGCAGGAGGAGAGTGTGGGGAGCATTGCCTGCTTTCAAACCCAGCAGTGCCTTCAGGAGACCTTCCTCCGCACCTGGGAGATGGTGATTGCCTGAAGGTGACCAGTGTCTGACTCGCTACCTGGAGCTGAGGGTAGAGGTCAAAGAAATTGCCAGGTATGGTTGAAAAGCATACCTACATACCTGAAAGTGTTTTTGGGTTTTTTTTGATCTTGTTTTTTGTCTTTGTTTCTCACCATCTTATTTTGTTTTTGAGTTTTGATAATTGACATACATCTTCCCCAGGCTGAATATGTTTTGCCGGTGAGGGTACCTGGTATTTGATCTCCCTGTCTTTGTCTTGACCCATGAGTCTTTTCACCTTCTTTTCTCCCCCTGCCTTATGGAGGAGGGGGCTTGAGAAAGAGTGGGTGGGTGTCTGGCAGCCAGCCCGGGACAAGCCCACCAGAGGACATGACAAAGCTACTCCAAACAGCACAATAGGAAGCCTTTGAGAAACATGACCATAAGGAAGAAATAAGAAGATGGAGGACAGGACCAGGAGCACAGCCAGGAAAGAACATGGACAAGACTCCCATCTGACACCTTTCTGAGAAATGGGTAATTGCAATTATGCTTGGCGAGAATAAAAGTACGCAAGGGAGAACAGCACGGTTCAGGCTCAAAAAGGATCACATCTGAAAAACATTTCCCAGGATATTCTTTAAACTGTCGAGAGCAGCTGGTTGGGAGTAGATGAAGTGGAAGAAAACCCACCGTGCTTATTCATTTTTCTAGCACCCTAATAATCCATTTATGTTCACTTTTGTCCTGATGCCGTGAAAAGTCAGAATTGAAGACGCAATAGTCGGCAGACTATTAAGCAGGTATTCTTTATGACGACGCCGGGCACACGGGGGATCTCTCCTCCAAATGTGCCTAACAATATGTTAAAGAGCCAGTATCCGAGATATCCGAGGTCAGTACCAACAAATCTGTATCGCCAGCAGTACAACTGAAGCGGGTTTCATAAGTGTACCAATACCGAATGTACATTATTACAGAAGTACAAAGCTTTACCCATGGTTGTACCTATGTACAGCTACCAAAACTACGTTATTCCAGAAGTACAAAGCTCAACTCGTGCTTGTACCAACGTACCAAAATGTATACCCTCAGACACTAGCAGTCTGGGATACATCGCTCAGCGTAGGACATCACCTATGACTTACGAGAACTCTCCAAATGACCGGTCTCACATTTCAAAACAGAGAAAGAAAGGAAAGGAAAGGAAAAAAGAAGAATACCTTTACTGCTTGAGATGGTCCTTGTCTGCTCCTGCAGTGATCCAAATGAGGCGAGGAGTCTCTCTGGGAACTCCCGGGGGTACCCTAGGGAGTCCTGTTGTCAGCGGGTCCTGCAGCGCAGCAGAGTGGGTCCCGCCTGGGTCGCCAGAAATGATGCCGTGAAAAGGTGGAATTGAAGACTCAATAGTCAGCAGACTACTAAGCAGGTATTCTTCATTACAGCGCTGGGCACACGGGGGATCTGTCCTCCAAATGTGCATGCCAAACACCCTGCCATTTCAGGTTAAATACAATCACAACATACATATTCATTATATTTCCGAGAAATACTTAGCATATTCATGACTTTCCTAAGAAGTAATTAGCTTATGTTAATATCTTTCACACATGTCTGTTAGCATCCTCGGGTGGTCTTGGGGGGTCTCAAGATGAAGGCTTATACTCCTCATCACAGTGTCCGCTGGTTGACCTTTGTTTCTGCGCAAACGCAGTTCTAAGATTACGTATACCGTGTCCTTCCAGGTAGTTTTGCTCCGGTCTTGTTGCCCTCTTGGTGCCTCTTTGTCTCTGTAGCTTGGTACATCTGTCCTCCCAAGGCTGAGCTGTCTGGGGTAGAATTATTTAGGAGCCTCTCTATCTTAGAGCTTTCCTGTTTTCTCAAATCAGCAAGTCAAGTTTGTCTAAGTAGTGTTATTGAGGAGCCTCTTTATCTTAGATCTTTCCTGTCTTCTCAAAACAGCAAGGATCTACTTTAGTTTAATTACAATCACTGTGGTAAGTGGAAATTTTATGTTTACAGGTATCAGTCCTAAGCGAGTGCATTCTGGGGACAGAAAAGCTTAGAGCGGATGATCATGCAGGTGACTATTTGCAATCTCTGGGTGACATTTGTATTAGTTAGGGTCTTCCTTCGGGCAGATTATTTTTTCACTTTCAGATAACCTCCTTTGTAATATTTAGAGCCATGGCAAAGGAGAGCAGGACACCTGTAACTGATCTCCTTCTGCTGGGCTTCCTGACCTCCCTGGGTGGGCACGTGGCCCCAGGTGCCATTATCTTCTCCATGTATCTTCTAACCCTGATGGGGAACCACCACCTCATTATCACTGCATGGAGCAATAAGCACCTCCAGACCTTACCGCATTTCTTCCTCGTCAGGCTTCCTTTGTGGCGATTTGCTACCCCACCACCGGTGTGCCAAAAATGAGGCAGACTTTCCTTGCCACCAGGAAGACCATTGGCGTTGCCTGCTGACTGGCACAGTCGTCTTCCCCTTGCTTGCTGGCTATCACTGAGCGGAGGGTTCTTCAAAATGTCCATCAGTCTTTGGCAATAATCCACATCCCATACAGCCTGAGCATTCCTACTTGAGAAGCCAGCATCCTCGCTCCTAGGACGAGCTTCTTACAGCTCCTAAGGCACGTGCCAATCTCCGCATAGGCTAAAGGCCTTTCCACATACCCCAGATTGCATCTTCAGCTGTGCAGCACTGAAAAGGGTGCGAACCAAGCAGGAGATGTGCTTGTGATCAGGGCCATGCTTGCAGTAGTCCTCGGGAACCGCTTGCTGGGTGAGGGGACGAGAATTTTTCCTCAAAAATATCCAGTCGTCTGTCAGAATCTCTGTTCTTTCTATGGTAGACTATTGCTAATGTTGCAAAGGGGGTAACTGCACTTGCACAGAACCTTTCTGGATCAGAGCTGGAGCCTGGCAGTGGTGCCGCCTCAGAAACCGAGGCAAGCTGCCCCAGGCTTGGAGGAGACCAAGGACTAGAGAGCAGCCATGGGTCTCTGGGCGCTGGGTGCTGTCCTGGAGCTGCAGTGCCCATGGGGCTGTTGGATTCACAGGGAGTGGTGAGTCCATTTGTGTGGCCGATACCAGTACTAACTGGTGAATTGCCTCAGCCCTGCCAATCTGGACAGCAGCTGGGCCCTGCCAGGTGCTCCAGGACCGTATGAGGTACCTATCTCATGTGCCTGTGCTTGTGCGTGCTGGCTGTGGACCCGAGATGAGGCAATGGAAAGGAAGGCAAGGGGGGATGAGGTTGTGGGCTGTCACCAGGTGTTATTGCCTCTAGATGCACACTGCTGCCACCCTTTGGAGCCATTCTGCACTTGAGCCTCCTCCCCCAGCACAGCTCCATCCAGGCCTAGAGGACGTCCCTTCCCCAAGAGACAGAGGGGCTGCTGACCTCATCCCTTGGCCTCCTGCCGCCATGGGCTCCTCCCTCAAGGACAGCAGTTTTACGGGCTCTCTGTTGACAGAACGTTCTCCAGGGCCTTGTGCTCCAGGCCCATCTGAAAACACATGCAGCAAGGCTGACTGTTGCCCGATGCCTGTGGAGTAGCCAGGCATGTCTTCCTCAGCTTCAAGGGACAGGGCGCAGCAGGCAGCCCAGTGCACTGAGTCCTTTCCTCTGGGACTGAGGAAGGGTCTTCTTTTGTGCCCACCCTAACCCTCTCCAAAAAGCCACCTTCTTTCCTGAGCAGACTAGAAGACTTGCCTCAGAAGAAAGGAGGACTTGGAGGCCCGGATTTCGATGCAGCACAATTTTAATGAGTCTGAAAAGCAAGAGAAGGTGGCTCACAGGGAGCGCCAGGGGCAGGCACTGAGATGTGCTGGAGCTTCTGCAGGGGTTCCGTCTGCTTGCCCTGCAGAGGGGGGGGGCGAACACGTCCCTACCAGGTTGGCGCTAGGAGACAGCGACAGCATAGGAAGGAGAGAGAGAGGAGAGTAGAAGGAGAAGCAGAAGCAGAAGAATGGCCCAAAGCTCTAAATGCAATGCCCCAAAGCTCTATCTTCTGTCAAGCACCATGTTCTGAGGTCTTGGAGGTTCGTGCCCGGGGTCGTCGCCTGCAGGTTTAGCAGGGCTGACATCTGCTGCCACAGTAGCGGCTGGTAATGCAGGAGAGGTCAAAGCCTCCGGAGGAGATGGGCACTCCCTGAGAGCTGAGGATGCTGCCAACAGCGGCGGAGGTGGAGGATCCCACAACGGTGTTCTGCGGGAAGGAGCTGAGGATGGGTCCGGGCAGGGTCACCACCACGGGGGAGGGCTCGATGACGACGGTGGAGCTCTGGCACTGCCTGAAACAGGGCTCATTGCAGCTGTTGGCCAGCGGGGTTGGGCCGCAGGGCTGGCATGGCAGGCACGGGTTGCAGCAGGACATGTCACTGGGCTGGAGGGGCACCTGCGAGAGAAGCATGGGGAAGCAGAAAACAGGGACACATGAGCAGCAGCACTGCAACCAACCATGAGGAAGCCAAGGCCCCTACTTGCCCAGCACAGGCTGTCCAGCTGAAAGCTGAAGAGTCACTGCAGCTAAGTGCCAGGCTCTCCCAGTGGAAGACGTTCTCTGCCCTTCCCTCTACCATGAGACACAGCTCCCGGCCCAGGGCTGGGACAGCCCCTGTCAGCTGAGACAGACATTGGTGAAAGACCTGATCTTGGAGCAGGAGGAGAAGAGGCTTCACACTCACCTGATTCCCTATGAGAAGGAGGCGAGAGAAGCGGACGAGAGAGCTGAGAGTTGGGCTGCCTTTTATAGTAGTCCTGCACTGCCTCAGGCCCAGAGGCAGCCTTTGGGGAAGTAATAATTTTCTGACAAGTTCACGTCAAACGCAAAGCGTCTCAGCTAATGGCATGGGCTGTGTCCTGGTTTCCTGTGCTGCTGCCTTTTCATTTCCTGGTGATGCCACGTGCTTCCCCATAGGAAGGCTTCTGTAATTTCCAGAATGAGAGTCCCTTGGCTTTCTGGGGCAGAAAGACATCATCGCAGGCAGAAGACTCAGCTCAAGTGCTGGTGGCACCCCGTGGTGGCAGGTGATGTGCACCTGGGTCATTCCTGTGGGCTTGTTTGTGGCAAAGTTGTCAGGAACTAGGCACCGCTCTCCTGCTTCTCGTCCACATGCCTAAGGACTCCCGGGTAAGATGACATGCCACACCCTTTTCTCTTGCTCCTCCCACCTCTCCCTGATGGTTGCTCCTTGTTGCATGCAGGTGGGCTTCTGCTGGGAGTGTTGGACCCTACTGCAACACTAACAATGCTGTTGGGAACATTTTGCTGGGCTCATTTGCCGCATTCTCTCCCTGTGCAAGCCCTGCAGGTCGCCAGGAGCATGCCTGGGACCTGTTTTTTTTCGCCAGGGTATTTGAATCCTATTCTGTCAGTGTGGATGATGTGAGATCCTGGAGACTGAACGAGTGCCTGAAGCAGACACTTGCTCTAAAGACACTTTGGGGAGGCTCAGAGGAAGTCAAGTTCGTACCGCAGGAGTCAATCGCTATGAAATTAGCCAAGCAGAGATGACGTGTTGAAGAGCAGAGCTTTGTCACAGCTGGAAAGAGGTCTTTGGGAAGAAAGTCCTGGGTCCAGCCAGACCCTGGGGTTGTTTTGTCTCTGCCTGGTCCTGTATCAGTTCAGACTGTACCTATAGCAGAGGTGAACAGGAGTGGTCTTGAAGGGGGCCTTTTCCACTCCCAGGACGCAGACCTCGTGTCCAGCTGGGTACCATACGACCAGAGAAAATGATCATGAACACCTCCCTAAACGCGGAAATGTTGGTCTCACTGAGATCACCATGAGACGCAAGATGCTGGAAGGTTCCTGGCAGCCTTCTGTTGCCTGACAGTGGACTGTATGATCTGTTCCTTTGCCTACTACATAAATTTTGAGGTGGCCAAGACCCCTTTGACCATGTGACGGTGAGTTTGGAGGCAGCACTTCTCCAGCAGGTGTGTCTGCCTGAGGGGATGCTCAAACACCTTCTGACTTTGGGGGCTGTTAAAAGCCCAGCTGCTGCCGCACTGCTCAAGTAAGAATCTCCAAATGCTGAAAAACCTGGCTCTATGGAAACTGTGGTGTAGCAAAGATTGCAACTTGATTCCTCTCCTTGGGATGAGTGCCAGTCTGTCATCTCTCTAGAGAGCCTCCCTGGGTCAGCAGCGTGGGGATGTGAGGAGGTCTGTCTGGAGCAGCAGCTGAAGAGATTTTCTCCACTCCCCACAGGGAGGTTGGGAGGCTGCTTTCAGGTGGCAGAGGAAGGAGAAGATAGGAACCTGCAAGCACCAACACCCTCTTTCTCGGAAGTCTGTGGGCAACGTGTGAAAGGGAAAGCATGACACAGTCCTGCTTTTTCTGGCAGTCCTGGTGGGACTTGCAGCCTTTGGTGAGATGCGTCTTTGAGGCTAGCCAGGATTGGAGAAAGAGGAGGTGCGGACGCAGGCCTCTGCAATGCTGCTGTGCATGGGTAAATGGAAACCTTGGGTAAACTCAGAGAGGTTCTCCTCTGTGCTGTCTGTGGAGAACTCCCAGATGCTTTTCCCTGTGCGGGATGCCAAGCTGCAGGACGGCATAAACTGCCTCTCTGCTGAGCCCACGTGGTTACCCACTGCATGTAGCACAACACAGAAAGAGGGAGTGTGTGGGTGAGTGTTCCCTGTGGAGTGCTTCCCTCCCCAGCACTGTTTGCTTATAGACCTCAGCTTGTCCAGCAGTAGCATGTTGCGGTTGTGGTGAGGCTGGGTCTCTGGCTCCGCAGCCTGTGCAGCAAAGACAACTGTCATTAACAGCATGCTGGTGTGACTTTTGTGTCTGAGATCAGACCCAGGGTCTTGAGCAAGGAGCAAAGTAGCCCAATGAAACTGTCAGGTTCACGCAGGGCCTGGACTTGTGGGAGAGCTATTGAGGGATGCCACCAGAACACCACAAGGCTCCATCGAACACCCTGAGCTGAAGCTAAAAGCAGCAGGGCAATGAGTGTTCAAAAGATGTATGCGACTGGCTTTTCATGCTCGTATTCTTCCCTCAGCCTCCTCTGCAGCGCAATGTTGCAGAAGGGATCCCTTGTTGTGAGACTTGACTGCTCTTGTGGCTTTATGTCCTAGCCAAAACAGCCCGAGGAAGGAAAATCTCTTCCTAGGCGTGCACCTGGACATCAGCCAAATGCTCAGCCTGTGAAGATGATCCCTCAGCTAGAGACTGGGGAAGATATCCTGTTCAGCCGGATTCCCACCAATGCTCCAAGTTCTGTCTTTGCTTTTGCTGTCACTCCACCACCTCAGGGGAATCACCACAGCCTTGATGGGGGGAATCCACACGTCCCAGTTTCCTGACAGAAAACAGCTCTTCACTGCTTTTCTAGGAATGAGCTTGTCCCTCTGTGCACAGTCTGTATCAAATTGGAGTGTGTGAGAAGCAGAGACAGAAGAGAGAGCATCAGCAGGAGGCAAAGAGATTGAAGCATGTGAAGAAAAGAGATGTCCTGTGTCTGAGAGAGATGGAAGAGGGATGAGAGGGATGGAAGGGTGCAGGCAGGTAGAGGTTCTGCATTAACCCGCTCGATTAACATGCTCGCATCTTCTCTGCTTCCTTGTCTGCGCTGACAGCTGAAAAGCTGCGTGCACATTGCGTGTGTGGAGAGCTCAGGGGTTGATTCTTCCACATGGCCGCCTGCAGGATCACCCCCTGGATGTCCTCCATGAAGAGGTTCAGTGGGCTCTTGCCTGAGGGACAAAAACTCTTCCGTACCAGAGCAGGCAGAACCACAGAGGGAGTGCTTCACGCAAGAGAAGAGCAAATGTCTTCTCCTGCTCACTTTTAACTTCCCCTTCCCCCCTGAGCCATTTCCAGACGCTCTGCTCGTGAGGCTGGGAGGTGGTGTTTCGACTTTCTCACACACAAACTGGAGCGCTGGTCTCCACATGCACCTCAGCTCAGTGTGGATCCCAGTGTGCAAGAACGCCTGTCACCTCCTGCCAGGGTGCCCCTAGAGGGGAGCTGTGCTTTGCCCCAGCTGCCTGCTTTCCCATCTCCCAGAGCCTCCGGAGAACAGTCTGCAGTGCCTGGTCCTGATGTGGTGGGCTCGGACACATCCGTCGTTGTGAGGGATCCAAGGAGCCTCTCCGAGAACATGACATCCTCCTTCTGATTCCCTGTTATCTTAGCTAGCTCCTGGGTCCCTGAGGACGCCCTCCGCGGCTGTGCCTTCCTTCCACCCAGCCTAGCAGCTTTGGCCAGCAAAGCTTAGCACGGGGTGAGTTTTCCTCCCTTGCTGGCACTGATCTGCCCTCCGCTATTTGGCTGCAGATCCTGTTGGTGAGTGAGGTCTGTTGGCGGACAGACTCTCCCTGAAACAAGGCTCTGGTATCCCAGGAAGGGAGAGGAGATGAAGATGCCCTGGCAAGGCCAAACCACTCAGTGCACTGGTGAACCCCCCAGTGCCACTGCTTGAGGGTTTCAGTGAGGAAGAAGTGAAGCCTTGGTCTCTGGGGACAGCAGGTAGGTGCCCACTGCCGGGATGATGAGTATGCAGAGAGAATGTGCCTGGAAGTGCAGGCAGGAGGAGAGTGTGGGGAGCATTGCCTGCTTTCAAACCCAGCAGTGCCTTCAGGAGACCTTCCTCCGCACCTGGGAGATGGTGATTGCCTGAAGGTGACCAGTGTCTGACTCGCTACCTGGAGCTGAGGGTAGAGGTCAAAGAAATTGCCAGGTATGGTTGAAAAGCATACCTACATACCTGAAAGTGTTTTTGGGTTTTTTTTGATCTTGTTTTTTGTCTTTGTTTCTCACCATCTTATTTTGTTTTTGAGTTTTGATAATTGACATACATCTTCCCCAGGCTGAATATGTTTTGCCGGTGAGGGTACCTGGTATTTGATCTCCCTGTCTTTGTCTTGACCCATGAGTCTTTTCACCTTCTTTTCTCCCCCTGCCTTATGGAGGAGGGGGCTTGAGAAAGAGTGGGTGGGTGTCTGGCAGCCAGCCCGGGACAAGCCCACCAGAGGACATGACAAAGCTACTCCAAACAGCACAATAGGAAGCCTTTGAGAAACATGACCATAAGGAAGAAATAAGAAGATGGAGGACAGGACCAGGAGCACAGCCAGGAAAGAACATGGACAAGACTCCCATCTGACACCTTTCTGAGAAATGGGTAATTGCAATTATGCTTGGCGAGAATAAAAGTACGCAAGGGAGAACAGCACGGTTCAGGCTCAAAAAGGATCACATCTGAAAAACATTTCCCAGGATATTCTTTAAACTGTCGAGAGCAGCTGGTTGGGAGTAGATGAAGTGGAAGAAAACCCACCGTGCTTATTCATTTTTCTAGCACCCTAATAATCCATTTATGTTCACTTTTGTCCTGATGCCGTGAAAAGTCAGAATTGAAGACTCAATAGTCGGCAGACTATTAAGCAGGTATTCTTTATGACGGCGCCGGGCACACAGGGGATCTCTCCTCCAAATGTGCCTAACAATATGTTAAAGAGCCAGTATCCGAGATATCCGAGGTCAGTACCAACAAATCTGTATCGCCAGCAGTACAACTGAAGCGGGTTTCATAAGTGTACCAATACCGAATGTACATTATTACAGAAGTACAAAGCTTTACCCATGGTTGTACCAACGTACAGCTACCAAAACTACGTTATTCCAGAAGTACAAAGCTCAACTCGTGCTTGTACCAACGTACCAAAATGTATACCCTCAGACACTAGCAGTCTGGGATACATCGCTCAGCGTAGGACATCACCTATGACTTACGAGAACTCTCCAAATGACCGGTCTCACATTTCAAAACAGAGAAAGAAAGGAAAGGAAAGGAAAGGAAAGGAAAGGAAAGGAAAGGAAAGGAAAGGAAAGGAAAGGAAAGGAAAGGAAAGGAAAGGAAAGGAAAGGAAAGGAAAGGAAAGGAAAGGAAAGGAAAGGAAAGGAAAGGAAAGGAAAGGAAAGGAAAGGAAAGGAAAGGAAAGGAAAGGAAAGGAAAGGAAAGGAAAGGAAAGGAAAGGAAAGGAAAAAAGAAGAATACCTTTACTGCTTGAGATGGTCCTTGTCTGCTCCTGCAGTGATCCAAATGAGGCGAGGAGTCTCTCTGGGAACTCCCGGGGGTACCCTAGGGAGTCCTGTTGTCAGCGGGTCCTGCAGCGCAGCAGAGTGGGTCCCGCCTGGGTCGCCAGAAATGATGCCGTGAAAAGGTGGAATTGAAGACTCAATAGTCAGCAGACTACTAAGCAGGTATTCTTCATTACAGCGCTGGGCACACGGGGGATCTGTCCTCCAAATGTGCATGCCAAACACCCTGCCATTTCAGGTTAAATACAATCACAACATACATATTCATTATATTTCCGAGAAATACTTAGCATATTCATGACTTTCCTAAGAAGTAATTAGCTTATGTTAATATCTTTCACACATGTCTGTTAGCATCCTCGGGTGGTCTTGGGGGGTCTCAAGATGAAGGCTTATACTCCTCATCACAGTGTCCGCTGGTTGACCTTTGTTTCTGCGCAAACGCAGTTCTAAGATTACGTATACCGTGTCCTTCCAGGTAGTTTTGCTCCGGTCTTGTTGCCCTCTTGGTGCCTCTTTGTCTCTGTAGCTTGGTACATCTGTCCTCCCAAGGCTGAGCTGTCTGGGGTAGAATTATTTAGGAGCCTCTCTATCTTAGAGCTTTCCTGTTTTCTCAAATCAGCAAGTCAAGTTTGTCTAAGTAGTGTTATTGAGGAGCCTCTTTATCTTAGATCTTTCCTGTCTTCTCAAAACAGCAAGGATCTACTTTAGTTTAATTACAATCACTGTGGTAAGTGGAAATTTTATGTTTACAGGTATCAGTCCTAAGCGAGTGCATTCTGGGGACAGAAAAGCTTAGAGCGGATGATCATGCAGGTGACTATTTGCAATCTCTGGGTGACATTTGTATTAGTTAGGGTCTTCCTTCGGGCAGATTATTTTTTCACTTTCAGATAACCTCCTTTGTAATATTTAGAGCCGTGGCAAAGAAGAGCAGGACACCTGTAACTGATCTCCTTCTGCTGGGCTTCCTGACCTCCCTGGGTGGGCACGTGGCCCCAGGTGCCATTATCTTCTCCATGTATCTTCTAACCCTGATGGGGAACCACCACCTCATTATCACTGCATGGAGCAATAAGCACCTCCAGACCTTACCGCATTTCTTCCTCGACAGGCTTCCTTTGTGGCGATTTGCTACCCCACCAACGGTGTGCCAAAAATGAGGCAGACTTTCCTTGCCACCAGGAAGACCATTGGCGTTGCCTGCTGACTGGCACAGTCGTCTTCCCCTTGCTTGCTGGCTATCACTGAGCTGAGGGTCCTTCAAAATGTCCATCAGTCTTTGGCAACAATCCACATCCCATACAGCCTGAGCATCCCTACTTGAGAAGCCAGTATCCTCGCTCCTAGGACGAGCTTCTTACAGCTCCTAAGGCACGTGTCAATCTCCGCATAGGTTAAAGGCCTTTCCACATACCCCAAATTGCATCTTCAGCTGTGCAGCACTGAAAAGGGTGCGAACCATGCAGGAGATGTGCTTGTGATCAGGGCCATGCTTGCAGTAGTCCTCGGGAACTGCTTGCTGGGTGAGGGGACGAGAATTTTTCCTCAAAAATATCCAGTCGTCTGTCAGAATCTCTGTTCTTTCTATGGTAGACTATTGCTAATGTTGCAAAGGGGGTAACTGCACTTGCACAGAACCTTTCTGGATCAGAGCTGCAGCCTGGCAGTGGTGCCGCCTCAGAAGCCGAGGCAAGCTGCCCCAGGCTTGGAGGAGACCAAGGACTACAGAGCAGCCATGGGTCTCTGGGTGCTGGGTGCTGTCCTGGAGCTGCAGTGCCCATGGGGCTGTTGGATTCACAGGGAGTGGTGAGTCCATTTGTGTGGCCGATACCAGTACTAACTGGTGAATTGCCTCAGCCCTGCCAATCTGGACAGCAGCTGGGCCCTGCCAGGTGCTCCAGGACCGTATGAGGTACCTCTCTCATGTGCATGTGCTTGTGCGTGCTGGCTGTGGACCCGAGATGAGGCAATGGAAAGGAAGGCAAGGGGGCATGAGGTTGTGGGCTGTCACCAGGTGTTCTTGTCTCTAGATGCACACTGCTGCCACCCTTTGGAGCCGTTCTCCACTTGAGCCTCCTCCCCCAGCACAGCTCCATCCAGACCTAGAGGACGTCCCTTCCCCAAGAGACAGAGGGGCTGCAGACCTCATCCCTTGGCCTCCTGCCGCCATGGGCTCCTCCCTCAAGGACAGCAGTTTTACGGGCTCTCTGTTGAGAGAACGTTCTACAGGGCCTTGTGCTCCAGGCCCATCTGAAAACACATGCAGCAAGGCTGACTGTTGCCCGATGCCTGTGGAGTAGCCAGGCATGTCTTCCTCAGCTCCAAGGGACGGGGCACAGCAGGCAGCCCAGTGCACTGAGTCCTCCCCTCTCTTTCCTCTGGGACTGAGGAAGGGTCTTCTTTTGTGCCCACCCTAACCCTCTTCAAAAAGCCACCTTCTTTCCTGAGCAGACTAGAAGACTTGCCTCAGAAGAAAGGAGGACTCGGAGGCCCGGGCTTGGATGCAGCACAACTTTAATGAGTCTGAAAAAGAAGAGGAGGTGGCTCACAGGGAGCGCCAGGGGCAGGCACTGAGATGTGCTGGAGCTTCTGCAGGGGTTCCGTCTACTTGCCCTGCAGAGGGGGGGGGCGAACACGTCCCTACCAGGCTGGCACTGGGAGACAGCAACAGCATAGGAAGGAGAGAGAGAGGAGAGTAGAAGAAGAAGCAGAAGCAGAAGAATGGCCCAAAGCTCTAAATGCAATGCCCCAAAGCTCTATCTTCTGTCAAGCACCATGTTCTGAGGTCTTGGAGGTTCGTGCCCGGGGACATCGCCTGCAGCTTTAGCAGGGCTGACATCTGCTGCCACAGTAGCGGCTGGTAATGCAGGAGAGGTCAAAGCCTCCGGAGGAGATGGGCACTCCCTGAGAGCTGAGGATGCTGCCAGCAGCGGCGGAGGT
Source organism: Opisthocomus hoazin (assembly GCF_030867145.1). NCBI lineage: Eukaryota > Metazoa > Chordata > Aves > Opisthocomiformes > Opisthocomidae > Opisthocomus > Opisthocomus hoazin. The sequence goes on along the minus strand of NC_134439.1, from coordinate 7,986,462 downwards.
GGAGGATCCCACAACGGTGTTCTGCGGGAAGGAGCTGAGGATGGGTCCGGGCAGGGTCACCACCACGGGGGAGGGCTCGATGACGACGGTGGAGCTCTGGCACTGCCTGAAACAGGGCTCATTGCAGCTGTTGGCCAGCGGGGTTGGGCCGCAGGGCTGGCATGGCAGGCACGGGTTGCAGCAGGACATGTCTCTGGGCTGGAGGGGCACCTGTGAGAGAGGGCAGGGGGAAGCAGAAAACAGGGACACATGAGCAGCAGCACTGCGCCTGACCATGGGGAAGCCAAGGTCCCTACTTGCCCAGCACAGGCTGTCCAGCTGAAAGCCGAAGAGTCACTTCAGCTAAGCGCCAGGCTCTCCCAGTGGAAGACGTTCTCTGCCCTTCCCTCTCTCATGAGACACAGCTCCCAGCCCAGGGCTGGGACAGCCCCTGTCAGCTGAGACAGACATTGGGGAAAGACCTGATCTTGGAGCAGGAGGAGAAGAGGCTTCACACTCACCTGATTCCCTATGAGAAGGAGGCGAGAGAAGCGGATGAGAGAGCTGAGAGTTGGGCTGCCTTTTATAGTAGTCCTGCACTGCCTCAGGCCCAGAGGCAGCCTTTGGGGAAGTAATAATTTTCTGACAAGTTCACGTCAAATGCAAAGCGTCTCAGCTAATTGCATGGGCTGTGTCCTGGTTTCCTGCGCTGCTGCCTTTTCATTTCCTGGTGATGCCACGTGCTTCCCCATAGGAAGGCTTCTGTAATTTCCAGAATGAGAGTCCCTTGGCTTTCTGGGGCAGAAAGACATCATCGCAGGCAGAAGACTCAGCTCAAGTGCTGGTGGCACCCCGTGGTGGCAGGTGATGTGCACCTGGGTCATTCCTGTGGGCTTGTTTGTGGCAAAGTCGTCAGGAACTAGGCACCGCTCTCCTGCTTCTCGTCCACATGCCTAAGGACTCCCGGGTAAGATGACATGCCACACCCTTTTCTCTTGCTCCTCCCACCTCTCTCTGATGGTTGCTCCTTGTTGCATGCAGGTGGGCTTCTGCTGGGAGTGTTGGACCCTACTGCAACACTAACAATGCTGTTGGGAACATTTTGCTGGATGCATTTGTCGCATTCTCTCCCTGTGCAAGCCCTGCAGGTCACCAGGAGCATGTCTGGGGCCTGTTTTTTTTCGCCAGGGTATATGAGTCCTATTCTGTCAGTGTGGATGATGTGAGGTCCTGGAGACTGAACGAGTGCCTGAAGCAGACACTTGCTGTAAAGGCACTTTGGGGAGGCTGAGAGGAAGTCAAGTTCGTACCGCAGGAGTCAATCGCTATGAAATTATCCAAGCAGAGATGAGGTGTTGAAGAGCAGAGCTATGTCACAGCTGGAAAGAGGCCTTTGGGAATGGAGTCTTGTGTCCACCCAGACCCTGGGGATGTTTTGTCTCTGCCTGGTCCTGTATCAGTTCAGACTGTACCTATAGCAGAGGTGAACAGGAGTGGTCTTGAAGGGGGCCTTTTCCACTCCCAGGACACAGACCTCGTGCCCAGCTGGGTACCATACGGCCAGAGAAAATGATCATGAACACCTCCCTAAACATGGAATGTTTGGGGTCACTGAGATCACCATGAGACGCAAGATGCTGGAAGGTTCCTGGCAGCCTTCTGTTGCCTGACAGTGGACTGCATGATCTGTTCCTTTGCCTACTACCTAAATTTTGCGGTGGCCAAGACCCCTTTGACCATGTGACGGTGAGTTTGGAGGCAGCACTTCTCCAGCAGGTGTGTCTGCCTGAGGGGATGCTCAAACACCTTCTGACTTTGGGGGCTGTTAAAAGCCCAGCTGCTGCCACACTGCTCAAGGAAGACTCTCCAAGTGCTGAAAACCCCGGCCCTGGCCCTATGGAAACTATGGTGTAGCAAAGATTGCAACTTGATTCGTCTCCTTGGGATGAGTGACAGTCTGTCATCTCTCTAGAGAGCCTCCCTGGGTCAGCAGCGTGGGGATGTGAGGAGGTCTGTCTGGAGCAGCAGCTGAAGAGATTTTCTCCACTCCCCACAGGGAGGTTGGGAGGCTGCTTTCAGGTGGCAGAGGAAGGAGAAGATAGGAACCTGCAAGCACCAACACCCTCTTTCTCGGAAGTCTGTGGGCAGTGTGTGAAAGGGAAAGCATGACGCACTCCTGTATTTTCTGGCAGTCCTGGTGGGACTTGCAGCCTTTGGTGAGATGCGTCTTTGAGGCTAACAAGGATTGGAGCAAGAGGAGGTGCGGATGCAGGCCTCTGCGATGCTGCTGTGCATGGGTAAATGGAAACCTTGGGTAAACTCAGAGAGGTTCTCCTCTGTGCTGTCTGTGGAGAACTCCCAGATGCTTTTCCATGTGCGGGATGCCAAGCTGCAGGACGGCACCAGCTGTCCCTCCACTGAGCCCACATGATTACCCACTACTTGCAGCATCACACAGAAAGAGGGAGTGTGTGGGTGTGTGTTCCCTGTGGAGTGCTTCCCTCCCCAGCACTGTTTGCTTATAGACCTCAGCTTGTCCAGCAGTAGCGTGTTGCGGTTGTGGTGAGGCTGGGTCTCTGGCTCCGCAGCCTGTGCAGCAAAGACAACTGTCATTAACAGCATGCTGGTGTGACTTTTGTGTCTGAGATCAGACCCAGGGTCTTGAGCAAGGAGCAAAGTAGCCCAATGAAACCGTCAGGTTCACGCAGGGCCTGGACTTGTGGGAGAGCTATTGAGGGATGCCACCAGAACACCACTAGGCTCCATCCAACCCCCTGAGCTGAAGCTAAGTGCAGCAGGGCAATGAGTGTTCAAAAGATGTATGCGACTGGCTTGTCATGCTCGTATTCTTCCCTCAGCCTCCTCTGCAGCGCACTGTTGCAGAAGGGATCCCTTGTTGTGAGACATGAGTGCTCTTGTGGCTTTAAGTCCTAGCCAAAACAGCCAGAGGAAGGAAAATCTCTTCCTAGGCGTGCACCTGGACATCAGCCAAATGCTCAGCCTGCAAAAAAAAAGACCCATCAGCTAGAGACTGGGGAAGATGTCCTGTTCAGCCGGATTCCCACCAATGTTCCAAGCTCTGGCTTTGCTTTTCCTGTCCCTCCTCCACCTCAGGGCAATCACCACAGCCTTGATGGGAGGAATCCACACGTCCCAGTTTCCTGACAGAAAACAGCTCTTCACTGCTTTTCTAGGAATGAGCTTGTCCCTCTGTGCATAGTCTGTATAAAATTGGAGTGTGTGAGAAGCAGAGACAGAAGAGAGAGAATCTTCAAGAGGCAAAGAGATTGAAGCGTGTGAAGAACAGAGATGTCCTGTGCCTGAGAGGGATGGAAGAGGGATGAGAGGGATGGAAGGGTGCAGGCAGGCAGAGGTTCTGCATTAACCCGCTCAGTTAACATGCTCACTTCTTCTCTGCTTCCTTGTCTGCGCTGACAGCTGGAAAGCTGGATGCATATTGCACGTGTCGAGAGCTCAGGGGTTGATTCTTCCACATGACTGCATGCAGAATCACCCCCTGGTTGTCCTCCATGAAGAGGTTCAGTGGGCTCTTGCCTGACGGACAAAAACTCTTCCGTACCAGAGCAGGCAGAACCACAGAGGGAGTGCTTCACGCAAGAGAAGAGCAAATGTCTTCTCCTGCTCACTTCTTCCTTCCGCTTCCCCCCTGAGCCATTTCCAGACGCTCTGCTCGTGAGGCTGGGAGGTGGTGTTTCGACTTTCTCACACACAAACTGGAGCGCTGGTCTCCACATGCACCTCAGCTCAGTGTGGATCCCAGTGTGCAAGAACGCCTGTCACCTCCTGCCAGGGTGCCCCTAGAGGGGAGCTGTGCTTTGCCCCAGCTGCCTGCTTTCCCATCTCCCAGAGCCTCCGGAGAACAGTCTGTAGTGCCTGGTCCTGATGTGGTGGGCCGGGGAAACCTCCATCGTGGTGAGGAATCCAAGGAGCCTCTCTGAGAACGTGACATCCTCCTTCTGATTCCCCGTCATCTTAGCTAGCTCCTGGGTCCCTGAGGACGCCCTCAGCGGCTGTGCCTTCCTTCCACCCAGCCTAGCAGCTTTGGCCAGCAAAGCTTAGCACGGGGCGAGTTTTCCTCCCTTGCTGGCACTGATCTGCCCTCCGCTATTTGGCTGCAGATCCTGTTGGTGAGCGAGGTCTGTTGGCGGACAGACTCTGCCTGAAACAAGGCTCTGGTATCCCAGGAAGGATGAGGAGATGGACATGCCCTGGCACGGCCAAACCATTCAGTGCACTGGTGAACCACCCAGTGCCACTGCTTGCGGGTTTCAGTGAGGAAGAAGTGAAGCCTTGGTCTCTGGGGACAGCAGGAAGGTGCCCACTGCCTAGATGATGAGTATGCACAGTGAATGTGCCTGGAAGTGCAGGCAGGAGGAGAGTGTGGGGAGCATTGCCTGCTTTCAAGCCCAGCGGTGCCTTCAGGAGACCTTCCTCCGCACCTGGGAGATGGTGATTGCCTGAAGGTGACCAGTGTCTAACTCGCTACCTGGAGCTGAGGGTAGAGGTCAAAGAAATTGCCAGGTATGGTTGAAAAGCATACCTAAATACCTAAAAGTGTTTTGGGGTTTTTTTTGATCTTGTTTTTTGTCTTTGTTTCTCACCATCTTATTTTGGTTTTGAGTGTTAATAATTGACATGCATCTTCCCCAGGCTGAGTCTGTTTTGAGGGTACCTGGTATTTGATCTCCCTGTCTTTGTCTTGACCCATGAGTCTTTTCACCTTCTTTTCTTCCCCTACCTTGTTGAGGAGGGGGCTTGAGAAAGAGTGGGTGGGCGTCTGGCATCCAGTCCGGGACAAGCCCACCAGAGGACATGACAAAGCTACTCCATACAGCACAATAAGAAGCCTTTGAGAAACATGACCATAAGGAAGAAATAAGAAGATGGAGGACGGGACCAGGAGCACAGCCAGGAAAGAACATGGACAAGACTCCCATCTGACACCTTTCTGAGAACTGGGTAATTGCAATTATGCTTGGCGAGAATAAAAGCACACATGGGACAATAGCACGACTCAGGCTCAAAAAGGATCACATCTGAAAAACATTTCCCATGGTCTTCTTTAAACTGTCGAGAGCTGCAGGTCGGGCGTAGATGAAGTGGAAGAAAACCCACCGTGCTTTTTCATTTTTCTGGCATTCTAATAATCCATTTATGTTCACTTTTGTCCTAAGCGAGCGCATTCTGGGGACAGAAAAGCTTAGTGTGGACGATCATGCAGGTGATTATTCGCAATCTCTGGGTAATATTTGTATTAGTTAGGGTCTTCCTTCGGGCAGATTATTTTTTCACTTTCAGATAACCTCCTTTGTAATATTTAGAGCCATGGCAAAGGAGAGCAGGACACCTGTAACTGATCTCCTTCTGCTGGGCTTCCTGACCTCCCTGGGTGGGCACGTGGCCCCAGGTGCCATTATCTTCTCCATGTATCTTCTAACCCTGATGGGCAACCACCTCCTCATTGTCACTGCGTGGAGCAATAAGTACCTCCAGACCTTACCGCATTTCTTCCTCGACAGGCTTCCTTTGTGGCGATTTGCTACCCCACCACCGGTGTGCCAAAAATGAGGCAGACTTTCCTTGCCACCAGGAAGACCATTGGCGTTGCCTGCTGACTGGCACAGTCGTCTTCCCCTTGCTTGCTGGCTATCACTGAGCTGAGGGTCCTTCAAAATGTCCATCAGTCTTTGGCAACAAACCACATCCCATACAGCCTGAGCATCCCTACTTGAGAAGCCAGCATCCTCTCTCCTAGGACGAGCTTCTTACAGCTCCTAAGGCACGTGTCAATCTCCGCATAGGTTAAAGGCCTTTCCACATACCCCAAATTGCATCTTCAGCTGTGCAGCACTGAAAAGGGTGGGAACCAAGCAGGAGATGTGCTTGTGATCAGGGCCATGCTTGCAGTAGTCCTCGGGAACTGCTTGCTGGGTGAGGGGACGAGAATTTTTCCTCAAAAATATCCAGTCGTCTGTCAGAATCTCTGTTCTTTCTATGGTAGACTATTGCTAATGTTGCAAAGGGGGTAACTGCACTTGCACAGAACCTTTCTGGATCAGAGCTGCAGCCTGGCAGTGGTGCCGCCTCAGAAGCCGAGGCAAGCTGCCGCAGGCTTGGAGGAGACCAAGGACTAGAGAGCAGCCATGGGTCTCTGGGCGCTGGGTGCTGTCCTGGAGCTGCAGTGCCCATGGGGCTGTTGGATTCACAGGGAGTGGTGAGTCCATTTGTGTGGCCAATACCAGTACTAACTGGTGAATTGCCTCAGCCCTGCCAATCTGGACAGCAGCTGGGCCCTGCCAGGTGCTCCAGGACCGTATGAGGTACCTCTCTCATGTGCCTGTGCTTGTGCGTGCTGGCTGTGGACCCGAGATGAGGCAATGGAAAGGAAGGCAAGGGGGGATGAGGCTGTGGGCTGTCACCAGGTGTTATTGTCTCTAGATGCCCACTGCTGCCACCCTTTGGAGCCATTCTCCACTTGAGCCTCCTCCCCCAGCACAGCTCCATCCAGGCCTAGAGGACGTCCCTTCCCCAAGAGACAGAGGGGCTGCTGACCTCATCCCTTGGCCTCCTGCCGCCATGGGCTCCTCCCTCAAGGACAGCAGTTTTACGGGCTCTCTGTTGAGAGAACATTCTCCAGGGCCTTGTGCTCCAGGCCCATCTGGGAACACACGCAGCAAGGCTGACTGTTGCCCAATGCCTGTGGAGTAGCCAGGCATGTCTTCCTCAGCTCCAAGGGACGGGGCACAGCAGGCAGCCCAGTGCACTGAGTCCTCCCCTCTCTTTCCTCTGGGACTGAGGAAGGGTCTTCTTTTGTGCCCACCCTAACCCTCTCCAAAAAGCCACCTTCTTTCCTGAGCAGACTAGAAGACTTGCCTCAGAAGAAAGGAGGACTCGGAGGCCCGGGCTTGGATGCAGCACAACTTTAATGAGTCTGAAAATGAAGAGGAGGTGGCTCACAGGGAGCGCCAGGGGCAGGCACTGAGATGTGCTGGAGCTTCTGCAGGGGTTCCGTCTGCTTGCCCTGCAGCGGGAGGGAGGCGAACACGTCCCCGCCAGGCTGGCACTGGGAGACAGCGACAGCATAGGAAGGAGAGAGAGAGTAGAGTAGAAGAAGAAGCAGAAGCAGAAGAATGGCCCAAAGCTCTAAATGCAATGCCCCAAAGCTCTATCTTCTGTCAAGCACCATGTTCTGAGGTCTTGGAGGTTCGTGCCCGGGGACATCGCCTGCAGCTTTAGCAGGGCTGACATCTGCTGCCACAGTAGCGGCTGGTAATGCAGGAGAGGTCAAAGCCTCCGGAGGAGATGGGCACTCCCTGAGAGCTGAGGATGCTGCCAGCAGCGGCGGAGGTGGAGGATCCCACAACGGTGTTCTGCGGGAAGGAGCTGAGGATGGGTCCGGGCAGGGTCACCACCACAGGAGAGGGCTCGATGACGACGGTGGAGCTCTGGCACTGCCTGAAACAGGGCTCATTGCAGCTGTTGGCCAGCGGGGTTGGGCCGCAGGGCTGGCATGGCGGGCACGGGGTGCAGCAGGACATGTCTCTGGGCTGGAGGGGCACCTGCGAGAGAGGGCGGGGGAAGCAGAAAACAGGGACACATGAGCAGCAGCACTGCGCCTGACCATGGGGAAGCCAAGGTCCCTACTTGCCCAGCACAGGCTGTCCAGCTGAAAGCCGAAGAGTCACTTCAGCTAAGTGCCAGGCTCTCCCAGTGGAAGACGTTCTCTGCCCTTCCCTCTACCATGAGACACAGCTCCCAGCCCAGGGCTGGGACAGCCCCTGTCAGCTGAGACAGACATTGGGGAAAGACCTGATCTTGGAGCAGGAGGAGAAGAGGCTTCACACTCACCTGATTCCCTATGAGAAGGAGGCGAGAGAAGCGGATGAGAGAGCTGAGAGTTGGGCTGCCTTTTATAGTAGTCCTGCACTGCCTCAGGCCCAGAGGCAGCCTTTGGGGAAGTAATAATTTTCTGACAAGTTCACGTCAAACGCAAAGCGTCTCAGCTAATGGCATGGGCTGTGTCCTGGTTTCCTGCGCTGCTGCCTTTTCATTTCCTGGTGATGCCACGTGCTTCCCCATAGGAAGGCTTCTGTAATTTCCAGAATGAGAGTCCCTTGGCTTTCTGGGGAAGAAAGACGTCATCGCAGGCACAAGACTCAGCTCAAGTGCTGGTGGCATCCTGTGCAGGCAGGTGATGTGCACCTGGGTCATTCCTGTGGGCTTGTTTGTGGCAAAGTTGTCAGGAACTAGGCACCGCTCTCCTGCTTCTCGTCCACATGCCTAAGGACTCCCGGGTAAGATGACATGCCACACCCTTTTCTCTTGCTCCTCCCACCTCTCTCTGATGGTTGCTCCTTGTTGCATGCAGGTGGGCTTCTGCTGGGAGTGTTGGACCCTACTGCAACACTAACAGTGCTGTTGGGAACATTTTGCTGGACGCATTTGTCACATTCTCTCCCTGTGCAAGCCCTGCAGGTCACCAGGAGCATGCCTGGGGCCTGTTTTTTTCCCCAGGGTGTATGAGCCCGATTCTGTCAATGTGGATGATGTGAGGTCCTGGAGACTGAACGAGTGCCTGAAGCAGACACTTGCTGTAAATACACTTTGGGGAGGCTGAGAGGAAGTCAAGTTCATATGCAGGAGTCAATCGCTATGAAATTTGCCAAGCAGAGATGAGGTGTTGAAGAGCAGAGCTTTGTCACAGCTGGAAAGAGGCCTTTGGGAAGAGAGTCCTGGGTCCAGCCAGACCCTGGGGATCTTTTGTCCCTGCCTGGTCCTCTATCAGTTCAGACTGTACCTATAGCAGAGGTGAACAGGAGTGGTCTTGAAGGGGGCCTTTTCCACTCCCAGGACACAGACCTTGTGCCCAGCTGGGTACCATACGGCCAGAGAAAATGATCACGGACACCGCCCTAAACACGGAATGGTTGGGCTCACTGAGATCACCATGAGACGCAAGATGCTGCAAGGTTCTTGGCAGCCTTCTGTTGCCTGACAGTGGACTGTATGATCTGTTCCTTTGCCTTCTACCTAAATTTTGAGGTGGCCAAGACCCCTTTGACCATGTGACGGTGAGTTTGGAGGCAGCACTTCTCCAGCAGGTGTGTCTGCCTGAGGGGATGCTCAAACACCTTCTGACTTTGGGGGCTGTTAAAAGCCCAGCTGCTGCCGCACTGCTCAAGTAAGAATCTTCAAGTGCTGAAAAACCTGGCCCTGGCCCTATGGAAACTGTGGTGTAGCAAAGATTGCAACTTGATTCCTCTCCTTGGGATGAGTGCCAGTCTGTCATCTCTCTAGAGAGCCTCCCTGGGTCAGCAGCGTGGGGATGTGAGGAGGTCTGTCTGGAGCAGCAGCTGAAGAGATTTTCTCCACTCCCCACAGGGAGGTTGGGAGGCTGCTTTCAGGTGGCAGAGGAAGGAGAAGATAGGAACCTGCAAGCACCAACACCCTCTTTCTCGGAAGTCTGTGGGCAACGTGTGAAAGGGAAAGCATGACGCAGTCCTGCATTTTCTGGCAGTCCTGGTGGGACTTGCAGCCTTTGGTGAGATGCGTCTTTGAGGCTAACAAGGATTGGAGCAAGAGGAGGTGCGGTCGCAGGCCTCTGCAATGCTGCTGTGCATGGGTAAATGGAAACCTTGGGTAAACTCAGAGAGGTTCTCGTCTGTGCTGTCTGTGGAGAACTCCCAGATGCTTTTCCATGTGCGGGATGCCAAGATGCAGGATGGCACCAGCTGTCCCTCCACTGAGCCCACATGATTACCCACTACTTGCAGCATCACACAGAAAGAGGGAGTGTGTGGGTGTGTGTTCCCTGTGGAGTGCTTCCCTCCCCAGCACTGTTTGCTTATAGACCTCAGCTTGTCCAGCAGTAGCGTGTTGCGGTTGTGGTGAGGCTGGGTCTCTGACTCCACAGCCTGTGCAGCAGAGACAACTGTCATTAACAGCATGCTGGTGTGACTTTTGTGTCTGAGATCAGACCCAGGGTCTTGAGCAAGGAGCAAAGTAGCCCAATGAAACCGTCAGGTTCACGTAGGGCCTGGACTTGTGGGAGAGCTATTGTGGGATTCCACCAGAAAGCCACAAGGCTCCATCCAACCCCCTGAGCTGAAGCTAAGTGCAGCAGGGCAATGAGTGTTCAAAAGATGTATGCGACTGGCTTGTCATGCTCGTATTCTTCCCTCAGCCTCCTCTGCAGCGCACTGTTGCAGAAGGGATCCCTTGTTGTGAGACTTGACTGCTCTTGTGGCTTTATGTCGTAGCCAAAACAGCCAGAGGAAGGAAAATCTCTTCCTAGGCGTGCACCTGGACATCAGCCAAATGCTCAGCCTGTAAAAAAAAAGACCCATCAGCTAGAGACTGGGGAAGATGTCCTGTTCAGCCGGATTCCCATCAATGCTCCAAGCTCTGGCTTTGCTTTTCCTGTCCCTCCTCCACCTCAGGGGAATCACCACTACCTTGATGGGGGCAATCCCTGCATCCCAGTTTCCTGACAGAAAACAGCTCTTCACTGCTTTTCTAGGAATGAGCTTGTCCCTCTGTGCATAGTCTGTATAAAATTGGAGTGTGTGAGAAGCAGAGACAGAAGAGAGAGAATCTTCAAGAGGCAAAGAGATTGAAGCGTGTGAAGAACAGAGATGTGCCTGAGAGGGATGGAAGAGGGATGAGAGGGATGGAAGGGTGCAGGCAGGCAGAGGTTCTGCATTAACCCGCTCGGTTAACATGCTCACTTCTTCTCTGCTTCCTTGTCTGCGCTGACAGCTGGAAAGCTGGATGCACATTGCATGTGTCGAGAGCTCAGGGGTTGATTCTTCCACATGACTGCATGCAGAATCACCCCCTGGTTGTCCTCCATGAAGAGGTTCAGTGGGCTCTTGCCTGACGGACAAAAACTCTTCCGTACCAGAGCAGGCAGAACCACAGAGGGAGTGCTTCACACAAGAGAAGAGCAAATGTCTTCTCCTGCTCACTTCTTCCTTCCGCTTCCCCACTGAGCCATTTCCAGACGCTCTGCTCGTGAGGCTGGGAGGTGGTGTTCCGACTTTCTCACACACAAACTGGAGCGCTGGTCTCCACATGCACCTCAGCTCAGTGTGGATCCCAGTGTGCAAGAACGCCTGTCACCTCCTGCCAGGGTGCCCCTAGAGGGGAGCTGTGCTTTGCCCCAGCTGCCTGCTTTCCCGTCTCTCAGAGCCTCCGGAGAACAGTCTGTAGTGCCTGGTCCTGATGTGGTGGGCCGGGGAAACCTCCATTGCGGTGAGGAATCCAAGGAGCCTCTCTGAGAACGTGACATCCTCCTTCTGATTCCCCGTCATCTTGGCTGGCTCCTGGGTCCCTGAGGACGCCCTCAGCGGCTGTGCCTTCCTTCCACCCAGCCTAGCAGCTTTGGCCAGCAAAGCTTAGCACGGGGTGAGTTTTCCTCCCTTGCTGGCACTGATCTGCCCTCCGCTATTTGGCTGCAGATCCTGTTGGTGAGCGAGGTCTGTTGGCGGACAGACTCTGCCTGAAACAAGGCTCTGGTATCCCAGGAAGGATGAGGAGATGGACATGCCCTGGCACGGCCAAACCATTCAGTGCACTGGTGAACCACCCAGTGCCACTGCTTGCGGGTTTCAGTGAGGAAGAAGTGAAGCCTTGGTCTCTGGGGACAGCAGGAAGGTGCCCACTGCCTGGATGATGAGTATGCACAGGGAATGTGCCTGGAAGTACAGGCAGGTGGAGAGTGTGGGGAGCATTGCCTGCTTTCAAGCCCAGCGGTGCCTTCAGGAGACCTTCCTCCGCACCTGGGAGATGGTGATTGCCTGAAGGTGACCAGTGTCTGACTCGCTACCTGGAGCTGAGGGTAGAGGTCAAAGAAATTGCCAAGTATGGTTGAAAAGCATACCTAAATACCTAAAAGTGTTTTGGGGTTTTTTTTGATCTTGTTTTTTGTCTTTGTTTCTCACCATCTTATTTTGGTTTTGAGTGTTAATAATTGACATGCATCTTCCCCAGGCTGAGTCTGTTTTGAGGGTACCTGGTATTTGATCTCCCTATCTTTGTCTTGACCCATGAGTCTTTTCACCTTCTTTTCTCCCCCTGCCTTATTGAGGAGGGGGCTTGAGAAAGAGTGGGTGGGCGTCTGGCATCCAGCCCGGGACACCCCCACCAGAGGACATGACAAAGCTACTCCATGACAGCACAATAAGAAGCCTTTGAGAAACATGACCATAAGGAAGAAATAAGAAGATGGAGGACGGGACCAGGAGCACAGCCAGGAAAGAACATGGACAAGACTCCCATCTGACACCTTTCTGAGAACTGGGTAATTGCAATTATGCTTGGCGAGAATAAAAGCACACATGGGACAATAGCATGGCTCAGGCTCAAAAAGGATCACATCTGAAAAACATTTCCCATGGTCTTCTTTAAACTGTCGAGAGCTGCAGGTCGGGCGTAGATGAGGTGGAAGAAAACCCACCGTGCTTTTTCATTTTTCTAGCATCCTAATAATCCATTTATGTTCACTTTTGTTCTAAGCGAGCGCATTCTGGGGACAGAAAAGCCTAGTGCGGACGATCATGCAGGTGATTATTCGCAATCTCTGGGTAATATTTTTATTAGTTAGGGTCTTCCTTCGGGCAGATTATTTTTTCACTTTCAGATAACCTCCTTTGTAATATTTAGAGCCATGGCAAAGGAGAGCAGGACACCTGTAACTGATCTCCTTCTGCTGGGCTTCCTGACCTCCCTGGGTGTGCACGTGGCCCCAGGTGCCATTATCTTCTCCATGTATCTTCTAACCCTGATGGGGAACCACCTCCTCATTGTCACTGCGTGGAGCAATAAGCACCTCCAGACCTTACCGCATTTCTTCCTCGTCAGGCTTCCTTTGTGGCGATTTGCTACACCACCACCGGTGTGCCAAAAATGAGGCAGACTTTCCTTGCCACCAGGAAGACCATTGGCGTTGCCTGCTGACTGGCACAGTCGTCTTCCCCTTGCTTTCTGGCTATCACTGAGCTGAGGGTCCTTCAAAATATCCATCAGTCTTTGGCAATAATCCACATCCCATACAGCCTGAGCATCCCTACTTGCGAAGCCAGCATCCTCGCTCCTAGGACGAGCTTCTTACAGCTCCTAAGGCACGTGTCAATCTCCGCATAGGCTAAAGGCCTTTCCACATACCCCAGATTGCATCTTCAGCTGTGCAGCACTGAAAAGGGTGCGAACCAAGCAGGAGATGTGCTTGTGATCAGGGCCATGCTTGCAGTAGTCCTCGGGAACTGCTTGCGGGGTGAGGGGACGAGAATTTTTCCTCAAAGATATCCAGTCGTCTGTCAGAATCTCTGTTCTTTCTATGGTAGACTATTGCTAATGTTGCAAAGGGGGTAACTGCACTTGCACAGAACCTTTCTGGATCAGAGCTGGAGCCTGGCAGTGGTGCCGCCTCAGAAACCGAGGCAAGCTGCCCCAGGCTTGGAGGAGACCAAGGACTAGAGAGCAGCCATGGGTCTCTGGGCGCTGTGTGCTGTCCTGGAGCTGCAGTGCCCATGGGGCTGTTGGATTCACAGGGAGTGGTGAGTCCATTTGTGTGGCCGATACCAGTACTAACTGGTGAATTGCCTCAGCCCTGCCAATCTGGACAGCAGCTGGGCCCTGCCAGGCGCTCCAGGACCGTATGAGGAACCTCTCTCATGTGCCTGTGCTTGTGCGTGCTGGCTGTGGACCCGAGATGTGACAATGGAAAGGAAGGCAAGGGGGGATGAGGTTGTGGGCTGTCGCCAGGTGTTATTGTCTCTAGATGACCACTGCTGCCACCCTTTGGAGCCGTTCTCCACTTGAGCCTCCTCCCCCAGCACAGCTCCATCCAGGCCTAGAGGACGTCCCTTCCCCAAGAGATAGAGGGGCTGCTGACCTCATCCCTTGGCCTCCTGCCGCCATGGGCTCCTCCCTCAAGGACAGCAGTTTTACGGACTCTCTGTTGACAGAACGTTCTCCAGGGCCCGGTGCTCCAGGCCCATCTGAAAACACATGCAGCAAGGCTGACTGTTGCCCGATGCCTGTGGAGTAGCCAGGCATGTCTTCCTCAGCTCCAAGGGACGGGGCACAGCAGGCAGCCCAGTGCACTGAGTCCTCCCCTCTCTTTCCTCTGGGACTGAGGAAGGGTCTTCTTTTGTGCTCACCCTAACCCTCTCCAAAAAGCCACCATCTTTCCTGAGCAGACTAGAAGACTTGCCTCAGAAGAAAGGAGGACTCGGAGGCCCGGGCTTGGATGCAGCACAACTTTAATGAGTCTGAAAATGAAGAGGAGGTGGCTCACAGGGAGCGCCAGGGGCAGGCACTGAGATGTGCTGGAGCTTCTGCAGGGGTTCCGTCTGCTTGCCCTGCAGCGGGAGGGAGGCGAACACGTCCCCGCCAGGTTGCCGCTAGGAGACAGCGACAGCATAGGAAGGAGAGAGAGAGTAGAGTAGAAGAAGAAGCAGAAGCAGAAGAATGGCCCAAAGCTCTAAATGCAATGCCCCAAAGCTCTATCTTCTGTCAAGCACCATGTTCTGAGGTCTTGGAGGTTCGTGCCCGGGGACATCGCCTGCAGCTTTAGCAGGGCTGACATCTGCTGCCACAGTAGCGGCTGGTAATGCAGGAGAGGTCAAAGCCTCCGGAGGAGATGGGCACTCCCTGAGAGCTGAGGATGCTGCCAACAGCGGCGGAGGTGGAGGATCCCACAACGGTGTTCTGCGGGAAGGAGCTGAGGATGGGTCCGGGCAGGGTCACCACCACGGGAGAGGGCTCAATGACGACGGTGGAGCTCTGGCACTGCCTGAAACAGGGCTCATTGCAGCTGTTGGCCAGCGGGGTTGGGCCGCAGGGCTGGCATGGCAGGCACGGGTTGCAGCAGGACATGTCTCTGGGCTGGAGGGGCACCTGCGAGAGAAGCATGGGGAAGCAGAAAACAGGGACACATGAGCAGCAGCACTGCAACCAACCATGAGGAAGCCAAGGCCCCTACTTGCCCAGCACAGGCTGTCCAGCTGAAAGCTGAAGAGTCACTGCAGCTAAGTGCCAGGCTCTCCCAGTGGAAGACGTTCTCTGCCCTTCCCTCTACCATGAGACACAGCTCCCGGCCCAGGGCTGGGACAGCCCCTGTCAGCTGAGACAGACATTGGGGAAAGACCTGATCTTGGAGCAGGAGGAGAAGAGGCTTCACACTCACCTGATTCCCTATGAGAAGGAGGCGAGAGAAGCGGATGAGAGAGCTGAGAGTTGGGCTGCCTTTTATAGTAGTCCTGCACTGCCTCAGGCCCAGAGGCAGCCTTTGGGGAAGTAATAATTTTCTGACAAGTTCACGTCAAACGCAAAGCGTCTCAGCTAATGGCATGGGCTGTGTCCTGGTTTCCTGTGCTGCTGCCTTTTCATTTCCTGGTGATGCCACGTGCTTCCCCATAGGAAGGCTTCTGTAATTTCCAGAATGAGAGTCCCTTTGCTTTCTGGGGCAGAAAGACATCATCGCAGGCAGAAGACTCAGCTCAAGTGCTGGTGGCACCCCGTGGTGGCAGGTGATGTGCACCTGGGTCATTCCTGTGGGCTTGTTTGTGGCAAAGTTGTCAGGAACTAGGCACCGCTCTCCTGCTTCTCGTCCACATGCCTAAGGACTCCCGGGTAAGATGACATGCCACACCCTTTTCTCTTGCTCCTCCCACCTCTCCCTGATGGTTGCTCCTTGTTGCATGCAGGTGGGCTTCTGCTGGGAGTGTTGGACCCTACTGCAACACTAACAATGCTGTTGGGAACATTTTGCTGGGCTCATTTGCCGCATTCTCTCCCTGTGCAAGCCCTGCAGGTCGCCAGGAGCATGCCTGGGACCTGTTTGTTTTCGCCAGGGTATTTGAATCCTATTCTGTCAGTGTGGATGATGTGAGATCCTGGAGACTGAACGAGTGCCTGAAGCAGACACTTGCTATAAAGACACTTTGGGGAGGCTGAGAGGAAGTCAAGTTCGTACCGCAGGAGTCAATCGCTATGAAATTAGCCAAGCAGAGATGACGTGTTGAAGAGCAGAGCTTTGTCACAGCTGGAAAGAGGTCTTTGGGAAGAAAGTCCTGGGTCCAGCCAGACCCTGGGGATGTTTTGTCTCTGCCTGGTCCTGTATCAGTTCAGACTGTACCTATAGCAGAGGTGAACAGGAGTGGTCTTGAAGGGGGCCTTTTCCACTCCCAGGACGCAGACCTCGTGTCCAGCTGGGTACCATACGACCAGAGAAAATGATCATGAACACCTCCCTAAACGCGGAAATGTTGGTCTCACTGAGATCACCATGAGACGCAAGATGCTGGAAGGTTCCTGGCAGCCTTCTGTTGCCTGACAGTGGACTGTATGATCTGTTCCTTTGCCTTCTACATGAATTTTGAGGTGGCCAAGACCCCTTTGACCATGTGACGGTGAGTTTGGAGGCAGCACTTCTCCAGCAGGTGTGTCTGCCTGAGGGGATGCTCAAACACCTTCTGACTTTGGGGGCTGTTAAAAGCCCAGCTGCTGCCGCACTGCTCAAGTAAGAATCTCCAAATGCTGAAAAACCTGGCCCTATGGAAACTGTGGTGTAGCAAAGATTGCAACTTGATTCCTGTCCTTGGGATGAGTGCCAGTCTGTCATCTCTCTAGAGAGCCTCCCTGGGTCAGCAGCGTGGGGATGTGAGGAGGTCTGTCTGGAGCAGCAGCTGAAGAGATTTTCTCCACTCCCCACAGGGAGGTTGGGAGGCTGTTTTCAGGTGGCAGAGGAAGGAGAAGATAGGAACCTGCAAGCACCAACACCCTCTTTCTCGGAAGTCTGTGGGCAACGTGTGAAAGGGAAAGCATGACACAGTCCTGCTTTTTCTGGCAGTCCTGGTGGGACTTGCAGCCTTTGGTGAGATGCGTCTTTGAGGCTAGCAAGGATTGGAGCAAGAGGAGGTGCGGACGCAGGCCTCTGCGATGCTGCTGTGCATGGGTAAATGGAAACCTTGGGTAAACTCAGAGAGGTTCTCCTCTGTGCTGTCTGTGGAGAACTCCCAGATGCTTTTCCCTGTGCGGGATGCCAAGCTGCAGGACGGCATAAACTGCCTCTCTGCTGAGCCCACATGGTTACCCACTGCATGTAGCACAACACAGAAAGAGGGAGTGTGTGGGTGTGTGTTCCCTGTGGAGTGCTTCCCTCCCCAGCACTGTTTGCTTATAGACCTCAGCTTGTCCAGCAGTAGCATGTTGCGGTTGTGGTGAGGCTGGGTCTCTGGCTCCGCAGCCTGTGCAGCAAAGACAACTGTCATTAACAGCATGCTGGTGTGACTTTTGTGTCTGAGATCAGACCCAGGGTCTTGAGCAAGGAGCAAAGTAGCCCAATGAAACTGTCAGGTTCACGCAGGGCCTGGACTTGTGGGAGAGCTATTGAGGGATGCCACCAGAACACCACAAGGCTCCATCCAACCCCCTGAGCTGAAGCTAAGAGCAGCAGGGCAATGAGTGTTCAAAAGATGTATGCGACTGGCTTTTCATGCTCGTATTCTTCCCTCAGCCTCCTCTGCAGCGCACTGTTGCAGAAGGGATCCCTTGTTGTGAGACTTGACTGCTCTTGTGGCTTTATGTCGTAGCCAAAACAGCCCGAGGAAGGAAAATCTCTTCCTAGGCGTGCACCTGGACATCAGCCAAATGCTCAGCCTGTGAAGATGATCCCTCAGCTAGAGACTGGGGAAGATATCCTGTTCAGCCGGATTCCCACCAATGCTCCAAGTTCTGTCTTTGCTTTTGCTGTCACTCCACCACCTCAGGGGAATCACCACAGCCTTGATGGGGGGAATCCAGACGTCCCAGTTTCCTGACAGAAAACAGCTCTTCACTGCTTTTCTAGGAATGAGCTTGTCCCTCTGTGCACAGTCTGTATCAAATTGGAGTGTGTGAGAAGCAGAGACAGAAGAGAGAGCATCAGCAGGAGGCAAAGAGATTGAAGCATGTGAAGAAAAGAGATGTCCTGTGTCTGAGAGAGATGGAAGAGGGATGAGAGGGATGGAAGGGTGCAGGCAGGTAGAGGTTCTGCATTAACCCGCTCGATTAACATGCTCGCATCTTCTCTGCTTCCTTGTCTGCGCTGACAGCTGAAAAGCTGCGTGCACATAGCGTGTGTGGAGAGCTCAGGGGTTGATTCTTCCACATGGCCGCCTGCAGGATCACCCCCTGGATGTCCTCCATGAAGAGGTTCAGTGGGCTCTTGCCTGACGGACAAAAACTCTTCCGTACCAGAGCAGGCAGAACCACAGAGGGAGTGCTTCACGCAAGAGAAGAGCAAATGTCTTCTCCTGCTCACTTTTAACTTCCCCTTCCCCCCTGAGCCATTTCCAGATGCTCTGCTCGTGAGGCTGGGAGGTGGTGTTTCGACTTTCTCACACACAAACAGGAGCGCTGGTCTCCACATGCACCTCAGCTCAGTGTGGATCCCAGTGTGCAAGAACGCCTGTCACCTCCTGCCAGGGTGCCCCTAGAGGGGAGCTGTGCTTTGCCCCAGCTGCCTGCTTTCCCATCTCCCAGAGCCTCCGGAGAACAGTCTGCAGTGCCTGGTCCTGATGTGGTGGGCTCGGACACATCCGTCGTTGTGAGGGATCCAAGGAGCCTCTCTGAGAACATGACATCCTCCTTCTGATTCCCTGTTATCTTAGCTAGCTCCTGGGTCCCTGAGGACGCCCTCCGCGGCTGTGCCTTCCTTCCACCCAGCCTAGCAGCTTTGGCCAGCAAAGCTTAGCACGGGGTGAGTTTTCCTCCCTTGCTGGCACTGATCTGCCCTCCGCTATTTGGCTGCAGATCCTGTTGGTGAGTGAGGTCTGTTGGTGGACAGACTCTGCCTGAAACAAGGCTCTTGTATCCCAGGAAGGGAGAGGAGATGAAGATGCCCTGGCATGGCCAAACCACTCAGTGCACTGGTGAACCACCCAGTGCCACTGCTTGAGGGTTTCAGTGAGGAAGAAGTGAAGCCTTGGTCTCTGGGGACAGCAGGTAGGTGCCCACTGCCTGGATGATGAGTATGCACAGTGAATGTGCCTGGAAGTGCAGGCAGGAGGAGAGTGTGGGGAGCATTGCCTGCTTTCAAACCCAGCAGTGCCTTCAGGAGACCTTCCTCCGCACCTGGGAGATGGTGATTGCCTGAAGGTGACCAGTGTCTGACTCGCTACCTGGAGCTGAGGGTAGAGGTCAAAGAAATTGCCAGGTATGGTTGAAAAGCATACCTACATACCTGAAAGTGTTTTTGGGTTTTTTTTGATCTTGTTTTTTGTCTTTGTTTCTCACCATCTTATTTTGTTTTTGAGTTTTGATAATTGACATACATCTTCCCCAGGCTGAATATGTTTTGCCGGTGAGGGTACCTGGTATTTGATCTCCCTGTCTTTGTCTTGACCCATGAGTCTTTTCACCTTCTTTTCTCCCCCTGCCTTATTGAGGAGGGGGCTTGAGAAAGAGTGGGTTGGTGTCTGGCAGCCAGCCCGGGACAAGCCCACCAGAGGACATGACAAAGCTACTCCAAACAGCACAATAAGAAGCCTTTGAGAAACATGACCATAAGGAAGAAATAAGAAGATGGAGGACAGGACCAGGAGCACAGCCAGGAAAGAACATGGACAAGACTCCCATCTGACACCTTTCTGAGAACTGGGTAATTGCAATTATGCTTGGCGAGAATAAAAGTACGCAAGGGAGAACAGCATGGTTCAGGCTCAAAAAGGATCACATCTGAAAAACATTTCCCAGGATATTCTTTAAACTGTCGAGAGCAGCTGGTTGGGAGTAGATGAAGTGGAAGAAAACCCACCGTGCTTATTCATTTTTCTAGCATCCTAATAATCCATTTATGTTCACTTTTGTCCTGATGCCGTGAAAAGTCAGAATTGAAGACTCAATAGTCGGCAGACTATTAAGCAGGTATTCTTTATGACGGCGCCGGGCACACGGGGGATCTCTCCTCCAAATGTGCCTAACAATATGTTAAAGAGCCAGTATCCGAGATATCCGAGGTCAGTACCAACAAATCTGTATCGCCAGCAGTACAACTGAAGCGGGTTTCATAAGTGTACCAATACCGAATGTACATGTATTCAGAAGTACAAGCTTACCATGTGTACATGGGTAGTACATTACATATGATACATTTAGTACGATTTTGTATTGTAGATTAGAGAGGATTAGGGTTACTTAGATAATTTGGTAGTCGTACAAGATTTATACTGATGAAGTGTATCGAGACATAGTGTATGATAATTATAGGATATTTAGAGAATTGTAAAGAGATATGATTTGATTGTTTTTGGTTGTTTTTTGAATGATTTTGGATGTTTGGTGTTTGTTGTTTTGTTTGGATTGTTTTTGTTTGTTTGTTATATGGAAGGAAGGATTGGTATGAATGGTAAGGTATGAATTGGATTGGAGTTGTGTTGAAGGAAGATGGTAAAGTTTGGTAAGGATAGGAAAGGAAAGGAAAGGAAAGGAAAGGAAAGGAAAGGAAAGGAAAGGAAAGGAAAGGAAAGGAAAGGAAAGGAAAGAAGGAAAGGAAAGGAAAGGAAAAAAGAAGAATACCTTTACTGCTTGAGATGGTCCTTGTCTGCTCCTGCAGTGATCCAAATGAGGCGAGGAGTCTCTCTGGGAACTCCCGGGGGTACCCTAGGGAGTCCTGTTGTCAGCGGGTCCTGCAGCGCAGCAGAGTGGGTCCCGCCTGGGTCGCCAGAAATGATGCCGTGAAAAGGTGGAATTGAAGACTCAATAGTCAGCAGACTACTAAGCAGGTATTCTTCATTACAGCGCTGGGCACACGGGGGATCTGTCCTCCAAATGTGCATGCCAAACACCCTGCCATTTCAGGTTAAATACAATCACAACATACATATTCATTATATTTCCGAGAAATACTTAGCATATTCATGACTTTCCTAAGAAGTAATTAGCTTATGTTAATATCTTTCACACATGTCTGTTAGCATCCTCGGGTGGTCTTGGGGGGTCTCAAGATGAAGGCTTATACTCCTCATCACAGTGTCCGCTGGTTGACCTTTGTTTCTGCGCAAACGCAGTTCTAAGATTACGTATACCGTGTCCTTCCAGGTAGTTTTGCTCCGGTCTTGTTGCCCTCTTGGTGCCTCTTTGTCTCTGTAGCTTGGTACATCTGTCCTCCCAAGGCTGAGCTGTCTGGGGTAGAATTATTTAGGAGCCTCTCTATCTTAGAGCTTTCCTGTTTTCTCAAATCAGCAAGTCAAGTTTGTCTAAGTAGTGTTATTGAGGAGCCTCTTTATCTTAGATCTTTCCTGTCTTCTCAAAACAGCAAGGATCTACTTTAGTTTAATTACAATCACTGTGGTAAGTGGAAATTTTATGTTTACAGGTATCAGTCCTAAGCGAGTGCATTCTGGGGACAGAAAAGCTTAGAGCGGATGATCATGCAGGTGACTATTTGCAATCTCTGGGTGACATTTGTATTAGTTAGGGTCTTCCTTCGGGCAGATTATTTTTTCACTTTCAGATAACCTCCTTTGTAATATTTAGAGCCATGGCAAAGGAGAGCAGGACACCTGTAACTGATCTCCTTCTGCTGGGCTTCCTGACCTCCCTGGGTGGGCACGTGGCCCCAGGTGCCATTATCTTCTCCATGTATCTTCTAACCCTGATGGGGAACCACCACCTCATTATCACTGCATGGAGCAATAAGCACCTCCAGACCTTACCGCATTTCTTCCTCGACAGGCTTCCTTTGTGGCGATTTGCTACCCCACCAACGGTGTGCCAAAAATGAGGCAGACTTTCCTTGCCACCAGGAAGACCATTGGCGTTGCCTGCTGACTGGCACAGTCGTCTTCCCCTTGCTTGCTGGCTATCACTGAGCTGAGGGTTCTTCAAAATGTCCATCAGTCTTTGGCAATAATCCACATCCCATACAGCCTGAGCATCCCTACTTGAGAAGCCAGCATCCTCGCTCCTAGGACGAGCTTCTTACAGCTCCTAAGGCACGTGTCAATCTCCGCATAGGTTAAAGGCCTTTCCACATACCCCAAATTGCATCTTCAGCTGTGCAGCACTGAAAAGGGTGTGAACCATGCAGGAGATGTGCTTGTGATCAGGGCCATGCTTGCAGTAGTCCTCGGGAACTGCTTGCTGGGTGAGGGGACGAGAATTTTTCCTCAAAAATATCCAGTCGTCTGTCAGAATCTCTGTTCTTTCTATGGTAGACTATTGCTAATGTTGCAAAGGGGGTAACTGCACTTGCACAGAACCTTTCTGGATCAGAGCTGCAGCCTGGCAGTGGTGCCGCCTCAGAAGCCGAGGCAAGCTGCCCCAGGCTTGGAGGAGACCAAGGACTAGAGAGCAGCCATGGGTCTCTGGGCGCTGGGTGCTGTCCTGGAGCTGCAGTGCCCATGGGGCTGTTGGATTCACAGGGAGTGGTGAGTCCATTTGTGTGGCCGATACCAGTACTAACTGGTGAATTGCCTCAGCCCTGCCAATCTGGACAGCAGCTGGGCCCTGCCAGGTGCTCCAGGACCGTATGAGGTACCTCTCTCATGTGCATGTGCTTGTGCGTGCTGGCTGTGGACCCGAGATGAGGCAATGGAAAGGAAGGCAAGGGGGCATGAGGTTGTGGGCTGTCACCAGGTGTTCTTGTCTCTAGATGCACACTGCTGCCACCCTTTGGAGCCGTTCTCCACTTGAGCCTCCTCCCCCAGCACAGCTCCATCCAGACCTAGAGGACGTCCCTTCCCCAAGAGACAGAGGGGCTGCAGACCTCATCCCTTGGCCTCCTGCCGCCATGGGCTCCTCACTCAAGGACAGCAGTTTTACGGGCTCTCTGTTGAGAGAACGTTCTCCAGGGCCTTGTGCTCCAGGCCCATCTGGGAACACATGCAGCAAGGCTGACTGTTGCCCGATGCCTGTGGAGTAGCCAGGCATGTCTTCCTCAGCTCCAAGGGACGGGGCACAGCAGGCAGCCCAGTGCACTGAGTCCTCCCCTCTCTTTCCTCTGGGACTGAGGAAGGGTCTTCTTTTGTGCCCACCCTAACCCTCTCCAAAAAGCCACCTTCTTTCCTGAGCAGACTAGAAGACTTGCCTCAGAAGAAAGGAGGACTCGGAGGCCCGGGCTTGGATGCAGCACAACTTTAATGAGTCTGAAAATGAAGAGGAGGTGGCTCACAGGGAGCGCCAGGGGCAGGCACTGAGATGTGCTGGAGCTTCTGCAGGGGTTCCGTCTGCTTGCCCTGCAGAGGGGGGGGGCGAACACGTCCCTACCAGGCTGGCACTGGGAGACAGCAACAGCATAGGAAGGAGAGAGAGAGTAGAGTAGAAGAAGAAGCAGAAGCAGAAGAATGGCCCAAAGCTCTAAATGCAATGCCCCAAAGCTCTATCTTCTGTCAAGCACCATGTTCTGAGGTCTTGGAGGTTCGTGCCCGGGGACATCGCCTGCAGCTTTAGCAGGGCTGACATCTGCTGCCACAGTAGCGGCTGGTAATGCAGGAGAGGTCAAAGCCTCCGGAGGAGATGGGCACTCCCTGAGAGCTGAGGATGCTGCCAGCAGCGGCGGAGGTGGAGGATCCCACAACGGTGTTCTGCGGGAAGGAGCTGAGGATGGGTCCGGGCAGGGTCACCACCACGGGGGAGGGCTCGATGACGACGGTGGAGCTCTGGCACTGCCTGAAACAGGGCTCATTGCAGCTGTTGGCCAGCGGGGTTGGGCCGCAGGGCTGGCATGGCAGGCACGGGTTGCAGCAGGACATGTCTCTGGGCTGGAGGGGCACCTGTGAGAGAGGGCAGGGGGAAGCAGAAAACAGGGACACATGAGCAGCAGCACTGCGCCTGACCATGGGGAAGCCAAGGTCCCTACTTGCCCAGCACAGGCTGTCCAGCTGAAAGCCGAAGAGTCACTTCAGCTAAGCGCCAGGCTCTCCCAGTGGAAGACGTTCTCTGCCCTTCCCTCTCTCATGAGACACAGCTCCCAGCCCAGGGCTGGGACAGCCCCTGTCAGCTGAGACAGACATTGGGGAAAGACCTGATCTTGGAGCAGGAGGAGAAGAGGCTTCACACTCACCTGATTCCCTATGAGAAGGAGGCGAGAGAAGCGGATGAGAGAGCCAAGAGTTGGGCTGCCTTTTATAGTAGTCCTGCACTGCCTCAGGCCCAGAGGCAGCCTTTGGGGAAGTAATAATTTTCTGACAAGTTCACGTCAAATGCAAAGCGTCTCAGCTAATGGCATGGGCTGTGTCCTGGTTTCCTGCACTGCTGCCTTTTCATTTCCTGGTGATGCCAAGTGCTTCCCCACAGGAAGGCTTCTGTAATTTCCAGAATGAGAGTCCCTTGGCTTTCTGGGGCAGAAAGACATCATCGCAGGCAGAAGACTCAGCTCAAGTGCTGGTGGCACCCCGTGGTGGCAGGTGATGTGCACCTGGGTCATTCCTGTGGGCTTGTTTGTGGCAAAGTCGTCAGGAACTAGGCACCGCTCTCCTGCTTCTCGTCCACATGCCTAAGGACTCCCGGGTAAGATGACATGCCACACCCTTTTCTCTTGCTCCTCCCACCTCTCTCTGATGGTTGCTCATTGCTGCACGCAGGTGGGCTTCTGCTGGGAGTGTTGGACCCTACTGCAACACTAACAATGCTGTTGGGAACATTTTGCTGGATGCATTTGTCGCATTCTCTCCCTGTGCAAGCCCTGCAGGTCACCAGGAGCATGTCTGGGTTCTGTGTTTTTCGCCGGGGTATATGAGTCCTATTCTGTCAGTGTGGATGATGTGAGGTCCTGGAGACTGAACGAGTGCCTGAAGCAGACACTTGCTGTAAAGGCACTTTGGGGAGGCTGAGAGGAAGTCAAGTTCGTACCGCAGGAGTCAATCGCTATGAAATTATCCAAGCAGAGATGAGGTGTTGAAGAGCAGAGCTATGTCACAGCTGGAAAGAGGCCTTTGGGAATGGAGTCTTGTGTCCACCCAGACCCTGGGGATGTTTTGTCTCTGCCTGGTCCTGTATCAGTTCAGACTGTACCTATAGCAGAGGTGAACAGGAGTGGTCTTGAAGGGGGCCTTTTCCACTCCCAGGACACAGACCTCGTGCCCAGCTGGGTACCATACGGCCAGAGAAAATGATCATGAACACCTCCCTAAACATGGAATGTTTGGGGTCACTGAGATCACCATGAGACGCAAGATGCTGGGAGGTTCCTGGCAGCCTTCTGTTGCCTGACAGTGGACTGCATGATCTGTTCCTTTGCCTACTACCTAAATTTTGAGGTGGCCAAGACCCCTTTGACCATGTGACGGTGAGTTTGGAGGCAGCACTTCTCCAGCAGGTGTGTCTGCCTGAGGGGATGCTCAAACACCTTCTGACTTTGGGGGCTGTTAAAAGCCCAGCTGCTGCCACACTGCTCAAGGAAGACTCTCCAAGTGCTGAAAACCCCGGCCCTGGCCCTATGGAAACTATGGTGTAGCAAAGATTGCAACTTGATTCGTCTCCTTGGGATGAGTGACAGTCTGTCATCTCTCTAGAGAGCCTCCCTGGGTCAGCAGCGTGGGGATGTGAGGAGGTCTGTCTGGAGCAGCAGCTGAAGAGATTTTCTCCACTCCCCACAGGGAGGTTGGGAGGCTGCTTTCAGGTGGCAGAGGAAGGAGAAGATAGGAACCTGCAAGCACCAACACCCTCTTTCTCGGAAGTCTGTGGGCAGTGTGTGAAAGGGAAAGCATGACGCACTCCTGTATTTTCTGGCAGTCCTGGTGGGACTTGCAGGCTTTGGTGAGATGCGTCTTTGAGGCTAACAAGGATTGGAGCAAGAGGAGGTGCGGATTCAGGCCTCTGCGATGCTGCTGTGCATGGGTAAATGGAAACCTTGGGTAAACTCAGAGAGGTTCTCCTCTGTGCTGTCTGTGGAGAACTCCCAGATGCTTTTCCATGTGCGGGATGCCAAGCTGCAGGACGGCACCAGCTGTCCCTCCACTGAGCCCACATGATTACCCACTACTTGCAGCATCACACAGAAAGAGGGAGTGTGTGGGTGTGTGTTCCCTGTGGAGTGCTTCTCTCCCCAGCACTGTTTGCTTATAGACCTCAGCTTGTCCAGCAGTAGCGTGTTGCGGTTGTGGTGAGGCTGGGTCTCTGGCTCCGCAGCCTGTGCAGCAAAGACAACTGTCATTAACAGCATGCTGGTGTGACTTTTGTGTCTGAGATCAGACCCAGGGTCTTGAGCAAGGAGCAAAGTAGCCCAATGAAACCGTCACGTTCACGCAGGGCCTGGACTTGTGGGAGAGCTATTGAGGGATGCCACCAGAACACCACTAGGCTCCATCCAACCCCCTGAGCTGAAGCTAAGTGCAGCAGGGCAATGAGTGTTCAAAAGATGTATGCGACTGGCTTGTCATGCTCGTATTCTTCCCTCAGCCTCCTCTGCAGCGCACTGTTGCAGAAGGGATCCCTTGTTGTGAGACATGAGTGCTCTTGTGGCTTTAAGTCCTAGCCAAAACAGCCAGAGGAAGGAAAATCTCTTCCTAGGCGTGCACCTGGACATCAGCCAAATGCTCAGCCTGCAAAAAAAAAGACCCATCAGCTAGAGACTGGGGAAGATGTCCTGTTCAGCCGGATTCCCACCAATGTTCCAAGCTCTGGCTTTGCTTTTCCTGTCCCTCCTCCACCTCAGGGCAATCACCACAGCCTTGATGGGAGGAATCCACACGTCCCAGTTTCCTGACAGAAAACAGCTCTTCACTGCTTTTCTAGGAATGAGCTTGTCCCTCTGTGCATAGTCTGTATAAAATTGGAGTGTGTGAGAAGCAGAGACAGAAGAGAGAGAATCTTCAAGAGGCAAAGAGA
Source organism: Opisthocomus hoazin (assembly GCF_030867145.1). NCBI lineage: Eukaryota > Metazoa > Chordata > Aves > Opisthocomiformes > Opisthocomidae > Opisthocomus > Opisthocomus hoazin. Next base: position 7,959,648 of record NC_134439.1, on the reverse strand, counting down.
TTGAAGCGTGTGAAGAACAGAGATGTCCTGTGCCTGAGAGGGATGGAAGAGGGATGAGAGGGATGGAAGGGTGCAGGCAGGCAGAGGTTCTGCATTAACCCGCTCAGTTAACATGCTCACTTCTTCTCTGCTTCCTTGTCTGCGCTGACAGCTGGAAAGCTGGATGCATATTGCACGTGTCGAGAGCTCAGGGGTTGATTCTTCCACATGACTGCATGCAGAATCACCCCCTGGTTGTCCTCCATGAAGAGGTTCAGTGGGCTCTTGCCTGACGGACAAAAACTCTTCCGTACCAGAGCAGGCAGAACCACAGAGGGAGTGCTTCACGCAAGAGAAGAGCAAATGTCTTCTCCTGCTCACTTCTTCCTTCCGCTTCCCCACTGAGCCATTTCCAGACGCTCTGCTCGTGAGGCTGGGAGGTGGTGTTCCGACTTTCTCACACACAAACTGGAGCGCTGGTCTCCACATGCACCTCAGCTCAGTGTGGATCCCAGTGTGCAAGAACGCCTGTCACCTCCTGCCAGGGTGCCCCTAGAGGGGAGCTGTGCTTTGCCCCAGCTGCCTGCTTTCCCATCTCTCAGAGCCTCCGGAGAACAGTCTGTAGTGCCTGGTCCTGATGTGGTGGGCCGGGGAAACCTCCATCGTGGTGAGGAATCCAAGGAGCCTCTCTGAGAACGTGACATCCTCCTTCTGATTCCCCGTCATCTTAGCTAGCTCCTGGGTCCCTGAGGACGCCCTCAGCGGCTGTGCCTTCCTTCCACCCAGCCTAGCAGCTTTGGCCAGCAAAGCTTAGCACGGGGCGAGTTTTCCTCCCTTGCTGGCACTGATCTGCCCTCCGCTATTTGGCTGCAGATCCTGTTGGTGAGCGAGGTCTGTTGGCGGACAGACTCTGCCTGAAACAAGGCTCTGGTATCCCAGGAAGGATGAGGAGATGGACATGCCCTGGCACGGCCAAACCATTCAGTGCACTGGTGAACCACCCAGTGCCACTGCTTGCGGGTTTCAGTGAGGAAGAAGTGAAGCCTTGGTCTCTGGGGACAGCAGGAAGGTGCCCACTGCCTAGATGATGAGTATGCACAGTGAATGTGCCTGGAAGTGCAGGCAGGAGGAGAGTGTGGGGAGCATTGCCTGCTTTCAAGCCCAGCGATGCCTTCAGGAGACCTTCCTCCGCACCTGGGAGATGGTGATTGCCTGAAGGTGACCAGTGTCTAACTCGCTACCTGGAGCTGAGGGTAGAGGTCAAAGAAATTGCCAGGTATGGTTGAAAAGCATACCTAAATACCTAAAAGTGTTTTGGGGTTTTTTTTGATCTTGTTTTTTGTCTTTGTTTCTCACCATCTTATTTTGGTTTTGAGTGTTAATAATTGACATGCATCTTCCCCAGGCTGAGTCTGTTTTGAGGGTACCTGGTATTTGATCTCCCTGTCTTTGTCTTGACCCATGAGTCTTTTCACCTTCTTTTCTCCCCCTACCTTGTTGAGGAGGGGGCTTGAGAAAGAGTGGGTGGGCGTCTGGCATCCAGTCCGGGACAAGCCCACCAGAGGACATGACAAAGCTACTCCATGACAGCACAATAAGAAGCCTTTGAGAAACATGACCATAAGGAAGAAATAAGAAGATGGAGGACGGGACCAGGAGCACAGCCAGGAAAGAACATGGACAAGACTCCCATCTGACACCTTTCTGAGAACTGGGTAATTGCAATTATGCTTGGCGAGAATAAAAGCACACATGGGACAATAGCACGACTCAGGCTCAAAAAGGATCACATCTGAAAAACATTTCCCATGGTCTTCTTTAAACTGTCGAGAGCTGCAGGTCGGGCGTAGATGAAGTGGAAGAAAACCCACCGTGCTTTTTCATTTTTCTGGCATTCTAATAATCCATTTATGTTCACTTTTGTCCTAAGCGAGCGCATTCTGGGGACAGAAAAGCTTAGTGTGGACGATCACGCAGGTGATTATTCGCAATCTCTGGGTAATATTTGTATTAGTTAGGGTCTTCCTTCGGGCAGATTATTTTTTCACTTTCAGATAACCTCCTTTGTAATATTTAGAGCCATGGCAAAGGAGAGCAGGACACCTGTAACTGATCTCCTTCTGCTGGGCTTCCTGACCTCCCTGGGTGGACACGTGGCCCCAGGTGCCATTATCTTCTCCATGTATCTTCTAACCCTGATGGGCAACCACCTCCTCATTGTCACTGCGTGGAGCAATAAGCACCTCCAGACCTTACCGCATTTCTTCCTCGTCAGGCTTCCTTTGTGGCGATTTGCTACCCCACCACCGGTGTGCCAAAAATGAGGCAGACTTTCCTTGCCACCAGGAAGACCATTGGCGTTGCCTGCTGACTGGCACAGTCGTCTTCCCCTTGCTTGCTGGCTATCACTGAGCTGAGGGTCCTTCAAAATGTCCATCAGTCTTTGGCAATAATCCACATCCCATACAGCCTGAGCATCCCTACATGAGAAGCCAGCATCCTCGCTCCTAGGACGAGCTTCTTACAGCTCCTAAGGCACGTGTCAATCTCCGCATAGGCTAAAGGCCTTTCCACATACCCCAAATTGCATCTTCAGCTGTGCAGCACTGAAAAGGGTGCGAACCAAGCAGGAGATGTGCTTGTGATCAGGGCCATGCTTGCAGTAGTCCTCGGGAACTGCTTGCTGGGTGAGGGGACGAGAATTTTTCCTCAAAAATATCCAGTCGTCTGTCAGAATCTCTGTTCTTTCTATGGTAGACTATTGCTAGTGTTGCAAAGGGGGTAACTGCACTTGCACAGAACCTTTCTGGATCAGAGCTGGAGCCTGACAGTAGTGCCGCCTCAGAAACCGAGGCAAGCTGCCCCAGGCTTGGAGGAGACCAAGGACTAGAGAGCAGCCATGGGTCTCTGGGCGCTGGGTGCTGTCCTGGAGCTGCAGTGCCCATGGGGCTGTTGGATTCACAGGGAGTGGTGAGTCCATTTGTGTGGCCGATACCAGTACTAACTGGTGAATTGCCTCAGCCCTGCCAATCTGGACAGCAGCTGGGCCCTGCCAGGTGCTCCAGGACCGTATGAGGTACCTCTCTCATGTGCCTGTGCTTGTGCGTGCTGGCTGTGGACCCGAGATGAGGCAATGGAAAGGAAGGCAAGGGGGGATGAGGTTGTGGGCTGTCACCAGGTGTTCTTGTCTCTAGATGCCCACTGCTGCCACCCTTTGGAGCCATTCTCCACTTGAGCCTCCTCCCCCAGCACAGCTCCATCCAGGCCTAGAGGACGTCCCTTCCCCAAGAGACAGAGGGGCTGCTGACCTCATCCCTTGGCCTCCTGCCGCCATGGGCTCCTCCCTCAAGGACAGCAGTTTTACGGGCTCTCTGTTGAGAGAACGTTCTCCAGGGCCTTGTGCTCCAGGCCCATCTGGGAACACATGCAGCAAGGCTGACTGTTGCCCAATGCCTGTGGAGTAGCCAGGCATGTCTTCCTCAGCTCCAAGGGACGGGGCACAGCAGGCAGCCCAGTGCACTGAGTCCTCCCCTCTCTTTCCTCTGGGACTGAGGAAGGGTCTTCTTTTGTGCCCACCCTAACCCTCTCCAAAAAGCCACCGTCTTTCCTGAGCAGACTAGAAGACTTGCCTCAGAAGAAAGGAGGACTCGGAGGCCCGGATTTCGATGCAGCACAACTTTAATGAGTCTGAAAATGAAGAGGAGGTGGCTCACAGGGAGCGCCAGGGGCAGGCACTGAGATGTGCTGGAGCTTCTGCAGGGGTTCCGTCTGCTTGCCCTGCAGCGGGAGGGAGGCGAACACGTCCCCGCCAGGCTGGCACTGGGAGACAGCGACAGCATAGGAAGGAGAGAGAGAGTAGAGTAGAAGAAGAAGCAGAAGCAGAAGAATGGCCCAAAGCTCTAAATGCAATGCCCCAAAGCTCTATCTTCTGTCAAGCACCATGTTCTGAGGTCTTGGAGGTTCGTGCCCGGGGACATCGCCTGCAGCTTTAGCAGGGCTGACATCTGCTGCCACAGTAGCGGCTGGTAATGCAGGAGAGGTCAAAGCCTCCGGAGGAGATGGGCACTCCCTGAGAGCTGAGGATGCTGCCAGCAGCGGCGGAGGTGGAGGATCCCACAACGGTGTTCTGCGGGAAGGAGCTGAGGATGGGTCCGGGCAGGGTCACCACCACAGGAGAGGGCTCGATGACGACGGTGGAGCTCTGGCACTGCCTGAAACAGGGCTCATTGCAGCTGTTGGCCAGCGGGGTTGGGCCGCAGGGCTGGCATGGCGGGCACGGGGTGCAGCAGGACATGTCTCTGGGCTGGAGGGGCACCTGCGAGAGAGGGCGGGGGAAGCAGAAAACAGGGACACATGAGCAGCAGCACTGCGCCTGACCATGGGGAAGCCAAGGTCCCTACTTGCCCAGCACAGGCTGTCCAGCTGAAAGCCGAAGAGTCACTTCAGCTAAGTGCCAGGCTCTCCCAGTGGAAGACGTTCTCTGCCCTTCCCTCTACCATGAGACACAGCTCCCAGCCCAGGGCTGGGACAGCCCCTGTCAGCTGAGACAGACATTGGGGAAAGACCTGATCTTGGAGCAGGAGGAGAAGAGGCTTCACACTCACCTGATTCCCTATGAGAAGGAGGCGAGAGAAGCGGATGAGAGAGCTGAGAGTTGGGCTGCCTTTTATAGTAGTCCTGCACTGCCTCAGGCCCAGAGGCAGCCTTTGGGGAAGTAATAATTTTCTGACAAGTTCACGTCAAACGCAAAGCGTCTCAGCTAATGGCATGGGCTGTGTCCTGGTTTCCTGCGCTGCTGCCTTTTCATTTCCTGGTGATGCCACGTGCTTCCCCATAGGAAGGCTTCTGTAATTTCCAGAATGAGAGTCCCTTGGCTTTCTGGGGAAGAAAGACGTCATCGCAGGCACAAGACTCAGCTCAAGTGCTGGTGGCATCCCGTGCAGGCAGGTGATGTGCACCTGGGTCATTCCTGTGGGCTTGTTTGTGGCAAAGTTGCCAGGAACTAGGCACCGCTCTCCTGCTTCTCGTCCACATGCCTAAGGACTCCCGGGTAAGATGACATGCCACACCCTTTTCTCTTGCTCCTCCCACCTCTCTCTGATGGTTGCTCCTTGTTGCATGCAGGTGGGCTTCTGCTGGGAGTGTTGGACCCTACTGCAACACTAACAGTGCTGTTGGGAACATTTTGCTGGACGCATTTGTCACATTCTCTCCCTGTGCAAGCCCTGCAGGTCACCAGGAGCATGTCTGGGTTCTGTGTTTTTCGCCGGGGTATATGAGTCCTATTCTGTCAGTGTGGATGATGTGAGGTCCTGGAGACTGAACGAGTGCCTGAAGCAGACACTTGCTGTAAAGGCACTTTGGGGAGGCTGAGAGGAAGTCAAGTTCGTACCGCAGGAGTCAATCGCTATGAAATTATCCAAGCAGAGATGAGGTGTTGAAGAGCAGAGCTATGTCACAGCTGGAAAGAGGCCTTTGGGAATGGAGTCTTGTGTCCACCCAGACCCTGGGGATGTTTTGTCTCTGCCTGGTCCTGTATCAGTTCAGACTGTACCTATAGCAGAGGTGAACAGGAGTGATCTTGAAGGGGGCCTTTTCCACTCCCAGGACACAGACCTCGTGCCCAGCTGGGTACCATACGGCCAGAGAAAATGATCATGAACACCGCCCTAAACATGGAATGTTTGGGGTCACTGAGATCACCATGAGACGCAAGATGCTGGAAGGTTCCTGGCAGCCTTCTGTTGCCTGACAGTGGACTGTATGATCTGTTCCTTTGCCTACTACCTAAATTTTGAGGTGGCCAAGACCCCTTTGACCATGTGACGGTGAGTTTGGAGGCAGCACTTCTCCAGCAGGTGTGTCTGCCTGAGGGGATGCTCAAACACCTTCTGACTTTGGGAGCTGTTAAAAGCCCAGCTGCTGCCACACTGCTCAAGGAAGACTCTCCAAGTGCTGAAAACCCCGGCCCTGGCCCTATGGAAACTATGGTGTAGCAAAGATTGCAACTTGATTCGTCTCCTTGGGATGAGTGACAGTCTGTCATCTCTCTAGAGAGCCTCCCTGGGTCAGCAGCGTGGGGATGTGAGGAGGTCTGTCTGGAGCAGCAGCTGAAGAGATTTTCTCCACTCCCCACAGGGAGGTTGGGAGGCTGCTTTCAGGTGGCAGAGGAAGGAGAAGATAGGAACCTGCAAGCACCAACACCCTCTTTCTCGGAAGTCTGTGGGCAGTGTGTGAAAGGGAAAGCATGACGCACTCCTGTATTTTCTGGCAGTCCTGGTGGGACTTGCAGCCTTTGGTGAGATGCGTCTTTGAGGCTAACAAGGATTGGAGCAAGAGGAGGTGCGGATGCAGGCCTCTGCGATGCTGCTGTGCATGGGTAAATGGAAACCTTGGGTAAACTCAGAGAGGTTCTCCTCTGTGCTGTCTGTGGAGAACTCCCAGATGCTTTTCCATGTGCGGGATGCCAAGCTGCAGGACGGCACCAGCTGTCCCTCCACTGAGCCCACATGATTACCCACTACTTGCAGCATCACACAGAAAGAGGGAGTGTGTGGGTGTGTGTTCCCTGTGGAGTGCTTCCCTCCCCAGCACTGTTTGCTTATAGACCTCAGCTTGTCCAGCAGTAGCGTGTTGCGGTTGTGGTGAGGCTGGGTCTCTGGCTCCGCAGCCTGTGCAGCAAAGACAACTGTCATTAACAGCATGCTGGTGTGACTTTTGTGTCTGAGATCAGACCCAGGGTCTTGAGCAAGGAGCAAAGTAGCCCAATGAAACCGTCAGGTTCACGCAGGGCCTGGACTTGTGGGAGAGCTATTGAGGGATGCCACCAGAACACCACTAGGCTCCATCCAACCCCCTGAGCTGAAGCTAAGTGCAGCAGGGCAATGAGTGTTCAAAAGATGTATGCGACTGGCTTGTCATGCTCGTATTCTTCCCTCAGCCTCCTCTGCAGCGCACTGTTGCAGAAGGGATCCCTTGTTGTGAGACATGAGTGCTCTTGTGGCTTTAAGTCCTAGCCAAAACAGCCAGAGGAAGGAAAATCTCTTCCTAGGCGTGCACCTGGACATCAGCCAAATGCTCAGCCTGCAAAAAAAAAGACCCATCAGCTAGAGACTGGGGAAGATGTCCTGTTCAGCCGGATTCCCACCAATGTTCCAAGCTCTGGCTTTGCTTTTCCTGTCCCTCCTCCACCTCAGGGCAATCACCACAGCCTTGATGGGAGGAATCCACACGTCCCAGTTTCCTGACAGAAAACAGCTCTTCACTGCTTTTCTAGGAATGAGCTTGTCCCTCTGTGCATAGTCTGTATAAAATTGGAGTGTGTGAGAAGCAGAGACAGAAGAGAGAGAATCTTCAAGAGGCAAAGAGATTGAAGCGTGTGAAGAACAGAGATGTCCTGTGCCTGAGAGGGATGGAAGAGGGATGAGAGGGATGGAAGGGTGCAGGCAGGCAGAGGTTCTGCATTAACCCGCTCAGTTAACATGCTCACTTCTTCTCTGCTTCCTTGTCTGCGCTGACAGCTGGAAAGCTGGATGCATATTGCACGTGTCGAGAGCTCAGGGGTTGATTCTTCCACATGACTGCATGCAGAATCACCCCCGGATGTCCTCCATGAAGAGGTTCAGTGGGCTCTTGCCTGACGGACAAAAACTCTTCCGTACCAGAGCAGGCAGAACCACAGAGGGAGTGCTTCACGCAAGAGAAGAGCAAATGTCTTCTCCTGCTCACTTCTTCCTTCCGCTTCCCCACTGAGCCATTTCCAGACGCTCTGCTCGTGAGGCTGGGAGGTGGTGTTCCGACTTTCTCACACACAAACTGGAGCGCTGGTCTCCACATGCACCTCAGCTCAGTGTGGATCCCAGTGTGCAAGAACGCCTGTCACCTCCTGCCAGGGTGCCCCTAGAGGGGAGCTGTGCTTTGCCCCAGCTGCCTGCTTTCCCATCTCCCAGAGCCTCCGGAGAACAGTCTGTAGTGCCTGGTCCTGATGTGGTGGGCCGGGGAAACCTCCATCGTGGTGAGGAATCCAAGGAGCCTCTCTGAGAACGTGACATCCTCCTTCTGATTCCCCGTCATCTTAGCTAGCTCCTGGGTCCCTGAGGACGCCCTCCGCGGCTGTGCCTTCCTTCCACCCAGCCTAGCAGCTTTGGCCAGCAAAGCTTAGCACGGGGTGAGTTTTCCTCCCTTGCTGGCACTGATCTGCCCTCCGCTATTTGGCTGCAGATCCTGTTGGTGAGCGAGGTCTGTTGGCGGACAGACTCTGCCTGAAACAAGGCTCTGGTATCCCAGGAAGGATGAGGAGATGGACATGCCCTGGCACGGCCAAACCATTCAGTGCACTGGTGAACCACCCAGTGCCACTGCTTGCGGGTTTCAGTGAGGAAGAAGAGAAGCCTTGGTCTCTGGGGACAGCAGGAAGGTGCCCACTGCCTAGATGATGAGTATGCACAGTGAATGTGCCTGGAAGTGCAGGCAGGAGGAGAGTGTGGGGAGCATTGCCTGCTTTCAAGCCCAGCGATGCCTTCAGGAGACCTTCCTCCGCACCTGGGAGATGGTGATTGCCTGAAGGTGACCAGTGTCTAACTCGCTACCTGGAGCTGAGGGTAGAGGTCAAAGAAATTGCCAGGTATGGTTGAAAAGCATACCTAAATACCTAAAAGTGTTTTGGGGTTTTTTTTGATCTTGTTTTTTGTCTTTGTTTCTCACCATCTTATTTTGGTTTTGAGTGTTAATAATTGACATGCATCTTCCCCAGGCTGAGTCTGTTTTGAGGGTACCTGGTATTTGATCTCCCTGTCTTTGTCTTGACCCATGAGTCTTTTCACCTTCTTTTCTCCCCCTACCTTGTTGAGGAGGGGGCTTGAGAAAGAGTGGGTGGGCGTCTGGCATCCAGTCCGGGACAAGCCCACCAGAGGACATGACAAAGCTACTCCATACAGCACAATAAGAAGCCTTTGAGAAACATGACCATAAGGAAGAAATAAGAAGATGGAGGACGGGACCAGGAGCACAGCCAGGAAAGAACATGGACAAGACTCCCATCTGACACCTTTCTGAGAACTGGGTAATTGCAATTATGCTTGGCGAGAATAAAAGCACACATGGGACAATAGCACGACTCAGGCTCAAAAAGGATCACATCTGAAAAACATTTCCCATGGTCTTCTTTAAACTGTCGAGAGCTGCAGGTCGGGCGTAGATGAAGTGGAAGAAAACCCACCGTGCTTTTTCATTTTTCTGGCATTCTAATAATCCATTTATGTTCACTTTTGTCCTAAGCGAGCGCATTCTGGGGACAGAAAAGCTTAGTGTGGACGATCATGCAGGTGATTATTCGCAATCTCTGGGTAATATTTGTATTAGTTAGGGTCTTCCTTCGGGCAGATTATTTTTTCACTTTCAGATAACCTCCTTTGTAATATTTAGAGCCATGGCAAAGGAGAGCAGGACACCTGTAACTGATCTCCTTCTGCTGGGCTTCCTGACCTCCCTGGGTGGGCACGTGGCCCCAGGTGCCATTATCTTCTCCATGTATCTTCTAACCCTGATGGGCAACCACCTCCTCATTGTCACTGCGTGGAGCAATAAGCACCTCCAGACCTTACCGCATTTCTTCCTCGTCAGGCTTCCTTTGTGGCGATTTGCTACACCACCACCGGTGTGCCAAAAATGAGGCAGACTTTCCTTGCCACCAGGAAGACCATTGGCGTTGCCTGCTGACTGGCACAGTCGTCTTCCCCTTGCTTGCTGGCTATCACTGAGCTGAGGGTCCTTCAAAATGTCCATCAGTCTTTGGCAATAATCCACATCCCATACAGCCTGAGCATCCCTACATGAGAAGCCAGCATCCTCGCTCCTAGGACGAGCTTCTTACAGCTCCTAAGGCACGTGTCAATCTCCGCATAGGCTAAAGGCCTTTCCACATACCCCAAATTGCATCTTCAGCTGTGCAGCACTGAAAAGGGTGCGAACCAAGCAGGAGATGTGCTTGTGATCAGGGCCATGCTTGCAGTAGTCCTCGGGAACTGCTTGCTGGGTGAGGGGACGAGAATTTTTCCTCAAAAATATCCAGTCGTCTGTCAGAATCTCTGTTCTTTCTATGGTAGACTATTGCTAGTGTTGCAAAGGGGGTAACTGCACTTGCACAGAACCTTTCTGGATCAGAGCTGCAGCCTGGCAGTGGTGCCGCCTCAGAAGCCGAGGCAAGCTGCCCCAGGCTTGGAGGAGACCAAGGACTAGAGAGCAGCCATGGGTCTCTGGGCGCTGTGTGCTGTCCTGGAGCTGCAGTGCCCATGGGGCTGTTGGATTCACAGGGAGTGGTGAGTCCATTTGTGTGGCCGATACCAGTACTAACTGGTGAATTGCCTCAGCCCTGCCAATCTGGACAGCAGCTGGGCCCTGCCAGGTGCTCCAGGACCGTATGAGGTACCTCTCTCATGTGCCTGTGCTTGTGCGTGCTGGCTGTGGACCCGAGATGAGGCAATGGAAAGGAAGGCAAGGGGGGATGAGGCTGTGGGCTGTCACCAGGTGTTCTTGTCTCTAGATGCCCACTGCTGCCACCCTTTGGAGCCATTCTCCACTTGAGCCTCCTCCCCCAGCACAGCTCCATCCAGGCCTAGAGGACGTCCCTTCCCCAAGAGACAGAGGGGCTGCTGACCTCATCCCTTGGCCTCCTGCCGCCATGGGCTCCTCCCTCAAGGACAGCAGTTTTACGGGCTCTCTGTTGAGAGAACGTTCTCCAGGGCCTTGTGCTCCAGGCCCATCTGGGAACACACGCAGCAAGGCTGACTGTTGCCCAATGCCTGTGGAGTAGCCAGGCATGTCTTCCTCAGCTCCAAGGGACGGGACACAGCAGGCAGCCCAGTGCACTGAGTCCTCCCCTCTCTTTCCTCTGGGACTGAGGAAGGGTCTTCTTCTGTGCCCACCCTAACCCTCTTCAAAAAGCCACCTTCTTTCCTGAGCAGACTAGAAGACTTGCCTCAGAAGAAAGGAGGACTCGGAGGCCCGGGCTTGGATGCAGCACAACTTTAATGAGTCTGAAAATGAAGAGGAGGTGGCTCACAGGGAGCGCCAGGGGCAGGCACTGAGATGTGCTGGAGCTTCTGCAGGGGTTCCGTCTGCTTGCCCTGCAGCGGGAGGGAGGCGAACACGTCCCCGCCAGGCTGGCACTGGGAGACAGCGACAGCATAGGAAGGAGAGAGAGAGTAGAGTAGAAGAAGAAGCAGAAGCAGAAGAATGGCCCAAAGCTCTAAATGCAATGCCCCAAAGCTCTATCTTCTGTCAAGCACCATGTTCTGAGGTCTTGGAGGTTCGTGCCCGGGGACATCGCCTGCAGCTTTAGCAGGGCTGACATCTGCTGCCACAGTAGCGGCTGGTAATGCAGGAGAGGTCAAAGCCTCCGGAGGAGATGGGCACTCCCTGAGAGCTGAGGATGCTGCCAGCAGCGGCGGAGGTGGAGGATCCCACAACGGTGTTCTGCGGGAAGGAGCTGAGGATGGGTCCGGGCAGGGTCACCACCACAGGAGAGGGCTCGATGACGACGGTGGAGCTCTGGCACTGCCTGAAACAGGGCTCATTGCAGCTGTTGGCCAGCGGGGTTGGGCCGCAGGGCTGGCATGGCGGGCACGGGGTGCAGCAGGACATGTCTCTGGGCTGGAGGGGCACCTGCGAGAGAGGGCGGGGGAAGCAGAAAACAGGGACACATGAGCAGCAGCACTGCGCCTGACCATGGGGAAGCCAAGGTCCCTACTTGCCCAGCACAGGCTGTCCAGCTGAAAGCCGAAGAGTCACTTCAGCTAAGTGCCAGGCTCTCCCAGTGGAAGACGTTCTCTGCCCTTCCCTCTACCATGAGACACAGCTCCCAGCCCAGGGCTGGGACAGCCCCTGTCAGCTGAGACAGACATTGGGGAAAGACCTGATCTTGGAGCAGGAGGAGAAGAGGCTTCACACTCACCTGATTCCCTATGAGAAGGAGGCGAGAGAAGCAGATGAGAGAGCTGAGAGTTGGGCTGCCTTTTATAGTAGTCCTGCACTGCCTCAGGCCCAGAGGCAGCCTTTGGGGAAGTAATAATTTTCTGACAAGTTCACGTCAAACGCAAAGCGTCTCAGCTAATGGCATGGGCTGTGTCCTGGTTTCCTGCGCTGCTGCCTTTTCATTTCCTGGTGATGCCACGTGCTTCCCCATAGGAAGGCTTCTGTAATTTCCAGAATGAGAGTCCCTTGGCTTTCTGGGGAAGAAAGATGTCATCGCAGGCACAAGACTCAGCTCAAGTGCTGGTGGCATCCCGTGCAGGCAGGTGATGTGCACCTGGGTCATTCCTGTGGGCTTGTTTGTGGCAAAGTTGCCAGGAACTAGGCACCGCTCTCCTGCTTCTCGTCCACATGCCTAAGGACTCCCGGGTAAGATGACATGCCACACCCTTTTCTCTTGCTCCTCCCACCTCTCTCTGATGGTTGCTCCTTGTTGCATGCAGGTGGGCTTCTGCTGGGAGTGTTGGACCCTACTGCAACACTAACAGTGCTGTTGGGAACATTTTGCTGGACGCATTTGTCACATTCTCTCCCTGTGCAAGCCCTGCAGGTCACCAGGAGCATGTCTGGGTTCTGTGTTTTTCGCCGGGGTATATGAGTCCTATTCTGTCAGTGTGGATGATGTGAGGTCCTGGAGACTGAACGAGTGCCTGAAGCAGACACTTGCTGTAAAGGCACTTTGGGGAGGCTGAGAGGAAGTCAAGTTCGTACCGCAGGAGTCAATCGCTATGAAATTATCCAAGCAGAGATGAGGTGTTGAAGAGCAGAGCTATGTCACAGCTGGAAAGAGGCCTTTGGGAATGGAGTCTTGTGTCCACCCAGACCCTGGGGATGTTTTGTCTCTGCCTGGTCCTGTATCAGTTCAGACTGTACCTATAGCAGAGGTGAACAGGAGTGGTCTTGAAGGGGGCCTTTTCCACTCCCAGGACACAGACCTCGTGCCCAGCTGGGTACCATACGGCCAGAGAAAATGATCATGAACACCGCCCTAAACATGGAATGTTTGGGGTCACTGAGATCACCATGAGACGCAAGATGCTGGAAGGTTCCTGGCAGCCTTCTGTTGCCTGACAGTGGACTGTATGATCTGTTCCTTTGCCTTCTACATAAATTTTGAGGTGGCCAAGACCCCTTTGACCATGTGACGGTGAGTTTGGAGGCAGCACTTCTCCAGCAGGTGTGTCTGCCTGAGGGGATGCTCAAACACCTTCTGACTTTGGGGGCTGTTAAAAGCCCAGCTGCTGCCACACTGCTCAAGGAAGACTCTCCAAGTGCTGAAAACCCCGGCCCTGGCCCTATGGAAACTATGCTGTAGCAAAGATTGCAACTTGATTCGTCTCCTTGGGATGAGTGACAGTCTGTCATCTCTCTAGAGAGCCTCCCTGGGTCAGCAGCGTGGGGATGTGAGGAGGTCTGTCTGGAGCAGCAGCTGAAGAGATTTTCTCCACTCCCCACAGGGAGGTTGGGAGGCTGCTTTCAGGTGGCAGAGGAAGGAGAAGATAGGAACCTGCAAGCACCAACACCCTCTTTCTCGGAAGTCTGTGGGCAGTGTGTGAAAGGGAAAGCATGACGCACTCCTGTATTTTCTGGCAGTCCTGGTGGGACTTGCAGCCTTTGGTGAGATGCGTCTTTGAGGCTAACAAGGATTGGAGCAAGAGGAGGTGCGGACGCAGGCCTCTGCGATGCTGCTGTGCATGGGTAAATGGAAACCTTGGGTAAACTCAGAGAGGTTCTCCTCTGTGCTGTCTGTGGAGAACTCCCAGATGCTTTTCCATGTGCGGGATGCCAAGCTGCAGGACGGCACCAGCTGTCCCTCCACTGAGCCCACATGATTACCCACTACTTGCAGCATCACACAGAAAGAGGGAGTGTGTGGGTGTGTGTTCCCTGTGGAGTGCTTCCCTCCCCAGCACTGTTTGCTTATAGACCTCAGCTTGTCCAGCAGTAGCGTGTTGCGGTTGTGGTGAGGCTGGGTCTCTGGCTCCGCAGCCTGTGCAGCAAAGACAACTGTCATTAACAGCATGCTGGTGTGACTTTTGTGTCTGAGATCAGACCCAGGGTCTTGAGCAAGGAGCAAAGTAGCCCAATGAAACCGTCAGGTTCACGCAGGGCCTGGACTTGTGGGAGAGCTATTGAGGGATGCCACCAGAACACCACTAGGCTCCATCCAACCCCCTGAGCTGAAGCTAAGTGCAGCAGGGCAATGAGTGTTCAAAAGATGTATGCGACTGGCTTGTCATGCTCGTATTCTTCCCTCAGCCTCCTCTGCAGCGCACTGTTGCAGAAGGGATCCCTTGTTGTGAGACATGAGTGCTCTTGTGGCTTTAAGTCCTAGCCAAAACAGCCAGAGGAAGGAAAATCTCTTCCTAGGCGTGCACCTGGACATCAGCCAAATGCTCAGCCTGCAAAAAAAAAGACCCATCAGCTAGAGACTGGGGAAGATGTCCTGTTCAGCCGGATTCCCACCAATGTTCCAAGCTCTGGCTTTGCTTTTCCTGTCCCTCCTCCACCTCAGGGCAATCACCACAGCCTTGATGGGAGGAATCCACACGTCCCAGTTTCCTGACAGAAAACAGCTCTTCACTGCTTTTCTAGGAATGAGCTTGTCCCTCTGTGCATAGTCTGTATAAAATTGGAGTGTGTGAGAAGCAGAGACAGAAGAGAGAGAATCTTCAAGAGGCAAAGAGATTGAAGCGTGTGAAGAACAGAGATGTCCTGTGCCTGAGAGGGATGGAAGAGGGATGAGAGGGATGGAAGGGTGCAGGCAGGCAGAGGTTCTGCATTAACCCGCTCGGTTAACATGCTCACTTCTTCTCTGCTTCCTTGTCTGCGCTGACAGCTGGAAAGCTGGATGCATATTGCACGTGTCGAGAGCTCAGGGGTTGATTCTTCCACATGACTGCATGCAGAATCAACCCCTGGTTGTCCTCCATGAAGAGGTTCAGTGGGCTCTTGCCTGACGGACAAAAACTCTTCCGTACCAGAGCAGGCAGAACCACAGAGGGAGTGCTTCACGCAAGAGAAGAGCAAATGTCTTCTCCTGCTCACTTCTTCCTTCCGCTTCCCCACTGAGCCATTTCCAGACGCTCTGCTCGTGAGGCTGGGAGGTGGTGTTCCGACTTTCTCACACACAAACTGGAGCGCTGGTCTCCACATGCACCTCAGCTCAGTGTGGATCCCAGTGTGCAAGAACGCCTGTCACCTCCTGCCAGGGTGCCCCTAGAGGGGAGCTGTGCTTTGCCCCAGCTGCCTGCTTTCCCATCTCCCAGAGCCTCCGGAGAACAGTCTGTAGTGCCTGGTCCTGATGTGGTGGGCCGGGGAAACCTCCATCGTGGTGAGGAATCCAAGGAGCCTCTCTGAGAACGTGACATCCTCCTTCTGATTCCCCGTCATCTTAGCTAGCTCCTGGGTCCCTGAGGACGCCCTCAGCGGCTGTGCCTTCCTTCCACCCAGCCTAGCAGCTTTGGCCAGCAAAGCTTAGCACGGGGTGAGTTTTCCTCCCTTGCTGGCACTGATCTGCCCTCCGCTATTTGGCTGCAGATCCTGTTGGTGAGCGAGGTCTGTTGGCGGACAGACTCTGCCTGAAACAAGGCTCTGGTATCCCAGGAAGGATGAGGAGATGGACATGCCCTGGCACGGCCAAACCATTCAGTGCACTGGTGAACCACCCAGTGCCACTGCTTGCGGGTTTCAGTGAGGAAGAAGTGAAGCCTTGGTCTCTGGGGACAGCAGGAAGGTGCCCACTGCCTAGATGATGAGTATGCACAGTGAATGTGCCTGGAAGTGCAGGCAGGTGGAGAGTGTGGGGAGCATTGCCTGCTTTCAAGCCCAGCGATGCCTTCAGGAGACCTTCCTCCGCACCTGGGAGATGGTGATTGCCTGAAGGTGACCAGTGTCTAACTCGCTACCTGGAGCTGAGGGTAGAGGTCAAAGAAATTGCCAGGTATGGTTGAAAAGCATACCTAAATACCTAAAAGTGTTTTGGGGTTTTTTTTGATCTTGTTTTTTGTCTTTGTTTCTCACCATCTTATTTTGGTTTTGAGTGTTAATAATTGACATGCATCTTCCCCAGGCTGAGTCTGTTTTGAGGGTACCTGGTATTTGATCTCCCTGTCTTTGTCTTGACCCATGAGTCTTTTCACCTTCTTTTCTCCCCCTACCTTGTTGAGGAGGGGGCTTGAGAAAGAGTGGGTGGGCGTCTGGCATCCAGTCCGGGACAAGCCCACCAGAGGACATGACAAAGCTACTCCATGACAGCACAATAAGAAGCCTTTGAGAAACATGACCATAAGGAAGAAATAAGAAGATGGAGGACGGGACCAGGAGCACAGCCAGGAAAGAACATGGACAAGACTCCCATCTGACACCTTTCTGAGAACTGGGTAATTGCAATTATGCTTGGCGAGAATAAAAGCACACATGGGACAATAGCACGACTCAGGCTCAAAAAGGATCACATCTGAAAAACATTTCCCATGGTCTTCTTTAAACTGTCGAGAGCTGCAGGTCGGGCGTAGATGAAGTGGAAGAAAACCCACCATGCTTTTTCATTTTTCTGGCATTCTAATAATCCATTTATGTTCACTTTTGTCCTAAGCGAGCGCATTCTGGGGACAGAAAAGCTTAGTGTGGACGATCATGCAGGTGATTATTCGCAATCTCTGGGTAATATTTGTATTAGTTAGGGTCTTCCTTCGGGCAGATTATTTTTTCACTTTCAGATAACCTCCTTTGTAATATTTAGAGCCATGGCAAAGGAGAGCAGGACACCTGTAACTGATCTCCTTCTGCTGGGCTTCCTGACCTCCCTGGGTGGGCACGTGGCCCCAGGTGCCATTATCTTCTCCATGTATCTTCTAACCCTGATGGGCAACCACCTCCTCATTGTCACTGCGTGGAGCAATAA
Source organism: Opisthocomus hoazin (assembly GCF_030867145.1). Classification (NCBI taxonomy): domain Eukaryota; kingdom Metazoa; phylum Chordata; class Aves; order Opisthocomiformes; family Opisthocomidae; genus Opisthocomus; species Opisthocomus hoazin. Next base: position 7,942,736 of record NC_134439.1, on the reverse strand, counting down.
GTACCTCCAGACCTTACCGCATTTCTTCCTCGACAGGCTTCCTTTGTGGCGATTTGCTACACCACCACCGGTGTGCCAAAAATGAGGCAGACTTTCCTTGCCACCAGGAAGACCATTGGCGTTGCCTGCTGACTGGCACAGTCGTCTTCCCCTTGCTTGCTGGCTATCACTGAGCTGAGGGTCCTTCAAAATGTCCATCACTCTTTGGCAATAATCCACATCCCATACAGCCTGAGCATCCCTACATGAGAAGCCAGCATCCTCTCTCCTAGGATGAGCTTCTTACAGCTCCTAAGGCACGTGTCAATCTCCGCATAGGCTAAAGGCCTTTCCACATACCCCAAATTGCATCTTCAGCTGTGCAGCACTGAAAAGGGTGCGAACCAAGCAGGAGATGTGCTTGTGATCAGGGCCATGCTTGCAGTAGTCCTCGGGAACTGCTTGCTGGGTGAGGGGACGAGAATTTTTCCTCAAAAATATCCAGTCGTCTGTCAGAATCTCTGTTCTTTCTATGGTAGACTATTGCTAGTGTTGCAAAGGGGGTAACTGCACTTGCACAGAACCTTTCTGGATCAGAGCTGGAGCCTGGCAGTGGTGCCGCCTCAGAAACCGAGGCAAGCTGCCCCAGGCTTGGAGGAGACCAAGGACTAGAGAGCAGCCATGGGTCTCTGGGCGCTGTGTGCTGTCCTGGAGCTGCAGTGCCCATGGGGCTGTTGGATTCACAGGGAGTGGTGAGTCCATTTGTGTGGCCGATACCAGTACTAACTGGTGAATTGCCTCAGCCCTGCCAATCTGGACAGCAGCTGGGCCCTGCCAGGTGCTCCAGGACCGTATGAGGTACCTCTCTCATGTGCCTGTGCTTGTGCGTGCTGGCTGTGGACCCGAGATGAGGCAATGGAAAGGAAGGCAAGGGGGGATGAGGCTGTGGGCTGTCACCAGGTGTTATTGTCTCTAGATGCCCACTGCTGCCACCCTTTGGAGCCATTCTCCACTTGAGCCTCCTCCCCCAGCACAGCTCCATCCAGGCCTAGAGGACGTCCCTTCCCCAAGAGACAGAGGGGCTGCTGACCTCATCCCTTGGCCTCCTGCCGCCATGGGCTCCTCCCTCAAGGACAGCAGTTTTACGGGCTCTCTGTTGAGAGAACGTTCTCCAGGGCCTTGTGCTCCAGGCCCATCTGGGAACACATGCAGCAAGGCTGACTGTTGCCCAATGCCTGTGGAGTAGCCAGGCATGTCTTCCTCAGCTCCAAGGGACGGGGCACAGCAGGCAGCCCAGTGCACTGAGTCCTCCCCTCTCTTTCCTCTGGGACTGAGGAAGGGTCTTCTTTTGTGCCCACCCTAACCCTCTTCAAAAAGCCACCTTCTTTCCTGAGCAGACTAGAAGACTTGCCTCAGAAGAAAGGAGGACTCGGAGGCCCGGGCTTGGATGCAGCACAACTTTAATGAGTCTGAAAAAGAAGAGGAGGTGGCTCACAGGGAGCGCCAGGGGCAGGCACTGAGATGTGCTGGAGCTTCTGCAGGGGTTCCGTCTGCTTGCCCTGCAGCGGGAGGGAGGCGAACACGTCCCCGCCAGGCTGGCACTGGGAGACAGCGACAGCATAGGAAGGAGAGAGAGAGTAGAGTAGAAGAAGAAGCAGAAGCAGAAGAATGGCCCAAAGCTCTAAATGCAATGCCCCAAAGCTCTATCTTCTGTCAAGCACCATGTTCTGAGGTCTTGGAGGTTCGTGCCCGGGGACATCGCCTGCAGCTTTAGCAGGGCTGACATCTGCTGCCACAGTAGCGGCTGGTAATGCAGGAGAGGTCAAAGCCTCCGGAGGAGATGGGCACTCCCTGAGAGCTGAGGATGCTGCCAGCAGCGGCGGAGGTGGAGGATCCCACAACGGTGTTCTGCGGGAAGGAGCTGAGGATGGGTCCGGGCAGGGTCACCACCACAGGAGAGGGCTCGATGACGACGGTGGAGCTCTGGCACTGCCTGAAACAGGGCTCATTGCAGCTGTTGGCCAGCGGGGTTGGGCCGCAGGGCTGGCATGGCGGGCATGGGGTGCAGCAGGACATGTCTCTGGGCTGGAGGGGCACCTGTGAGAGAGGGCAGGGGGAAGCAGAAAACAGGGACACATGAGCAGCAGCACTGCACCTGACCACGGGGAAGCCAAGGCCCCTACTTGCCCAGCACAGGCTGTCCAGCTGAAAGCTGAAGAGTCACTGCAGCTAAGTGCCAGGCTCTCCCAGTGGAAGACGTTCTCTGCCCTTCCCTCTACCATGAGACACAGCTCCCGGCCCAGGGCTGGGACAGCCCCTGTCAGCTGAGACAGACATTGGGGAAAGACCTGATCTTGGAGCAGGAGGAGAAGAGGCTTCACACTCACCTGATTCCCTATGAGAAGGAGGCGAGAGAAGCGGATGAGAGAGCTGAGAGTTGGGCTGCCTTTTATAGTAGTCCTGCACTGCCTCAGGCCCAGAGGCAGCCTTTGGGGAAGTAATAATTTTCTGACAAGTTCACGTCAAACGCAAAGCGTCTCAGCTAATGGCATGGGCTGTGTCCTGGTTTCCTGCGCTGCTGCCTTTTCATTTCCTGGTGATGCCACGTGCTTCCCCATAGGAAGGCTTCTGTAATTTCCAGAATGAGAGTCCCTTGGCTTTCTGGGGAAGAAAGACGTCATCGCAGGCACAAGACTCAGCTCAAGTGCTGGTGGCATCCCGTGCAGGCAGGTGATGTGCACCTGGGTCATTCCTGTGGGCTTGTTTGTGGCAAAGTTGCCAGGAACTAGGCACCGCTCTCCTGCTTCTCGTCCACATGCCTAAGGACTCCCGGGTAAGATGACATGCCACACACTTTTCTCTTGCTCCTCCCACCTCTCTCTGATGGTTGCTCCTTGTTGCATGCAGGTGGGCTTCTGCTGGGAGTGTTGGACCCTACTGCAACACTAACAGTGCTGCTGGGAACATTTTGCTGGACGCATTTGTCACATTCTCTCCCTGTGCAAGCCCTGCAGGTCACCAGGAGCATGCCTGGGGCCTGTTTTTTTCCCCAGGGTGTATGAGCCCGATTCTGTCAATGTGGATGATGTGAGGTCCTGGAGACTGAACGAGTGCCTGAAGCAGACACTTGCTGTAAAGACACTTTGGGGAGGCTGAGAGGAAGTCAAGTTCATATGCAGGAGTCAATCGCTATGAAATTTGTCAAGCAGAGATGAGGTGTTGAAGAGCAGAGCTTTGTCACAGCTGGAAAGAGGCCTTTGGGAAGAGAGTCCTGGGTCCAGCCAGACCCTGGGGATGTTTTGTCTCTGCCTGGTCCTGTATCAGTTCAGACTGTACCTATAGCAGAGGTGAACAGGAGTGGTCTTGAAGGGGGCCTTTTCCACTCCCAGGACACAGACCTTGTGCCCAGCTGGGTACCATACGGCCAGAGAAAATGATCACGGACACCGCCCTAAACACGGAATGGTTGGGCTCACTGAGATCACCATGAGACGCAAGATGCTGCAAGGTTCTTGGCAGCCTTCTGTTGCCTGACAGTGGACTGTATGATCTGTTCCTTTGCCTTCTACATAAATTTTGAGGTGGCCAAGACCCCTTTGACCATGTGACGGTGAGTTTGGAGGTAGCACTTCTCCAGCAGGTGTGTCTGCCTGAGGGGATGCTCAAACACCTTCTGACTTTGGGGGCTGTTAAAAGCCCAGCTGCTGCCGCACTGCTCAAGTAAGAATCTTCAAGTGCTGAAAAACCTGGCCCTGGCCCTATGGAAACTATGCTGTAGCAAAGATTGCAACTTGATTCCTCTCCTTGGGATGAGTGCCAGTCTGTCATCTCTCTAGAGAGCCTCCCTGGGTCAGCAGCGTGGGGATGTGAGGAGGTCTGTCTGGAGCAGCAGCTGAAGAGATTTTCTCCACTCCCCACAGGGAGGTTGGGAGGCTGTTTTCAGGTGGCAGAGGAAGGAGAAGATAGGAACCTGCAAGCACCAACACCCTCTTTCTCGGAAGTCTGTGGGCAACTTGTGAAAGGGAAAGCATGACGCAGTCCTGCATTTTCTGGCAGTCCTGGTGTGACTTGCAGCCTTTGGTGAGATGCGTCTTTGAGGCTAGCAAGGATTGGAGCAAGAGGAGGTGCGGACGCAGGCCTCTGCAATGCTGCTGTGCATGGGTAAATGGAAACCTTGGGTAAACTCAGAGAGGTTCTCCTCTGTGCTGTCTGTGGAGAACTCCCGGATGCTTTTCCATGTGCGGGATGCCAAGCTGCCGGATGGCACCAGCTGTCCCTCCACTGAGCCCACATGATTACCCACTACTTGCAGCATCACACAGAAAGAGGGAGTGTGTGGGTGTGTGTTCCCTGTGGAGTGCTTCCCTCCCCAGCACTGTTTGCTTATAGACCTCAGCTTGTCCAGCAGTAGCGTGTTGCGGTTGTGGTGAGGCTGGGTCTCTGGCTCCGCAGCCTGTGCAGCAGAGACAACTGTCATTAACAGCATGCTGGTGTGACTTTTGTGTCTGAGATCAGACCCAGGGTCTTGAGCAAGGAGCAAAGTAGCCCAATGAAACCGTCAGGTTCACGTAGGGCCTGGACTTGTGGGAGAGCTATTGTGGGATGCCACCAGAAAGCCACCAGGCTCCATCCAACCCCCTGAGCTGAAGCTAAGTGCAGCAGGGCAATGAGTGTTCAAAAGATGTATGCGACTGGCTTTTCATGCTCGTATTCTTCCCTCAGCCTCCTCTGCAGCGCACTGTTGCAGAAGGGATCCCTTGTTGTGAGACTTGACTGCTCTTGTGGCTTTATGTCGTAGCCAAAACAGCCAGAGGAAGGAAAATCTCTTCCTAGGCGTGCACCTGGACATCAGCCAAATGCTCAGCCTGTAAAAAAAAAGACCCATCAGCTAGAGACTGGGGAAGATGTCCTGTTCAGCCGGATTCCCATCAATGCTCCAAGCTCTGGCTTTGCTTTTCCTGTCCCTCCTCCACCTCAGGGGAATCACCACTACCTTGATGGGGGCAATCCCTGCATCCCAGTTTCCTGACAGAAAACAGCTCTTCACTGCTTTTCTAGGAATGAGCTTGTCCCTCTGTGCATAGTCTGTATAAAATTGGAGTGTGTGAGAAGCAGAGACAGAAGAGAGAGAATCTTCAAGAGGTAAAGAGATTGAAGCGTGTGAAGAACAGAGATGTGCCTGAGAGGGATGGAAGAGGGATGAGAGGGATGGAAGGGTGCAGGCAGGCAGAGGTTCTGCATTAACCCGCTCAGTTAACATGCTCACATCTTCTCTGCTTCCTTGTCTGCGCTGACAGCTGGAAAGCTGGATGCACATTGCATGTGTCGAGAGCTCAGGGGTTGATTCTTCCACATGACTGCATGCAGAATCACCCCCTGGTTGTCCTCCATGAAGAGGTTCAGTGGGCTCTTGCCTGACGGACAAAAACTCTTCCGTACCAGAGCAGGCAGAACCACAGAGGGAGTGCTTCACGCAAGAGAAGAGCAAATGTCTTCTCCTGCTCACTTCTTCCTTCCGCTTCCCCACTGAGCCATTTCCAGACGCTCTGCTCGTGAGGCTGGGAGGTGGTGTTTCGACTTTCTCACACACAAACTGGAGCGCTGGTCTCCACATGCACCTCAGCTCAGTGTGGATCCCAGTGTGCAAGAACGCCTGTCACCTCCTGCCAGGGTGCCCCTAGAGGGGAGCTGTGCTTTGCCCCAGCTGCCTGCTTTCCCGTCTCTCAGAGCCTCCGGAGAACAGTCTGTAGTGCCTGGTCCTGATGTGGTGGGCCGGGGAAACCTCCATTGCGGTGAGGAATCCAAGGAGCCTCTCTGAGAACGTGACATCCTCCTTCTGATTCCCCGTCATCTTGGCTGGCTCCTGGGTCCCTGAGGACGCCCTCAGCGGCTGTGCCTTCCTTCCACCCAGCCTAGCAGCTTTGGCCAGCAAAGCTTAGCACGGGGTGAGTTTTCCTCCCTTGCTGGCACTGATCTGCCCTCCGCTATTTGGCTGCAGATCCTGTTGGTGAGCGAGGTCTGTTGGCGGACAGACTCTCCCTGAAACAAGGCTCTGGTATCCCAGGAAGGATGAGGAGATGGACATGCCCTGGCACGGCCAAACCATTCAGTGCACTGGTGAACCACCCAGTGCCACTGCTTGCGGGTTTCAGTGAGGAAGAAGTGAAGCCTTGGTCTCTGGGGACAGCAGGAAGGTGCCCACTGCCTGGATGATGAGTATGCACAGTGAATGTGCCTGGAAGTACAGGCAGGTGGAGAGTGTGGGGAGCATTGCCTGCTTTCAAGCCCAGCGGTGCCTTCAGGAGACCTTCCTCCGCACCTGGGAGATGGTGATTGCCTGAAGGTGACCAGTGTCTAACTCGCTACCTGGAGCTGAGGGTAGAGGTCAAAGAAATTGCCAAGTATGGTTGAAAAGCATACCTAAATACCTAAAAGTGTTTTGGGGTTTTTTTTTGATCTTGTTTTTTGTCTTTGTTTCTCACCATCTTATTTTGGTTTTGAGTGTTAATAATTGACATGCATCTTCCCCAGGCTGAGTCTGTTTTGAGGGTACCTGGTATTTGATCTCCCTGTCTTTGTCTTGACCCATGAGTCTTTTCACCTTCTTTTCTCCCCCTGCCTTATTGAGGAGGGGGCTTGAGAAAGAGTGGGTGGGCATCTGGCATCCAGCCCGGGACAAGCCCACCAGAGGACATGACAAAGCTACTCCATACAGCACAATAAGAAGCCTTTGAGAAACATGACCATAAGGAAGAAATAAGAAGATGGAGGACGGGACCAGGAGCACAGCCAGGAAAGAACATGGACAAGACTCCCATCTGACACCTTTCTGAGAACTGGGTAATTGCAATTATGCTTGGCGAGAATAAAAGCACACATGGGACAATAGCATGGCTCAGGCTCAAAAAGGATCACATCTGAAAAACATTTCCCATGGTCTTCTTTAAACTGTCGAGAGCTGCAGGTCGGGCGTAGATGAGGTGGAAGAAAACCCACCGTGCTTTTTCATTTTTCTAGCATCCTAATAATCCATTTATGTTCACTTTTGTTCTAAGCGAGCGCATTCTGGGGACAGAAAAGCCTAGTGCGGACGATCATGCAGGTGATTATTCGCAATCTCTGGGTAATATTTGTATTAGTTAGGGTCTTCCTTCGGGCAGATTATTTTTTCACTTTCAGATAACCTCCTTTGTAATATTTAGAGCCATGGCAAAGGAGAGCAGGACACCTGTAACTGATCTCCTTCTGCTGGGCTTCCTGACCTCCCTGGGTGTGCACGTGGCCCCAGGTGCCATTATCTTCTCCATGTATCTTCTAACCCTGATGGGGAACCACCTCCTCATTGTCACTGCGTGGAGCAATAAGCACCTCCAGACCTTACCGCATTTCTTCCTCGTCAGGCTTCCTTTGTGGCGATTTGCTACCCCACCACCGGTGTGCCAAAAATGAGGCAGACTTTCCTTGCCACCAGGAAGACCATTGGCGTTGCCTGCTGACTGGCACAGTCGTCTTCCCCTTGCTTGCTGGCTATCACTGAGCTGAGGGTCCTTCAAAATGTCCATCAGTCTTTGGCAATAATCCACATCCCATACAGCCTGAGCATCCCTACATGAGAAGCCAGCATCCTCGCTCCTAGGACGAGCTTCTTACAGCTCCTAAGGCACGTGTCTATCTCCGCATAGGCTAAAGGCCTTTCCACATACCCCAGATTGCATCTTCAGCTGTGCAGCACTGAAAAGGGTGCGAACCAAGCAGGAGATGTGCTTGTGATCAGGGCCATGCTTGCAGTAGTCCTCGGGAACTGCTTGCTGGGTGAGGGGACGAGAATTTTTCCTCAAAAATATCCAGTCATCTGTCAGAATCTCTGTTCTTTCTATGGTAGACTATTGCTAGTGTTGCAAAGGGGGTAACTGCACTTGCACAGAACCTTTCTGGATCAGAGCTGGAGCCTGGCAGTGGTGCCGCCTCAGAAACCGAGGCAAGCTGCCCCAGGCTTGGAGGAGACCAAGGACTAGAGAGCAGCCATGGGTCTCTGGGCGCTGTGTGCTGTCCTGGAGCTGCAGTGCCCATGGGGCTGTTGGATTCACAGGGAGTGGTGAGTCCATTTGTGTGGCCAATACCAGTACTAACTGGTGAATTGCCTCAGCCCTGCCAATCTGGACAGCAGCTGGGCCCTGCCAGGTGCTCCAGGACCGTATGAGGAACCTCTCTCATGTGCCTGTGCTTGTGCGTGCTGGCTGTGGACCCGAGATGAGGCAATGGAAAGGAAGGCAAGGGGGGATGAGGTTGTGGGCTGTCGCCAGGTGTTATTGTCTCTAGATGCCCACTGCTGCCACCCTTTGGAGCCATTCTCCACTTGAGCCTCCTCCCCCAGCACAGCTCCATCCAGGCCTAGAGGACGTCCCTTCCCCAAGAGACAGAGGGGCTGCTGACCTCATCCCTTGGCATCCTGCCGCCATGGGCTCCTCCCTCAAGGACAGCAGTTTTACAGACTCTCTGTTGACAGAACGTTCTCCAGGGCCCGGTGCTCCAGGCCCATCTGGGAACACATGCAGCAAGGCTGAATGTTGCCCGATGCCTATGGAGTAGCCAGGCATGTCTTCCTCAGCTCCAAGGGACGGGACACAGCAGGCAGCCCAGTGCACTGAGTCCTCCCCTCTCTTTCCTCTGGGACTGAGGAAGGGTCTTCTTTTCTGCTCACCCTAACCCTCTCCAAAAAGCCACCTTCTTTCCTGAGCAGACTAGAAGACTTGCCTCAGAAGAAAGGAGGACTTGGAGGCCCGGGCTTGGATGCAGCACAACTTTAATGAGTCTGAAAATGAAGAGGAGGTGGCTCACAGGGAGCGCCAGGGGCAGGCACTGAGATGTGCTGGAGCTTCTGCAGGGGTTCCGTCTGCTTGCCCTGCAGCGGGAGGGAGGCGAACACGTCCCCGCCAGGCTGGCACTGGGAGACAGCGACAGCATAGGAAGGAGAGAGAGAGTAGAGTAGAAGAAGAAGCAGAAGCAGAAGAATGGCCCAAAGCTCTAAATGCAATGCCCCAAAGCTCTATCTTCTGTCAAGCACCATGTTCTGAGGTCTTGGAGGTTCGTGCCCGGGGACGTCGCCTGCAGCTTTAGCAGGGCTGACATCTGCTGCCACAGTAGCGGTTGGTAATGCAGGAGAGGTCAAAGCCTCCGGAGGAGATGGGCACTCCCTGAGAGCTGAGGATGCTGCCAACAGCAGCGGAGGTGGAGGATCCCACAACGGTGTTCTGCGGGAAGGAGCTGAGGATGGGTCCGGGCAGGGTCACCACCACAGGGGAGGGCTCAATGACGACGGTGGAGCTCTGGCACTGCCTGAAACAGGGCTCATTGCAGCTGTTGGCCAGCGGGATTGGGCCGCAGGGCTGGCATGGCAGGCACGGGTTGCAGCAGGACATGTCTCTGGGCTGGAGGGGCACCTGCGAGAGAAGCATGGGGAAGCAGAAAACAGGGACACATGAGCAGCAGCACTGCACCTGACCACGGGGAAGCCAAGGCCCCTACTTGCCCAGCACAGGCTGTCCAGCTGAAAGCTGAAGAGTCACTGCAGCTAAGTGCCAGGCTCTCCCAGTGGAAGACGTTCTCTGCCCTTCCCTCTACCATGAGACACAGCTCCCGGCCCAGGGCTGGGACAGCCCCTGTCAGCTGAGACAGACATTGGGGAAAGACCTGATCTTGGAGCAGGAGGAGAAGAGGCTTCACACTCACCTGATTCCCTATGAGAAGGAGGCGAGAGAAGCGGATGAGAGAGCTGAGAGTTGGGCTGCCTTTTATAGTAGTCCTGCACTGCCTCAGGCCCAGAGGCAGCCTTTGGGGAAGTAATAATTTTCTGACAAGTTCACGTCAAACGCAAAGCGTCTCAGCTAATGGCATGGGCTGTGTCCTGGTTTCCTGCGCTGCTGCCTTTTCATTTCCTGGTGATGCCACGTGCTTCCCCATAGGAAGGCTTCTGTAATTTCCAGAATGAGAGTCCCTTGGCTTTCTGGGGAAGAAAGACGTCATCGCAGGCACAAGACTCAGCTCAAGTGCTGGTGGCATCCCGTGCAGGCAGGTGATGTGCACCTGGGTCATTCCTGTGGGCTTGTTTGTGGCAAAGTTGTCAGGAACTAGGCACCGCTCTCCTGCTTCTCGTCCACATGCCTAAGGACTCCCGGGTAAGATGACATGCCACACACTTTTCTCTTGCTCCTCCCACCTCTCTCTGATGGTTGCTCCTTGTTGCATGCAGGTGGGCTTCTGCTGGGAGTGTTGGACCCTACTGCAACACTAACAGTGCTGCTGGGAACATTTTGCTGGACGCATTTGTCACATTCTCTCCCTGTGCAAGCCCTGCAGGTCACCAGGAGCATGCCTGGGGCCTGTTTTTTTCCCCAGGGTGTATGAGCCCGATTCTGTCAATGTGGATGATGTGAGGTCCTGGAGACTGAACGAGTGCCTGAAGCAGACACTTGCTGTAAAGACACTTTGGGGAGGCTGAGAGGAAGTCAAGTTCATATGCAGGAGTCAATCGCTATGAAATTTGTCAAGCAGAGATGAGGTGTTGAAGAGCAGAGCTTTGTCACAGCTGGAAAGAGGCCTTTGGGAAGAGAGTCCTGGGTCCAGCCAGACCCTGGGGATGTTTTGTCTCTGCCTGGTCCTGTATCAGTTCAGACTGTACCTATAGCAGAGGTGAACAGGAGTGGTCTTGAAGGGGGCCTTTTCCACTCCCAGGACACAGACCTTGTGCCCAGCTGGGTACCATACGGCCAGAGAAAATGATCACGGACACCGCCCTAAACACGGAATGGTTGGGCTCACTGAGATCACCATGAGACGCAAGATGCTGCAAGGTTCTTGGCAGCCTTCTGTTGCCTGACAGTGGACTGTATGATCTGTTCCTTTGCCTTCTACATAAATTTTGAGGTGGCCAAGACCCCTTTGACCATGTGACGGTGAGTTTGGAGGCAGCACTTCTCCAGCAGGTGTGTCTGCCTGAGGGGATGCTCAAACACCTTCTGACTTTGGGGGCTGTTAAAAGCCCAGCTGCTGCCGCACTGCTCAAGTAAGAATCTTCAAGTGCTGAAAAACCTGGCCCTGGCCCTATGGAAACTGTGGTGTAGCAAAGATTGCAACTTGATTCCTCTCCTTGGGATGAGTGCCAGTCTGTCATCTCTCTAGAGAGCCTCCCTGGGTCAGTAGCGTGGGGATGTGAGGAGGTCTGTCTGGAGCAGCAGCTGAAGAGATTTTCTCCACTCCCCACAGGGAGGTTGGGAGGCTGTTTTCAGGTGGCAGAGGAAGGAGAAGATAGGAACCTGCAAGCACCAACACCCTCTTTCTCGGAAGTCTGTGGGCAACTTGTGAAAGGGAAAGCATGACGCAGTCCTGCATTTTCTGGCAGTCCTGGTGTGACTTGCAGCCTTTGGTGAGATGCGTCTTTGAGGCTAGCAAGGATTGGAGCAAGAGGAGGTGCGGACGCAGGCCTCTGCAATGCTGCTGTGCATGGGTAAATGGAAACCTTGGGTAAACTCAGAGAGGTTCTCCTCTGTGCTGTCTGTGGAGAACTCCCGGATGCTTTTCCATGTGCGGGATGCCAAGCTGCCGGATGGCACCAGCTGTCCCTCCACTGAGCCCACATGATTACCCACTACTTGCAGCATCACACAGAAAGAGGGAGTGTGTGGGTGTGTGTTCCCTGTGGAGTGCTTCCCTCCCCAGCACTGTTTGCTTATAGACCTCAGCTTGTCCAGCAGTAGCGTGTTGCGGTTGTGGTGAGGCTGGGTCTCTGGCTCCGCAGCCTGTGCAGCAGAGACAACTGTCATTAACAGCATGCTGGTGTGACTTTTGTGTCTGAGATCAGACCCAGGGTCTTGAGCAAGGAGCAAAGTAGCCCAATGAAACCGTCAGGTTCACGTAGGGCCTGGACTTGTGGGAGAGCTATTGTGGGATGCCACCAGAAAGCCACCAGGCTCCATCCAACCCCCTGAGCTGAAGCTAAGTGCAGCAGGGCAATGAGTGTTCAAAAGATGTATGCGACTGGCTTTTCATGCTCGTATTCTTCCCTCAGCCTCCTCTGCAGCGCACTGTTGCAGAAGGGATCCCTTGTTGTGAGACTTGACTGCTCTTGTGGCTTTATGTCGTAGCCAAAACAGCCAGAGGAAGGAAAATCTCTTCCTAGGCGTGCACCTGGACATCAGCCAAATGCTCAGCCTGTAAAAAAAAAGACCCATCAGCTAGAGACTGGGGAAGATGTCCTGTTCAGCCGGATTCCCATCAATGCTCCAAGCTCTGGCTTTGCTTTTCCTGTCCCTCCTCCACCTCAGGGGAATCACCACTACCTTGATGGGGGCAATCCCTGCATCCCAGTTTCCTGACAGAAAACAGCTCTTCACTGCTTTTCTAGGAATGAGCTTGTCCCTCTGTGCATAGTCTGTATAAAATTGGAGTGTGTGAGAAGCAGAGACAGAAGAGAGAGAATCTTCAAGAGGTAAAGAGATTGAAGCGTGTGAAGAACAGAGATGTGCCTGAGAGGGATGGAAGAGGGATGAGAGGGATGGAAGGGTGCAGGCAGGCAGAGGTTCTGCATTAACCCGCTCAGTTAACATGCTCACATCTTCTCTGCTTCCTTGTCTGCGCTGACAGCTGGAAAGCTGGATGCACATTGCATGTGTCGAGAGCTCAGGGGTTGATTCTTCCACATGACTGCATGCAGAATCACCCCCTGGTTGTCCTCCATGAAGAGGTTCAGTGGGCTCTTGCCTGACGGACAAAAACTCTTCCGTACCAGAGCAGGCAGAACCACAGAGGGAGTGCTTCACGCAAGAGAAGAGCAAATGTCTTCTCCTGCTCACTTCTTCCTTCCGCTTCCCCACTGAGCCATTTCCAGACGCTCTGCTCGTGAGGCTGGGAGGTGGTGTTTCGACTTTCTCACACACAAACTGGAGCGCTGGTCTCCACATGCACCTCAGCTCAGTGTGGATCCCAGTGTGCAAGAACGCCTGTCACCTCCTGCCAGGGTGCCCCTAGAGGGGAGCTGTGCTTTGCCCCAGCTGCCTGCTTTCCCGTCTCTCAGAGCCTCCGGAGAACAGTCTGTAGTGCCTGGTCCTGATGTGGTGGGCCGGGGAAACCTCCATTGCGGTGAGGAATCCAAGGAGCCTCTCTGAGAACGTGACATCCTCCTTCTGATTCCCCGTCATCTTGGCTGGCTCCTGGGTCCCTGAGGACGCCCTCAGCGGCTGTGCCTTCCTTCCACCCAGCCTAGCAGCTTTGGCCAGCAAAGCTTAGCACGGGGTGAGTTTTCCTCCCTTGCTGGCACTGATCTGCCCTCCGCTATTTGGCTGCAGATCCTGTTGGTGAGTGAGGTCTGTTGGTGGACAGACTCTGCCTGAAACAAGGCTCTGGTATCCCAGGAAGGATGAGGAGATGGACATGCCCTGGCACGGCCAAACCATTCAGTGCACTGGTGAACCACCCAGTGCCACTGCTTGCGGGTTTCAGTGAGGAAGAAGTGAAGCCTTGGTCTCTGGGGACAGCAGGAAGGTGCCCACTGCCTGGATGATGAGTATGCACAGTGAATGTGCCTGGAAGTACAGGCAGGTGGAGAGTGTGGGGAGCATTGCCTGCTTTCAAGCCCAGCGGTGCCTTCAGGAGACCTTCCTCCGCACCTGGGAGATGGTGATTGCCTGAAGGTGACCAGTGTCTAACTCGCTACCTGGAGCTGAGGGTAGAGGTCAAAGAAATTGCCAAGTATGGTTGAAAAGCATACCTAAATACCTAAAAGTGTTTTGGGGTTTTTTTTTGATCTTGTTTTTTGTCTTTGTTTCTCACCATCTTATTTTGGTTTTGAGTGTTAATAATTGACATGCATCTTCCCCAGGCTGAGTCTGTTTTGAGGGTACCTGGTATTTGATCTCCCTGTCTTTGTCTTGACCCATGAGTCTTTTCACCTTCTTTTCTCCCCCTGCCTTATTGAGGAGGGGGCTTGAGAAAGAGTGGGTGGGCATCTGGCATCCAGCCCGGGACAAGCCCACCAGAGGACATGACAAAGCTACTCCATACAGCACAATAAGAAGCCTTTGAGAAACATGACCATAAGGAAGAAATAAGAAGATGGAGGACGGGACCAGGAGCACAGCCAGGAAAGAACATGGACAAGACTCCCATCTGACGCCTTTCTGAGAACTGGGTAATTGCAATTATGCTTGGCGAGAATAAAAGCACACATGGGACAATAGCACGACTCAGGCTCAAAAAGGATCACATCTGAAAAACATTTCCCATGGTCTTCTTTAAACTGTCGAGAGCTGCAGGTCGGGCGTAGATGAAGTGGAAGAAAACCCACCATGCTTTTTCATTTTTCTGGCATTCTAATAATCCATTTATGTTCACTTTTGTCCTAAGCGAGCGCATTCTGGGGACAGAAAAGCTTAGTGCGGATGATCATGCAGGTGATTATTCGCAATCTCTGGGTAATATTTTTATTAGTTAGGGTCTTCCTTCGGGCAGATTATTTTTTCACTTTCAGATAACCTCCTTTGTAATATTTAGAGCCATGGCAAAGGAGAGCAGGACACCTGTAACTGATCTCCTTCTGCTGGGCTTCCTGACCTCCCTGGGTGGGCACGTGGCCCCAGGTGCCATTATCTTCTCCATGTATCTTCTAACCCTGATGGGCAACCACCTCCTCATTGTCACTGCGTGGAGCAATAAGTACCTCCAGACCTTACCGCATTTCTTCCTCGTCAGGCTTCCTTTGTGGCGATTTGCTACCCCACCACCGGTGTGCCAAAAATGAGGCAGACTTTCCTTGCCACCAGGAAGACCATTGGCGTTGCCTGCTGACTGACACAGTCGTCTTCCCCTTGCTTGCTGGCCATCACTGAGCTGAGGGTCCTTCAAAATGTCCATCAGTCTTTGGCAATAATCCACATCCCATACAGCCTGAGCATCCCTACTTGCGAAGCCAGCATCCTCGCTCCTAGGACGAGCTTCTTACAGCTCCTAAGGCACGTGTCAATCTCCGCATAGGCTAAAAGCCTTTCCACATACCCCAAATTGCATCTTCAGCTGTGCAGCACTGAAAAGGGTGCGAACCAAGCAGGAGATGTGCTTGTGATCAGGGCCATGCTTGCAGTAGTCCTCGGGAACTGCTTGCTGGGTGAGGGGACGAGATTTTTTTCGTCAAAAATATCCAGTCGTCTGTCAGAATCTCTGTTCTTTCTATGGTAGACTATTGCTAGTGTTGCAAAGGGGGTAACTGCACTTGCACAGAACCTTTCTGGATCAGAGCTGGAGCCTGGCAGTGGTGCCGCCTCAGAAGCCGAGGCAAGCTGCCCCAGGCTTGGAGGAGACCAAGGACTAGAGAGCAGCCATGGGTCTCTGGGCGCTGTGTGCTGTCCTGGAGCTGCAGTGCCCATGGGGCTGTTGGATTCACAGGGAGTGGTGAGTCCATTTGTGTGGCCGATACCAGTACTAACTGGTGAATTGCCTCAGCCCTGCCAATCTGGACAGCAGCTGGGCCCTGCCAGGTGCTCCAGGACCGTATGAGGAACCTCTCTCATGTGCCTGTGCTTGTGCGTGCTGGCTGTGGACCCGAGATGTGGCAATGGAAAGGAAGGCAAGGGGGGATGAGGTTGTGGGCTGTCACCAGGTGTTATTGTCTCTAGATGCCCACTGCTGCCACCCTTTGGAGCCATTCTCCACTAGAGCCTCCTCCCCCAGCACAGCTCCATCCAGGCCTAGAGGACGTCCCATTCCCAAGGGACAGAGGGGCTGCTGACCTCATCCCTTGGCCTCCTGCTGCCATGGGCTCCTCCCTCAAGGACAGCAGTTTTACGGGCTCTCTGTTGACAGAACGTTCTCCAGGGCCCGGTGCTCCAAGCCCATCTGGGAACACACGCAGCAAGGCTGACTGTTGCCCGATGCCTGTGGAGTAGCCAGGCATGTCTTCCTCAGCTCCAAGGGACGGGGCACAGCAGGCAGCCCAGTGCACTGAGTCCTCCCCTCTCTTTCCTCTGGGACTGAGGAAGGGTCTTCTTTTCTGCTCACCCTAACCCTCTCCAAAAAGCCACCTTCTTTCCTGAGCAGACTAGAAGACTTGCCTCAGAAGAAAGGAGGACTCGGAGGCCCGGGCTTGGATGCAGCACAACTTTAATGAGTCTGAAAATGAAGAGGAGGTGGCTCACAGGGAGCGCCAGAGGCAGGCACTGAGATGTGCTGGAGCTTCTGCAGGGGTTCCGTCTGCTTCCCCTGCAACGGGGGGGCGGCGAACACGTCCCCGCCAGGCTGGCACTGGGAGACAGCGACAGCATAGGAAGGAGAGAGAGAGCAGAGTAGAAGAAGAAGCAGAAGCAGAAGAATGGCCCAAAGCTCTAAATGCAATGCCCCAAAGCTCTATCTTCTGTCAAGCACCATGTTCTGAGGTCTTGGAGTTTCGTGCCCGGGGACATCTCCTGCAGCTTTAGCAGGGCTGACATCTGCTGCCACAGTAGCGGCTGGTAATGCAGGAGAGGTCAAAGCCTCCGGAGGAGATGGGCACTCCCTGAGAGCTGAGGATGCTGCCAGCAGCGGCGGAGGTGGAGGATCCCACAACGGTGTTCTGCGGGAAGGAGCTGAGGATGGGTCCGGGCAGGGTCACCACCACGGGGGAGGGCTCGATGACGACGGTGGAGCTCTGGCACTGCCTGAAACAGGGCTCATTGCAGCTGTTGGCCAGCGGGGTTGGGCCGCAGGGCTGGCATGGCAGGCACGGGTTGCAGCAGGACATGTCTCTGGGCTGGAGGGGCACCTGTGAGAGAGGGCAGGGGGAAGCAGAAAACAGGGACACATGAGCAGCAGCACTGCGCCTGACCATGGGGAAGCCAAGGTCCCTACTTGCCCAGCACAGGCTGTCCAGCTGAAAGCAGAAGAGTCACTGCAGCTAAGTGCCAGGCTCTCCCAGTGGAAGACGTTCTCTGCCCTTCCCTCTACCATGAGACACAGCTCCCAGCCCAGGGCTGGGACAACCCCTGTCAGCTGAGACAGACATTGGGGAAAGACCTGATCTTGGAGCAGGAGGAGAAGAGGCTTCACACTCACCTGATTCCCTATGAGAAGGAGGCGAGAGAAGCAGATGAGAGAGCTGAGAGTTGGGCTGCCTTTTATAGTAGTCCTGCACTGCCTCAGGCCCAGAGGCAGCCTCTGGGGAAGTAATAATTTTCTGACAAGTTCACGTCAAACGCAAAGCGTCTCAGCTAATGGCATGGGCTGTGTCCTGGTTTCCTGTGCTGCTGCCTTTTCATTTCCTGGCTCATGCCACGTGCTTCCCCATAGGAAGGCTTCTGTAATTTCCAGAATGAGAGTCCCTTGGCTTTCTGGGGAAGAAAGACGTCATCGCAGGCACAAGACTCAGCTCAGGTGCTGGTGGCATCCCGTGCAGGCAGGTGATGTGCACCTGGGTCATTCCTGTGGGCTTGTTTGTGGCAAAGTTGCCAGGAACTAGGCACCGCTCTCCTGCTTCTCGTCCACATGCCTAAGGACTCCCGGGTAAGATGACATGCCACACCCTTTTCTCTTGCTCCTCCCACCTCTCTCTGATGGTTGCTCCTTGTTGCATGCAGGTGGGCTTCTGCTGGGAGTGTTGGACCCTACTGCAACACTAACAATGCTGTTGGGAACATTTTGGTGGACGCATTTGTCACATTCTCTCCCTGTGCAAGCTCTGCAGGTCACCAGGAGCATGCCTGGGGCCTGTTTTTTTCCCCAGGGTGTATGAGCCCTATTCTGTCCGTGTGGATGATGTGAGGTCCTGGAGACTGAACGAGTGCCTGAAGCAGACACTTGCTGTAAAAACAGTTTGGGGAGGCTGAGAGGAAGTCAAGTTCGTACCGCAGGAGTCAATCGCTATGAAATTAGCCAAGCAGAGATGAGGTGTTGAAGAGCAGAGCTTTGTCACAGCTGGAAAGAGGCCTTTGGGAAGAGAGTCCTGGGTCCAGCCAGACCCTGGGGATGTTTTGTCTCTGCCTGGTCCTGTATCAGTTCAGACTGTACCTATAGCAGAGGTGAACAGGAGTGGTCTTGAAGGGGGCCTTTTCCACTCCCAGGACACAGACCTCGTGCCCAGCTGGGTACCATACGGCCAGAGAAAATGATCACGGACACCTCCCTAAACACGGAATGTTTGGGGTCACTGAGATCACCATGAGACGCAAGGTGCTGCAAGGTTCTTGGCAGCCTTCTGTTGCCTGACAGTGGACTGTATGATCTGTTCCTTTGCCTACTACATAAATTTTGAGGTGGCCAAGACCCCTTTGACCATGTGACGGTGAGTTTGGAGGTAGCACTTCTCCAGCAGGTGTGTCTGCCTGAGGGGATGCTCAAACACCTTCTGACTTTGGGAGCTGTTAAAAGCCCAGCTGCTGCCACACTGCTCAAGTAATACTCTCCAAGTGCTGAAAACCCCGGCCCTGGTTCTATGGAAACTGTGGTGTAGCAAAGATTGCAACTTGATTCGTCTCCTTGGGATGAGTGACAGTCTGTCATCTCTCTAGAGAGCCTCCCTGGGTCAGCAGCGTGGGGATGTGAGGAGGTCTGTCTGGAGCAGCAGCTGAAGAGATTTTCTCCACTCCCCACAGGGAGGTTGGGAGGCTGCTTTCAGGTGGCAGAGGAAGGAGAAGATAGGAACCTGCAAGCACCAACACCCTCTTTCTCGGAAGTCTGTGGGCAGTGTGTGAAAGGGAAAGCATGACGCACTCCTGTATTTTCTGGCAGTCCTGGTGGGACTTGCAGCTTTTGGTGAGATGTGTCTTTGAGGCTAGCCAGGATTGGAGAAAGAGGAGGTGCGGACGCAGGCCTCTGCGATGCTGCTGTGCATGGGTAAATGGAAACCTTGGGTAAACTCAGAGAGGTTCTCCTCTGTGCTGTCTGTGGAGAACTCCCAGATGCTTTTCCATGTGCGGGATGCCAAGCTGCAGGACGGCACCAGCTGTCCCTCTCCTGAGGCCACATGGTTACCCACCGCATGTAGCATCACACAGAAGGAGGGTGTGTGTTGGTGTGTGTTCCCTGTGGAGTGTTTCCCTCCCCAGCACTGTTTGCTTATAGACCTCAGCTTGTCCAGCAGTAGCGTGTTGCGGTTGTGGTGAGGTTGGATCTCTGGCTCCGCAGCCTGTGCAGCAAAGACAACTGTCATTAACAGCATGCTGGTGTGACTTTTGTGTCTGAGATCAGACCCAGGGTCTTGAGCAAGGAGCAAAGTAGCCCAATGAAACCGTCAGGTTCACGCAGGGCCTGGACTTGTGGGAGAGCTATTGAGGGATGCCACCAGAACGCCGCCAGGCTCCATCCAACCCCCTGAGCTGAAGCTAAGTGCAGTATGGCAATGAGTGTTCAAAAGATGTATGCGACTGGCTTGTCATGCTCGTATTCTTCCCTCAGTCTTCTCTGCATCGCACTGTTGTAGAAGGGATCCCTTGTTGTAAGACGTGACTGCTCTTGTGGCTTTATGTTGTAGCCAAAACAGCCCGAGGAAGGAAAATCTCTTCCTAGGCTTGCACCTGGACATCAGCCAAATGCTCAGCCTGTAAAAAAGACCCATCAGCTAGAGACTGGGGAAGAAGTCCTGCTCAGAGAGCTTCCCACCCATGCCATAAGCTGTGACATTGTTTTTCCTGTCTGTTTTCCCTCCACCTCAGGGGTGTCTCCTTTGCATTTTTTGGGGAAATTCCTGCAGCATAATTTCCTGACAGAAAACAGCCATTCACTGCATTTCTTGGATTGAGCTGGTCCCTCTGTGCTTAGTATTATGCTAAGCCCTTTTTTGTTCAGAGAGGTGGCTTTGGAGAGCAGCTCTTCTGGAATCTGTGAAAAGCAGCTATGGTGACTACAAAGAAGTTTTAGCTTAGCTGTCCTTTCTGAGGGACTGTAAGTGTGTGTGCGCTAGCAGTGAAGCCTTCTGGAGTGACAGTCAGAGTTCAATCCGTATCAGATTGGAGTGTGTGAGAAGCAGAGACAGAAGAGAGAGAATCAGCAGGAGGCAAAGGGAATGAGGCACGTGAAGAAGAGAGATGTCCTGAGCCTGAGAGGAATGGAAGGGTGGATGGTCACTGAGAAGTGCGGGCAGAGGTTCTGCATTAGCCTTCTCAGTACCTTGTCCTGCTCATTTCTTCCTTCTTCTTCCCCACTGAGCCATTTCCAGACGCTGTGCTCGTGGGTCTGGGAGGTGGTGTTCCGACTTTCTCACACACTAACAGAAACGCTGGTCTCCACATGCACTTCAGCTCAGTGTGGATCCCAGTGTGCACGAACGCCTGTCACTTCCTGCCAGGGTGCCCTTAGAAGGGGAGCTGTGCTTTGCCCCAGCTACCTGCTTTCCCATTGCCCAGAGCCTTTGGAGAACAGTCTATAGTGCCTGGTCCTCCTGTGCTGGGCCCGGGACACGTCCAGCATGATGAGGGATCCAAGAAGCCTCTCTTCAACTTCTCCATCATTTTGGATGGCTTCTGGGTCAGGGAGTACGCACTCAGGGGCCGTGCCTTCTTTCCACCCAGAGTAGCACCTTTTGCTAGCAAAGCTCTCGGGATGCTCTGCAGACTGCTTCCATCTGTGCAGTCACCATCTGCTTTTGAATGGTAGGATTGTGGCCAAAAAGTGGGAATTTCTTGCAGGGATATACAGGAAATAATAGACATTTTATCACACTTTTTTCCTGCAGAGCTGGGCTTACTCAGACTCTAACAACAGGGAAAGTGGGGCCAGCGTCTCAACACCTTGATCACCTAACTTCACTGTTGAGTAGTGTAGTCGATGGCCTTGCTGTAGTTGTCAATGGAAGATGAAAGACGTGCTCGGATTCTTGTGTCAAGAGGCAAAGTGTTAACAAGGGGAGCAGCTAGCTTGCACTTATGTTCTCAGACCGAAGGAAGGAGGGATAGCGCATCACTGTAAATCAAATGACCTGTGAGGCACGGCAGATGATGCGCAGCCAGTGTTACTTCAGACAAAGAACAGATGGCCCCCTTGAGCACATACCAAGATGCCCGCTCTGAAGGTGTGTGGAACTGCCGGGACCCACTTCTGATGACACGACATTCCATGCCAAGAGCCAATCGATACATAATCATCAACTTAGTCCCAACTCGCCAAAAGATAAGATTTTCAAATGTATAAAAATTGGCACTTGAAAACTCTCTTGGGATGAGGTGGGAAGCGAAAACCTTACTTGACGGATGAGTTTATGCGAGTGAACCTCTCTTCCTCCCTCAAGAAGGGACACGTCTTTGGTAAGAGTTGCGCACCTAACATTGTCAGACACATCCCTTTTACAGTGGCAGGTGGCTAGGAGTAAGATAAAGGCTCTCATAAATGTGCCTCAAAGCAGAAAGATATTCTGCCTGCAATTTGCCTTCTCCTCTGGGGAAGGCACTCATCAAAACACCAGATGTGCATGGCTGCACATCAGCTCAGCATTTCCCCCTGCCCAAAACCTCTGATATGACACACTTTTTGGTCCAGTAGGTACCCAAGAATCTCAGCCAATGCAAGACGGCTGAGAATGGTGCAGCAGAGTGAGATCAGAGAAGCTGCTGAGCACAGAAAATTGTCCGACTATCACCACTGTAGCCCAGTGGGAATGGAGGGGTGACGGCTGTTGCGCAGAGTCTTTTGGGAGAGCAGCTGGAGCCTGGCAGTGTTGCAACCTCAGAAGCCCAGGAAAGCTGCCCCAGGCTTGGAGGACACAAAGGACCAGAGAGCAGCCATGGGTCTGTGAACACTGGGTGCTCTCTTGGAGCTGCAGTGGCCCATGAGGCTGTTGGATTCACAGGGAGTGGTGCCTCCAGTGTGTGGCTGATACCAGTACTAACTGGTGAATTGCCTCAGCCCTGACTGTCTCAACAGCAGCTGGGCCCTGCCAGGTGCTCCAGGACAGTATGAGGTACCTATCTCATGTGCCTGTGATTGTGTGCGCTGGCCGTGGACCCGAGACGAGGCAATGGAAAGGATGGCAAGGGGGAGATGAGGCTGTGGGCTGTCGCCAGGTATTATTGTCTCTAGATGCACACTGCTGCCACCCTTTGGAGCCATTCTCCACTTGAGCCTCCTCCCCCAGCACAGCTCCATCCAGGCCTAGAGGACGACCCGTCCCCATGAGACAGAGGGGCTGCTGACCTCATCCCTTGACCACCTGCCGCCATGGACTCCTCACTCAAGGACAGCATTTTTCTGGGCTCCCCACTGACAGAACGTTCTCCAGGGCCTGGTGCTCCAGGCCCATCTGGGAACACATGCAGCAAGGCTGACTATTGCCCGATGCCTGTGGAGTAGCCAGGCATGTCTTCCTCAGCTCCAAGGGACGGGGCACAGCAGGCAACCCAGTGCACTGAGTCCTCCCCTCTCTTTCCCCTGGGATTGAGGAAGGGTCTTCTTTTGCGCCCAACCTAATCCCCTCCAAAAAGCCACCTTCTTTCCTGAGCAGACTAGAAGACTTGCCTCAGAAGAAAGGAGGACTCAGAGGCCCGGATTTCCATGCAACACAATTTTAATGAGTCTGAAAAAGAAGAGGAGGTCGCTCACAGGGAGCATTAGGGGCAGCCAGCGAGATGCGGTAGACCTCCAGCAGCGTGTCGGTCTGCCTGCCCTGCAGAGGGACGGAAGACAACACGTCCCCACCAGGCTGGCATTGGGAGACAGTGACAGCAAAGGAAGGAAAGAGAGGAGAGTGGAAGAAGGAAATAATGGCCCAAAGCTCTAAATGCAATGCCCCAAAGCTCTATCTTCCGTCCAGCACCATGTTCTGAGGTCTTGGAGGTTCTTGCCCGAGGAAGCTGCCAGCAGCTTTAGCAGGGTCGACATCTGCTGCCACAGTAGCGGCTGGTAATGCAGGAGAGGTCAAAGCCTCCGGAGGAGATGGGCACTCCGTCACAGCTGAGGATGCTGCCAACAGCGGCAGAGGTGGAGGATCCCACAACGGTGCTCTGTGGGTAGGAGCTGAGGATGGGTCCGGGCAGGGTCACCACCACGGGGGAGGGCTGGATGACAATGGTGGAGTTCTGGCACTGCCTGACGCAGGGCTCATTGCAGCTGTTGGCCAGCGGGGTCGGGCCGCAGGGCCGGCAGGGCTGGCACTGATCGTAGCAGGACATGTCTCGGGGCTGGAGGGGCACCTGCGAGAAAGGGCAGAAGGAAGCAGAACACAGAGGCGCATGAGCAGCAGCACTGCGCCCAACCATGGGGAAGACCAGGCCCCTACAGGCCCAGCACAGGCTGTCCAGTTGAAAGACACCTCAACTTAGTCCCAGGCTCTACAAGTGGAAGAACTTCTCTGCCCTTCCCTCTCCCATGAGAAACAGCTCCAGGCCCAACTGACAGCACCTGTCAGTTGAGACAGACATCAGCGAAAGACCTCATCTTGGAGGAGGAGGAGGAGCAGAGGCTTGACACTCACCTGATTCCCAACGAGAAGGAGGCGAGAGAAGTGGATGTGAGAGCCGAGAGCTGGGCTGCCTTTTGTAGTAGTCCTGCACTGCCTCAGGCCCAGAGCCACCCTTTGAGGAAGTAATAATTTTCTGACAGATTCATGTCAAATACAAAGCATCTCAGCTAATGGTACAGGACATGTCCTGGTTTCCTGCACTGCTGCCTTTTCATTTCCTGGCTTATGCCACCTGCTTTCCTTTAGCAAGGCTTCTGTAAGTGCCGTGAGGAGAGTCCCTTGGATTTCCGGGGCAGAAAGACGTCATCGCAGGCACAAGACTCAGCTCAAGTGCTGGTGGCATCCCGTGCAGGCAGGTGATGTGCACCTGGGTCACTCCAGTGGGCTTTTTTGTGGCAAAGCTGTCAGGAAACGGGCACCGCTCTCCTGCTTCTTGTCCGCATCTGCAAGGATTCCCATGTGAGAGGACATGCCGCATCCTCTTCTCTTGCTCCTCCCACCTCTCTCTGATGGTCGCTCGTTGCACGCAGGTGGGCTTCTGCTGGGAGTGTTGGACCTTACTGCAACTCTAACAATACTGTTGGGAACATTTTGCTGGGCTCATTTGCCTCACTCCCTCCCTGTGGGTCACCAGGAGCATGTCTGGGGCCTGTTTTTTTCCCAGGTTCCACTGGAGTCCAGTTCTGTCAGTGTTGTCCCCAGCATCTCCTCAGCGGAGTCCATGCTTACTGATATTTTCCCGGTTTTACATGGTTTTGTTTGTGCTTCGCTTTATGTTGGCTTTGTGTGAGCATGCAAAGTTTTGCATTATTCCATGCAGGTGTACAGAAGCACATGTGTGTCAGTCTGTACTTGCGTGACCCTCGTGAGGGCGTGTTCAGGTCATAGCAGGGAGACTCTTCCCTGGTGTGTTCATGAGGTACACAGAGTATCAGGTTGCTGTTGATGAAAAGAAATGGAATGGGATGGAGTGACGTAAGGAAATGGAATGCAACCTGCAGCTGCTTGGTGGTGTCCACAGTTAACTTGTGTGGATGCATGTGTGCTTGCTTGTGTGGACCTTTGTGCGTGTGGATCTCTGTGAATGCATGTGGGTGCACAAATTTGTGTATGACTCCATGCAGATCGGCATGATCGGGCGTATTTGTGTGTTCTTGTGTGTCCCTCATCACGAGGGAATGTGCTGCCCGTGGCACTCGCTACTGCTCTGCTCATGAGCTCTAGAGAGCAGCAGGCTCTGAAGGTTTCAGCTGGACCCCTTGTTTTCCTTGTGATCTCACCTATTGGCCTCACAAGCAAGTAGAAGGAATTTCACAACCACATACACACAGATTCCTGTGAAAACGTGCTCCCATGTACACAGAAAGGGTGCACGTACACGCATGGCTGTTTGGATAAAGAAGTCTGTATTGTTACAAGCGTGTTTACATAGATGTGTGCGCACAGCTTACACAGATGTATAGGTGAAAACACACACAGTGCGCCTGCACAAACACAAACGATCACTCACTCGTGAGCACACAGGTCCTGGGTCTCTCTGGGGTGGAGTTAACTTTCCCCACATGAGCCCTCCGAATGCTGTGCCTCGTATTGGTAGCTACAACAGTGCTGATAACACACTAAGGTTTTGACAAGCGCTGAGCAGTGCTTGCCCAGCAGCAAGGCTGTCTCTCTCCAACTGCCTCTCCCAGAGGTCAGTAGGCAGAAGGTGGGCAAGACGTTGGGAGGGTGCATAGCCGGGACCACTGACCCCGAATGACCAAAAGGGTATTCCGTACCATATGACATCATGCTCAGCAATAAAGCACAAGGGAAAGGAGGAGGACTGGGGGGGCATTTGTTATTAAGGTGCTTGTCTTCCGAAGCAAGCACTGCACAGACTCTGGCCCTGCTTCCCTGGAGTGGCTGGACACAGCCTGCTGCTGGGAAGTTCAGAATGAATCGTTTTGCTTTGCTTCTATGTGCAACCTTTGCTTTTCTTCACTAGCCTGCCCTTATCTTGACCCACGATCTTGAGTTGGGCATGCTTTAGCTGTGGTGGTTACTAATTGTCAGGCTTCTGTGCAGGTCAGGGCGTGTGCTTGCGGCACTGCTTATCACTTTATTTGGCTGAGCTCGGGAATACGTTAACAGAACCAAAGGCTATGGGCTTTGCCCTGGCATTGATGCCCTCACTGTGCTGGGGGAACTTGCCGGGGATTTCAAACTTGAACAGGCTAGCAATCCTGGCAAACTGACGCAGCACCTCATAGAAGGCTACCAACAAGCATGGGAGCAAGAGGAGGTGCTGACGCAGGCTTCCCAGATGCTGCAGTGCATGGAAAGATCCAGACGTTGTGTGATTGAAAGTGGTGAGAACCTCTGTGCTGTCTGTGGAGAACTGCCAGATGCTTTGCCATGTGTGGGATGTGAAGCTGCAGGACGGCACCAGCTGTCCCTCCACTGAGGCCACATGGTTACCCACTGCATGCAGCATCACTCAGAAAGAGGGTGTGTGTGCGTGATTGTTCCCTGTGGAGTGTTTCCCTCCCCAGCACTGTTTGTTGTGGACCTCAGCTTGTCCAACAGCAGCGTGTTGCGGTTGTGGTGAGGCTGGATCTCTGGCTCCACAGCCTGTGCAGCAAAGACAACATTTTCATTAACAGCAAGCTGGTGCGACTTTGCTGTCTGTGATGAGACCCAAGGTCTAGAGAAAAGACCAAAGCAGTCCAACGAAACCGTCAGGTTCACGCAGTGCCTGGACTTGTGGGAGAGCCGGATTCCCACCCATGCCCCAAGCTGATGCATTGCTTTTCCTGTCTCTCTTCCACCTCAGGGGAATCACCGTTGTCTTGTCGCAGGGAATCCCTGTGCCTCAATCTCCTGACAGAAAACTGTTCTTCATTTCTACTAATGAGCTTCTCGCTCTGCGCACAGTGTCATGCTAAGCCCATTTGGTGGAGCAGAGAGCTGGCCTTGGAGAGCAGCTGTGTTGGAAGCTGTCAAAACCAACCCTGGTGGCTACAAAGAAGTTTTAGCTGAGCTGTCCTTTCTGAGGGACTACAAGTGTGTGTGTGTTAGCAGTGAAGCCTTCTGGAGTGACAGGCAGAGCTCAGTCTGAATCAGATTGGGCTGTGTGAGAAGCAGAGACAGAAGAGAAGAGAATCAGAAGGAGGAAAAGAGAATGAGGCACGTGAAGAAACGAGATGTCCTGTGCCTGAGAGGGATGGGAAGGTGGGTGGTCACTGAGAAGTGCAGACAGAGGTTCTGCGTTAACCTGCTCAGCTAACATGCTCACATCTTCTCGGCTTCCTCCTCTACACTTACAGCTGGAAAGCTGGATGTAGGTTGTGTGTGTGGAGAGCTCAGGGGATGATTCTTCCGCATGGCCATCTGTAGCATCATCTGCAGGGTGTCCTCTGTGAAGAGGTTCCTTGGGCTCTTGACTGAGGGATAAAAACTACTCACTGCCACAGCAGGCAGAACCTGAGAGGGAGTGTTTCAGGCAAGAGAAGAGCAAATGCCTTCTCCTGCTCACTTCTTCCTTCCGCTTCCCCACTGAGCCATTTCCAGAAGCTCTGCTGGGGGGTCTGGGAGGTGGTGTTCAGACTTTCTCACACACAAACAGGACCGTTGGTCTCAGCATGCACCTCAGCTCAGTGTGGATCCCAGTGTGCAAGAACGCCTGCCACCTCCTGCCAGGGTGCCCCTAGAGGGGAGCTGTGCTGCGCCCCTGCTCCCTGCTTTGCCATTGCCCAGAGCCTCCAGAGAAGAGGAGTCTGTAGTGCCTGGTCCTCATCTGCTGGCACCAGGACACCTCCAGCGCAGTGAGGCACCCAAGGAGCCTCTCTGAGAATGTGACATTCGTTCTTCCATCATCTTGAATGGCTGCTGGATCCCTGAGGACACCCTCAGGGGCCGCGCCTTCCTTCCACCCGTCCTAGAACTTTGGCTAGCAAAGCTTCTTGTGGGCAGAGGTTCCTACCTTGGTGGCACTGATCTACCCTCCGTTATTTTTCTGCAAATCCTGTAGGTATGCGTCATCTCTTGGATGACAGCGCACTGGTGACTCATCCAGTGCCACTGCTTGCGGGAGTCAGAAAGGAAGAGGTGAGAGCTTGGACTCTGGGCACAGCAAGAAGGTGCCCACTGCCCGGATGATGAGTCTAGACAGTGAATCTGCCTGGAACTGCGGGAAGGAGGACAGTGAGGGGAGCATTAGCTTCTTTCAAGTCCAGCGGTGCCTGCAGCAGATCCTCCTCTGCACCGAGGAGATGGTGATTGCCTGAAAATGGCAAGTGTCTAAATCACTACCTGGAGCTGAGTCTCGAGGTCAAATCAATTGTCCGGTACTGTTGAAAAGAAAACCTAAATATGCACAGAAACTGTCCCACTGTCGTGAGAGTAGCCCAGTGGGAATGGAGGGGTGACGGCTGTTGCGCAGAGTTTTTGGGAGCGCAGCTGGAGCCTGGCAGTGGTGCAACCTCGGAAGCCCAGGAAAGCTGCCCCAGGCTTGGAGGACACAAAGGACCAGAGAGCAGCCATGGGTCTGTGAACACTGGGTGCTCTCTTGGAGCTGCAGTGGCCATGGGGCAGTTAGATTCACAGGGAGTGGTGCCTCCAGTGTGTGGCTGATATCGATACTAACTGGTGCATTGCCTCAGCCCTGACTATCTCAACAGCAGCTGGGCCCTGCCAGGTGCTCCAGGACAGTATGAGGTACCTATCTCATGTGCCTGTGATTGTGTGCGCTGGCCGTGGACCCGAGATGAGGCAATGGAAAGGATGGCAAGGGGGAGATGAGGCTGTGGGCTGTCGCCAGGCATTATTGTCTCTAGATGCACACTGCTGCCACCCTTTGGAGCCATTCTCCACTTGAGCCTCCTCCCCCAGCACAGCTCCATCCAGGCCTAGAGGACGACCCGTCCCCAAGAGACAGAGGGGCTGCTGACCTCATTCCTTGGCCTCCTGCCGCCATGGACTCCTCACTCAAGGACAGCAGTTTTACCGGCTCTCTGTTGACAGAACGTTCTCCAGGACCCCGTGCTCCAGCCCCATCTGGGAACACATGCAGCAAGGCTAACTATTGCCCGATGCCTGTGGAGTAGCCAGGCATGTCTTCCTCAGCTCCAAGGGACAGGGCACAGCAGGCAACCCAGTGCACTGAGTCCTCCCCTCTCTTTCCCCTGGGATTGAGGAAGGGTCTTCTTTTGCGCCCAACCTAATCCCCTCCAAAAAGCCACCTTCTTTCCTGAGCAGACTAGAAGACTTGCCTCAGAAGAAAGGAGGACTCAGAGGCCCGGATTTCGATGCAACACAACTTTAATGAGTCTGAAAAAGAAGAGGAGGTCGCTCACAGGGAGCACTAGGGGCAGCCAGCGAGATGCGGTAGACCTCCAGCAGCGTGTCGGTCTGCCTGCCCTGCAGAGGGACGGAAGACAACACGCCCCCACCAGGCTGGCATTGGGAGACAGTGACAGCAAAGGAAGGAAAGAGAGGAGAGTGGAAGAAGGAAATAATGGCCCAAAGCTCTAAATGCAATGCCCCAAAGCTCTATCTTCCGTCCAGCACCACGTTCTGAGGTCTTGGAGGTTCTTGCCCGAGGAAGCTGCCAGCAGCTTTAGCAGGGTCGACATCTGCTGCCACAGTAGCGGCTGGTAATGCAGGAGAGGTCAAAGCCTCGGGAGGAGATTGGCACTCCGTCACAGCTGAGGATGCTGCCTACAGCGGCGGAGGTGGAGGATCCCACAACGGTGCTCTGTGGGTAGGAGCTGAGGATGGGTCCGGGCAGGGTCACCACCACGGGGGAGGGCTGGATGACAATGGTGGAGTTCTGGCACTGCCTGACGCAGGGCTCATTGCAGCTGTTGGCCAGCGGGGTCGGGCCGCAGGGCCGGCAGGGCTGGCACTGATCGTAGCAGGACATGTCTCGGGGCTGGAGGGGCACCTGCGAGAGAGGGCAGAGGGAAGCAGAACACAGAGGCGCATGAGCAGCAGCACTGCGCCCAACCATGGGGAAGCCCAGGCCCCTACAGGCCCAGCACAGGCTGTCCAGTTGAAAGACACCTCAACTTAGTCCCAGGCTCTACAAGTGGAAGAACTTCTCTGCCCTTCCCTCTCCCATGAGAAACAGCTCCCGGCCCACAGCTAGGACAGCACCTGTCAGTTGAGACAGACATCAGCGAAAGACCTCATCTTGGAGGAGGAAGAGGAGCAGAGGCTTGACACTCACCTGATTCCCAACGAGAAGGAGGCGAGAGAAGTGGATGTGAGAGTCGAGAGTTGGGCTGCCTTTTGTAGTAGTCCTGCACTGCCTCAGGCCCAGAGCCACCCTTTGAGGAAGTAATAATTTTCTGACAGATTCATGTCAAATGCAAAGCATCTCAGCTAATGGTACAGGACATGTCCTGGTTTCCTGCACTGCTGCCTTTTCATTTCCTGGCTTATGCCACCTGCTTTCCTTTAGCAAGGCTTCTGTAAGTGCCGTGAGGAGAGTCCCTTGGATTTCCGGGGCAGGAAGACGTCATCGCAGGCACAAGACTCAGCTCAAGTGCTGGTGGCATCCCGTGCAGGCAGGTGATGTGCACCTGGGTCACTCCAGTGGGCTTTTTTGTGGCAAAGCTGTCAGGAAACGGGCACCGCTCTCCTGCTTCTTGTCCGCATCTGCAAGGATTCCCATGTGAGAGGACATGCTGCATCCTCTTCTCTTGCTCCTCCCACCTCTCTCTGATGGTCGCTCGTTGCACGCAGGTGGGCTTCTGCTGGGAGTGTTGGACCTTACTGCAACACTAACAATACTGTTGGGAACATTTTGCTGGGCTCATTTGCCTCACTCCCTCCCTGTGGGTCACCAGGAGCATGTCTGGGGCCTGTTTTTTTCCCAGGTTCCACTGGAGTCCAGTTCTGTCAGTGTTGTCCCCAGCATCTCCCCAGCGGAGTCCATGCTTACTGATGTTTTCCTGGTTTTACATGGTTTTGTTTGTGCTTCGCTTTATGTTGGCTTTGTGTGAGCATGCAAAGTTTTGCATTATTCCATGCAGGTGTACAGAAGCACATGTGTGTCAGTCTGTACTTGCGTGACCCTCGTGAGGGCGTGTTCAGGTCATAGCAGGGAGACTCTTCCCTGGTGTGTTCATGAGGTACACAGAGTATCAGGTTGCTGTTGATGAAAAGAAATGGAATGGGATGGAGTGACGTAAGGAAATGGAATGCAACCTGCAGCTGCTTGGTGGTGTCCACAGTTAACTTGTGTGGATGCATGTGTGCTTGCTTGTGTGGACCTTTGTGCGTGTGGATCTCTGTGAATGCATGTGGGTGCACAAATTTGTGTATGACTCCATGCAGATCGGCATGATCGGGCGTATTTGTGTGTTCTTGTGTGTCCCTCATCACGAGGGAATGTGCTGCCCGTGGCACTCGCTACTGCTCTGCTCATGAGCTCTAGAGAGCAGCAGGCTCTGAAGGTTTCAGCTGGACCCCTTGTTTTCCTTGTGATCTCACCTATTGGCCTCACAAGCAAGTAGAAGGAATTTCACAGCCACATACACACAGATTCCTGTGAAAACGTGCTCCCATGTACACAGAAAGGGTGCACGTACACGCATGGCTGTTTGGACAAAGAAGTCTGTATTGTTACAAGCGTGTTTACGTAGATGTGTGCGCACAGCTTACACAGATGTATAGGTGAAAACACACACAGTGCGCCTGCACAAACACAAACGATCACTCACTCGTGAGCACACAGGTCCTGGGTCTCTCTGGGGTGGAGTTAACTTTCCCCACATGAGCCCTCCGAATGCTGTGCCTCGTATTGGTAGCTACAACAGTGCTGATAACACACTAAGGTTTTGACAAGCGCTGAGCAGTGCTGCCCAGCAGCAAGGCTGTCTCTCTCCAACTGCCTCTCCCAGAGGTCAGTAGGCAGAAGGTGGGCAAGACGTTGGGAGGGTGCATAGCCGGGACCACTGACCCCGAATGACCAAAAGGGTATTCCGTACCATATGACATCACGCTCAGCAATAAAGCACAAGGGAAAGGAGGAGGAGTGGGAGGGCATTTGTTATTAAGGTGCTTGTCTTCCGAAGCAAGCACTGCACAGACTCTGGCCCTGCTTCCCTGGAGTGGCTGGACACAGCCTGCTGCTGGGAAGTTCAGAATGAATCGTTTTGCTTTGCTTCTGTGTGCAACCTTTGCTTGTCTTCACTAGCCTGCCCTTATCTTGACCCACGATCTTGAGTTGGGCATGCTTTAGCTGTGGTGGTTACTAATTGTCAGGCTTCTGTGCAGGTCAGGGCGTGTGCTTGCGGCACTGCTTATCACTTTATTTGGCTGAGCTCGGGAATACGTTAACAGAACCAAAGGCTATGGGCTTTGCCCTGGCATTGATGCCCTCACTGTGCTGGGGGAACTTGCCGGGGATTTCAAACTTGAACAGGCTAGCAATCCTGGCAAACTGACGCAGCACCTCATAGAAGGCTACCAACAAGCATGGGAGCAAGAGGAGGTGCTGACGCAGGCTTCCCAGATGCTGCAGTGCATGGAAAGATCCAGACGTTGTGTGATTGAAAGTGGTGAGAACCTCTGTGCTGTCTGTGGAGAACTGCCAGATGCTTTGCCATGTGTGGGATGCCAAGCTGCAGGACGGCACCAGCTGTCCCTCCACTGAGGCCACATGGTTACCCACCGCATGCAGCATCACTCAGAAAGAGGGTGTGTGTGGGTGATTGTTCCCTGTGGAGTGTTTCCCTCCCCAGAACTGTTTGTTGTGGACCTCAGCTTGTCCAACAGCAGCGTGTTGCGGTTGTGGTGAGGCTGGATCTCTGGCTCCACAGCCTGTGCAGCAAAGACAACATTTTCATTAACAGCAAGCTGGTGCGACTTTGCTGTCTGTGATGAGACCCAAGGTCTAGGGAAAAGACCAAAGCAGTCCAACGAAACCGTCAGGTTCACGCAGTGCCTGGACTTGTGGGAGAGCTATTGTGGGATGCCACATGAAGCCCACCAGGCTCCATCCAACCCCCTGAGATGAAACTAAGTGCAGCAGGGGAAGGAGACTTCAAAAGGTGTATGCGACTGGCTTGTCATGCTTGTATTCTTCCCTCAGCCTCTTGTGAAGCACACTGTTGCAGAAGGGAGCCCTTGTTGTGAGACATGACTGCTCTTGTGGCTTCACGTCCTAGCCAGCACAGCCTGAGGAAGGATAACCTCTTACTCGGCGTGCACCTGGACATCAGCCAAACGCTCAGCCTGTGAAAAAGACCCGTCAGCCAGAGTCTGGGGAAAATGTCCTGTTCAGCCGGATTCCCACCCATGCATGCCCCAAGCTGTTGCATTGCTTTTCCTGTCTCTCTTCCACCTCAGGGGAATCACCGTTGTCTTGTCGCAGGGAATCCCTGCGCCTCAATCTCCTGACAGAAAACTGTTCTTCATTTCTACTAATGAGCTTCTCGCTCTGCGCACAGTGTCATGCTAAGCCCATTTGGTGGAGCAGAGAGCTGGCCTTGGAGAGCAGCTGTGTTGGAAGCTGTCAAAACCAACCCTGGTGGCTACAAAGAAGTTTTAGCTGAGCTGTCCTTTCTGAGGGACTACAAGTGTGTGTGTGTTAGCAGTGAAGCCTTCTGGAGTGACAGGCAGAGCTCAGTCTGAATCAGATTGGGCTGTGTGAGAAGCAGAGACAGAAGAGAAGAGAATCAGAAGGAGGAAAAGAGAATGAGGCACGTGAAGAAACGAGATGTCCTGTGCCTGAGAGGGATGGGAAGGTGGGTGGTCACTGAGAAGTGCAGACAGAGGTTCTGCGTTAACCTGCTCAGCTTGCGGGGGTCAGAAAGGAAGAGGTGAGAGCTTGGACTCTGGGCACAGCAAGAAGGTGCCCACTGCCCGGATGATGAGTCTAGACAGTGAATCTGCCTGGAACTGCGGGAAGGAGGACAGTGAGGGGAGCATTAGCTTCTTTCAAGCCCAGCGGTGCCTGCAGCAGATCCTCCTCTGCACCGAGGAGATGGTGATTGCCTGAAAATGGCAAGTGTCTAAATCACTACCTGGAGCTGAGTCTCGAGGTCAAATCAATTGTCCGCTACTGTTGAAAAGAAAACCTAAATATGCAGAACTTGGTTTAGCTTGTGTTTTGGGAGTCTTTTTGTCTTTGTTTCTCACCATCTTTTTCTATTTTTGATTGTTAATAATTGACATGAATCTTCCCCAGGTTGAGTCAGTTTTTCCCATGAGGCTACCGGGTATTTGATCTCCCTGTCTTTATCTTCACCCAGGAGTATTTTCACCTTTTTTTCTCCCCTTGCCTTCTTGAGTAAGGCCATTGAGAAAGAGTGGGCGGGCATCTGACAGCCAGCCAAGGTCGAACCCAGCAAAGGACATGATAAAGCTACTCCAAACTGGACAGTACCATGCCTTCGAGAAACGTGACCATCAGGAAGAAATTACTAAGATGGAGGACAGGACAAGAAACACAGCCAGGAAAGGCCTTGTGTGCCCTTAGCTGCTCCATGCAACTTCCCAGGTGGGCAGCGATCTCTTCATTGTCACTGCGTGGAGCAACAAGCACCGCCAGACCTTAACGCATTTCTTCCCCGTCAGGCTTCCTTTGTGGAGATTTGCTACCCCACACCTGGTGTGTCAAAAACGATGCAGACTTTCCTTGCCACCAAGAAGACCGTTGGGGTCACCTGCTGGCTGGCATGGTCGTGCTCCCCTTTCCTCCTGGCCATCACTGAGCTCCTGGTCCTTCATGAAGTCCTTCAATCTTTGGCAATAATCCACATGCCACACAGCCTGATGGTCCCTACTTGAGAAGCCAGCATCCGAGCTCCTAGGACTAGCTTCCTACAGCTCCTAAGGCATATGTCAACCTCTGCATAGGCTAAAAGTCTTCCCAAATACACCAAATTGCATCTTCAGCTGTGCAGCACTGAAAAGGGTCCGAGCCAACCAGGAGACGTGCTTGTGAGCAGGGCCACGCTTGCAGTCGTCATCGGGAACGTCTTCCTGTGTGAGGGGTTGAAATTTTTCCGAAAAAATATCCAATCATCTGTCTGAATCGCCGTGCTTTTTATGGTAGACTATTGGTAACGTCACACTTTGTTGTGCTTCTCAGATTAGGTTGACTGAGTCACCTAAGAAGACTTGGTTGCTGATGTGCTGGAGGTGGGGGCTGCCACCGCTGGGATCTCAGCACCCTAACTCGCCTTCTGTTGATCCTGATCTGCTGCCTACTGCTACCACCTTGTACATGTCAAAGGCAACCAAAGGGCTGGAGAACCCGTGCTATGAGGAAAGACTGAAGGAGGTAAGCCTTTACTCCTTGGAGAACAGAAGGCTCAGGGGGACTGCATCAGAGTAGTCCACTACTTCAAGAGCAACGGCAAAGAGGAAAGAGGCCCTCGCATCGGAGGAAGCCACGTGCAGCAGGTAAGGGGCAACGACAGGTCTCCAACAGCCAGGGACTGCAGTGCTAGCAAGGCCCTGGACAGCGTGTGAGGAGCAGAGCTCAGAGCACTTGGGCTTTTGGTCCAGCAGGTGCCGAAGAATATCAGCCAACGCAAGAGGGCTGAGAACGGTGCAGCAGAGTGAGATCAGAGAAGCTGCTGAGCACAGAATTGTGTCCCACTGTGGTGACAGTGGCCCAGTGGGAATGGAGGGGTGACGGCTGTTGCGCAGAGTCTTTTGGGAGCGCAGCTGGAGCCTGGCAGTGTTGCAACCTCGGAAGCCCAGGAAAGCTGCCCCAGGCTTGGAGGACACAAAGGACCAGAGAGCAGCCATGGGTCTGTGAACACTGGGTGCTCTCTTGGAGCTGCAGTGACCCATGGGGCAGTTGAATTCACACGCGCTGGTGCCTCCAGTATGTGGCTGATATCGGTACTAACTGGTGCATTGCCTCAGCCCTGACTATCTCAACAGCAGCTGGGCCCTGCCAGGCGCTCCAGGACAGTATGAGGTACCTATCTCATGTGCCTGTGATTGTGTGCGCTGGCCGTGGACCCGAGATGAGGCAATGGAAAGGATGGCAAGGGGGAGATGAGGCTGTGGGCTGTCGCCAGGTATTATTGTCTCTAGATGCCCACTGCTGCCACCCTTTGGAGCCATTCTCTACTTGGGCCTCCTCCCCCAGCACAGCTCCAACCAGGCCTAGAGGACGACGCTTCCCCATGAGACAGAGGGGCTGCTGACCTCATCCCTTGGCCTCCCGCCGCCATGGACTCCTCACTCAAGGACAGCATTTTTCTGGGCTCCCCACTGACAGAACGTTCTCCAGGGCCTGGTGCTCCAGGCCCATCTGGGAACACATGCAGCAAGGCTGACTGTTGCCCGATGCCTGTGGAGTAGCCAGGCATGTCTTCCTCAGCTCCAAGAAACGGGGCACAGCAGGCAACCCAGTGCACTGAGTCCTCCCCTCTCTTTCCCCTGGGATTGAGGAAGGGTCTTCTTTTGCGCCCAACCTAATCCCCTCCAAAAAGCCACCTTCTTTCCTGAGCAGACTGGAAGACTTGCCTCAGAAGAAAGGAGGACTCGGAGGCCCGGATTTCGATGCAACACAACTTTAATGAGTCTGAAAAAGAAGAGGAGGTCGCTCACAGGGAGCACTAGGGGCAGCCAGCGAGATGCGGTAGACCTCCAGCAGCGTGTCGGTCTGCCTGCCCTGCAGAGGGACGGAAGACAACACGCCCCCACCAGGCTGGCATTGGGAGACAGTGACAGCAAAGGAAGGAAAGAGAGGAGAGTGGAAGAAGGAAACAATGGCCCAAAGCTCTAAATGCAATGCCCCAAAGCTCTATCTTCCGTCCAGCACCACGTTCTGAGGTCTTGGAGGTTCTTGCCCGAGGAAGCTGCCAGCAGCTTTAGCAGGGTCGACATCTGCTGCCACAGTAGCGGCTGGTAATGCAGGAGAGGTCAAAGCCTCCGGAGGAGATTGGCACTCCGTCACAGCTGAGGATGCTGCCTACAGCGGCGGAGGTGGAGGATCCCACAACGGTGCTCTGTGGGTAGGAGCTGAGGATGGGTCCGGGCAGGGTCACCACCACGGGGGAGGGCTGGATGACAATGGTGGAGTTCTGGCACTGCCTGACGCAGGGCTCATTGCAGCTGTTGGCCAGCGGGGTCGGGCCGCAGGGCCGGCAGGGCTGGCACTGATCGTAGCAGGACATGTCTCGGGGCTGGAGGGGCACCTGCGAGAGAGGGCAGAGGGAAGCAGAACACAGAGGCGCATGAGCAGCAGCACTGCGCCCAACCATGGGGAAGCCCAGGCCCCTACAGGCCCAGCACAGGCTGTCCAGTTGAAAGACACCTCAACTTAGTCCCAGGCTCTACAAGTGGAAGAACTTCTCTGCCCTTCCCTCTCCCATGAGAAACAGCTCCCGGCCCACAGCTAGGACAGCACCTGTCAGTTGAGACAGACATCAGCGAAAGACCTCATCTTGGAGGAGGAAGAGGAGCAGAGGCTTGACACTCACCTGATTCCCAACGAGAAGGAGGCGAGAGAAGTGGATGTGAGAGTCGAGAGTTGGGCTGCCTTTTGTAGTAGTCCTGCACTGCCTCAGGCCCAGAGCCACCCTTTGAGGAAGTAATAATTTTCTGACAGATTCATGTCAAATGCAAAGCATCTCAGCTAATGGTACAGGACATGTCCTGGTTTCCTGCACTGCTGCCTTTTCATTTCCTGGCTTATGCCACCTGCTTTCCTTTAGCAAGGCTTCTGTAAGTGCCGTGAGGAGAGTCCCTTGGATTTCCGGGGCAGGAAGACGTCATCGCAGGCACAAGACTCAGCTCAAGTGCTGGTGGCATCCCGTGCAGGCAGGTGATGTGCACCTGGGTCACTCCAGTGGGCTTTTTTGTGGCAAAGCTGTCAGGAAACGGGCACCGCTCTCCTGCTTCTTGTCCGCATCTGCAAGGATTCCCATGTGAGAGGACATGCTGCATCCTCTTCTCTTGCTCCTCCCACCTCTCTCTGATGGTCGCTCGTTGCACGCAGGTGGGCTTCTGCTGGGAGTGTTGGACCTTACTGCAACACTAACAATACTGTTGGGAACATTTTGCTGGGCTCATTTGCCTCACTCCCTCCCTGTGGGTCACCAGGAGCATGTCTGGGGCCTGTTTTTTTCCCAGGTTCCACTGGAGTCCAGTTCTGTCAGTGTTGTCCCCAGCATCTCCCCAGCGGAGTCCATGCTTACTGATGTTTTCCTGGTTTTACATGGTTTTGTTTGTGCTTCGCTTTATGTTGGCTTTGTGTGAGCATGCAAAGTTTTGCATTATTCCATGCAGGTGTACAGAAGCACATGTGTGTCAGTCTGTACTTGCGTGACCCTCGTGAGGGCGTGTTCAGGTCATAGCAGGGAGACTCTTCCCTGGTGTGTTCATGAGGTACACAGAGTATCAGGTTGCTGTTGATGAAAAGAAATGGAATGGGATGGAGTGACGTAAGGAAATGGAATGCAACCTGCAGCTGCTTGGTGGTGTCCACAGTTAACTTGTGTGGATGCATGTGTGCTTGCTTGTGTGGACCTTTGTGCGTGTGGATCTCTGTGAATGCATGTGGGTGCACAAATTTGTGTATGACTCCATGCAGATCGGCATGATCGGGCGTATTTGTGTGTTCTTGTGTGTCCCTCATCACGAGGGAATGTGCTGCCCGTGGCACTCGCTACTGCTCTGCTCATGAGCTCTAGAGAGCAGCAGGCTCTGAAGGTTTCAGCTGGACCCCTTGTTTTCCTTGTGATCTCACCTATTGGCCTCACAAGCAAGTAGAAGGAATTTCACAGCCACATACACACAGATTCCTGTGAAAACGTGCTCCCATGTACACAGAAAGGGTGCACGTACACGCATGGCTGTTTGGACAAAGAAGTCTGTATTGTTACAAGCGTGTTTACGTAGATGTGTGCGCACAGCTTACACAGATGTATAGGTGAAAACACACACAGTGCGCCTGCACAAACACAAACGATCACTCACTCGTGAGCACACAGGTCCTGGGTCTCTCTGGGGTGGAGTTAACTTTCCCCACATGAGCCCTCCGAATGCTGTGCCTCGTATTGGTAGCTACAACAGTGCTGATAACACACTAAGGTTTTGACAAGCGCTGAGCAGTGCTGCCCAGCAGCAAGGCTGTCTCTCTCCAACTGCCTCTCCCAGAGGTCAGTAGGCAGAAGGTGGGCAAGACGTTGGGAGGGTGCATAGCCGGGACCACTGACCCCGAATGACCAAAAGGGTATTCCGTACCATATGACATCACGCTCAGCAATAAAGCACAAGGGAAAGGAGGAGGAGTGGGAGGGCATTTGTTATTAAGGTGCTTGTCTTCCGAAGCAAGCACTGCACAGACTCTGGCCCTGCTTCCCTGGAGTGGCTGGACACAGCCTGCTGCTGGGAAGTTCAGAATGAATCGTTTTGCTTTGCTTCTGTGTGCAACCTTTGCTTGTCTTCACTAGCCTGCCCTTATCTTGACCCACGATCTTGAGTTGGGCATGCTTTAGCTGTGGTGGTTACTAATTGTCAGGCTTCTGTGCAGGTCAGGGCGTGTGCTTGCGGCACTGCTTATCACTTTATTTGGCTGAGCTCGGGAATACGTTAACAGAACCAAAGGCTATGGGCTTTGCCCTGGCATTGATGCCCTCACTGTGCTGGGGGAACTTGCCGGGGATTTCAAACTTGAACAGGCTAGCAATCCTGGCAAACTGACGCAGCACCTCATAGAAGGCTACCAACAAGCATGGGAGCAAGAGGAGGTGCTGACGCAGGCTTCCCAGATGCTGCAGTGCATGGAAAGATCCAGACGTTGTGTGATTGAAAGTGGTGAGAACCTCTGTGCTGTCTGTGGAGAACTGCCAGATGCTTTGCCATGTGTGGGATGCCAAGCTGCAGGACGGCACCAGCTGTCCCTCCACTGAGGCCACATGGTTACCCACCGCATGCAGCATCACTCAGAAAGAGGGTGTGTGTGCGTGATTGTTCCCTGTGGAGTGTTTCCCTCCCCAGCACTGTTTGTTGTGGACCTCAGCTTGTCCAACAGCAGCGTGTTGCGGTTGTGGTGAGGCTGGATCTCTGGCTCCACAGCCTGTGCAGCAAAGACAACATTTTCATTAACAGCAAGCTGGTGCGACTTTGCTGTCTGTGATGAGACCCAAGGTCTAGGGAAAAGACCAAAGCAGTCCAACGAAACCGTCAGGTTCACGCAGTGCCTGGACTTGTGGGAGAGCTATTGTGGGATGCCACATGAAGCCCACCAGGCTCCATCCAACCCCCTGAGATGAAACTAAGTGCAGCAGGGGAAGGAGACTTCAAAAGGTGTATGCGACTGGCTTGTCATGCTTGTATTCTTCCCTCAGCCTCTTGTGAAGCACACTGTTGCAGAAGGGAGCCCTTGTTGTGAGACATGACTGCTCTTGTGGCTTCACGTCCTAGCCAGCACAGCCTGAGGAAGGATAACCTCTTACTCGGCGTGCACCTGGACATCAGCCAAACGCTCAGCCTGTGAAAAAGACCCGTCAGCCAGAGTCTGGGGAAAATGTCCTGTTCAGCCGGATTCCCACCCAT
Source organism: Opisthocomus hoazin (assembly GCF_030867145.1). Lineage (NCBI taxonomy): Eukaryota > Metazoa > Chordata > Aves > Opisthocomiformes > Opisthocomidae > Opisthocomus > Opisthocomus hoazin. The sequence goes on along the minus strand of NC_134439.1, from coordinate 7,902,835 downwards.
GCATGCCCCAAGCTGTTGCATTGCTTTTCCTGTCTCTCTTCCACCTCAGGGGAATCACCGTTGTCTTGTCGCAGGGAATCCCTGCGCCTCAATCCCCTGACAGAAAACTGTTCTTCATTTCTACTAATGAGCTTCTCGCTCTGCGCACAGTGTCATGCTAAGCCCATTTGGTGGAGCAGAGAGCTGGCCTTGGAGAGCAGCTGTGTTGGAAGCTGTCAAAACCAACCCTGGTGGCTACAAAGAAGTTTTAGCTGAGCTGTCCTTTCTGAGGGACTACAAGTGTGTGTGTGTTAGCAGTGAAGCCTTCTGGAGTGACAGGCAGAACTCAGTCTGAATCAGATTGGGCTGTGTGAGAAGCAGAGACAGAAGAGAAGAGAATCAGAAGGAGGAAAAGAGAATGAGGCACGTGAAGAAACGAGATGTCCTGTGCCTGAGAGGGATGGGAAGGTGGGTGGTCACTGAGAAGTGCAGACAGAGGTTCTGCGTTAACCTGCTCAGCTTGCGGGGGTCAGAAAGGAAGAGGTGAGAGCTTGGACTCTGGGCACAGCAAGAAGGTGCCCACTGCCCGGATGATGAGTCTAGACAGTGAATCTGCCTGGAACTGCGGGAAGGAGGACAGTGAGGGGAGCATTAGCTTCTTTCAAGCCCAGCGGTGCCTGCAGCAGATCCTCCTCTGCACCGAGGAGATGGTGATTGCCTGAAAATGGCAAGTGTCTAAATCACTACCTGGAGCTGAGTCTCGAGGTCAAATCAATTGTCCGCTACTGTTGAAAAGAAAACCTAAATATGCAGAACTTGGTTTAGCTTGTGTTTTGGGAGTCTTTTTGTCTTTGTTTCTCACCATCTTTTTCTATTTTTGATTGTTAATAATTGACATGAATCTTCCCCAGGTTGAGTCAGTTTTTCCCATGAGGCTACCGGGTATTTGATCTCCCTGTCTTTATCTTCACCCAGGAGTATTTTCACCTTTTTTTCTCCCCTTGCCTTCTTGAGTAAGGCCATTGAGAAAGAGTGGGCGGGCATCTGACAGCCAGCCAAGGTCGAACCCAGCAAAGGACATGATAAAGCTACTCCAAACTGGACAGTACCATGCCTTCGAGAAACGTGACCATCAGGAAGAAATTACTAAGATGGAGGACAGGACAAGAAACACAGCCAGGAAAGGCCTTGTGTGCCCTTAGCTGCTCCATGCAACTTCCCAGGTGGGCAGCGATCTCTTCATTGTCACTGCGTGGAGCAACAAGCACCGCCAGACCTTAACGCATTTCTTCCCCGTCAGGCTTCCTTTGTGGAGATTTGCTACCCCACACCTGGTGTGTCAAAAACGATGCAGACTTTCCTTGCCACCAAGAAGACCGTTGGGGTCACCTGCTGGCTGGCATGGTCGTGCTCCCCTTTCCTCCTGGCCATCACTGAGCTCCTGGTCCTTCATGAAGTCCTTCAATCTTTGGCAATAATCCACATGCCACACAGCCTGATGGTCCCTACTTGAGAAGCCAGCATCCGAGCTCCTAGGACTAGCTTCCTACAGCTCCTAAGGCATATGTCAACCTCTGCATAGGCTAAAAGTCTTCCCAAATACACCAAATTGCATCTTCAGCTGTGCAGCACTGAAAAGGGTCCGAGCCAACCAGGAGACGTGCTTGTGAGCAGGGCCACGCTTGCAGTCGTCATCGGGAACGTCTTCCTGTGTGAGGGGTTGAAATTTTTCTGAAAAAATATCCAATCATCTGTCTGAATCGCCGTGCTTTTTATGGTAGACTATTGGTAACGTCACACTTTGTTGTGCTTCTCAGATTAGGTTGACTGAGTCACCTAAGAAGACTTGGTTGCTGATGTGCTGGAGGTGGGGGCTGCCACCGCTGGGATCTCAGCACCCTAACTCGCCTTCTGTTGATCCTGATCTGCTGCCTACTGCTACCACCTTGTACATGTCAAAGGCAACCAAAGGGCTGGAGAACCCGTGCTATGAGGAAAGACTGAAGGAGGTAAGCCTTTACTCCTTGGAGAACAGAAGGCTCAGGGGGACTGCATCAGAGTAGTCCACTACTTCAAGAGCAACGGCAAAGAGGAAAGAGGCCCTCGCATCGGAGGAAGCCACGTGCAGCAGGTAAGGGGCAACGACAGGTCTCCAACAGCCAGGGACTGCAGTGCTAGCAAGGCCCTGGACAGCGTGTGAGGAGCAGAGCTCAGAGCACTTGGGCTTTTGGTCCAGCAGGTGCCGAAGAATATCAGCCAACGCAAGAGGGCTGAGAACGGTGCAGCAGAGTGAGATCAGAGAAGCTGCTGAGCACAGAATTGTGTCCCACTGTGGTGACAGTGGCCCAGTGGGAATGGAGGGGTGACGGCTGTTGCGCAGAGTCTTTTGGGAGCGCAGCTGGAGCCTGGCAGTGTTGCAACCTCGGAAGCCCAGGAAAGCTGCCCCAGGCTTGGAGGACACAAAGGACCAGAGAGCAGCCATGGGTCTGTGAACACTGGGTGCTCTCTTGGAGCTGCAGTGACCCATGGGGCAGTTGAATTCACACGCGCTGGTGACTCCAGTATGTGGCTGATATCGGTACTAACTGGTGCATTGCCTCAGCCCTGACTATCTCAACAGCAGCTGGGCCCTGCCAGGCGCTCCAGGACAGTATGAGGTACCTATCTCATGTGCCTGTGATTGTGTGCGCTGGCCGTGGACCCGAGATGAGGCAATGGAAAGGATGGCAAGGGGGAGATGAGGCTGTGGGCTGTCGCCAGGTATTATTGTCTCTAGATGCACACTGCTGCCACCCTTTGGAGCCATTCTCTACTTGGGCCTCCTCCCCCAGCACAGCTCCAACCAGGCCTAGAGGACGACGCTTCCCCATGAGACAGAGGGGCTGCTGACCTCATTCCTTGGCCTCCTGCCGCCATGGACTCCTCACTCAAGGACAGCATTTTTCTGGGCTCCCCACTGACAGAACGTTCTCCAGGGCCTGGTGCTCCAGGCCCATCTGGGAACACATGCAGCAAGGCTGACTGTTGCCCGATGCCTGTGGAGTAGCCAGGCATGTCTTCCTCAGCTCCAAGAAACGGGGCACAGCAGGCAACCCAGTGCACTGAGTCCTCCCCTCTCTTTCCCCTGGGATTGAGGAAGGGTCTTCTTTTGCGCCCAACCTAATCCCCTCCAAAAAGCCACCTTCTTTCCTGAGCAGACTAGAAGACTTGCCTCAGAAGAAAGGAGGACTCAGAGGCCCGGATTTCCATGCAACACAACTTTAATGAGTCTGAAAAAGAAGAGGAGGTCGCTCACAGGGAGCACTAGGGGCAGCCAGCGAGATGCGGTAGACCTCCAGCAGCGTGTCGGTCTGCCTGCCCTGCAGAGGGACGGAAGACAACACGCCCCCACCAGGCTGGCATTGGGAGACAGTGACAGCAAAGGAAGGAAAGAGAGGAGAGTGGAAGAAGGAAACAATGGCCCAAAGCTCTAAATGCAATGCCCCAAAGCTCTATCTTCCGTCCAGCACCACGTTCTGAGGTCTTGGAGGTTCTTGCCCGAGGAAGCTGCCAGCAGCTTTAGCAGGGTCGACATCTGCTGCCACAGTAGCGGCTGGTAATGCAGGAGAGGTCAAAGCCTCCGGAGGAGATTGGCACTCCGTCACAGCTGAGGATGCTGCCTACAGCGGCGGAGGTGGAGGATCCCACAACGGTGCTCTGTGGGTAGGAGCTGAGGATGGGTCCGGGCAGGGTCACCACCACGGGGGAGGGCTGGATGACAATGGTGGAGTTCTGGTACTGCCTGACGCAGGGCTCATTGCAGCTGTTGGCCAGCGGGGTCGGGCCGCAGGGCCGGCAGGGCTGGCACTGATCGTAGCAGGACATGTCTCGGGGCTGGAGGGGCACCTGCGAGAGAGGGCAGAGGGAAGCAGAACACAGAGGCGCATGAGCAGCAGCACTGCGCCCAACCATGGGGAAGCCCAGGCCCCTACAGGCCCAGCACAGGCTGTCCAGTTGAAAGACACCTCAACTTAGTCCCAGGCTCTACAAGTGGAAGAACTTCTCTGCCCTTCCCTCTCCCATGAGAAACAGCTCCAGGCCCAACTGACAGCACCTGTCAGTTGAGACAGACATCAGCGAAAGACCTCATCTTGGAGGAGGAGGAGGAGCAGAGGCTTGACACTCACCTGATTCCCAACGAGAAGGAGGCGAGAGAAGTGGATGTGAGAGCCGAGAGTTGGGCTGCCTTTTGTAGTAGTCCTGCACTGCCTCAGGCCCAGAGCCACCCTTTGAGGAAGTAATAATTTTCTGACAGATTCATGTCAAATGCAAAGCATCTCAGCTAATGGTACAGGACATGTCCTGGTTTCCTGCACTGCTGCCTTTTCATTTCCTGGCTTATGCCACCTGCTTTCCTTTAGCAAGGCTTCTGTAAGTGCCGTGAGGAGAGTCCCTTGGATTTCCGGGGCAGAAAGACGTCATCGCAGGCACAAGACTCAGCTCAAGTGCTGGTGGCATCCCGTGCAGGCAGGTGATGTGCACCTGGGTCACTCCAGTGGGCTTTTTTGTGGCAAAGCTGTCAGGAAACGGGCACCGCTCTCCTGCTTCTTGTCCGCATCTGCAAGGATTCCCATGTGAGAGGACATGCCGCATCCTCTTCTCTTGCTCCTCCCACCTCTCTCTGATGGTCGCTCGTTGCACGCAGGTGGGCTTCTGCTGGGAGTGTTGGACCTTACTGCAACACTAACAATACTGTTGGGAACATTTTGCTGGGCTCATTTGCCTCATTCCCTCCCTGTGCAGTCCCTGTGGGTCACCAGGAGCATGTCTGGGGCCTGTTTTTTTCCCAGGTTCTACTGGAGTCCAGTTCTGTCAGTGTTGTCCCCAGCATCTCCTCAGCGGAGTCCATGCTTACTGATATTTTCCCGGTTTTATGGTTTTGTTTGTGCTTCGCTTTATGTTGGCTTTGTGTGAGCATGCAAAGTTTTGCATTATTCCATGCAGGTGTACAGAAGCACATGTGTGTCAGTCTGTACTTGCGTGACCCTCATGAGGGCGTGTTCAGGTCATAGCAGGGAGACTCTTCCCTGGTGTGTTCATGAGGTACACAGAGTATCAGGTTGCTGTTGATGGAAGGAAATGGAATGGAATGGAGTGACGTAAGGAAATGGAATGCAACCTGCAGCTGCTTGGTGGTGTCCACAGTTAACTTGTGTGGATGCATGTGTGCTTGCTTGTGTGGACCTTTGTGCGTGTGGATCTCTGTGAATGCATGTGGGTGCACAAATTTGTGTATGACTCCACGGAGATCGGCATGATCGGGCGTATTTGTGTGTTCTTGTGTGTCCCTCATCACGAGGGAATGTGCTGCCCATGGCACTCGCTACTGCTCTGCTCATGAGCTCTAGAGAGCAGCAGGCTCTGAAGGTTTCAGCTGGACCCCTTGTTTTCCTTGTGATCTCACCTATTGGCCTCACAAGCAAGTAGAAGGAATTTCACAGCCACATACACACAGATTCCTGTGAAAACGTGCTCCCATGTACACAGAAAGGGTGCACGTACACGCATGGCTGTTTGGACAAAGAAGTCTGTATTGTTACAAGCGTGTTTACGTAGATGTGTGCGCACAGCTTACACAGATGTATAGGTGAAAACACACACAGTGCGCCTGCACAAACACAAACGATCACTCACTCGTGAGCACACAGGTCCTGGGTCTCTCTGGGGTGGAGTTAACTTTCCCCACATGAGCCCTCCGAATGCTGTGCCTCGTATTGGTAGCTACAACAGTGCTGATAACACACTAAGGTTTTGACAAGCGCTGAGCAGTGCTGCCCAGCAGCAAGGCTGTCTCTCTCCAACTGCCTCTCCCAGAGGTCAGTAGGCAGAAGGTGGGCAAGACGTTGGGAGGGTGCATAGCCGGGACCACTGACCCCGAATGACCAAAAGGGTATTCCGTACCATATGACATCACGCTCAGCAATAAAGCACAAGGGAAAGGAGGAGGACTGGGGGGGGGCATTTGTTATTAAGGTGCTTGTCTTCCGAAGCAAGCACTGCACAGACTCTGGCCCTGCTTCCCTGGAGTGGCTGGACACAGCCTGCTGCTGGGAAGTTCAGAATGAATCGTTTTGCTTTGCTTCTGTGTGCAACCTTTGCTTGTCTTCACTAGCCTGCCCTTATCTTGACCCACGATCTTGAGTTGGGCATGCTTTAGCTGTGGTGGTTACTAATTGTCAGGCTTCTGTGCAGGTCAGGGCGTGTGCTTGCGGCACTGCTTATCACTTTATTTGGCTGAGCTCGGGAATACGTTAACAGAACCAAAGGCTATGGGCTTTGCCCTGGCATTGATGCCCTCACTGTGCTGGGGGAACTTGCCGGGGATTTCAAACTTGAACAGGCTAGCAATCCTGGCAAACTGACGCAGCACCTCATAGAAGGCTACCAACAAGCATGGGAGCAAGAGGAGGTGCTGACGCAGGCTTCCCAGATGCTGCAGTGCATGGAAAGATCCAGATGTTGTGTGATTGAAAGTGGTGAGAACCTCTGTGCTGTCTGTGGAGAACTGCCAGATGCTTTGCCATGTGTGGGATGCCAAGCTGCAGGACGGCACCAGCTGTCCCTCCACTGAGGCCACATGGTTACCCACCGCATGCAGCATCACTCAGAAAGAGGGTGTGTGTGCGTGATTGTTCCCTGTGGAGTGTTTCCCTCCCCAGCACTGTTTGTTGTGGACCTCAGCTTGTCCAACAGCAGCGTGTTGCGGTTGTGGTGAGGCTGGATCTCTGGCTCCACAGCCTGTGCAGCAAAGACAACATTTTCATTAACAGCAAGCTGGTGCGACTTTGCTGTCTGTGATGAGACCCAAGGTCTAGGGAAAAGACCAAAGCAGTCCAACGAAACCGTCAGGTTCACGCAGTGCCTGGACTTGTGGGAGAGCTATTGTGGGATGCCACATGAAGCCCACCAGGCTCCATCCAACCCCCTGAGATGAAACTAAGTGCAGCAGGGGAAGGAGACTTCAAAAGGTGTATGCGACTGGCTTGTCATGCTTGTATTCTTCCCTCAGCCTCTTGTGAAGCACACTGTTGCAGAAGGGAGCCCTTGTTGTGAGACATGACTGCTCTTGTGGCTTCACGTCCTAGCCAGCACAGCCTGAGGAAGGATAACCTTTTACTCGGCGTGCACCTGGACATCAGCCAAACGCTCAGCCTGTGAAAAAGACCCGTCAGCCAGAGTCTGGGGAAAATGTCCTGTTCAGCCGGATTCCCACCCATGCATGCCCCAAGCTGTTGCATTGCTTTTCCTGTCTCTCTTCCACCTCAGGGGAATCACCGTTGTCTTGTCGCAGGGAATCCCTGCGCCTCAATCTCCTGACAGAAAACTGTTCTTCATTTCTACTAATGAGCTTCTCGCTCTGCGCACAGTGTCATGCTAAGCTCATTTGGTGGAGCAGAGAGCTGGCCTTGGAGAGCAGCTGTGTTGGAAGCTGTCAAAACCAACCCTGGTGGCTACAAAGAAGTTTTAGCTGAGCTGTCCTTTCTGAGGGACTACAAGTGTGTGTGTGTTAGCAGTGAAGCCTTCTGGAGTGACAGGCAGAGCTCAGTCTGAATCAGATTGGGCTGTGTGAGAAGCAGAGACAGAAGAGAAGAGAATCAGAAGGAGGAAAAGAGAATGAGGCACGTGAAGAAACGAGATGTCCTGTGCCTGAGAGGGATGGGAAGGTGGGTGGTCACTGAGAAGTGCAGACAGAGGTTCTGCGTTAACCTGCTCAGCTAACATGCTCACATCTTCTCGGCTTCCTCCTCTACACTTACAGCTGGAAAGCTGGATGTAGGTTGTGTGTGTGGAGAGCTCAGGGGATGATTCTTCCGCATGGCCATCTGTAGCATCATCTGCAGGGTGTCCTCTGTGAAGAGGTTCCTTGGGCTCTTGACTGAGGGATAAAAACTACTCACTGCCACAGCAGGCAGAACCTGAGAGGGAGTGTTTCAGGCAAGAGAAGAGCAAATGCCTTCTCCTGCTCACTTCTTCCTTCCGCTTCCCCACTGAGCCATTTCCAGAAGCTCTGCTGGGGGGTCTGGGAGGTGGTGTTCAGACTTTCTCACACACAAACAGGACCGTTGGTCTCAGCATGCACCTCAGCTCAGTGTGGATCCCAGTGTGCAAGAACGCCTGCCACCTCCTGCCAGGGTGCCCCTAGAGGGGAGCTGTGCTGCGCCCCTGCTCCCTGCTTTGCCATTGCCCAGAGCCTCCAGAGAAGAGGAGTCTGTAGTGCCTGGTCCTCATCTGCTGGCACCAGGACACCTCCAGCGCAGTGAGGCACCCAAGGAGCCTCTCTGAGAATGTGACATTCGTTCTTCCATCATCTTGGATGGCTACTGAATCCCTGAGGACACCCTCAGGGGCCGCGCCTTCCTTCCACCCGTCCTAGAACTTTGGCTAGCAAAGCTTCTTGTGGGCAGAGGTTCCTACCTTGGTGGCACTGATCTACCCTCCGTTATTTTTCTGCAAATCCTGTAGGTATGCGTCATCTCTTGGATGACAGCGCACTGGTGACTCATCCAGTGCCACTGCTTGCGGGGGTCAGAAAGGAAGAGGTGAGAGCTTGGACTCTGGGCACAGCAAGAAGGTGCCCACTGCCCGGATGATGAGTCTAGACAGTGAATCTGCCTGGAACTGCGGGAAGGAGGACAGTGAGGGGAGCATTAGCTTCTTTCAAGCCCAGCGGTGCCTGCAGCAGATCCTCCTCTGCACCGAGGAGATGGTGATTGCCTGAAAATGGCAAGTGTCTAAATCACTACCTGGAGCTGAGTCTTGAGGTCAAATCAATTGTCCGGTACTGTTGAAAAGAAAACCTAAATATGCACAGAAACTGTCCCACTGTCGTGAGAGTAGCCCAGTGGGAATGGAGGGGTGACGGCTGTTGCGCAGAGTTTTTGGGAGCGCAGCTGGAGCCTGGCAGTGGTGCAACCTCGGAAGCCCAGGAAAGCTGCCCCAGGCTTGGAGGACACAAAGGACCAGAGAGCAGCCATGGGTCTGTGAACACTGGGTGCTCTCTTGGAGCTGCAGTGGCCATGGGGCAGTTAGATTCACAGGGAGTGGTGCCTCCAGTGTGTGGCTGATATCGATACTAACTGGTGCATTGCCTCAGCCCTGACTATCTCAACAGCAGCTGGGCCCTGCCAGGTGCTCCAGGACAGTATGAGGTACCTATCTCATGTGCCTGTGATTGTGTGCGCTGGCCGTGGACCCGAGATGAGGCAATGGAAAGGATGGCAAGGGGGAGATGAGGCTGTGGGCTGTCGCCAGGTATTATTGTCTCTAGATGCCCACTGCTGCCACCCTTTGGAGCCATTCTCCACTTGAGCCTCCTCCCCCAGCACAGCTCCATCCAGGCCTAGAGGACAACCCGTCCCCAAGAGACAGAGGGGCTGCTGACCTCATCCCTTGGCCTCCTGCCACCATGGACTCCTCACTCAAGGACAGCATTTTTCTGGGCTCCCCACTGACAGAACTTTCTCCAGGGCGCTGTGCTCCAGGCCCATCTGGGAACACATGCAGCAAGGCTGACTGTTGCCTGATGCCTGTGGAGTAGCCAGGCATGTCTTCCTCAGCTCCAAGGGACAGGGCACAGCAGGCAACCCAGTGCACTGAGTCCTCCCCTCTCTTTCCCCTGGGATTGAGGAAGGGTCTTCTTTTGCGCACAACCTAATCCCCTCCAAAAAGCCACCTTCTTTCCTGAGCAGACTGGAAGACTTGCCTCAGAAGAAAGGAGGACTCGGAGGCCCGGATTTCGATGCAACACAACTTTAATGAGTCTGAAAAAGAAGAGGAGGTCGCTCACAGGGAGCATTAGGGGCAGCCAGTGAGATGCGGTAGACCTCCAGCAGCGTGTCGGTCTGCCTGCCCTGCAGAGGGACGGAAGACAACACGTCCCCACCAGGCTGGCATTGGGAGACAGCGACAGCAAAGGAAGGATAGAGAGGAGAGTGGAAGAAGGAAACAATGGCCCAAAGCTCTAAATGCAATGCCCCAAAGCTCTATCTTCCGTCCAGCACCACGTTCTGAGGTCTTGGAGGTTCTTGCCCGAGGAAGCTGCCAGCAGCTTTAGCAGGGTCGACATCTGCTGCCACAGTAGCGGCTGGTAATGCAGGAGAGATCAAAGCCTCCGGAGGAGATGGGCACTCCGTCACAGCTGAGGATGCTGCCAACAGCGGCGGAGGTGGAGGATCCCACAACGGTGCTCTGTGGGTAGGAGCTGAGGATGGGTCCGGGCAGGGTCACCACCACGGGGGAGGGCTGGATGACAATGGTGGAGCTCTGGCACTGCCTGACGCAGGGCTCATTGCAGCTGTTGGCCAGCGGGGTCGGGCCGCAGGGCCGGCAGGGCTGGCACTGATCGTAGCAGGACATGTCTCGGGGCTGGAGGGGCACCTGCGAGAGAGGGCAGAGGGAAGCAGAACACAGAGGCGCATGAGCAGCAGCACTGCGCCCAACCATGGGGAAGCCCAGGCCCCTACAGGCCCAGCACAGGCTGTCCAGTTGAAAGACACCTCAACTTAGTCCCAGGCTCTACAAGTGGAAGAACTTCTCTGCCCTTCCCTCTCCCATGAGAAACAGCTCCAGGCCCAACTGACAGCACCTGTCAGTTGAGACAGACATCAGCAAAAGACCTGATCTTGGAGGAGGAGGAGGAGCAGAGGCTTGACACTCACCTGATTCCCAACGAGAAGGAGGCGAGAGAAGTGGATGTGAGAGCCGAGAGTTGGGCTGCCTTTTGTAGTAGTCCTGCACTGCCTCAGGCCCAGAGCCACCCTTTGAGGAAGTAACAATTTTCTGACAGATTCATGTCAAATGCAAAGCATCTCAGCTAATGGTACAGGACATGTCCTGGTTTCCTGCACTGCTGCCTTTTCATTTCCTGGCTTATGCCACCTGCTTTCCTTTAGCAAGGCTTCTGTAAGTGCCGTGAGGAGAGTCCCTTGGATTTCCGGGGCAGAAAGACGTCATCGCAGGCACAAGACTCAGCTCAAGTGCTGGTGGCATCCCGTGCAGGCAGGTGATGTGCACCTGGGTCACTCCAGTGGGCTTTTTTGTGGCAAAGCTGTCAGGAAACGGGCACCGCTCTCCTGCTTCTTGTCCGCATCTGCAAGGATTCCCATGTGAGAGGACATGCCGCATCCTCTTCTCTTGCTCCTCCCATCTCTCTCTGATGGTCGCTCGTTGCACGCAGGTGGGCTTCTGCTGGGAGTGTTGGACCTTACTGCAACTCTAACAATACTGTTGGGAACATTTTGCTGGGCTCATTTGCCTCACTCCCTCCCTGTGGGTCACCAGGAGCATGTCTGGGGCCTGTTTTTTTCCCAGGTTCCACTGGAGTCCAGTTCTGTCAGTGTTGTCCCCAGCATCTCCTCAGCGGAGTCCATGCTTACTGATATTTTCCCGGTTTTATGGTTTTGTTTGTGCTTCGCTTTATGTTGGCTTTGTGTGAGCATGCAAAGTTTTGCATTATTCCATGCAGGTGTACAGAAGCACATGTGTGTCAGTCTGTACTTGCGTGACCCTCATGAGGGCGTGTTCAGGTCATAGCAGGGAGACTCTTCCCTGGTGTGTTCATGAGGTACACAGAGTATCAGGTTGCTGTTGATGGAAGGAAATGGAATGGGATGGAGTGACGTAAGGAAATGGAATGCAACCTGCAGCTGCATGGTGGTGTCCACAGTTAACTTGTGTGGATGCATGTGTGCTTGCTTGTGTGGACCTTTGTGCGTGTGGATCTCTGTGAATGCATGTGGGTGCACAAATTTGTGTATGACTCCACGGAGATCGGCATGATCGGGCGTATTTGTGTGTTCTTGTGTGTCCCTCATCACGAGGGAATGTGCTGCCCGTGGCACTCGCTACTGCTCTGCTCATGAGCTCTAGAGAGCAGCAGGCTCTGAAGGTTTCAGCTGGACCCCTTGTTTTCCTTGTGATCTCACCTATTGGCCTCACAAGCAAGTAGAAGGAATTTCACAACCACATACACACAGATTCCTGTGAAAACGTGCTCCCATGTACACAGAAAGGGTGCACGTACACGCATGGCTGTTTGGACAAAGAAGTCTGTATTGTTACAAGCGTGTTTACGTAGATGTGTGCGCACAGCTTACACAGATGTATAGGTGAAAACACACACAGTGCGCCTGCACAAACACAAACGATCACTCACTCGTGAGCACACAGGTCCTGGGTCTCTCTGGGGTGGAGTTAACTTTCCCCACATGAGCCCTCCGAATGCTGTGCCTCGTATTGGTAGCTACAACAGTGCTGATAACACACTAAGGTTTTGACAAGCGCTGAGCAGTGCTGCCCAGCAGCAAGGCTGTCTCTCTCCAACTGCCTCTCCCAGAGGTCAGTAGGCAGAAGGTGGGCAAGACGTTGGGAGGGTGCATAGCCGGGACCACTGACCCCGAATGACCAAAAGGGTATTCCGTACCATATGACATCACGCTCAGCAATAAAGCACAAGGGAAAGGAGGAGGACTGGGGGGGGGCATTTGTTATTAAGGTGCTTGTCTTCCGAAGCAAGCACTGCACAGACTCTGGCCCTGCTTCCCTGGAGTGGCTGGACACAGCCTGCTGCTGGGAAGTTCAGAATGAATCGTTTTGCTTTGCTTCTGTGTGCAACCTTTGCTTGTCTTCACTAGCCTGCCCTTATCTTGACCCACGATCTTGAGTTGGGCATGCTTTAGCTGTGGTGGTTACTAATTGTCAGGCTTCTGTGCAGGTCAGGGCGTGTGCTTGCGGCACTGCTTATCACTTTATTTGGCTGAGCTCGGGAATACGTTAACAGAACCAAAGGCTATGGGCTTTGCCCTGGCATTGATGCCCTCACTGTGCTGGGGGAACTTGCCGGGGATTTCAAACTTGAACAGGCTAGCAATCCTGGCAAACTGACGCAGCACCTCATAGAAGGCTACCAACAAGCATGGGAGCAAGAGGAGGTGCTGACGCAGGCTTCCCAGATGCTGCAGTGCATGGAAAGATCCAGATGTTGTGTGATTGAAAGTGGTGAGAACCTCTGTGCTGTCTGTGGAGAACTGCCAGATGCTTTGCCATGTGTGGGATGCCAAGCTGCAGGACGGCACCAGCTGTCCCTCCACTGAGGCCACATGGTTACCCACCGCATGCAGCATCACTCAGAAAGAGGGTGTGTGTGCGTGATTGTTCCCTGTGGAGTGTTTCCCTCCCCAGCACTGTTTGTTGTGGACCTCAGCTTGTCCAACAGCAGCGTGTTGCGGTTGTGGTGAGGCTGGATCTCTGGCTCCACAGCCTGTGCAGCAAAGACAACATTTTCATTAACAGCAAGCTGGTGCGACTTTGCTGTCTGTGATGAGACCCAAGGTCTAGGGAAAAGACCAAAGCAGTCCAACGAAACCGTCAGGTTCACGCAGTGCCTGGACTTGTGGGAGAGCTATTGTGGGATGCCACATGAAGCCCACCAGGCTCCATCCAACCCCCTGAGATGAAACTAAGTGCAGCAGGGGAAGGAGACTTCAAAAGGTGTATGCGACTGGCTTGTCATGCTTGTATTCTTCCCTCAGCCTCTTGTGAAGCACACTGTTGCAGAAGGGAGCCCTTGTTGTGAGACATGACTGCTCTTGTGGCTTCACGTCCTAGCCAGCACAGCCTGAGGAAGGATAACCTCTTACTCGGCGTGCACCTGGACATCAGCCAAACGCTCAGCCTGTGAAAAAGACCCGTCAGCCAGAGTCTGGGGAAAATGTCCTGTTCAGCCGGATTCCCACCCATGCATGCCCCAAGCTGTTGCATTGCTTTTCCTGTCTCTCTTCCACCTCAGGGGAATCACCGTTGTCTTGTCGCAGGGAATCCCTGCGCCTCAATCTCCTGACAGAAAACTGTTCTTCATTTCTACTAATGAGCTTCTCGCTCTGCGCACAGTGTCATGCTAAGCCCATTTGGTGGAGCAGAGAGCTGGCCTTGGAGAGCAGCTGTGTTGGAAGCTGTCAAAACCAACCCTGGTGGCTACAAAGAAGTTTTAGCTGAGCTGTCCTTTCTGAGGGACTACAAGTGTGTGTGTGTTAGCAGTGAAGCCTTCTGGAGTGACAGGCAGAGCTCAGTCTGAATCAGATTGGGCTGTGTGAGAAGCAGAGACAGAAGAGAAGAGAATCAGAAGGAGGAAAAGAGAATGAGGCACGTGAAGAAACGAGATGTCCTGTGCCTGAGAGGGATGGGAAGGTGGGTGGTCACTGAGAAGTGCAGACAGAGGTTCTGCGTTAACCTGCTCAGCTAACATGCTCACATCTTCTCGGCTTCCTCCTCTACACTTACAGCTGGAAAGCTGGATGTAGGTTGTGTGTGTGGAGAGCTCAGGGGATGATTCTTCCGCATGGCCATCTGTAGCATCATCTGCAGGGTGTCCTCTGTGAAGAGGTTCCTTGGGCTCTTGACTGAGGGATAAAAACTACTCACTGCCACAGCAGGCAGAACCTGAGAGGGAGTGTTTCAGGCAAGAGAAGAGCAAATGCCTTCTCCTGCTCACTTCTTCCTTCCGCTTCCCCACTGAGCCATTTCCAGAAGCTCTGCTGGGGGGTCTGGGAGGTGGTGTTCAGACTTTCTCACACACAAACAGGACCGTTGGTCTCAGCATGCACCTCAGCTCAGTGTGGATCCCAGTGTGCAAGAACGCCTGCCACCTCCTGCCAGGGTGCCCCTAGAGGGGAGCTGTGCTTTGCCCCAGCTGCCTGCTTTGCCATTGCCCAGAGCCTCCAGAGAAGAGGAGTCTGTAGTGCCTGGTCCTCATCTGCTGGCACCAGGACACCTCCAGCGCAGTGAGGCACCCAAGGAGCCTCTCTGAGAATGTGACATTCGTTCTTCCATCATCTTGAATGGCTGCTGGATCCCTGAGGACACCCTCAGGGGCCGCGCCTTCCTTCCACCCGTCCTAGAACTTTGGCTAGCAAAGCTTCTTGTGGGCAGAGGTTCCTACCTTGGTGGCACTGATCTACCCTCCGTTATTTTTCTGCAAATCCTGTAGGTATGCGTCATCTCTTGGATGACAGCGCACTGGTGACTCATCCAGTGCCACTGCTTGCGGGGGTCAGAAAGGAAGAGGTGAGAGCTTGGACTCTGGGCACAGCAAGAAGGTGCCCACTGCCCGGATGATGAGTCTAGACAGTGAATCTGCCTGGAACTGCGGGAAGGAGGACAGTGAGGGGAGCATTAGCTTCTTTCAAGCCCAGCGGTGCCTGCAGCAGATCCTCCTCCGCACCGAGGAGATGGTGATTGCCTGAAAATGGCAAGTGTCTAAATCACTACCTGGAGCTGAGTCTCGAGGTCAAATCAATTGTCCGGTACTGTTGAAAAGAAAACCTAAATATGCACAGAAACTGTCCCACTGTCGTGAGAGTAGCCCAGTGGGAATGGAGGGGTGACGGCTGTTGCGCAGAGTTTTTGGGAGCGCAGCTGGAGCCTGGCAGTGTTGCAACCTCGGAAGCCCAGGAAAGCTGCCCCAGGCTTGGAGGACACAAAGGACCAGAGAGCAGCCATGGGTCTGTGAACACTGGGTGCTCTCTTGGAGCTGCAGTGGCCATGGGGCAGTTAGATTCACAGGGAGTGGTGCCTCCAGTGTGTGGCTGATATCGATACTAACTGGTGCATTGCCTCAGCCCTGACTATCTCAACAGCAGCTGGGCCCTGCCAGGTGCTCCAGGACAGTATGAGGTACCTATCTCATGTGCCTGTGATTGTGTGCGCTGGCCGTGGACCCGAGATGAGGCAATGGAAAGGATGGCAAGGGGGAGATGAGGCTGTGTGCTGTCGCCAGGTATTATTGTCTCTAGATGCCCACTGCTGCCACCCTTTGGAGCCATTCTCCACTTGAGCCTCCTCCCCCAGCACAGCTCCATCCAGGCCTAGAGGACGACCCGTCCCCAAGAGACAGAGGGGCTGCTGACCTCATCCCTTGGCCTCCTGCCACCATGGACTCCTCACTCAAGGACAGCATTTTTCTGGGCTCCCCACTGACAGAACTTTCTCCAGGGCGCTGTGCTCCAGGCCCATCTGGGAACACATGCAGCAAGGCTGACTGTTGCCTGATGCCTGTGGAGTAGCCAGGCATGTCTTCCTCAGCTCCAAGGGACATTGCACAGCAGGCAACCCAGTGCACTGAGTCCTCCCCTCTCTTTCCCCTGGGACTGAGGAAGGGTCTTCTTTTGCGCACAACCTAATCCCCTCCAAAAAGCCACCTTCTTTCCTGAGCAGACTGGAAGACTTGCCTCAGAAGAAAGGAGGACTCGGAGGCCCGGATTTCGATGCAACACAACTTTAATGAGTCTGAAAAAGAAGAGGAGGTCGCTCACAGGGAGCATTAGGGGCAGCCAGTGAGATGCGGTAGACCTCCAGCAGCGTGTCGGTCTGCCTGCCCTGCAGAGGGACGGAAGACAACACGTCCCCACCAGGCTGGCATTGGGAGACAGCGACAGCAAAGGAAGGATAGAGAGGAGAGTGGAAGAAGGAAACAATGGCCCAAAGCTCTAAATGCAATGCCCCAAAGCTCTATCTTCCGTCCAGCACCACGTTCTGAGGTCTTGGAGGTTCTTGCCCGAGGAAGCTGCCAGCAGCTTTAGCAGGGTCGACATCTGCTGCCACAGTAGCGGCTGGTAATGCAGGAGAGATCAAAGCCTCCGGAGGAGATTGGCACTCCGTCACAGCTGAGGATGCTGCCAACAGCGGCAGAGGTGGAGGATCCCACAACGGTGCTCTGTGGGTAGGAGCTGAGGATGGGTCCGGGCAGGGTCACCACCACGGGGGAGGGCTGGATGACAATGGTGGAGCTCTGGCACTGCCTGACGCAGGGCTCATTGCAGCTGTTGGCCAGCGGGGTCGGGCCGCAGGGCCGGCAGGGCTGGCACTGATCGTAGCAGGACATGTCTCGGGGCTGGAGGGGCACCTGCGAGAGAGGGCAGAGGGAAGCAGAACACAGAGGCGCATGAGCAGCAGCACTGCGCCCAACCATGGGGAAGCCCAGGCCCCTACAGGCCCAGCACAGGCTGTCCAGTTGAAAGACACCTCAACTTAGTCCCAGGCTCTACAAGTGGAAGAACTTCTCTGCCCTTCCCTCTCCCATGAGAAACAGCTCCAGGCCCAACTGACAGCACCTGTCAGTTGAGACAGACATCAGCGAAAGACCTCATCTTGGAGGAGGAGGAGGAGCAGAGGCTTGACACTCACCTGATTCCCAACGAGAAGGAGGCGAGAGAAGTGGATGTGAGAGTCGAGAGTTGGGCTGCCTTTTGTAGTAGTCCTGCACTGCCTCAGGCCCAGAGCCACCCTTTGAGGAAGTAACAATTTTCTGACAGATTCATGTCAAATGCAAAGCATCTCAGCTAATGGTACAGGACATGTCCTGGTTTCCTGCACTGCTGCCTTTTCATTTCCTGGCTTATGCCACCTGCTTTCCTTTAGCAAGGCTTCTGTAAGTGCCGTGAGGAGAGTCCCTTGGATTTCCGGGGCAGAAAGACGTCATCGCAGGCACAAGACTCAGCTCAAGTGCTGGTGGCATCCCGTGCAGGCAGGTGATGTGCACCTGGGTCACTCCAGTGGGCTTTTTTGTGGCAAAGCTGTCAGGAAACGGGCACCGCTCTCCTGCTTCTTGTCCGCATCTGCAAGGATTCCCATGTGAGAGGACATGCCGCATCCTCTTCTCTTGCTCCTCCCACCTCTCTCTGATGGTCGCTCGTTGCACGCAGGTGGGCTTCTGCTGGGAGTGTTGGACCTTACTGCAACACTAACAATACTGTTGGGAACATTTTGCTGGGCTCATTTGCCTCATTCCCTCCCTGTGGGTCACCAGGAGCATGTCTGGGGCCTGTTTTTTTCCCAGGTTCCACTGGAGTCCAGTTCTGTCAGTGTTGTCCCCAGCATCTCCTCAGCGGAGTCCATGCTTACTGATATTTTCCTGGTTTTACATGGTTTTGTTTGTGCTTCGCTTTATGTTGGCTTTGTGTGAGCATGCAAAGTTTTGCATTATTCCATGCAGGTGTACAGAAGCACATGTGTGTCAGTCTGTACTTGCGTGACCCTCATGACGGCGTGTTCAGGTCATAGCAGGGAGACTCTTCCCTGGTGTATTCATGAGGTACACAGAGTATCAGGTTGCTGTTGATGGAAGGAAATGGAATTGGATGAAGTGACGTAAGGAAATGGAATGCAACCTGCAGCTGCATGGTGGTGTCCACAGTTAACTTGTGTGGATGCATGTGTGCTTGCTTGTGTGGACCTTTGTGCGTGTGGATCTCTGTGAATGCATGTGGGTGCACAAATTTGTGTATGACTCCATGCAGATCGGCATGATCGGGCGTATTTGTGTGTTCTTGTGTGTCCCTCATCACGAGGGAATGTGCTGCCCGTGGCACTCGCTACTGCTCTGCTCATGAGCTCTAGAGAGCAGCAGGCTCTGAAGGTTTCAGCTGGACCCCTTGTTTTCCTTGTGATCTCACCTATTGGCCTCACAAGCAAGTAGAAGGAATTTCACAGCCACATACACACAGATTCCTGTGAAAACGTGCTCCCATGTACACAGAAAGGGTGCACGTACACGCATGGCTGTTTGGACAAAGAAGTCTGTATTGTTACAAGCGTGTTTACGTAGATGTGTGCGCACAGCTTACACAGATGTATAGGTGAAAACACACACAGTGCGCCTGCACAAACACAAACGATCACTCACTCGTGAGCACACAGGTCCTGGGTCTCTCTGGGGTGGAGTTAACTTTCCCCACATGAGCCCTCCGAATGCTGTGCCTCGTATTGGTAGCTACAACAGTGCTGATAACACACTAAGGTTTTGACAAGCGCTGAGCAGTGCTGCCCAGCAGCAAGGCTGTCTCTCTCCAACTGCCTCTCCCAGAGGTCAGTAGGCAGAAGGTGGGCAAGACGTTGGGAGGGTGCATAGCCGGGACCACTGACCCCGAATGACCAAAAGGGTATTCCGTACCATATGACATCACGCTCAGCAATAAAGCACAAGGGAAAGGAGGAGGACTGGGGGGGGGCATTTGTTATTAAGGTGCTTGTCTTCCGAAGCAAGCACTGCACAGACTCTGGCCCTGCTTCCCTGGAGTGGCTGGACACAGCCTGCTGCTGGGAAGTTCAGAATGAATCGTTTTGCTTTGCTTCTGTGTGCAACCTTTGCTTGTCTTCACTAGCCTGCCCTTATCTTGACCCACGATCTTGAGTTGGGCATGCTTTAGCTGTGGTGGTTACTAATTGTCAGGCTTCTGTGCAGGTCAGGGCGTGTGCTTGCGGCACTGCTTATCACTTTATTTGGCTGAGCTCGGGAATACGTTAACAGAACCAAAGGCTATGGGCTTTGCCCTGGCATTGATGCCCTCACTGTGCTGGGGGAACTTGCCGGGGATTTCAAACTTGAACAGGCTAGCAATCCTGGCAAACTGACGCAGCACCTCATAGAAGGCTACCAACAAGCATGGGAGCAAGAGGAGGTGCTGACGCAGGCTTCCCAGATGCTGCAGTGCATGGAAAGATCCAGATGTTGTGTGATTGAAAGTGGTGAGAACCTCTGTGCTGTCTGTGGAGAACTGCCAGATGCTTTGCCATGTGTGGGATGCCAAGCTGCAGGACGGCACCAGCTGTCCCTCCACTGAGGCCACATGGTTACCCACCGCATGCAGCATCACTCAGAAAGAGGGTGTGTGTGCGTGATTGTTCCCTGTGGAGTGTTTCCCTCCCCAGCACTGTTTGTTGTGGACCTCAGCTTGTCCAACAGCAGCGTGTTGCGGTTGTGGTGAGGCTGGATCTCTGGCTCCACAGCCTGTGCAGCAAAGACAACATTTTCATTAACAGCAAGCTGGTGCGACTTTGCTGTCTGTGATGAGACCCAAGGTCTAGGGAAAAGACCAAAGCAGTCCAACGAAACCGTCAGGTTCACGCAGTGCCTGGACTTGTGGGAGAGCTATTGTGGGATGCCACATGAAGCCCACCAGGCTCCATCCAACCCCCTGAGATGAAACTAAGTGCAGCAGGGGAAGGAGACTTCAAAAGGTGTATGCGACTGGCTTGTCATGCTTGTATTCTTCCCTCAGCCTCTTGTGAAGCACACTGTTGCAGAAGGGAGCCCTTGTTGTGAGACATGACTGCTCTTGTGGCTTCACGTCCTAGCCAGCACAGCCTGAGGAAGGATAACCTCTTACTCGGCGTGCACCTGGACATCAGCCAAACGCTCAGCCTGTGAAAAAGACCCGTCAGCCAGAGTCTGGGGAAAATGTCCTGTTCAGCCGGATTCCCACCCATGCATGCCCCAAGCTGTTGCATTGCTTTTCCTGTCTCTCTTCCACCTCAGGGGAATCACCGTTGTCTTGTCGCAGGGAATCCCTGCGCCTCAATCCCCTGACAGAAAACTGTTCTTCATTTCTACTAATGAGCTTCTCGCTCTGCGCACAGTGTCATGCTAAGCCCATTTGGTGGAGCAGAGAGCTGGCCTTGGAGAGCAGCTGTGTTGGAAGCTGTCAAAACCAACCCTGGTGGCTACAAAGAAGTTTTAGCTGAGCTGTCCTTTCTGAGGGACTACAAGTGTGTGTGTGTTAGCAGTGAAGCCTTCTGGAGTGACAGGCAGAACTCAGTCTGAATCAGATTGGGCTGTGTGAGAAGCAGAGACAGAAGAGAAGAGAATCAGAAGGAGGAAAAGAGAATGAGGCACGTGAAGAAACGAGATGTCCTGTGCCTGAGAGGGATGGGAAGGTGGGTGGTCACTGAGAAGTGCAGACAGAGGTTCTGCGTTAACCTGCTCAGCTTGCGGGGGTCAGAAAGGAAGAGGTGAGAGCTTGGACTCTGGGCACAGCAAGAAGGTGCCCACTGCCCGGATGATGAGTCTAGACAGTGAATCTGCCTGGAACTGCGGGAAGGAGGACAGTGAGGGGAGCATTAGCTTCTTTCAAGCCCAGCGGTGCCTGCAGCAGATCCTCCTCTGCACCGAGGAGATGGTGATTGCCTGAAAATGGCAAGTGTCTAAATCACTACCTGGAGCTGAGTCTCGAGGTCAAATCAATTGTCCGCTACTGTTGAAAAGAAAACCTAAATATGCAGAACTTGGTTTAGCTTGTGTTTTGGGAGTCTTTTTGTCTTTGTTTCTCACCATCTTTTTCTATTTTTGATTGTTAATAATTGACATGAATCTTCCCCAGGTTGAGTCAGTTTTTCCCATGAGGCTACCGGGTATTTGATCTCCCTGTCTTTATCTTCACCCAGGAGTATTTTCACCTTTTTTTCTCCCCTTGCCTTCTTGAGTAAGGCCATTGAGAAAGAGTGGGCGGGCATCTGACAGCCAGCCAAGGTCGAACCCAGCAAAGGACATGATAAAGCTACTCCAAACTGGACAGTACCATGCCTTCGAGAAACGTGACCATCAGGAAGAAATTACTAAGATGGAGGACAGGACAAGAAACACAGCCAGGAAAGGCCTTGTGTGCCCTTAGCTGCTCCATGCAACTTCCCAGGTGGGCAGCGATCTCTTCATTGTCACTGCGTGGAGCAACAAGCACCGCCAGACCTTAACGCATTTCTTCCCCGTCAGGCTTCCTTTGTGGAGATTTGCTACCCCACACCTGGTGTGTCAAAAACGATGCAGACTTTCCTTGCCACCAAGAAGACCGTTGGGGTCACCTGCTGGCTGGCATGGTCGTGCTCCCCTTTCCTCCTGGCCATCACTGAGCTCCTGGTCCTTCATGAAGTCCTTCAATCTTTGGCAATAATCCACATGCCACACAGCCTGATGGTCCCTACTTGAGAAGCCAGCATCCGAGCTCCTAGGACTAGCTTCCTACAGCTCCTAAGGCATATGTCAACCTCTGCATAGGCTAAAAGTCTTCCCAAATACACCAAATTGCATCTTCAGCTGTGCAGCACTGAAAAGGGTCCGAGCCAACCAGGAGACGTGCTTGTGAGCAGGGCCACGCTTGCAGTCGTCATCGGGAACGTCTTCCTGTGTGAGGGGTTGAAATTTTTCCGAAAAAATATCCAATCATCTGTCTGAATCGCCGTGCTTTTTATGGTAGACTATTGGTAACGTCACACTTTGTTGTGCTTCTCAGATTAGGTTGACTGAGTCACCTAAGAAGACTTGGTTGCTGATGTGCTGGAGGTGGGGGCTGCCACCGCTGGGATCTCAGCACCCTAACTCGCCTTCTGTTGATCCTGATCTGCTGCCTACTGCTACCACCTTGTACATGTCAAAGGCAACCAAAGGGCTGGAGAACCCGTGCTATGAGGAAAGACTGAAGGAGGTAAGCCTTTACTCCTTGGAGAACAGAAGGCTCAGGGGGACTGCATCAGAGTAGTCCACTACTTCAAGAGCAACGGCAAAGAGGAAAGAGGCCCTCGCATCGGAGGAAGCCACGTGCAGCAGGTAAGGGGCAACGACAGGTCTCCAACAGCCAGGGACTGCAGTGCTAGCAAGGCCCTGGACAGCGTGTGAGGAGCAGAGCTCAGAGCACTTGGGCTTTTGGTCCAGCAGGTGCCGAAGAATATCAGCCAACGCAAGAGGGCTGAGAACGGTGCAGCAGAGTGAGATCAGAGAAGCTGCTGAGCACAGAATTGTGTCCCACTGTGGTGACAGTGGCCCAGTGGGAATGGAGGGGTGACGGCTGTTGCGCAGAGTCTTTTGGGAGCGCAGCTGGAGCCTGGCAGTGTTGCAACCTCGGAAGCCCAGGAAAGCTGCCCCAGGCTTGGAGGACACAAAGGACCAGAGAGCAGCCATGGGTCTGTGAACAGTGGGTGCTCTCTTGGAGCTGCAGTGGCCCATGGGGCAGTTAGATTCACAGGGAGTGGTGCCTCCAGTGTGTGGCTGATATCGGTACTAACTGGTGCATTGCCTCAGCCCTGACTATCTCAACAGCAGCTGGGCCCTGCCAGGCGCTCCAGGACAGTATGAGGTACCTATCTCACGTTCCTGTGATTGTGTGCGCTGGCCGTGGACCCGAGATGAGGCAATGGAAAGGATGGCAAGGGGGAGATGAGGCTGTGGGCTGTCGCCAGGTATTATTGTCTCTAGATGCCCACTGCTGCCACCCTTTGGAGCCATTCTCTACTTGAGCCTCCTCCCCCGGCACAGCTCCAACCAGGCATAGAAGTCGATGCTTCCCCATTAGACAGAGGGGCTGCTGACCTCATCCCTTGGCCTCCTGCCGCCATGGACTCCTCACTCAAGGACAGCATTTTTCTGGGCTCCCCACTGACAGAACTTTCTCCAGGGCCTGGTGCTCCAGGCCCATCTGGGAACACATGCAGCAAGGCTGACTGTTGCCTGATGCCTGTGGAGTAGCCAGGCATGTCTTCCTCAGCTCCAAGAAACGGGGCACAGCAGGCAACCCAGTGCACTGAGTCCTCCCCTCTCTTTCCTCTGGGATTGAGGAAGGGTCTTCTTTTGCGCACAACCTAATCCCCTCCAAAAAGCCACCTTCTTTCCTGAGCAGACTGGAAGACTTGCCTCAGAAGAAAGGAGGACTCAGAGGCCCGGATTTCCATGCAGCACAACTTTAATGAGTCTGAAAAAGAAGAGGAGGTGGCTCATAGGGAGCATTAGGGGCAGCCAGTGAGATGCGGTAGACCTCCAGCAGCGTGTCGGTCTGCCTGCCCTGCAGAGGAACAGAAGACAACACGTCCCCACCAGGCTGGCATTGGGAGACAGCGACAGCAAAGGAAGGAAAGAGAGGAGAGTGGAAGAAGGAAACAATGGCCCAAAGCTCTAAATGCAATGCCCCAAAGCTCTATCTTCTGTCGAGCACCATGTTCTGAGGTCTTGGAGGTTCTTGCCCGAGGAAGCTGCCAGCAGCTTTAGCAGGGTCGACATCTGCTGCCACAGTAGCGGCTGGTAATGCAGGAGAGGTCAAAGCCTCCGGAGGAGATGGGCACTCCGTCACAGCTGAGGATGCTGCCAACAGCGGCGGAGGTGGAGGATCCCACAACGGTGCTCTGCGGGTAGGAGCTGAGGATGGGTCCGGGCAGGGTCACCACCACGGGGGAGGGCTGGATGACAATGGTGGAGTTCTGGCACTGCCTGACGCAGGGCTCATTGCAGCTGTTGGCCAGCGGGGTCGGGCCGCAGGGCCGGCAGGGCTGGCACTGATCGTAGCAGGACATGTCTCGGGGCTGGAGGGGCACCTGCGAGAGAGGGCAGAGGGAAGCAGAACACAGAGGCGCATGAGCAGCAGCACTGCGCCCAACCATGGGGAAGCCCAGGCCCCTACAGGCCCAGCACAGGCTGTCCAGTTGAAAGACACCTCAACTTAGTCCCAGGCTCTACAAGTGGAAGAACTTCTCTGCCCTTCCCTCTCCCATGAGAAACAGCTCCAGGCCCAGAGCTAGGACAGCACCTGTCAGTTGAGACAGACATCAGCGAAAGACCTCATCTTGGAGGAGGAGGAGGAGCAGAGGCTTGACACTCACCTGATTCCCAGCGAGAAGGAGGCGAGAGAAGTGGATGTGAGAGCCGAGAGTTGGGCTGCCTTTTGTAGTAGTCCTGCACTGCCTCAGGCCCAGAGCCACCCTTTGAGGAAGTAATAATTTTCTGACAGATTCATGTCAAATACAAAGCATCTCAGCTAATGGTACAGGACATGTCCTGGTTTCCTGCACTGCTGCCTTTTCATTTCCTGGCTTATGCCACCTGCTTTCCTTTAGCAAGGCTTCTGTAAGTGCCGTGAGGAGAGTCCCTTGGATTTCCGGGGCAGGAAGACGTCATCGCAGGCACAAGACTCAGCTCAAGTGCTGGTGGCATCCCGTGCAGGCAGGTGATGTGCACCTGAGTCACTCCAGTGGGCTTTTTTGTGGCAAAGCTGTCAGGAAACGGGCACCGCTCTCCTCCTTGTCATCCACATCTGCAATAATGCCCATGAGAGAGAATATTCCACATCCTTTCCTCTTGCTCCTCCCATCTC
Organism: Opisthocomus hoazin; assembly: GCF_030867145.1. Lineage (NCBI taxonomy): Eukaryota > Metazoa > Chordata > Aves > Opisthocomiformes > Opisthocomidae > Opisthocomus > Opisthocomus hoazin. The sequence continues at coordinate 7,877,918 of NC_134439.1, read as the reverse complement.
TTTTTTATGGTCTGTCACCCATGCAGGTGGCTTTCGTCTGTGAGGGTTTGACACTATTGCAACTCAGGAAAATTGTGCTGTGCTCACTTTCCTCATCCCGTCTCTGTGCAACCTCTGCAGTTCTTCCGGCAACCCAGGAGCATGTCTGGGGCCTGGTCTTTCCCCAAGGTACTTGATTGCTTTTCTATCATTGTCATTCCAAAATCTCCTCAGCAGAGTCCCCATTTGCTGATGTTTTCCCTGCTTTATGTGAGCATGCAAATATTTGCATTATTCCCTGCAGGAGTGCATAAGCACAGGTGTATCAATCTGGACTTGTGTGGCCCTCATCGCAAGGGCATGTTCAGGCTATAGCAGGGGTCTCTCCCCTTGTTTGTCCATGAGCACCGTAGAGTAGCCAATTTCCATTGCTAGAAGTAGTCCATTTGGAGCTGTCTGGTCGTGCCTTTGGCCTGGCAGAGATGTTCCCAGTGAACTGAAATGCCATCTCTGCCTCCTGCACCCTCCATTTCTTGCTTTATGAATTGGGAGAAAGGCCAAGAAATCCTGCCTGCCTATGCAGGCTGTTGTCCCTGAATTTATTGCCTTAGCATGCAGAGTTGCTGGTCAATGGGATGGGACCCAGGCTCCTCATGTACATGCCAAGGCCAGATGCGCTTCTACAGCTCATCAGCCTGCTGCTGAGTCAGGGACCGAGACCTCACACCAGTAGGTATCAGACTAAAGGGACAGGTGTCCAGGTGTTGCTCTGCTGTGAGATACACGACATTGGACCAACCCAACTCAGAGGCAGCAGAGCTGAGGGCTGCCCCCTTCCCTTTGTTGGCCTTGCTGACACCATTCCCAGATGGTGCTTCTGGGAAGTTCCAGCCAGGGCTGACTTCTCTTCCCATGGGAGCAGCTTTCAACATGAAGTTCAGGTGCTTGGCCCCAATCAGACTTACAGTTCTAGTGGTGACACACGCATGCCTGTGTCTGGACATGGACACCACTGATCTCAGTTTGGACCCTGACATGCAGGTGACTTCCCAGCTTGACCTGAGACCTGTCTCATCTCTGTGAACACACCTGATGATCGCTGGACTTTACTGAACCCTGATTACTGTCATGAGACCTCATCCTGACCTTGACTCACTGATGCACTGTTGTTGTTGTTTAACCCCGTCCGGCAACTAAGCACTACACAGCCCCTCACTCACTCCCCTGAAGTGGGATAGAAGGGAAAGTTGGAAAGGTAAAAGTGAGAAAAATCAAGGGTTGAGATAAAGACAGTTTAAGAATTAAAAAACAATGGCAAGAAAAAAAAGAAACAACAGCAACAAAAAGAAAGGAAAATAAACCAAAGAAAAACAAATGATGCAGAAGAAAACGACTTCTCACCACCAATTGACCCACACTCAGCCAGTCCGCAAGCCATGGCAGCCCCTTCCAACTTCACCCCCCCAGCCTTACTGTGGAGCATGATGTTATACGGTGTGGAATATCCCTTTGGTCAGTTGGAGGTGGCTCTCCCAGCTGTGTCCCCTTCTAACTTCTTGTGCACCGCCCAGTCTACTCACCAGCAGTCTAAGGAGCAGAAAAGGCCTTGACCTGTGTAAGCACTGCTCAGCAGCAACTAAAACATTCCTCTGTTATCAACACTATTTTCCACACAAATCCAAAACACAGCCCCATAGAAGCTACTATGAAGAAACTTAACTCTGTCCCAGGCAAAACCAGTACACTCACTGACTTGCCCTTTCAGCTTGACCCCAATCATAAGTAAGCCACAAGCCTGTGCCAGAACACAAGCAGAATGAACTAAAACTCTGTGCACACTTGCAGATCTATGATCTTAGCAGGGTTTTGGAAAAGCTAGGATAGCTCTCATGTCTGGAGTGTTCAGTGGCTGCGCAAAACAGAAGGCAAAATTGCAACCCTGCACACCGTAAGAGCAGACTTTTGCCCCCTCAGCGACCTGCCATGCAGAATCCTTGGGGAAAGTGCCCTGGGGGTCAAATGCAAAATACAGCAGTTAAGATCTGATGATAAAAACATGAAGGAAATCACCATAATTACCTCCATCTGTTCCACTTCCTGAAGGATCTACCAAGGACATGAGATGGCTGTATTTTTGGAGCACTTATTCCAGATCTTTAAGCACGAATAGTAATAGCATTTTTCTTAAGATTATTCAAAGCTACATCTGTCCCTTAATGAAACCTGGACTGGTTCTTTTCTGTTGATATTTTTATTCAGCTAATTGTGCCTCATAGTCTTTTGGACCCACTCTACTGGGCTTATGTGGCAAGGCTTTGGTAGCAGGGGGAGGAAAGTTGCAGGGGTGGCCTCTGCGTGAAGACTCCGGGGGCTGCCCGCATGTCTGACAGAGTCAGTTCCAGCCGGCTCTTAAACAGAATCACAGAATCACAGAATCACAGAATAGTAGGGGTTGGAAGGGACCTCTGTGGGTCATCTAGTCCAACCCCCCTGCCGAAGCAGGGTCACCTACAGCACGCCGCACAGGACCCCGTCCAGGCGGGTCTTGAATATCTCCAGAGAAGGAGACTCCACAACCTCCCTGGGCAGCCTGTTCCAGTGCTCCGTCACCCTCAGAGGGAAGAAGTTCCTCCTCATGTTCAGACGGAACTTCCTGTGCCTCAGTTTGTGCCCATTGCCCCTTGTCCTGTCACTGGGCGCCACTGAAAAGAGCTTGTCCCCATCCTCCAACAGACTCACTGCTGTCAAACACTGAGCCCATGAGCAATGCTGGCCTTGCCTCCATGAAAATATATTTGAGAAAGGGCAAAACACTGCACAGGAAGTAATGAATGAACTGAAAAAAGTGTGAGAAACAATCCTGTAACCTCCAAGGCCAGCAAAGGAGGTGGAGGACGTGGTCTGGGTGGCATGCAGAGATTCCTGGGCAGCCCAAGGGAAAGACCACAGTGAACCAGATATCCACACTGCCACCCATGGATGATCTCTGTGGGATTCCTGGAAGAACAGGGACATATTGTGAGCAACCCAGACACTCTGAATATGGACTTGATCGCAGACACTCTGAATATGGACTTGATCGGTCTGTAGCAGCACAGGACTCAAGGCCATCGAGAGGCCGGCTGTGGATAAACAGATGCTCCAAGGCCAGCTGCGGGTAAACAGGTGTTCTATTAATAGATGCTTTATGATTAGGGACCAATCATAACTGTACCGAGTGCTGTCTATATAATCCAGATTCTCTGCTAATAAAGTTGACTGTTATGGGTCATATTGGTTGAGTTCTAGATCCCGCCGCAACAGATCTCACACCAGATCAGGTGGATATCCCCTGCAGGAATAGTGTCCTGTGCAGAGCCCTTGCTGAACCAGGCTCCTGGCAGAACTGTGGACCCTGGAGCACCCACACGGGAGCCCTCTTAGCCAGAAGGACAGCAGCTCATGGACAGGATCCATGCTGGAACTGGTCTTGGAAGACTGCAGTCTATGGAAAAGACTCACGCTGGAGCAGAAGAAAAGTGTGAGGAGGAAACAGTGGCAGAAGGGAATTGCTGTATGCTGACCACAATCCCCCTATTTCCCATCCCACTGTACTGCTTGGGGGTGGAGGGAATAGAGGAACCATGAATGAAGGAGTGAAGTTGAGTCTGTGAAAAAGAGGTGGGGATGGAGTGATGGTGTTTTAGGGTTTTTTGGCTGTTTCTCAACATCCTGCTCTACTTTCAATTGGCAACAAGTTAAATGAATCTTCCCCAAGTAGAGTCTGTTTTGCATGTGACGGTGATTGGTAAGTAATCCACCTGGCTTTGTGTTGATCCACGACTTTTCCACCCTACTTTCTGTCCTGTTGAGGAGGAAGAGGGAGAGAGCAAGAAGCTGGAAAGACTTTCCTGCATGATATTAGTCTGCCTGTCCCACAGATGGAAAGAAGACAGACGGTCCCCACCATGCTGGCCCTGGGGAGATCTTGCTGCCCAGGGGAACCAAAGGAAAAAAAAAGAAAAGGAAAAGAAAGGAAAAGCCATTCAGCTATCCTGAAAATAACATCCAAAAGATTGATCCTCTGTCCAAAACAATGTTCTGAGTTCCTCAAAGTCTTTCCTTGGGGCTTTCCCAGCATCTTTAGCAAGGGAGGCACCTTCTGCCACAGTAGTGGCTGAAAATGCCAGAGAGGTCACAGCACCCAGAGCTGATGGGCACTCTGTCACAGCTGAGGATGCTGTCAATAGTAGCAGAGGTGGAGGAGCCCACAACAGTGTTCTGTGGGTAGGAGCTGAGGATGGGGCCAGGCAGGGTCACCATCATGGGTGAGGGCTGGATGACAATGGCGGAGTTGTGGCACTGCCTGACACAGGGCTCATTGCAGTTGTTGGCCAGCAGGGTCGGGCCTCAGGGCCAGCATGGCAGGCATGGGTTGTAGCAGGAACTGTCTCTGGGCTGCAGGTGCACTTGGGAGAGAAGCAGAGAGGAAAGAGAGTACAAGGGTATAGGAGGAGCAGCCTGGTTATCCTGTTGTCACCGAAAATCTGGGAATAAAACCTCGTAATACCAATGTAGTGTTAAAAGGCAGGCATTCTCTATTGCAGCGCTGGATGCACGGGGGATAATTCCACCAAACGTGCATCCCTCATACCTTTTCCGTGCAGTTTATATAGATCAAAAATATACATATTCATCAGGTTACATCACTTATTCCTTTCATAGTAAAATTTACTCCAGTTCCATACGCTCCTCCCACCCGCGCTTGCACAGTGCCTCCTAGTGGTGGTCATCGGGGGTCGCAAGATGAAGGCTCATCCTCTTCATCACGATGTCCGCTGATTGACCCCTGTTTCCATGCAAGCTCAGTCCTCTTCTGGCTCTTGTCCCTGCGGCAAGGTCATCTTGACCAGTTCTAGGCGACTCCTAGCTTTAATTAAAACTAACTTCTTTGGTGGGAAATGTAAGACTCTCTGCTTCAGTTAATTTACACAATAGATAGGTACCACAAATGCACCTGCAACTATTAGGTAACGCTATTTCTATTAAACATCCCCCTCCACCACTATTGTTTAACATTAATGATTACCTAGAAACTAGACCCTCTGTTCCCAGACCTAATGTCCAGATGGGCAGGGCTGTACAAGGGACATAGCAGCATTGTTCATGTTTATGGTTAACTGATTCCATCACCTTGGTTACACTGTCACAAATGAGCTAAGGCCACTACCGAGTCAGGACCTGGAATTTGTGGCAGGAGCCATGCAGCCCTCATTGCCTCATCTGGCCAGGGCCCTACAAAGAGCAGCCTGACCCAAGGAACCTCTTTCCTACTACATAAATCAATAGCCACCAGTCACATCCCAGCCTCTTTCTAAGCTAACCTTCTCTCTGCTTATCTCTGTCATGACAGGGTGCTCCAAGCCCCAGCACAAGACAAAGCCAATATCAGCCGAGATGTCCATTAAGAGGAGATCTAACTTTGGAAAAGGAGAATGAAGGGGCTTCAGACTCACCTGGTTCATAAGGAGGAGGCAAGAGAAGTGGATGAGAGAGGTGGGACTTGGGCTGGCTTTTGTATCTGCCCTTCATTGCCACAGGACCAGTGGCACCCTTTGCAGAGGTAACGGTTTTCTGACAAGCTCATCTTGAATGCAAACCACCATAGCTAATGGTATGTGTTCTGCTTTCATTTCCTGAGTGGTGGCCTTTTCACTTCAAGATTTTTGCCGTGCTCATTCCCCAGGGAAGGCTTCCCCTGAGTGCTGCGATGCAAGGTGCCAGGATTTCTAGGGAAGGAATGCAGCAGTGCTGGCAGAAGTCTCAGCTCGAGTGTTGAATGGGTTCAGAGCAGGGAAGTGACATCAGCCTGGGTCACTCTGCTGGGGCTGTTTTAAGTCTTCTCAGGCAGAAGCTCCAGCCATCCTCAGCTGGACACCTAAGGGCACCTGTGCGTGAGCACATATGGTATACTTCTCTTTCCCTCCTGAAGGTCACTTGTTGTTGCCTCCTCGGGTGTGTATTTTGCTGTTAGGTTTTGACCCTACCTTGCCTATCACTGCCCTCAGGAAAAAGTTTCACAGGGACAGACAAAGAGCTGATGACTGCTTTGATGATCAGCCCCCAGGACATTCAGGTCCCACACAGGAATCTCTGTCTGAGTACCCAGCAACTGCCTCTGTGAGGAAAAGGACATTGGATTCAAGGCCACACCCCACAAACCCTGCTGCTATTGCACAGGGGTATCAAGCAGAGACCCTCGTTCTGACAAGCTCAGTGCACAGTGGGTAGAGTTCCTGAACCCATCTGTAATCAATGGCCTTGCTGGACTTGTCAAATGCAAGGCGAAAGACAAACGGACTGAGGGGTCTCTCCACTGAGGTGTCGAAAGCCGAAGAGATAACCAAGCAAGTAATTAACTGGTGCTTATCTTATCAGACAAAAGTAAGGGGGGATAGCCCATCACTGTAAACCCACTGATCTGTAGAGCGCTGCGGAGGCTGCACAGCCAGAGATTGCTTCAGAGATTGCTTTGGATAAAGCACAGATGGCCCCCGAATGCACATACCAAGATGTCCGCTCCGAAGGTGTGTCACACTGCTGAGTCCTGCTTCTGACGACATGACATTCCATGCCAAAAGCCAATCGATACACAATAATTGACTTAGTCCCACCTCGCAAAAAGGTTTCCAAACATATAAAAATTGGCACTTGAAACCTCTCTTTGGGAGGAGGAGCCAAGCGAGAACTTCACCTGACGGGGATGGGTCAACAGGCCTGAACCTCTCTTCCCCCCCCTCCAAGAAGGGACGCCTTTATGGTAAGAGTCGCGCCTCTGACTTTGTCAGACCTATCCCCGGGAAGACATTGTTAACAAAAGCGCTAAACTATTACTTTGAGCTCAACTGTTGTAGACAGTGAATTTATCAACGGCAATTCCGAATCTGTGATAACTGTCGCTTGAATAAATTACCTATTGCTTCAACTTTGCGAAACTGTTTCAGTGAAAGTCCTTGAAAGGGCTCTGGCAGGCAAGCTGAATATCAGACTCCCCTTACCCCCCCCCCTTTAACGCGACACCATCCCATTGCCTGAATGTTTGCCTGTCTGGGCTCAGATCCAACGTGGAGTGAGTGCAGACTATGGTTGCTTCCTTCCCTTTAATGACCTTGGTGTGATCACTGCCTGGGAGTTCTGCTGAGAGAGCTCAGCCAGGGCAGATTCCCCTCTCTGTGGAGCTGCTGTTTCTGAGCTGAGGCTCTAGTGCAACCAAGGGTCAACCTCATTGCTTTTTCATGAGGTGATGGGCACAGAGGACAGTGGAAGTGCAGGTTTAGTGTGTTCCTAGAGTTTAGAAGGACCATACTTCCTTTATGACCCACCTGGGGATGAATGGGTTTAGTTAGAGCACGATAAGGTGGGTGGAAAAATGGCTGTACTACCAGGCAAAAAGAGTTTTGACCGTGGCAGAATGGGCTGACTGGTATGTCATCAGAGTCGAAAAGAGCAAGGCAAGGTTTTGAGTCTAGGGGAGGAAACATCTCATGCAGTCATGCAGGCTGGCTGGCTGCCTAGGAAGCAGGTCCATAGAAAAGGATACGGGGCTTTAGAAGGCAGACAGCTGAACATGAGGCCACAGTGTGCCTTTGCAGCAAATAAGGCCAGCTGCATCCTGAACTCAGTCACAGTGTTGCCAGAAGGTCCAGGAAAGTGGCCTTGCCCCTATGTCCCATGTGAGACCACATCTAGTGTATTGCTACCAGGCTGGTACTCCCCAGTGCAGGAAGGGTACTGGCATACCAAAGTGGTTCCAACAATGGCCACCAAGTTGATTAGGGGGCTGGCAAACATGACATGCGAGAAGAGGCTGAGAAAACTGTGCCTGCTCATCTTGGAAAAGAGGTGGCTCGGGAGACACCTTCTTGTTTTATACAACTGCTTTTTCAGAGAAGACAGAGAAGATTGGTGCTGGCACATGGCACAGCCCCATGGACAAACTGACGGCAGTGGGTAGTGGTAGCAGAGAGAAGATGCTGGGGCCAGAGCAGACAGCCTGGTCTGGCAACGGGCAGTGAGTTGTGGGTGGCAGAGGGTGGAATAATCAGGGCTGGTGGTGCTGGCCACGGTGCTAGTGGGCGTGCAGGGCAGGCATCAGCTGTGGGTGGCCACGGCTGTGCTCGTTCTTCAAGGTATGTCTCCCCCTGCCTGCCTATCTGCCATCTCACTTTCCTCTTCCCCAGCTCTGAGTTCCCATTCAGTATTCCTGCATTGTCTCCATCACAGAATCATAGGATCATTAAAGTTGGAAAAGACCTCTAAGATCATGGATGTCATCTATCTGGATTTTTGTAAAGCCTTTGACACGGTCCACCACAACATCCTTCTCTCTAAATTGGAGAGCCATGGATTTGATGGGTGGACCGTTCGGTGGATAAGGAATTGGTTGGATGGTCACAGCCAAAGGGTAGTGGTCAATGGCTCAATGTCCGGATGGAGACCAGTGACGAGTGGAGACCCTCAGGGGTCCGTACTGGGACCGGTGTTGTTCAATATATTTATCAATGACATGGACAGCGACATCGAGTGTACCCTCAGCAAGTTTGCAGATGACACCAAGCTGAGTGGTACGGTTGAGACACCAGAAGGACGGGATGCCATCCAGAGGGACCTGGACAAGATGGAGAGGTGGGCCTGTGTGAACCTCATGAGGTTCAACAAGGCCAAGTGCAAGGTCCTACACCTGGGTTGGGGTAATCCCCGGTATCAATACAGGCTGGGGGATGAAAGGATCGAGAGCAGCCCTGCTGAGAGGGACTTGGGGGTACTGATAGATGAAAGGCTGGACGTGAGCCGGCAATGTGCGCTGGCAGCCCAGAGGGCCGACCATGTCCTGGGCTGCATCAAGAGAAGCGTGGCCAGCAGGGCAAGGGAGGTGATTCTGCCCCTTTACTCAGCTCTCGTGAGACGCCTCCTAGAGTACTGCATCCAGCTCTGGAGCCCCAAACATAAGAAGGACATGGATGTGTTTGAGCGGGTCCAAAGGAGGGCTACAAAAATGATCCGAGGGCTGAAGCACCTCTCCTATGAGGACAGGCTGAGACAGTTGGGCTTGTTCAGCCTGGAGAAGAGAAGGCTCTGGGGAGACCTGATTGCAGCCTTTCAGTACTTAAAGGGAGCCTATAGGAAAGATGGGGACAATCTTTTTAGTAGAGACAGCAGTGATAGGACGAGGGATAATGGTTTTAAACTAAAACAGGGTAGGTTTAGGCTAGATATAAGGAAGAAATTCTCTACAATGATGGTGGTGAAACACTGGGAGGGGTTGCCCAGAGAGGCAGTGGAGGCCCCATCCCTGGAAACATTCAAGACCAGGTTGGACTGGGCTCTGAGCAACCTGATCTAGTTAGTGCTGTCCCTGCTCACTGCGGGGGGGTTGGACTAGACAACCTCTAGGGGTCCCTTCCGACCCAAAACTTTCTATGATTCTATGATTCTATGATCATAAAGTCCAACCATCAACCAATCACCAACATGCCTACAAAACCATGTCCTGAAGTGCCATATCTACTTGGCTTTTGAACACCTCCAGGGATGGGGACTCCACCACTGCCCTGGGCAGCCTGTTCAAATGCTTTACAACTCTTTCAGTGAAGAAATTTTTCCAAATATCCAGTCTAAACCTCCCCTGATGCAACTTGAGCCCGTCCTTTCACTAGTACTTGGGAGAAGAGATCAACACCCTCCTCACTACAACCACCTTTCAGGTAGCTGTACAGAGCAATAAGGTCTTCCCTTAGCCACCTCTTCTCCAGACAAAACAATCCCCACTCCCTCAGCCGCTCCTCTTAAGACTTGTTCTCTAGGCCCTTCACCGGCTTTGTTGCCCTTCTCTGGACACTCTCCAGCAACTCAATATCTTTCTTGTAGTAAGGGGCCCAAAACTGAACACAACGCTCAAGGTGCAGCCTCACCAGTGCTGAGTAGAGGGGTACAACCACTTCCCTGCTCCTGCTGGCCACACTACCCCTGATAAAAGCCAGGATGTCGATGGCCTTCTTGGCCACCTGGGCACACCACTGGCTCATGTTCAGCTGGCCATTGACCAGTACCCCAAGGTCTTTTTCCTCAAGGTAGCTTTCCAGCCTGTAGCACTGCATAGGATTTTTGTGATGGAAGTGCAGGACCCAGCACTAGCCTTGTTAAACCTCATATAACTGATCATGGCCCATTGATCCAGCCTGTCCAGATCCCTCTGCAGAGCCTTCCTACCCTCAAGTAGGTTGACACTCCCGCCCAATTTGGTGTCATCTGCAAACTTACCACTCGATCCCCTCAATCCAGGGCACTGGAAAAGATATTAAAGAAGACTGGCCCCAAAACTGAGCCCTGGGGGACACCACTTGTGACTGGCTGCCAGATGGATTTAACTCCATTCACCACAACTCTCCGGGCTTGGCCATCCAAGCAGTTTACCCAGTGAAGTGTACACCCATCCAGGCCATGAGAAGCTAGTCTTTGCAGGAGGATGCTGCAGGGAACAGTGTCAAAGGCCTTACTAAAGTCTAGGTAGATGACATCCACAGTCTTTCCCTCATACAGTAGGAGGGTCACCTGGTCATAGAAGGAGATCAGGTTGGTCAAGTAGGACCTGTCTTTCACGAACCCATGCTGGCTGGGCCTGATTCCCTGGTTGTCCTTCACGTGCCCCGTGAGCACACTCAAGATTAAATGCTCCATAATCTTCGCCAGCACTGAGGTCAGACTGACAGGCCAATCAACTCTATTGTTATCAGTTTTCTTGCACGTACAGCTGCCTTTCAAGGTACCCACTCTTTCATTAAGCACTTATTGCCTGATATTTAGCCCTTTGTCTTTCACTGTAACACCCACTCTCCCTGCCAGCATTCCTCTCTCTCTCCATCCACCCATCCATCCATCCATCCATCCATCCATCCATCCATCCATCCATTCATCCATCCACTCACCCATCCATCCACCAACCTATCCATCCATCCACCCACCCACACATCTGTATTTTGACCCATCCTTCCATGCAACTACCATCTCTAACCCCTCCTTCTACTCTGAGAGCCCTCTCTCATCTTTCCCTCTTCTTTTTTCACATCTGTAGGCACAACTTTCCTTTGCTGCACCGTTCCATTATTCTGTACATCCATGCATCCCCTTGTGCATATAGTATTCACTCTTGTTGTGAGTTGAGCCCTCTCTCCTACAGCGTAATACTCCCAACTATCCTGTCTACTCTTCCTCTCTTCATCCATTCATCTATCCGTGCTCTTGTCATTCACGCCATCATCACGCCATTCATGCATCTATTCAAAATTCCTTCCCAGCCACTTCCCCTTGCTCTACAAAACCACACAAGGATCACTCTCTGTCCCTGTCCCTAGGGAACACATCGCCGTCTCTTCCAGTTCAGCTCTGTCCCTCTGCCACAGTGCTTGATCATTTATCTGGGAAACAAGCCATTAGGGCTGGGTGATCTTTGGTGGTTTTTGGCCTTTCCTTCTCCTTCAGCAATGACTGACAGTGGAGCCCAGGTGCAGCAGAAGCCATTGGCAGAGACCACTGAGGACACTGACATCAGCGTCACCTGCTCATACCCCAACATACAGTCCACTGAGTTCATCCACTGATATGGTCTGCTCCCTGGCTAAGGCCCCTTGTTCCTTGAGAGCTGTCTGAAACTTGTCCAAAGTGCTGCTGGACAAACTGGAGTGGCTGTTAGTGGTCGCAGACCACTGGCCCAGCACCCTGTGGCTCACCTGGCCCTGGAAAGAGGAAGAGGTGGTGTATTACTGTGTGCAAGCATACACTGGCCCTGGAAAGAGGAAGAGGTGGTGGACTGTGTGCAAACCTCCACAGGCAGGGCAGAGTGTGTTTGATGAGGGCAAGGGGACAGCCCCAGCTGAGCCCACTTGTGGGCATTGCTGTTCTGCCAGCTGGGACCTCCTTGCCATGCCTGTCCAAGGAAGAGGGAAGGTCCAGCACCGTCACCTGAATCAGCTAGGGACTGCTGTGGCACCTATAGTTGTATTACAGGGGAACTGCTGGCAGGTTTGTAGTCGTTGGAAAGCAGAGGGCAGCCCACCATCCTTCTGCCATGGCCTCAACTGAAAAACAGGACCCTGAAGGCCTTGTGGGACCAGGGCTGCTAATGGGGGCTGCTATGATAATAACCTGCTTCCTGAAGTCCCTGCCAACTGTGTGAGCAAAGGGCCCTGGGTGAGCAGTGGCAGAGGAGCCGTGCCCCAGGCAGCACACAGCAGAAGACACTAGAATCAAGTAGCCCTTTTGCTTGCCTGGGTATTGGGGTTCTGGGGCCTGGAGTGGGACAAGCAGGTGGAGGTTGTGGGTAATGTGGGTAGGTGAATGGACACAAAGGGATTGCCTGCACAAAAGAGAGTTGTGTTACCATGTCCTAGCCCCACCAGAGTGTGGGAGTGTGCCTGTTGCTGTGCAGCTGGTTTCTGCAGCAGATGCGTTTTACAGCAATATTTCTCTTCAGGTTCCTTCTCTACAGCCAGAGGCAAAGGGAGAGTGTGTGCGACACCTGAGTCCAGGCACTTCAGTGTGTGCCTTGTCCTCTCTCCATCCAGACAGTCCCAGGGACAGGGTGGACATGGGTGGGTGCAGGAGGGAGCTTTCTCCACCTTCTGCAGAGCTGGCTGCAGGCCTGTGCAACCGGCTAGGTGGCTGATGTCAGGAGAAGTCTGCAAGGCATGCCTGTCCCTCTGATGGACAGTACTTAAGCCATGAGTTCATTAGCTCTCTAGAGAGCTTTCTTGTGGTAGAGGTTGGGGAACAGACAGAAAGGGGGTCTGTGATAGAGGTGTGGGACAGACCCAAAGAAGCCTGCCTGGAAAAGCAGCCCTCTGGGCTGTGCTTTGGTGGTGTATTTGATCTGTCAGAGGCAGAAGAAGAGGGGAAGTTGCCAGCACTGGGTTCCATGTGCTGGCAGGTCCTTGGGCACACCATGAAGGGAAAGTGGGACTTGATTCTCATTTGCCTGGCATCTCTGGAGGAACAGGCAGACTTTGGTGAGATGTGACTTTCAGGCTGGGGAGAAAGAGGCAAGAGTTTGCGTGGCTGATGGTGGAAGAGAGGAGTCGTGAGTCCTGACTCCCTGTGAGTGTTGCTGTAGGGAGAGCATGGACTGCACGTGGGCACGGCAAATAATCTGAGAGATGTCAGGAGTAATGGGCATCAAAAGAGGAGTAAAACTTCACCCTACATTGGCAGGTCCTGAGCATTCCTGAATGTGCTCCTGGTACATATGAAACCTGTAAGAGGGAAAGATGGTAGGGAATGGAGCGACGTGGCATATAGGAGGTTGTATCAGAGATGTATTGGGTCAAATGCTACCAAAGCCTGTAGGGATGGTCATCCACCTTGGAGAACAAACAGAGAAGGCTAACTCTGTGCAAGAAGAGCTGAAATTCCCTACAAGGACAGGACAATGGCAGAAGTTGTCATGTGTCATATGAAGGAATTTTTCTAGCAAGAAGATATGGTCAGAGCTGGGAGAGAAACAGTTCACGTCTTCTGCTGCTGAAGGAGAGAACAGCAGTCGGCATAGCTCAGAGGCAGATATGGAGAGGAAGAGTGGACCGAAAGACCAGTGAGTATTGCTGAAAAGCAGGATGGTCTTGGGGTGAGGAGAGGCAAGAACCTGCAGAAAGAAGTGTGAGGGAGAAACAGCTCAGCATTTCAGAGACTAGGAAAAGTGAGGTGGAAAGTGGGGACAGTGAGCAAGCTAATGAAGTGGTAGATGCACAGGTACACAGGCAAGTAAATGTGAAAGCCCTTTCTGACTTTACAGGTCATGCCCGAAAGGACTCTGTGCTCCAGTTCCCAGCAGAAATGACCCTCCAGGTGGGACACTGTGCACCTCTGCCCTGCAATTTCTCTACCAGCTATGCCAGTCCCGACATTTTCTGGTACCAGCAGCGCCAGACCCAGTCCCTTCAGATGCTGCTGGGGGTGGACAAATGGAAACCTCAGGGAATTCGGGGAGCTTCTCCTCTGCACTGTTTGCAGAGGACTCCCAGGTGCTTCTGCACGTGTGGGATGCTGAGCTCCACGACATCGCTGTCAATTTCTGTGCACTGAGCCCACACTGGTGCCCACAGGTTGCAGTAGTGCACAGAAATGTGGGGGGGTGCTCTCAGGAGAGGTTGCATCCCTGCCACTGCTTGCATGTAGCTCTGAGCTCAGCCTGCCCAGCAGTGGCAGCTGGAGTCTGTGGTGAGACTGGGCCTCTGCCTCCTAAAGGTGTGTCTGCCATGTTGGTACCTCTTCTTTGTGAAGTGCTCACATGGACTCCCTTCACTGTCAGTGTGCAGAAAGAAGAGCTTTGACAATGTGATTCATCTCCTCTGAAATGAAAATCATAGCAAGGAGGAAAGCAAGTGCCCTTTGGAAGTACTAATGTCCTCCCAGAGAATGGAAAAAGAGCCTTACTCTCTGTCCAACAGATGGTAACCATATCTCCGTGATTTCCTTTGCTCCCACAGACAACAGGAATAGTTCTGGAGACCTATTCTCAGGCAATCCCACCCCAGCACTGCATGTGGAAGTTCATCTGGAGGGTGCTGGATTTCCAGCTGGATTCCACCCTGTGAATTTGACTCTGTTGCTCAGAAAGCATCATCCATTTCACCTCAGAGAGCTTAGGGTATTTGCTTGCTGTCCTATTGCTCTTCCAGGATGGCCTGCCTCTCCCAAGTGATGTGGATCTGCTCTGCCAGCCCTGTTGGAGGCTTTGCATGCCCCTATTTATCTCAGAGGGCTCTAGGCAGTGTTGATGGGGAACTGACGGCAGCCCTCAGTGTCCTGCACTGTGCTGTGTCTAGGATCCCTTGGACACTTCAGGTCCTGCTTTTGGTTGCTCTCCAGAGCTGTAGAGGGCTTCAACACACCACAGACACACGTTCCCCCCAAATCAGCATCCTCTTGAATAGGATTGAACAGCAGTTCTGGCTACCTGAGGACATGCCCAGGTTCAGGCTCCTCTCCAGCCTCCAAGGGCTTTCTCAGGTCTTTTCCCAAATGCCACTAAGAAAAATACCACAGTTGACAAGGGTGGGCATGAGCATGAAGCACAGTGATTTGCCTGTTTTTAATTAGAAATTTAAAAGTACATTCATATCCTGGACAGAGGGAAGGAAGGGGAGTGTAACTTTTGCTGACTGTCTTATGCAAGGAATAATGATTATAAGTAGAGATACCAGACATTGCCAGATTTTATCTTGAACCAGAGCATGAGTCGATGAAACAACCACAAGAATGGGACACAGATACATCCAGAAAATATCAAACTAAATGGAGACACACACACCCTTTCCTGAAGTAATGAGCCAGCTGTTGGCACTTCTTTAGGTAATTCAGATGAATCCCAGAGAAAGTGAAACACTTTGTAAACTGGAATACAAATGTGAGGGAGGACCACTCCTCCAGTGGAGGAGAAGTAATCAGAGAAACATTTCTGGATGGAGCTTGTGGCCCTTTCCAGTCGCTGGTCTTTAAAGCATGGTGAGGCATTCTGAATCTACCCAGGAGTGAACAGAGGGAGATGGGAGCTTTAGAATTAAGGCTCAACACAGCCTAAGATGGCCATGAGGTGAGTGAGATCAGCTCACTGGGGAACTGCTGGCTTTTTAGTACCTGTGATGCCTGGGTTCGCTTACCACTTCGGTGAGGGACTTCTGCAGGGCAGAACTTGTGGGAGGAAGGGGGTGAATTTGTTTGCTCTCACTCATGCCCTTTGAAAAGCCACTTCACTTTCTCTGGAAAGCCCGTCCCAGAGCTTGCTTCACTTCTTTATTCCTAAGTGTGTAAATGAAGGGATTCAGCAGAGGAGTTACAACTGTGTTAAAGGTATTCACAAGTTTGTTCAGATCTAAAGAGTTCTTGGCTGATGGCTTGACATACAGGAACATAGTGGAGCCGTACCAGATCGTGACAACACTGAGATGGGCAGAGCAAGTGGAAAAGGCCTTTTTCCGGCCATGGGACGACTGGATTCTCAGGATGGAAGAGATAATGTACATGTAGGACACCAGTGTGACCACACAGGAGGCCACCACAACAATTATGGAGACTAGAAAGGTTGCCAATTCCACAGGCCATGTGTCACTGCAGGAGAGGGCAAGGCAGGAATCTATATCACAGAGGAAATGATTGATGACATCTGGCCCACAGAATGTCAGCCTGGATGTCAGAAAGGCCAGCAGTGAGATGGCCAGAAAGCCTCCCAGCCAGGAGCTGAGCACCAACCGAGCAGAGAGGACCTTGTTCATGAGTGAGTTGTATCTCAAGGGGTAGCATATGGCTAAGTAGCGGTCATAGGCCATGACAGACAGAAGGAAACATTCGGTGGAGCCTAGGGAGAGAAGAAAATACAACTGGAGGATGCAGACACTGAAAGAGATGTTCTGGCTTGTCCCCAGCATGACTCCTATGGCTTTGGGAACAACACCTGTGGTGTACCAGATCTCCAGAAAGGAGAGATTACAGAGGAAAAAGTACATTGGGGTATGGAGGTTGCTGTTCATCCACACAACGGATATGATGGATGCATTGCCGATTACTGTCAGGGAGTACGTCAGTGCAAATACCACCACAAGGAAGACACGGAAATGCCATGTGCCTGGGAAGCCAAGAAGGATGAATTCTTCCACACTTGTCCCATTTGCCATGTCCTCCAAAGTGTTGAGGTCCATCTGCAGAGACAGGAGAGTTTCTGTGAGAATTTGTATGCCTGTGCTGGTCCTTCAGTTGCTACTAGTAGTGAAACACCACCATCATTCCTGAAAAAGACATTGCTGCAGAGCACGGGAAAACAGCGTCTACCCTAAGTTAAAATAGTCATGGAAATCCTTTGCTATAGAAACATCTTTGGACTGCATCTGACCCTGAAGGTCAGAACTATACCATCAAATGAACCTGGACAACTATTTTTCAGATCAAGTGCAGGCATCTCATTTAGAACATGATAACTGCAATTGCTTCTGTGAGATGATAATCCCATATTAGGAAATTGTGGATGGCAGTCTGAGGGTCTCCAGCCAAGTGAAATGCTGTTGCAGTGGAAGGGAATAAAATTCCTATACTCTTCAAGGCAGGAAATACTGAGCTGTGATTTCAGCAAATGAGACTGAAGGAATAGAAAACTGTCATGACAACATGGTACTGGAAGAGGTTTTTCCCACCCCTTCCAGGTCAGTGTATCACAATGGCTTCTGATGAGATGGCAGCAGCACAGGGCAGGAGGCTAGCAGGACAGACATTACTCAAGCACTTATGATGTTATGTATTTCCTTTCTTCCATCACAGGAAGCATTTGGAAGTAACTCCATTACCTCCACAGATGTCTGCTTCTCAGTATAGCTGCTAGGGGTAAGTCTCACCTCTTCGTAATTTTGTTATCTCAGAGTCAGTGGAAGGACTTCGGCTAACCAGGTTGAAAGACCTACAATGAAATACTCCTGTCTCAGCTCCTCAGCTTACTCTCTTTTCTGAGTGGACAGAGAAAAGACCCTAGGGAGACTTGGCTCATCTTACCTCATGTACAGGGTTAAAAACCCTCCAAGGTTGACAAGTTGCCTCTGAGGACTAAGGCAGGAGTCTAGAGAGAAGCTCGGATGGAGAAATCAGGCATCTCAGCTTGGGCAGAGATATGCATACCTCTGTGACTGAAGGCAAATCTGCTGAGCTGAGTCCCATCCAAGGTAGGTCTGCTGAGAAGCCAGCTGAGATGCAGAGTACAGTCCCCCTGCAGACAAAGGAGGGTTCTGGATTAGCTCTCTAGAGCAGAACCAATCCCATCCTCAGGTGCATATCTGAGACAGATGGGGTTGAACTACAAACTGAAGGATCCCTTTCTCTCCTTTCTTCCTGCTTAGGAATTTACATACTAGAAATCTCATATAGCAAAAAAGCAGAGAAATCCCCCTTATTCTGGCTCTTCCAAAACATGCAAGGCATTGGAACTCTATGCTAGAGGTCTTGGGTGGGCTTCACTCACCAGCTCAGCCAATGCAAATGATTCAAATGACATCTTTTCATGCACCATCTTCCAGAAGAAGCCATGGTCCCCTTGGCTAAGGGTGAACATTGGCAGGAGGTTGATTTATTGGAGGAGCTCTGGATGCCGTGGTGTCAGGTGAAGTGTGAATGAATCACTCTAACCATGCAGCTTCACTTCAGGCTGTACACAATTGTCTGACATTGTATCTTCTCCATCCACCCAGTAGGTACTGACAGCTTGTGCTCCTGATTTTGTTTCACCCCCACAGTCACCACTGTAGTTCTGCAACAGAGGGCTTTGTGTGCATACACACAGTGTAAAGTGTCTGCAGTTTAGCTCCATATAGGAACAGCATACATCAGAGAGTCATCAGCGTCATTAGCATAAGAACATCCCCACACCCACCTCATTAACACACTGAAGCTCAAACTTGCCACACCAAGGAGATGGTTTTCTGTTTTCCCTCTGTGTGCCACAGGGAGTTTGACCTCGGGGGATATCTCATGGGCTTGTGGAAGATAGATAATGCTCTCTTTTCACCCAGGCCAATTAAAGAACAGGCATGCAATTCTCTAAATTGGCTGTCAGGCTGGGTGTTTGCCTCCTGCCTGCAGGTGTGGTATGTGAAGATTGTCAGGAACTCAGTGCTGTCTTGTGTAGCCATTTGCTGACAAACTGGAGATGTCTGAAATAGCCATGTCCCGAGAGACTGGAAGTGTCAAGTATGTGGTGCTGGATACTAACATGGTCTTGAAACCTCCACGGTGGGAGATAACTAAAGGCATCTATGGACACATGAATACAGAGAGAAGAAGGTAAGGGGTTCACCTACGCCATTTCTGAGCCTCTAACTACAGTTAAGGCCTCAGTCTTCAGTCTTCATTGAAGTGAAGATCTAAGTAAAGGTCTAAGTGCAAAGTCAGACAAGTACTCGGTTAGAGTACGGGGAATTGATCTCCTCTGCCTCCAGAGCAGGTGTCTCCAGGTGAGCTACTCATTCTTGCTGCATTGATCATCAGCGGAGAGAAACAGACTGTCATGCCTCAGTTCAGTCTGTTCAAAAGATGCTTTCTCACACAAATCAGGCACTCAGTGCCTTACAAGCACCTATTCCACTTCTGTTGACACTCCAGATAAACTAAGCATCTGGCTTAAGCAATACACACACGCACACACACACACACAAATCTAGACCTCTGGGCATCTAAATTTAGTTGAGAAGACTCACACCCAAAAAGAGGCTGTCTACACTGTCCAGGGCTATGGCACAGGTTTTGGAATTGACAGAGTCATCTTCTGCAAGTCCTGTAACCCTTCCAAGGGTTCAGTGCAGTTGAGAGAAGACTGATCTGCACTTGGTGTGAGGGGGAGATGCAGCTAATGAGAGTAATGTGCCCAGCTTGAGCCCATTTGCTGACAGAGAAGATCTCTTCCTGCTGTCTATTTTTCCTAGAGTACCCTGGACATGGATATGGGGTTTAGCCATGTGGTGGAGGTGCTTGCAGTCTCCAGTAGGACAGTCGAGGAGTTCACTTATGATCAGGCACGCCAGAGCTGCCGTGAGCTTATGACAGCTGGGGAGCTCAGAGGCCACAAATGATGAATTGCAGGATCAGCGTCTCCAGAAAGATGGTTTGTCCCGTTTACTGTGCACATCTGCTTTGGGATAGGATAACTCCTGTGTGTGAGCTGATGTCTCTTCACTGACTGTGGGAAGAGTCTTCAGAGTCAGTTAGAGCAAGTCCAGAGGAGGGCCGTGAAATGATCAGAGGGTTGGAATATCTGTCCTCTGAAGAAAAGCTGAGACAGTCGGGGTTGTTTAACATCGAGAAGAGAAGGTTCTGCAGAGATCTTATTGCGACCTTTCAGTATATATAAAGGGCTTATGACAACAATGGAGAGAGACTTTTTACCAGGGCGTGTAGTGACAGGCAAGGGGCAGCGGTTTTAAGCTAAAGCAGAGTAGATTTTAGTTAGATATAAGGAAGAAAATTTTTAGGATGAGGGCAGCGGAACACTGGAACAGATTGCCCAGAGATATTGTGGATGCCTCACTGTTAGAAGTGTTCAAGGACAGGTTGGATGGAGCTTCCACTTCTCTTGCAGTGGTTCAGAGTTCCAGGTCTTTATGTACACAAAATCACGTGGTTGATACTGATGCACAGGCGTATCCAAAGCAAGCGATCTGGTCAGCACAACGTATTTTCGGAGTACCTCGAGGGTTTTTCCTAAAGAAATCAAATACATTTTTAAATCTGTTTCCCCTGCTATTTTCACATCCCCTGGGATTAAAGGAGTCTGATAAGGTCTGCCATACAAGATTTCTTATGGACTTACACCATCTTTAGATCTTGGTTGGACTCTGATACTTAGAAGTGCTAATGGTAAGGCTTGTGGCCATTTTAAAGACACCTCTTGGTAAATTTTACTTATTTGTCTTTTTAATGTTTGGTTCATTCTTTCAATTTTCCCACTTGATTGCTGCCTCCAGGGGGTATGTAAATTCCAATCTATTCGTAAGACTTCATTTACTTGTTGAACTATTTCTGCTACAAAATGTGGTCCCCTATCAGAACACATGCCGATTGGTACCCCAGACCTTGGTATTATTTCTTTTAGCAATATTTTAACTACTTCTCTTGCTTTGTTGGTGCGACAAGGAAAAGCTTCTGGACATCCAGAAAAAGTATCAATTAATACTAATAGATACGTGAATCCATTCTGTCTGGGCAGTTCAGAAAAATCAACTTGCCAATAATCTCCTGGGGAGTTACCCTGTTTTGTTACTCCTAAGGGTGCCTTTTTCTGGTTTAAAGGATTATTTTTGAGACAAATTGGACACTTGGCTACTATAGATTTAATTACCCCCGTCATTCCTACGCACACTGCAGATGATTTTAGGCTCAAGACGATAGCATCTATGCCCCAATGGGTCTGTGCATGCGTTTCTTTTGCAAGTTCTGACATGACTTGCGGGGTTACTATTACTTGTTTTTCTGGTGTTACCCACCACCCTTCTGTATTTTGTGATGCTTTCAATTGTTCTTCTAATTGTTCATCCAGTTCACTATATTTTAGTTTCAGATTCATGATTTTTATCTGTTTTACTGGTACTAGTGCAAGGATACTTTGTTCCGCAGCCTCCTTTGCTGTTTTGTCCGCCAATCGATTACCTACGTTTACAGCTGTCTGACCAAATTGATGAGCCTTGCAGTGCATCACTGCCACTTCATTTGGTTTCTGCACCTCTTCGAGGAGCTGAAGGATTTCTTCTTTATGTTTTATCGATGATCCTTGAGCTGAGAGCAGTCCTCTTTCTTTCCAGACGGCTCCATGAGCATGAATCACACCAAATGCATATTTGGAATCAGTCCAT
Source organism: Opisthocomus hoazin (assembly GCF_030867145.1). Lineage (NCBI taxonomy): Eukaryota > Metazoa > Chordata > Aves > Opisthocomiformes > Opisthocomidae > Opisthocomus > Opisthocomus hoazin. The sequence goes on along the minus strand of NC_134439.1, from coordinate 7,856,532 downwards.
ATATTTACCCTTTTTCCTTCTGCCATTCGCAAGGCTTGTTTCAGTGCCACCAGTTCTGCTTTCTGTGCCGAGGTATTTGCAGGTAGCGTTCCTGACTCCAGTACCTCGGTGGTGGTAACAGCATATCCGGCCATTTGTCTTCCTTCTTTCACAAAGCTGCTTCCATCCGTGAACAACTCCAAACCAGGATTTTCCAGAGGTTCATCCCTCAGGTCCGGTCTGCTGGAATAGACTTGTTCAACAGTTAGCAGGCAATCATGTTCTAGATTTTCTGTCGGATTTTCCGTTGACAGAAACATTGCTGGATTTACAATGGTTGTGGTTTTCAATTCCACATCGTCCTGCTCCAGCAAGACAACCTGATATTTCAGCATTCTGCTGGGGGATAACAGATGACCCCCCTTTTGTTCTAAAACAGTTACCACCATGTGTGGTACATACACCACCATCTTTTGGCCCATAGTCAATTTTCGAGCTTCCTGAATCAGCAATACTGTTGCTGCCACAGCACGCAAACATCCCGGCCATCCTTTACTCACATTGTCAAGTTCTTTAGAGAAGTATCCTACTGGTCGCTTCCAGGATCCCAGACATTGTGCCAGCACTCCAAGGGCCAGGTGTTGCCTCCTCATGGACAAAGAGTTCAAAAGGTTTGGTTAAATCAGGTAAACCCAAAGCAGGGGCCATCATCATTGCCTTTAAGTTCCTTAAATGATTTTTGGCGTTCAGGTGTCCATGTCAGATACAAATCTTTCATCCTGTTGCAGGGCTCTCCCATTCAAAAGTAAATATGCTTTGACTTTGTGCATCCAGAGGTATGCAAAGGAAGGCATCCTTTAAATCTAGTACAGTAAGCCATTTATGTTCCTTTTTCAGAGATGTCAGTGAAGTATAGGGATTGGCTACTTCTGGGTGTATATCTTGAACTACCTGATTTATAGCTCTTAAGTCCTGGACTAGCCGATATTTTTTTCCTCCAGATTTCCTTACTGCTAATATAGGAGTATTATATTTTGACTTGCATTCTACCAAAAGTCCATATTCCAAAAATTTAGTGATTAACCCCTCCAATCCTTTTCGAGCCTCCCACTTAATAGGATATTGAATTATTGATACCTGAATCAAAAGCCATAGAGGCAAAAGTATTTATGTTACAGGATTCTTTTAAAGAAGAACGAATTCCAGAAGAGGTGGAAAATGCTGTAACCCCCTTGGTTTGGGCAAGTGAGGTTCCAGGACGATCTAAACTGGCAGAACTGGTAAAAGTGACCTTAAAACCTGGATCCAAACCGGTAAGACAAAAATAATATCCTATTAAGTGGGAGGCATAAAAAGAATTGGACGGGTTAATCACGAAATTTTTGGAATGTGGACTTTTGGTAGAATGCGAGTCAGAATATAACACACCTATATTACCGGTAAAGAAACCTGGGGGACGGGAATATAGACTAGTCCAGGATCTAAGAGCTATAAATCAAATAGTTCAAGATGTACACTCAGTAGTGGCCAATCCCTATACTTTATTAACATCCCTGAAAGAGGAGTATAAATGGTTTACTGTACTAGATTTAAAGGATGCCTTCTTTTGCATACCTCTGGATGCACAAAGTCAAAGCATATTTGCTTTTGAATGAGAAAGCCCTGCAACAGGACGAAAGATGCAACTGACATGGACTGTACTTCCACAAGGATTTAAAAATAGCCCCACAATATTTGGAAAACTGTTTGTCCATGAGAGGCAACATCTGGTCCTTGGAGTGCTGGCACAACGTCTGGGATCCTGGAAGCGACCAATAGGATACTTCTTTAAACAACTTGACAACGTGAGTAAAGGATGGCCGGGATGTTTGCGTGCTGTGGCAGCGACAGTATTGCTGATTCAAAAAGCTCGAAAATTGACTATGGGCCAAAAGATAGTGGTGTATGTACCACACATGGTGGTAACTGTTCTAGAACAAAAGGGGGGTCATTGGCTGTCCCCCAGCAGAATGCTAAAATATCAAGTTGTCTTGCTGGAACAAAATGATGTGGAATTAAAAACCACAACCATTGTAAATCCAGCAATGTTTCTGTCAACGGAGAATCCGACAAAAAAATCTAGAACATGATTGCCTGCTAACTGTTGAACAAGTCTATTCCAGCAGACCGGACCTGAGGGATGAGCCTCTGGAGAACCCTGATCTGGAGTTGTTCACGAATGGAAGCAGCCTTGTGAAAGAAGGAAGACGAATGGCCGGATATGCTGTTGTCACCACGACCGAGGTATTGGAGTCAGGAACGCTACCTGCAAATACCTCGGCACAGAAAGCAGAACTGGTGGCATTGAGGCAAGCCTTGCGAATGGCAGAAGGAAAAAGGGTAAATATATGGACTGATTCTAAATATGCATTTGGTGTAATTCATGCTCATAGAGCCATCTGGAAAAAAAGAGGACTGCTCTCAGCCCAAGGTTCATCGATAAAACATAAAGAAAAAAATCCTTCAGCTCCTCGAAGAAGCGCAGAAACCAAAGGAAGTGGCAGTGATGCACTGCAAGGCTCATCAATTTGGTCGGACAGCTGTAAACATAGGTAATCGACTGGCAAACAAAACAGCAAAGGAGGCTGCTGAACAAGGTATCTTTGCACTAGTACCAGTAAAACAAATAAAAATCGCAAATCTAAAGCCAAAATACAGTAAATTGAATGAACAATTAGCAGAACAATTAAAAACATCACAAAATACAGAAGGGTGGTGGATAACGCCAGAAAAACAGGTAATTGTAACCCCGCAAGTTATGTTAGAACTTGCAAAAGAAAAACATACACAGACACATTGAGGCGTAGATGCTATGGTCTCAAGCCTAAAATCATCTGTGGTGTGTGTAGGAATGACAAAAGTAGTTAAATCCATAATAACTAAGTGTCCAATTTGTCTCAAAAATAATCCTTTAAATTGGAAAAGGGCACCCCTAGGGGTAACAAAACAGGGTAACACTCCAGGAGATTACTGGCAAGTTGATTTTTCTGAACTCGCCAGGCAGAATGGATTCAGGTATCTATTAGTATTAATTGATACTTTTTCTGGATGGCCGGAAGCCTTTCCTTGTCGCACCAACAAAGCGAGAGAAGTAGTTAAAATATTGTTAAAAGAAATAATACCAAGGTTTGGGGTACCAATTGGCATGTCTTCCGATAGGGGACCACATTTTGTAGCAGAAATAGTTCAACAAGTAAGTAAAATTTTAGGGATAAATTGGGATTTACATACCCCCTGGAGGCCACAATCAAGTGGAAGAATTGAAAGAATGAATCAGACATTAAAGCGACAAATAAGTAAAATTTGTCAAGAGGTGTCTTCAAAATGGCCACAAGCTTTACCATTAGCACTTCTGAGAATCAGAGTTCAACCTAGATCTAAAGATGGTGTAAGTCCATACGAAATTCTGTATGGCAAACCATATCAGACTCCTTTGATCCCAGGGGATATGAAAATAACAGGGGAAACAGATTTAAAATTATATTTGATTTCTTTAGGAAGAACACTTGAAACACTCCGAAAGTACGTTGTACTGACCAGATCACTTGCTTTGGATACACCTGTGCATCAGTATCAACCAGGTGATTTCGTGTACATAAAGACTTGGAACTCTGAACCACTGCAGGAGAAGTGGAAAGGACCTTTTCAGGTACTGTTAACAACTTACACTGCGATCAAAGTAGAAGGAGTAGAACCGTAAATACACTACACTCGAGTGAAGAGAGCCCCTTCGTGGAAAGTCGTCAATAGAGATCCAAAAACTGCAAAACTGATTTTAAAATATATCTAAAAGAGTAGCTATTGCTGTAAAATGCGGGGAGACTGTATCTCGATCTGGGAACTGATGATAATGGAAGCACTGTTCAGTATATTAAAAGTAAAAACAGAAAACGTCGATTCACTGCCAATAAAAGTGGAACAATTAATATACCTCCCAAGGAGGACTCCGGAAGAAAATTTGATGATTTGGCTTATAAAAGAATTTGCAAACTTACAAAACGTGACCCAAATAACTGCATGTCTTCCAATCCCAAGGGCTGTAGGAGAATCAGTTCCGTGGGGAATCTTAACAACAAATCTAAGTAACAAAGAACCCAAAAATGACGGTACTCATTGTGAACAAGTTCCCATTGTTGAGTGGCAAGAACGAATAGATCATGTTAGAAAACAATGGAAAACCCCTGGAAGTAGAGCAAATTGTGAGAAGTTACTAAATTATGTTTTTGTCCAAATAGTTTTTCCCAATATAGGTTGGTGTGCTTATGATGAACCCGTTAAGAAAAATGTTACTCGAACAATCATGAAATGGGAATGCAAAGAGTCCAACAAAACTAAACAAGAAATAACTTTGTGGGATTCAGTATGGTCAATGGCCATCACATCTCAGTTCCAGTATATGGCCAGTGCTCCCTGGTGTTTCACCTGGGATGGAATGATTTTTGCCGCTTTCCCATCGGTCAATGACAAAGGAAGTACTTCCCGGGAAAAAGAAATTGTAGTACCCTGGTGGAATTGTACAAAAATATATAATTGCAGTACAGTTAGTAAAGCAATCCAAAGTGTTCCACCTTTGGCAGCTGCCTTGAAATATGGATGCCAGTGTAGGGGACTTAAAAATGATTTACAGTTGACTGATACCTATAAGCCAAAAAGAGGAACATTCTTTAGTTGTAGAAAATCAACAATTCAAAGTCCAGGACACTTAGTTTGGGCAATGAGTGATGGAACCTGGTCCACTCACCTACCAGTTGATGGTAAGGTAAAACAAATTACTTTAAGAATGCCAACATTATGTCCAATTTGGAAAAAGACTCCCTTTAAGGGGAACTCCGAAAATTTAAAATTAATACGAATAAAAAGATCAAAAGTTGAAGAAGATAAAAACTGGAATGAGCCTTCAACAGGAGTAAAAATTGGATGAGCCTTAGAATCTTTATTGACTCCCTTATCGACTTATAGGAATAAGGTCTGGTTATATAAACTAACTGGTCAAGTAGAAAAATTAGCAAATGTAACAAGAAAAGGATTCAGACAGTTAAACCTACAGTTGCAAGCAACCTCAAGAATGACTCTCCAAAATAGAATGGCCTTAGACATGCTTCTGTTAAAAGAACATGGAGTATGTGAGTACCTAAAAGATAAAATAGATCATTGCTGTCTGCATATCCCCAACGTCACTCAGGATGTTGAACATGACTTAAACTTACTAAAACAAATAGAAAAAAACACTCAGGAAATTCAACAGGACATGCAAGAAAATTGGCTTGATAAAATTTTTAACGGATTAGGGTGGAATATTAGCTCTTGGGTCAAATCTTTAATCGGTACCGGACTGCTTTTATTGGTAATGGTTGTAGTAATAATGCTCATATACTATTGCCTAAAAAGAGAACTCACCAACAGAACTGCTTTTAATCGGAAAATTATTCAAGCTGTTACTAGAAGACAAAACCCTGGTGAATCGGCTGCTACGGCTCCACCACCCTGTAGCGAAATAAATAAATTATAAAACGAATATAACAATCAATAATTATCTAACCATTGTAATTGAAATAAAGTTTGATATAGAATAGAATGGAAGTACTGAAAAGATAATTATTTCAAAACTTCCAAAGGGGGGAAATGTAACCAAGGGGATGAAATCTGTTAACCATAAACATAAACCATGTTGCTAGTTATGTCCCTTGTATAGCCCCTGCCCATCTGGACGCTAGGTCCAGCAACAGAGAGTTTGGTTTCCAGGTAATTATCAATGTTAAACAATAGTAGTGAAGGAAATTTTTAATAGGAATAGCGTTACTATAGTTGCAGGTGTGTTTGTGGTTTTTATCTATTGTCTAAATTAACTGAAACAAAAGTTTCCCACCTGAAATGTTAGCGGTCGCCTAGAGCCAGTCAAGGCGACCTAGCTACAGCGACATAGTTACAGCGACCTAGCTACGGGACAAGAGCCAGAAAAGGACTGCGCATGTGCAGAAGCTGGGGTCAACCAGCGGACACTGTGATGAAGAGGATGAGCCTTCATCTTAGGACCCCCGACGACCACCACTAGGAGGCACTGCGCAAGTGCGGGTGGGAGGAGTGTATGAAAATGGACTGATTTGACTATGAAAGAAAGGGCTTAAGTAATCAGATGAATATGTATATTTTAATCTATATAAACTGCGCGGAGGGGGTATGGGGTATGCACGTTTGGTGGAATTATCCCCCGTGCATCCAGCGCTGCAATAAAGAATGCCTGCCTTTTAACACTACATTGGTGTTACGAGGTTTTATTCCCGGATTTTCGGTGACAATATCACTGGGGTACATAGTCCATGAGTTGGCAGTCATGATTTCCCCCTGCCAAAATTACCTTTCCCCTAGTTATCTGTCTTTTGGCAAGTCTAGGTGTAATCAGGGTGATACAATCAGCTAACCATGGCAACAAACAATGCTGCTATATTCCTTGTACAGCGAGATCCAACTGGACATTAGGTGTGGGAACACAGAGTATACGAATTAAGACGTTCGGGATAGATGTAGATAATCACTAATGCGAACAAAACAATAGACAATGTCTTTTTGTACAAAAGAGGATGATGGAGCATGGTTTCCTGTAGCAAACTGAGAAAACTGACCAGGACTGCCAAGATAGTGAGCCGAATGGGTAAAAGACAATTCTGGCAGGGGGAGATCATGACCACTGACCCATTGACCACCTGCCCAAGTAATACCACCTACTCAAAAGAGAAGAATGGAAGAGGATGACTGAGTCTGCACAATAATTTACATGCGAAGTGAGAAAATTTGCACCAATCACCAAAGAGGATAATAATGAATATGTATAAATAAAATAAATATGAATATTTTTGATCTACATAAACCACATGGAAAAGTAGTACATCAGTTAAACTGCTGCTCTCGGACAGCCGCCTCCTGCTTATCAGACAAAGGCACATCGTTTAGATGAGATTAACTTCTTGTCTGGTTTTAAACCAGCAAGGGTAGGGCTACGCAATGAACATCTCTAGCAGCAGTGTCTCAGGACAGCTCAGTTCAGAGAACATGTGCTAAAAACGTACACACTCATGGATACAATTGCCCACACACACTCACACAGAACATTTGTGTACACCCATGTTTGCATGTGCATTGCCACAGGCACACACACATGAGTGTGAATGCACACGTGAGCACAGCCAGGGGAACATGTAGGTTAGCACAATCATGTACACATGCCTTTGGGAACCAGAACTCCCAACACCAGCTCTCAGCCCCTCTAGATGACTTTACACAACTCCTTCAGACACTGCAATTAAAGTAATGCATCAGTCACTGGCCAGTGCTATCTGCCTTAGTGAGCTCAAGGGGTTGACAGTGGTTCAGTCAGCTGTTTTCTCACTGTAAGACAGAGAAAAACCACAGCAGACTCAAAGCCATCATGGCCTTTCCAGACATTGTGCCTCTCTGCGTCCCAGGTCTGTTTGTGAAGAAGAACATGAAAACTAGAGAACATCCCCATTGCTGCAGCCCCACAAAGAATTCCCACATCAGAAGGAAAAGGAAATCCTGCAGCCTTAGATGCTCCTGCCTGGCCTTCCTGATCTCATCAAGAGTCTGGGACCAGCCCCTGTCCTTGCAAAGGGAGCACTGCCACAGTGACACACTCATGTGGCAGCAGAAGAGTGTGTGCCTGGGACAAGCCAGCCTCCCCTCAGGCTACAGACACGGAGGCTGGGACATCACAAGTGATGTAGTAGTGAAACCAGTCTCTAGACTCACAGCAGTGTTAATAGCCTCTCTTCAAAAGGCAGAGAAATGAGGAAGCAACATTAATTTACAGAGCAGCTGAAAAAATGTTTAGGCTACCCTGTGAATGCTCATGAATTCTTTTTATTATGTCCCCAGTTTTAATTGATGCGCTGGCCTTTTTTCCTCTTGTGTTTTGCATGCAGGTGCAGGTGGTGTGATTGCCTGTAGCAAGAGGGAGCTGCCTGCAGCCTCCTCTGTCACCATCAGCTGGCTGAGTTTCTCCTGCAGCCAAAGTTGCTATACACAAAACAGTTTCTGCACATAGTAGTAGAAGAGCAACAACAGCATATTTGGTTTACCTGGCAGGGTTTTGGTAGTGAAGGAGCTGCAGGGATGGCTTCTATGAAAAAATGCCAGAAGCCTCCCCCCCAGTTCCAGCCGGCTCTAAGATGGACCCGCTACTGGCCAAAGCGGAGTGATTTGACAATGTTCATAGCAATGATCAGCAATGGTGGTAGCAACTCTGTGATAACATATTTAAGAAGGTGCAAAAAAGCAGTGTGCAGCAGCTACAAGAGAGGAGTGAGAAAATGTGAGAGAAACCACTAAGCAGACACGAAGGTCAGTGAAGAAGGAGGCAGAGGGTGTGCTCCAGGCATTGGAGTGGTGAGGTGAAGCGGTTGTGTAAGGCTCTGCATAATGGCTCTGCATGAGAGAAAATAAAAGAATGGTTTTCATGAACAACTTGGAAGGAGGGGTGTCTCCTCTAGTACTCTGAATACAGCCATTAGCTCTGCCTGCTGACTGCTGTCCCCACCCATTTTTTTGAGCTGGAGGAAAGGCTGCAGCCTCCCACCACTGTCCTCCCTTAACATACCTGTCTGAGCTAGATCTGTGAACTAGGCACAAGCGTGGATGCTTAGGCCTGGGATGTTGTCCTGGGTTCAGCTGCGATAGAGTTAATTTTCACAACAAGCTGGTTGCGCTGACCCAACCAGCCAATCGAATGGGATATTCTATACCTTGTGATGTCATGCTCAGTATTTAAGTGGGGAGGAAGCCACATTCTCACCCTGATTTTCTGAACATTCATCACTGTCGTCTTGGGGTAGTGGGGCAGGTTTCCATGAATTAGGGTTACCTCTGCCCTGGTATCCAGCAGAGCCATGACCTGTTGCTTATCATGATGGCTCCACAGTGTTACAAGCAGAACACAAGGGCTGTGTTCATTCCTGTCCCTGTCTGCCCTTCCCTTTGTTTATTTGCAGGGAGGGGGTCTGCCACCCCCGTGTGCACCCTGCTCCATGCCCCCACCCCACCCCACCATTTGCTGCCCAGATCCCTTTGAGCTTCTGCTGCCCCTGAGTACCACACAGGGCCACTGCTTCGGCTCCAAACATCTCCATTTCCACTCCAAGCATGGTAGTAACAACCAAACACAGCACGCATTGCCTTTTTCTTGCTCTACCACATGTTTCTTGAAACAAGTTAATACTTCAGGTGGCCAGGGATATTCAGCTAATTTCTGCTTACTTTCACAATTCACTAGGAAAACCACCTAGGCCAAGTGCCCAGTGATGGTTCCCCCTTGACTGCATGCAGGGCCCGCCAGGCATGCTGTCTGTCTCCTTCACTTTCCTTTTTCTGCAAAGACATTTTCCATTGGGGCCTGTCAACTGCACCAAATGTTTTGCCCTGGGAGATCCTGGTTTGTTTTGATTCCCATAGAAAAGGCATCCAGACTCCAAAAAGTGTTGTTTAAAATGCCATTTGTTAGACTAGACCGTGACTATGAAGAAAGAGAAGGCAGTACATATGTGTCTACATCCTTCAGATGCTAGGAGCCCTGAACTATGTGCTGTCAAATAGGCAACTCCAATCAGGGCACAGCATGTCCTGCCCATGAAAGGGTTCCCCTGTTTTAGTCAAGCTTTCAGAACATTTTCATAAAATGAAACAGCTTTATTCATCATTTCTGTTGTCAGACAGAAAAGATGTTCACATGAGAACTTCTTAGTGCACTTGTAGATACAGATGAAGACACCCAGCTAGTGCAGTCACTGGCACCAAGCAGGAGCTGTCTCCAGGCTCATCAAATGGTTGCATTTGCCGTCTGGACGAGGGATCTGTGCAGCACAGCATGGGTCTGAAGGTCAAGCTCTGCATTGTAGCACAGCACATCGGAAGCCAGGGCCTCTGATGTGTTATCTGTTACATTGATCCCTAAGTCCTTGCAGTATAGTGACCTTTGGGCGAGGGTCATGGCACCCTGCTCATTGTTTTCTTCCTGTGAAGAAATATCAGCTCTTGAACCTGCTCAGAGCAGCTTTTGCATCCTTCTTTCTTCGGGTGTAAATCGAGGCGTTGAGCAGGGGAGTAAACACAGTGTAAGAACAGCCACTGCTCTGCCTAGTGACCCTTTGGAGGAGGCTCCCATGTAGATGAAGACACCTGGGCCACAGGAAGAGGCCACAGAAACGACATGGGAAGCACAGCTTGAGACAAGTCAGTGCCTGCCTTCTGAAATTGGAGTCACAGCATCATTCAAATTACCATTAGGAAAAAAACATCCTCTGCAAGAATGCGCTTCGTTTGGAGTGTAAAACTTGCATGGATCCTGTACCCCTTTCCTACCTTTCCAAGATCTCCTCAGTTGTGCAGCCATACTAGAGGTCATGCCAAGAGCCAATAGCAGTACTCTGGCAGTGCTTTGGCAAAAGGGCTTACTCATCTGTCAGATGAAATGCCATCCTCTTCAAGAAGGACAACTGCAGATGGTATCATCATTGCAAAGGACCTGAGGGACCTTCTGCTTGTTACGAGGTTTAGTGCAGTAAGGTTAGGAAGTCCAACTGTGCTGCTGTTGGTGATGGTTATTAACAGCCCAATGAGGCAAAATGGATTTAAAACATGCAGAGGAAAATCTCCTATAAAGCTTTTGGCCTTCAGTTGTTCTGAGGTATGTTTCATGAGCCATAATTCCCTGCCATGGTTTAAGCTGGCAGATGGCAACTAGGACTAGTCAGGTGCTCGGTCTCCCCTCCCCTTCCTCTCAATGTGATGGGGAGGAGAATGGACAACAAGTAAAACTCGTGGGTTGAAATAAGGACAGTGTAATAAAACAACAAAGGCAGTACTAATACACACTAATAATAATATAAAACAAGCTATATTGAAAGTCATATGTTTCTCACTGTGCTCCCTCCCACCTCATTAGCTGGATATAGCAACATATAGTCATTTCTTAGCAACAGCAACAGCCATCACTGTTATCAATATTCTTGTCCTACATGCAAAACACAGCAGCTACTACACTTTTGCCAAGATATCTGGATTTTCATGCAGGAAAGAAGACATGAAACTGTATTAGCTTCCAAGAGAAGTTTGCACCAATCAGAAGGAATGAGATTTCCATGTGAAAAGATCCTCTCCCCCCAGAATGGCAGCCAAAGCCCGAACTCTAACTCTCTGGGGGGACCAATGCAGCAATCAGGAGATCTAAGCCTGCCTGCAGCTCTCTTGGGAAGTGCATCCAGGTTCGTTGTCCTTGCCGATCTTCACATTCTCCTGCTTGTGATGTACCAGAGCAACACGATCTCCCTCAGAAACAGACCGTTTCACTGTCCCCATTTCTGTGTTGACTACCTCAGCTGCTACATGCTTAGGTCTGATCTTGAGCCTCAATGCATTTAGTGGCATGGGCAACTTCTCTCTGCTAATCCTGCTGATGCCCACTGGCCATGACCCCGAGAGTGGGTCTTAGAAGGGAGAGGAATGGGGAGTAGCAGCTATGGGTCATCCCAAGGGCTGTTCCATCCATTACTGCTGACGCCATTCTGAAAAGCAAATCACCTCTCAGAGGGCCAAACCCTTCCCCTGCCACCCTATCGTAGCTCCAGCCATAACAGGAGGAACACCCTTCTGCAAGAGCTCATGGGACTGCTGAACCCTCAGGACCTCCTGCCTTTCTGGGCATTGGTGGGCAGAGACAAAGCAAGGCACGGCCTATAGGTCACTGGCACCAGAGCACCCCTGGATATCTTCCTCAGCTCCAAGGTTTGCTGCCAAAAAGAGGAGCCACTGCAAGGTGTCCCAACCTCCCATTCCTCTGTGAATGCAGAAGAGTCTCCTTGTGCCCTCACCCCCTTCCACCCCAGAGCAACACTCTTCTCCTTTGGCAGCGGTGAGTGTCCACAGAGGGAAGAACCACATGGAGACCACGTTTGAATACAGCACAACTTTAATGAGTCAAAAGAGGGAAAAAAAATACTTCATTGGAAGCCAGTGGGGCAGGGAGCCCCAGAGACAGCGAAGAGACTGTGGGCCTTGGCCGTGGAGATGTTCCTGCATGATGCCCGTCTGCCTGCACCGCAAACAGAGAGGAAACAGCTGGTGCCCACTAGGCTGGCCTTGGGGAAACCTTGTTGCTAGTGGGAATCAAAGCAAACAATGAAACAGGAGAGAAAGGCAAAGCCATTCAGCTATACTGAAAACACCCCCAAAATCTAGATCCTTTGCAGAACACCATGTTCTGAGTTCCTGGAGGAGTCTCCTCTGGGGCACTCCCAGCATCTTTATCAGGCAAGGTACCTTCTGCCAGAGTAGCGGCTGGAAATGCCAGAGAGATCACAGCACCCAGAGTTGATGGGCACTCCATCACAGCTGAGGATGCTGCCAACAGCAGCAGAGGTGGAGGAGCCCACAACAGTGTTCTGTGGGTAGGAGCTGAGGATGGGGCCGGGCAGGGTCACCACCACAGCAGGAGGCTCGATGACGACGGTGGAGTTCTGGCACTGCCTGACACAGGGCTCATTGCAGCTGTTGGCCAGTGGGGTTGGGCCGCAGGGCCGGCATGGCAGGCATGGGTTGTAGCAGGACATGTCTCTGGTCTGGAGGTACAGCTGTGAGAGAAGAGAGAGAGGAAACAGAGCACAGGGGTGTATGAGGAGCAGCCTGGTTATCCTGTCACAAAGGAACCAAGGTCGCTACTGAGTGGGGTGTCGGAGTCTTCATCACCCTAAAAAGAGCAGCATGGCCGAGTGAGGCTCCTTCCTAATTTGTAAACCAAAAGCCCCCCTCAGCCACATTCCAGCCTCTCTCTATGCAGAACTTTTCCCCACTGCCCTCTGTCATGAGAAGAAGATCCAAACCACACGAAGGGACATAGCCACTATCAGCTGGGAGGTCCATTGAGGAGAGATCTCAGTTTGGAAGAGAAGGGACTTCAGACTCACCTCGGTCCCAAGGAGAAGGAGCCAATACAAGTGGGTGAGAGAGCCGAGACTTGGGCTGACTTTTATACCTGCCCTTTCTTGCCGCAGGACCAGAGGAACCCTTTGCAGAGGTAACAATTTTCTGACAAGCTCATCTTGCATGCAGACCATCACAGGTAATGATATGGGCTGTGCTTTGGTTTCCAACACTGCTGCCTTGTCATTTCCAGGTTTGTGCCATGCCCATTCTCCAATGAAGGCTTCTTTCAAGCACAGGGATGAAAGGCGCCAGGATTTCTAGGGCAGGAATGCAGCAGTGCTGGCAGCAGACTAAGCTCCGGTGCTGGACAGGTCCAGCACAGACAAGTCATGTTAGCATGGTCTACTCCGGTGGAGGTGTTTGAAATGCCCGTCATAGGAAGAAGCACCAGCAATACTCAGCGGGACGGCATGGGCTCTTGTGCTTGAGGGTTTGCCCTGTCCTGACCTTTCCCTCCCTCCTCAGCTCACCCCGATGGTCCCCTATTGTGTGTCTCTGTGTGTCCCCATCCTTGAGTGTCACTCATCAAGTGGGAATGTGCTGCTCATGGTAGGGATACTCTCCACTGCTCTCTCCATGAGCACCACAGAGCAGTAGATTACCAGGTTCAGAAGGAGACTGCGTGCACCTGAGAGGTGACGGCAACATGCTGCTAGAGATCTGTCCAAGGAAGAGGCACTCAAATGCAGCCTAAGTCTGCTGAGCCCTCCTTTTCCTGCCCATCCAGGTAAACCAAAGAATTGATGACTGCTTTGGACTTGAGCCCACCTAGATCTTCATGCCCTGCATTGGAATCTCAGTTACAGTGCCCAGCAATTGCCTCTGAGAGGGAAAGGATACTGGATCCGAGACCACATTCTCTAAAGCCTGCTGTTCTCCCACAGGCAAGGCCAGTATGGACCCACTTTATGACAAGGGCTGTGCACAGTGGGTAAATTTTCTAAGCCCATCTCCCCTCCTGAAGATCTTTCAGCCTGAAGCTCAGGTCCATCTTGCAGGCAGTGCAGCCAAGGACTTCACCCCTTCTCTTCAGTGACCTTGCTGAGATCAGTGCCACGGAGTTCTGCTGGGAGAGCTCATACAACACTGACTCCTCTGTCCACAGATCCACTTCTGAGCTGAGGCTCTACTGTAGCCGAGAACACATCTCATGATTTTCTCAGGAGGTAACAGGCACTGTGGGGAAGTCAACAGCAGAGCAGGTTTGTACCTAGAATGTAGCAAGACCTTGGACAGCCTCTCTCGTACTTCCTTTATGGCCAAATTAATGACAAATGTATTCAGTGATAAAGAAGGGCGGAAAATGGCTGGACTACCAGGCTCATAGCGTTGTGATCTTGTTGCAAAGCCTGGGTGGCTGACAGTTCTTGGTAGGGTCCAGTAGTAGGGATCTGCAGTTGAACAATATTGTTTAATATTTTCATGAATGCCATGAGTAGTGGGCAGTGAGAAACTCCCAGCAAGTTGGTCAATAACACCCAGTGAGGGGAATGGGCTGCAACTGTCAGACATGGCTCCTGCTGAGACGACCAAAAAAGGCTGGAGAAATGGGCTGACTGGAATCTCAAGAGGATCAAAAACAGTAAGGGAGAGATTTTGCATCTGATGGAGGAAGCAGCCCATGCAGTCGTGTGGCCTGGGTACTCACTGCCTAGGAGACAGATCCACAGAATAGTACGAGTGGTTTTAGGAGACCCCCAGCTGAACACGAGAGAGCAGTGTGCCTTTGCAGCAAACAGGACATGCGGTATCCTGAGCTGTGTTAACGAAAGTGTTGCCAGCAGGCCTGGGAAAGTGACCCTGACCTTCTGCCCCTTCTGAGACTTCATCTGGACTACTGCATCCACACTGGGGCTTCCTGGTCCAAGAAGGATATCAACATACTGAAAGGAGTCCAAGAAAGGACACCAAGTCGATTATGAGGCTGACAAACATGACATGCGAGGAGAGGCTGAGAGAAGTCGACCTGCCCTTCTTCATGAGTAGATGTCTCAGAGTAAACCTTGCTTTCTACAACTCCTTTTTTAGAGGAGACAGAGAAGGTGGACGTAGTCTCTGGAAGTGCCCAGGAGGCAGAACATGACGAAATCTGATTAAGCAATAGGCTAGAAGAAATAAGAAGAAAAGGAATGCGTTTCCCAGCAAGGCTGTGCAATGTCCATCCTGGAAGGTGCTCAGGAAGGGACTCAATGTGACCTTGAGCAACATGATCTAATGGGATCTGTTCTAAGCAGAGTGATGGTCTAGATGACCTCTGGAGGTCCCTTCTCACCTACATTATGATCCTGTTATTCCCCCTCTCCCTTGCCCTCCCTGACCCCTGCACACGCATGGGCGCATTTGTCCTCACACCCCATTTACCACAACACAACTTTTAGGCATTGTGCTGGGACCACACGGAGGCAGCTGAAGGCTCTCAGGCTCCTCACTGCCACCTGCAGGGAATCAGTGGCTGCTGTGTCAGCCCCTGAGCTCAGAGACAGCTCTGCGAAGCTGGTCCAGCTCCAGGCTGCAGCTGGCTTTGTGCAGGCTTATTCTTGCTGGCGAGTCCTTCCTGGAGAACACAGAGAGTTGGATTCTCAGGAGACAAGCTTTTGCCTGTGCAGAGCTTCTACGCACTCTTAGCTCAGGTGACACCCTGAGTGGACGAGGCAGAGCTGTGGGATGTGACTTTGCTAGGGTGCACGGTTGGCGGGGTTGTCTTTCATGCTTCTGGGTTCATGGGGCTGGCTCTGGGTTTCTTTGGTGGTCAAGGGGAGACCTAATTAGTCTGGGGATGGTGTCTGGGTTGCTCTGCACAGCTAAGCCCTCTGCAATGCCAGGTACCTATTGTCACAGAGATTTGAGTTACCGCCTTCCCACGCACAACCTTGAACACTCCTGCAGCTGTTGTGGAGTGCAAGGGGCTATCCAATGGAGGGACCTGATGCCTCTGCCCCTGCCTGGGGCACAAGGCTAGACAAGCTCTGGCCTTGGTGTTCATGGAGGTGCACCAGGTTGTCTGGAAAACTCTGCTCTGAGAAGCTCTGGACACTTCCCCACCCTGGCCATGATCCCAGACCTGAGGTACTAAACACTGAATGGCAGCCCCATCCCTCCTTCCACAGATTCCTTGTGTGGATCCCTGCTCCTTTCCTCATGTATTTCTGAATGGACATTAGCTTTGGCACCATCCACCTCCCATGACATCCAAACTGTGCTAAGGGCAGTTGGTGAGGGCACCAACCTCAAGGAAAGGATACTGGTCTTCCTTGACATGGGGTTCATCACTATGACCCATTTCACCTCCATCCTCACCTCTCGGGTGTGCATCATCTCACCTGCTCTGAGGATCTGCTCTGCCTTAGGCAAATGTCATAGCTTCTGCATCTGCACTGCCCACCTCAATGTAGAGGCCAGGTATTACAAGGTTGTGGTCTCAAGTACCTGAGGACAGGGTCCCAGCACCCTGTGCACAGCATGGCTGCTGACTTCTGCACCACAAAGATGCCCCTGTTGAATGCCCTCATGCTCACCCTGAGGAATCAGGAGATGAAAGCTGGCCTCACCAGCTTGTCTTGTGGGAGGGGTCTGGGCCAGAGTCAGCAAGTCTTTTCCCTCTACATGAGACACCTGTGGACTGAGCAAGAGGAGGGAGGATCATGGACTTGTAAATCATGATGGCAGCTGGGGAGAGAAGCTGCCAGAGAAAGTGCTGCACAGAAGGGCTGGCTTTGTTGTTGTGTTTGAGAGGGAGGAAGGATCCATTTGGCTGCGGAAAGGTGCTGTTTCTCACTCAAACCACATCTCTCCCAGCAGCACTCATTTCTCCCCTTCTAGACTCAGCTTCTCCCCCTTTACTTGTTCCACCTCCTCTGCTCCCACAGCCTCCTGCCCTGCTCACCCTCCTTGCCCTGGCAACTGCCCTGCAGCACTTGGTTCCTCCTGCATTTTTGCGCGACAGTCGACACCTGCGTTGCATGCCCTGGAGACTTCACCTCAAATCTTACATTTCCTTTTATACTGATGGATGACAGCATTTTCCCCCTCCCCTTCGGCTCCTGCCGGGCCCCCCGAGGGGCCCGTGCCGGGGACAGCCTCTGCCCGCCCTCCCGCACACCCGGTGTCGCTGTGGGCAGCTCCGCTCCGGCCGGTCTCTGCCGCCCATCTGCGGGAATCAGAGGCTGCTGCTTCCAGCCCCTGAGCTCAGGCACAGCTCGGGGAAGCCGGTCCAGCTCCTGGGTCAAGGCCCTGCCGCTGTCCCAACTGCAGCTGGCTCTGTGCAGGCTGATTCTCGCTGGCGGACGGCGAGAGTCCATTTCCCAGGAGACCAAGTCGTGGCCGGGCAGAGCCAGCGAGCACTGCGAGGCCGGGCGAGAGCCCGAGCGGCGCCGGCGCCGGGCTGAGCCCCGGGGCGGAGCTGGCGGCGGCGGCGAGGGGAGGAGGCGGCGGAGAGGAGGCGGCGCGGGCGGAGCAGAGAGCCGGGGCTGGCGGGGGGCAGCGAGGCGCGGGCGGCGGAGCGGCGGGAGGCGGCGGTGCCGGGGCGCGGGGCTGGCGGGGCTGGCCGCGGTGCTGCTGGGTGCGCGGGGCTGGCGGCGGTGGGCGGGGGCCGGGGGCTGCGTGGGGCCGGGGCTGAGCCTGGGGTGGCCCCCGCAGGTCCCTCGAGGCTGCCGTCCGCTCTGGCTTCTTCACGGACCTCTGTCCCCGATCAGTCCTCCAATCCATCCCTCCCTCAGCTCCCATCCCGCCTTCCCTGGGAAAACTCATTGTTCTGTTCTTTCTCCAGCTATTCCAATTTCCTTACTTTCAGCTGTGTCTTTCTGCATTGCTCATGACGTCGTTCCTTCCCTCTTGCTACTTCTTTGCTTTCCTTGTGCCCCTTTTGTTTGTTCAGTTACTCCACCCTTCCACCTATCATTCATGCATTCATCTCTCCACCAACTATTAACTGACCCTTCCATCAAGTCACGTATTTCCATCCTGTGGAAATCCTTCTCTTCATGATGTCTGTTTTTTCCTGACTGCTTCTGCAGGATTATGTGGGAAATGGAACACCAGGCTGGACAGGTTTTTTATTCTTTGTCTCCCTATTGCTACGCTACCTCTGTGGGTCCATCCATCACGCACCTGACTTTCATCATCTCTCTGCACGCATCAGTTTCAAATTCTGTCCCAGAGTATTCCTGTAGGGAGAGCAAGGACTGCAGATGGGTACAGCAAATACTCTGGGAGACTTCAGGAGTAATGGCCATCAAAACAGGAATAAGACCTCAACTTAAATTTGTAGGCATTGAGCACTCCTGAATGTGCTGCTGATATAAATGAAGCCTGAAAGAGAGAATGGTGCTAGGGAACAGAGCAATGTGGCATATAGGAGCTTCTCTCTGAGATGTATTGGATAAAATGCTACCAATGCCTTTAGGGATGGTCATAAACCTTGGAGGACAAATAGAGAAGGCTAACTCTGTGCAAGAAGAGCTGAAATTCCCTACAAGGACAGGGCAACGGCAGAATTTGTGATGTGTCATATGGAGGAATTGTTCTAGCAAGAAGATATGGTCAGAGATGGGAGAGGAACAGCTCATGTCTTCTGCTGCTGAAGGAGAGAACAGCAGTCGGCATAGCTCAGAGGCAGATATGGAGAGGAGTGGACTGAAAGACCAGTGAGTATTGCTGAAAAGCAGGATGATCTGGGGGTGAGGAGAGGCAAGATCCTGCAGAAAGAAGCGTGCAGGGAGAAACAGCTCAGCATTTCAGAGGCTTGAAAAAGTGAGATGGAAAGTGGGGACAGTGAGCAAGCTGGTGAAGTGATAGATGGACAGGTACACAGGCAAGCAAAGCGGAAAGCCCTTTCTGGCTTT
Source organism: Opisthocomus hoazin (assembly GCF_030867145.1). Classification (NCBI taxonomy): domain Eukaryota; kingdom Metazoa; phylum Chordata; class Aves; order Opisthocomiformes; family Opisthocomidae; genus Opisthocomus; species Opisthocomus hoazin. Next base: position 7,837,687 of record NC_134439.1, on the reverse strand, counting down.
ACAGGTCATGCCCGAAAGGACTCTGTGCTCCAGTTCCCAGCAGAAATGTGCATCCAGGTGGGACACTGTGCACCTCTGCCCTGCAATCTCTCTACCAGCTATGCCAGTCCCAACATCTTCAGACCCAGGTGCTGCTGTGGGTGAGGAAGTACAGAGCTCAGGTGGATTCAGGGACATTCAGCTCTGTGCTGTCTGCAGGGGACTCCCAGGTGCTTCTACATGTGCAGGATGTCGATCTCCAGGACAGTGCTTCCCTTTTCTGTGCACTTCAGCCCACACTGGTGCCCACAGCTTGCAGCAATGCACAGGAACGTGGTGGGTGCTCCAAGGAGGAGTTCCCTCCCTGCCACTGCTTGCATGTAACTCTGAGCTCAGCCTGCTCAGCAGTGGCAGCTGGAGGCTGTGGTGGGGCTGGGCCTTTGCCTCCCCAGCCTGTGCTGCTGTGAAACACATGCCAGTGTGACTTTTACAGCTGCATCTAGATCCAGGGTCTTTGATGATGAAAAGAGTCCCAGACAGCTGCCTTGGGGCAGACCCATTGGAGGCTACACCAAAAAAGGCTTGTAAATGCCCTCTGTTTAAAACAGGTGGTACACTGGAGAGAATACTGAGGCCAAGCAACCTATCAGCTTGTCTTCTTATTCCCTTTCCCTGTGCCTCCACTGGTGGCCACAGCTGGAGCATGAAGCTTTTGGTAGGAGGCACAACTGCTCCTATGGATTTGCCATGTGGCCATACTAGCCCAAGGAGGGAAGCGCCCTTCCTTGCCCTGCACCTTCGCGTCAGCAAGTAAAAAAGACCCATGAGCCAGATGCTGGACAAGATTCCCCGCTCAAGTCCTTCCCATACTCATCCACTGCTGGAGAGTGGTCACAAGCTTTTTCATGTCTCTTCTCCTTCTCAGGGAAATCACCAGTGCTCAGCTGTGAGCAACCTCTATGTCCCTGACTCCATGCTGTTCTGGTTTGTCTGTCCAACAGCAGGTAACCACATCTCCATGATCTCCATTCTTCCCACAGGCAACAGGAATGGTTCTGGGGAGCCATTCTCAGGCAATCCCACCCCAGCACTGCATGTGGAAGCTCAGCTGGAGGGTGCTGGCTTTCCAGCTGGATCCCACCCTGGGAATTTGACTCTGTTGCTCAGGAAGCATCATCCATTTCACCTCAGAGAGCTTAGGGTAATTGCTTGCTGTCCTATTGCTCTTCCAGGATGGCCTGCCTCTCCCAAATGATGTAGGTCTGCTCTACCAGCCCTGTTGGAGGCTTTGCATGCCCCTATTTATCTCAGAGGGCTCTAGGCAGTGTTGATGGGGAACTGATGGCAGCCCTCAGTGTCCTGCACTGTGCTGTGTCTAGGGTTCCTTGGACATTTCAGGTCCTGCTTTTGGTTGCTCTCCATAGCTGCAGAGGGCTTCAACACTCCACAGACACAAGTTCCCCCCAAAAGCAAGGGATGACAAGCAGTGATGGCTACCTGAGAAAGGATCCAGCCTCAGGCTCTTTTCCAGCCTCTGAGGGCTGTCCCCGGGATTTTCCCAAATGGCACTGAGAAAAAGAGCACAGCTGACAACGATGGGCATCAGCCTGTCCTTGGGCACTGGTGCCTGGGTGTCTGGTTTCAGGTCTAAGAGCCAAATACCCAGCATGGGTGGACACAGGAGAATTGCCTCCAGAAGCACCACTGCTTCCAGAAGGGAGGAGGAGACATTCAGTCTGGACTCAGTCATCTCACCTGGAGAGCTCTACCCTCAGGTGAAATCAATCCCACTCTGTTCATGAAGCTGTATCTGCCATGTTGATGTCTCTTCTTTATGAAGTGCTCACATGGACTCACTTCAGTGTCAGTTTGCAGAAAGAAGAGCTTTGAGAATGTGATTCATCTCCTCTGAAATGAAAATTATAACAAGGGGGAAAGAAAGTGGCCTTTGGAAGTGGTAATGTCCTCGCAGAGAATGGAAAGAGAGCCTTGCTCCTCAGCCAGCCTTTCACAGCTCTGCAGTTTGGGGACTTGGCCAATTACATCAAAGTGTTTCCACAACAAAGCCCAAAATGGGTAGAACGATGGACTGTTAAAAACTGATGGGTGTTTTTAGATGTGGAAATGCCCTGACACATCTAACATGAAGCATAGCAATATGCATATTTTTAATTAAAAATGCAAATGTACCTTCAGACACTGCCTACAGGAATCTATATTGTAGAGAAAAGGATTAATGATATCTGGCCCACAGAATGTCAGGCTGGTTCTCAGAATGGCCAGCAGTGAGATGGCCAAAAAGCCTCCCAGCCAGAAGCTGAGCATCAGCCGAGCAAAGAGGACCCTGTTCATGAGGGAGCTGTATGTCAAGTGGTAGCGTATGGTCAAGTAATGGTCACAGGCCACGACAAAGAGGAGAAAACACTCATTGGAGCCTAGGGAGAGAAGAAAGAACAGCTGAAGGATGCAGACACTGAGGGAGATGATCTGGCTCATCCCCAGCATGACTCCTGTCATTGGAGTTGTTTGGAACAACATCCATAATGTATCAGAACTCAGGAAAGAGGATATTACATGGGAAAAAGTACATTGCTGTTCATCCACATGAGGGGTATGACGGATGCACTGCGTACTGATGTCAGGGAGTACGTCACTGCAAATCCCACCACAAAGGAGACCTGGGAATGCCTCATACCTGGGAAGCCAAGAAGCATGAATTCTTCCACACTTGTCCGCAGCGTGCCCTTAAGTGTTGATGTTTATCTGCAAAGACAGGAAAGTTTCTGTGAGAGCTTGCATACCTGTGCTGGTCCTTCAGATGCTGCTAGTAGTGAAACAAAGCGGTCATCCCTGAAAAAGTAGTTGGTGCAGAGCACAGAAAAACAACATCGACCCTAAGTTAAAATTGCCAGGGACATCCTTTGCTTCAGAAGCATGTTTGGACCCTGAAGGTCAGGCCTAAACCATCAAATGAACATGCCAAATAATTTATCGGATCAAGTGCAGGCATCTCCTTTAGAACATGGTGAATGTAATTGATCCCGTGAGCTGAAGATCCCATGTAGGAAACTGGATGGCAGACTGAAGATGTCCGGCTACATGAAAGGCTGTTGCAGAGGAAGGGAAGCATAGCTGCACTCTTCAAGGCAGGAAATATTGAGTTGCCATCTCAGCAAGTGAGACTGAGGGAACAGAAACCTGTCATGACAATGTGGCACCGAAAGAGATTTTCCCACCTCTATAGTTGATCACAGGGGTCCTGCACAGGCAGGACACAGGAACTACCACAAAACTACAAATGAAATGCAAGGAGAAAATTTATTTTCATTACCATGCCAACCTTTTGGACCCTCTACCTTCGGTATCCCTGAAGCACCACTCGGGCGGAGGCACACAGCCAAGCACACAGGCACCACAGAGATTGATCCATGCTAGATGATGAATGAACCTGCTGGTTTTGCCTGTTTATCGAGGATTCATGCAGGAGTAGTTTACTACTGTGCTTTGACCTTTCCCACAGCAGGGCAAGAATTCACCGCATGTTCAGTAGGGTGCCTCTATGTCGTCACAGGCCTATGTTATCTAAACACAGGTGTTCTACTTGTCCCACACATAAGGCTAAACAGAAATTAGTACAACACATGTGTTTTTCTGTGCCCCAGCTGCAAGTCACTTGAGTGTGTTTACTTTATTCCTCACCAATCTTCTCTTCTTTTCCCACAGTTTCCACCTGAGACGACAGCAGCACAGGGCAGCAGGCTAGCATGACAGTCATTACTCAGGGACTCGTGATGTTGTATATTCGCTTTCTTCCAAGTCTCAGCACAGGAAGCTTGAACTCTACTAATGTCTGCTGCTCAGTGTAGCTCCTAGGGGAAAGACTCACCTCTTTGTAATTTTGCCGTGTCAGAGTCAATGGAAAGAATTCTGCTGACCAAGCTGAAAGATGTAGGATGAAGTACTCTGATCTTAGCTCTTCAGCTTGCCACCCTTCTTTGGGCAAAGAGAAGTCCCTTGGCAGAGAGACTTGTCTCATCTTGCCTAATATACAGGGCTAAGAGCGCTCTAGAAGTGCCAGGTTGTCTCTGAGGACTAAGGCAGGAGTCTAGCAAGTAGTTTTGATGGATGTTGCACATCTCAGCTTGGGCAGAAATACCCCTGCCTCAGCGAGTGAAGGCAAAATTCTCTTAGCTGAATCGCATCCAAGGTAGCTCTGCTGAGAAGTCAGCTGAGCTGAGGGGTTTCATCTCTGCCTTGCCTGCAGACAAAGGAGGATTCTTGGTCAGCTCTCTAAGGCACAACCGATCTCATCCTCAGGTGGGTATCTAAGACAGATGCAGCTGAACCATCATCTGAAGGATCTCTTTGCCTCCTTTCTTCCTCCTTGGGAATTTACATACCAGAAATCTCATGTGGCACAAGAGCAGAGAAACTACCCTTAATCTGGCTCTCCTGAAACATGCAAGACATTGGAAGTCTATGCTAGGAGTCTTGGGCAGGCTTCACTTACCAGCTTAGCCAGTGGAAATGATCCAAATGACATCTCTTCATGTAGCATCCTCCAGAAGCTGCCATGGTTCCGTTGACTGAGGGAGACCACTGGCAAGAGGTTGATTTATCGAAGGAGCTCTGGACGCTGCAGTGTCAGGAGAAGTGTTGATGAACAGCTCTCACCTTGCTGACTCACTTCAAGGATGTCAGTGTTATGGGTTTGCGTGGCAAGGTTTTGGTAGCGGGGAGGCTATAGGGGTGGCTTCTGTGAGAAGCTTCCCCCATGTCTGACAAAGCCAGTGCCAGCCGGCTCTAAGATGGACCCGCCACTAGCCAAGGCCAAGCCAATCAGCAATGGTGGTGGCACCTCTGTGATAACATGTTAAAGAAGGAGAAGAAAAAAACTGCAGTGAGACAGCAGTTGAAAGAGAGGAGTGAGACGATGTGCAAGAAACAACTCTGCAGATACCAAGGTCAGTGAAGGAGGAGGGGGGAGGAGGTGCTCGAGCCTCCGGAGCAGAGACCCTTCCCTTGCAACTCGTGATGAAGACCATGGTGAGGCAGGTTGTATCCCTGCATTCCGTGGAGGTCCACGGTGGAGCAGATATCCACCTGTAGCCTGTGGAAGGCACCCCACGCCGGAGCAGTTGGATGCCTGAAGGAAGCTGTGACCCCGCAGGGAGCCCGTACTGGAGCAGGCTCCTGCCAGGACATGTGGACCCGTGAAGAGAGAAGCCCACACTGGAGCAGGTTTGCTGGCAGGGCTGGTGACCACCTGGGGACCCACGCTGGAGCAGCCTGTTCTTGAAGGACTGCACCCCGTGGGAAGGACCCATGCTGGGGCAATTTGTGAAGAGCTTCAGCCCGTGGGAAGGACTCACGCTGGAGAAGTTTGTGGAGAACTGTCTCCCATGAGAGGGACCTCACGCTGGAGCAGGGAAAGAGTCTACCCCTGAGGAGGAAGGAGTGGCAGAGACAACGTGTGATGAACTGACCATAACCCCCATTCCCCATCCCCCTGTGCCGCTCGGGGGGAGGAGGTAGAGAAACGGGAGTGAAGCTGAGCCCAGGAAGAAGGGAGGGGTGGGGGGGAAGGTGTTTTAAGATCTGGTTTTATTTTTCACCATCCTCCTCTGATTTGATTGGTGATGAGTTAAACTCCTTTTTCTCCCCTAGTTCAGTCTGTTTTGTCTATGATTGCAATTGGTGAGTGATCTCTCCCTGTCCTTATCTTGACCCTCAAGCCTTTCATCATATTTCCTCTGCCCTGTCCAGCTGAGGAGGGGGAGTGATAGAGCGGTTTTGGTGGGCACCTGGCATTTATCCAGGCCAAACCAAACCAGTCAGTCACTTTCTGCCTGCTATTTCTCTGTTCTTGAGTACCTTGGACATGGATATGGGGTTTAACCATGGGATGGGGGTGCTTGGAAGCCTAAGTAGATGTAGTCTTCTTGCTCAGTGAGGATGGGGACATAGCGACAAATGACAGGAAAAAGGGTGATGTTCTTGATGCCTATTAATCCTCAGTTTTTACTGGTATGGATTTTCCTCAGGCCTACCACACCCCTGAGCCTCCTTGCAGAACCTCTGGGAATGAGGCAGCACCCACAGCACAAGAAGAAAGAACCAAGGAGCTCTTTCTTACCATTTCGACATACACAAGTTTGTGGGATGACTTGGGATGCATCCTAGGGTGCTCAGGGAGCGACTGCACAGGCTCTCATCAATCCCTGCTAGGAACATGGAGCAAAGACTCTCAGAAGCCTTTTCCAAACTCTTGAAAGGCAAGAAGTGTGTTGGGAGCAGCTGACATGGGTTTACTGAGGGCCAATCATGCTTTACCAGCCTCATTGCTTTCTATGAGGAGGTGACTGGCACTGTGAGGAAGGGGAGGGGTGTACCTTGACTTGAGCAAGACCTTTGACATACCCTCATATTGTCCAAAACTGGTTCTGTTATCTGGTCTGCGATGAGCCAAAATACACACAAGGACAGAGATGCTGATTTTATTACGACGTTACAGAAGTTTGGGTGCTAGGTGGCTTTTCCACAAAGCTAGCACACTCAAGCTTCTGAATGAATAGTTCTTTATACACAAAGCATTAGCATATTCAAGTTCCTCATACATAAGCATTGTTATTCTGTTAAATGATTGTTTAATGTGTCTTTGTCCAGCATGTAAATTAGTACACATGCTTAGCTGTTCTTCTTCAACTTCATCATTTGTGTTGGTGATATAATTGGGGTAGGTGGTCTGTGAGTCGGTGGTCGCGATCTCCCCCTGGCAGAATTACCTTTCCCCTAGTGACCTGTTTCTTTTGGCAAGTCTAAGCATTTCTTCATGGTTTACTAGTTGGGCTAGTAATACACCAGTTAAACTCATGCTCTTGACAGCCACCTCCCACTTACAAGACAAAGGCACGTTGTTTAGATGAGATTAATTTCTTGTCTGGCTTTAAACCAGCAAGGGTAGGGCTATACAATGGCCATCTCTAGCAGCAGTGTCTCAGGATAAATTAGTTTAAATAATGATTTCCTCCCTTTCAGACTTCTTGAAATCCTGTCTTTTGACGAGTCTCACATCTGTTTTGTACAACTAACACGTAGGATTGAGATATTTGTCTAGTGATTAGACTTTTTAAACATCCAAACATGACACAAACAATTATTGGAATTATTAATTAAATTCTGTAATGGATCCAGGAGTCTACTCCTTCTGCTTTTACTGTGGTGTAAGTTTCTTTCCAAGTTTGAATGTATCTGTCTCCTGGCTGAAAAGACTGGACCAGGGTATTCAACAGCAACCGTGTCCTCTGATTTAAGTACCTATGTATCAAAGATAAAATCTGCGAAACAAAGATTAAATACTCTTTAACTGTTGCCTATCCTCTAATATACATTTAATCCTCTTTTGTTGTGAGTGCATTAGTAGGATATGGTTTTCCATACATTCTCTCAAAAGGGCTTACTCTTTCTCTGATTCTTGGGGTTACCCTAACTCTCAATAAGGCCAAAGGTAGGGCTTCTACCCATTTGAGGTGATCTTCCTGACAGACTTGTGAAATCTGCTTCTGAAGAGTCTGATTCATTTGCTCTACTTCTCCACTGGTCTGAGGTCTCCATGGGACGTGGAGACCCTAATTAGTTTTCAAAATTTCTGATACCCTCTGTACTACTTCTGCTGGGAAATAAGGTCCATTGTCAGAAGGTATTCCTTCTGCAATAACAAATCTTGCTATTATTTCTTTTAACATTACTTTAATTACTTCTCTTGTCTTATTGGTGTGACAGGGAAAACTTCAGGCCAAACACAAGTACAGGCTGGGTGGGGAGTGGCTCGAGAGCAGCCCTGAGGAGAAAGACTTGAGGGTACTGGTGGACGGGAAGCTCAACATGAGCCAGCAATGTACGCTTACAGCCCAGAAAGCCAACCGTATCCTGGGCCGCATCAAGAGAAGCATGGCCAGCAGGGCGAGGGAGGTGATTCTGCCCCTTTACTCGGCTCTCGTGAGAGCCCTCCTAGAGTACTGCATCCAGCTCTGGAGCCCCAAACATAAGAAGGACATGGATGTGTATGAGCGGGTCCAGAGGAGGGCCACGAAGATGATCAGAGGACTGGAGTACCTCTCCTATGAGGACAGGCTGAGGGAGTTGGGGCTGTTCAGCCTGGAGAAGAGAAGGCTCTGGGGTGACCTTAGAGCAGCCTTCGAGTACCTGAAAGGGGCCTACAAGAAGGAGAGGGGCTTTTCACAACAGTCTATAGTGATAGGACAAGGGGGAAAGTCGGTAAACTAAAAGAGGGCAGATGTAGATTAGATATTAGGAGGAAATTCTTCCCCATGAGGGTGGTGAAACACTGGAACAGGTTGCCCAGAGAAGCTGTGGATGCCCCCTCCCTGGAAGTGTTGAAGGCCAGGTTGCATGGAGCTCTGAGCAACCTGGTCTAGTGGAAGATGTTGCTGCTCATGGCAGGAGGGTTGGAACCAGATGATCTTTAAGGTCCCTTCCAACACTTACCATTCTGTGATTCTACGATTCTATGAACTAGAAGAAGTATCTACCAGGACTAAAAAATATTTATACTGGGTTGTCCTGTGTTTGGCCAGGACTGGGTTAATTTTCACCGGAATCCAGGAAGGAGCACAGGTGGGCTGGCTGACCCAACCTGGCCAAACAGAGCAGGGTTTTCCATGCCATATGCCGTCATGCTGGGTTCCGGTGAGCTGGAGTGGCGGGAACTCACTTGCGGCTCGGGAGCGCGCGGCGGCCAGTCTGGGAGAGAGCAGCTCTGTTCTACGGGCTCTGTTCTGCAGGTTTGTTTTGTGTTATCTCTTTATCTGTATCGTTCTTGTTCCTGTTCCCTTTGTTTGCTGTTCTGTTAAACTGCCCTTATCCCAACCCACCAGTTTTCTGCCTGTTTCTTTCCATTCTGCTCCGCACCCCGGCGGGGGGAGTGGCGGCTGCGTTGGCGCTTTTGTTGCCAGCCGCAGCCAAACCATAACATGGGTACCTCTAGGGAACTCTGAAAACTCTATTTGCCAGTACCGCCCGGGTGTTATTCCTTGTTTTAAATTTCCTCCTTTTGTTTTCTTTTCTACTTTTGGGTTGTTCTGGGTTTTTTTGCATCTGAATCTGCTCTTTATTTTTCTTTGATTATGTCACTATTCCCTTTTTGTATGAGGTGAAGTTAATGGGGGACCAGCAAAACCACCACCATGGACTTCCGGAGGACAGACTTTGGCCTGTTCAGGACGCTGGTTGAGAGGGTCCCCTGGGAGAAAGTCCTGAAGGGCAAAGGGGTCCGGGAATGCTGGACATTCTTCAAGGAGGAAGTTACAGCCACAGGAGCAGGCTGTTCCCATGTGCCGCGAGACGAACGGGTGGGGAAGACGACCGGCCTGGCTGAACAGTCAGTTTTTCTGGGACTCAGAAAAAAAAGGAGGGTCTACCACTTTTGGAAGAAAGGGTGGGCGACTCAAGAGGAGTACAGGGGTCTCGTTAGGTCTTGCAGAGGGGAAATTAGAAAGGCAAAAGGCCAGCTAGAACTCAGGCTGGCCACTGTTGTAGGGGACAACAAAGAATGTTTTTGCAAATGCATTAACAAGGAAAAGAGGGCCCAGGAGAAACTCAGTCCCTGATTGGATACGCAGGGGAATATTGCCACCAAGGATGAGGAAAAGGCTGAGGTACTTCATGTCTTCTTCGCCTCAGTCTTTAATAGTCACACTGGTTATCCCCAGGGTAGTCAGCCCCCAGTGCTGTAAGATAGGGAAGGAGACTGGAACGAACCTCCCATAATCCAGGAGGAAGCAGTTAATGACCTGCTATGCCCCCTGGACGCTTACAAGCCTATGGGGCCGGATGGGATACACCCAAGAGTACTAAGGGAGCTGGCAGAGGAGCTGAGCAAGCCACTCTCCATCATTTATCAGCAGTCATGGCTAACACGGGAGGTCCCTAATGAGTGGAGAATCACCAGTATGACACACATCTACAAGAAGGGCCTTAAGGAGGATTCTGGGAACTACAGGCTGTCAGCCTGACCTTGGTGCCGGGCAAGATTATGGAGCAATTCATCCTGAGTGCGCTCATGGGGCATGTGAAGGACAACCAGTGCATCAGGCCCAGCCAGCATGGGTTCATGAAAGGCAGGTCCTGCTTGACCAACCTAATCTCCTTCTATGACCCAGTGACCCATCTAGTGGATGAGGGAAAGGCTGTGGATGTTGTCTACCTGGACTTTAGGAAGGCCTTTGAGACTGTTCCCCACAGCATCCTCCTGGAGAAACTGGCTGCTCACGGTTTGAATGGGTGTACTCATCACTGGATAAAGAACTAGCTAAATGGCTGAGCCCAGAGAGTGGTGGTGAATGGTGAATCCAGCTGGCAGCTGATCACGAGTGCTGTTCTTCAGGGCTCAGTTTTTGGTCTGGTCTTGTTTAACATCTTTATCAAAGATCTGGATGAAAGGATTGAGTGCTCCATCAGGAATTTTGCAGATGACACCAACTTGGGTCGAAGCGTCGATCTGTTTGAGGGTAGGAAGATTCTGCAGAGAGATCTGGACAGTCTGGATCGATGGGCCGAGGCCAACTGTATGAGTTTCAACAAGACTAGATGCCGGGTCCTGCACTTCGATAACCCCATGCAATGCTACAGGCTTGGGGAAGAGTGGCAGGAAAGCTGCCTGGCGGAAAAAGATCTTGGGTGTTGTGCAGCCTGCTGTAGGTGACCCTGCTTCGGCAGGGGGATTGGACTAGATGACCCACAGATACTCCTACCAACCCCGAACATTCTGTGATTCTGTGATTCTGTGTTGGTTGACAGCCGGCTGAACATGAGCCGGTAGCATGCCCAGGTGGCCAAGAAGGCCAACGGCATCCTGGCTTGTATCAGGAATGGTGTGGCCAGCAGGAGTAGGGAGGTGACCATGCCCCTGTACTCGGCACTGGTGAGGCCGCACCTCGAATACTGTGTTCAGTTTTGGGCCCCTCACTACAAGAAGGACATTGAGGGGCTGGTGAGGGGTCTAGAGAACAAGTCTTACGAGGAGCAGCTGAGGGAGCTGGGGCTGTTTAGTGTGGAGAAGAGGAGGCTGAGGGGGGACCTTATTGCTCTCCACAACTACCTGAAAGGAGATTGAGTGAGGCAGGTGTTGGTCTCTTCTCCCAACTAACTAGCAATAGGACGAGAGGCAATGGCCTCAAGTTGGGTCAAGGGAGGTTTAAATTAGATACTAGTAAAAATGTCTTTACTGAAAGAGCGGTCAGGCATTGGAACAGGCTGCCCAGGGCAGTGGTAGAGTCACCATGCCTGGAGGTGTTCAAAAAACTTGTAGATATGGCGCTTCAGGATATGGATTAGTAGGCATGGTGGTGTTGGGTGGATGGATGGACTTGATGATCATAGAGGACTTTTCCAGCCTTAATGATTCTATGAATTTATGGCTACTATGAGTTTCTCCAGCATTTCCTCGCATAATATTTCATAAAAAACAGATGGGTGTTTGTTGTCTGCCTATAGTATTTCATACAACTTTGCCCAATCCTGTGGTTTCTGGATTTCGTGTTGGATACCATTTAGAATAAATTTTTGGTATTCTTTATTTTCTTTTTTATTTATGCAACCTGGGATCCTATCTTGGGAGATAGGTATCAGATAGTGTCTCAGGACAACTTAGTTGAGGTAACGACAGCATAAACAACATTTCCCTGTGCCTCCTCGACCTCCTGCTGGGTAGGTGCAGTCAGCAGGTTGTTGCCAGCAGAAGGGGACAGCTCACACCTTGGGGACAGGCTGCACTCCTCCCAGTGCTGCTCCACACTCCCCTGGGAAGGCAGGGGGCTGTGCCCGTACCCCTGAGGCAGCACAGCAAATGCACAAAAGCAGCCTCTGGCTGCGCTGGCAGGGTGATGCTATGGGGAGCAACTGCAGCCCCATGAGGATGGCTGTGCCCAGAAAGCCAGTAACCCATGGTGCTATGCCAGGATCCAGCCCCTTTCTTTATATGCCGGCCAGGGTTCTTGAAAGACAAATGTGGCTGCTAAACAGCCGTAGCTTCTAATGACATTCTGCTTTTTGGAGAGGTGTCAGCATGCCCTGGGAGGACAGCCAGTCCTGCTCTGAGGCTGCAGTCCTGGAGGGAGCGGCCTGCACATGGTGGGGGCACAATCCTCCCCACTACGACCTGAGCAGATATGGAATGAAGATTTTCCCCCGCTGCGTATCAACAGTCTTTCCTGCTGATGGATCATGCTCTGTGATACATACCAGGGCAGTCCCTGAGCCCACCCCAAGCTGTAAGCAGCAGGTATCCTCCTGGGTGCAAGGTTAGAAAGACTTTGAGACAATTTTTGGCTGCATCCTCACCCTGATTTTGTTAACATTGATCACTGTCTTCTTGGGCAGGTTTCCATGAATTAGGGTTACCTCTGCCCTGGAATGCAGCAGAGCCACAACCTGTTGCTTGTTATGCTGGCTCCACAGTGTTACCAGCAGAAGGCGGGACTTCCTTCCCTGGGCTTGTTCTCAGGGAATAGGGCTGCCATCTCCATGTGCACCCTGCTCCATGCCCCCACCCCACCTTTTGCTGCCCAGATCCCTTTGAGCTGCTACACCTGCATCTTACACAGGGCCCCTGGTTCAGCTCCAATCAGGGCACAGCACACCACACAGATCCTGCCCATTAAACGATTGCCCTGATTTGATCAATAAAACCTTCAGACAATAGTCATCAGATAAAAGAGCTCTATACATAATTTCTGCTGTCAAACAGAAAGGATGTCCACATGAGAACTTCTTACTGCCCTTTTAGCTATAGGCAAGGACAGACAGGTACTGTAATTACTGGTACGGAGCAGGAGCTGCCTCCAGGCTCACTGGTTACAATCAACTGGCTGAGTTGGTCTTCTGTCCAAAGAGTCTGTTCAGCACAACGTGGCCCTGAAGGCCAAGCACTGCATATAGCACAGCAGAGGCCAGGGCCTCCTCAGCTTATCTGTTACATGGGTCACTAATACCCTGATGTACGGTGATATTTGTGTGAGAGTCATGGTACCCTGCCCATTGTTTCCTGCCTGTGAACAAATACCAGCTCTCGAACCTGCTCAGAGCAGGTTTTGCATCCTTCTTTCTTCGGGTGTAAATCGAGGCGCTGAGCAGCGGAGTAAGAACAGTGTAAATAATAGCCACTCCTCTGCCTAGTGACCCTTTGGAGGAGGCTCCCATGAAGGTGAAGACACCTGGGCCACAGGAATAGGCCACAGAAATGACATGGGACGCACAGCTTGAGACAGCTCAGTGCCTGCCTTCTGAAATTGGAGTCACAGCATCATTCAAATCACCATTAGGAAAAAAACATCCTCTGCAAGAATGCGCTTCATTTGGAGTATAAAACTTGCATGGGTCCTGTGCCCCTTTCCTACCTTTCCAAGATCTCCTCAGTTGTGCAGCCAGACTAGAGGTCATACCAAGAGCCAATAGCAGTACTCTGGCAGTGCTTTGGCAAAAGGGCTTACTCATCTGTCAGATGAAATGCCATCCTCTTCAAGAAGGACAACTGCAGATGGTATCATCATTGCAAAGGACCTGAGGGACCTTCTGCTGGTTTAGTGCAGTAGGGTTGGGAAGTCCAGCTCTGCTGTTGTTGATGGTGGTTAGTAATAGTACTGTGAGGGAGAAAGGATTTCAGACATGCAAGAGAAAAGCCCTATAAAGCTTTTGGCCTTCAGTCATTCTGAGATATGCTTCATGAGCCATAATTCCCTGTCGTAACTTAACCTAGCAACTAGCAACCAGGACCAGACAACCCTCTGGGCTGGGGATGAGTATGGGATGGGGAGGAGAACGAACAAAAGGTAAAATTCATGTGTTGAGATGAAGACAGTTTAATAAGACAACAAAGGCAATATTAATACTAATATACATAATAATAATAATGATGCAATACAAGCTGTACAGAATATTATTTTTTCTCACCATCTGATGTCTGAACAGCAGTCATGGAACCCACAGGATTCCTGGAGCCTGTAAATTTAGCGGAATTCACCAAACTCATGAACGTCAGCAACCTTGTCAAACTCACGGAACCAAAAAGGCTAAATTCATGGAACTAAAAAGATCAAACTCCCGGAAAAGATTGAACTCCCAGAAAAGACCGTATTCCTGCACCCCCCGAAAACTCCCATTAATAAACTGAGAATGGCATCTATGGTATGGAAAATTTCCATTGGCCAGCTTGGGCTAGCTGTCTGGCTGTGCTCCCTCCCAGCTCCTGCACTTCTGCTTGTTAGCTGGATATAGGAAACTGAAAAAAGTCCATGATTACTTAGCAAGAAAGAAAATCATCAGTGCTATCCACTTTCTTCTCCTACTCCATGCAAAACACAGTAGCTACTGAGAGGAAAATAACTCCATCCCTGCCAGAATGAGGACATTCCCTCTTGATGGAGGACATACTTGTGGGTATTTCCATCCTTCCACTTGCATATTTTTGCCAAGAGATCTGGATTTTCATGCAGGAAATTAGATATGCGACTGTAGTGGCTGCCAAGAGACATTTCCATCAGATAGAAGGGATGAGAATTCCACATGAAAAAACCCTCTCCCCCCAGAATGGCAGCCAATTCCCAAGCACAAAGTCTCTGGGAGAACCAGTGAAGCAGTCAAGAGTTGAACCAACCCGCAGCTCTCTTGGAAAGTGCCCCCAGGTTCCTTGTCCTTGCCGATCTTAACATTCCCCTGCATGCTCTTGCCAGAGCAGCTTCATTTTCCTGAGAAATACACTCTTTCACTGTCTGCATTTCTGTGCTGACTGCCCTCAGTTCCCACAAACTTAGCTCTGATGTCAAGCCTCAACTCATTCAGTGTCATGGGCAAATATTCCCTGCTACTACTGCCGATGCCTGCTGGCCATGGCCCCGCGAGTGGGTCTTGCCTCCCCGCGAGGAGAGAAAGGGGGAGTAATAGCTGTCAACCATCCCAAGGGCTCTTCCTTCTGCTCTTACTCTTGGCATTCTGCAGAGAAAATCATCCTCCAGAGCCCCACACTCACCTCCTGTCACCCCAGCGCAGCTCCAGCCATAGCAAGAGGAACACCCTTCCTCTGAAGCTCATGGGGCTGCTAGGCCCGCAGGGCTTCGTCCCTTTCTGAGCATTTGTCGGCAGAGGCACAACAAGGCAGGACCTGATGGTCACTGGCACCACAGCACCCCTGGATGTCCTCCTCATCTCCAAGGGTTGGTGCCCAAAGCAGGAGCCACCGCAGGGTGTCCAAAACCTCTGTGAATGCAGAATGGTCTCCTTGTGCCCTCAACCCCTTCCACCCCAGAACAACACCCTTCTCCTTTGGTAGTGGTGAGTGTCCACAGAGGGAAGGAACACACGGAGACCACGTTTGAATACAGCACAACTTTAATGAGTCAAAAGAGAAAATAATATCACTTCAGTGGAAGCTAACAGGGCAGGGAGCCCCAAAGGAAGCCAAGAGTCTGTGGGCCTTGGCTATGGAGATGCGTGATGTCCAGCTACCTGCCCTGTGGAGGGAGAGGAGACCGATGGTTCCCACCAGGCTGGCCTTGGAGGAAAGTTATTGCCAATGGGAATCAAAGCAAACAAGGAAACAGGAGAGAAAGGCGAAGCCATTCCGCTACACAGAAAACACCCTCAAAATCCAGATCCTTTGCAGAGCACCATGTTTTGAGTTCCCAGAGGAATATCCACTGGGGCACTCCCAGCATCTTTATCAGGCAAGGTACCTTCTGCCAGAGTAGCAGCTGGAAATGCCAGAGAGGTCACAGCACCCAGAGTTGATGGGCACTCCATCACAGCTGAGGATGCTGCCAACAGCAGCAGAGGTGGAGGAGCCCACAACAGTGTTCTGTGGGTAGGAGCTGAGGATGGGGCCGGGCAGGGTCACCACCACAGCAGGAGGCTCGATGACGACGGTGGAGTTCTGGCACTGCCTGACACAGGGCTCATTGCAGCTGTTGGCCAGTGGGGTTGGGCCGCAGGGCCGGCATGGCAGGCATGGGTTGTAGCAGGACATGTCTCTGGTCTGGAGGTACAGCTGTGAGAGAAGAGAGAGAGGAAATAGAGCACAGGGGTGTATGAGGAGCAGCCTGGTTATCCTGTCACAAGGGAACCAAGGTCGCTACTGAGTGGGGTGTCGGAGTCTTCATCACCCTAAAAAGAGCAGCATGGCTGAGTGAGGCTCTTTTCTAATTCATAAACCAAAAGCCCCCCTCAGACACATTCCAGCCTCTCTCTATGCAGAAGTTTTCCCCACTGCCCTCTGTCATGAGAAGAAGATCCAAACCACACGAAGGGACATAGCCACTATCAGCTGGGAGGTCCATTGAGGAGAGATCTCAGTTTGGAAGAGAAGGGGCTTCAGACTCACCTGGGTCCCAAGGAGAAGGAGCCAAGACAAGTGGGTGAGAGAGCCGAGACTTGGGCTGACTTTTATACCTGCCCTTTCTTGCTGCAGGACCAGAGGCTCCCTTTGCAGAGGTAACAATTTTCTGACAAGTTCATCTTGCATGCAGACCATCACAGGTAATGATATGGGCTGTGCTTTTGTTTCCAACACTGCTGCCTTGTCATTTCCAGGTTTGTGCCATGCCCATTCTCCAATGAAGGCTTCTTTCAAGCACTGGGATGAAAGGCGCCAGGATTTCTAGGGCAGGAATGCAGCAGTGCTGGCAGCAGACTCAGCTCCGGTGCTGGAGGGGTCCACAGCAGGGAACTGACATTAAACATAAACACTCTGTTGGGGCAGTTTCAAGTGTTGTTCTTTTTCCTATATGTCTAGCAATCCACCACGGGCCACTTTGCTGGGGGATTGCCCTGTCCTCATCTTTCCCTCCCTCCTCAGCTCACCCCAGTTTTCCCCTGTTGTTGTCTCCCTGCGTGTGTGCGTTGTACTCCTAGGATCTGACCACACCCTGCCTAACACTCCCCCATTACTGCGGGTCCTCAGTAGTGTACAAATTTCTTTATATTCCTCTGTGTGTTCTTGTCTTTTGTGTACTTGTAAGCATCCAGGTTAGGGTGGATGCATGTTGGAGCACACATTTGTGTATATTTCCGTGCTGGTGTGGCTGAGCGTCTCTGTGTGTGTGTGTGTGTGTGTGTGTGTGCCCTTGAGTGTCACTCATCAAGAGGGAATGTTCTGCTCATGGTAGGGATAGTCTCCGCTGCTCTCTCCAGCAGCAACACAGAGCAGCAGATTCCCAGGGTCAGCAGGAGACTGAGTGTAGCTGACAGGCGAGGGCGTCATACTGTTAGAGATCTGTCCAAGGAAGAGGCACTCACATGCAGCCTGTGTCTGCTGAGCCCTCCTTTTCCTGCCCATCCAGGTAAACCAAAGAACTGATGACTGCTTTGGACTTGAGCCCACCTAGATCTTCATGCCATGCATTGGAATCTCAGTCGGAGTGCCCAGCACCTCCCTCTGAGAGGCAAAGGACACTGGATCCAAGACCACATTCTCTTAAGCCTGCTGTTCTCTCACAGGCAAGTCCAGTATAGACCCACTTTCTGACAAGGGCCGTGCACAGTGGGTAAATTTTCTAAGCCCATCTCCCCTCCTGAAGATCTCTCAGCCTGAAGCTCAAGTCCAGCTTGCAGGCAGTGCAGCTGAGGACTTCTCCTTAGTGACCTTGGTGAGATCAGTGCCAGGGAGCTCCTCTGGGAGAGGTCAGACAGGGCTGACTCCTCTGTCCAGGGGTCCAGTTTTGAGCAGAGGCTCTAGAGTAGCCGAGGCCACATCCCATTGCTTGCTCAGGAGGTAACAGGCACTGTGGGGAAGGCAAGGGCAGGGGAGGTGTGTACGTGTGTGAACATGAGAGAGCAGCGTGTCATTGCAGCAAAGAGGACACATGGCATCCTGAGCTGTGTTAGCCAAAATGTTGCCAGCAGGCCTGGGAAAGTGACCCTGACCTTTTGCCCCATCTGAGACCCTCTGAGGACATTGACGTACTGGAGCAAGTCCAGCAAAGGCCACCAAGTCAATCAGGGGGGTGACAAACATGACATATGAGGAGAGTCTAAGAGTAGTGGGCCACTCATCTTGGAGAAGAGATGTCATCAGAGTCAAGGCCCTGCCGCTGCACAAGTTGAACCTGGGTCTGTGCAGGCGCATTCTCGCTGGCGGACCGGGAGTCTGTTTTGCAGGAGACCAAGTCGTGGCCGGGCAGAGCCAGCGAGCACTGCGAGGCCGGGCGAGAGCCCGAGCGGCGCCGGCGCCGGGCTGAGCCCCGGGGCGGAGCTGGCGGCGGCGGCGAGGGGAGGAGGCGGCGGAGAGGAGGCGGCGCGGGCGGAGCAGAGAGCCGGGGCTGGCGGGGGGCAGCGAGGCGCGGGCGGCGGAGCGGCGGGATGCGGCGGTGCCGGGGCGCGGGGCTGGCGGGGCTGGCCGCGGTGCTGCTGGGTGCGCGGGGCTGGCGGCGGTGGGCGGGGGCCGGGGCTGTGCCCGGGCTGCTCCCCAGGGAGCCCAGCACGAACTCTTCCCTCTCCTTCTTCGGGGTGTCTTTCCCCGTCCCTGCCCCTCTGCCAGCTCTAGTCCCCCTTTCCATAAATGACGTGCGGAATCACACTTCACAACTCAGAGAGTTCTAAAGCAGGTATGCTTATTGCGGCGCCGGGTGCAAGGGGAATCGCTCCTCCTAACTTGCACACCGAGTCACAAAGCATGGACCTATTTATTACAAAGCTTATCTAAATTGGCTGGACTATTGTAATTATTTCTAGGAATTCATTATCATACTCCACCCCCCTTTAGCACTTGCGCAGTGTCGTCTGGTGGTCGTCTGTGGGGGTGTTATGGATGAAGGCTCATAGTCTTCCTCGCTGTGTGCTTTCACCTTTGGCTTAAAAATTCCTGAGTTGTCTGTGTTGGCTGAGTCCCAAAACATAGAAGCAGTTTCAGCTAGAGAGTTGCTTCTTACAGACAACAAATTTCTGGTTATCAGTCCTTGTTTCTCTTCGTCTGTCTCGCAAGCAGTCCTTGTTAGCTACATTTGAGCCACAACAGTCCTTGTTAGCAAGACTACAAAGAACAGAACTAAACTGAATAACAGTGTTTAACTCTCACTTTAATATAGATGCAAAATTATATAACAAAATTAAGCTAAAGCTATAGCAAAATCGAACTAATTTTCTATTCCCCACATCATAAACTCCGAGTGTCCTCTTCCCATTCTCGCTATTTCTCTGCCACCTCTGTCGCTATGACCCTGCTTGCCTGGACACCTGTATTTCCATGTGCTGTCTCCTTTCCCTGTGCGTGAAGTCGTTATTACTGCACTGATTTTAGCTGTTCTTCACCGTAACACCCTCTCTCCCTGCTCTTGCTCTCTCCATCCATCCATGCACCTGACTTTCATCTAATCTCTGCATGCCTGTATTTCAAACTCTCTCCCAGTGTTCTCCCATCACTCCACACACCATGTACTCACACTAGGATCACTCTCCATCACAGGCACATTTTCCCATCTCTTCCTGTCCGCTGGCACTGCCACTGCTCTTTACTGTTTGTCTGGTAACGAGCCATCAGAACTGAGTGATCTTTGACAATCTTTCTTCTTTCCTTCTTCTTTCTCGACAGTGACTGTGGCCAGAGCCCAGGTGCAGCAGGAGCCATCGGCAGAGACCACCGAGGGCACCAGCATCAGCATCAACTGCTCACACCCCAACATCCAGTCTTACAACTACATCTACTGGTTCCATCAGCTCCCGGGCCGAGGCCCCGCATTCCTCGTGAGCACCCTGAAAGGGTCCAAGGATGTGCAGACCCCTCCGGGGCGGCTGTCGGTGGCGGCAGACCGCCGGTCCAGCGCCCTGTGGCTCGCCCGGCCCCGGCGCGGGGACGCGGCGGTGTATTACTGCGCCGTGGGAGACACGGGGAGAGGAGCTGGGGCTGCGGCCGGGCACGAACGGGTGCGGGCGGGGCCGGGCGTGTGTGTCGGGGATGGTGGGCACTCGAAGCCGTGCCCGCCAGGGGGCGCTGCCAGTCCCTTCGCCGGTGCTGCCTCGCCCCGCTAGGCCCCGCCCAGCCCCTCCCAGCCCCAGGGCGGTTCCCCCGCACGCCCGGCAACGGCAACGGCACCGGCATCAGCATTGGGCTCACCGAGGCCTGGTAGCCCTCGTGACCCTCAGTCCCAGCAGATGCCCCAAACGTGGCTCCAGAGCCGCCCCCCGGTCAGAACCCTCCTCCTGTCCCTCACCACCACTGACCCCCGCACTCCCACCGGGATACAGACAGAAATCCCCCGCCACAGTGGCAGATCCTGCGGCAGCGGGGAGCAGGAATCATGATGGGGTTGGTGCCGGTGCCCGGGAAGGAGCGACTGCAGCCCCAGCCCCGCTGGCTCCCGGCGAGGAGCAGTGCCTTTCTGCTCTGACCACAGAATCGGACAGCAGAGATCCTCCTGCCCCCGGGCAGCCGGACAGCCCTCGGTCCTGCCACAGGAGTTACTCCTGCTCAAGCTGCGGGGGCTGGGGATCTCTTTCAGCCCACTGATATAGCCAGTCCCTGTTAAAACAAAAAGACCCAACTGATACAGTGTTAATAGAAGCCTTGCTTGAAAGCCACAAACAGAAGTGGTTTCTTGCTGGTCACTTTGTGAATAGGCTCAGATACACAATTACAAACTGAATCCTTCAGCTCCACAGAATGCTTCCAAGACACTCCTGCTGGTGTTCGAAAGCCATCCTGCAGGGCTGGCAGTTCTACCTCAGCAGCAATATGAGAAGGAGATATTGATTGTCACAGACACCTTCGGATGTATCCCACAGTGGAGAGTGTTCAGGACATAGAGCTTGTTGCATAGGATTCCCCTTCACCTCAGACTGAGAGCATTTAGTGTTGGAATGAAGTCCAGGTGATGGGAGACAAGGTAGAGCTGGGCACTTATTGAAAGAGACATCTGAGACCCAAGTTCAGACTCAGGAGTGAACCACAAAGAGATCTGAAGAGTTGCTCTCCAGGGCTGAAGATGTGAGGTGAGTGAGAGCTGGAAAGAGACATGGGGTCCTTGGCCCAGCCAGTTCCCAGTGAGGCCTGGGTGGCTGTAGGAGCTGACACAGCTGCAAAAGCCCATGTTCACAGACTTCCGAGGCAGAGAGGAAAGGTTCAGCCCTCTTCCCTGCCTCTGCTGGGGACTGCTGTGGCACCTATAGTTGTATTACAGGGGAACTCGTGGCAGGTTTGCAGTCATTGGAGAGCAGAGGGCAGCCCACCATCCTTCTGCCATGGCCTCAACTGCACAATAGGACCCTGAAGGCCTTGTGGGACCAGGGCTGTGAACGGTGGCTGCTGTGTTAATAACCTGCTTCCTGCAGTCCCTTCCAATTGTGTGAGCAAAGGGCCCTGGGTGAGCAGTGGCAGAGGAGATCTGCTCCAGGCAGCAAACAGCAGAAGATGTTAAAATCAAGTAGCCCTTTTTGTTGCCTGTGTATTGGGGTTCTGGGACCTGGGGTGGGACAAGCAGCTGGAGGTTGTAGGTAATGTGGGTAGGTGAATGGACACAGAGGGATTGCCTGCACAAAAGAGAGTTTTGTTGCCATGTCCTAGCCCCCACCAGAGTGTGGAAGTCTGCCTGTTTCTGTGCAGCTGTTTTCTGCAGCAGATGCTCTTTACAGCAATGTTTCTCTTCAGGTTCCTTCTCTACAGCCAGAGGCAAAGGGAGAGAGTGTGTCACGCCTGGGTCCAGGCACTTCAGTGTTTGCCTTGTCCTCTCTCCATCCAGACAGTCCCAGGGACAGGGTGGACATGGGTGGGTGCAGGAGGGAGCTTTCTCCACCTTCTGCAGAGCTGGCTGCAGGCCTGTGCAGCCGGCTAGGTGGCTGATGTCAGGAGAAGTCTGCAAGGCATGCCTGTCCCTCTGATGGACAGTACGTTCATTAGCTCTCTAGAGAGCTTTCTTGAGGTAGAGACACAAAGAGGGGACTGTGGTAGAGGTGTGGGACAAACCCAAAGAAGCCTGCCTGGAAAAGCAGGGAAAGAGTTTTGCCCCACCCTCTGGGCTGTGTTTTGGAGGTGTCTTTGATCTGTCAGAGGCAGAAGAAGAGGGGAAGTTGCCAACACTGTGTTCCACGTGCTGGCAGGTCCTTGGGCACACCATGAAGGGAGAACGGGACTTGATTCTCATTTGCCTGGCATCTCTGGAGGAACAGGCAGACTTTGGTGAGATGTGACTTTCAGGCTGGGGAGAAAGAGGCACGAGTTTGCGTGGCTGATGGTGGAAGAGAGGAGTCGTGAGTCCTGGCTCCCTGTGAGTGTTGCTGTAGGGAGAGCATGGACTGCACATGGGCACGCAAATAATCTGAGAGATGTCAGGAGTAATGGGCATCAAAAGAGGAGTAAAACTTCACCCTACATTGGCAGGTCCTGAGCATTCCTGAATGTGCTCCTGGTACATACGAAGCCTGGAAGAGGGAAAGATGGTAGGGAATGGAGCGACGTGGCATATAGGAGGTTGTATCAGAGATGTATTGGGTCAAATGCTACCAAAGCCTGTAGGGATGGTCATCCACCTTGGAGAACAAACAGAGAAGACTAACTCTGTGCAAGAAGAGCTGAAATTCCCTACAAGGACAGGACAACGGCAGAAGTTGTCATGTGTCATATGAAGGAACTGTTCTAGCAAGAAGATATGGTCAGAGTTGGGAGAGGAACAGCTCATGTCTTCTGCTGCTGAAGGAGAGAACAGCAGTCGGCATAGCTCAGAGGCAGATATGGAGAGAAAGAGTGGACTGAAAGACCAGTGAGTATTCCTGAAAAGCAGGATGATCTGGGGGTGAGGAGAGGCAAGAACCTACAGAAAGGAGTGTGCAGGGAGAAACAGCTCAGCATTTCAGAGACTAGGAAAAGTGAGGTGGAAAGTGGGGACAGTGAGCAAGCTGGTGAAGTGATAGATGGACAGGTACATAGGCAAGTAAATGTGAAAGCCCTTTCTGGCTTTACAGGTCATGCCCAAAAGGACTCTGTTCTCCAGTTCCCAGCAGAAATGACCCTCCAGGTGGGACACTGTGCACCTCTGCCCTGCAATTACCAGTTATGCCAGTCCCTACATTTTCTGGTACTAGCAGCTCTGCAGTTCGGGGACTCTGGCAATCACTTTAAAGTGTTTCCAGAAGAAAGCCCAAAATGGGTGGAATGATGGACTGTTAAAAACCAGTGTGGGATTTTAGATGTGGAAATGCCCTGACACATCTAGCATGAAGCACAGTGGTTTCCGTAATTTTAACTGGAAATGAAGAAATACATTCACATCCTGGAGAGAGCGAAGGAAGGGGAGTGTAGATTTTGTTGACTGACTTACGCGAGGAATAATGGCTATAGGTAGAGATACCAGGCATTGCCAGATTTTCTCTTGAACCAGAGCAGGATTCTGTGAAACAGCACAAGAGTGGGGCACAGATATGGCAGATGCATTGCCTATTACTGTCAGGAAGTACGTCAGTGCAAATACCACCACCAAGGACACCCGGAATTGCACATGCCTGGGAAGCCATAAAGAATGAATTCTTCTGCACTTGTCCCATTTGTCATGTGCTCCTAAGTACTGAGATCCACCTGCAAAGACAGGAAAATTTCTGTAAGCATTTGCATGCCTGTGCTGGTCCTTCAGATGCTACTAGCAGTGAAACAAAGCCATCATCCCTGAAAAAGCAGTTCGTGCAGAGCACAGGTAAACTGCATCTACCCTAAGTTAAAATTGTCACAGAAATCTTTTGCTGCTGGAACACATTTGGACAACTAGATCTGACCCTGCAGATCAGGCCTACACCATTAAATGAGCACAGAGACTTATATATTGGATCAAGTGCAGGCATCTCCTTCAGAACACGGTGCATGTGATTGCTTCCCTGAGATGAAAATCCCATGTAGGAAACTGGTGACGGCAGGTTGAGGGTCTCCAGCTACGCGAAAGGCTGTTGCAGAGGAAGGAAATAACACAGCTGCACTCTTCAAGGCAGGAAATAGTGCGATGTGATTTCAGCAAACGAGACCGAGGGAACAGAAACCTGTCCTGACAATGTGGCACTGGAAGAGATTTTCTCACTGTTATCGCAAAGCTTAGTCAAAATGTAAGAAGGGTCACTGCTCTGTGTCTGAGTTGTGTTTACCTCTGGTCCTAGCAGTTCAAGTCTCAGGTAGTGTGTGTGCGACTCCTTGAATGTGGAGTCCTGGCTGGACGAGAGGGGACATAGTTTGTGAGCAACCCAGGTTCTGATCCGGAGGTGAGCCTTGGGAGCGGCTGACACGGAACCCTGCTGGGAAGGCAGAGCGACGAGCTCGGGACACTGGAGCAGGGGGAACATCACCGTTTCCTGCCACACTGTCACTTCCTTCCTGCCACGTTGCTGTTTCCTGCCACAGTACTGTTTTCACTTCGAGATGCAGCTCTGCACCAATCACAACGAGTTGCAGTAGTTTTGCCTATATATGGGTTGGGGTTTTAACCATTCAGATGCTGTAATAGTTTTGCTATATAAACCTTGTTTTGCTGACTAATAAAGCTGTACGATCATACTCATATTGGGGTCACATCGTTACAACGGTCCGTTACCCACGCCTACATTTGGTAGCAGAGGATGGACGGTTTCCCCGCAGGAGGCCCTCGGTCTGCGGTGAGCAGCTAGAGAGGGGGGCGTGGGAGTAACGGCTGGGAGGGTCCTGCCTGGGTGCGGATGCGCAGGGCAGGTACGGACGGCCGACTCCCAGGGATTTTCGAGCCACACTGGGGCTGCCTGGCGCAGCTAAATTTTAACGTGGAGGCTGGGGTCGCTGGCATGGAGGTGGATGCCGCGGCAACGTTGTTAGTCGGTATTCTCTCTAAGAGAGGAATAGACACAACGGCAAACCAACTCATGAAGTTGATTAAACTGGGGCAACGATGGGGTCACTTTGCGGATACCCCGGTACTGATTTCCGTCTCGGAATGGCAAGAGTTAGGAGAGATGATGTGGGAAAGGACAATAACGGGGGAGGACAAGGAGGAAAAGGAGATAAAAGCCGTCCGCGAGCTCTGGCGAACAGTATTACACACTTTAAAAGCCATGAAAGCTGAACAAGAGGTGGCGTGTGCTGCAGCTCAGATGCTAGCTCCGGAGCCTGGGAAGGATCACGCGCCTAAGCCTGGGACATTAGCACAGGTTTTCGGGCTACCTGCCGTTAGAGGGATGACTGGGATCACTTGTAACACAATTGCCGAGATTCGAGCGAGTGCAGAGTGCGGTTCCGGTCTCGGCGCAGAGGGGGGTGGCCCACCAGAAGTTGCTGCCAGAGACATCAACTCGAAATGCCAGCCGGACGCGGTAGTACGACCGTCCCCAGGGAGCGGGGAGGAGTCGGGCGCGGAACTGCGACTGTCTTTCGGAAGAGGGGAGGAGCGGCTAGTACCACCCCCAGAGAGGGAGGGGGAAGGGGTGCGGCTTACGACATCGGCCCCTCCTGGGGCGCGGCGTGCAACATCGGCCCCTCCTCTCTATCCACCCTTGCCACATTCCAGCGAGGCGTCTCCACTCCCGACGCCCTCTGATGCCGGCCAGAATGAATTACTCAAAAAAAAAAAAAAAAAAAAAAGAAAACAAAACCCAAAAACCGTGCGATCTGTTGCAGTCAGTTTTGCAGCATCTTCAAGACAAGAGCTCGCAGTTCCAGCATATGTCAATCGTTACCAACCCCCCCACCGGGAAAATGAGGCTTCTTCTCCGAGATGTTTAGCTGGGCCTCTGGCACGGATCACATCTACCCGCTGGAGCGGTGTTACAAGAGATGCCATCCTAGATGGACAGTGGAACGTTGCCACCATTATCTGAGGTACACAAGCCTCAGCCTGTCCTGTGGAACAGGTTAATGGATGACAATCATAAGTACAGGTGTTTGGCCGGAGGAGTGGCCACTAAGTTACCACGTGAAGAAAGCCGTGAGCAGGGGCTGGGTCTAACAGACCCTGAGCAGGAATCAGGTCTGTTTTCCCCACCCCTCCCTGCCCTGGCTCGCTGAAGAATGGGACAGTCACTGAGAAAAGGAGCGAAGGCTCCATTAAAGAATTTTTTTACAGTGAAGTTTGAAAGAACAAAGTCTTGCAGTTTAAAATACCTGAGGAAATCATTACTTGGAAATCAGTGCATACAGCTTTAAATGCTCTAAAACTTACAGAGACTATCTCAGAAGCAGCTGCTATACCTCTGTCCTTATCTCAAAAGCAAGGACAGAGCAGCAGTCTGCTGAAATTTAACCCTACATACGACGAAATTCCTACCGAACATGAGAAGTGCGGGAAGTAAATCTGCCAAAACCTGACGATCCTTTGAATCCAGAGAAACGGGAAGTGGGGTGTAAAAATCCGGCATCCCAAAAGTGTACAACAGGGTCTCTCAACAGCAATTGGCGTACCCGACCTGAGATCAAAACGAGGTGAATTCCAACATAAAACTGCACAGTCCCTCAGACGCTGTACAGCCGCCGCGCCAGCAGTCACCGCATCGAATGGGTCAGCAAACCTTACACCTGGTGGGGCACATGGCTCCCCCCGGGCAACCGGCGGCACGGTTCCTCCCCCACCCCCCCCCCTTTCCCCCCCCCCACCTTCCCTCGATCCCAGCGCGCTGGCCCGTTCCGGCCAGCCCAGAAGCTGCGCGGCGAGAACCATCTTTTCTAACATTCAAGGACTTGGTTACAAAAAATGTATACAATTCAATTACTGCAGTAGAATTCCTTGTGAACAAACAGCTGGACTTTATTATCTTTCCAAGGTTCAGATAGTCTACCTAGATGATGTTATTCACTCTGCTGAAAAGTGAAAATATTGACTTTACAGCTGAAGATTTGTCCCCTCTATTTACTTTGTCAAAAAGGACTCAGATTTATTATTTTCCCGAAGATCAATGCCAAAAGCAAAAACTGTTTTACAAAAGATTTCAGATAGAATTGCAATTGCCTTTACCTTCAGAATTAATGTCGAATTGCCAACAAATTTGTATATCATTTATGAAGGTTTTGTTTTACAGCCTTACCCTCTTTTCGATCAGTGGTGTGTTAACACGCAGAAGTTGAAGACTCTGGAATGAATCTTTTTGTCTCATACGCCCATGAAAACATTGACTTCAAAGGTACACATCATAGTGTCCTTAATAGCACAAGGTTGAAATCACTGTCAGCAAGTTGATACTATTTGCCTGCTGCTGGCTAAAGATGACTTTGTGGCTTTAAACAGTGAATCCTTATCACTGCAAGCCGCTCTAGCTGATTATTTAAATAACATACATTATACCCTTCCACAACATAAGCTGTTACATTCCCTCTCTCAAATTTCATTGCAGCCAAAAAACCAACGTGTTTCTGTTCCTATTAAAGGAGCATGAACAGTGTTTCGGAAACAAACAAATTCATCAGATTAGCAATCATCTATTTCAGTCGTTGAAGGATCCACACAAATTTTTAAGCTATCAGCGGCCTTGCACGTTTTTTGAATTGTTTTCGACTGAACCACTCAATGTTGTCACAGATTCTGCATGTTGTGAATATTGTTCAACGCATTGCAGATGCAATTGCTATTGAAATTAGAAAATCGTGTACGTGTATATTTTATAATGCATATATAGTTACATACTACTCTACTAAAACCAATAACTGAAGAAAAAGTTGTAGCAGATCAATTGACAATGGCAGCAGTACTGCCACACCGTTTCAAGCAAGCCCGATTATCTCATGACTTCTTTCATCAAAATGCTTCTTCCTTGCATAAACAATTTGCTTTGCCCCAGGGGCAAGCCACAAAAAATGTTCATGCATGCCCTGATTGTCAATGTATTACACCCGTACCATCATGTGCAGGAGGGAACCCTCGTGGTTTACGAGCTGATGAGTTGTGGCAAAGTGATGTTACACATATATCAACATTTGGTCGACTGCATTGTGTACATGTTAATGTGGATACTTTCTCAGGATTTCTGGTAGCCACGGCACATACGGGAGAAAAGGAACGTTTCACGGACAATTTCTGTTTTCCTACAGGACTGGAGTATACAACATGTTACAGGTATACCACATTCTTCTACTGCACAAGCCATTGTCGAAAGTGTCCACGGGACCCTCAAAGCTATGCTAAATAAACAAAAAAGAGGGAATCCTATGGGCAGTGTTACCCCACAGGAACAGTTAATGTACTTAATTTTTAAAATCGTTCTGATGATCAATTATTTACAATAGCAGCTGACCGTCAATTCGGGATGGTCCCTCCATTTGTGGTTCGACCAAAAGTATGGTATAAAGAATTTGGGGAATCACAATGGACAAGTCCTATAGAACTAATAACGTGGGGAAGAGGGTATGCGTGTGTTCTTCTTTCAACAGGCCCTTGATGGTTACCAGCAAAATATGTGAAGCTATATCATGAGCTGAAAGAACGTAACGCAGAATCCGATGCCAGAGGTGACCACACTCACTCTCAGGGAGCAACCTCTGACATGGAAGCAGAAGAGACCCACTCTGGATGATCCTATTACACAGGGAACACTGAAAAAATTACAGCAAACGCAAGTACTCTGATGACTGCAGTGGGTGCACCACCCACACCAATTAATACATTCCTTGCATATTTGGCAATTATCTCCCACAACAGCTTTTGTATAACGAAGCAATCTTGGAGGACACGGTATACTTGATTTTAGAACTGCGTCTGCACAAGAGCAAAGGTCAACTAGCAGACACCGTGAGGAAAAGTATAAACCTTCACCTGAGGGCTCCTGACAACTGCCTAGAGGTGCCAATATGCATGTACAAAAGACATTAAAAAAAAAAAAAAAAAAAAAGGGGGGGGGGGAGAAATGGAGAATGATAAGTACTTTGCAGAAATGTAATGATTATTTATGTTAACATGGCATAAATATCTAGTAAGAGTGTCTTTTCGGTACACACATTTGAGTAGAACTATTCCCTGTGCGTTCAGTACTGCAGTAAAGAATGCCTGCTTTCTAGAACTCCAACATTAAGTTTTAGGAAGTTAATTATTTTGCTGCTTTCTAGTAATAGATTTTGGGTACCCAGGTAGGACGCTGCTCTTGAACTTCAATGGTCCGAGGGATTGCAGGACCTCCAGCCGGCACCGAGGGATTCTCGGGGAGAACCTCTGATCACTGGACCAAAAAGTTCTGAGCGTGAACCATTAATAAGGCAAAGGCATTCTTCCAGTATTGTTTCTTGTTGCCTATTTGTTAGTCATAGTAAAAGCTTCACAGCATTGAGCTATATCCCTGACGAGAAGGGAAAGTGTCCTTTCTAATCCTGAATTGAAAAGAGAGTACTCTTCCTGAAACTGAAGCTTGGGAATTTGTCTGGTAAATGTTGAATATTATTGTAAGTCCTGTCTTTGCAATATTTGGATTTACGCTAAAAACTTGGTGTGCCTCTGTGTGTGTGTGTGGTCGCGACCATGAACGTGTGGTTTTATGTTACACTGTTTGTATTTCTGTGATCTGATGGATTTATTTGGTTTCTGTGATCTAACGGATTTGTCTGGACTAAGTAACTGTTTTGTGTCTTTTGGTTTGGTAAGTTCTGCAGGTATTGACTATTTCTGGTTTTTGACTTTAGATTGTTGTATTTGGACTCTGATTTATCAAAACTTCGGAAGCATTTGATGCAGCAGGGAATAGATGTGGTGATGTTTGCAGCTTTATGCTTTTATGTACATTAATTTTAGCCTATATAGTTAATGAGTCATAGTTCTAGGTACATTGATCTTAACCTAGGTAATTAATATCGATAGCCAATACTAAATGTTATGGATGTTTGTATATATGATAAGTATACCTATAACCCAAGTGCAAATTTACTGAGCTCATATTATTGATACACTGCTATTTCGATGCCTGACGTGGTGAGATGCATTCCCTCCCATTGACAATAATGATATGTTGTGGTCAAGCGGTACTTTAGTCCCACCATCCACACAGGAAGAAAATTGGATACAAGTAAATCCAGCAAGAAAATTGAATACAAGTAAATCAATCTACACCCATATGCTAGGTAACAGATTTACCATCAGTATGTATCATTCTCAAGTTAATTTAATCTTTCTTTATATCCAGCAGGTTGTGGTATGCACTTCACATCTCTATGTCTTCAACTAGCATTTGTGTTCTTATACTGTTAGTATTGTAGTTTGTGTGGGCCTCTGAAAGAGTGGTAGCAAGCTGAAGACCAAAATTAATGTCAGCTCTCATCATCATCAACAACCTCATCAACTATACCTGGCTTGCTCAAAAAACAAAAAGGGGGAATTGTGGAGTCCTGGCTGGACGAGAGGGGACATAGTTTGGTGCTGTTGAGCAACCCAGTCTTGGTAATGGAGATAGACCTTGAAAGTAGCGAACACGGAACACTGCTACAGAAGTAGATTGGTGAACATGGAACGCTGGGCAGAGAAGCAAGCCAGTGTTACCACAAAAGTCTTGCAATCCCTGCTAGAAGATCAGAGTAGTCTACGACATGCAGTATTGCAAAATAGAGCCGCAATTGATTTTTTACTGCTGGCCCAGGGACATGGTTGTGAGGATTTCGAAGGCATGTGCTGTATGAACTTATCCGATCATAGTAAGTCCATCCACAAGCAATTATAATGGCTTGAATAGCACGCCAATCAAATACAACAAAGCCAGGGATTTTTTGATGGATTTCTCACCTCGCTCTTTGGTAATCTGCCCGCTTGGCTTAACGGTTTAGTTATAGAAATTTTGCGCATATGTATCGTGTTACTTGCTGTTGGAGTTATAATATGTATTTGCTTTAGCTGTCTTAAAAAGGCTCTCTCCAAGATGACGAAGCAAACCTGGCTTGCTCAAAAAACAAAAAGGGGGAATTGTGGAGTCCTGGCTGGACGAGAGGGGACATAGTTTGGTGCGCTGAGCAACCCAGGTTCTGATCCGGAGGTGAGCCTTGGGAGCGGCTGACACGGAACCCTGCTGGGAAGGCAGAGCGACGAGCTCGGGACACTGGAGCAGGGGGAACATCACCGTTTCCTGCCACACTGTCACTTCCTTCCTGCCACGTTGCTGTTTCCTGCCACAGTACTGTTTTCGCTTCGAGATGCAGCTCTGCACCAATCACAACGAGTTGCAGTAGTTTTGCCTATATATGGGTTGGGGTTTTAACCATTCAGATGCTGTAATAGTTTTGCTATATAAACCTTGTTTTGCTGACTAATAAAGCTGTACGATCATACTCATATTGGGGTCACATCGTTACAACGGTCCGTTACCCACGCCTACACTTGAATGGTGTGTGAATGCTCGGGCAGTGGCTTCTCCCTTAACACTCAACCCTTCAGTTGATCACAAGGGTTTCCAACTCAGATGGCAGCAGCACAGGGTGGCAGGCTAGCATGACAGTCATTACTCGAGCACTCGTGGTCTTGTGTATTTGCTTCCTTCCAAGTCTCAGCACAGGAAGCTTTTTCAAATACCTCCATTACCTCCACCGATGTCTGCTTCTCACACTAAGAGGGGTAAGTCTCACTCCTCTTAATTTTTCTGTCTTAGAGCCGGTGGAAGGACTTTGGCTGACCAGGTTGAAAGACCTGCAATGAATCACTCCTATCTCAGCTCCTCGGCATACTCTCTTTTCTCATTGAACAGACAAAATGCACTAGGGAGACATGGCTCTTCTTGCCTCATACACAGGGTGAAAAAACCTACAGAAGTGCCAAGTTGCATGTGAGTACTAAGGCAGGAATTTAACAAGCAGCTCAGACGCATGTCAGGTATCTCAGCTTGGTCAGAGGTATTCACGCTTCAGTGGCTGAAGGCAAAATTCTCTGAGGTGAATCCCATCCAAGGTAGGTCTGCAGTGAAAGCAGCCATCTGAACCAAGGGGTTTCATCTCCCCCTTCCCTGCAGACAAGGGAGGATTGTGGATTAGCTCTCTAGAGAAGAACCAATCCCATCCTCAGGTGAGTATCCAAGATGAAGCTCAACCACCATCTGAAGGATCCCTTTCTCTCCTTTCTCCCTCCTCATGTATGTACATACCAGAAATCTCATATGGCAAAAAAGCAGAGAAATCCCCCTTATTGTGGCTCTTCCAAAATATGCAAGGCATTGGAAGTCTATGCTAGAGGTCTTGGACAGACTTCACTCAGCAGCTCAGCCAATGCAAATGATCCAAACAACATCTCTTCCTGCACCATCCTCCAGATGAAGCCATGGTCCCCTTGGCTGAGGGACTACATTGGGAAGAGGTTGATTTATTGGAGGAGCTCTGGATGCTTCTATGTCAGGAGAAGTGTGGATGAGCAGCTCTCACATTGCCGAATCACTTCAGGCTGTATAAAATTGCCTGACACTCTCAATAGGTATTGACAGCATTGTCAATAAGTATTGTAGGTATTGACAGCATGTGCTCCTGATTTTCTTTCCCCCTCACAACCACCACTGTACTCCCACAAAGAGGGTCTTTGTATGCACACACACAGTGTAAACACTCTCCAGTTTAGCTTCATATAGGGAGAACATACATCAGAGAGTCACCAGCTTTGTCAGCACAACAACATCCTCACACCCACCTCATTAACACACTGAAGCCCAAATTGGCCTCACTGAGTAGGTGGTATTCTGTTCTGCTTCTGTGTGCCACAGGGAGTTTGATCTCGAGGGTATCTCATGGGCTTGTCAGAGATGAATAATGTTCTCTCTCTTCACACAGGCCAAAGAAGTATCATGAAAACAGTTTCTGAAAGTGCGGCCATTTGCTGACACACAGGAGATGTCTCAAACAGCCATGTCCCAAGAGACTGGAAATGTCAAGTGTTTGATGCTGCATTTTACTGTGGTCTTGAAACCTTCGGGGTGGGAGATTAATGAAAGCAACTATGGACATTTGAATAAAGAGAGGCCTCTAATTGCAGTCTTCAGTCTTCCTTGTGGTAAAGTTCTAAGTGAAGATCTAAGTGCAAAGTCAGACAAGAGATGAGTAAGGGGAAATTGATTTCCCTTGCCTTCAGAGCAGGTGTCTCCAGGTAAGCTATTCATAAGCAGCTCTACAGGGAGTCTGCAAAGACGCATCACGAGCCGATGCCTTATATACACTGGCAACAGCACCAGTCCTGTGAGCGATTTCATGGGGCACCTCAGGCTGGCATTGGGTCTATCCCCACACCAGCTCTGCTGCCCAAAGGTGACCACCGAGCAGTCAAATTCCAGGATTGCTACAAGACCTTGTTGTGGCTGTGTCTTGTCTCATGACCCAGGGACACTGCAGTCCCTTACAGGAGTCCTTCTGTCTCTGGCATTCCTGCTGCCAGCCACATTAACCCCTTCTGCATTTGGGTCTTCTTGCCCTCCACACCGGATCATTGCTTGGTCCCAGATTACCACTGCCAAGCAGTTATAATTTGAATTTCTCCTTCAGTGCACGCCCAGATAAACAGACATGGGCACAACCACAGCTGTGAGCTCACACGCACCCAAAGGGCAACTCACAGGTGTGCACTTATCAAGAGGTGTGTGCACATACCAAAGGAGCCCATGCTCACACCAACATGCACAGCCACCCCCCATACCAACATGTACGCAGAGACATGCAAACACACATACTTACACATATGCATGCTCCTGCACACGTGTTTACATACAGACATACATGTACGCTCCTCTACACAAATGTACTCACACAAAAGCACACATCTACACGCACCTATGCCCACGCAATTAAGTATATGCAGACCAGTGACACACATTCCTGCTGTCCTGCAAGAAGGCACGTTGTTGTCCCAAAAAGCAGGGTTCTTTCACCCGGTGCATGAAACGCCAACACACACAGAGAGCAGAGCTATTTTATTGCGTATTTGCGCAGATATGGGTGTCTGTCTCAAAACAGCACCCCAAGCACTCAAATTAATTTTTATACACAAATTCATCTTCCTAATACATATACATTGTTATTCTATTAAATGATTGGTTCAAGTCTCTTCACCCAGCATGTATAATTACTATATCTCTTCACCCAGCATGTATAAGTAGTATGCATGCTTAGTTGTTCTTCTTCAACTTCATCATTTGAGTAGGTGTTATAATTGCGGTAGGTGGTCTGTGAGTCAGTGGTCTCGATCTCCCCCTGCCAAAATTACCTTTCCTTTAGTGACCTGTTTCTTTTGGCAAGTCTAAGCATTTTTTCATGGTTTACTAGCTGAGCTACTAATACACCAGTTAAACTGCTGCTCTTGGACAGCCACCTCCTGCTTATCAGACGAAGGCACATTGTTCAGGTAAGATTAACATCTTGTCTGGCTTTAAACCAGCAAGGGTAGGGCTACGCAATGAACATCTCTAGCAGCAGTGTCTCAGGACAGCTCAGTTTGGAGAACAATGTGTGTGTGCTATAACACATACACACTCGTGGACACAATTGTCCAAATACAAACACGCAGAACATTTGTGTACACCCATGTCTGCATGTGCATTGTCACAGGCACACACACGTGAGTGTGAATGCACATGTGAGCACAGCCAGGGGAACATGTAGGTTAGCACAATCATGTACACATGCCTTTGGGAACCAGAACTCCCAACACCAGCTCTCAGCCCCTCTAGATGACTCTAGGCAAGTCCTTCAGACCCTACAGTTAAAGTAACCATTCAGTTACTGGCCAGCACTATCTGCTTTGGTGAGCTCAAGGGGTTGACAGTGGTTCAGTCAGCTGTTTTCTCACTGTAAGACAGAGAAAAACCACAGCAGACTCAAAGCCGTCATGGCCTTTCCAGACATTGTGCCTCTCTGCGTCCCAGGTCTGTTTGTGAAGAAGAACATGAAAACTAGAGAACATCCCCATTGCTGCAGCCCCACAAAGAATTCCCACATCAGAAGGAAAAGGAAATCCTGCAGCCTTAGATGCTCCTGCCTGGCCTTCCTGATCTCATCAAGGGTCTGGGACCAACCCCTGTCCTTGCAAAGGGAGCAGTGCCACAGTGACACACTCATGTGGCAGCAGAAGGGTTTGTGCCTGGGACAAGCCAGCCTCCCCTCAGGCTACAGACACGGAGGCTGGGACATCACAAGTGATGCAGTAGTGAAACCAGTCTCTAGACTCACAGCAGTGTTAATAGCCTCTCTTCAAAAGGCAGAGAAATGAGGAAGCAACATTAATTAACAGAGCAGCTAAAAAAATGTTTAGGCTACCCTGTGAATGTTCATGAACTCTTTTTATTATGTCCCCAGTTTTAATTGATGCGCTGGCCTTTTTTCCTCTTGTGTTTTGCATGCAGGTGCAGGTGGTGTGATTGCCTGTAGCAAGAGGGAGCTGCCTGCAGCCTCCTCTGCCACCATCAGCTGGCTGAGTTTCTGCTGCAGCCAAAGTTGCTATACACAAAACAGTTTCTGCACACATAGTAGAAGAGCAACAACAGCATATTTGGTTTACCTGGCAGGGTTTTGGTAGTGAAGGAGCTGCAGGGACGGTTTCAGTGAGAAGATGCCAGAAGCTGCCCCCCTCCCCCTCCCATCCCTCCAGCTGGCTGGAACTGGACAGAACCAGCTCCAGCCAGCTCCAGGATGGACCTGCTGCTAGCCAAAGCCGAGCTATTTGACAACTCTGGTAGTGCCCCTGTGGTAACATATATAAGAAGGAGTAAAAACTGGTGTGCAGCAGCTGCAGGAGAGGAGTGAGAAAATGTGAGAGAAATCACTAAGCAGACACCAAGGTCAGTGAAGAAGGAGGGGGAGGAGGTGCTCCAGGCACTGGAGCAGAGGTTCCCTGTAGCCACAGAGAAGGCAATTGTGGCACAGCATATCCCATTGCAGCCCATGGAGGTCTATCATGAAGTGAATTGCTACCCTGCATCCCATGGAGGACCTTCTGCCACAGCAGGTGGAGATGTCCTGAGGGAAGTTGCACTCCATGCAGAACCCCCACCGGAGCAGACTCCTGACAGAAACTGTGACCCATGGAGAGAATCCCACACAGGAGCAGGTTTTCTATCAGGACCTATGGTGCATAGGGGACCCGCATTGGAGCAGTTCATTCCTGAAGGACTGCAGCCCCTGGAAGGTACCTGTGCCGGAGCATGGGGAGGACCCACATTGGAGAAGTTTGTGAAGGACTGTCTCCTGTGGGAGGGACCCCACCCTGGAGCTGGGGAAGAGCACAAGAAGGAAGGAGTGGCAGAGACAATGTGTGATGACCTGACCACAGCCCCTGACAGAGCAACAAAACCATTAAAACCAAAGCACATCTTGATTCTCAGCGGATAATTGGGATAGCTGTAGGATGAGAGACTCCCAAATAATTCCACTCCAGACAGCTTGGCCTTGGGAGAGCAGATGAACCAAGCTACAGAGATAAAGAGACGCTAAGAGGACAACAAAACCAGAGCAAAACAACTTTGAAGGACACGGCATACGTGATCATAGAACTGAGTTTGTGCAGAAACAAAGGTCAACCAGTGGACACTGCAATGAAGAGTACAAGCCTTCATCTGAAGACCCCCGATGACCACCTGGAGGCGCCAACAGACATGTGTGGAAGACATTAATATATACTGATTAGTTCTCAAAGAAAGATCAATATGCTAAGCATTTCTCGGAAATATAATGAATATATATAAATTGTGATTGTATTTAACCTGGAATGAAAAGGGTGTCTGGAATGCACTTCTAGTGGAGAGTTCCCCTGTGTGCCCGGCGCCATAATAAAGGATACTTGCTTAACAGGATACATTGTACTGTTAGGTTATTGCCAGATCTTTGAATCGTGCCCCCATTTACCATCCCCCTGCAATGTTTGAGAGAAGGAAGTAGAGGATTTAGAAGTGAAGTTGAACCTGGGAAGAAGGAAGGGGTGAGGGCAACGTGTTTTTATTTTTCACTGTCCTACTCTGTTAAAGTGAATTGGCAACAACTTAAATTAATTTCCCCAAGTCAAGTCTGTTTTGCCCATGACAAGAATTGGTAAATAATCTCCCTGTTCTTATCTTGACCTATGAGTTTTCATCATATTTTTCTCCCCCTGTCCTCTTGATGGAACAGCATTGACAGAGTGCCTTGGTGGGCACCTGCAGCCAGCCAACATCCACACTTCACAGATAGATTGAGCAAATAGAGCAAGCACAGAACAGCAGTGATATTACAGCTGGAAGTACCAGAGACATCCTGTCCCCCTTGTCCCATGCCCCATAAAACAGTCCGGTTTCTTATATGTTGTAGAAGACAAGGAGGAGCCTTGGTATGGCTGGAGGGCAGGAGCATCCAGCATTTCATGCTTGTTGCTGTGTGGCTTGCAGGGAGATGAAGCAGTCATGTAAGGCTTCATATAATGGCATTGCATGAGATAAAATAAAGGAAATGGTTTCCATGAACAACTTGGAAGTGGGGCTGTCTCCTCTGATACCTTGAATACACCCATTAGCTCTGCATGCTGACTGCTGTCCCCATCCATTTTTCTGAGCTGGGTGGGAGGTTGCAGCCTTCCACCCCTGCCCTCCCTTAACACAGCTGGCTGAACTAGATCTGTGAATCTGGCACAGTGTGGCTGCTCAGGCCTGGGAAGTTTGTATGGTGGGGCTTTCTGAGCACAGGCAGACACTTAACAGTTCCAGGTGAGGGCTGGTCATATCTCAAGCTTATTTGAGCTGTTTTTTCCTGCACTGGTTTTTCTGGAACATGGTATTGCCTGCATGGAAATACACCATTCCCATTTTGCAGTGCTGCATTGTTGTTCTTTCTACAGTCTCAATTCCCAGCTGTCCACTCTCTTAGTGTCCAGAACATTCCCCTGTGCCTCCTCGACCTCCTGCTGGGTAGGTGCAGTCAGCAGGTTGTTGCCAGCAGAAGGGGACAGCTCACACCTTGGGGACAGGCTGCACTCCTCCCAGTGCTGCTCCACGCTCCCCTGGGAAGGCAGGGGGCTGTGACCGTACCCCTGAGGCAGCACAGCAAATGCACACCAGCAGCCTCTGGCTGCTCTGGCAGGGTGATGCTATGGGGAGCAACTGCAGCCCCATGAGGATGGCTGTGCCCAAAAGCCAGTAATTTATGGTGCTATGCCAGGACCCAGCCCCTTTCTTTATATGCCGGCCAGGGTTCTTGAAAGGCAAATGTAGCTGCTGGACAGCCCAAGCTTCTAACGACATTCTGCTTTTTGGAGAGGTGTCAGCATGCCCTGGGAGGACAGCCAGTCCTGCTCTGAGGCTACAGTCCTGGAGGGAGCAGCCTGCATGATAGTGGGGGGCACAGTCCCCCCGCTGTGAGCTGAGCAGATATGGAAGGAAGATTTTCCCCCACTGGATATTACAAGATTCTCCTGCTAATCATAGAATCATAGAATCATAGAAAGTTTTGGGTCAGAAGGGACCCCTAGAGGTCATCTAGTCCAACCCCCCCGCAGCGAGCAGGGACACCGCTAACTGGATCAGGTTGCTCAGAGCCCTGTCCAACCTGGTCTTGAATGTTTCCAGGGATGGGGCCTCCACTACCTCTCTGGGCAACCCGTTCCAGTGTTTCACCACTCCCATTGTAAAGAATTTCTTCCTTATATCCAGCCTAAACCTACCCTGTTTTAGTTTAAAACCATTACCCCTCGTCCTGTCACTGCTATCTCTGCTAAACAGATTGTCCCCATCTCTCCTATAAGCTCCCTTTAAGTACTGAAAGGCTGCAATCAGGTCTCCCCGCAGCCTTCTCTTCTCCAGGCTGAACAAGCCCAACTCTCTCAGCCTGTCCTCATGGGAGAACCTAATGGTTCTTGGCCTATGATATATATTGTGGCACTGTCACAACCCATACCAAGCTGTAAGTGGTGGGCATTCTCCCAGCTGCAAGGTTAGAAAGACTCTTTGAGACACTTCTTCGGCCACATTTTCACCCTGATTTTCTTAATATTCATCACTGTCGTCTTGGGGTAATGGGGCAGGTTTCCATGAATTAGGGTTACCTCTGCCCTGGTATCCAGCAGAGCCATGACCTGTTGCTTATTATGATGGCTCCACAGTGTTACAAGCAGAACACAAGGGCTGTGTTCATTCCTGTCCCTGTCTGCCCTTCCCTTTGTTTGTTTGCAGGGAGGGGGTCTGCCACCTCCGTGTGCACCCTGCTCCATGCCCCCACCCCACCCCACCATTTGCTGCCCAGATCCCTTTGAGCTTCTGCTGCCCTGAGTACCACACAGGGCCACTGCTTCGGCTCCAAACATCTCCATTTCCACTCCAAGCATGGTAGTAACAACCAAACACAGCACGCATTTTCTTTGCCTTTTTCTTGCTCTACCACATGTTTCTTGAAACAAGTTAACACTTCAGGTGGCCAGGGATATTCAGCTAATTTCTGCTTACTTTCACAATTCACTAGGAAAACCACCTAGGCCAAGTGCCCAATGATGGTCCCCCCTTGGCTGCATGCAGGGCCCGCCAGGCATGCTGTCTGTCTCCTTCACTTTCCTTTTTCTGCAAAGACATTTTCCATTGGGGCCTGCCAACTGCACCAAATGTTTTGCCCTGGGAGATCCTGGTTTGTTTTGATTCCCATAGAAAAGGCATCCAGACTCCAAAAAGTGTTGTTTAAAATGCCATTTGTTAGACTAGACCGTGACTATGAAGAAAGAGAAGGCAGTACATATGTGTCTACATCCTTCAGATGCTAGGAGCCCTGAACTATGTGCTGTCAAATAGGCGACTCCAATCAGGGCACAGCATGTCCTGCCCATGAAAGGGTTCTCCTGTTTTAGTCAGACAAGCTTTCAGAGGATTTTCATAAAATGAAACAGCTTTATTCATCATTTTGCTGTCAGATAGAAAGGATGTTCACATGAGAACTTCTTAGTGCACTTGTAGATACAGATAAAAGACACCCAGCTAGTGCAGTCACTGGCACCGACCAGGAGCTGTCTCCAGGCTCATCAAATGGCTGCATTTGCCATCTGGATGAGAGATCTGTGCAGCACAGTACAGGTCTGAAGGTCAAACTCCGCGTGTAGCACAGTATAGTGGAAGCCAGGGACTCCTAAGCGTATCTGTTACTTGGCTCCCTAACTCCTTGATGTATGGTGATATTTGGGTGAGGGTCATGGCACCCTGCCCATTGTTTCTTGCCTGTAAACAAATACCAGCTCTCGAACCTGCTCAGAGCAGCTTTTGCATCCTTCTTTCTTCGGGTGTAAATCGAGGGGTTGAGCAGGGGAGTAAGAACAATGTAAAGAATAGCCACTGCTCTGCCTAGTGACCCTTTGGAGGAGGCTCCCATGAAGGTGAGGACACCTGGGCCATAGGAAGAGGCCACAGCAGTGAAATGGGAAGCACGGATTGAGACAGCTCACTGCCTGCCTTCCACAAAACAAAGTCAACAAGTGATTAAAATCACCATTAAAAAATCCATCCTCTGCAAGAACGCCCTTAGTTTGGAGTGTAAAACCTGCATGGATCGTGTGCCCCTTGTTTTGCTTTGTCAAAACAACTTACTCATCTGTCCGATGTAATGCCATCCTCTTCAA
The DNA here is from genome assembly GCF_030867145.1 of Opisthocomus hoazin. Taxonomy (NCBI): domain Eukaryota; kingdom Metazoa; phylum Chordata; class Aves; order Opisthocomiformes; family Opisthocomidae; genus Opisthocomus; species Opisthocomus hoazin. Next base: position 7,797,236 of record NC_134439.1, on the reverse strand, counting down.
CAGGACAATTACAGATGGTATCATCGTTGCAAAGGACCTGAGGGACCTTCTGCTTATTACAAGGTTTAGTGCAGCAGGGTTAGGAAGTCCAACTGTGCTGCTATTGATGGTGGTTAGTAATAGTACTGTGAGGGGAAAAGGATTTCAGACATGCAAGTGAAAAGCCCTTACGAAGCTTTTGGCCTTCAGTCATTCTGAGATATGCTTCATTGGCTGCAATTTCCTGTCATGGTATAACCTGGCAGATGGCAACTAGGACCAGACAGCCACTCTCTCAACCCTTCGCTTTCCCTTCAGTGGGAAAAGGAGGAGAATGGACAACAAGTAAAACTCATGGGTTGAGATAATGACTGTTTAATAAGACAACAAAGGCAATACTAATACACACAACAACAACAACAACAACAACAACAACAACAATAATAATAATAATAATAATAATAACAACAACAATAAGGATGCAAAATGAGCTACACAGAATGGGATTTTTTCTCACCATCTGATGACCAGTATGTAGCCAGTCCCGAAGAAGCAACTGCGGAACTCACAGGTTTCGTGGAACTCATGAATTACAGAGAATTTTACCAAAATCATTATTTCACCAAGCTCACAGACAGAAAAAGACTGAACTCACAGAAGAATTTGAACACCTGGAAAAGAGCAGCTTCCTTCCCCCATGAATAACCCTTAATATAAACTGAGAATGACATCTATGGTATGGAATATATTTCCATTGGCCAGCTTGGGCTAGCTGTCTGGCTATGTTCCCTCCCAGCTCCTGCACACCTGCTTGTTAGCTGGATATGGGAAACTGAAAAAAGTCCATGATTTCTTAGCAAGAAAGAAAATCAGCAGTTTTATCAATATTCTTCGCCTGCTACATGCAAAACACAGCAGATACTGGCAGGATAATTAACTCCATCCCTGCCAGAATGAGGACATTCCCTCTTGATGTAGGACTTGCCTATGGAGATTTCCATCATATGATTTTTACAATTTTGCCCAGACATCTGGATTTTCATGTAGGAAATAAGATATGAGACTGTAGTAGCTGCCAAGAGACATTTCCATCAGTTAGAAGGGATGAGATTTCCGTGTGATAAAATCCTCTCCCCCCAGAATGGCAGCCAAATCCTGAGCACAAATCCTCTTGGGGGGGGGGGGGGGGGGAATGAAGCAGTCAAGAGCTTTGGGCCCGGCTGCAGCTCTCTTGGAAAGTGCACCCACTTTTCATATGCTTCCCGATCTTTAGATTCCCCTGCACGCTCTGTACCAGAGCACTACGATCTCCCTCAGAAACAGACCGTTTCACTGTCCCAATGTCTGTGCTGACTGCCCTCAGCTGCTACATGCTTAGGTCTGACCTCCAGCCTCACCGTATTTAGTGGCATGGACAAGTTCTCCCTGCTACTCCTGCTGCTGCCCACTGGCCATGACCACTAGACTGGGTCTTGGAGAGGAGAGAAAGGGGGAGTAGCAGCTGTCATCCATCCCAAAAGTTGTCCTTTTCTGTAACATTCCTGCCATTCTGCAAAGCAAGGCATGTTTCGGTGACCAAAACTCACCCCTTGCTGCCCCAGCGCAGCTCCAGCCATAGCAAGAGGAACACCCTTCCTCTGGAGCTCATGGGGATGCTGAGCCTGCAGGGCTTCGTCCCTTTCTGGGCATTTGTCGGCAGAGGCACAACAAGACAAGACCTGATGGTCACTGGCACCACAGCACCCCTGGATGTCCTCCTCATCTCCAAGGGTTGGTGCCCAAAGGAGGAGCCACCGCAGGGTGTCCAAAACCTCTGTGAATGCAGAATGGTCTCCTTGTGCCCTCACCCCCTTCCACCCCAGATCAACACCCTTCTCCTTTGGCAGCGGTGAGTGTCTACAGAGGGAAGGAACACATGGAGACCACATTTGAATACAGCACAACTTTAATGAGTCAAAAGAGGGAAAAAAAATACTTCATTGGAAGCCAGTGGGGCAGGGAGCCCCAGAGACAGCGAAGAGTCTGTGGGCCTTGGCCGTGGAGATGTTCCTGCATGATGCCCGTCTGCCTGCACCGCAAATAGAGAGGAAACAGCTGGTGCCCACTAGGCTGGCCTTGGGGAAACCTTGTTGCTAGTGGGAATCAAAGCAAACAATGAAACAGGAGAGAAAGGCAGCCGTTCAGCTATACTGAAAACACGCCCAAAATCTAGATCCTTTGCAGAACACCATGTTCTGAGTTCCTGGAGGAGTCTCCTATGGGGCACTCCCAGCATCTTTATCAGGCAAGGTACCTTCTGCCAGAGTAGCGGCTGGAAATGCCAGAGAGATCACAGCACCCAGAGTTGATGGGCACTCCATCACAGCTGAGGATGCGGCCAACAGCAGCAGAGGTGGAGGAGCCCACAACAGTGTTCTGTGGGTAGGAGCTGAGGATGGGGCCGGGCAGGGTCACCACCACAGCAGGAGGCTCGATGACGACGGTGGAGTTCTGGCACTGCCTGACACAGGGCTCATTGCAGCTGTTGGCCAGTGGGGTTGGGCCGCAGGGCCGGCATGGCAGGCATGGGTTGTAGCAGGACATGTCTCTGGTCTGGAGGTACAGCTGTGAGAGAAGAGAGAGAGGAAATAGAGCACAGGGGTGTATGAGGAGCAGCCTGGTTATCCTGTCACAAAGGAACCAAGGTCGCTACTGAGTGGGGTGTCGGAGGCTCAGCCAGGAGCCACAGAGTCTTCATCACCCTAAAAAGAGCAGCATGGCTGAGTGAGGCTCTTTTCTAATTCATAAACCAAAAGCCCCCCTCAGCCACATTCCAGCCTCTCTCTATGCAGAACTTTTCCCCACTGCCCTCTGTCATGAGAAGAAGATCCAAACCACAAGAAGGGACATAACCACTATCAGCTGGGAGGTCCATTGAGGAGAGATCTCAGTTTGGAAGAGAAGGGACTTCAGACTCACCTCGGTCCCAAGCAGAAGGAGCCAAGACAAGTGGATGAGAGAGCCGAGACTTGGGCTGACTTTTATACCTGCCCTTTCTTGCTGCAGGACCAGAGGCTCCCTTTGCAGAGGTAACAATTTTCTGACAAGTTCATCTTGCATGCAGACCATCACAGGTAATGATATGGGCTGTGCTTTTGTTTCCAACACTGCTGCCTTGTCATTTCCAGGTTTGTGCCATGCCCATTCTCCAATGAAGGCTTCTTTCAAGCACTGGGATGAAAGGCGCCAGGATTTCTAGGGCAGGAATGCAGCAGTGCTGGCAGCAGACGCAGCTCCGGTGCTGGAGGGGTCCACAGCAGGGAACTGACATTAAACATAAACACTCTGTTGGGGCAGTTTCAAGTGTTGTTCTTTTTCCTATATGTCTAGCAATCCACCACGGGCCACTTTGCTGGGGGATTGCCCTGTCCTCATCTTTCCCTCCCTCCTCAGCTCACCCCAGTTTTCCCCTGTTGTTGTCTCCCTGCGTGTGTGCGTTGTACTCCTAGGATCTGACCACACCCTGCCTAACACTCCCCCATTACTGCGGGTCCTCAGTAGTGTACAAATATCTTTATGTTCCTCTGTGTGTTCTTGTCTTTTGTGTACTTGTAAGCAGCCAGGTTAGGGCGGATGCATGTTGGAGCACACATTTGTGTATATTTCTGTGCTGGTGTGGCTGAGCCTCTGTGTGTGTGTGTGCCCTTGAGTGTCACTCATCAAGAGGGAATGTTCTGCTCATGGTAGGGATAGTCTCCGCTGCTCTCTCCAGCAGCAACACAGAGCAGCAGATTCCCAGGGTCAGCAGGAGACTGAGTGTAGCTGACAGGCGATGGTGTCATACTGTTAGAGATCTGTCCAAGGAAGAGGCACTCACATGCAGCCTGTATCTGCTGAGCCCTCCTTTTCCTGCCCATCCAGGTAAACCAAAGAACTGATAACTGCTTTGGACTTGAGCCCACCTAGATCTTCATGCCATGCATTGGAATCTCAGTCGGAGTGCCCAGCACCTCCCTCTGAGAGGCAAAGGACACTGGATCCAAGACCACATTCTCTAAAGCCTGCTGTTCTCTCACAGGCAAGTCCAGTCTAGACCCTCTTTCTGACAAGGGCCGTGCACAGTGGGTAAATTTTCTAAGCCCATCTCCCCTCCTGAAGATCTCTCAGCCTGAAGCTCAAGTCCAGCTTGCAGGCAGTGCAGCTGAGGACTTCTCCTTAGTGACCTTGGTGAGATCAGTGCCAGGGAGCTCCTCTGGGAGAGGTCAGACAGGGCTGACTCCTCTGTCCAGGGATCCAGTTTTGAGCAGAGGCTCTAGAGTAGCCGAGGCCACATCCCATTGCTTGCTCAGGAGGTAACGGGCACTGTGGGGAAGGCAAGGGCAGGGGAGGTGTGTACGTGTGTGAACATGAGAGAGCAGCGTGTCATTGCAGCAAACAGGACACATGGCATCCTGAGCTGTGTTAGCCAAAATGTTGCCAGCAGGCCTGGGAAAGTGACCCTGACCTTCTGCCCCATCTGAGACCCTCTGAGGACATTGACGTACTGGAGCAAGTCCAGCAAAGGCCACCAAGTCAATCAGGGGGGTGACAAACATGACATATGAGGAGAGTCTGAGAGTAGTGGGCCACTCATCTTGGAGAAGAGATGTCATCAGAGTCAAGGCCCTGCCGCTGCACAAGTTGAACCTGGGTCTGTGCAGGCGCATTCTCGCTGGCGGACCGGGAGTCTGTTTTGCAGGAGACCAAGTCGTGGCCGGGCAGAGCCAGCGAGCACTGCGAGGCCGGGCGAGGTCCCTTGTCCTGCTGGCAATGCTATTCCTACTGCAGCCCAGATGCTGTCGGCCTTCCTTGCCACAAGGGTGCCCAGCCGTTTGTCCAGCTCTTACTCTTTCCTCATGATCCAACAACGACCACTGCTGGAGAAGGGAGCTCTTGTTATGAGATGTGACTGCTCTTGCGGTTTTACCTCCTAGCCAAAGAAGCCCAAGGAAAGACAATGCCCTGCTAGCCCAGCATCTTGGAGATCAGCAAAGGCCTCAACATGTGAGCAAGACCCACCAGCCAGACACTGGACAAGATTGTCTCTTGAACAACTTGAGCTATCCCCCTGCTTTTCATATCTCTCCGCCAGCTCTGTGGACTCACCAGAGCTTGGCTGGGGGCAGTCCCTGTGCCCCTGAGTCCCTCTGGGTTCTCTGCCCAGCACAAACCTGCTGGTGGTTGCATTTCTGGGATGTGAATATCTGGGACATGGTTTGTCCTTCTGTGCACACGTCTCTTCTTGTGCTCAGTCTGTTTTGGAAAGCAAAGACCTGGCCCTGGAAAGAATCTTTGGTGGAAGCTGACAAAAGCACCCGTGGTGGCAAGCCAACAGGTTCAAACTACTGGAACGATGTCACCTCAGTAGGCCATGACAGAGGCTGTTGGCAGTGAGGCCTTCTGAGGTGATCAAGAAAGTGCAGGCTTTACAGAAGAGAGGCAGTGGTGAATGGGTCCAAAGGAGAGATGGGCCAGAGGGAAAGAGAAGGAGGCAAAGAGAGTGAGGCACCTGGAGAAAAGTGTCTCTGTGAGCTACGGGAAGGAGCATGACAAGACCCATTCCCACCTGGATGGGTAAGAAAGCTATGGTTTGGACCCACCTACAGGTGGAATTCAGGCCTCTTCTTACACTGGGCTTTACACAAACACCCATGAGAGAGGATTCAGGGTCATGTTGGAAATGCAGAATATCTTAGAGAGGAAACAATAAGTATATTGTAATATGGGAATGCAAACTAATTCCTTCCAGAATGACATTTCACGTAGCCTGAGTGCTTTTTTACACCTACGTTATATTTCAAACTGATTGTTTACTTGGCCACACCTTGTGGTAGGAGGCACAACTGCTCTTATGGTTTTGCCATGTGGCCATAGCAGCCCAAGGAGGGAAGTGCCCTTCCTTGCCCTGCACCTTCGCGTCAGCAAGTGAAAAAGACCCATGAGCCAGATGCTGGACAAGATTCTCTCCTCAGGTCCTTCCCACACTCATTCACTGCCAGAGATTCATCCTACTCTTATTCAGGATTCTCCTCCTTTTCAGGCAAATCACCTGTGCTCAGCTGAGAGCAACCCATACGTCCCTGACTCCATGCTGATTTCTCTGACCAAGAGATGCTAACTGCATCTCAGTGATTTCCTTTGCTCCCATAGGCAAGAGGAATGATTCTGGGGTCCTATTCTCAGGCAATCCCACCCCAGGACTGCATGTGGAGGGTGCTGGCTTTCCAGCTGGATCCCACCCTGTGAATTTGTCTCTGTTTGACAATCACAGAATCACAGAATCACAGAATGGTAGGGGTTGGAAGGGACCTCTGTGGGTCATCTAGTCCAACCCTCCTGCCGAAGCAGGGTCACCTACAGTAGGCTGCACAGGATCTTGTCCAGGCGGGTCTTGAATATCTCCAGAGAAGGAGACTCCACAACCTCCCTGGGCAGCCTCTTCCAGTGCTCCGTTACCCTCAGAGGGAAGAAGTTCTTCCTCATGTTCAGACGAAACTTCCTGTGCCTCAGTTTGTGCCCGTTGCCCCTTGTCCTGTCACTGGGCACCACTGAAAAGAGCTTGGCCCCATCCTCCTGACGCCCACCCTTCAGATATTGATAAGCATTTATTAGGTCCCCTCACAGCCTTCTCTTCTTCAGGCTGAACAAGCCCAGATCCCACAGCCTCTCCTCGTAGGGGACATGTTCCAGTCCCCTCACCATCCTTGCAGCCCTCCGCTGGACTCTCTCCAGTAGCTCTTCATCTTTCTTGAACTGGGGAGCCCAGAACTGGACACAGTACTCCAGATGAGGCCTCACCAGGGCAGTGTAGAGGGGAAGGAGAACCTCCCTCGTCCTGCTGGCCACACTCTTCTTGATGCACCCCAGGATCCCATTGGCCTTCTTGGCAGCCAGGGCACACTGCTGGCTCATGGTTAACCTGTCATCCACCAGGACACCCAGGTCCCTCTCCGCAGAGCTGCTCACCAGCAGGTCCGCCCGAAGCCTGTACTGGTGCATGGGGTTGTTCCTCCCCAGGTGCAGGACCCTACATTTGCCTTTGTTGAACCTCATCAGGTTCCTCTCTGCCTAACTTTCCAGCCTGTCCAGGTCACGCTGAATGGCAGCACAGCCTTCCGGTGTGTCTACCACTCCTCCCAGTTTGGTGTCATCAGCAAACTTGCTGAGGGTACATTCTAACTCTTCATCCAGGTCGTTGATGAAGAAGTTAAACAAGACTGGGCCCAGTACTGACCCCTGAGGGACACCACAAGTTACCAGCCTCCAACTAGACTCAGCGCCGCTGATGACAACCCTCTGAGTTCTGCCATTCAGCCAGTTCTCAATCCACTTCACCGACCACTCATCCAGCCCACACTTCCTGAGCTTCCCTAGGAGGATATCATGGGAGACTGTGTCAAAAGCCTTGCTGAAGTCGAGGTAGACAACATCCACGGCTCTCCCTTCGTCTACCCAGCCAGTCATGTCATCGTAGAAAGCTATTAGATTGGTCAGGCATGATTTCCCCTTGGTGAATCCATGCTGACGACTCCTGGTAACCTTCTTTTCTTCCACTTGCTTCATGATGGCCTCCAGGATAAGCTGCTCCATCACCTTTCCTGGGATGGAGGTGAGGCTGACCAGCCTGTAGTTCCCTGGATCCTCCTTCTTGCCCTTTTTGAAGACTGGAGTGACATTGGCCTTTCTCCAGTCCTCGGGCACCTCTCCTGTCCTCCAGGACCTCTCAAAGATGATGGAGAATGGCTCAGCAATGACATCCGCCAGCTCTCTCAGCACTCGTGCGTGCATTCCATTGGGGCCCATGGATTTGTGGATGTCCGGTTCACTTAAGCGATCCCTCACGCAGTCCTCCTCGACCAAGGGAAAGTCATCCTCTCTGTAGGCTTCTTCTCTTACCTCCGGGGCCTGGGATTCCTGAGGGCCAGTCTTAGCACTGAAGACTGAAGCAAAGAAGGCATTCAGTAGCTGTGCCTTCTCCGCATCCTCCGTCACCAGGACACCCGCCTCATTCAGCAGCGGCCCCACATTGTCCCTAGCCTTCCTTTTGCTGCTGATGTAGTTGAAGAAACCCTTCTTGTTGTTTTTGACATCCCTTGCCAGCTTCAATTCCAGGTGGGCCTTGGCCTTCCTTGTCGCATCGCTGCACTCTCTGACCACGTTTCTGTACTCTTCCCAAGTGGCCTGCCCCTCTTTCCAGATTCCATGGACCTTTCTCTTCCACCTGATCTCCGCTGATGATGGGCATCAGCCTGTCCTTGGGCACTGGTGCCTGGGTGTCTGGTTGCAGGTCTAAGAGCCAAATACCCAGCATGGGTGGACACAGGAGAATTGCCTCCAGAAGCACCACTGCTTCCAGAAGGGAGGAGGAGACATTCAGTCTGGACTCAGTCATCTCACCTGGAGAGCTCTACCCTCAGGTGAGATCAATCCCACTCTGTTCATGAAGCTGTATCTGCCATGTTGATGCCTCTTCTTTATGAAGTGCTCACATGGACTCCCTTCAGTGTCAGTCTGCAGAAAGAAGAGCTTTGAGAATGCGATTCATCTCCTCTGAAATGAAAATCCTAGCAAGTGCCCCTTGCAAGTGGCCTTTGGAAGTGGTAATGTCCTCGCAGAGAATGGAAAGAGAGCCTTGCTCCTCAGCCAGCCTTTCGCAGCTCTGCAGTTTGGGGACTTGGCCAATTACATCAAAGTGTTTCCACAACAAAGCCCAAAATGGGTAGGACGATGGACTGTTAATGCAATATGCATATTTTTAATTAAAAATGCAAATGTACCTTCAGAAACTGCCTACAGGAATCTATATTGTAGAGAAAAGGATTAATGATATCTGGCCCACAGAATGTCAGGCTGGTTCTCAGAATGGCCAGCAGTGAGATGGCCAAAAAGCCTCCCAGACAGAAGCTGAGCATCAGCCGAGCAAAGAGGACCCTGTTCATGAGGGAGCTGTATGTCAAGTGGTAGCGTATGGTCAATTAATGGTCACAGGCCACGACAAAGAGGAGAAAACACTCATTGGAGCCTAGGGAGAGAAGAAAGAACAGCTGAAGGATGCAGACACTGAGGGAGATGATCTGGCTCATCCCCAGCATGACTCCTGTCATTGGAGTTGTTTGGAACAACATCCATAATGTATCAGAACTCAGGAAAGAGGATATTACATGGGAAAAAGTACATTGCTGTTCATCCACATGAGGGGTATGACGGATGCACTGCGTACTGATGTCAGGGAGTACGTCACTGCAAATCCCACCACAAAGGAGACCTGGGAATGCCTCATACCTGGGAAGCCAAGAAGCATGAATTCTTCCACACTTGTCCGCAGCGTGCCCTTAAGTGTTGATGTTTATCTGCAAAGACAGGAAAGTTTCTGTGAGAGCTTGCATACCTGTGCTGGTCCTTCAGATGCTGCTAGTAGTGAAACAAAGCGGTCATCCCTGAAAAAGTAGTTGGTGCAGAGCACAGAAAAACAACATCGACCCTAAGTTAAAATTGCCAGGGACATCCTTTGCTTCAGAAGCATGTTTGGACCCTGAAGGTCAGGCCTAAACCATCAAATGAACATGCCAAATAATTTATCGGATCAAGTGCAGGCATCTCCTTTAGAACATGGTGAATGTAATTGATTCCGTGAGCTGAAGATCCCATGTAGGAAACTGGATGGCAGACTGAAGATGTCCGGCTACATGAAAGGCTGTTGCAGAGGAAGGGAAGCATAGCTGCACTCTTCAAGGCAGGAAATATTGAATTGCCATCTCAGCAAGTGAGACTGAGGGAACAGAAACCTGTCATGACAATGTGGCACCGAAAGAGATTTTCCCACCTCTATAGTTGATCACAGGGGTCCTGCACAGGCAGGACACAGGAACTACCACAAAACTACAAATGAAATGCAAGGAGAAAATTTATTTTCATTACCATGCCAACCTTTTGGACCCTCTACCTTCGGTATCCCTGAAGCACCACTCGGGCGGAGGCACACAGCCAAGCACACAGGCACCACAGAGATTGATCCATGCTAGATGATGAATGAACCTGCTGGTTTTGCCCGTTTATCGAGGATTCATGCAGGAGTAGTTTACTACTGTGCTTTGACCTTTCCCACAGCAGGGCAAGAATTCACCGCATGTTCAGTAGGGTGCCTCTATGTCGTCACAGGCCTATGTTATCTAAACACAGGTGTTCTACTTGTCCCACACATAAGGCTAAACAGAAATTAGTACAACACATGTGTTTTTCTGTGCCCCAGCTGCAAGTCACTTGAGTGTGTTTACTTTATTCCTCACCAATCTTCTCTTCTTTTCCCACAGTTTCCACCTGAGACGACAGCAGCACAGGGCAGCAGGCTAGAATGACAGTCATTACTCAGGGACTCGTGATGTTGTATATTCGCTTTCTTCCAAGTCTCAGCACAGGAAGCTTGAACTCTACCAATGTCTGCTGCTCAGCGTAGCTCCTAGGGGAAAGACTCACCTCTTTGTAATTTTGCCGTGTCAGAGTCAATGGAAAGAATTCTGCTGACCAAGCTGAAAGATGTAGGATGAAGTACTCTGATCTTAGCTCTTCAGCTTGCCACCCTTCTTTGGGCAAAGAGAAGTCCCTTGGCAGAGAGACTTGTCTCATCTTGCCTAATATACAGGGCTAAGAGCGCTCTAGAAGTGCCAGGTTGTCTCTGAGGACTAAGGCAGGAGTCTAGCAAGTAGTTTTGATGGACGTTGCACATCTCAGCTTGGGCAGAAATACCGCTGCCTCAGCGAGTGAAGGCAAAATTCTCTTAGCTGAATCGCATCCAAGGTAGCTCTGCTGAGAAGTCAGCTGAGCTGAGGGGTTTCATCTCTGCCTTGCCTGCAGACAAAGGAGGATTCTTGGTCAGCTCTCTAAGGCACAACCGATCTCATCCTCAGGTGGGTATCTAAGACAGATGCAGCTGAACCATCATCTGAAGGATCTCTTTGCCTCCTTTCTTCCTCCTTGGGAATTTACATACCAGAAATCTCATGTGGCACAAGAGCAGAGAAACTACCCTTAATCTGGCTCTCCTGAAACATGCAAGACATTGGAAGTCTATGCTAGGAGTCTTGGGCAGGCTTCACTTACCAGCTTAGCCAGTGGAAATGATCCAAATGACATCTCTTCATGTAGCATCCTCCAGAAGCTGCCATGGTTCCGTTGACTGAGGGAGACCACTGGCAAGAGGTTGATTTATCGAAGGAGCTCTGGACGCTGCAGTGTCAGGAGAAGTGTTGATGAACAGCTCTCACCTTGCTGACTCACTTCAAGGATGTCAGTGTTATGAGTTTGCGTGGCAAGGTTTTGGTAGCGGGGAGGCTATAGGGGTGGCTTCTGTGAGAAGCTGTGAGAAGCTTCCCCCATGTCTGACAAAGCCAGTGCCAGCCGGCTCTAAGATGGACCTGCCACTAGCCAAGGCCAAGCCAATCAGCAATGGTGGTGGCACCTCTGTGATAACATGTTAAAGAAGGAGAAGAAAAAAACTGCGGTGAGACAGCAGTTGAAAGAGAGGAGTGAGACGATGTGCAAGAAACAACTCTGCAGATACCAAGGTCAGTGAAGGAGGAGGGGGGAGGAGGTGCTCGAGCCTCCGGAGCAGAGACCCTTCCCTTGCAACTCGTGATGAAGACCATGGTGAGGCAGGTTGTACCCCTGCAGTCCGTGGAGGTCCACGATGGAGCAGATATCCACCTGTAGCCTGTGGAAGGCACCCCATGCCGGAGCAGTTGGATGCCTGAAGGAAGCTGTGACCCCGCAGGGAGCCCGTACTGGAGCAGGCTCCTGCCAGGACATGTGGACCCGTGAAGAGAGGAGCCCACACTGGAGCAGGTTTGCTGGCAGGGCTGGTGACCACCTGGGGACCCACGCTGGAGCAGCCTGTTCTTGAAGGACTGCACCCCGTGGGAAGGACCCATGCTGGGGCAATTTGTGAAGAGCTTCAGCCCGTGGGAAGGACTCACACTGGAGAAGTTTGTGGAGAACTGTCTCCCATGAGAGGGACCTCACGCTGGAGCAGGGAAAGAGTCTACCCCTGAGGAGGAAGGAGTGGCAGAGACAACGTGTGATGAACTGACCATAACCCCCATTCCCCATCCCCCTGTGCCGCTCGGGGGGAGGAGGTAGAGAAACGGGAGTGAAGCTGAGCCCAGGAAGAAGGGAGGGGTGGGGGGGAAGGTGTTTTAAGATCTGGTTTTATTTTTCACCATCCTCCTCTGATTTGATTGGTGATGAGTTAAACTCCTTTTTCTCCCCTAGTTCAGTCTGTTTTGTCTATGATTGCAATTGGTGAGTGATCTCTCCCTGTCCTTATCTTGACCCTCAAGCCTTTCATCATATTTCCTCTGCCCTGTCCAGCTGAGGAGGGGGAGTGATAGAGCGGTTTTGGTGGGCACCTGGCATTTATCCAGGCCAAACCAAACCAGTCAGTCACTTTCTGCCTGCTATTTCTCTGTCCTTGAGTACCTTGGACATGGATATGGGGTTTAACCATGGGATGGGGGTGCTTGGAAGCCTAAGTAGATGTAGTCTTCTTGCTCAGTGAGGATGGGGACATAGCGACAAATGACAGGAAAAAGGGTGATGTTCTTGATGCCTATTAATCCTCAGTTTTTACTGGTATGGATTTTCCTCAGGCCTACCACACCCCTGAGCCTCCTTGCAGAACCTCTGGGAATGAGGCAGCACCCACAGCACAAGAAGAAAGAACCAAGGAGCTCTTTCTTACCATTTTGACATACACAAGTTTGTGGGATGACTTGGGATGCATCCTAGGGTGCTCAGGGAGCAACTGCACAGGCTCTCATCAATCCCTGCTAAGAACATGGAGCAAAGACTCTCAGAAGCCTTTTCCAAACTCTTGAAAGGCAAGAAGTGTGTTGGGAGCAGCTGACATGGGTTTACTGAGGGCCAATCATGCTTCACCAGCCTCATTGCTTTCTATGAGGAGGTGACTGGCACTGTGAGGAAGGGGAGGGGTGTACCTTGACTTGAGCAAGACCTTTGACATACCCTCATATTGTCCAAAACTGGTTCTGTTATCTGGTCTGCGATGAGCCAAAATACACACAAGGACAGAGATGCTGATTTTATTACGACGTTACAGAAGTTTGGGTGCTAGGTGGCTTTTCCACAAAGCTAGCACACTCAAGCTTCTGAATTAATAGTTCTTTATACACAAAGCATTAGCATATTCAAGTTCCTCATACATAAGCATTGTTATTCTGTTAAATGATTGTTTAATGTGTCTTTGTCCAGCATGTAAATTAGTACACATGCTTAGCTGTTCTTCTTCAACTTCATCATTTGTGTTGGTGATATAATTGGGGTAGGTGGTCTGTGAGTCGGTGGTCGCGATCTCCCCCTGGCAGAATTACCTTTCCCCTAGTGGCCTGTTTCTTTTGGCAAGTCTAAGCATTTCTTCATGGTTTACTAGTTGGGCTAGTAATACACCAGTTAAACTCATGCTCTTGACAGCCACCTCCCACTTACAAGACAAAGGCACGTTGTTTAGATGAGATTAATTTCTTGTCTGGCTTTAAACCAGCAAGGGTAGGGCTATACAATGGCCATCTCTAGCAGCAGTGTCTCAGGATAAATTAGTTTAGATAATGATTTCCTCCCTTTCAGACTTCTTGAAATCCTGTCCTTTGACGAGTCTCACATCTGTTTTGTACAACTAACACGTAGGATTGAGATATTTGTCTAGTGATTAGACTTTTTAAACATCCAAACATGACACAAACAATTATTGGAATTATTAATTAAATTCTGTAATGGATCCAGGAGTCTACTCCTTCTGCTTTTACTGTGGTGTAAGTTTCTTTCCAAGTTTGAATGTATCTGTCTCCTGGCTGAAAAGACTGGACCAGAGTATTCAACAGCAACTGTGTCCTCTCATTTAAGTACCTATGTATCAAAGATAAAATCTGCGAAACAAAGATTAAATACTCTTTAACTGTTGCCTATCCTCTAATATACATTTAATCCTCTTTTGTTGCGAGTGCGTTAGTAGGATATGGTTTTCCATACATTCTCTCAAAAGGGCTTACTCTTTCTCTGATTCTTGGGGTTACCCTAACTCTCAATAAGGCCAAAGGTAGGGCTTCTACTCATTTGAGGTGATCTTCCTGACAGACTTGTGAAATCTGCTTCTGAAGAGTCTGATTCATTTGCTCTACTTCTCCACTGGTCTGAGGTCTCCATGGGACGTGGAGACCCTAATTAGTTTTCAAAATTTCTGATACCCTCTGTACTACTTCTGCTGGGAAATAAGGTCCATTGTCAGAAGGTATTCCTTCTGCAATAACAAATCTTGCTATTATTTCTTTTAACATTACTTTAATTACTTCTCTTGTCTTATTGGTGTGACAGGGAAAACTTCAGGCCAAACACAAGTACAGGCTGGGTGGGGAGTGGCTCGAGAGCAGCCCTGAGGAGAAAGACTTGAGGGTACTGGTGGACGGGAAGCTCAACATGAGCCAGCAATGTACGCTTACAGCCCAGAAAGCCAACCGTATCCTGGGCCGCATCAAGAGAAGCATGGCCAGCAGGGCGAGGGAGGCGATTCTGCCCCTTTACTCGGCTCTCGTGAGAGCCCTCCTAGAGTACTGCATCCAGCTCTGGAGCCCCAAACATAAGAAGGACATGGATGTGTATGAGCGGGTCCAGAGGAGGGCCACGAAGATGATCAGAGGACTGGAGTACCTCTCCTATGAGGACAGGCTGAGGGAGTTGGGGCTGTTCAGCCTGGAGAAGAGAAGGCTCTGGGGTGACCTTAGAGCAGCCTTCGAGTACCTGAAAGGGGCCTACAAGAAGGAGAGGGGCTTTTCACAACAGTCTATAGTGATAGGACAAGGGGGAAAGTCGGTAAACTAAAAGAGGGCAGATGTAGATTAGATATTAGGAGGAAATTCTTCCCCATGAGGGTGGTGAAACACTGGAACAGGTTGCCCAGAGAAGCTGTGGATGCCCCCTCCCTGGAAGTGTTGAAGGCCAGGTTGCATGGAGCTCTGAGCAACCTGGTCTAGTGGAAGATGTTGCTGCTCATGGCAGGAGGGTTGGAACCAGATGATCTTTAAGGTCCCTTCCAACACTTACCATTCTGTGATTCTACGATTCTATGAACTAGAAGAAGTATCTACCAGGACTAAAAAATATTTATACTGGGTTGTCCTGTGTTTGGCCAGGACTGGGTTAATTTTCACCGGAATCCAGGAAGGAGCACAGGTGGGCTAGCTGACCCAACCTGGCCAAACAGAGCAGGGTTTTCCATGCCATGTGCCGTCATGCTGGGTTCCGGTGAGCTGGAGTGGCGGGAACTCACTTGCGGCTCGGGAGCGCGCGGCGGCAGTCTGGGAGAGAGCAGCTCTGTTCTACGGGCTCTGTTCTGCGGGTTTGTTTTGTGTTATCTCTTTATCTGTATCGTTCTTGTTCCTGTTCCCTTTGTTTGCTGTTCTGTTAAACTGCCCTTATCCCAACCCACCAGTTTTCTGCCTGTTTCTTTCCATTCTGCTCCGCACCCCGGCGGGGGGAGTGGCGGCTGCGTTGGCGCTTTTGTTGCCAGCCGCAGCCAAACCATAACATGGGTACCTCTAGGGAACTCTGAAAACTCTATTTGCCAGTACCGCCCGGGTGTTATTCCTTGTTTTAAATTTCCTCCTTTTGTTTTCTTTTCTACTTTTGGGTTGTTCTGGGTTTTTTTGCATCTGAATCTGCTCTTTATTTTTCTTTGATTATGTCACTATTCCCTTTTTGTTGAGTTCTCGGTATGAGGTGAAGTTAATGGGGGACCAGCAAAACCACCACCATGGACTTCCGGAGGACAGACTTTGGCCTGTTCAGGACGCTGGTTGAGAGGGTCCCCTGGGAGAAAGTCCTGAAGGGCAAAGGGGTCCGGGAATGCTGGACATTCTTCAAGGAGGAAGTTACAGCCACAGGAGCAGGCTGTTCCCATGTGCCGCGAGACGAACGGGTGGGGAAGACGACCGGCCTGGCTGAACAGTCAGTTTTTCTGGGACTCAGAAAAAAAAGGAGGGTCTACCACTTTTGGAAGAAAGGGTGGGCGACTCAAGAGGAGTACAGGGGTCTCGTTAGGTCTTGCAGAGGGGAAATTAGAAAGGCAAAAGGCCAGCTAGAACTCAGGCTGGCCACTGTTGTAGGGGACAACAAAGAATGTTTTTGCAAATGCATTAACAAGGAAAAGAGGGCCCAGGAGAAACTCAGTCCCTGATTGGATACGCAGGGGAATATTGCCACCAAGGATGAGGAAAAGGCTGAGGTACTTCATGTCTTCTTCGCCTCAGTCTTTAATAGTCACACTGGTTATCCCCAGGGTAGTCAGCCCCCAGTGCTGTAAGATAGGGAAGGAGACTGGAACGAACCTCCCATAATCCAGGAGGAAGCAGTTAATGACCTGCTATGCCCCCTGGACGCTTACAAGCCTATGGGGCCGGATGGGATACACCCAAGAGTACTAAGGGAGCTGGCAGAGGAGCTGAGCAAGCCACTCTCCATCATTTATCAGCAGTCATGGCTAACACGGGAGGTCCCTAATGAGTGGAGAATCACCAGTGTGACACACATCTACAAGAAGGGCCTTAAGGAGGATTCTGGGAACTACAGGCTGTCAGCCTGACCTTGGTGCCGGGCAAGATTATGGAGCAATTCATCCTGAGTGCGCTCATGGGGCATGTGAAGGACAACCAGTGCATCAGGCCCAGCCAGCATGGGTTCATGAAAGGCAGGTCCTGCTTGACCAACCTAATCTCCTTCTATGACCCAGTGACCCATCTAGTGGATGAGGGAAAGGCTGTGGATGTTGTCTACCTGGACTTTAGGAAGGCCTTTGAGACTGTTCCCCACAGCATCCTCCTGGAGAAACTGGCTGCTCATGGTTTGAATGGGTGTACTCATCGCTGGATAAAGAACTAGCTAAATGGCTGAGCCCAGAGAGTGGTGGTGAATGGTGAATCCAGCTGGCAGCTGATCACGAGTGGTGTTCTTCAGGGCTCAGTTTTCGGTCTGGTCTTGTTTAACATCTTTATCAAAGATCTGGATGAAAGGATTGAGTGCTCCATCAGGAATTTTGCAGATGACACCAACTTGGGTCGAAGCGTCGATCTGTTTGAGGGTAGGAAGATTCTGCAGAGAGATCTGGACAGTCTGGATCGATGGGCCGAGGCCAACTGTATGAGTTTCAACAAGACTAGATGCCGGGTCCTGCACTTCGATAACCCCATGCAATGCTACAGGCTTGGGGAAGAGTGGCAGGAAAGCTGCCTGGCGGAAAAAGATCTTGGGTGTTGTGCAGCCTGCTGTAGGTGACCCTGCTTCGGCAGGGGGATTGGACTAGGTGACCCACAGATATTCCCCGAACATTCTGTGATTCTGTGATTCTGTGTTGGTTGACAGCTGGCTGAACATGAGCCGGTAGCGTGCCCAGGTGGCCAAGAAGGCCAAAGGCATCCTGGCTTGTATCAGGAATGGTGTGGCCAGCAGGAGGAGGGAGGTGACCATGCCCCTGTACTCGGCACTGGTGAGGCCGCACCTCGAATACTGTGTTCAGTTTTGGGCCCCTCACTACAAGAAGGACATTGAGGGGCTGGTGAGGGGTCTAGAGAACAAGTCTTACGAGGAGCAGCTGAGGGAGCTGGGGCTGTTTAGTGTGGAGAAGAGGAGGCTGAGGGGGGACCTTATTGCTCTCCACAACTACCTGAAAGGAGATTGAGTGAGGCAGGTGTTGGTCTCTTCTCCCAACTAACTAGCAATAGGACGAGAGGCAATGGCCTCAAGTTGGGTCAAGGGAGGTTTAAATTAGATACTAGTAAAAATGTCTTTACTGAAAGAGCGGTCAGGCATTGGAACAGGCTGCCCAGGGCAGTGGTAGAGTCACCATGCCTGGAGGTGTTCAAAAAACTTGTAGATATGGCGCTTCAGGATATGGATTAGTAGGCATGGTGGTGTTGGGTGGATGGATGGACTTGATGATCATAGAGGACTTTTCCAGCCTTAATGATTCTATGAATTTATGGCTACTATGAGTTTCTCCAGCATTTCCTCGCATAATATTTCATAAAAAACAGATGGGTGTTTGTTGTCTGCCTATAGTATTTCATACAACTTTGCCCAATCCTGTGGTTTCTGGATTTCGTGTTGGATACCATTTAGAATAAATTTTTGGTATTCTTTATTTTCTTTTTTATTTATGCAACCTGGGATCCTATCTTGGGAGATAGGTATCAGACAGTGTCTCAGGACAACTTAGTTCAGGTAACGACAGCATAAACAACATTTCCCTGTGCCTCCTCGACCTCCTGCTGGGTAGGTGCAGTCAGCAGGTTGTTGCCAGCAGAAGGGGACAGCTCACACCTTGGGGACAGGCTGCACTCCTCCCAGTGCTGCTCCACACTCCCCTGGGAAGGCAGGGGGCTGTGCCCGTACCCCTGAGGCAGCACAGCAAATGCACAAGAGCAGCCTCTGGCTGCGCTGGCAGGGTGATGCTATGGGGAGCAACTGCAGCCCCATGAGGATGGCTGTGCCCAAAAAGCCGGTAACCCATGGTGCTATGCCAGGACCCAGCCCCTTTCTTTATATGCCGGCCAGGGTTCTTGAAAGACAAATGTGGCTGCTGAACAGCCGTAGCTTCTAATGACATTCTGCTTTTTGGAGAGGTGTCAGCATGCCCTGGGAGGACAGCCAGTCCTGCTCTGAGGCTGCAGTCCTGGAGGGAGCGGCCTGCACATGGTGGGGGCACAATCCTCCCCACTACGACCTGAGCAGATATGGAATGAAGATTTTCCCCCGCTGCGTATCAACAGTCTTTCCTGCTGATGGATCATGCTCTGTGATACATACCAGGGCAGTCCCTGAGCCCACCCCAAGCTGTAAGCAGCAGGTATCCTCCTGGGTGCAAGGTTAGAAAGACTTTGAGACAATTTTTGGCTGCATCCTCACCCTGATTTTGTTAACATTGATCACTGTCTTCTTGGGCAGGTTTCCATGAATTAGGGTTACCTCTGCCCTGGAATGCAGCAGAGCCACAACCTGTTGCTTGTTATGCTGGCTCCACAGTGTTACCAGCAGAAGGCGGGACTTCTTTCCCTGGGCTTGTTCTCAGGGAATAGGGCTGCCATCTCCATGTGCACCCTGCTCCATGCCCCCACCCCACCTTTTGCTGCCCAGATCCCTTTGAGCTGCTACACCTGCATCTTACACAGGGCCCCTGGTTCAGCTCCAATCAGGGCACAGCACACCACACAGATCCTGCCCATTAAACGATTGCCCTGATTTGATCAATAAAACCTTCAGACAATTGTCATCAGATAAAAGAGCTCTATACATAATTTCTGCTGTTAAACAGAAAGGATGTCCACATGAGAACTTCTTACTGCCCTTTTAGCTATAGGCAAGGACAGACAGGTACTGTAATTACTGGTACGGAGCAGGAGCTGCCTCCAGGCTCACTGGTTACAATCAACTGGCTGAGTTGGTCGTCTGTCCAAAGAGTCTGTTCAGCACAACGTGGCCCTGAAGGCCAAGCTCTGCATATAGCACAGCAGAGGCCAGGGCCTCCTCAGCTTATCTGTTACATGGGTCACTAATACCCTGATGTACGGTGATATTTGTGTGAGAGTCATGGCACCCTGCCCATTATTTCCTGCCTGTGAACAAATACCAGCTCTCGAACCTGCTCAGAGCAGGTTTTGCATCCTTCTTTCTTCGGGTGTAAATCGAGGCGCTGAGCAGCGGAGTAAGAACAGTGTAAATAATAGCCACTCCTCTGCCTAGTGACCCTTTGGAGGAGGCTCCCATGAAGGTGAAGACACCTGGGCAATAGAAAGAGGCCACAGAAATGACATGGGACACACAGCTTGAGACAGCTCAGTGCCTGCCTTCTGAAATTGGAGTCACAGCATCATTCAAATCACCATTAGGAAAAAAACATCCTCTGCAAGAATGCGCTTCATTTGGAGTGTAAAACTTGCATGGGTCCTGTACCCCTTTCCTACCTTTCCAAGATCTCCTCAGTTGTGCAGCCAGACTAGAGGTCATGCCAAGAGCCAATAGCAGTACTCTGGCAGTGCTTTGGCAAAAGGGCTTACTCATCTGTCAGATGAAATGCCATCCTCTTCAAGAAGGACAACTGCAGATGGTATCATCATTGCAAAGGACCTGAGGGACCTTCTGCTTGTTACGAGGTTTAGTGCAGTAGGGTTAGGAAGTCCAGCTGTGCTGCTGTTGATGGTGGTTAGTAATAGCACTGTGAGGGAAAAAGGATTTCAGACATGCAAGAGAAAAGCCCTATAAAGCTTTTGGCCTTCAGTCATTCTGAGATATGCTTCATGAGCCATAATTCCCTGTCGTAGCTTAACCTAGCAACTAGCAACCAGGACCAGACAACCCTCTGGGCTGGGGATGAGGATGGGATGGGGAGGAGAACGAACAAAAGGTAAAATTCGTGTGTTGAGATGAAGACAGTTTAATAAGACAACAAAGGCAATATTAATACTAATATACATAATAATAATAATGATGCAATACAAGCGGTACAGAATATGATTTTTTCTCACCATCTGATGTCTGTGTAGCCAGTCCCTGAACAACAATCATGGAACCCACAGATTTCCTGGAGCCCATAAATTTAGCGGAATTCACCAAACTCATGAACTTCAGCAACCTTGTCAAACTCACGGAACCAAAAAGGCCAAATTCATGGAACCAAAAAGATCAAACTCCCGGAAAAGACTGAACTCCCGGAAAAGACCGTATTCCTGCCCCCCCAAAAAAACTCCCATTAATAAACTGAGAATGGCATCTATGGTATGGAAAATTTCCATTGGCCAGCTTGGGGTAACTGTCTGGCTGTGCTCCCTCCCAGCTCCTGCACTTCTGCTTGTTAGCTGGATATAGGAAACTGAAAAAAGTTCATGATTACTTAGCAAGAAAGAAAATCATCAGTGCTATCCACTTTCTTCTCCTACTCCATGCAAAACAGAGTAGCTACTGAGAGCAAAATAACTCCATCCCTGCCAGAATGAGGACATTCCCTCTTGATGGAGGACTTACTTGTGGGGATTTCCATCCTTCCACTTTCACTCTTTCCACTCTTTCACTGTCTGCATTTCTGTGCTGACTGCCCTCAGTTCCCACAAACTTAGCTCTGATGTCAAGCCTCAACTCATTCAGTGTCATGGGCAAATATTCCCTGCTACTACTGCCGATGTCTGCTGGCCATGGCCCCGCAAGTGGGTCTTGGAGAGGAGAGAAAGGGGGAGTAATAGCTGTCCCCCATCCCAAGGGCTCTTCCTTCCGTTGTTACTCTTGCATTCTGCAGAGAAAATCATCCTCCAGAGCCCCACACTCACCTCCTGTCACCCCAGCGCAGCTCCAGCCATAGCAAGAGGAACACCCTTCCTCTGGAGCTCATGGGGATGCTGAGCCTGCAGGGCTTCGTCCCTTTCTGGGCATTTGTCGGCAGAGGCACAACAAGGCAAGACCTGATGGTCACTGGCACCACAGCACCCCTGGATGTCCTCCTCATCTCCAAGGGTTGGTGCCCAAAGGAGGAGCCACCGCAGGGTGTCCAAAACCTCTGTGAATGCAGAATGGTCTCCTTGTGCCCTCACCCCCTTCCACCCCAGAGCAACACCCTTCTCCTTTGGCAGTGGTGAGTGTCTACAGAGGGAAGGAACACATGGAGACCACGTTTGAATACAGCACAACTTTAATGAGTCAAAAGAGGGAAAAAAAATACTTCATTGGAAGCCAGTGGGGCAGGGAGCCCCAGAGGAAGCCAAGAGTCTGTGGGCCTTGGCCGTGGAGATGTTCCTGCATGATGCCCGTCTGCCTGACCCGTAGAGGGAGACGAGATCAATAGTTCCCACCAGGCTGGCCTTGGAGGAAAGTTATTGCCAATGGGAATCAAAGGAAACAATGAAACAGGAGAGAAAGGCGAAGCCATTCAGCTACACAGAAAACACCCTCAAAATCCAGATCCTTTGCAGAGCACCATGTTCTGAGTTCCTGGAGGAGTCTCCTCTGGGGCACTCCCAGCATCTTTATCAGGCAAGGTACCTTCTGCCAGAGTAGCGGCTGGAAATGCCAGAGAGATCACAGCACCCAGAGTTGATGGGCACTCCATCACAGCTGAGGATGCTGCCAACAGCAGCAGAGGTGGAGGAGCCCACAACAGTGTTCTGTGGGTAGGAGCTGAGGATGGGGCCGGGCAGGGTCACCACCACAGCAGGAGGCTCGATGACGACGGTGGAGTTCTGGCACTGCCTGACACAGGGCTCATTGCAGCTGTTGGCCAGTGGGGTTGGGCCGCAGGGCCGGCATGGCAGGCATGGGTTGTAGCAGGACATGTCTCTGGTCTGGAGGTACAGCTGTGAGAGAAGAGAGAGAGGAAATAGAGCACAGGGGTGTATGAGGAGCAGCCTGGTTATCCTGTCACAAAGGAACCAAGGTCGCTACTGAGTGGGGTGTCGGAGGCTCAGCCAGGAGCCACAGAGTCTTCATCACCCTAAAAAGAGCAGCATGGCCGAGTGAGGCTCTTTTCTAATTCATAAACCAAAAGCCCCCCTCAGCCACATTCCAGCCTCTCTCTATGCAGAACTTTTCCCCACTTCCCTCTGTCATGAGAAGAAGATCCAAACCACACGAAGGGACATAGCCACTATCAGCTGGGAGGTCCATTGAGGAGAGATCTCAGTTTGGAAGAGAAGGGGCTTCAGACTCACCTGGGTCCCAAGGAGAAGGAGCCAAGACAAGTGGATGAGAGAGCCGAGACTTGGGCTGACTTTTATACCTGCCCTTTCTTGCTGCAGGACCAGAGGCTCCCTTTGCAGAGGTAACAATTTTCTGACAAGTTCATCTTGCATGCAGACCATCACAGGTAATGATATGGGCTGTGCTTTTGTTTCCAACACTGCTGCCTTGTCATTTCCAGGTTTGTGCCATGCCCATTCTCCAATGAAGGCTTCTTTCAAGCACTGGGATGAAAGGTGCCAGGATTTCTAGGGCAGGAATGCAGCAGTGCTGGCAGCTGACTCAGCTCCGGTGCTGGAGGGGTCCACAGCAGGGAACTGACATTAAACATAAACACTCTGTTGGGGCAGTTTCAAGTGTTGTTCTTTTTCCTATATGTCTAGCAATCCACCACGGGCCACTTTGCTGGGGGATTGCCCTGTCCTCATCTTTCCCTCCCTCCTCAGCTCACCCCGATTTTCCCCTGTTGTTGTCTCCCTGCGTGTGTGCGTTGTACTCCTAGGATCTGACCACACCCTGCCTAACACTCCCCCATTACTGCGGGTCCTCAGTAGTGTACAAATATCTTTATGTTCCTCTGTGTGTTCTTGTCTTTTGTGTACTTGTAAGCAGCCAGGTTAGGGCGGATGCATGTTGGAGCACACATTTGTGTATATTTCTGTGCTGGTGTGGCTGAGCCTCTGTGTGTGTGTGTGCCCTTGAGTGTCACTCATCAAGAGGGAATGTTCTGCTCATGGTAGGGATAGTCTCCGCTGCTCTCTCCAGCAGCAACACAGAGCAGCAGATTCCCAGGGTCAGCAGGAGACTGAGTGTAGCTGACAGGCGATGGCGTCATACTGTTAGAGATCTGTCCAAGGAAGAGGCACTCACATGCAGCCTGTATCTGCTGAGCCCTCCTTTTCCTGCCCATCCAGGTAAACCAAAGAACTGATAACTGCTTTGGACTTGAGCCCACCTAGATCTTCATGCCATGCATTGGAATCTCAGTCGGAGTGCCCAGCACCTCCCTCTGAGAGGCAAAGGACACTGGATCCAAGACCACATTCTCTAAAGCCTGCTGTTCTCTCACAGGCAAGTCCAGTCTAGACCCTCTTTCTGACAAGGGCCGTGCACAGTGGGTAAATTTTCTAAGCCCATCTCCCCTCCTGAAGATCTCTCAGCCTGAATCTCAAGTCCAGCTTGCAGGCAGTGCAGCTGAGGACTTCTCCTTAGTGACCTTGGTGAGATCAGTGCCAGGGAGCTCCTCTGGGAGAGGTCAGACAGGGCTGACTCCTCTGTCCAGGGATCCAGTTTTGAGCAGAGGCTCTAGAGTAGCCGAGGCCACATCCCATTGCTTGCTCAGGAGGTAACGGGCACTGTGGGGAAGGCAAGGGCAGGGGAGGTGTGTACGTGTGTGAACATGAGAGAGCAGCGTGTCATTGCAGCAAACAGGACACATGGCATCCTGAGCTGTGTTAGCCAAAATGTTGCCAGCAGGCCTGGGAAAGTGACCCTGACCTTCTGCCCCATCTGAGACCCTCTGAGGACATTGACGTACTGGAGCAAGTCCAGCAAAGGCCACCAAGTCAATCAGGGGGGTGACAAACATGACATATGAGGAGAGTCTGAGAGTAGTGGGCCACTCATCTTGGAGAAGAGATGTCATCAGAGTCAAGGCCCTGCCGCTGCACAAGTTGAACCTGGGTCTGTGCAGGCGCATTCTCGCTGGCGGACCGGGAGTCTGTTTTGCAGGAGACCAAGTCGTGGCCGGGCAGAGCCAGCGAGCACTGCGAGGCCGGGCGAGGTCCCTTGTCCTGCTGGCAATGCTATTCCTACTGCAGCCCAGATGCTGTCGGCCTTCCTTGCCACAAGGGTGCCCAGCCGTTTGTCCAGCTCTTACTCTTTCCTCATGATCCAACAACGACCACTGCTGGAGAAGGGAGCTCTTGTTATGAGATGTGACTGCTCTTGCGGTTTTACCTCCTAGCCAAAGAAGCCCAAGGAAAGACAATGCCCTGCTAGCCCAGCATCTTGGAGATCAGCAAAGGCCTCAACATGTGAGCAAGACCCACCAGCCAGACACTGGACAAGATTGTCTCTTGAACAACTTGAGCTATCCCCCTGCTTTTCATATCTCTCCGCCAGCTCTGTGGACTCACCAGAGCTTGGCTGGGGGCAGTCCCTGTGCCCCTGAGTCCCTCTGGGTTCTCTGCCCAGCACAAACCTGCTGGTGGTTGCATTTCTGGGATGTGAATATCTGGGACATGGTTTGTCCTTCTGTGCACACGTCTCTTCTTGTGCTCAGTCTGTTTTGGAAAGCAAAGACCTGGCCCTGGAAAGAATCTTTGGTGGAAGCTGACAAAAGCACCCGTGGTGGCAAGCCAACAGGTTCAAACTACTGGAACGATGTCACCTCAGTAGGCCATGACAGAGGCTGTTGGCAGTGAGGCCTTCTGAGGTGATCAAGAAAGTGCAGGCTTTACAGAAGAGAGGCAGTGGTGAATGGGTCCAAAGGAGAGATGGGCCAGAGGGAAAGAGAAGGAGGCAAAGAGAGTGAGGCACCTGGAGAAAAGTGTCTCTGTGAGCTACAGGAAGGAGCATGACAAGACCCATTCCCACCTGGATGGGTAAGAAAGCTATGGTTTGGACCCACCTACAGGTGGAATTCAGGCCTCTTCTTACACTGGGCTTTACACAAACACCCATGAGAGAGGATTCAGGGTCATGTTGGAAATGCAGAATATCTTAGAGAGGAAACAATAAGTATATTGTAATATGGGAATGCAAACTAATTCCTTCCAGAATGACATTTCACGTAGCCTGAGTGCTTTTTTACACCTACGTTATATTTCAAACTGATTGTTTACTTGGCCACAGCTTGTGGTAGGAGGCACAACTGCTCTTATGGTTTTGCCATGTGGCCATAGCAGCCCAAGGAGGGAAGTGCCCTTCCTTGCCCTGCACCTTCGCGTCAGCAAGTGAAAAAGACCCATGAGCCAGATGCTGGACAAGATTCTCTCCTCAGGTCCTTCCCACACTCATTCACTGCCAGAGATTCATCCTACTCTTATTCAGGATTCTCCTCCTTTTCAGGAAAATCACCTGTGCTCAGCTGAGAGCAACCCATACGTCCCTGACTCCATGCTGATTTCTCTGACCAAGAGATGCTAACTGCATCTCAGTGATTTCCTTTGCTCCCATAGGCAAGAGGAATGATTCTGGGGTCCTATTCTCAGGCAATCCCACCCCAGGACTGCATGTGGAGGGTGCTGGCTTTCCAGCTGGATCCCACCCTGTGAATTTGTCTCTGTTTGACAATCACAGAATCACAGAATCACAGAATGGTAGGGGTTGGAAGGGACCTCTGTGGGTCATCTAGTCCAACCCTCCTGCCGAAGCAGGGTCACCTACAGTAGGCTGCACAGGATCTTGTCCAGGCGGGTCTTGAATATCTCCAGAGAAGGAGACTCCACAACCTCCCTGGGCAGCCTCTTCCAGTGCTCCGTTACCCTCAGAGGGAAGAAGTTCTTCCTCATGTTCAGACGGAACTTCCTGTGCCTCAGTTTGTGCCCGTTGCCCCTTGTCCTGTCACTGGGCACCACTGAAAAGAGCTTGGCCCCATCCTCCTGACACCCACCCTTCAGATATTGATAAGCATTTATTAGGTCCCCTCACAGCCTTCTCTTCTTCAGGCTGAACAAGCCCAGATCCCACAGCCTCTCCTCGTAGGGGACATGTTCCAGTCCCCTCACCATCCTTGCAGCCCTCCGCTGGACTCTCTCCAGTAGCTCTTCATCTTTCTTGAACTGGGGAGCCCAGAACTGGACACAGTACTCCAGATGAGGCCTCACCAGGGCAGTGTAGAGGGGAAGGAGAACCTCCCTCGTCCTGCTGGCCACACTCTTCTTGATGCACCCCAGGATCCCATTGGCCTTCTTGGCAGCCAGGGCACACTGCTGGCTCATGGTTAACCTGTCATCCACCAGGACACCCAGGTCCCTCTCCGCAGAGCTGCTCACCAGCAGGTCCGCCCGAAGCCTGTACTGGTGCATGGGGTTGTTCCTCCCCAGGTGCAGGACCCTACATTTGCCTTTGTTGAACCTCATCAGGTTCCTCTCTGCCTAACTTTCCAGCCTGTCCAGGTCACGCTGAATGGCAGCACAGCCTTCCGGTGTGTCTACCACTCCTCCCAGTTTGGTGTCATCAGCAAACTTGCTGAGGGTACATTCTAACTCTTCATCCAGGTCGTTGATGAAGAAGTTAAACAAGACTGGGCCCAGTACTGACCCCTGAGGGACACCACAAGTTACCAGCCTCCAACTAGACTCAGCACCGCTGATGACAACCCTCTGAGTTCTGCCATTCAGCCAGTTCTCAATCCACTTCACCGACCACTCATCCAGCCCACACTTCCTGAGCTTCCCTAGGAGGATATCATGGGAGACTGTGTCAAAAGCCTTGCTGAAGTCGAGGTAGACAACATCCACGGCTCTCCCTTCGTCTACCCAGCCAGTCATGTCATCGTAGAAAGCTATTAGATTGGTCAGGCATGATTTCCCCTTGGTGAATCCATGCTGACGACTCCTGGTAACCTTCTTTTCTTCCACTTGCTTCATGATGGCCTCCAGGATAAGCTGCTCCATCACCTTTCCTGGGATGGAGGTGAGGCTGACCGGCCTGTAGTTCCCTGGGTCCTCCTTCTTGCCCTTTTTGAAGATTGGAGTGACATTGGCCTTTCTCCAGTCCTCGGGCACCTCTCCTGTCCTCCAGGACCTCTCAAAGATGATGGAGAATGGCTCAGCAATGACATCCGCCAGCTCTCTCAGCACTCTTGCGTGCATTCCATTGGGGCCCATGGATTTGTGGATGTCCGGTTCACTTAAGCGATCCCTCACGCAGTCCTCCTCGACCAAGGGAAAGTCATCCTCTCTGTAGGCTTCTTCTCTTACCTCCGGGGCCTGGGATTCCTGAGGGCCAGTCTTAGCACTGAAGACTGAAGCAAAGAAGGCATTCAGTAGCTGTGCCTTCTCCGCATCCTCCGTCACCAGGACACCCGCCTCATTCAGCAGCGGCCCCACATTGTCCCTAGCCTTCCTTTTGCTGCTGATGTAGTTGAAGAAACCCTTCTTGTTGTTTTTGACATCCCTTGCCAGCTTCAATTCCAGGTGGGCCTTGGCCTTCCTTGTCGCATCGCTGCACTCTCTGACCACGTTTCTGTACTCTTCCCAAGTGGCCTGCCCCTCTTTCCAGATTCCATGGACCTTTCTCTTCCACCTGATCTCCGCTGATGATGGGCATCAGCCTGTCCTTGGGCACTGGTGCCTGGGTGTCTGGTTGCAGGTCTAAGAGCCAAATACCCAGCATGGGTGGACACAGGAGAATTGCCTCCAGAAGCACCACTGCTTCCAGAAGGGAGGAGGAGACATTCAGTCTGGACTCAGTCATCTCACCTGGAGAGCTCTACCCTCAGGTGAGATCAATCCCACTCTGTTCATGAAGCTGTATCTGCCATGTTGATGCCTCTTCTTTATGAAGTGCTCACATGGACTCCCTTCAGTGTCAGTCTGCAGAAAGAAGAGCTTTGAGAATGCGATTCATCTCCTCTGAAATGAAAATCCTAGCAAGTGCCCCTTGCAAGTGGCCTTTGGAAGTGGTAATGTCCTTGCAGAGAATGGAAAGAGAGCCTTGCTCCTCAGCCAGCCTTTCGCAGCTCTGCAGTTTGGGGACTTGGCCAATTACATCAAAGTGTTTCCACAACAAAGCCCAAAATGGGTAGGACGATGGACTGTTAAAAACTGATGGGTGTTTTTAGATGTGGAAATGCCCTGACACATCTAACATGAAGCATAGCAATATGCATATTTTTAATTAAAAATGCAAATGTACCTTCAGAAACTGCCTACAGGAATCTATATTGTAGAGAAAAGGATTAATGATATCTGGCCCACAGAATGTCAGGCTGGTTCTCAGAATGGCCAGCAGTGAGATGGCCAAAAAGCCTCCCAGCCAGAAGCTGAGCATCAGCCGAGCAAAGAGGACCCTGTTCATGAGGGAGCTGTATGTCAAGTGGTAGCGTATGGTCAATTAATGGTCACAGGCCACGACAAAGAGGAGAAAACACTCATTGGAGCCTAGGGAGAGAAGAAAGAACAGCTGAAGGATGCAGACACTGAGGGAGATGATCTGGCTCATCCCCAGCATGACTCCTGTCATTGGAGTTGTTTGGAACAACATCCATAATGTATCAGAACTCAGGAAAGAGGATATTACATGGGAAAAAGTACATTGCTGTTCATCCACATGAGGGGTATGACGGATGCACTGCGTACTGATGTCAGGGAGTACGTCACTGCAAATCCCACCACAAAGGAGACCTGGGAATGCCTCATACCTGGGAAGCCAAGAAGCAT
This sequence comes from Opisthocomus hoazin, assembly GCF_030867145.1. Taxonomy (NCBI): domain Eukaryota; kingdom Metazoa; phylum Chordata; class Aves; order Opisthocomiformes; family Opisthocomidae; genus Opisthocomus; species Opisthocomus hoazin. The sequence goes on along the minus strand of NC_134439.1, from coordinate 7,768,077 downwards.
GAATTCTTCCACACTTGTCCCATTTGCAACATGCCCTTAAGTGTTGATGTTTATCTGCAAAGACAGGAAAGTTTCTGTGAGAGCTTGCATACCTGTGCTGGTCCTTCAGATGCTGCTAGTAGTGAAACAAAGCGGTCATCCCTGAAAAAGTAGTTGGTGCAGAGCACAGAAAAACAACATCGACCCTAAGTTAAAATTGCCAGGGACATCCTTTGCTTCAGAAGCATGTTTGGACCCTGAAGGTCAGGCCTAAACCATCAAATGAACATGCCAAATAATTTATCAGATCAAGTGCAGGCATCTCCTTTAGAACATGGTGAATGTAATTGATTCCGTGAGCTGAAGATCCCATGTAGGAAACTGGATGGCAGACTGAAGATGTCCGGCTACATGAAAGGCTGTTGCAGAGGAAGGGAAGCATAGCTGCACTCTTCAAGGCAGGAAATATTGAATTGCCATCTCAGCAAGTGAGACTGAGGGAACAGAAACCTGTCATGACAATGTGGCACCGAAAGAGATTTTCCCACCTCTATAGTTGATCACAGGGGTCCTGCACAGGCAGGACACAGGAACTACCACAAAACTACAAATGAAATGCAAGGAGAAAATTTATTTTCATTACCATGCCAACCTTTTGGACCCTCTACCTTCGGTATCCCTGAAGCACCACTCAGGCGGAGGCACACAGCCAAGCACACAGGCACCACAGAGATTGATCCATGCTAGATGATGAATGAACCTGCTGGTTTTGCCCGTTTATCGAGGATTCATGCAGGAGTAGTTTACTACTGTGCTTTGACCTTTCCCACAGCAGGGCAAGAATTCACCGCATGTTCAGTAGGGTGCCTCTATGTCGTCACAGGCCTATGTTATCTAAACACAGGTGTTCTACTTGTCCCACACATAAGGCTAAACAGAAATTAGTACAACACATGTGTTTTTCTGTGCCCCAGCTGCAAGTCACTTGAGTGTGTTTACTTTATTCCTCACCAATCTTCTCTTCTTTTCCCACAGTTTCCACCTGAGACGACAGCAGCACAGGGCAGCAGGCTAGAATGACAGTCATTACTCAGGGACTCGTGATGTTGTATATTCGCTTTCTTCCAAGTCTCAGCACAGGAAGCTTGAACTCTACCAATGTCTGCTGCTCAGCGTAGCTCCTAGGGGAAAGACTCACCTCTTTGTAATTTTGCCGTGTCAGAGTCAATGGAAAGAATTCTGCTGACCAAGCTGAAAGATGTAGGATGAAGTACTCTGATCTTAGCTCTTCAGCTTGCCACCCTTCTTTGGGCAAAGAGAAGTCCCTTGGCAGAGAGACTTGTCTCATCTTGCCTAATATACAGGGCTAAGAGCGCTCTAGAAGTGCCAGGTTGTCTCTGAGGACTAAGGCAGGAGTCTAGCAAGTAGTTTTGATGGACGTTGCACATCTCAGCTTGGGCAGAAATACCGCTGCCTCAGCGAGTGAAGGCAAAATTCTCTTAGCTGAATCGCATCCAAGGTAGCTCTGCTGAGAAGTCAGCTGAGCTGAGGGGTTTCATCTCTGCCTTGCCTGCAGACAAAGGAGGATTCTTGGTCAGCTCTCTAAGGCACAACCGATCTCATCCTCAGGTGGGTATCTAAGACAGATGCAGCTGAACCATCATCTGAAGGATCTCTTTGCCTCCTTTCTTCCTCCTTGGGAATTTACATACCAGAAATCTCATGTGGCACAAGAGCAGAGAAACTACCCTTAATCTGGCTCTCCTGAAACATGCAAGACATTGGAAGTCTATGCTAGGAGTCTTGGGCAGGCTTCACTTACCAGCTTAGCCAGTGGAAATGATCCAAATGACATCTCTTCATGTAGCATCCTCCAGAAGCTGCCATGGTTCCGTTGACTGAGGGAGACCACTGGCAAGAGGTTGATTTATCGAAGGAGCTCTGGACGCTGCAGTGTCAGGAGAAGTGTTGATGAACAGCTCTCACCTTGCTGACTCACTTCAAGGATGTCAGTGTTATGAGTTTGCGTGGCAAGGTTTTGGTAGCGGGGAGGCTATAGGGGTGGCTTCTGTGAGAAGCTGTGAGAAGTTTCCCCCATGTCTGACAAAGCCAGTGCCAGCCGGCTCTAAGATGGACCTGCCACTAGCCAAGGCCAAGCCAATCAGCAATGGTGGTGGCACCTCTGTGATAACATGTTAAAGAAGGAGAAGAAAAAAACTGCGGTGAGACAGCAGTTGAAAGAGAGGAGTGAGACGATGTGCAAGAAACAACTCTGCAGATACCAAGGTCAGTGAAGGAGGAGGGGGGAGGAGGTGCTCGAGCCTCCGGAGCAGAGACCCTTCCCTTGCAACTCGTGATGAAGACCATGGTGAGGCAGGTTGTACCCCTGCAGTCCGTGGAGGTCCACGATGGAGCAGATATCCACCTGTAGCCTGTGGAAGGCACCCCATGCCGGAGCAGTTGGATGCCTGAAGGAAGCTGTGACCCCGCAGGGAGCCCGTACTGGAGCAGGCTCCTGCCAGGACATGTGGACCCGTGAAGAGAGGAGCCCACACTGGAGCAGGTTTGCTGGCAGGGCTGGTGACCACCTGGGGACCCACGCTGGAGCAGCCTGTTCTTGAAGGACTGCACCCCGTGGGAAGGACCCATGCTGGGGCAATTTGTGAAGAGCTTCAGCCCGTGGGAAGGACTCACACTGGAGAAGTTTGTGGAGAACTGTCTCCCATGAGAGGGACCTCACGCTGGAGCAGGGAAAGAGTCTACCCCTGAGGAGGAAGGAGTGGCAGAGACAACGTGTGATGAACTGACCATAACCCCCATTCCCCATCCCCCTGTGCCGCTCGGGGGGAGGAGGTAGAGAAACGGGAGTGAAGCTGAGCCCAGGAAGAAGGGAGGGGTGGGGGGGAAGGTGTTTTAAGATCTGGTTTTATTTTTCACCATCCTCCTCTGATTTGATTGGTGATGAGTTAAACTCCTTTTTCTCCCCTAGTTCAGTCTGTTTTGTCTATGATTGCAATTGGTGAGTGATCTCTCCCTGTCCTTATCTTGACCCTCAAGCCTTTCATCATATTTCCTCTGCCCTGTCCAGCTGAGGAGGGGGAGTGATAGAGCGGTTTTGGTGGGCACCTGGCATTTATCCAGGCCAAACCAAACCAGTCAGTCACTTTCTGCCTGCTATTTCTCTGTCCTTGAGTACCTTGGACATGGATATGGGGTTTAACCATGGGATGGGGGTGCTTGGAAGCCTAAGTAGATGTAGTCTTCTTGCTCAGTGAGGATGGGGACATAGCGACAAATGACAGGAAAAAGGGTGATGTTCTTGATGCCTATTAATCCTCAGTTTTTACTGGTATGGATTTTCCTCAGGCCTACCACACCCCTGAGCCTCCTTGCAGAACCTCTGGGAATGAGGCAGCACCCACAGCACAAGAAGAAAGAACCAAGGAGCTCTTTCTTACCATTTTGACATACACAAGTTTGTGGGATGACTTGGGATGCATCCTAGGGTGCTCAGGGAGCAACTGCACAGGCTCTCATCAATCCCTGCTAAGAACATGGAGCAAAGACTCTCAGAAGCCTTTTCCAAACTCTTGAAAGGCAAGAAGTGTGTTGGGAGCAGCTGACATGGGTTTACTGAGGGCCAATCATGCTTCACCAGCCTCATTGCTTTCTATGAGGAGGTGACTGGCACTGTGAGGAAGGGGAGGGGTGTACCTTGACTTGAGCAAGACCTTTGACATACCCTCATATTGTCCAAAACTGGTTCTGTTATCTGGTCTGCGATGAGCCAAAATACACACAAGGACAGAGATGCTGATTTTATTACGACGTTACAGAAGTTTGGGTGCTAGGTGGCTTTTCCACAAAGCTAGCACACTCAAGCTTCTGAATTAATAGTTCTTTATACACAAAGCATTAGCATATTCAAGTTCCTCATACATAAGCATTGTTATTCTGTTAAATGATTGTTTAATGTGTCTTTGTCCAGCATGTAAATTAGTACACATGCTTAGCTGTTCTTCTTCAACTTCATCATTTGTGTTGGTGATATAATTGGGGTAGGTGGTCTGTGAGTCGGTGGTCGCGATCTCCCCCTGGCAGAATTACCTTTCCCCTAGTGGCCTGTTTCTTTTGGCAAGTCTAAGCATTTCTTCATGGTTTACTAGTTGGGCTAGTAATACACCAGTTAAACTCATGCTCTTGACAGCCACCTCCCACTTACAAGACAAAGGTACGTTGTTTAGATGAGATTAATTTCTTGTCTGGCTTTAAACCAGCAAGGGTAGGGCTATACAATGGCCATCTCTAGCAGCAGTGTCTCAGGATAAATTAGTTTAGATAATGATTTCCTCCCTTTCAGACTTCTTGAAATCCTGTCTTTTGACGAGTCTCACATCTGTTTTGTACAACTAACACGTAGGATTGAGATATTTGTCTAGTGATTAGACTTTTTAAACATCCAAACATGACACAAACAATTATTGGAATTATTAATTAAATTCTGTAATGGATCCAGGAGTCTACTCCTTCTGCTTTTACTGTGGTGTAAGTTTCTTTCCAAGTTTGAATGTATCTGTCTCCTGGCTGAAAAGACTGGACCAGAGTATTCAACAGCAACTGTGTCCTCTCATTTAAGTACCTATGTATCAAAGATAAAATCTGCGAAACAAAGATTAAATACTCTTTAACTGTTGCCTATCCTCTAATATACATTTAATCCTCTTTTGTTGCGAGTGCGTTAGTAGGATATGGTTTTCCATACATTCTCTCAAAAGGGCTTACTCTTTCTCTGATTCTTGGGGTTACCCTAACTCTCAATAAGGCCAAAGGTAGGGCTTCTACTCATTTGAGGTGATCTTCCTGACAGACTTGTGAAATCTGCTTCTGAAGAGTCTGATTCATTTGCTCTACTTCTCCACTGGTCTGAGGTCTCCATGGGACGTGGAGACCCTAATTAGTTTTCAAAATTTCGGATACCCTCTGTACTACTTCTGCTGGGAAATAAGGTCCATTGTCAGAAGGTATTCCTTCTGCAATAACAAATCTTGCTATTATTTCTTTTAACATTACTTTAATTACTTCTCTTGTCTTATTGGTGTGACAGGGAAAACTTCAGGCCAAACACAAGTACAGGCTGGGTGGGGAGTGGCTCAAGAGCAGCCCTGAGGAGAAAGACTTGAGGGTACTGGTGGACGGGAAGCTCAACATGAGCCAGCAATGTACGCTTACAGCCCAGAAAGCCAACCGTATCCTGGGCCGCATCAAGAGAAGCATGGCCAGCAGGGCGAGGGAGGCGATTCTGCCCCTTTACTCGGCTCTCGTGAGAGCCCTCCTAGAGTACTGCATCCAGCTCTGGAGCCCCAAACATAAGAAGGACATGGATGTGTATGAGCGGGTCCAGAGGAGGGCCACGAAGATGATCAGAGGACTGGAGTACCTCTCCTATGAGGACAGGCTGAGGGAGTTGGGGCTGTTCAGCCTGGAGAAGAGAAGGCTCTGGGGTGACCTTAGAGCAGCCTTCGAGTACCTGAAAGGGGCCTACAAGAAGGAGAGGGGCTTTTCACAACAGTCTATAGTGATAGGACAAGGGGGAAAGTCGGTAAACTAAAAGAGGGCAGATGTAGATTAGATATTAGGAGGAAATTCTTCCCCATGAGGGTGGTGAAACACTGGAACAGGTTGCCCAGAGAAGCTGTGGATGCCCCCTCCCTGGAAGTGTTGAAGGCCAGGTTGCATGGAGCTCTGAGCAACCTGGTCTAGTGGAAGATGTTGCTGCTCATGGCAGGAGGGTTGGAACCAGATGATCTTTAAGGTCCCTTCCAACACTTACCATTCTGTGATTCTACGATTCTATGAACTAGAAGAAGTATCTACCAGGACTAAAAAATATTTATACTGGGTTGTCCTGTGTTTGGCCAGGACTGGGTTAATTTTCACCGGAATCCAGGAAGGAGCACAGGTGGGCTAGCTGACCCAACCTGGCCAAACAGAGCAGGGTTTTCCATGCCATGTGCCGTCATGCTGGGTTCCGGTGAGCTGGAGTGGCGGGAACTCACTTGCGGCTCGGGAGCGCGCGGCGGCAGTCTGGGAGAGAGCAGCTCTGTTCTACGGGCTCTGTTCTGCGGGTTTGTTTTGTGTTATCTCTTTATCTGTATCGTTCTTGTTCCTGTTCCCTTTGTTTGCTGTTCTGTTAAACTGCCCTTATCCCAACCCACCAGTTTTCTGCCTGTTTCTTTCCATTCTGCTCCGCACCCCGGCGGGGGGAGTGGCGGCTGCGTTGGCGCTTTTGTTGCCAGCCGCAGCCAAACCATAACATGGGTACCTCTAGGGAACTCTGAAAACTCTATTTGCCAGTACCGCCCGGGTGTTATTCCTTGTTTTAAATTTCCTCCTTTTGTTTTCTTTTCTACTTTTGGGTTGTTCTGGGTTTTTTTGCATCTGAATCTGCTCTTTATTTTTCTTTGATTATGTCACTATTCCCTTTTTGTTGAGTTCTCGGTATGAGGTGAAGTTAATGGGGGACCAGCAAAACCACCACCATGGACTTCCGGAGGACAGACTTTGGCCTGTTCAGGACGCTGGTTGAGAGGGTCCCCTGGGAGAAAGTCCTGAAGGGCAAAGGGGTCCGGGAATGCTGGACATTCTTCAAGGAGGAAGTTACAGCCACAGGAGCAGGCTGTTCCCATGTGCCGAGAGACGAACGGGTGGGGAAGACGACCGGCCTGGCTGAACAGTCAGTTTTTCTGGGACTCAGAAAAAAAAGGAGGGTCTACCACTTTTGGAAGAAAGGGTGGGCGACTCAAGAGGAGTACAGGGGTCTCGTTAGGTCTTGCAGAGGGGAAATTAGAAAGGCAAAAGGCCAGCTAGAACTCAGGCTGGCCACTGTTGTAGGGGACAACAAAGAATGTTTTTACAAATGCATTAACAAGGAAAAGAGGGCCCAGGAGAAACTCAGTCCCTGATTGGATACGCAGGGGAATATTGCCACCAAGGATGAGGAAAAGGCTGAGGTACTTCATGTCTTCTTCGCCTCAGTCTTTAATAGTCACACTGGTTATCCCCAGGGTAGTCAGCCCCCAGTGCTGTAAGATAGGGAAGGAGACTGGAACGAACCTCCCATAATCCAGGAGGAAGCAGTTAATGACCTGCTATGCCCCCTGGACGCTTACAAGCCTATGGGGCCGGATGGGATACACCCAAGAGTACTAAGGGAGCTGGCAGAGGAGCTGAGCAAGCCACTCTCCATCATTTATCAGCAGTCATGGCTAACACGGGAGGTCCCTAATGAGTGGAGAATCACCAGTGTGACACACATCTACAAGAAGGGCCTTAAGGAGGATTCTGGGAACTACAGGCTGTCAGCCTGACCTTGGTGCCGGGCAAGATTATGGAGCAATTCATCCTGAGTGCGCTCATGGGGCATGTGAAGGACAACCAGTGCATCAGGCCCAGCCAGCATGGGTTCATGAAAGGCAGGTCCTGCTTGACCAACCTAATCTCCTTCTATGACCCAGTGACCCATCTAGTGGATGAGGGAAAGGCTGTGGATGTTGTCTACCTGGACTTTAGGAAGGCCTTTGAGACTGTTCCCCACAGCATCCTCCTGGAGAAACTGGCTGCTCATGGTTTGAATGGGTGTACTCATCGCTGGATAAAGAACTAGCTAAATGGCTGAGCCCAGAGAGTGGTGGTGAATGGTGAATCCAGCTGGCAGCTGATCACGAGTGGTGTTCTTCAGGGCTCAGTTTTCGGTCTGGTCTTGTTTAACATCTTTATCAAAGATCTGGATGAAAGGATTGAGTGCTCCATCAGGAATTTTGCAGATGACACCAACTTGGGTCGAAGCGTCGATCTGTTTGAGGGTAGGAAGATTCTGCAGAGAGATCTGGACAGTCTGGATCGATGGGCCGAGGCCAACTGTATGAGTTTCAACAAGACTAAATGCCGGGTCCTGCACTTCGGTAACCCCATGCAATGCTACAGGCTTGGGGAAGAGTGGCAGGAAAGCTGCCTGGCGGAAAAAGATCTTGGGTGTTGTGCAGCCTGCTGTAGGTGACCCTGCTTCGGCAGGGGGATTGGACTAGGTGACCCACAGATATTCCCCGAACATTCTGTGATTCTGTGATTCTGTGTTGGTTGACAGCTGGCTGAACATGAGCCGGTAGCGTGCCCAGGTGGCCAAGAAGGCCAAAGGCATCCTGGCTTGTATCAGGAATGGTGTGGCCAGCAGGAGGAGGGAGGTGACCATGCCCCTGTACTCGGCACTGGTGAGGCCGCACCTCGAATACTGTGTTCAGTTTTGGGCCCCTCACTACAAGAAGGACATTGAGGGGCTGGTGAGGGGTCTAGAGAACAAGTCTTACGAGGAGCAGCTGAGGGAGCTGGGGCTGTTTAGTGTGGAGAAGAGGAGGCTGAGGGGGGACCTTATTGCTCTCCACAACTACCTGAAAGGAGATTGAGTGAGGCAGGTGTTGGTCTCTTCTCCCAACTAACTAGCAATAGGACGAGAGGCAATGGCCTCAAGTTGGGTCAAGGGAGGTTTAAATTAGATACTAGTAAAAATGTCTTTACTGAAAGAGCGGTCAGGCATTGGAACAGGCTGCCCAGGGCAGTGGTAGAGTCACCATGCCTGGAGGTGTTCAAAAAACTTGTAGATATGGCGCTTCAGGATATGGATTAGTAGGCATGGTGGTGTTGGGTGGATGGATGGACTTGATGATCATAGAGGACTTTTCCAGCCTTAATGATTCTATGAATTTATGGCTACTATGAGTTTCTCCAGCATTTCCTCGCATAATATTTCATAAAAAACAGATGGGTGTTTGTTGTCTGCCTATAGTATTTCATACAACTTTGCCCAATCCTGTGGTTTCTGGATTTCGTGTTGGATACCATTTAGAATAAATTTTTGGTATTCTTTATTTTCTTTTTTATTTATGCAACCTGGGATCCTATCTTGGGAGATAGGTATCAGACAGTGTCTCAGGACAACTTAGTTCAGGTAACGACAGCATAAACAACATTTCCCTGTGCCTCCTCGACCTCCTGCTGGGTAGGTGCAGTCAGCAGGTTGTTGCCAGCAGAAGGGGACAGCTCACACCTTGGGGACAGGCTGCACTCCTCCCAGTGCTGCTCCACACTCCCCTGGGAAGGCAGGGGGCTGTGCCCGTACCCCTGAGGCAGCACAGCAAATGCACAAGAGCAGCCTCTGGCTGCGCTGGCAGGGTGATGCTATGGGGAGCAACTGCAGCCCCATGAGGATGGCTGTGCCCAAAAAGCCGGTAACCCATGGTGCTATGCCAGGACCCAGCCCCTTTCTTTATATGCCGGCCAGGGTTCTTGAAAGACAAATGTGGCTGCTGAACAGCCGTAGCTTCTAATGACATTCTGCTTTTTGGAGAGGTGTCAGCATGCCCTGGGAGGACAGCCAGTCCTGCTCTGAGGCTGCAGTCCTGGAGGGAGCGGCCTGCACATGGTGGGGGCACAATCCTCCCCACTACGACCTGAGCAGATATGGAATGAAGATTTTCCCCCGCTGCGTATCAACAGTCTTTCCTGCTGATGGATCATGCTCTGTGATACATACCAGGGCAGTCCCTGAGCCCACCCCAAGCTGTAAGCAGCAGGTATCCTCCTGGGTGCAAGGTTAGAAAGACTTTGAGACAATTTTTGGCTGCATCCTCACCCTGATTTTGTTAACATTGATCACTGTCTTCTTGGGCAGGTTTCCATGAATTAGGGTTACCTCTGCCCTGGAATGCAGCAGAGCCACAACCTGTTGCTTGTTATGCTGGCTCCACAGTGTTACCAGCAGAAGGCGGGACTTCTTTCCCTGGGCTTGTTCTCAGGGAATAGGGCTGCCATCTCCATGTGCACCCTGCTCCATGCCCCCACCCCACCTTTTGCTGCCCAGATCCCTTTGAGCTGCTACACCTGCATCTTACACAGGGCCCCTGGTTCAGCTCCAATCAGGGCACAGCACACCACACAGATCCTGCCCATTAAACGATTGCCCTGATTTGATCAATAAAACCTTCAGACAATTGTCATCAGATAAAAGAGCTCTATACATAATTTCTGCTGTTAAACAGAAAGGATGTCCACATGAGAACTTCTTACTGCCCTTTTAGCTATAGGCAAGGACAGACAGGTACTGTAATTACTGGTACGGAGCAGGAGCTGCCTCCAGGCTCACTGGTTACAATCAACTGGCTGAGTTGGTCGTCTGTCCAAAGAGTCTGTTCAGCACAACGTGGCCCTGAAGGCCAAGCTCTGCATATAGCACAGCAGAGGCCAGGGCCTCCTCAGCTTATCTGTTACATGGGTCACTAATACCCTGATGTACGGTGATATTTGTGTGAGAGTCATGGCACCCTGCCCATTATTTCCTGCCTGTGAACAAATACCAGCTCTCGAACCTGCTCAGAGCAGGTTTTGCATCCTTCTTTCTTCGGGTGTAAATCGAGGCGCTGAGCAGCGGAGTAAGAACAGTGTAAATAATAGCCACTCCTCTGCCTAGTGACCCTTTGGAGGAGGCTCCCATGAAGGTGAAGACACCTGGGCAATAGAAAGAGGCCACAGAAATGACATGGGACACACAGCTTGAGACAGCTCAGTGCCTGCCTTCTGAAATTGGAGTCACAGCATCATTCAAATCACCATTAGGAAAAAAACATCCTCTGCAAGAATGCGCTTCATTTGGAGTGTAAAACTTGCATGGGTCCTGTACCCCTTTCCTACCTTTCCAAGATCTCCTCAGTTGTGCAGCCAGACTAGAGGTCATGCCAAGAGCCAATAGCAGTACTCTGGCAGTGCTTTGGCAAAAGGGCTTACTCATCTGTCAGATGAAATGCCATCCTCTTCAAGAAGGACAACTGCAGATGGTATCATCATTGCAAAGGACCTGAGGGACCTTCTGCTTGTTACGAGGTTTAGTGCAGTAGGGTTAGGAAGTCCAGCTGTGCTGCTGTTGATGGTGGTTAGTAATAGCACTGTGAGGGAAAAAGGATTTCAGACATGCAAGAGAAAAGCCCTATAAAGCTTTTGGCCTTCAGTCATTCTGAGATATGCTTCATGAGCCATAATTCCCTGTCGTAGCTTAACCTAGCAACTAGCAACCAGGACCAGACAACCCTCTGGGCTGGGGATGAGGATGGGATGGGGAGGAGAACGAACAAAAGGTAAAATTCGTGTGTTGAGATGAAGACAGTTTAATAAGACAACAAAGGCAATATTAATACTAATATACATAATAATAATAATGATGCAATACAAGCGGTACAGAATATGATTTTTTCTCACCATCTGATGTCTGTGTAGCCAGTCCCTGAACAACAATCATGGAACCCACAGATTTCCTGGAGCCCATAAATTTAGCGGAATTCACCAAACTCATGAACTTCAGCAACCTTGTCAAACTCACGGAACCAAAAAGGCCAAATTCATGGAACCAAAAAGATCAAACTCCCGGAAAAGACTGAACTCCCGGAAAAGACCGTATTCCTGCCCCCCCAAAAAAACTCCCATTAATAAATTGAGAATGGCATCTATGGTATGGAAAATTTCCATTGGCCAGCTTGGGGTAACTGTCTGGCTGTGCTCCCTCCCAGCTCCTGCACTTCTGATTGTTAGCTGGATATAGGAAACTGAAAAAAGTTCATGATTACTTAGCAAGAAAGAAAATCATCAGTGCTATCCACTTTCTTCTCCTACTCCATGCAAAACAGAGTAGCTACTGAGAGCAAAATAACTCCATCCCTGCCAGAATGAGGACATTCCCTCTTGATGGAGGACTTACTTGTGGGGATTTCCATCCTTCCACTTTCACTCTTTCCACTCTTTCACTGTCTGCATTTCTGTGCTGACTGCCCTCAGTTCCCACAAACTTAGCTCTGATGTCAAGCCTCAACTCATTCAGTGTCATGGGCAAATATTCCCTGCTACTACTGCCGATGTCTGCTGGCCATGGCCCCGCAAGTGGGTCTTGGAGAGGAGAGAAAGGGGGAGTAATAGCTGTCCCCCATCCCAAGGGCTCTTCCTTCCGTTGTTACTCTTGCATTCTGCAGAGAAAATCATCCTCCAGAGCCCCACACTCACCTCCTGTCACCCCAGCGCAGCTCCAGCCATAGCAAGAGGAACACCCTTCCTCTGGAGCTCATGGGGATGCTGAGCCTGCAGGGCTTCGTCCCTTTCTGGGCATTTGTCGGCAGAGGCACAACAAGGCAAGACCTGATGGTCACTGGCACCACAGCACCCCTGGATGTCCTCCTCATCTCCAAGGGTTGGTGCCCAAAGGAGGAGCCACCGCAGGGTGTCCAAAACCTCTGTGAATGCAGAATGGTCTCCTTGTGCCCTCACCCCCTTCCACCCCAGAGCAACACCCTTCTCCTTTGGCAGTGGTGAGTGTCTACAGAGGGAAGGAACACATGGAGACCACGTTTGAATACAGCACAACTTTAATGAGTCAAAAGAGGGAAAAAAAATACTTCATTGGAAGCCAGTGGGGCAGGGAGCCCCAGAGGAAGCCAAGAGTCTGTGGGCCTTGGCCGTGGAGATGTTCCTGCATGATGCCCGTCTGCCTGACCCGTAGAGGGAGACGAGATCAATAGTTCCCACCAGGCTGGCCTTGGAGGAAAGTTATTGCCAATGGGAATCAAAGGAAACAATGAAACAGGAGAGAAAGGCGAAGCCATTCAGCTACACAGAAAACACCCTCAAAATCCAGATCCTTAGCAGAGCACCATGTTCTGAGTTCCTGGAGGAGTCTCCTCTGGGGCACTCCCAGCATCTTTATCAGGCAAGGTACCTTCTGCCAGAGTAGCGGCTGGAAATGCCAGAGAGATCACAGCACCCAGAGGTGATGGGCACTCCATCACAGCTGAGGATGCTGCCAACAGCAGCAGAGGTGGAGGAGCCCACAACAGTGTTCTGTGGGTAGGAGCTGAGGATGGGGCCGGGCAGGGTCACCACCACAGCAGGAGGCTCGATGACGACGGTGGAGTTCTGGCACTGCCTGACACAGGGCTCATTGCAGCTGTTGGCCAGTGGGGTTGGGCCGCAGGGCCGGCATGGCAGGCATGGGTTGTAGCAGGACATGTCTCTGGTCTGGAGGTACAGCTGTGAGAGAAGAGAGAGAGGAAATAGAGCACAGGGGTGTATGAGGAGCAGCCTGGTTATCCTGTCACAAAGGAACCAAGGTCGCTACTGAGTGGGGTGTCGGAGGCTCAGCCAGGAGCCACAGAGTCTTCATCACCCTAAAAAGAGCAGCATGGCCGAGTGAGGCTCTTTTCTAATTCATAAACCAAAAGCCCCCCTCAGCCACATTCCAGCCTCTCTCTATGCAGAACTTTTCCCCACTGCCCTCTGTCATGAGAAGAAGATCCAAAACACACGAAGGGACATAGCCACTATCAGCTGGGAGGTCCATTGAGGAGAGATCTCAGTTTGGAAGAGAAGGGGCTTCAGACTCACCTCGGTCCCAAGCAGAAGGAGCCAAGAGAAGTGGGTGAGAGAGCCGAGACTTGGGCTGACTTTTATACCTGCCCTTTCTTGCTGCAGGACCAGAGGCTCCCTTTGCAGAGGTAACAATTTTCTGACAAGTTCATCTTGCATGCAGACCATCACAGGTAATGATATGGGCTGTGCTTTTGTTTCCAACACTGCTGCCTTGTCATTTCCAGGTTTGTGCCATGCCCATTCTCCAATGAAGGCTTCTTTCAAGCACTGGGATGAAAGGTGCCAGGATTTCTAGGGCAGGAATGCAGCAGTGCTGGCAGCAGACTCAGCTCCGGTGCTGGAGGGGTCCACAGCAGGGAACTGACATTAAACATAAACACTCTGTTGGGGCAGTTTCAAGTGTTGTTCTTTTTCCTATATGTCTAGCAATCCACCACGGGCCACTTTGCTGGGGGATTGCCCTGTCCTCATCTTTCCCTCCCTTCTCAGCTCACCCCAGTTTTCCCCTGTTGTTGTCTCCCTGCGTGTGTGCGTTGTACTCCTAGGATCTGACCACACCCTGCCTAACACTCCCCCATTACTGCGGGTCCTCAGTAGTGTACAAATATCTTTATGTTCCTCTGTGTGTTCTTGTCTTTTGTGTACTTGTAAGCAGCCAGGTTAGGGCGGATGCATGTTGGAGCACACATTTGTGTATATTTCCGTGCTGGTGTGGCTGAGCCTCTGTGTGTGTGTGTGCCCTTGAGTGTCACTCATCAAGAGGGAATGTTCTGCTCATGGTAGGGATAGTCTCCGCTGCTCACTCCAGCAGCAACACAGAGCAGCAGATTCCCAGGGTCAGCAGGAGACTGAGTGTAGCTGACAGGCGATGGCGTCATACTGTTAGAGATCTGCCCAAGGAAGAGGCACTCACATGCAGCCTGTGTCTGCTGAGCCCTCCTTTTCCTGCCCATCCAGGTAAACCAAAGAACTGATAACTGCTTTGGACTTGAGCCCACCTAGATCTTCATGCCATGCATTGGAATCTCAGTCGGAGTGCCCAGCACCTCCCTCTGAGAGGCAAAGGACACTGGATCCAAGACCACATTCTCTAAAGCCTGCTGTTCTCTCACAGGCAAGTCCAGTCTAGACCCTCTTTCTGACAAGGGCCGTGCACAGTGGGTAAATTTTCTAAGCCCATCTCCCCTCCTGAAGATCTCTCAGCCTGAAGCTCAAGTCCAGCTTGCAGGCAGTGCAGCTGAGGACTTCTCCTTAGTGACCTTGGTGAGATCAGTGCCAGGGAGCTCCTCTGGGAGAGGTCAGACAGGGCTGACTCCTCTGTCCAGGGATCCAGTTTTGAGCAGAGGCTCTAGAGTAGCCGAGGCCACATCCCATTGCTTGCTCAGGAGGTAACAGGCACTGTGGGGAAGGCAAGGGCAGGGGAGGTGTGTACGTGTGTGAACATGAGAGAGCAGCGTGTCATTGCAGCAAAGAGGACACATGGCATCCTGAGCTGTGTTAGCCAAAATGTTGCCAGCAGGCCTGGGAAAGTGACCCTGACCTTCTGCCCCATCTGAGACCTTCTGAAGACATTGACGTACTGGAGCAAGTCCAGCAAAGGTCACCAAGTCAATCAGGGGGGTGACAAACATGACATATGAGGAGAGTCTGAGAGTAGTGGGCCACTCATCTTGGAGAAGAGATGTCATCAGGGTCAAGGCCCTGCCGCTGCACAAGTTGAACCTGGGTCTGTGCAGGCGCATTCTTGCTGGCGGACGGCGAGAGTCCATTTCCCAGGAGACCAAGTCGTGGCCGGGCAGAGCCAGCGAGCACTGCGAGGCCGGGCGAGAGCCCGAGCGGCGCCGGCGCCGGGCTGAGCCCCGGGGCGGAGCTGGCGGCGGCGGCGAGGGGAGGAGGCGGCGGAGAGGAGGCGGCGCGGGCGGAGCAGAGAGCGGGGGCTGGCGGGGGGCAGCGAGGCGCGGGCGGCGGAGCGGCGGGATGCGGCGGTGCCGGGGCGCGGGGCTGGCGGGGCTGGCCGCGGTGCTGCTGGGTGCGCGGGGCTGGCGGCGGTGGGCGGGGGCCGGGGGCTGTGCCCGGGCTGCTCCCCAGGGAGCCCAGCACGAACTCTTCCCTCTCCTTCTTCGGGGTGTCTTTCCCCGTCCCTGCCCCTCTGCCAGCTCTCCTCCCCCTTCCCAAGCCCTCCGAGTCCCCTCTTCTTGTTCTCCCCATTCCACCTCTCCTTCTCCTGTGCATTCGGCAGGTATTGCCCTGAATACAGCCCTGTGTCTTTCACTGGGACACTCATCCTACCGTGCATTCAGCATTTATTCTTCTGAATTCAACACTCCATCCTTCACTGCAGCACACTCCCCTCTCTTGTCTCCTCTCTCTCCCTCCCTTCACCCATCCAGCCCTCCCTCCCTCCACTCTCTACCTGACTTTCATTCTATCTCTGCCTGCATCAATTTTCAGTTCCCCCCCAGCTTTCTCCCCTCTCTCCACACACCCACACCGGGATCACTCTCCATGCCCCTCGACTGGCACATGTCCTCATCCATTCCAGTCTGTCTCACCTCCACTGTTCCTGACTACTTCTCTGGGAAAAAAGACATCAGAATTGGGCAGTCTTTCATGATCTTTGGCCTTTCCTTCTGCTTTCTCGGCAGTGGCTGTGGCCAGAGCCCAGGTGCAGCAGGAGCCATTGGCAGAGACCACCGAAGGCACCAACATCAGCATCAACTGCTCGCACCCCAACATTCAAGGCAGCGGGAATGTTCAGTGGTACCGTCAGCTTTCAGACCGGGCACCGTATCATATTGTAACAGGTTTCACTGGAGATAAACCAGTGCCGGACCCTCCGGGGCGGCTGTCGGTGGCGGCAGACCGCCGGTCCAGCGCCCTGTGGCTCGCCCGGCCCCGGCGCGGGGACGCGGCGGTGTATTACTGCGCCGTGGGAGACACGGGGAGAGGAGCCGGGGCTGCGGCCGGGCACGAACCGGCGCGGGCGGGGCCGGGCGTGTGTGTCGGGGATGGTGGGCACTCGAAGCCGGGCCCGCCAGGGGGCGCTGCCGCTCTGCCCGCCGGTTTCCCCGCCCTGTCGGCCCCGGTCCCCAGGGATCCGAAGGGCAAGATCCTCCTTCTGAAAGGGGCCAGTGTCAGTGGCTCCGGAGGTGGCTGACCCTGACTGTAGGGCAGTGCATGTTTGAACCTGGATGCCAGGGGCTTGCTTTCAGACCCTCAGGCTCAGTGTTAGGAAATTCCTGGCAGCCCATGACTGATTGGGTACATCAAGCACCGACCAGCCCCACCCACAGGCCCCTAAAGAGCATTTTGACAGAGATTTGCAGTGTTACTTGCTGTCTTAAGAAGTAAAGACTTCTACTGGATTTGCGTCAAGCCATCAGGTTACGTCCATGCCGTGATCCTGTGATGTAATGTTTTCTGTCCATTCCAGACATCAGTTTCTTCAGACATGGACTTAAATACTCCCATAGCACACTAAATGACAGTGCAGTCTTCTTATAACCAGTGCAGTAGCAGCTCCACTCTCCAGCAAAGTGCAAGCAGCACACACATGAGCCATTTCATTTACCTATTAACAACCTGTTCCTCTTGACCACTACTAATAACTGCAGGCACTTTCATCCTCTCTGGCAGCAGCTGGGGTTGTCTTGTCTCTAGATGGAGACATATTAAAATTAATTCCATTGTGTTTTTCCCCTCTTGAACTTCAGCCATAGCAGTTGATGTAAAGAGATGCTGTAGCTTTTCTTCTCCCATCTATTGGTGTGACAGTCAACCAAAATAAATGCAGACAATGAAAAGCTAAACTGAAGCAGAACCTTGCATGGGGCATCCATGGCCCATCGTTCCCTTGTTCTCTGTGGCAAGAGAGCACAGAACTCAGCCTTGTGTCAGCAGGTGTGTCATGTACACCACTGCCCCAGCTTCAGCTGCGATAGGGTTAGTTTTCACAAGAAGCTAGGAGGGGAGGGCAATCGCTGCCAGGGGAGGGTAATCGCTGCTCGGAGCTAGCTGGGCATTGGGCGGTGAGAAAATTGCACTGTGTGTTTCTTGCTTTCTGTATTCCTTTATCAGTAATGTCATTGTTCTTGTTCTCTTCCTTTGCTGTTCTGTTAAAGTGTCTTTACGCCAGCCCACAAGTTTTGCCTTTTTCTTGCCGGTCTCCTCCCCACCGCACCAGGAAGAGGAGCGATAGAGCGACTGCATGGTTCTTTGTTGCCAGCTGGGGCTAAGCAACAACATCCCACTGGATCATTGCCCTAATGTGTCACTGAGGACATTATACATTCCAGTGGGAGCTGGGCTTCTCCTCCTGCTCATCTGGTATTATGAACTGGTGCAAAGGTAGCTCCTCAAGCAAAACATCTCCATGAAAACTAGGACCTACTAGAGAGAGTCCAGCAGAGGTCTACGAAAAACATTAGGGCACGGGAGCATCTTTCTTATGAGAAAATACTGAGGGAGCTGGGCTTGTTTAGCCTGAAGAAGACTGAGAGGGGATCTCACAAATGCTTGGAAATATCTTAAGGGTGGGTATCAAGAGGATGTGGCTAAACTCTTTTCCGGGGTGCCCAGTGACAGGACAAGGGGCAACAAGCACAAACTGATGCATAGAAAGTTCCACCTGAACACGAGGAAGAACTTGCTTAACTTGAGGGTGATGGAGCACGGGAAGAAGCAGCCCAGAGATGTTGTGGATTCTCCTTCTCTGGAGATATTCAAACCCCGCCTGAAGGATGTCCTGTGCAGCCTGCTCTAGGTGAACCTGCTTTACCATGGGAGTTTGACTAGATGATCCCGAGAGGTCCCTTCCAAACCCCACCATTCTGTGATTCCTTGATTCTGTGATCCCTGCTTTAGAAGCCAGCGTTCTAGCTCCTTGGACTTTCTCCTTACAGCTAGCAGGGCGTATTTCAATCTCTATATAGGCTGAAAGCCTTTCCAAGTACACCAAATTGCATCTTCAACTGGGAAGCACTGAAACGGGTCTGAACCAACCAGGTGATGCGCTTGTGATCAGCGCCACGCCTGTAGTAGCCATCGGAACTTCTTCCTGTGGGAGAGGATGAGATTTTTCCTCAGAAAGATCCAATCCTCTCTCTGAATCTCTGTCCTTTTCATGGTAGTCTATTGGCAGTGTCGCACTTTGTTGTGCTTCTGAGGTTAGGTTGACTGACTATGCAGCCGTCTGCAAATATTGTTGAGCATGAGGTGTATATTTCTGCAAGCTGCCCAGGAGAAATTCGGTTGATACAGTTCTTCACCTTTTCTCTTGCACATCGGTTTGAGATTTCTCTAGGAAGATTGTGCTTGCTCTGGGATGATCAGATGGATTAGATTCCAAGGCTGAATCACCTAGGAAGACCTGCTTGCTGATGTGCTGGAGGTGGGGCTGAATCCGCTGGCATACGAGTCCTCTGACTCGGCCTCTGTTGATCCTGATCTGCTGCCTACTGCCACCACCTTGTGCATGTCAAAGAGGACCAAAGGGCTGGAAAACTTGTCCTGTGAGGAAAGAATGAAGGAGTTCAGTCTTTTCTTCCTGAAGAACAGAAAGCTCAGGGAGACCGCATCACAGTCATCCGCTACTTAAAGAGCAGCTGCAAAGAGAAAGGAGGCTCACTCATCACAAGAAGCCACATGGAGCAGATGAGGGGCAGTGACCAATTTCCATCAGCCAGGGACCGCAGTGCTGGGAAGGCCCTGGCCTGCATGTGAGGAGCAGTGGTGGTGTGATCAGAGCTCAGAGCACTTGGGGAGCCTGGGCAGCTTGGTATGGGCAAGGTCATTCGCAGCGTTTGTGCTACGCTTGGGTTGGTACCTGTCCTGTACCTTGGTGTTCCTGGGGCGCGACCGTTTCTCGACCTGTGGGGATACCTGTGAGGGTCACGCACACAGTGAGCAGGACCTGGAGATGCCTGGGTGCTGGCAACTGACTCCAGTGCTGGGACGGCAGGTCTCATCAAGGAGCAGGTGACGCCTTGAATTCTGGGCACAGCAAGAAGGTGCCCAGTGAGATGGAGAAAGATGGTGCCTCAGCCCCAAAACCATAGGCTGGAGGAGAATTGTGAGTGAAACTTCACGTGGTTTGGGGGGGACTGTGTGCCTGAGCCATTGATTTGAGCCCAGCTGGCCAAGGCCTTCTTTGGTCCAGCTGGTGCCCAAGAATACCAGGCAAAGCAAGAGGGCTGAGAATGGTCCAGCAGAGAGAGATGAGAGAAGCTGCTGAGCACAGAAAAGGGTCCCACTGTCACCACAATGTCCCAGTGGGAATGGAGGGGGTAACAGCTCTTGCACAGAGCCTTTCTGGAGTTGGTAGTGAGTCTGGCAGTGGTGGAGCCTGAGAAGCCCAGGCAAGCTGCCCCAGGCTTGGAGGAGACCAAGGACCAGAGAGCAGCCATGGGTGTCTGGGCACTGGGTACTCTCCTGGAGCTGCAGTGGCCCATGGGGCTGTTGGATTCACAAGGAGTGGTGACTCCATTGTGTGGCTGATACCAGTACCAGCTGGTGAATTGCCTCAGCCCTGCAAATCTGGAGAGCAGTTGGGCCCTGCCAGGCGCTCAGGGACTGTATGAGGTACCTATATCATTTGTCTGTGCTTTTGTGCTGTGGCCGTGGACCCGAGACGAGGCAATGGAAAGAAAGTCATGAGGGAGATGAGGCTGTGGGCTGTCGACAGCTATTATTGTCTCTAGATGCCCACTTCTGCCACCTTTTGGAGCCATTGTCTACCTGAGCCACCTCCTGCAGCACACCTCCATCCAGGCCTAGACGACATCCCTTCCTTACAAGCCAGACTGCTGCTGACCTCATCCCTTGGCATCCCGCAGCCATAGGCTCCTCACTCGAGGACAGCAGTTGTTGGGCTCCCCATTGACAGAACCTGCTCCAGGGCCCAGTGCTCCAGGCCCATCTGGGAACACATGCAGCAAGGCTGACTGATGGCCATTGTCTGTGGAGTAGCCAGGAATGTCTTCCTCAGGTCCAAGGGACAGGGCACAGCAGGCAACCCAGTGCACCTAGTCCTCCTCTCTCTTTCCTCTGGGATTGAGGAAGGGTCTTCTTTTTCACCCAACCTAATCCTCTCCAAAAAGACACTTTTTTCTTAAACACAATGGAAGAATTGCTTCAGAAGAAAATAGGACTCAGAGGCTCAGGTTTGGATGCAGCACAACTTTAATGAGTCTAAAAAAGAAAAGGAGGTGGCTCATAGGGAGCACCAGGGGCAGCCACTGAGATGCGGTGGAGCTCCTGCAGGGTGTCCATCTGCCTGCCCTGCAGAGGGAGGGAGGTGAACACATCTCCACCAGGCTGGCACTGGGAGACAGCGACAGCATAGGAAAGAGAGAGAGGAGAGTGGAAGAAGGAAAGATTGGCCCGAATCTCTAAATGCAATGTCCCAAGTTATCTTCTGTCCAGCACCATGTTCTGAGGTCTTGGAGGTTCTTGCCCGGGGACATCGCCAGCAGCTTTAGCAGGGTCGACATCTGCTGCCACAGTAGCGGCTGGTAATGCAGGAGAGGTCAAAGCCCCCAGAAGAGATTGGCACTCCGTCACAGCTGAGGATGCTGCCAACAGCGGCGGAGGTGGAGGATCCCACAACGGTGTTCTGCGGGAAGGAGCTGAGGATGGGTCCGGGCAGGGTCACCACCACGGGAGAGGGCTCAATGACGACATTGGAGCTCTGGCACTGCCTGACACAGGGCTCATTGCAGCTGTTGGCCAGCGGGGTCGGGCCACAGGGCTGGCATGGCGGGCACGGGGTGCAGCAGGACATGTCTCTAGGCTGGAGGGGCACCTGGCAGAAAGGGCAGGGGGAAGCAGAAAACAGAAACACATGAGCAGCAGCACTGCACCCAACCATGGAAAAGCCATGGCCCCTATGGGCCCGGCATAGGCTATGCAGCTGAAAGCCCAGGAACAACAACAACTAAGCACCAGGCTCTCTCAGGGGAAGATGTTCTCTGCCCTTCCCTCTCCCATGAGAAACAGCTCCCAGCCATGGGCTAGGACAGCCCCTGTCAGCTGAGCCAGATATCAAGGAAAGAATTGGTCTTGAAGGAGGACGAGAAGAGGCCTCAGACTCACCTGATTCCCAACAAGAAGGAGGCAAGGGAAGTGAATGAGTGAGCCAAGAGTTGTACTGCCTTTTGTAGTAGTCCTGCACTGCCTCAGGCCCAGAGGCAGCCTTTGGGGAAGTAATAATTTTCTGACAAGTTCACGTGAAACGCAAATCAACTCAGCTAATCGCATGGGCTGTGTCCTGGCTTCCTGCGCTGCTGCCTTTTCATTTCCTGGATAATGCCACGTGCTTCCCCATAGGAAGGCTTCTGTAATTTCCAGAATGAGAGTCTGTTGAATTTCCAGGACAGAAAGACATGATTGCAGGCAGAAGACTCAGCTCAAGTGCCGGTGGCATCCCGTGCAGGTAGGTGACATGCACCTGGGTCATTCCTGTGGGCTTGTTTGTGGCAAAGTTGTCAGGAAACAGGCAGTGCTCTCCCGCTTCCTGTCTGCATGCACAAGAATTCCCATGTAAGATGACATGCCACATCCTTTTCTCTTGCTCCTCCCACCTCTCTCTGGTGGTTGCTCCTTGTTGCACGCAGGTGGGCTTCTGCTGGGAGTGTTGGACCCTACTGCAACACTCCCAATGCTGTTGGGAACATTTTACTGGGCTCATTTGCCTCATTCCCTCCCTGTGCAGTCCCTGCAGGTCACCAGGAGCACGTCTGGGGCCTGCGTTTTCTCCCAGGGTGCTTGACTCCGGTTCTGTCAGAGTGGTCCCAGCATCTCCTCAGCAGAGTCCACAGTTGCTGATATTTTCCTGCTTTTATTTTCGTTAGTGCTGGACTATAGGCTGGCTTTATGTGAGCACACAGACTTTTGCATTATTCCATGAAGGTGTGCATGAGCACATGTGTGTCTGTCTGTACTTGTGTGACACTCCAAGAGGGCATATTCAGGTCAGAGTAGGTAGACCTTTCCTTGGTGTGTTGACAAGATACACAGAGTAGCAGGTTCCTCCTGACATAATTAACGGTGGCTGAATGGAATCTACAGCTGACTGGTTATGGCTTCACCCTGGTACGGAGGTTCACTGAGAACTAGCAATGAAATGCAGTGTCTGCCTCCTGCACCCATCATTTCTTGCTTTGTGAAGAAAGAAAGGCCAAGCAAGCCTGCCTACTTCATGTAGACCTGTGTCACTGAGTGGAGCCCCTTAGGGTGCAGTGTTGCTGGTCACTGGGCTAGGACACAGGCTCCTCATGTACATGTCAATGCCAGATGCGCTTTTACAGCTCATCAGCCTGCTGATGAGCTAGGCAAGGGCCAAGACCTCACACCAAATGGGTATTGGACTAAAGGGACAGGGGTGCAGATGTTGCTTGGCTTTGAGATACAGCACTGATACAACCCAGAGGTAGCTCAGCTGAGGGCCCCCTTCCCTTTGTTGGCCTTGCTGAGACCATTCCCAGGTAGTGCTGCTGGGAGGCTTCAGCCAGGACTGACTCCCTTTCCCATGGGAGGAGCTTCCCATGGGTGCACTGAAGTTCGAATGCTTGGCCCCAACCGGAGTTACAGCTCCAGTGGTGACACATTTGTGCCTGTGTCTGGACATGGATAGCACTGATCGCACTTCGGACCCTGACATGCACGTGACTTCCCAGCTTGACCTGAGACCTTCCTCATCTCTATGAGCACACCTGGTGATCATTGGACTTTGCATAACCTCAATTACTATCAGGAGACCTCATTCTGAACTCTGACTGACTGACAACTTGAAAGTCTTTGCACACTTGCAGAGCTATGATCTTGTTGGGGTTTTGCAGAAAAGCTGGGATAGCTCTCGTGTCTGGAGTTTGCAAAACAGAAGGCAAAGCTGTAACCCTGCACTTCATAAGAGAAGATTTTTGTCCCCTTGGGGATCTGCCAGATAGAATTTCTTGGGGAAAGTGCCCTGGGAGGTCAAAGAGGCCAAAGAGAATAATGTGAAATACAGCAGTTAGGATTCGATGATAATAGCATTATGGAAATAACTATAACCAGCTCCATCCGTTCAACTTGCCGAAGACATGAAAAGGATCTACCGAGGACATTAGATGGTGGTATTTGTGGAGCATTTCTTTCCAAATCTTTAAGCATGACTAATCATATTATTTCTCTTAAGATTATTCAAAGTTGCATCTACACCTTATTGAAGCCTGAACTGTTGTTTATCTGGTGAGTTTGTTATTAACATAAATTTATTTTATTCTCTGTTTTTCCCACTCATATGAAGTAAGATTTTGGTAGTGGTGTGGAGGTTGCAATTGTGTCCTCTTGTGAGAAGAGTCCAGGCACTGCCCCCGTGCCTGACAGAGCCAGTTCCAACCACCTCCAAAAAGGAGTGAATGCTGGCTCAAACTCAGCCATTTAACCACTTAGGGAAAAACACCTTTTGTCTCCTTTCCCCAGCAGAAACTTCACACCAGACATGTGTCTTGCCCATTCGTAGTCTCCATTCCCCCTGTTATGACAGCAGGTTGTAACAAATCAGCCCTTTTGTTGTGGCAACAGACAATAGAGCAGGTTCAGGCTGGGCCATAACAGTTTCTTTATTTTTTTTTTCTGCAAGACACCTCAGCCCTGAAAATCTGTGTAATGAACCGCTGGGCTGCACAGTGTGGGTGTGACGGAAGAACAGGGAACTTGCCCTAGCTGTCCTTGCCCTTGGATGCATGCCATAATCCCTCTTTCTGGAGACGGGGGTTGAAGGTGAGGAGGAGGAGGTTCTGGTCTCTAGCCAAGGTGATTTGTCCTCCCATCGCCTCCTTCCATCCTCACGACCATCTTCTGCCTGAGCCTTCTGCCCCAGCACAGCTCCATCCAGAGCAAGACAAACTGCCTTGAGGGCTTGTGGGGCTGCTGAACTCCCAGAGCCTCCTGCAGTCCTGGGGTCCTCCCATGAAGACAGAACAAGTTGGGATCACCATCTGTAGGGTATGCTCGGAGACTAAGGGGAATATTTCTGGGTAGAGATGCAGCAAGGGAAGGGTTGATGGTCACTGGCTGTGGAGTAGCCAGAGATGTTGTCCTCAGCTTCAAGGGCAGGGACTGAAGGAGGCCCACAGACTGTTTCCTGCCCTCTCAGTCCTCTCAGAATGAGAAAGCGTCCCAGCATACCTCCTGCTCTCTGGACAGCTTTAGAGATGATCCAGAGAGGAAAGGACCACACAGAGCTGGAGGCTGGAATGCAGCAGAGTTTAATGAGTCCAAAGAAGGAAACAAGATGTCTCGGAGGGGAGTCCACAGGGAAAGGATCACCATGGGCAGCCAAGAGTCAGTGCCCCATGATCAAGGGACAGTTTCCACAGGGTAGTCCTCTGTCTGCCCCACACACGGAGAGGGACAGGCAGGTCCCCCTTAAGCTGGCTTTGGTGGGTCTCATGGACAAGTGAGCAGAAAGCAACAAAGGAAATGGAGGGAAAGGAGACAGTGGAGGGAGGGGATGAGAGGCAATGGCCATGTTTTCAGCAAGCCCAAGTTGGCCCCTTCCAAAGGGCTGACACTGTTTGCAGGAGCAGTGGGGCATGCTCAGCCCCTCTCAGAGCAAGGGCCATGACCTCCGTTGTTCAGTCTAGCATCATCTTCTGGGTTCCTGGGGCTCCTTGTCTGTGCTGTCACCAGTGGCTTTAGCAAGGGGGACACCTTCTGCTGCCACAGTATTGGCTGGTGATGCAGGAGAGGTCACAGCACTCAGAGTTGATGGGGACTCCGTTACAGCTGAGGATGCTGCCAAGAGCAGCAGAGGTGGAGGAGCCCACAGCAGTGTTCTGCGGGAAGGAGCTGAGGATGCGGCCAGGAAGAATGAACACCACGTGAGAGGGCTCGTTGGCAACAGTGGAAGGCTTGCACTGCCTGACACAGGGCTCATTGCAGCTGTTGGCCAGTGGGGTTGGGCCGCAGGGCCAGCATGGCAGGCACCTGTTGTAGCAGGACATGTTTCTGGGCAGGTGGTACACCTGGGAGAGAGAGCAGGGAGGAAGCAGAGCACAGGGACATCTCAGGAACAGCCTGCAACCCCACCAAAAGGAAGCCAAGGAACATGCTGTGTGGGGAGGTGGAGGATGTGCAGGAGGGAACAGGGGCTTTTTTGCCTGAGCTCAGTGGGTTCATTTGGATAGCAGCCCTGCCCAGCGATCCTCCTGCCTAGCCTGTAGCAAAGAACCACCTCAGACCAGCCTAAGCCTCTCTCCATGACAGACTGTCTCTCCTCTGCCCTCTCCCACAACCACGATCTCAGAGCACTAACGTAAGACCAAGGGGTAGGCGTCAGCTGAGTGGTCCTTGAAGGCGAGACCCCATCCTACGGGAGGTGATGGAGGAGAAAGGGGGTTCCAACTCACCTGGCTCCCAAGGAGAAGGAGGTGACAGCAGTGGTTGAGAGAGCGGCAAGTTGGACTGACTTCTATATTGCCTTCACACTGCCTCAGGCACAAAGGCAGCTGCTGAATAAACAACAATTTTCCTGCACGCTCCTAAGAAACGGAAACTTCCCGGGTAATGACATGGCATGTGTTGCTATTTCCCCTCACACTTCCCTTGCATTTCCTGCTTTATGTAATGCCCAATCTGTCAGGGACGCTGCTTTTGACTGCTGGGATGAGAGGCCCCAGGATTTCTGGGGCAAGGATGCACCAGTGTGGGCAGAAGACATGGACTAAGTGCCAGATGGATCCAGTGGCGGCAGGTGATGCCAGCCTGGGGCACTTTGGTTTGGGGTTTTTTAATATCCTGGTGACAAGAAGGGCTCCAGGTGCTCCTAGCCTGCCAATTTAATTGTTCTGCTGGCAATTGACATTGTTTTCATGTAAGAACCAGTGGGCATAAAAGGAGCACTAAGACTCCACGCACCTTTTTTGATGTCTGCATGTTCCTTTTGATGTGTTGTTCTTATATAAACTGTTGAGAAGAAGAAAGAAAAAGAAACCATTTGTATCTTCTCTTCTAGAATTATTCAAGAAGACAAAATGAGGCTGGATGAGGCTTTCAGCATCTCATCTGATGAAAGATGTTCCTGCCCGTGACAGAGGAATTGCACAAGATGGTCTTTATAGGTGCCTTCCAAACCAAGCCATTGTGTGATTGTATCATTCTATGAAAATGAGATCTACATATGTAGGAGTGGGCAAGGTCCTTGAAGCCACACAAAGAGAGCTAATTCAAGGCTAGGAGAAATTAAATGCTGAAGTACCAGGCATGGGCAGATAATGTGGCTTGAATTATGTGGAAAATATTTGGTAAGAAGCACAAGCAGAATGAGAAGCAAGAAAGTTTGTCTCCTCCTTCTGAATGAGAAACTGACTGTCACTACAGTGTTGTTGGGTGATACAGAAAATACTGATCGACTCCAACCCATGTGAGATACCGCTCCAAGCAGCATGAGCTGTCAGACTTGAGCACCAGGACTGACATGAGCCTGCCATAGAAGATTGTACAGATAAGTCTCTGTATCTATTTGTGCACCGTTGTGCGTGTTGGGTATGTGTTAGTGCAGATGAGTATGTGTGTGTACGTAGTTGAGCCTGACCTCACAGCTGGTCCTAAGGCCCGTAGTGACACCCCTCCACAACAGTGCCAGGCACTGACGTGGTCTCAGCCCCTTGTTGTCTGAGGGGACACGGACAGAGCCACAGCACTCCAGTCTCATTGAGGAGTGCCCCAAACCCAGGTCAACTCTTTTCATGTTGCCTCCAGGCAGCCTTGAAGGACTGAGCTGTTTCCCAGGGTCCTTGCTCCTGACTCAAGTAAAAGCTTTGAAGTTACAGGATTCTGCTGGCTCTGTGGGGATGGGGGAGCCCTCTCCCGTGATTGGCCCTTGTCCAGACCTAGGAGCTACGGGGAAAGGAATGAGCACCTGGGCAGGCTGGGAGGAGGAAGGTGGTGAACATCAGGGCTGGAGCCAATGGCACCAGAAAACAGCCCCAACACTGGAAAGAGACGAGGATCCCCTCCAGCAGCAGCACTATAGGAATCCGGCTGTGGCATAAGCTCCTCCCCCAAAACCTCAAACAGGAGATTGCCTGGAAACAGCAGTTCCCTGGCGTTTGTCCTTGGCTGAGATGCAGGACACCCAGCTTCAGGGCCCCTAGGTCTGGGGAAGGAGAGGGGAACTCCAGCATCATCTGGCATCACTACACAAAGAAAGCCACCCAGGGGCTCCACTCTGAGAAGCTTTTCCTTAAAGGCAAGCTTTCTGCAAAAGTGTTTGGCATTTGCCAAACGAAGTCTTTCATCTGGAAAGGGTGCAGCTGCCTGCTCTGACTCCTCGAGTGTGATTCCTGCCAAGTCCATTTGACTGGTGGCAGCGTTTCCAGGCTGCCCCAGCCTCCCTTTCCCAGCAGACTTCCTTTCCTGGAAACACCACTACCCACATTTATTGCACCCTGTCCCTAAGCCAGCTCCCCCAGCCCTGCTGCCTCTCTGCTCTGGCAGTACTGACATGCACTCCACCATGCCCACACCACAGTTGCTTTCTTCTTCCCCGCAGTATGGCAGTGGGACCCCTCAGCATCCCCAGAGTGGCCTAGGAGATGGCCCATCCCCTGGAAAGGTCATCACTCAGCAGTAGACAGAAGAGGGCACCTCTGGACTGGTTGCAGTGGGGGCTTGAGCATGCCCTGCTCCACAGCCAGTTCCCACCAGCAACTGTAAGGACAGACTTCTCCTCTTGTGGGTTTTCTCCGAATCACAGAATGGTAGGGGTTGGAAGGCACCTCTGAGGATCATCTAGTCCAAACCCTGTGCCAAAGCAGGTTCACCCAGAGCAGGTTTCACAGGACCTTGTCCAGGCGGGTTTTGAATATCTCCAGAGAAGGAGACTCCACAACCTCTCTGGGCAGCCTCTTCCAGTGCTCTGTCACCCTCAAAGGAAACAAGTTCATCCTCAAGTTCAGATGAAACTTCTTCTGCTTCAGTTTGTGCCCATTGCCTCTTGTCCTGTCACTGGCCACCACTGGAAAAGGGTCTGGCCTCATCCTCCTGACACCCACCCTTAAGATTTTTGTAAGCATGTGTAAGATTCACCTCTCAGCCTTCTCTGCTTCAGGCTAAACAAGCCCAGATCCCGCAGCCTTTACTCAGAGGAGAGGTGCTCCAGTCTACTAATCATGTTCGTAGCTCTCCGCTTGACTGTCTCCAAGTTATAGGGGTCCACTGAGACACCCTGCGAGCTGCAGACTCTACAGGGAGGGAAGAGTGCTGGAAAGGGGGCACAGGGGCTCTGCTCACTCTGCAGAGCCCTTGCTGGGCATTAGCAACTGCTGTGTCCCTTCCTTGTTTTGCATCCTCAGCTCCCAAAGAAAAACTTTCTCACTGTGGTAGTGGTCAAACATCGGAATAGGTTGTTCAGAGAGGTTGTGAAGTTACATCTGTGGAGACAGTCAAAACCTGTCTGGACATAGTTCTAGACAACACGCTCTATCTGAGCCTGCTTGAGCAGGAGCACTGGACCGGGTATCTCCAGAGGTGCCTTCCAACCTCAGTGATTCTGTGATGCTGTGAAATGCTTAGCTCAGGGCACAGCAGCAACATCAGCCCCTGGCCCGCAGGAAATTTGAGGTTCCTTCAGGGCCAGCCGACAGAGACCCTGAATTCAATTTTCCCCCATCACCCCAATGGCCTTCCGCCCATATCTTCCCTAGGGTCATGCTGCAGTCCAGTGCAACCCCTGTGCGCACCCCTGCAGGAGCACATTTCCAGCACTACCCAATGGGTCTTTCCGGAGCAGCTCTCACTTCTTAGGCAAGCACGTTGAGAGTGTGCTCTGGGCGCTGTGGCTTCTCTCCGCTCCTTTCCCCCAGAGTTGTTTGGGAAATGCCTCTCCCCCTCAGAGAGGACACTGACCACCTTCGTGATCATCAGGGCCTGAGAGACTTTGGGAGCCATGACACCCTGTTCCTGTGTTCTGGCCAAGGCCAGGAGGGACTCTGCCTCCCAGCTGGAGCAAGTCAGCAAGCTGCAGGTGGCAGGCCCTGGCCTCTGGGGAGCAGAATGCAAGGCTCCCAGGCTGTGACATTACTTGAGGCCAGCCAAGAGCATGATTTCAATTGCAGTGGGGGAAACTGCTGCCATCGTGTGGCAGCCCCACTCTCAACTATGTTGCCACCAGGTGTCCTGGGTGATGAGAGGTCAACCTGGTGAACATCAGCATGGGGCTGGTCAAGCAGTGCCTGGATGGGGCCCTTCGCCACCTGACCTGCCTGTATCTACATTGAGTTCATAGAATCATAGAATCGTTAAGGTTGGAAAAGACCTCTAAAACCATCCAGTCCAACCATCAATCCAACACCACCATGCCTGCTATACCTTGTTCGGAAGTGCCATATCTACATGTTTTTTGAACACCTCCAGGGATGGTGACTCCATCACTTTCCTGGGCAGCCTGTTCCAATGCCTGACCTCTCTTTCAGTAAAATATTTTTCCTAATATCCACTCTAAAACTCCCCTGATGCAACTTGAGGCCATCTCATCTCGTCCTATCGCTAGTTACTGGGGAGAAGAGACCAACACCTGCCTCACTACCACCACCTTTCAGGTAGTTGTACAGAGCAAGAAGCCTCCTCTTCTCTAGACTAAACAATCTCAGTTCCCTTAGCCTCTTCTCATTAGACCTGTTCTCTAGACTCTTCACCAGCCCCATTGCTCTTCTCTGGACATGCTCCAGCAACTCCATGTCCTTTTTGTAGTGAGGGGCCCAAAACTGAACACAATATTCGAGGTGCGGCCTCACCTGTGCTGAGTGAAGGGGCACAATCACTTCCCTGCTCCTGCTGGCCACAGTATTCCTGACATAGGCCAGGATGACGTTGGCCTTCTTGGCCACCTGGGCACACTGCTGGCTTATGTTCAGCCAGCTGTCAGCCGGTAAGCCCAGGTCCTTTGCTGCCGGGCAGCTTTCCAGCCACTTTTCCCCAAGCCTGTAGCGTTGCATGGGGTTGTTGTGACCCAAGTGCAGGACCCAGCACTTGGCCTTGTTGAACCTCATACAATTGATCTCGGCCCATCGATCCAGCCTGTCCAAATCCCTCTGCAGTACCTTCCCACCCTCAAGCAGATCAACATTCCTGGCCAACTTGGTGTCATCCGCAAAGATACCGAGGGAGCACTCAGTCACCTCATCCAGACCATTGACAAAGATACTAAACAAGACTGGCCTGTGGCATTTAACGGCATGGACTCCGCTTGTGTTACGAGACAAAATTTATTTTGCAAGCAGTGCTTTATACATCTTTACCTGGACAGTAGTTCCCTGGGAACTTTCTACTGCGATAAGGCAGCTATTTGCATGAGGTTCCCTATTCTACTTCTGTCCAATCTGTAGTCATATCACACATCAGGTCAGCCAATAAGGTTGCTGATCAGGCACTGTCCATGCGCTGGCTGACAGTACACAACCACTGGTTTTTAATTCCTTATCATGTACTCGGCTCCTTCCGCACATCCACAAGTCCTGTTTAGGTCAGCATTTTTCTCTTCTGTTTATTTCAGCAATCTGCTTTTGTCCCTGTCCTCTACAATGGCTTCAAAACTGAGCCCTTGGGAACACCACTCGTGATCGGCCGCCAACTGCATTTAGCTCCATTCACCACAACTCGCTGGGCTTGGCCATTCAGCCAATTCTTTACCCAGTGAAGAGTACACCCATCCAATCCATGAGCAGCTACTTTCTCCAGCAGGATGATGTAATGAAAGAAAGGACCACGAAGCTTGATGTCACTGCGCTGTGAGGGAAAGGACAGACGCTGTGGCTTGCACAGGAAATCCAAAGAACTGATCATAGTATCACAGAATCACAGAATGGTAGGCATTGGAATGGACTTCTGTGGATCATCTAGTCCAAACCCCTGCCAAATCAGGATCACCTAGAGCACACTACACAGGACCTTGTCCAGGTGAGTCTTGAATATCTCCAGAGAAGGAGAATGCACAACCTCTCTGGGCAACCTGTTCCAGTGCTCCGTCACCCTCAGAGTGAAGAAGTTCTTCCTCATGTTCAGACGGAACTTCCTATGCTTCAGTTTGTGCCTGTTGCCCCTTGTCCTGTCGCTGGGCACCACTGAAGAAAATCTGGCCCCATCCTCCTGACACCCACCCTGCAGATATTTATAGGCATCTATAAGGTCCCCTCTCAGCCTTCTCTTCTTCAGGCTAAACAAGCACATCTCCCTCAGCCTTTCCTCATAGGACAGATGCTCCAGTCCCCTCATCATCCTCGTAGCCCTCCACTGGACTCTCTCCAGTAGCTCCTGATCTGTCTTGAACTGTGGAGCCCAGAACTGGACAGAGTACTCCAGATGGGGCCTCACTAGGGCAGAGTAGAAGGGGAGAAGAACCTCCCTCGACCTGCTGACCACACTTGTCTTAATGCACCCCAGTATACCACTGGCCTTTTTGGCAACTAGGACACACTGCTGGCTCATGGTCAGCTTGTCGTCCACCAGCACTACCAGGTCTCTCTCGATAGAGCTGCTCTCCAGCAGGTCCACCACGAACCTGTACTGGTGCATTCAGTTGTTCCTTCCCAGGTGCAGGACCCCGCACTTGCCCTTGTTGAATTTCATCAAGTTCCTCTGCACCCAACTCTCCAGTCTGTCCAGGTCTCGCTGAATGGTAGCACAGCCTTCTGGTGTATCCATCACTCCTCCCAGTTCTGTATCATCAACAAACTTGTTGAGGGAACACTCTAACCCTTCATCCAGATCATTGATGAGGAAGTTAAACAAGACTGGGCTGAGTACTGACCCCTGGGGGACACCACTAGTTACAGGCCTCCAACTAGACTCAGCGCCGCTGATGACAACTCTCTGAGCTCTCCCATTCACCCTGGTCTCAAACCACCTCACCGACCTCTCATCCAGCCCATACTTCCTGAGCTTCCCTATGAGGCTGTTATGGGAGACCGTGTCAAAAGCCTTGCTGAAGTCGAAGTAGACAACATCCACTGCTCTCCCCTCATCTACTCAGCCAGTTATGCCAGCGTAGAAAGTTATCAGATTGGTCAAGCATGATTTCCCTTTGGCTGACTACTTGTTTCCTCATGTTGACTACTCCTGATAACCTTCTTTTCCTTCACTAGCTTAATGATGACCTCTAGAACGACTTGCTCCATCACCTTTCCCAGGATGGAGGTGAGGCTGACCGGCCTGTAGTTCCCTGGGTCTTCCTTCTTGCCCTTTTGAAGCCTGGACTGACACTGGCTTTTCTCCAGTCCTCAGGCACCTCTCCTGTCCTCCAGGACCTTTCAAAGATGATGGAGAGTGGCTCAGCAATGACATCTGCCAGCTCCCTCAGCATTCCTGTTTGCATTCCATCGGGGCCCATGGATTTGTAGGTGTCCAGATTGCTTAAGTGATCTCTCACACAGTGCTCCTTGACCAAGGGAAGGTCATCCTTTCGCCAGGCATCCTCTCTTACCTTCATGGCCTGGGATTCCTGAGGGCCAGCCTTAGCACTGAAGACTGAGGCAAAGAAGTCATTCAGTAACTCTGCCTTCTCTGCATCCCCCATCACTGAGACACCCACCTCGTTCAGCAGCGGCCCCACATTATCGCTAGTCTTCCCTTTGCTGCTGATGTACTTGAAGAAGCTTTTCTTGTTGTCCTTGACATCCCTTGCCAGATTCACTTCCAGATGGACCTTAGCCTTCCTCGTTGCATCCCTGCATGCTTTGACAACAGTCATGTACTCTTCCCAAGTGGCCTGTCCATCTTTCCACAGGATGAGTGCTTTGGTATTCAGTCCCCAGGAACTTCATGCCCCACATTTGAATCTCTGTCTGAGTGCCCAACAACTGCCCCTGGGAGGCGAAGGAAATCAAATTCAACACTGCACCCAAAAAAGCCTGCTCCTGTCCCACAGGTGTGTCCAGTATAGATCTTCTTTCCGATAAAGGCTGTATACACTGGGTATATTTTCAAAGCCGATCACCCCTGCCGAATATTTGACTGCCTGATCTAAGGTCCAGCTGGAACACAGTGCAGCCAAGACTTACCTCCTCTCTGTTACTGACCTTTGCTTACATCATTGCCATGGAGCTCTGCTGGGAGAGCTCGGCCAGGGCTGCTTCCATTCTTCATGGAGCTGCTTCTGAGCTCAGAGTCTACTGCAGTTGAGGGCAAACCTCACTGGTTTCTCATAAGGTAACGGGCACTGTGGACAAGCAAAGGGCAGAGGATGTGTGTACCTGGAGGTTAGCAGTGACTTTGACAGCCTCCCTCAGACTTGCTTTATAACCAAATTGGAGACGAACGGGTTCATTAAGTGGGTGCTAAGGTGGCTGGAAAATTGGCTGGACTACCAGGCTCAAAGAGTTGTGCCAAGTGGTGCAAAGCCCAAGACACTTACTAGTGGGGTATCTCAGGGATCAGCAGTAGGACCAAAAGTCAGTTATGTTTTCATGAACACCATGTTTAATGGGAAGGGTGGCACTTCCTGCAAGTTTGGAGATGACATCCAGCCACTGACAGGGAACAGACGGCACACTGATCTCCATTAGCCAAGATGTTCCCAGAAGGTCTGGGAGCCACCTGTCCATAGTAAACCGAGAAGATGGACTAGGCTATGGGAGTACTCTGCGACAGGAGTAGAGGCAATGAACAGCTGTTGGAAAATGGGGAGTGCTAGTTAAGCAACTGGCCAAAAAATAACCAATGAAAAAACGAATGTGTTTCCCGTCGAGGCTGTGCAGTCACCATCCTGAGAGGTGTTCACGGCTGGATTGGATGTGACTTTGGGCAATTTGATCGAATGGGATCTATTCTGAGAAGGGGGGGTGATCTAGATGACCTCAGGAGGTCCCTGCTCACCTACATTCTGCCTCTGTCATTCCGACTTCTATCCCCTACCCTGCCTGATGCCTGCACACCCATGGGCGCATTTGTTCTCACACCTCATTTACCACAACACAACTTTTAGACATTGTGCTGGGACCACACGCAGGCAGCTGAAGGCTCTCAGGCTCCTCACTGCCATCCGCAGGGAATCAGCAGCTGCTGCTGTTTCCAGCCCCTGAGCTCAGGCACAGCTCGGGGAAGCCGGTCCAGCTCCTGGGTCAAGGCCCTGCCGCTGTCCCAACTGCAGCTGGCTCTGTGCAGGCTGATTCTCGCTGGCGGACGGCGAGAGTCCATTTCCCAGGAGACCAAGTCGTGGCCGGGCAGAGCCAGCGAGCGCTGCGAGGCCGGGCGAGAGCCCGAGCGGCGCCGGCGCCGGGCTGAGCCCCGGGGCGGAGCTGGCGGCGGCGGCGAGGGGAGGAGGCGGCGGAGAGGAGGCGGCGCGGGCGGAGCAGAGAGCCGGGGCTGGCGGGGGGCAGCGAGGCGCGGGCGGCGGAGCGGCGGGATGCGGCGGTGCCGGGGCGCGGGGCTGGCGGGGCTGGCCGCGGTGCTGCTGGGTGCGCGGGGCTGGCGGCGGTGGGCGGGGGCCGGGGGCTGCGTGGGGCCGGGGCTGAGCCTGGGGTGGCCCCCGCAGGTCCCTCGAGGCTGCCGTCCGCTCTGGCTTCTTCACGGACCTGTGCCCTCGAACCGTCCTGCCGTGTATCCCTCCCTCTGCTCTCATCCCACATTGCCTCGGAGAACTCATCATTCTATTCTTTCTCCAGCTATCCCAGTTTCCTTCCTTTCAGCTGTGTCTTACCGTATAGCTCATGAAGTCGTTCCTCTTGCTACTTCTTTGCTTTCCTTTATCCTCCTTTTTTGTCATCAGTGACTCCACCCTTCCACCTATCATTCATGCATTCATCTCTCCACCAACTATTAACTGACGCTTCCATCAGGTCACGTATTTCCATCCTGTGGAAATCCTTCTCCTCATCATGTCTGTTTTTCGCTGACTGACATTCATCCTCCTGTGCATTCAGGATTTATTCCTCTTCTGAGTTCAACACTCTGTCCTTCACTGTAACATACTCAAGTCTCCTTTTTACTCTCCTTCTCTTCATCCATTCGTCCCTCCATCAATCATGCAGCTGACTCTCGTTCTACCTCTGCCTGCATCAATTTCCATTTCCCTCCCAGCTTTCTCCCCTCAACTCCACACACCCAGGCTGGGATCACTGTCAATCTCTGTTGATGGGCACATGTCTCCATCCATTCCAGTCTCATTCTGTGTCATTGCCACTCTTCCTAGCCATTGATCTGGCAAAAGAGCCATCAGAGCTTTGCAGTTGTTCATTATCTTTAATCTTTCCTTCTTTCTCAGCAGTGGCTGTGGTCAGAGCCCAGGTGCAGCAGGAGCCATCAGCAGAGACCACCGAGGGCACCAGCATCAGCATCAACTGCTCACACCCCAACATCCAGTCTACCCAATCCATCTACTGGTACCGTCAGCTCCCGGGCCGAGGCCCCGTGTTGATCACACTCGGTCACAAAGGGTCCAAGGATGTGCCAGCCCCTCCAGGGCGGCTGTCGGTGTCGGCAGACCGCCGGTCCAGCGCCCTGTGGCTCGCCCGGCCCCGGCGCGGGGACGCGGCGGTGTATTACTGCGCCGTGGGAGACACGGGGAGAGGAGCCGGGGCTGCGGCCGGGCACGAACCGGCGCGGGCGGGGCCGGGCATGCGTGTCGGGGACGGGGGGGCAGCCCCGGCCGGGCCCGCCAGGGGGCGCTGCCGCTCCGCCCGCCGGTGCCGCCTGGCGGCTCCCGGCCCTTTCCGGTTCTGGCCCGGAAGGGTTCTCCGTACCGCCCGGTACCGGCATCGGGCCCGCCTAAGGCCCGCAGCCCCATCGCAGATGTCCCAGACGCGCATCGGGAGCCGCTCACCGGGCAGAATCCTCCTCCCGTCCCTCACCTACCGCTGACTCCCGCACCGCCTGTGAGACGCAGACAGAAATCCCCCGCGACGGTGGCGGCGGCGGGACGGGATTCGCGACCGGCAGCGGTGGCGGTGTCCGACCGTGCCCGGGAAGGAGCGGTTGCAGCCGCTGGCCCCGCTGGCTCCCGGCGAGGAGCAGCGCCTTTCTGCTCTGCCCAGGGAGCCGGGCAGCAGAGACCCTCCTGCCCCCGGGCAGCCGGACAGCCCTCGGTCCTGCCGCGCAAAATGGCCACTGCTGGTGCTCAAGGGGCAGGGGCTGGGGATCTGTTTAAGCCCAACAACGTAGCCAGGCCCGGTTAGAACAGAAAGACCCAGCGGATACAGTAGTGATACAGCCTTTGCTTTGAAACCACAACCAGAAGTGCTTTCTTGCTGGTAACTTTCTAAACAGGCTCAGATACACAATTACAAACTGAATCCTCCAGCTCCACAGGCCATTTCCAGTGTGCTTCTGCTGGTATTGGGAAGGCATTCTGTAGAGGTGGCACCAACATGAGAAGGAGATACTGATTATCACAGACATCTTCAAGTGCATCCCACAGTGGCTAGTGTTCAGGACATGCAGCTTGTTGCATAGGATTCCCCTTCACCTCAGACTGAGAGCATTTAGTGTTGAAGTCCCAGAGATAGGAGAGAAGCTTGAGCTGGACCCTTGTTGAAAGTGCCATCAGAGACTCAAGTTCAGATGTCAGGAGTGAGACACAAAGTCGGCCTATGGGTCTGAAGATCTAAGGTGAGTTGAGTGAGAGCTGTAAAGAGGCCTCTGGGCATGGGGTCTTGACACAGCTGTGAAAGCCGATGTTCACAGGCTTCTGAGACAGAGAGGAAAGGTTCATCCCTCTTCCCTGCCTCTGCTGGGGACTGCTATGGCAGCTATAGTTGTACTACAAGGGAACTCCTGGCAGGTCTGCAGTCATTGGAGAGCAGAGGGCAGCCCACCATCCTTTTGCCATGGCCACAGCTGAACCACAGGACCCTGAAGGGCTTGTAGGAGCAGAGTTGTGAATGCGGGCTGCTGTGCTAATAACCTGTTTCCTGCAGTCCCTGCCCACTGTGTGAGCAAAGGGCCCTGGGTGAGCAGTGGCAGAGGAGCCCTGCTCTGGGCAGCAAAAATTAAAATCAAGCAGCCCTTTTTCTTGGTATTGGGGTTCTGGGGCCCGGGGTGGGACAAGCAGCTGGAGGTTGTGGGTAACGTGAGTAGGTGAAGGGACACAGAGGGATTGCCTGTACCATACAGAGCTATGTTACCATGTCCTGCCCCCGCCACAGTGTGGGAGTGTGCCTGTTGCTGTGTGGGTGGATTCTGCCACAGATGCTCTTTACAGAGATGTTTCTCTTGAGGTTCCTCCTGTATGGCCAGAGGCAAAGGGAGAGAGTGTGCAACACCGGGGTCCAGGCACTTCAGTGTGTGCCTTGTCCTCTCTCCATCCAGACAGTCCCAGGGACAGAGTGGACATGGTGCTCATTATCCTGGCAGCCCTGGTGGGACTGGCAGACTTTGGTGAGATGTGACTTTCAGGCTGGGGAGAATGAGGCAAGAGTTTGTGCAGCTGGTGGTAGAAGGGAGGAGATGTGAGTCCTGACTCCCTGCGAGTGTTTCTGTAGAGAGAGCAGGGGCTGCAGATGGGTACAGGAAATAATCTAGGAGATGTCAGGAGTAAAGGGTACCAAAGGAGGACTAAGACCTCACCTTAAATTTGCAGAGTATTTCCGAATGTGCTGCTAATACATAGGAAGCCTGAAAGAGGGAAAGATGCTAGGGAGTGGAGTGATGTGTCATATAGGAGCTTCTCTCCTACATCTGTTGGATACAATGGTACCTAACTCTGTAGGGGTGGTCATAAATCTCGTGAGACTGAGAAGGCTAACTCAGTGCAAGAGGAACAGAAATGCCAAACAGGGACAGGGCAAGGGCAAAGGATGCAATGCGTCTCATGAAGACACTGTTCTAGGCAGAAGATATTGTCAGAGGTGAGAGAGGAGCAGCTCACGTCTGCTGCTGCTGAAGGAGAGACCAGCAGCCAACAGTAACTCAGTCAGACATGGAGAGAGTGAATGGACTGAAAGACCAATGAGTATTGCCGCAAAGCAGTATGGTCTTGGGTGTGGGTGTGGGTGTGTGAAGAGTGGTGAGATCCTGCAGAAAGAAGTATGCATGGAGAAACAGCTCAGCCTTTCAGCGGTTCGGAAAAGTGAGATGCAAAGTGGGGACAGTGAGCAAGCTGATGAAGTGATAGATGGACACTGGTGCTCACAGCTTACAGCAGTGCACAGAAACATGGTGGGGTGCTCTGAGGAGGGTTCCCTCCTTGCCACTGCTCACACATAGCTCCCCAGCCTGTGCTGCTCTGAAGCACATGCAGTGTGACTTCCACAGCTGCATCTAAATCCAGGGTCTCTGACAACGACAAGCATCCCAGAAACCTGCCTTGGGACAGACCCATTGGAGGCTACACCATAAACAAGCCAGCGCAGGCTTGTAAATGCTCTCTGCTTAGAACATTGGTACTCTGAGGTGAATACTGAGGGCAAGTAACCTGTCAGCTTGTCTTCTTCCCTTTCCCTGTGCCTCCACTGGTGGCCACAGCTGGGGCACGAAGCTTGGAGTCAGAACTGCTATTATTGTTTTGCCATATGACCATAGTAGGCCAAGAAGGGAAGACCCTTTCCTTGCCCTGCACCTTCACATCAGCAAGTGAAAAAGACCCATCAGCCAGATACTGGACAAGATTCTCTGTTCAAGTCATTCCCGCACTCATCCACTGCCGGAGAGTAGTCACATGCTTTCTCATGTCTCTTCTGCTTCTCAGGGAAATCACCAGTGCTCACCTGGGAGCAAACCCTATGTCCCTGACTCCATGCTGGTTTCTCTGTCCAACAGCTGGTGACCACATCTCAGTGATCTCCTTTGATCCCACAGGCAATAGGAATGGTTCTGGGGAACTATTCTCAGGCAATCCCACCCCAGCACTGCATGTGGAAACTCAGCTGGAGGGTGCTGGCTTTCCAGCTGGATCCCACTCTGTGAATTGGAGTCTGTTGCTCACAAAGCATCACCCACTTCACCTGAGAAAGCCTAGGGTACTTGGCTGTTGTCCTGCTGGGGTTCCAGGATGGCCTGCCTCTCCCAAGTGATGTGGGTGTTCTCTGCCAGCCCTGGTGGAGGCTTTGCATGCCCCTATTTATCTCAGAGGACTCTAGGCAGTGTTGATGGGGAATTGATGGCATCCCTCAGTGTCCTGCACTGTGCTGTGTCTAGGGTCCCTTGGACATTTCAGGTCCTGCTTTTGGTTTCTGCCCAGGGCTGCAGAGGGCTTCAACACACTACAGGCACAAGTTTCCCTCAAAAGCATGGAATGACAAGCAGTGATGGCTACCTGAGGATGGATGCAGCCTCAGGCTCTTTTTCCAGCCTCAGTGGGCTGTTCCCAGGGATTTTCCCAAATGGCACTGAGAAAGAGAGCACAGCTGACAACGATGGGCATCAGCCTGTCCTTGGACACAGGTGCCTGGTTGCAGGTCTATGAATTGTGTGCACAGTACAGGTGGACACAGGAGAATCGCCTCCGGAATCACCACTGCTTCCAGAAGAGAGGAGGAGACATTCAGTCTGGACTCAGCCATCTCAATTGAGGAGCTCTACCCTTAGGGAAAATCAATCCCACACTCTTCATGCAGGTGTATCTGCCATGTTGATGCCTCCACTTTGTGCAGAGCTCACATGGACTACCTTCAGCGTCAGTGTGCACCAAGAAGAGCTTTGAGAGTGTGATTCATCTCCTCTGAAATGAAAATCATAGCAAGGGGGCAAGCAAGTGCCCTTTGGAAGTGCTAATGTCCTCCCAGAGAACGGAAAGAGAGCCTTGCTCCCCAGCCAGCCTTTCACAGCTCTGCATTTTGCTGACTTTACCAATCACATTAAAGTGTTTCCACAACAAAGCCCAAAATGGACGGAATGATGGACAGTTAAAAACCAGTGTGGGGTTTTAGATGTGGAAATGCCCTGACACATCTAGCATGAAGCACAGTGGTTTGGATAATTTTAATTAGAGATTTATAAGTACATTCAGATCCTGGATAGAAGGAAGTAAGGGGAGTGTAGATTTTGTTGACTGCCTTATGCTAGGAATAATGGCTACAGGTAGAGATAGCAGACATTGCCGGATTTTCTCTTGAGCCAGAGCAGCATCCCGTGGAACAGCCACAGATATGACAGATGCATTGCCTATTGATGTCAGGGAGTACGTCAGTGCAAATACCACCACTAGGGACAGCCAGAAATGCACATGCCTGGGAAGCCATAAAGAATGAATTCTTCTGCACTTGTCCCATTTGTCATGTGCTCCTAAGTACTGAGATCCACCTGCAAAGACCTGGAGGTTTCTGTGGGAGTTTGCATGCCTGTGTTGGTCCTTCAGATGCTACTAGTAGTGAAACAAAGCCATCATCCCTGAAAAAGTAGTTGGTACAGAGCACGGGTAAATTGCATCTACCCTAAGTTAAAATTGTCAGGGAAATCCTTTGCTGCAGGAACAAGTTTGGACAACTAGATCTGATCCTGCAGATAAGGCCTACACCAT
Source organism: Opisthocomus hoazin (assembly GCF_030867145.1). Lineage (NCBI taxonomy): Eukaryota > Metazoa > Chordata > Aves > Opisthocomiformes > Opisthocomidae > Opisthocomus > Opisthocomus hoazin. The sequence continues at coordinate 7,727,213 of NC_134439.1, read as the reverse complement.
CAAATGAACATGGAGACATATATCGGATCAAGTGCAGGCATCTCCTTCAGAACATGGTGCATGGAATTGCATACTTGAGATGAAAATTCCATGTAGGAAACGAGATGGCAGGCTGAGTGTCTCCAGCTACGTGAAAGGCTGTTGCAGAGGAAGGGAATAACACAGCTGCACTCTTCAAAGCAGGAAATACTGAGATGTGACTTAGCGAATGAGACTGAGGGAACAGAAAACTGTCCTGACAACCTGGCACTGGAGGGGATCTTCTCACTGTTATAGAAAAACTGGATTTAAATGTAAGAAGGGTCACTGTTTTGTGTCTGAGTTGCGTTTAAATTTGTTCCTGGAAGTTCAAGTCTCAGGTAGTGTGTGTGCGACTCCTTGAATGGTGTGTGAATGCTCGGGCAGTGGCTTCTCCCTTAACACTCAACCCTTCAGTTGATCACAAGGGTTTCCAACTCAGATGGCAGCAGCACAGGGCGGCAGGCTAGCATGACAGTCATTACTCGAGCACTCGTGGTCTTGTATATTTGCTTCCTTCCAAGTCTCAGCGCAGGAAGCTTTTGCAAATACCTCTATTACCTGCACCGATGTCTGCTTCTCAGCACAGCTACTAGGGGTAAGTCTCACCTCTCTGTAATTTTGCTGTCTCAGAGTCAATGGAAGGGCTTCTGCTGCCCAGGTTGAAAGATCTACGACGAAACACTCCTATCTCACCTCCTCAGCTTAGTCGTCTTTCTCAGTGGACAGGGAAAAGGCACTAGAGAGACATGGTTCTTCTTGCCTCATATGCAGAGTGAAAAACCCTCCAGAAGTGTCAAGTTGCCTTTGAGTACTAAGGCAGGAGTCTAGCGAGCTTCTCAGATGCATGTCAGGCATCACAGCTTGGGCAGAGATATCCACGCCTCTGTGGTTGAAGGCAAAATTCTCTCATCTGAATCTCATCCAAGGAAGCTCTGCAGTGAAAGAAGCCAGCTGAACCAAGGGGTTTTATCTCTGCCTTCCCTGCAGACAAAGGAGGGTTCTGGATCAGCTCTGCAGAGCAGAACCGATCTCATCCTCAGGTGAATATCTAAGACAGATGGAGCTGAATCACCATCTGAAGGATCCCTTTCTCTCCTTTCTCCCTCCTCATGAATGTACAGACCAGAAATCTCATGTGGCAAAAGAGCAGAGAAACCCCGCTTAATCTGGCTCTCCTTACATGTTGAAGGCGTTGGAAGTTTATGCTAGATGTCTTGGGCAGCCTTCACTCACCAGCTTAGCAAATGGATCCAAATGACATCCACATGATCCAAACGACATCTCTTCATGAACCATCCTCCAGAGGAAGCCATGGTCCCCTTGGCTGAGGAAGACCATTGAGAAGAGGCTGATTTATTGGAGGAGCTCTGGATGCTTCTATGTCAGGAAAAGTGTGGATGCAAAGCTCTCACCTTGCAGCCTCACTTCAGGCTGTACACGATTGCCTGACATTGTTTCCTCTCCATTCACCTGGTAGCTATTGACTGTGTGTGCTCCCAATTTTCTTTCTCCCTCACAGCCACCGCTGTACTCCCACAAAGAGGGTCTTTGTGTGCACACACACAGTGTAAACACTCTCCAGTTGAGCTCCATATAGGGAGAACATACATCAGAGAGTCACCAGCTTTGTCAGCACAACATCCTCACACCCACCTCATTAACACACTGAAGCCCAAATTGGCCTCACTGAGGAGGTGGTTTTCTGCTCTCCTTCTGTGTGCCACAGGGAGTTTGATCTCGGGGGTGTCTCATGGGCTTGCCAGAGATGGATAATGGTCTCTCTCTTCACACAGGCCAGATAAATATCAGCGACACAGTTCTCGAAAGTGTAGCCATTTGCTGACACACAGGAGATGTCTGAAGCAGCCATGTCCCAGGCAACTGGAAATATCAAGTATTTGGTGCTGCGTTTTACCGTGGTCTTGAAGCCTCCAGGGTGGGAGATTAACGAAAGCAACTATAGACATTTGAATACAGAGAGGCTTCTAACTGCAGTTAAGGCCTAAGTCTTCAGTCTTCCTTGCAGTAAAGTTCTAAGTGAAGATCGAAGTGCGAAGTCAGACAAGAGAGGAGTAAGGGGAAATTGATCTCCCTTGCCTTCAGAGCAGGTGTCTCCAGGTAAGCTATTCATAAGCAGCTCTACAGGGAGTCTGCAAAGACGCATCACGAGCCGATGCCTTATATACACTGGCAACAGCACCAATCCTGTGAGCGATTTCATGGGGCACCTCAGCCTGGCATTGGGTCTATCCCTCACACCAGCTCTGCTGCCCAAAGGTGACCACTGAGCAGTCAAATTCCAGGATTGCTACAAGACCTTGTTGTGGCTGTGTCTTGTCTCATGACCCAGGGACACTGCACCCCCTTACAGAAGTCCTTCTGTCTCTGGCATTCCTGCTGCCAGCCACTTTAGCCCCTTCTGCATTTGGGTCTTCTTGCCCTCCACACCAGATCATTGCTTGGTCCCAGATTACCACTGCCAAGCAGTTATAATTTGAATTTCTCCTTCAGTGCACGCCCAGATAAACAGACATGGGCACAACCACAGCTGTGAGCTCACATGCACCCAAAGGGCAACTCACAGGTGTGCACTTATCAAGGGGTGTGTGCACATACCAAAGGAGCCCTTGCGCACACCAACATGCACAGCCACCCCCCATACCAACACGTACGCAGAGACATGCAAACACACATACTTACACATATGCATGCTCCTGCACATATGTATTTGCATACAGACATACATGTACACTCCTCTGCACAAATGTACTCACACAAAAGCACACATCTACACGCACCTGTGCCCACACAATTAAGTATACGCAGACCAGTGACACACATTCCTGCTGTCCTGCAAGAAGGCACGTTGTTGACCCCAAAAGCAGGGTTCTTTCACCCGGTGTGTGAAACGCCAATACACACACAGAGCACAGCTATATTTTCGCATATTTGCATAGATATGGGTGTCTGTCTCCAAACAGCACCCCAATCATTCAAATTAACAGTTCTTTATACACAAAGCATTGACATATTCATCTTCCTGATATATAGGCATTGTTATTCTAATAAATGATTGGTTAAAGTCTCGTTGTCCAGCATGTAAAATAGTATGCATGCTTAGCTGTTCTTGTTCAACTTCATCATTTGAGTTGGTGGTACAATTGGGGTAGGTGGTCTGTGAGGTGGTGGTCTCAGTCTCCCCCTGCCAGAATTTCCTTTCCCCTAGTGACCTGTTTCTTTTTTCAAGTCTCCGCGTTTCTTAGTGGTTTACCAGCTGGGATACTAACACATCAGTTAAACTGCTGCTCTTGACAGCCACATCCCGCTTCTCAAAGGCACATTGTTCAGAGAAGTTTAACTTCTTGTCTGGTTTTAAACCAGCAAGGGTAGGGCTACACAATGGACATCTCTAGCAGCAGTGTCTCAGGACAGCTGAGCTCAGGTAGAAAGGATGTTCACTTGAGAACTTCTTACTGCCTTTTTAGATACAGATAAAGACATGCAGCTAGGCAATCACTTGCACTGAGAAGGAACTGCCTCCAGGCTCGTCAGCTGGGTCTGAAGGTCAAGCTCTGTGTGTAGCACAGCACAGTCGAGGTCAGGGACTCCTAAGCTTATCTGTTACATCAATCCCTTACTCCTTGCTGTATGGTGATCTTTGGGTGAGGGTCACGGCACCCTGCCAGTTGTTTCCTTCATGTGAAGAAATAACATCTCTTGCACCTGCTCAGAGCGGCTTTTGCTTCCTTCTTAGGATGTAAATCAAGGCGTTAGACAAGCGAGTAAGAACAATAGAAGAACAGCCACTGCTCTGCTAGTGACCCTTTGCAGGGGTCTCCCAGGTAGGCGAAGGCACCTTGGCCATTGAAAGAGGCCACAGAAGTGAAATGGGAAGCACAGGTTGAGACAGCTCACTGCCTGCCTTCCACAAAGCGGAGTCACTGCATGATTTATATCACCATTACAGATAATCATCCTCTGGCAAGAACGCCCTTGGTTTGGAGTGTAAAAACTGCACGGATCCTGTACCTCTTTTTTTGCTTTGTCAAAAGGGCTTACTCATCTGTCCGATGTAATGCCATCTCCTCTTCAACAAGGACAATTGCAGATAGTTTCATCTTTGCAAAGGACCTGAGGGACCTTCTGCTTATTACAAGGTTTAGTCCAGTAGGGTTAGGAAGTCCAACTGTGCTGCTGTTGATGGTGGTTAGTAATAGTACTGTGAGGAAAAGAAGATTTCAGACATGCAAGTGAAAAGCCTTTATGAAGCTTTTGGCCTTCAGTCATTCAGATATATGTTTCATGAGCCATAATTTCCTGTCATGGTGTAACCTTGCAGACGGCAACCAGGACCAGACAGCCACTCGCTCACCCCTCCCTTTCCCTTCAGTGGGAAAGGGAGGAGAATGGACAAAGAGTAAAACTCATTGGTTGAGGTAATGACTCTTTAATAAGACAACAAAGGCAATACTAATATTAATACACATAATAATAATAATAATAATATTAATACAAAGCAAGCTATACAGAATGTGATATTTTTTCTTGCTGTCTGACAACCAATTGTGTTGCCAGTCCCCAAGAAGCAATTGCAGAACTCACAGGTTTCCTGGAGCTCATGAATTACAGAGGAATTCAGCAAAATCATGAATTTCACCAAATTCACAGAAAAAAAAAATGACGACTGAACTACCAGCAGAAACTGAACACCTGGAAAAGAGCAGGTTCCTGACCCCAGGAATAGCCCTATTTATAAAATGAGAATGACGTCTATGGTATGCAATATTTCCTTTGGCCAGCTTAGGCTAGCTGTCTGGCTATGCTCCCTCCCAGCTCCTGCACACCTGCTCATTAGCTGGATATGGAAAACTAAAAAAGTCTGTGATTTTTTAGCAAGAAAGAAAACCATCAGCGTTATCGGCATTCTTCTACTACTGCATGTAAGACACAGCAGCTACTGGGAGGAAAAATAACTCCATTCCAGCCGAAACCAGGACATTCCCTCTTGACAGAGGACATGGTTGTGGGGATTTCCATCATTCCACTTCTACACTTTTGCCAAGACATCTGGATTTTCGTTCAGGAAATAAGACATGAACCTGTAGTAGCTGCCAAGAGATATTTCGACCAATCAGAAGGGATGAGACTGACATGTAAAAAAATCCCCTCCCCCCAGAATGGCAGCCAAATCCTGAGCAGAGATCCTCTGGGGGGACCAAAGAAGCAGTGAGGAGCTTTGAGCTCAACTGCAGCTCTCTTGGGAAGTGCACCCAGGCTCCTTGTCCTTGCTGATCTTCACATTCTCCTGAATGCTCTGTACCAGAGCAATTCGACCTCCCTCAGAAACAGACCGCTTCACTGTCTCCATTTCTGTGCTGACTGCCCTCAGATGCTACATGCTTACCTCCAGTCTTGAGCCTCAACGCATTCAGTGGCATGGGCAACTTTTCCCTGCTACTCCTGCTGATGCCCACTGGCCGTGACCCCCAGAATGGGTCTTGGAGGGGTGAGTAGCAGCTATCGGCCGTTCCAAAAGCTGTTCCTTCCATTAACATTCTTGCCATTCTGCAAAGCAAATCATCTTTCGGAGGGCCAAATCCAACCCCTGCCACCCCAGCGCAGCTCCGGCCATAACAAGAGGAACACCCTTCCTCCAGAGCTCGTGGGGCTACTGAGCCCTCAGGGCCTCCTGTTTTTCTGGACATTGGTGAGCAGAGACAAAGCAAGGCACAACCTGACAGTCACTGACAGCACAGCACCCGTGGATGTCTTGCTCAGCTCCAAGGACTGCTGCCCAAAAGAAGAGCCACTGCAGGGTGTCCCAGCCTCCCATTCTTCTGTGAATGCAGAATGGTCTCCTTGTGCCCTTACCCCCTCCCACCCCAGAGCAACACCCTTCTTCTTTGTCCCCTTGGGGAGTGTCCACAGAGGGAAGGACCACACGGAGGCCAGGCTTGAATACAGCAGAACTTTAATGAGTGAAAAAAGCAAAAAATATCACTTCAGTGGAAGCCAGCAAGGCTGGAAGCCCCAGAGGAAGTCAAGAGTCTGTGGTCCTTGGCTGTGGAGATGTTCCTGCATAATGTCCATCTACCTGCTCCGTGGAGGGAGAGGAGACATGGTTCCCACTAGGCTGGCCTTGGGGATACCATGTTGCCAATGGGAATCAAAGCAAACAAAGAAAATGGGGAGAAAGGCAAAGCCATTCTGCTATACTGAAAACACCCCCAAACTCTAGATCCTTTGCCCAGCACCATGTTCTGAGTTCCTGGAGGTGTCTACCTGGAGCCTCCTTAGCATCCTTATCAGGCCAGGTACCTTCTGCCTGAGTAGCGGCTGGAAATGCCAGAGAGGTTACAGCACCTGGAGGTGATGGGCACTCCATCACAGCTGAGGATGCTGCCAACAGCAGCAGAGGTGGAGGAGCCCACAACAGTGTTCTGTGCGTAGGAGCTGAGGATGGGGCCAGGCAGGGTCACCACCACGGGGGAGGGCTGGATGACAATGGTGGAGTTCTGGCACTGCCTGACACAGGGCTCATTGCAGCTGTTGGCCAGTGGGGTTGGGCCGCAGGGCCGGCATGGCAGGCATGGGTTGTAGCAGGACATGTCTCTGGTCTGGAGGTACAGCTGTGAGAGAAGAGAGAGAGGAAACAGAGCACAAGGGTGTATGAGAAACAGCCTCGTTATCCTGTCACAAAGGAACCAAGGTCGCTAAAGGGTGGGGTGTTGGAGGCTCAGCCAGGAGCCACACACTCTTCATCACCCTGTAGAGAGCATCCTGGCCCAGGGAGGCTCTCTCCTTGTTTGTAAAACAAAAGCCCCCCTCAGCCACATTCCAGCCTCTCTCTATGCAGAACTTCTCCCCACTTTCCTCTGTCATAAGAAGAAGATCCAAACCACACGAAAGGACATAGCCACTATCAGCTCAGAGGTCCACTGAAGAGAGTTCTCACTTTGAAAGAGGAGGAAAAGGGGCTTCAGACTCACCTTCGTCCCAAGAAGAAGGAGCCAACAGAAGCGAATGAGAGAGCTGGGACCTGGGCTGGCTTTTATACCTGCCCTTCATTGCCGCAGGACCAGAGGAACCCTTTGCAGAGGTAACAATTTTCTGACAAGCTCCTCTTGAATGCAGATCATCACAGCTAATGATATGGGCTGTGCTTTGGTTTCCAACACTGCTGCCTTTTCATTTCCAGGTTTGTTCCATGCTCATTCCCCAATGAAGGTGTCACCGAAAATCCAGGAATAAAACCTCGTGACACCAACATAGTGTTAAAAGGCAGGCATTCTTTATTGCAGCGCTGGATGCACGGGAGATAATTCCACCGAACGTGCATACCCCATACCTTTTCCGTATAGTTTATATAGATCAAAATATACATATTTATTAGGTTACATAACTTATCCCTTTCATAATAACGTTAGTTCATTTTCATACACTCCTCCCACCCGCACTTGCGCAGTGCCTCCTAGTGGTGGTCGTCGGGGGTCCCAAGATGAAGGCTCATCCTCTTCATCACAGTGTCCGCTGGTTGACCCCAGCTTCTGCACATGCGCAGTCCTCTTCTGGCTCTTGTCCCGTAGCTAGGTCGCTGTAACTATGTCGCTGTAGCTAGGTCGCCTTGACTGGCTCTAGGTGACCGCTAACATTCCAGGTGGGAAACATGGGACTTTTTGTTTCAGTTAATTTGGACAATAGATAAAAACCACAAACACACCTGCAACCATAATAATGCTATTCCTATTAAAAATCCCCCTTTACCGTTATTGCTTAACATTGATAATTACCTGGAAACCAAACTCTCTGTTGCTGGACCTAACGTCCAGATGGGCAGGGGCTATACAAGGGACATAACTAGCAACATGGTTTATGTTTATGGTTAACAGATTTCATCCCCTTGGTTACAAAGGCTTGTTCTGAGCACTGGGATGAAAGGCGCCAGGATTTCTAGGGCAGGAATTCTGGCAGAAGACTCACCTCAAGTGCTGGATGAGTCCACATCAGGGAAGTGGCATTAAACTTGGCCACTCTGTTGGGGCAGTTTCAGGTGTTGTTCTCAGGAAGAAGCTACAGCAATCCTCAGCTGGACACCATGGGCTCCCATGCATTATGACGTACCCTGTCTTGTTTTTCACTTTCTCCTCAGCTCACCCTGATGATGCTCTCTTGTTGTTTCCCTGTATGTATGCGTTCTGCTCCTAAGTTTTGACCACACCCTGCCTGACACTGCCCAGTCCCCGGGGGTCCTCAGCAGAGTCCGTGGTTCATTGTGTTGCTATGAGGGTTCTTGTCTTCTGTGTACCTGTAAACAGCCAGGTTTGTGTGGGTGCACTTGGGAGCACAAATCTGTGTATATTTCCATGCTGATGTGTATGGATCTGTGTGTGTGTGTGTCCATGCTTGAGTGTGACTCATCAAGAGGGAATGTTCCGCTCATGGTAGGGATACGTTCAGCTGCTCTCTCCAGGAGAAATACAAAGGAGCAGATTCCCAGGGTCAGGAGCCTGAGTGCAGTTGAGGGGAGATGGCAACATACTGCTAGAGATCTGTCTAGGGAAGAGGATCTCACATGCAGCCTGTCTCCTGCTCCTTTTCCTGCCCCTCCAGGTAAAGCACAGAATTGAGGACTGCTTTGGACTTGAGCCCACCTAGATCTTCATGCCCTGCATTGGAATCTCAGTCAGAGTGCCGAACAACTCCCTCTGAGAGGGAAAGGACACTGGATCCGAGACCACATTCTCTAAAGCCTGCTGTTCTCCCACAGGCAAGGCCAGTATAGACCCTCTTTCTGATAAGGGCTGTGCACAGTGGGTGAATATCTAAGCCCATCTCCCCTCCTGAAGATCTGTCAGCCTGAAGCTCAAGTCCAGCTTGCAGGCAGTGCAGCTGAGGACTTCACCCCTTCCCTTTAGTGACCTTAGTGAGCTCAGTGCCAGGGAGCTCTGCTGGGAGAGCTCTGACAGGGCTGACTCCTCTCTCCATGGAACCGCTTTTGAGCTGAGGCTCTAGGGTAGCCAACGGCACACCCCACTGCTTTCTCAGGAGGTAACAGGCACTGTGGGGAAGGCAAGGACAGGGGAGGTTTGTACCTAGAATATAGCAGGACCTAAGACAGCCTCTCTCGTACTTCCTTTAAGACCAAATCAGTGACAAATGGGTTCAGTGATAAGGTGGGTGGAAAAGTGGCTGGACTACCAGGCTCAGAGAGTTGTGATCTTTGTACAAAGCCCAGGTGGCTGACACTTCTTAGCGGGGTAGAGCAGTAGGGATCTGTAATAAGACCAATATTGTTTATTGTTTTCCTGATCATAATGAGTAGCGGGCAGTGGGGAACTCCCAGCAAGTCTGTCAACAACAACCAGCGAGAGGAACATGCTTGAACTGTCAGGCATGGCTCCTGCTGAGAGGACCAAAAAAGGCTGGAGAAACAGGCTGACTGGAATCTCAAGAGGACCAAAACCAGCAAGAGCAAGGGTTTGCATTTGATGGAGGAACCAGCCCATGCAGTCATGCGGGCTGGCAGCTGGCTGCGTAGGAGACAGTTCCTCAGGAAAGAGTGTGTGGTTTTAGGAGACACCCAGCTGAACACGAGAGAGCAGTGTGCCTTTGCAACAAACAGGCCATGTGGCGTCCTGAGCTGTGTTTGCCAAAGTGTTGCCAGCAGGCCTGGGAAAGTGACCCTGACCTTCTGCCCCTTCTGAGACCTTCTGAGGATAGTGATGTACTGGAACAAGTCCAGCAAAGGCCACCAAGTCAGTTAGGGGGGGTAACAAACATGACATAGGAGAGCCACTCAGCTTGGAGAAGAGATGTCATCAGAGTCAAGGCGCTGATGCTGATGGCAGTCGCAGCTGGCTCTGTGCAGGCTGATTCTCGCTGGCGGACGGCGAGAGTCCATTTCCCAGGAGACCAAGTCGTGGCCGGGCAGAGCCAGCGAGCGCTGCGAGGCCGGGCGAGAGCCCGAGCGGCGCCGGCGCCGGGCTGAGCCCCGGGGCGGAGCTGGCGGCGGCGGCGAGGGGAGGAGGCGGCGGAGAGGAGGCGGCGCGGGCGGAGCAGAGAGCCGGGGCTGGCGGGGGGCAGCGAGGCGCGGGCGGCGGAGCGGCGGGATGCGGCGGTGCCGGGGCGCGGGGCTGGCGGGGCTGGCCGCGGTGCTGCTGGGTGCGCGGGGCTGGCGGCGGTGGGCGGGGGCTGGGGCTGTGCCCGGGCTGCTCCCGAGGGATCCCAGCACAAACTCTTCCCTCTCCTTCTTCAGGGTGTCTTTCCCCGTCCCTGCCCCTCTGCCAGCTCTCCTCCCCCTTTCCAAGCCCTCCAACACTTCTTTCTCCTTATTTCTCCGCCACCTCTGTCGTTATGACCCTGCTTGCCTGTACACCTGCCTTCCCATTCCACCTCACCTTCTGCTTTGAATTTGATGTTTATTGCCCTGAATACAGCCCTGTGTCCTTCACTGGGTCACGCATCCTACCGTGCATTCAGCATTTATTCTTCTGATTTCAACACTCCATTCTTCACTGTAACACACTCTGCTCTCCTTTCTCCTCTCCCTCACTCCATCCACCTGATACCTGTATCCACCCATCCATCCATCCACCCTGCACCTGACTTTCATTCTATCTCTGCCTGCATCAATTTTCCGTGCCCTCCCAGCTCTCTCCCCTCACTCCACGCATCCATACCGGGACCACTCTCCATGCCTTTAGAAGGGCACATGTCCCCACCCTTTCCAGTCTGACTTGGTCTCACCTCCACTCTTCCTGACTATTTCTCTGGGAAAAAAGACATCAGAGCTCGGCGGTCGTTCGTGATCTTTGGTCTTTCCTTCTTCTTTGTCGACAGTGACTGTGGCCAGAGCCCAGGTGCAGCAGGAGCCATTGGCAGAGACCACCGAAGGCACCAACATCAGCATCAACTGCTCACACCTTCACATCCAGTCTTATGAGCAAGTCCTGTGGTACCGCCAGCTCCCGGGCCGAGGCCCCGCATTCCTCGTGAGCACCCTGAAAGGGTCCAAGGATGTTCCGGCCCCTCCGGGGCGGCTGTCGGTGGCGGCAGACCGCCGGTCCAGCGCCCTGTGGCTCGCCCGGCCCCGGCGCGGGGACGCGGCGGTGTATTACTGCGTCGTGGGAGACACGGGGAGAGGAGCCGGGGCTGCGGCCGGGCACGAACCGGCGCGGGCGGGGCCGGGCGTGCGTGTCGGGGGCGGGGGGGGCAGCCCCGGCCGGGCCCGCCAGGGGGCGCTGCCGCTCTGCCCGCCGTTGCCGCCTCGCCCCGCTCGGCCCCGTCCGGCCCCGCCCGGCCCCGCAGCTCGGCACCGGCACCGGACCCGTCGAGGCTCTGCAGCCCGTTCCCCCACAGCCTTGATCCTGCCCTTTTTTTGTCTCTGCTCCTTCTCCGAAACATCCCATGTCTTGCGCCATCCCCAAATATTTTGCACTGCAACTCGTAACGAGCCCGATCCCCTTCAGGCAGAAACAGCCCTGAATTTATAAGATGATCACCTCACCCTTCTGGGAGGTGTCGTCCCCAGACAGGCTGTCGATCATAGTACCCTGAGAGCTAGTGAGAACACTGTGGTAAAGAGGGTTGTGTGGGATGTCCATCTGCCAGAGAGAAGCAGCGTCTCTCACTCTGTATTTACAGCGTATCTTCCTCAGCTGCAAGACACGGGGCACCCAGTGCACTGAGTCCTACACTTTTTTCCTCTGGGACCAAGGAAGTGCCTTCACTCGCGCCTAACCTGATCCTCTCCAAAAAGCCACTTTTTTCCTGAGCAGACTGGAAGACTTGTCTCACAAGAGAGAAGGACTCAGAGGCCCAGGTTTGGATGCAGCACAACTTTAATGAGTCTGAAAAAGAAGAGGAGTTGGCTCACAAGGAGCACCAGGGGCAGCCACTGAGATGCAGTGAAGCTCCTGCAGGGTGTCCATCTGTCTGCCCTGCAGAGAGAAGGGGGCAAAAATGTCCCTGCTAGGGTGACGTTGACAGACAGTGACAGCAAAGGAGAGAGGAGAGTGGAAGAAGGAAACAATGGCCCAAAACTAAATGCAATGTCCTAAAGCTCTATCTTCCATCCAGCACCGTGTTCTGAGCTGTTGGAGGTTCTTGTCCAAAGAAGTTGCCAACAGCTTTAGCAGGGTTGACATCTGTAGCGGCTGGTGATGCAGGAGAGGTCAAAGCCCCCGGAGGAGATGGGCACTCCCTGAGAGCTGAGGATGCTGCCAACAGCAGCAGAGGTGGAGGATCCCACAACAGTGTTCTGTGGGAAGGAGCTGAGGATGGGTCCGGGCAGGGTCACCACCACAGGGGAGGGCTCGATGACAATGGTGGAGTCCTGGCACTGCCTGACACAGGGCTCATTGCAGCTGTTGGCCAGCGGGGTCGGGCCGCAGGGCTGGCATGGCAGGCACTGATCGTAGCAGGACATGTCTCTGGTCTGGAGGGGCACCTGTGAGAGAGTGCAGGGAGAAGCAGAAAGCAAGGACACATGAGCAGCAGCACTGCACCCAACCATGGGAAAGCTATGGCGCCTACAGGCCCACTGCAGGCTGCCCAGCTGAAAGCCTAGAAGCAACAATAACTAAGATCCAGGCTCTCTCAGGGGAAGACCGTCTCTCCCCTTCCCTCTCCCATGAGAAACAGCTCCCACCCCTGTACTAAGACAGCCCCTGTCAGCTGAGACAGACATCAAGGAAAGAATTGGTCTTGAAGGAGGAGGAGAAAAGGTCTCAGACTCACCTGATTCACAAGGAGAAGGAGGCAAGAGAAGGGAATGAAAGAGCTGAGAGTTGTACTGCCTTTTATAGTAGTCCTGCACTGCCTCAGGCCCAGAGGCAGCCTTTGGGGAAGTAATAATTTTCTGACAAGTTCACATCAAACTCAAAGCGTCTCAGCTAATGGCATGGGCTGTGTCCTGGTTTCCTGTGCTGCTGCCTTTTCATTTCCTGGCTTATGCCACGTGCTTCCCCATAGGAAGGCTTCTGTAATTTCCAGAATGAGAGTCCCTTGGCTTTCTGGGGCAGAAAGACATCATCGCAGGCAGAAGACTCAGCTCAAGTGCTGGTGGCACCCCGTGCTGGCAGGTGATGTGCACCTGGGTCATTCCTGTGGGCTTGTATGTGGCAAAGTTGTCAGGAACTAGGCACCGCTCTCCTGCTTCTCGTCCACATGCCTAAGGACTCCCGGGTAAGATGACATGCCACACCCTTTTCTCTTGCTCCTCCCACATCTCTCTGGTGGTTGCTCCTTGTTGCACGCAGGTGGGCTTCTGCTGGGTGTGTTGGACCCTACTGCAACACTAACAGTGCTGTTGGGAATATTTTGCTGGGCGCATTTGTCGCATTCTCTCCCTGTGCAAGCCCTGCAGGTCACCAGGAGCGTGTCTGGGGCCTGTTTTTTTCCCGAAGATATTTGAGTCCTATTCTGTCAGTGTGGATGATGTGAGGTCCTGGAGACTGAACGTGTGCCTGAAGCAGACACTTGCTGTAAAGACACTTTGGGGAGGCTCAGAGGAAGTCAAGTTCATACCGCAGGAGTCAATCACTATGAAATTTGCCAAGCAGAGATGAGGTGTTGAAGAGCAGAGCTTTGTCACAGCTGGAAAGAGGCCTTTGGGAAGAGTCCTGTGTCCAGCCAGACCCTGGGGATGTTTTGTCTCTGCCTGGTCCTGTATCAGTTCAGACTGTACCTATAGCGGAGGTGAACAGGAGTGGTCTTGAAGGGGGCCTTTTCCACTCCCAGGACACAGACCTCATGTCCACCTGGGTACCATACGGCCAGAGAAAATGATCATGGACACCTCTCTAAACGTGGAATGGTTGGGCTCACCGAGATCACCATGAGACGCAAGATGCTGGAAGGTTCCTGGCAGCCTTCTGTTGCCTGACAGTGGACTGCATGATCTGTTCCTTTGCCTACTACATAAATTTTGAGGTGGCCAAGACCCCTTTGACAATGTGACGGTGAGTTTGGAGGCGCAGGTGTGTGTCTGCCTGAGGGGATGCTCAAACACCTTCTGACTTTGGGGGCTGTTTAAAGCCCAGCTGCTGCCGCACTGCTCAAGGAAGAATCTTCAAGTGCTGAAAAACCTGGCCCTGGCCCTATGGAAAATGTGGTGTAGCAAAGATTGCAACTTGATTCCTCTCCTTGGGATGAGTGCCAGTCTGTCATCTCTCTAGAGAGCCTCCCTGGGTCAGCAGCGTGGGGATGTGAGGAGGTCTGTCTGGAGCAGCAGCTGAAGAGATTTTCTCCACTCCCCACAGGGAGGTTGGGAGGCTGCTTTCAGGTGGCAGAGGAAGGAGAAGATAGGAACCTGCAAGCACCAACACCCTCTTTCTCGGAAGTCTGTGTGCAATGTGTGAAAGGGAAAGCATGACACAGTCCTGCATTTTCTGGCAGTCCTGGTGGGACTTGCAGCCTTTGGTGAGATGCGTCTTTGAGGCTAGCCAGGATTGGAGCAAGAGGAGGTGCGGACGCAGGCCTCTGCGATGCTGCTGTGCATGGGTAAATGGAAACCTTGGGTAAACTCAGAGAGGTTCTCCTCTGTGCTGTCTGTGGAGAACTCCCAGATGCTTTTCCATGTGCGGGATGCCAAGCTGCAGGACGGCACCAGGTGTCCCTCTGCTGAGCCCACATGGTTACCCACCACATGCAGCATCACAGAGAAAGAGGGTGTGTGTGGGTGTGTGTTCCCTGTGGAGTGCTTCCCTCCCCAGCACTGTTTGCTTATAGACCTCAGCTTGTCCAGCAGTAGCGTGTTGCGGTTGTGGCGAGGCTGGGTCTCTGGCTCCGCAGCCTGTGCAGCAAAGACAACTGTCATTAACAGCATGCTGGTGTGACTTTGCTGTCTGAGATCAGACCCAGGGTCTTGAGCAAGGAGCAAAGTAGCCCAACGAAACCGTCAGGTTCACACAGGGCCTGGACTTGTGGGAGAGCTATTGAGGGATGCCACCAGAACGCCACCAGGGTCCATCCAACCCCCTGAGCTGAAGCTAAGTGCAGCAGGGCAATGAGTGTTCAAAAGATGTATGCGACTGGCTTGTCATGCTCATATTCTTCCCTCAGCCTCCTCTGCAGCGCACTGTTGCAGAAGGGATCCTTTGTTGTGAGACTTGACTGCTCTTGTGCCTTTATGTCCTAGCCAAAACAGCCCGAGGAAGGAAAATCTCTTCCTAGGCGTGCACCTGGACATCAGCCAAATGCTCAGCCTGTGAAAAAGACCCGTCAGCCAGAGACTGGGGAAGATATCCTGTTCAGCCGGATTCCCACCAATGCTCCAGGCTCTGGCTTTGCTTTTCCTGTCCCTCCTCCACCTTAGGGGAATCACCACTACCTTGATGGGGGGAATCCCTGTGTCCCAACTTCCTGGCAGAAAACAGCTCTTCACTTCTTTTCTAGGAATGAGCTTGTCCCTCTGTGCACAGTGTGTTTCAAACTGGAGTGTGTGAGAAGCAGAGACAGAAGAGAGAGAATCAGCAGGAGGCAAAGAGATTGAAGCATGTGAAGAACAGAGATGTCCTGTGCCTGAGAGGGATGGAAGAGGGATGAGAGGGATGGAAGGGTGCAGGCAGGCAGAGGTTCTGCATTAACCCGCTCAGTTAACATGCTCACTTCTTCTCTGCTTCCTTGTCTGCGCTGACAGCTGGAAAGCTGCATGCATATTGCATGTGTCGAGAGCTCAGGGGTTGATTCTTCCACATGACCGCCTGCAGAATCACCCCCTGGATGTCCTCCATGAAGAGGTTCAGTGGGCTCTTGCCTGAGGGACAAAAACTCTTCCGTACCAGAGCAGGCAGAACCAGAGAGGGAGTGCTTCAGGCAAGAGCAGAGCAAATGTCTTCTCCTGCTCACTTCTTCCTTCCACTTCCCCACTGAGCCATTTCCAGACGCTCTGCTCGTGAGGCTGGGAGGTGGTGTTCGACTTTCTCACACACAAACAGGAGCGCTGGTCTCCACATGCACCTCAGCTCAGTGTGGATCCCAGTGTGCAGGAATGCCTGCCACCACCTGCCAGGGTGCCCCTAGAGGGGAGCTGTGCTGTTCCCCAGCTGCCTGCTTTCCCATCACCCAGAGCCTCCGGAGAACGGTCTGTATTGCCTGGTCCTCATGTGCTGGGCCCGGGACACATCCAGCATGGTGAGGAATCCAAGGAGCCTCTCTGAGAACGTGACATCCTCCTTCTGATTCCCCGTCATCTTGGCTGGCCCCTGGGTCCCTGAGGACGCCCTCAGCGGCTGTGCCTTCATTCCACCCAGCCTAGCAGCTTTGGCCAGCAAAGCTTAGCATGGGGCGAGTTTTCCTCCCTTGCTGGCACTGATCTGCCCTCCGCTATTTGGCTGCAGAACCTGTTGGTGTGTGAGGTCTGTTGGTGGACAGACTGTGCCTGAAACAAGGCTCTAGTATCCCAGGAAGGGTGAGGAGATGGAGATGCCCTGGCACAGCCAAACCACTCAGTGCACTGATGAACCCCCCAGTGCCACTGCTTGCGGGTTTCAGTGAGGAAGAAGTGAAGCCTTGGTCTCTGGGGACAGCAGGAAGGTGCCGACTGCCTGGATGATGAATATGCACAGTGAATGTGCCTGGAAGTGCAGGCAGGAGGAGAGTGTGGGGAGCTTTGCCTTCTTTGAAGCCCAGCGGTGCCTTCAGGAGACCCTCCTCTGCACCTGGGAGATGGTGATTGCCTGAAGGTGACCAGTGTCTAACTCGCTACCTGGAGCTGAGGGTAGAGGTCAAAGAAATTGACAAGTATGGTTGAAAAGCATACCTAAATACCTTAAAAATGTTTTGGGGGTTTTTTTGATCTTGTTTTTTTGTCTTTTTTCTCACAATCTTATTTTGTTTTTAAATGTTAATAATTGACATGCATCTTCCCCAGGCTGAGTCTGTTTTGCCGGTGAGGCTACCTGGTATTTCATCTCCCTGTCTTTGGCTTGACCCATGAGTCTTTTCACCTTATTTTCTCCTCCTGCCTTATTGAGAAGGGGGCTTGAGAAAGAGTGGGTGGGCATCTGGCAGCCAGCCCGGGACAAACCCACCAGAGGACATGACAAAGCTACTCCAAACAGGACAATAGGAAGCCTTTGAGAAACATGACCATAAGGAAGAAATAAGAAGATGGAGGACGGGACCAGGAGCACAGCCAGGAAAGAACATGGACAAGACTCCCATCTGACACCTTTCTGAGAACTGGGTAATTGCAATTATTCTTGGCGAGAATAAAAGCACCCAAGGGAGAACAGCATGGCTCAGGGTCAAAAAGGATCATATCTGAAAAACATTTCCCATGGTCTTCTTTAAACTGTCGAGAGCAGCAGGTTGGGAGTAGATGAAGTGGAATAAAAACTCACCGTGCTTTTTCATTTTTCTAGCATCCTAATAATCCATTTATGTTCACTTTTGTCCTAAGAGAGCGCATTCTGGGGACAGAAAAGCTTAGTGCGGACGATCATGCAGGTGATTATTTGCAATCTACGGGTGACATTTGTATTAGTTAGGGTCTTCTTTCGGGCAGATTATTTTTTCACTTTCAGATAACCTCCTTTGTAATATTTAGAGCCATGGCAAAGGAGAGCAGGACACCTGTAACTGATCTCCTCCTGCTGGGCTTCCTGACTTCCCTGGGTGCACACGTGGTCCCAGGTGCCATTATCTTCTCCATGTATCTTCTAACCCTGATGGGGAACCACCTCTTCATTCTCACTGCGTGGAGCAATAAGCACCCCCAGACCTTACCGCATTTCTTCCTCGTCAGGCTTCCTTTGTGGCGATTTGCTACCCCACCACCGGTGTGCCAAAAATGAGGCAGACTTTCCTTGCCACCAGGAAGACCATTGGCGTTGCCTGCTGACTGGCACAGTTGTGTTCCCCTTGCTTGCTGGCTATCACTGAGCTGAGGGTCCTTCAAAATGTCCATCAGTCTTTGGCAGGAATCCACACCCCACACAGCCTGATCATCCCTACTTGAGAAGCCAGCATCCTCGCTCCTAGGATGAGCTTCTTACAGCTCCTAAGGCACGTGTCAATCTCCGCGTAGGCTAAAAGCCTTTCCACATACCCCAAATTGCATCTTCAGCTGTGCAGCACTGAAAAGGGTGCGAACCAAGCAGGAGATGTGCTTGTGATCAGGGCCATGCTTGCAGTAGTCCTTGGGAACTGCTTGCTGGGTGAGGGGATGAGATTTTTTCCTCAAAAATATCCAATCGTCTGTCTGAATCTCTGTTCTTTCTATGGTAGACTATTGCTAATGTTGCAATGGGGGTAACTGCAATTGCATAGAACCATTCTGGATCAGAGCTGGAGCCTGGCAGTGGTGCCACCTCAGAAGCCGAGGCAAGCTGCCCCAGGCTTGGAGGAGACCAAGGACTAGAGAGCAGCCATTGGTCTCTGGGCGCTGGGTGCTGTCCTGGAGCTGCAGTGCCCATGGGGCTGTTGGATTCACAGGGAGTGGTGAGTCCATTTGTGTGGCCGATACCAGTACTAACTGGTGAATTGCCTCAGCCCTGCCAATCTGGACAGCAGCTGGGCCCTGCCAGGTGCTCCAGGACCGTATGAGGTACCTATCTCATGTGCCTGTGCTTGTGCGTGCTGGCTGTGGACCCGAGATGAGGCAATGGAAAGGAAGGCAAGGGGGGATGAGGTTGTGGGCTGTCGCCAGGTGTTATTGTCTCTAGATGCACACTGCTGCCACCCTTTGAAGCCATTATCTACTTGAGCCTCCTCCCCCAGCACAGCTCCATCCAGGCCTAGAGGACATCCCTTCCCCAAGAGCCAGAGGGGCTGCTGACCCCATCCCTTGGCCTCCCACAGCCATGGGCTCCTTACTCCAGGACAGCAGTTGTTGGGCTCCCCATTGACAGAACATGCTCCAGGGCCCAGTGCTCCAGGCCCATCTGGGAACAGATGCAGCAAGGCTGACTGATGGCCATTGTCTGTGGAGTAGCCAGGAATGTCTTCCTCAGGTCCAAGACACGGGGCACACCAGGCAACCCAGTGCACTGAGTCCTATCCTCTTTTTCCTCTGGGACTAAGGGAGAGTCTTCTTTTGTGCCCACCCTAACCCTCTCCAAAAAGCCACCGTCTTTCCTGAGCAGACTGGAAGACTTGTCTCAGAAGAAAGGAGGATTCGGAGGCCCGGATTTGGATGCAGCACAACTTTAATGAATCTGAAAATGAAGAGGAGATGGCTCACATGGAGCACCAGGTGCAGCCACTGAGATGTGCTGGAGATTCTGCAGGGTTCGTCTGCTTGCCCTGCAGCAGGAGGGAGGCGAACAGGTCCCCACCAGGCTGGCGCTGGGAGACAGCGACAGCATAGGAAGGAGAGCGAGAGGAGAGTAGAAGAAGAAGCAGAAGCAGAAGAATGGCGCATATCTCTAAATGGAATGCCTCAAAGCTCTATCTTCTGTGAAGAACCATGTTCTGAGGTCTTGGAGGTTCTTGCCCGGGCACATTGCCAGCAGCTTTAGCAGGGTCGACATCTGCTGCCACCGTAGCGGCTGGTAATGCAGGAGAGATCAAAGCCTCCGGAGGAGATGGGCACTCCCTGAGAGCTGAGGATGCTGCCAACAGCGGCAGAGGTGGAGGATCCCACAACAGTGTTCTGCGGGAAGGAGCTGAGGATGGGTCCGGGCAGGGTCACCACCACGGCGGAGGGCTGGATGACAACATTGGAGCTCTGGCACTGCCTGACACAGGGCTCATTGCAGCTGTTGGCCAGCGGGGTCGGGCCGCAGGGCTGGCATGGCAGGCACGGGTTGCAGCAGGACATTTCTTTGGACTGGAGGGGCACCTGTGAGAGAGGGCAGGGGGAAAAAGAAAACGGGGACATATGAGACGCAGCATTGCACCCAGCCATGGGAAAGCCAAGGCCCCTACTTGCCCAGAACAGGCTGTCCAGCTGAAAGCTGAAGAGTCACTTCAGCTAAGTGCCAGGCTCTCCCAGTGGAAGACATTCTCTACCCTTCCCTCTCCTATGAGACACAGCTCCCGGCCCGGGGCTGGGACAGCCCCTGTCAGCTGAGACAGACATTGGAGAAAGACCTGATTTTGGAGGAGGACGAGAAGAGGCTTCACACTCACCTGATTCCCAACGAGAAGGGTGCAAGGGAAGTGAATGAGAGAGCCAAGAGTTGTACTGCCTTTTATAGTAGTCCTGCACTGCCTCAGGCCCAGAGGCAGCCTTTGGGGAAGTAATAATTTTCTGACAAGTTCACGTCAAATGCAGAGTGTCTCAGCTAATGGCATGGGCTGTGTCCTGGCTTCCTGCGCTGCTGCCTTTTCATTTCCTGGCTGATGCCACGTGCTTCCCCATAGGAAGGCTTCTGTAATTTCCAGAATGAGAGTCCCTTGACTTTCTGGGGCAGAAAGACATCATTGCAGGCAGAAGATTCAGCTCAAGTGCCAGTGGCATCCCGTGCAGGCAGGTGATGTGCACCTGGGTCATTCCTGTGGGCTCGTTTGTGGCAAAGTTGTGAGAAAATGGGCACCGCTCTCCCATTTTCCGTCTGCATGACCAAGAACTCCCATGTTGGACCCTACTGCAACACTCACAATGCTGTTGGGAACATTTTACTAGGCTCATTTGCCTCATTCCCTCCCTGTGCAGTCCCTGCAGGTCACCAGGAGCACGTCTGGGGCCTGTTTTTTCCCCAGAGTGTTTGAAATATGTTCTGTCAGTGTGGTCCCAGCATCTCCTCAGCAGAGTCCGCTCTCGCTGATATTTTCCTGCTTTTATGTGTATAAGTGCTGGACTCTAGGCTGGCTTCATGTGAGCACACAGACTTTTGCATTATTCCATGCAGGTGTGCATGAGCACACGTGTGTCTGTCTGTACTTGTGTGGCCCTCCATGAGGGCATGTTCAGGTCATAGTAGGGAGACCTTTCCTTGGTGTGTTGATGAGATACAGAGAGTAGAAGGTTCCTCCTGACATAATAAATGGTGGCTGAATGGAATCTACAGCTGACTGGTTATGGCTTCACCCTGGTACGGAGGTTCACTGAGAACTAGCAATGAAATGCAATGTCTGCCTCCTGCACCCATCATTTCTTGCTTTGTGAAGGGAGAAAGGCCAAGCAAGCCTTCCCCACTTCATGTAGACCTGTGTCACTGAGTGGAGCCCCTTAGGGAGCAGTGTTGCTGGTCATTGGGCTGGGACGCAGGCTCCTCATGTACATGCCAATGCCAGATGCGCTTTTACAGCTCATCAGCCTGCTGCTGAGCTAGGCAAGGGCTAAGACCTCACACCACATGGGTATTGGACTAAAAGGACAGGGGTGCAGAGGTTGCTCAGCCTTGAGAAACAGGACTGATCCAACCGAGCATTAGTTCAGCTGAGGGCTGCCCCCTTTCCTTTGTTGGCCTTGCTGAGACCATTCCCAGGTAGTGCTGCTTGGAGGCTTCAGCCAGGACTGACTCCCCTTCCCATGGGAGCAGCTTTCAATCTGCAGTTTGAGTGCTTGGCCCCAACCGGAGTTACAGCTCCAGTGGTGACACATTTGTGCCTGTGTCTGGACATGGACACCACTGATCCCACTTTGGACCCTGACATGTGGGTGACTTCCCAGCTTGACATGAGACCTGCCTCGTCTCTGTGAAGACACCTGATGATTGCTGGGCTTTGTATAACCCCGATTACTGTCAGGAGACCTCATCCTGAACTTGACTCACTAACTCACCGACTCACCTTTCCAACTTGACCCTAGACACACATAACACAAGAGCCAGAACACAAGCAGGAGAATCTAGAAGTCTGTGCACAATTGCAGAGCTATGATCTTGTTGAGGTTTTGCAGAAAAGGTGGGATAGCTCTCGTGTCTGGAGTTTGCAGTGGCTTTGCAAAACAGAAGGCAAAGCTGTAACCCTGCACTTCGTAAGAGAAGATCTTTGTCCCCTTGGGGATCTGCCAGACAGAATTTTTGGGGGAAAGTGCCCTGGGAGGTCAAAGAGACCAAAGAGCATAATATGAAATACAGCAGTTAGGATCCGATGATAATAGCATTATGGAAATGACTATAACCAGCTCCATCCGTTCAACTCGCTGAAGACATGAAAAGGATCTACCGAGGACATGAGATGGTGGTATTTGTGGAGCATTTCTTTCCAAATCTTTAAGCGTGACTGATCATATTATTTCTCTTAAGATTATTCAAAGTTGCATATACACCTTATTGAAGCCTGAACTGTTGTTTATCTGGTGAGTTTGTTATTAATCCAAATTTACTTTATTCTCCATTTTACCCGTAGTTAACGTAGTAAGATTTTGATCATGGTGTGGAAGTTGCAGGTGTATCCTCTGTGAGAAGGGTCCAGGCACACATTTGCTCACTAGGTTCCCCTGTCTCAACGGAGTGGTGGAGAAAAGAGGAAGAGCAAGAGCAAGAAAACTTGTGGGTCAAAGTAGACAGGGAAATCACTCACCAATACTGTTTCAGGCAAAATAGACTTGTCTTGGGGAATTTAACTGTAAATGCTGAAATACTGACTTGGGTATTGGGAAACAGAGATGACAAACATTGACAAACTTAGGGAAAAACGTCTTTTGTCTCCTTTCCCCAGCAGAAACTTGACTCTAGACATGTGTCTTCCCCATTCCTAGTCTCCACTCCCCTTGTTATCACAGCAGGTTATAACAAATTAACCCCTTTGGTCAGGCAAAAGACAGCACAATCGTTTGGGCTGGTCCATAGCAGCATCTATTTTTTTTCTGTTCTCTCTATTCCTTGTTCTTTTCTTCTGCTTCTCTTTCCTTCTTACTTGTTTCCTTTGCCATAGCGTTGGTCCTCCATGGGACAAAATCCCTTTAGAGAAGTACTTGCTCAAGCAACAGGTATCTGTGGGCTGTCCTGGAGGTGCTCGCTCTAATGGGAGTTGAGGATATGGAGCCTGCAAGACACCTCAGCCACGAAAAAGTATGCAACGGACCGCTGGGCTGCACGGGGCACTGTGTGGGTGTGACAGAAGAACAGGGAACTTGCCCTAGCTGTCCTTGCCCTTGGACGCCTGTCATGCCCCCTCTTTCTAGAGATGCGTGAGAAGGTGGTGAGGAGGAGGTTCTAGGCTCTAGCCAAGGTGATTTGCCCTCCCATCGCCTCCTTCCATCCTCACGGCCATCCCATGAGACAGCACAAGTTGGGATCACCATCTGTAGGGTATGCTCGGAGGCCAAGGGGAATATTTCTGGGTAGAGATGCAGCAAGGGAAGGGTTGATGTTCATTAGCTGTGGAGCAGCCAGAGATGTGGTCCTCAGGTTCAAGGGCCAGGGACTGAAGGAGGCCCACAAACTGTGTTTCCTGCCCTCTCAGTTCTCTCGGAATGACAAAGGGTCCCAGCATATCTCCTTCTCCCTGGACAGCTTCAGAGATCATCCAGAGAGGAAAGGACCACACAGAGCTGGAGGCTGGAATGCAGCAGAGTTTAATGAGTCCAAAGAAGGAAACAAGATGTCTCGGAGGGGAGTCCACAGGGAAAGGATCACCATGGGCAGCCAAGAGTCAGTGCCCCATGATCAAGGGACAGTTTCCACAGGGTAGTCCTCTGTCTGCCCCACACACGGAGAGGGGCAGGCAGGTCGCCCTTAAGCTGGCTTTGGTGGGTCTCAGGGACAAGCAAGAAGAAAGTAACAAAGGAAACGGAGGGAAAGGAGACAGTGGAGGAAGGGAATGGGAGGCAATGGCCATGTTTTCAGAGAACCCAAGTTGGCCCCTTCCAAAGGGCTGAAAACGTTTGCAGGAGGAGTGGGACATGCTCAGCCCCTCTCAGAGCAACGGCCATGACCTCCATCGTTCAGTCTGGCATCATCTTCTGGGTTCCTGGGGCTCCTTGTCTGTACTGTCACCAATCATTTTAGCAAGGGGGGCACCTTCTGCTGCCACAGTATTGGCTGGTGATGCAGGAGAGGTCACAGCACCCAGAGCTGATGGGGACTCTGTTACAGCTGAGAATGCTGCCAAGAGCAGCAGAGGTGGAGGAGCCCACAGCAGTGTTCTGCGGGAAGGAGGTGAGGAAATGGTCAGGAAGAATGACCGTCAGGAGAGGGCTCAATGGCAACGGTGGGCAAATAAAAGAACTAACACTCAACATGCTTTTTTTGATGTCTGCATGTTCCTTTTGATGTATTGTTCTTACATAAGATGTTGAAAGGAAGAAACATAATAAACCATATGCATCTTTTCTTCTAGAATTATTGTATAAGACAAAATAAGGCTGGCTGGGGCTTTGAGAAACTCACCTACTGAAAGATGTCCCTGCTCGTGACAGAGGAATTGCACAAGATGATCTTTAAAGGTCCCTTCCAAACCAAACCATTCTATGATTCTATCATTCTGTAAAAATAAGGTCTACATATGTAGACCGGCATCGGACCCGTCGAGGGCTTGCAGCCCCCTCCCCCACATCCTTGATCCTGCCCTTTTCTTGTCTCTGCTCCTTCTCCGAAACATCCCATGTCTTGCACCATCCCCAAATATTTTGCACTGCAACACGTAACAAGCCTGATCTCCCCACAGGCAGATACAGCGCTGAGTTTATAAGATGATCACCTCACCCTTCTGGGAGGTGTCCTCCCCAGACAGGCTGTCAATCATAATACCCTAAGGGCTAGTGAGAAAATCGTGGTAAAGAGGGTTGTGTGGGATGTCCATCTGCCAGAGAGAAGCAGCGTCTCTCACTCTGTATTTACAGCATATCTTCCTCAGCTCCAAGGCAGAGGGCACAGCAGGCAACACAGTGCACGGACTCCTATGCTTTTTTCCTCTGGAACCAAGGAAGTGTCTTCTTTCGCACCTAACCTTATCCTCTCTAAAAAGCCACTTTCTTCCTGAGCAGACTGGAAGACTAGATAAGGTCCTCTACAGCCTACTATAGGTGACCCTCCTTCAGCAGGAGGGTTGGACTAGATGACCCAGAGAGGTCCCTTCCAACCCCTACCATTCTGTGATTCTGTGATTCTGTGACTTGCCTCGGAAGAGAGGAGGACTCAGAGGCCCAGGTTTGGATGCAGCACAACTTTGATGAGTCTGAAAACATAGAGGAGTTGGCTCATAGGGAGCACCAGGGGCAGCCACTGAGATGCAGTGGAGCTCCGGCAGAGTGTCCATCTGCCTGCCCTGCAGGGAGAGGGGGGCAAAAAAGTCCTTGCTAGGGTGGCGTTGACAGACAGTGACAGTAAAGGAGAGAGGAGAGTGGAAGAGGGAAAGCGTGGCCCTAACTCTAAATGCAATGTCCTAAAGCTCTATTTTCTGTCCAGCACCGTGTTCTGAGCTGTTGGAGGTTCTTGTCCAAAGAAGTTGCCAGCAGCTTTAGTAGGGTTGACATCTGTAGCGGCTGGTGATGCAGGAGAGGTCAAAGCCTCCAGAAGAGATTGGCACTCCCTGAGAGCTGAGGATGCTGCCAACAGCAGCGGAGGTGGAGGATCCCACAACGGTGTTCTGTGGGAAGGAGCTGAGGATGGGTCCGGGCAGGGTCACCACCACGGCGGAGGGCTGGATGACGACATTGGAGCTCTGGCACTGCCTGACACAGGGCTCATTGCAGCTGTTGGCCAGCGGGGTCGGGCCGCATGGCTGGCATGGCAGGCATGAGTTGCTCAGAGCACTTGGGCTTTTGGTCCAGCAGGTGCCGAAGAATATCAGCCAACGCAAGAGGGCTGAGAACGGTGCAGCAGAGTGAGATCAGAGAAGCTGCTGAGCACAGAAACTGTCCCACTGTGGTGACAGTGGCCCAGTGGGAATGGAGGGGTGACGGCTGTTGCGCAGAGTCTTTTGGGAGCGCAGCTGGAGCCTGGCAGTGTTGCAACCTCAGAAGCCCAGGAAAGCTGCCCCAGGCTTGGAGGACACAAAGGACCAGAGAGCAGCCATGGGTCTGTGAACACTGGGTGCTGTCCTGGAGCTACAGTGCCCATGGGGCTGTTGGATTCACAGGGAGTGGTGAGTCCATTTGTGTGGCCGATACCAGTACTAACTGGTGCATTGCCTCAGCCCTGACTATCTGAACAGCAGCTGGGCCCTGCCAGGCTCTCCAGGACCGTATGAGGTACCTATCTAATGTGCCTGTGATTGTGTGCGCTGGCTGTGGACCTGAGATGAGGCAATGGAAAGGACGACAAGGGGGAGAAGAGGCTGTGGGCTGTCATCAGGTATTATTGTCTCTAGATGCCCACTGCTGCCACCCTTTGGAGCCATTCTCTACTTGAGCCTCCTCCCCCAGCACAGCTCCATCCAGGCCTAGAGGACGACCCTTCCCCAAGAGACAGAGGGGCTGCTGACCTCATCCCTTGGCCTCCTGCCACCATGGGCTCCTCACTCAAGGACAGCAGTTTTCTGGGCTCCCCACTGACAGAATGTTCTCCAGGGCCCAGTGCTCCAGGCCCATCTCGTAACACACGCAGCAAGGCTGACTCTTGGCCTTTGCCTATGGAGTAGCCAGGAATGTCTTCCTCAGCTCCAAGGGACGGGGCACAGTGAGCAACCCAGTGCACTGAGTCCTCCCTTCTCTTTCCTCTAGGACTGAGGAAGGGTCTTCTTTTGCACCCAACTTAATCCTCTCCAAAAAGCCACCGTCTTTCCTGAGCAGACTAGAAGACTTGCCTCAGAAGAAAGGAGGACACGGAGGCCCAGGCTTGGATGCAGCACAACTTTAATGAGTCTAAAAAAGAAGAGGAGATGGCTCACAGGGAGCACCAAGAGCAGCCAGTGAGATGTGGTAGACCTCCAGCAGCGTGTCGTTCTGACTGCCCTGCAGAGGGACGGAAGACAACACGTCCCCACCAGGCTGGCATTGGGAGACAGCAACAGCATAGGAAGGAAAGAGAGGAGAGTGGAAGAAGGAAACAATGGCCCAAAGCTCTAAATGCAATGCCCCAAAGCTTTATCTTCCATCCAGCATGATGTTCTGAGGTCTTGGAGGTCCTTGCCCGAGGAAGCTCCCAGCAGCTTTAGCAGGGTCGACATCTGTTGCCACAGTAGCGGCTGGTAATGCAGGAGAGGTCAAAGCCTCCGGAAGAGATTGGCACTCCGTCACAGCTGAGGATGCTGCCAACAGCGGCGGAGGTGGAGGATCCCACAACGGTGCTCTGCGGGTAGGAGCTGAGGATGGGTCCGGGCAGGGTCACCACCACGGGGGAGGGCTGGATGACAATGGTGGAATTCTGGCACTGCCTGACACAGGGCTCATTGCAGCTGTTGGCCAGCGGGGTCGGGCCGCAGGGCCGGCAGGGCTGGCACTGATCGTAGCAGGACATGTCTCTGATCTGGAGGGGCACCTGTGAGAGAGGGCAGAGGGAAGCAGAACACAGAGGCGCATGAGCAGCAGCACTGCGCCCAACCATGGGGAAGCCCAGGCCCCTACAGGCCCAGCACAGGCTGTCCAGTTGAAAGACACCTCAACTTAGTCCCAGGCTCTACAAGTGGAAGAACTTCTCTGCCCTTCCCTCTCCCATGAGAAACAGCTCCTGGCCCAGGGCTAGGACAGCACCTGTCAGTTGAGACAGACATCAGCGAAAGACCTGATCTTGGAGGAGGAGGAGGAGCAGAGGCTTGACACTCACCTGATTCCCAACGAGAAGGAGGCGAGAGAAGTGGATGTGAGAGCCGAGAGCTGGGCTGCCTTTTGTAGTAGTCCTGCACTGCCTCAGGCCCAGAGCCACCCTTTGAGGAAGTAATAATTTTCTGACAGATTCATGTCAAATGCAAAGCATCTCATCTAATCTATGCACCGTGCCCCGGTTTCCTGCACTGCTGCCTTTTCATTTCCTGGCTTATGCCACCTGCTTTCCTTTAGCAAGGCTTCTGTAAGTGCCGTGAGGAGAGTCCCTTTAATTTCTGAGGTAGAGTCTTGTCATAGCAGACAGAAGACTCAGCTCGAGTGCCGGTGGCATCCTGTGCAGGCAGGTGATGTGCACCTGGGTCACTCCAGTGGGCTTTTTTGTGGCAAAGCTGTCAGGAAACAGGCACTGCTCTCCCGCTTCCTGTCTTCTTGCACAAGGATTCCCATTTAAGATGACTTGCCGCATCCTCTTCTCTTGCTCCTCCCACCTCTCTCTGATGGTCGCTCGTTGCACGAAGGTGAGCTGCTGCTGGGAGTGTTGGACCTTACTGCAACACTAACAATACTGTTGGGAACATTTTGCTGGGCTCATTTGCCTCATTCCCTCCCTGTGCAGTCCCTGTAGGTCACCAGGGCATGTCTGGGGCCTGTTTTTTTCCCAAGTTCCACTGGAGTCCAGTTCTGTCAGTGTTGTCCCCAGCATCTCCTCAGCGGAGTCCGTGCTTACTGATGTTTTCCTGGTTTTACATGGTTTTGTTTGTGCTTCGCTTTATGTTGGCTTTGTGTGAGCATGCAAAGTTTTGCATTATTCCATGCAGGTGTACAGAAGCATATGTGTGTCAGTCTGTACTTGCGTGACCCTCGTGAGGGCGTGTTCAGGTCATAGCAGGGAGACTCTTCCCTGGTGTGTTCATGAGGTACACAGAGTATCAGGTTGCTGTTGATGGAAGGAAATGGAATGGGATGGAGTGACGTAAGGAAATGGAATGCAACCTGCAGCTACATGGTGGTGTCCACAGTTAACTTGTGTGGATGCATGTGTGCTTGCTTGTGTGGACCTTTGTGCGTGTGGATCTCTGTGAATGCATGTGGGTGCACAAATTTGTGTATGACTCCATGCAGATCGGCATGATCGGGCGTATTTGTGTGTTCTTGTGTGTCCCTCATCACGAGGGAATGTGCTGCCCGTGGCACTCGCTACTGCTCTGCTCATGAGCTCTAGAGAGCAGCAGGCTCTGAAGGTTTCAGCTGGACCCCTTGTTTTCCTTGTGATCTCACCTATTGGCCTCACAAGCAAGTAGAAGGAATTTCACAACCACATACACACAGATTCCTGTGAAAACGTGCTCCCATGTACACAGAAAGGGTGCACGTACACGCATGACTGTTTGGATAAAGAAGTCTGTATTGTTACAAGCGTGTTTACATAGATGTGTGCGCACAGCTTACACAGATGTATAGGTGAAAACACATACAATGCGCCTGTGAGCACACAGGTCCTGGGTCTCTCTGGGGTGGGGTTAACTTTCCCCACATGAGCCCTCCGAATGCTGTGCCTCGTATTAGTAGCTACAACGGTGCTGATAACACACTAAGGTTTTGACTGCACAGCAGCAAGGCTGTCTCTCCCCAACTGCCTCTCCCCGAGGTCAGTAGGGAGAGGGTGGGCAAGAGGTTGGGAGGGTGCATAGCCAGGACCACTGACCCCAACTGACCAAAAGGGTATTCCGTACCATATGACATCACGCTCAGCAGTAAAGCACAAGGGAAAGGAGGAGGAGTGGGAGGGCATTTGTTATTAAGGTGCTTGTCTTCCGAAGCAACCACTGCACAGACTCTGGCCCTGCTTCCCAGGAGTGGCTGGACACAGCCTGCTGGTGGGAAGTTCAGAATGAATCGTTTTGCTTTGCTTCTGTGTGCAACCTTTGCTTTTCTTCACTAGCCTGCCCTTATCTTGACCCACGATCTTGAGTTGGGCGTGCTTTAGCTGTGGTAGTTACTAATTGTCAGGCTTCTGTGCAGGTCAGGGCGTGTGCTTGCGGCACTGCTTATCACTTTATTTGGCTGAGCTCGGGAATACGTTAACAGAACCAAAGGCTATGGGCTTTGCCCTGGCATTGATGCTCTCACTGTGCTGGGGGAACTCGCCAGGGATTTCAAACTTGAACAGGCTAGCAATCCTGGCAAACTGACGCACCACCTGATAGAAGGCTACCAGCAAGCATGGGCACCAGCTGACCCTCCGCTTAGCCCACATGGTTACCCACTGCATGCAGCATCACTCAGAAAGAGGGTGTGTGCGGGTGAGTGTTCCCTGTGGAGCGTTTCCCTCCCCAGCACTGTTTGCTTATAGACCTCAGCTTTTCCAACAGCAGCGTGTTGTGGTTGTGGTGAGGCTGGGTCTCTGGCTCCACAGCCTGTGCAACAAAGACAACTGTCATTAACAGCATGCTGGTGTGACTTTGCTGTCTGAGGTCAGACCCAAGGTCTAGGGAAAAGACCAAAGCAGTCCAATGAAACCGTCAGGTTCACGCAGTGCCTGGACTTGGGAGAGAGCTATTGAGGGATGCCACATGAAGCCCATCAGGCTCCATCCAACCCCCTGAGATGAAACTAACTGCAGCAGGGGAAGGAGACTTCAAAAGGTGTATGCGACTGGCTTGTCATGCTCGTATTCTTCCCTCAGCCTCTTGTGAAGCACACTGTTGCAGAGGGAGCCCTTGTTGTGAGACATGACTGCTCTTGTGGCTTCACGTCCTAGCCAACACAGCCTGAGGAAGGATAACCTCTTACTCGGCGTGCACCTGGACATCAGCCAAACGCTCAGCCTGTGAAAAAGACCCGTCAGCCAGAGACTGGGGAAAATGTCCTGTTCAGCCGGATTCCCACCCATGCCCCAAGCTGATGCATTGCTTTTCCTGTCTCTCTTCCACCTCAGGGGAGTCACCGTTGTCTTGTCGCAGGGAATCCCTGCACCTCGATCTCCTGACAGAAAACTGTTCTTCATTTCTACTAATGAACTTCTTGCTCTGCGCACAGTGTCATGTTAAGCCCATTTGGTGGAGCAGAGAGCTGGCCTTGGAGAGCAGCTGTGTTGGAAGCTGTCAAAACCAACCCTGGTGGCTACAAAGAAGTTTTAGCTGAGCTGTCCTTTCTGAGGGACTACAAGTGTGTGTATGTATTAGCAGTGAAGCCTTCTGGAGTGACAGGCAGAGCTCAGTCTGAATCAGATTGGGCTGTGTGAGAAGCAGAGACAGAAGAGCGAGAATCAGAAGGAGGAAAAGAGAATGAGGCACGTGAAGAAAAGTGATGTCCTGTGCCCGAGTGTGTTGGGAAGGTGAATGGTCACTGAGAAGTGCAGACAGAGGTTCTGCGTTAACCTGCTCAGCTAACATGCTCACATCTTCTCTGCTTCCTCATCTACACTTACAGCTGGAAAGCTGGATGTAGGTTGTGTGCGTGGAGAGTTCAGGGGATGATTCTTCCGCATGGCCATCTGTAGCATCGTCTGCAGGGTGTCCTTCGTGAAGAGGTCCAGTGGGCTCTTGACTGAGGGATAAAAACTACTCAGTGCCAGAGCAGGCAGAACCTGAGAGGGAGCGTTTCAGGCAAGAGAAGAGCAAATGCCTTCTCCTGCTCACTTCTTCCTTCCGCTTCCCCACTGAGCCATTTCCAGAAGCTCTGCTGGGGGGTCTGGGAGGTGGTTTTCTGACTTTCTCACACACAAACAGGACCGTTGGTCTCAGCATGCACCTGCAAATCCTGTAGGTATGCGTCATCTCTTGGATGACAGCGCGCTGGTGACTCATCCAGTGCCACTGCTTTCAGGGGTCAGAAAGGAAGAGGTGAGACCTTGGTCTCTGGGCACAGCAAGAAGGTGCCCACTGCCCGGATGATGAGTTTGGACAGTGAATCTACATGGAACTGCGGGAAGGAGGACAGTGAGGAGAGCATTAGATTCTTTCTAGCCCAGCGGTGCCTGCAGGAGATCCTCCTCTGCACCAAGGAGATGGTGATTGCCTGAAAATGGCAAGTGTCTAAATCACTACCTGGAGCTGAGTCTCGAGGTCAAATCAATATTCTGGTACTGTTGAAAAGAAAACCTAAATATGTAGAACTTGATTTAGCTTGTGTTTTGGGAGTTTTTTGTCTTTGTTTCTCACCATCTTATTTTGTTTTTGAGTGTTAATAATTTACATGAATCTTCCCCAGGTTGAGTCAGTTTTTCCTGTGAGGCTACCGGGTATTTGATCTCCCTGTCTTTATCTTCACCCAGGAGTTTTTTCAGGTTTTTTTCTCCCCTTGCCTTCTTCAGTAAGGCGATTGAGAAAGAGTGGGAGGGCATCTGACAGCCAGCCAAGGTCGAACCCAGCAAAGGACATGATAAAGCTACTCCATACTGGACAGTACCATGCCTTCGAGAAACGTGACCATCGGGAAGAAACTAATAAGATGGAGGACAGGACAAGAAACACAGCCAGGAAAGGCCCCGGGTGCCCTTAGCTGTTTCATGCAACTTCCCAGGTGGGCAGCGATCTCTTCATTGTCACTGCATGGAGCAACAAACACCTCCAGACCTTACCGCATTTCTTCCTCGTCAGGCTTCCTTTGTGGAGATTTGCTACACCACACCCGGTGTGCCAAAAACGATGCACACTTTCCTTGCCACCAAGAAGACCGTTGGGGTCACCTGCTGGCTGGCATAGTCGTGCTCTCCTTTCTTCCTGGCCATCACTGGGCTCCTGGTCCTTCATAAAGTCGTTCAATCTTTGGCAATAATCCACATGCCACACAGCCTGATGGTCCCTACTTGAGAAGCCAGCATCCGAGCTCCTAGGACTAGCTTCCTACAGCTCCTAAGGCATATGTCAACCTCTGCATAGGCTAAAAGTCTTCCCAAATACACCAAATTGCATCTTCAGCTGTGTAGCACTGAAAAGGGTGCGAGCCAACCAGGAGACGCACTTGTGAGCAGGGCCACGCTTGCAGTCATCATCGGGAACGTCTTCCTGTGTGAGGGGTTGAAATTTTTCCTCAAAAATATCCAATCATCTGTCCGGCTTCTCTTGATCCTGATCTGTTGCCTCCTGCTACCACCTTGTACATGTCAAAGGCAACCAAAGGGCTGGAGATCCCGTGCTATGAGGAAAGACTGAAGGAGGTAAGCCTTTACTCCCTGGAGAACAGAAGGCTCAGGGGGACTGCATCAGAGTAGTCCACTACTTCAAGAGCAACGGCAAAGAGGAAAGAAGCCCTCGCATGCGAAGAAGCCACGTGGAGCAGGTAAGGGGCAACGACAGGTCTCCAACAGCCAGGGACTGCAGTGCTGGCAAGGCCCTGGCCAGCGTGTGAGGAGCAGAGCTCAGAGCACTTGGGCTTTTGGTCCAGCAGGTGCCGAAGAATATCAGCCAACGCAAGAGGGCTGAGAACGGTGCAGCAGAGTGAGATCAGAGAAGCTGCTGAGCACAGAATTGTGTCCCACTGTGGTGAGAGTGGCCCAGTGGGAATGGAGGGGTGACGGCTGTTGCGCAGAGTCTTTTGGGAGCGCAGCTGGAGCCTGGCAGTGTTGCAACCTCAGAAGCCCAGGAAAGCTGCCCCAGGCTTGGAGGACACAAAGGACCAGAGAGCAGCCATGGGTCTGTGAACACTGGGTGCTCTCTTGGAGCTGCAGTGGCCCATGGGGCACTTGGATTCACAGGGAGTGGTGCCTCCAGTGTGTGGCTGGTACCGGTACTAACTGGTGCATTGCCTCAGCCCTGACTATCTGAACAGCAGCTGGGCCCTGCCAGGCTCTCCAGGACCGTATGAGGTACCTAGCTCGTGTACCTGTTCTTGTGTGCGCTGGCTGTGGACCTGAGATGAGGCAAGGGGGAGATGAGGCTGTGGGCTGTCGCCAGGTATTATTGTCTCTAGATGCCCACTGCTGCCACCCTTTGGAGCCATTCTCTACTTGAGCCTCCTCCCCCAGCACAGCTCCATCCAGGCCTAGAGGACGACCCTTCCCCAAGAGACAGAGGGGCTGCTGACCTCATCCCTTGGCCTCCTGCCACCATGGGCTCCTCACTCAAGGACAGCAGTTTTCTGGGCTCCCCACTGACAGAATGTTCTCCAGGGCCCAGTGCTCCAGGCCCATCTCGTAACACATGCAGCAAGGCTGACTCTTGGCCGTTGCCTATGGAGTAGCCAGGAATGTCTTCCTCAGCTCCAAGGGACGGGGCACAGTGAGCAACCCAGTGCACTGAGTCCTCCTCTCTCTTTCCTCTGGGACTGAGGAAGGTCTTCTTTTGCGCCCAACCTAATCCTCTCCAAAAAGCCACCGTCTTTCCTGAGCAGACTAGAAGACTTGCCTCAGAAGAAAGGAGGACTCAGAATCCTGGGCTTGGATGCAGCACAACTTTAATGAGTCTAAAAAAGAAGAGGAGATGGATCACAGGGAGCACCAGGAGCAGCCAGTGAGATGTGGTAGACCTCCAGCAGCGTGTCGTTCTGCCTGCCCTGCAGAGGGACGGAAGACAACACGTCCCCACCAGGCTGGCATTGGGAGACAGCAACAGCATAGGAAGGAAAGAGAGGAGAGTGGAAGAAGGAAACAATGGCCCAAAGCTCTAAATGCAATGCCCCAAAGCTTTATCTTCCATCCAGCATGATGTTCTGAGGTCTTGGAGGTCTTTGCCCGAGGAAGCTCCCAGCAGCTTTAGCAGGGTCGACATCTGTTGCCACAGTAGCGGCTGGTAATGCAGGAGAGGTCAAAGCCTCCGGAAGAGATTGGCACTCCGTCACAGCTGAGGATGCTGCCAACAGCGGCGGAGGTGGAGGATCCCACAACGGTGCTCTGCGGGTAGGAGCTGAGGATGGGTCCGGGCAGGGTCACCACCACGGGGGAGGGCTGGATGACAATGGTGGAATTCTGGCACTGCCTGACACAGGGCTCATTGCAGCTGTTGGCCAGCGGGGTTGGGCCGCAGGGCCGGCAGGGCTGGCACTGATCGTAGCAGGACATGTCTCTGATCTGGAGGGGCACCTGCGAGAGAGGGCAGAGGGAAGCAGAACACAGAGGCGCATGAGCAGCAGCACTGCGCCCAACCATGGGGAAGCCCAGGCCCCTACAGGCCCAGCACAGGCTGTCCAGTTGAAAGACACCTCAACTTAGTCCCAGGCTCTACCAGTGGAAGAAGTTCTCTGCCCTTCCCTCTCCCATGAGAAACAGCTCCTGGCCCAGGGCTAGGACAGCACCTGTCAGTTGAGACAGACATCAGCGAAAGACCTGATCTTGGAGGAGGAGGAGGAGCAGAGGCTTGACACTCACCTGATTCCCAACGAGAAGGAGGCGAGAGAAGTGGATGTGAGAGCCGAGAGCTGGGCTGCCTTTTGTAGTAGTCCTGCACTGCCTCAGGCCCAGAGCCACCCTTTGAGGAAGTAATAATTTTCTGACAGATTCATGTCAAATGCAAAGCATCTCATCTAATCTATGCACCGTGCCCCGGTTTCCTGCACTGCTGCCTTTTCATTTCCTGGCTTATGCCACCTGCTTTCCTTTAGCAAGGCTTCTGTAAGTGCCGTGAGGAGAGTCCCTTTAATTTCTGAGGTAGAGTCTTGTCATAGCAGACAGAAGACTCAGCTCGAGTGCCGGTGGCATCCTGTGCAGGCAGGTGATGTGCACCTGGGTCACTCCTGTGGGCTTGTTTGTGGCAAAGTTGTCAGGAAACGGGCACTGCTCTCCTCCTTGTCATCCGCATCTGCAAGAATGCCCATGTGAGAGGACATTCCACATCCTTTGCTCTTGCTCCTCCCATCCCTTTTTTATGGTCTGTCACCCATGCAGGTGGCTTTCGTCTGTGAGGGTTTGACACTATTGCAACTCAGGAAAATTGTGCTGTGCTCACTTTCCTCATCCCGTCTCTGTGCAACCTCTGCAGTTCTTCCGGCAACCCAGGAGCATGTCTGGGGCCTGGTCTTTCCCTGAGGTACTTGATTGCTCTTCTGTCATTGTCATTCCAGAATCTCCTCAGCAGAGTCCCCATTTGCTGATGTTTTCCCTCCTGTATGTGAGCATGCAAATATTTGCATTATTCCCTGCAGGAGTGCATAAGCACAGGTGTATCGATCTGGACTTTTGTGGCCCTCATCGCAAGGGCACGTTCAGGCTATAGCAGGGGTCTCTCCCCTTGTTTGTCCATGAGCGCCCCAGAGTAGCCAATTTCCGTTGCTAGAAGGAGTCCATTTGGAGCTGCCTGGTCGTGCCTTTGGCCTGGCAGAGAGGTTCCCAGTGAACTGAAATGCCATCTCTGCCTCCTGCACCCTCCATTTCTTGCTTTATGAATTGGGAGAAAGGCCAAGAAATCCTGCCTGCCTATGCAGGCTGTTGTCCCTGAATTTATTGCCTTAGCATGCAGAGTTGCTGGTCAATGGGATGGGACCCAGGCTCCTCATGTACATGCCAAGGCCAGATGCGCTTCTACAGCTCATCAGCCTGCTGCTGAGTCAGGGACCGAGACCTCACACCAGTAGGTATCAGACTAAAGGGACAGGTGTCCAGGTGTTGCTCTGCTGTGAGATACACGACATTGGACCAACCCAACTCAGAGGCAGCAGAGCTGAGGGCTGCCCCCTTCCCTTTGTTGGCCTTGCTGACACCATTCCCGGATGGTGCTTCTGGGAAGCTCCAGCCAGGGCTGACTTCTCTTCCCATAGGAGCAGCTTTCAACATGAAGTTCAGGTGCTTGGCCCCAATCAGACTTACAGTTCTAGTGGTGACACACGCATGCCTGTGTCTGGACATGGACACCACTGATCTCAGTTTGGACCCTGACATGCAGGTGACTTCCCAGCTTGACCTGAGACCTGTCTCATCTCTGTGAACACACCTGATGATCGCTGGACTTTATTGAACCCTGATTACTGTCATGAGACCTCATCCTGACCTTGACTCACTGATGCACTGTTGTTGTTTAACCCCGTCCGGCAACTAAGCACTACACAGCCCCTCACTCACTCCCCTGAAATGGGATAGAGGGGAAAGTTGGAAAGGTAAAAGTAAGAAAAATCAAGGGTTGAGATAAAGACAGTTTAAGAATTAAAAAACAATGGCAAGAAAAAAAAGAAACAACAGCAACAAAAAGAAAGGAAAATAAACCAAAGAAAAACAAATGATGCAGAAGAAAACGACTTCTCACCACCAATTGACCCACACTCAGCCAGTCCGCAAGCCATGGCAGCCCCTCCCAACTTCACCCCCCCAGCCTTACTGTGGAGCATGATGTTATACGGTGTGGAATATCCCTTTGGTCAGTTGGAGTTGGCTCTCCCAGCTGTGTCCCCTCCTAACTTCTTGTGCACCCCCCAGTCTACTCACCAGCAGTCTAAGGAGCAGAAAAGGCCTTGACCTGTGTAAGCACTGCTCAGCAGCAACTAAAACATTCCTCTATTATCAACACTATTTTTCACACAAATCCAAAACACAGCCCCATAGAAGCTACTATGAAGAAACTTAACTCTATCCCAGGCAAAACCAGTACACTCACTGACTTGCCCTTTCAGCTTGACCCCAATCATAAGTAAGTCACAAGCCTGTGCCAGAACACAAGCAGAATGACATAAAACTCTGTGCACACTTGCAGATCTATGATCTTAGCAGGGTTTTGGAAAAGCTAGGATAGCTCTCATGTCTGGAGTGTTCAGTGGCTGCGCAAAACAGAAGGCAAAATTGCAACCCTGCACACCGTAAGAGCAGACTTTTGCCCCCTCAGCGATCTGCCATGCAGAATCCTTGGGGAAAGTGCCCTGGGGGTCAAATGCGAAATACAGCAGTTAAGATCTGATGATAAAAACATGAAGGAAATCACCATAATTACCTCCATCTGTTCCACTTCCTGAAGGATCTACCAAGGACATGAGACGACTGTATTTTTGGAGCACTTATTCCAAATCTTTAAGCATGAATAGTAATAGCATTTTTCTTAAGTTTATTCAAAGCTACATCTGTCCCTTAATGAAACCTGGACTGGTTCTTTTCTGTTGATATTTTTATTCAGCTAATTGTGCCTCATACTCTTTTGGACCCACTCTACTGGGCTTATGTGGCAAGGCTTTGGTAGCAGCGGGAGGAAAGTTGCAGGGGTGGCCTCTGCGTGAAGACTCCGGGGGCTGCCCGCATGTCTGACAGAGTCAGTTCCAGCTGGCTCTTAAACAGACTCACTGCTGTCCAACACTGAGCCCATGAGCAATGCTGGCCTTGCCTCCATGAAAATATATTTGAGAAAGGGCAAAACACTGCACAGGAAGTAATGAATGAACTGAAAAAAGTGTGAGAAACAATCCTGTAACCTCCAAGGCCAGCAAAGAAGGAGGTGGAGGAGGTGGTCTGGGTGGCGTGCAGAGATTCCTGGGCAGCCCAAGGGAAAGACCACAGTGAACCAGATATCCACACTGCCACCCATGGATGATCTCTGGGATTTCTGGAAGAACAGGGACATATTGTGAGCAACCCAGACTCTCTGAATATGGACTTGATTGGTCTGTAGCAGCACAGGCCTCAAGGCCATCGAGAGGCCGGCTGTGGATAAACAGATGCTCCAAGGCCAGCTGCGGGTAAACAGGTGTTCTGTTAATAGATGCTTTATGAATAGGGACCAACCATAACCGAGTGCTGTACCGAATGCTGTCTATATAATCCAGATTCTCTGCTAATAAAGTTGACTGTTATGGATCATATTGGTCGAGTTCTAGATCCCGCCGCAACAGATCTCACACCAGATCAGGTGGATATCCCCTGCAGGAATAGTGTCCTGTGCAGAGCCCTTGCTGAACCTGGCTCCTGGCAGAACTGCGGACCCTGGAGCACCCACACTGGAGCCCTCTTAGCCAGAAGGACAGCAGCTCATGGACAGGATCCACACTGGAACTGGTCTTGGAAGACTGCAGTCTATGGGAAAGGCTCTTGCTGGAGCAGAAGAAAAGTGTGAGGAGGAAACAGTAGCAGAAGGGAACTGCTGTATGCTGACCACAATCCCCCTATTTCCCATCTCACTGTACTGCTTGGGGGTGGAGGGAATAGAGGAACCATGAATGAAGGAGGGAAGTTGAGTCTGTGAAAAAGAGGTGGGGATAGAGTGATGGTGTTTTAGGGTTTTTTGGCTGTTTCTCAACATCCTGCTCTACTTTCAATTGGCAACAAGTTAAATGAATCTTCCCCAAGTAGAGTCCATTTTGCATGTGATGGTGATTGGTAAGTAATCCACCTGGCTTTGTGTTGATCCACGACTTTTCCACTCTACTTTCTCCTTCTGTCCTGTTCAGGAGGAAGAGGGAGAGAGCAAGAAGCTGGAAAGACTTTCCTGCATGATATTAGTCTGCCTGTCCCACAGATGGAAAGAAGACAGACGGTCCCCACCATGCTGGCCCTGGGGAGATCTTGCTGCCCAGGGGAACCAAAGGAAAAAAAAAGAAAAGGAAAAGAAAGGAAAAGCCATTCAGCTATCCTGAAAATAACATCCAAAAGATTGATCCTCTGCCCAAAACAATGTTCTGAGTTCCTCAAAGTATTTCCTTGGGGCTTTCCCAGCATCTTTAGCAAGGGAGGCACCTTCTGCCACAGTAGTGGCTGGAAATGCCAGAGAGGTCACAGCACCCAGAGCTGATGGGCACTCCATCACAGCTGAGGATGCTGTCAATAGTAGCAGAGGTGGAGGAGACCACAACAGTGTTCTGTGGGTAGGAGCTGAGGATGGGGCCAGGCAGGGTCACCATCATGGGGAAGGGCTGGATGACAATGGTGGAGTTCTGGCACTGCCTGACACAGGGCTCATTGCAGCTGTTGGCCAGTGGGGTTGGGCCGCAGGGCCAGCATGGCAGGCATGGGTTGTAGCAGGAACTGTCTCTGGGCTGCAGGTGCACTTGGGAGAGAAGCAGAGAGGAAAGAGAGTACAAGGGTATAGGAGGAGCAGCCTGGTTATCCTGTCACAAATGAACCAAGGCCACTACTGAGTCGGGACCTGGAAGCTGTGGCAGGAGCCATGCATCCCTCATTGCCTCATCTGGCGAGGGCCCTGCAAAGAGCAGCCTGACCCAAGGAACCTCTTTCCTACTACATAAATCAATAGCCACCAGTCACATCCCAGCCTCTCTCAAAGCTAACCTTCTCCCTGCTTATCTCTGTCATGACAAGGTGCTCCAAGCCCCAGCACAAGATAGAGCCAATATCAGCTGAGATGTCCATTAAGAGGAGATCTAACTTTGGAAAAGGAGAATGAAGGGGCTTCAGACTCACATGGTTTGTAAGGAGAAGGAGGCAAGAGAAGTGGATGAGAGAGGTGGGACTTGGGCTGGCTTTTATATCTGCCCTTCATTGCCTCAGGACCAGTGGCACCCTTTGCAGAGGTAACGGTTTTCTGACAAGCTCATCTTGAATACAAACCATCATAGCTAATGATATGGGCTGTGCTTTCGTTTCCTGAGTGGTGGCCTTTTCACTTCAAGATTTTTGCCGTGCTCATTCCCCAGAGAAGGCTTCTCCTGAGTGCTGGGATGCAAGGTGCCAGGATTTCTAGGGAAGGAATGCAGCAGTGCTGGCAGAAGTCTCAGCTCGAGTGTTGAATGGGTTCAGAGCAGGGAAGTAACATCAGCCTGGGTCACTCTGCTGGGGCTGTTTTAAGTCTTCTCAGGCAGAAGCTCCAGCAATCCTCAGCTGGACACCTAAGGGCACCTGTGCGTGAGCACATATGGTATACTTCTCTTTCCCTCCTGAAGGTCACTTGTTGTTGCCTCCTCAGGTGTGTATTTTGCTGTTAGGTTTTGACCCAATCTTGCCTATCACTGCCCTCAGGAAAAAGTTCCGGTCTGTTTTACTTGTCCCCACTCTGTGTAACCTGTGAGTACACAAACAATGCCATGGGCATTTGTGCATGATTCCACACTGATGTGTGTGAGTGTGTGCATATCCTTTTGTGTACCTTCTCACATGCAGACTGTGCTGCTCATGTCAGGGACACTCTCCACTGCTGTGTCCATGAATACTACAAAGCAGAAGGTTCCCAGGGTCAGCAGGAGCCAAAGTGCAGCTGAATGGTGATAGCACCAGCCTGAGAGCGATCTGTCTAGAGAACAGGCACTGAAAGGCAGCCCCTGCCTCCTGCCCCTCCAAAGATCACACTTCACTGCTGCTGATTCCAGGCCCCATCAAGAACTGTTTCTCACCAGTTTGGATCCGTAGTTTTATTCAGTGTAACAACATTGAGAATGCCTCAGCATGGCTGGCAGTCCCAACTCCCTGCATCTCTAGGCTGTTCTTCCCAGAGCTAGGGAGTTCAAAAGGATGGATTTTCCTTCATGGACCTGGAGAAAGCATGAGGAATCCTGCCCACCTCGTGCTGGCCACCCTTGAGTGGATCTGCTTTCAGTGCAGTGTCAGTGTTCTCTGGGGTAAGACACAGCCCTCCTTCATGTCCAAGCCAGTGCCAAATTGTTGCCGAAAATCCGGGAATAAAACCTTGTAACACCAATGTAGTGTTAAAAGGCAGCATTCTTTATTGCAGTGCTGGATGCACGGGGGATAATTCCACCGAACGTGCATACCCCATACCCCTTCCGTGCAGTTTACATAGATCAAAATATACATATTCATCTGATTACATAAGATCTTCCTTTCATAGTTAAATCACTCTATCTCCATACACTCCTTCCAGTTGCGCTTGCGCAGTGCCTCCTAGTGGTGGTCATCGGGGGTCTCAAGATGAAGGCTCATCCTCTTCATCACGGTGTCCGCGGGTTGACCCCTGTTTCTGTGCAAGCTCAGTCCTCTTCTGGCTCTTGTCCCTGCAGCACGGGTCGTCTTGACCAGTTCTAGGCACCTGCTAGTTTTAATTAAAACTAACTTCTTTGGGGGGAGATGTATGATGTTTTGCTTCAGTTAATTCACACAATAGATAGGTACCACAAATGCACCTGCAACTATTAGGTAACGCTATTTCTATTAAAAATCCCCCTCCACCATTATTGTTTAACATTAATGATTAACTAGGGACTAAACCCTCTGTTCCCAGACCTAATGTGCAGATGGGCAGGGCTGTACAAGGGATATAGCAGCATTGTTCTTGTTTATGGTTAACTGATTCCATCACCTTGGTTACAAAATATACTTGTGCAATTCATTAGCCCCATGCTGTGTCAGGCAGGGGCTGAGACCTTGGAGGAAACAGATGCTGAATTTTAGGAACACAGACCCTGATACTGCAGTGTTCTGAGTGGAAGGACAGAGACGTTGTGTGTTTCACAGGGACAAAGAGCTGATGACTGCTTTGATGATCAGCCCCCAGGACATTCAGGTCCCACACAGGAATCTCTGTCTGAGTACCCAGCAACTGCCTCTGTGAGGAAAAGGACATTGGATTCAAAGCCACACCCCACAAACCCTGCTGCTATTGCACAGGGGTGTCAAGCAGAGACCCTCGTTCTGACAAGCTCAATGCACAGTGGGTAGAGTTCCTGAACCCATCTGTAATCAATGGCCTTGCTGGACTTGTCAAATGCAAGGCGAAAGACAAACGGACTGAGGGGTCTCTCCACTGAGGTGTCGAAAGCCGAAGAGATAACCAAGCAAGTAATTAACTGGTGCTTATCTTATCAGACAAAAGTAAGGGGGGATAGCCCATCACTGTAAACCCACTGATCTGTAGAGCGCTGCGGAGGCTGCACAGCCAGAGATTGCTTCAGAGATTGCTTTGGATAAAGCACAGATGGCCCCCGAATGCACATACCAAGGTGCCCGCTCCGAAGGCGTGTCACACTGCTGAGTCCTGCTTCTGATGACATGACATTCCATGCCAAAAGCCAATCGATACACAATAATTGACTTAGTCCCACCTCGCAAAAAGATTTCCAAACATATAAAAATTGGCACTTGAAACCTCTCTTTGGGAGGAGGAGCCAAGCGAGAACTTCACCTGACGGGGATGGGTCAACAGGCCTGAACCTCTCTTCCCCCCCCAAGAAGGGACGCCTTTATGGTAAGAGTCGCGCCTCTGACTTTGTCAGACCTATCCCCGGGAAGACATTGTTAACAAAAGCGCTAAACTATTACTTTGAGCTCAACTGTTGTAGACAGTGAATTTATCAACAGCAATTCCAAATCTGTGATAACTGTTGCTTGAATAAATTAGCTATTGCTTCAACTTTGCAAAACTGTTTCAGTGAAAGTCCTTGGAATGGCTCTGGCAGGCAAGTTGAACCTGAGAAGTGGCTACACACTTAACCCTTTAGACATAAACCATTGACAAAGTCTGAGACTAGGAGTTGATCCAGCCGCACCTAGACTCTCCTCTGAGAGAGAGTTTAGAAAGCAAGGGGATCTTCTCTGAACCTCGTGACTCAACGGGATGGCTCTCCTTTTGCCGCTTATCAGAATCCCCTTACCCCCCCCTTTAACGTGACACCTTGTTGTCAATAAGGCCATTGGGATCCTGGGGTGCATTAAGAAGAGTGTGGCCAGCAGGTCGAGGGAGGTTCTCCTCCCCCTCTACTCTGCCCTAGTGAGGCCCCATCTGAAGTACTGCATCCAGTTCTTGGCTCGCCAGTTCAAGAAAGATGAGGAGCTACTGGAGAGACTCCAGTGGAGGGCTACGAGGATAATTAGGGGACTGGAGCATCTGTCCTATGAGGAAAGGCTGAGGGAGATAGGCTTGTTTAGCCTGAAGAAGAGAAGGCTGAGAGGGGACCTTATAAATGCTTACAAATGTCTTAAGGGTGGGTGTCAGGAGGATGGGGCCAGATTCTTTTCAGTGGTGCCCTGCGACAAGACAAAGGGCAATGAGCACAAACTTAAGCATAGGAAGCTCCGTCTGAACATGAGGAAGAACTTGTTCACTCTGAGGGTGACGAAGCAGTGGAACAGGTTGCCCAGGGAAGTTGTGGATACTCCTTCTCTGGAGATATTCAAGACCTTCCAGGAGAAGATCCTTTGCAACATGATTTAGGTGACCCTGCTTTGGCAGGAGGGTTGGACTAGATGATCCGCAGAAGCCCCTTCCAACCCCTATTGTTCTGTGATTCTGTGATTCTGTGAATTCAGCCTTCTGCAGCTGAGAGCT
This sequence comes from Opisthocomus hoazin, assembly GCF_030867145.1. Taxonomy (NCBI): domain Eukaryota; kingdom Metazoa; phylum Chordata; class Aves; order Opisthocomiformes; family Opisthocomidae; genus Opisthocomus; species Opisthocomus hoazin. The sequence goes on along the minus strand of NC_134439.1, from coordinate 7,683,572 downwards.
CCCGTGGCTGTGCAACAACCAAGGGGGTGCGTCTGTGATGCAAGGCTTAGGTTGAGGGAAGGGGGCCCTCAACTCTCCCCTGGCAGCACCACTGCTTGCCTTGTGCAGCCAGGGATCTGCAGGTCATGGTCCTCTTTCTGAAAGGGGCCAGTGTCAGTGGCTCTGGAGATTGCTGACACTGACGGAAAGGCTGTGACTATGGGGAACCAGGCTGCCAGGGGCTTGCTCAGAGCCTCTAAAACTCAGGAAATTCCTGCAAGGCAATCAACAGGAGGAACATGCTACTCTGTGTATCTCATCAACACACCAAGGAAAAGTCTCACAACTATGATCGCAACATGCCTTCTTGGAGGGTCACACAAGTACAGACAGACACACATGTGCTCATGCACACCTGCACGGAATAATGCAAAAGTCTGTGTGCTCACATAAAGCCAGCCTATAGTCCAGCACTTACACACATAAAAGCAGGAAAATATCAGCAAGAGTGGACTCTGCTGAGGAGATACTGGGGACACACTGGCAGAACCAGACTCAAATGCCTCAGGGAAAACAAGGCCCCAGACATGCTCCTGCTAATGTACAGGGACTGCACAGGGAGGGAAAGAGGCCAATGAGCCCAGAAAAACTTTCCCAACAGCATTGTGAGTGTTGCTATAGGGTCCAACACAGCCAGCAAGTAGGGGCCTTGGCTTCCCCAAGGTTGGGTGCAGTGCTGCTGCTCATGTGTTTCTGTTTTCTGCTTCCCCCTGCCCTCTCTCACAGGTGCCCCTCCAGCCCAGAGACATGTCCTGCTGCAACCCATGCCTGCCATGCCAGCCCTGCGGCCCGACCCCACTGGCCAACAGCTGCAATGAGCCCTGTGTCAGGCAGTGCCAGAGCTCCAATGTCGTCATCCAGCCCTCCGCCGTGGTGGTAACCCTGCCCGGACCCATCCTCAGCTCCTTCCCACAGAACACCGTTGTGGGATCCTCCACCTCCGCCGCTGTTGGCAGCATCCTCAGCTGTGATGGAGTGCCCATCTCTTCTGGAGGCTTTGACCTCTCCTGCATTACCAGCCGCTACTGTGGCAGCAGATGTCAACCCTGCTAAAGCTACTGGCAATTTCTTTGGGCAAGAATCTCCAAGACCTCAGAACATGGTGCTCGACAGAAGATAGAGCTTTGGGGCATTGGATTTAGACATTCCGGCCAATCTTTCCTGCTTCCACTCTTCTCTCTCTCTTTGCCTTGCTGTCACTGTCTCCCAGCACCAGCTTGGTGGGGACATGTTGGCTTCCCTCCCTCTGCAGGGCAGGCAGATGGACACCCTGCTGAAGCTCCACCGCATCTCAGTGGCTGCCCCTGGTGCTCCCTATGAGCCACCTCCTTTTCTTTTTCAGACTCATTAAAGTCATGCTGCATCCAAACCTGGGACTCTGACTCCTCCTCTCTTCTGTGGCAGGTCTTCCAGTCTGCTCAGGAAAAAAGTGATTGTTTGGAGAGGATTAGGTTAGGCGTAAAAGAAGACTCTCCCTTAGTCCCAGAGGAAAAAGAGGATAGGACTCAGTGCACTGGGTTGCCTGGTGTGCCCCGTGTCTTGGACCTGAGGAAGACATTCCTGGCTACTCCACAGACAATGGCCATCAGTCAGCCTTGCTGCATCTGTTCCCAGATGGGCCTGGAGCACTGGGCCCTGGAGCAGGTTCTGTCAATGGGGAGCCCAACAACTGCTGTCCTGGAGTGAGGAGCCCATGGCTGTGGGAGGCCAAGGGATGGGGTCAGCAGCCCCTCTGGCTCTTGGGGAAGGCATGTCCTCTAGGCCTGGATGGAGCTGTGCTGCGGGAGGAGTCTCAAGCAGACAATGGCTCCAAAGGGTGGCAGAAGTGGGGATATGGAGACAATAATACCTGGGGACAGCCCACAGCCTGATTTTCCCCTTTCCTTCCTTTCCATTGCCTGATCTTGAGTCCACATCCAGCATGCACGAGCACAGGCTCATGAGAAAGGTACCTCAAAAACCTCTTGAAAACAGAAAACGACACCACAAACCTCTGTTAAAATGCTCTTTAGGGGCCTGTGGGTGGGGCTGGTCAATGCTTGATGTCTCTATGAACACAACTGGTGACCGCTGAACTTCGTAGAACCCCGATTACTGTCAGGAGAGCTCATCCTGAACTTGACTCATTGACTCACCACTTGTCTTTCCAACTTGACCCCAGACACACATAACACAAGAGCCAGAACACAAGCAGGACAACCTAAAAGTCTTTGCACACTTGCAGAGCTATGATCTTGTTGGGGTTTTGCAGAAAAGGCGGGATAGCTCTCGTGTCTGGAGTTTGCAGGGGCTTTGCAGAACAGAAGGCAAAGCTGTAACCCTGCACTTCGTAAGAGAAGATCTTTGTCCCCTTGGGGATCTGCCAGACAGAATTTTTTGGGAAAAGTGCCCTGTGAGGTCAAAGAGACCAAAGAGAATAATGTGAAATACAGCAGTTAGGATCCGATGATAATAGCATTATGGAAATGACTATAACCAGCTCCATCCGTTCAACTCGCTGGAGACATGAAAAGGATCTACCGAGGACATGAGATGGTGGTATTTGTGGAGCATTTCCTTCCAAATCTTTAAGCATGACTAATCATATTATTTCTCTTAAGATTATTCAAAGTTGCATCTACACCTTATTGAAGCCTGAACTATTGTTTATCTGGTAAGTTTGTTATTAATCTAAATTTACTTTATTCTCTGTTTTTCCCACTCTTACGTAGTCGGATTTTGGTAATGGTATGGAAGTTGCAGGTGTATCCTCTGTGAGAAGAGTACAGGCACTGCCCCCGTGCCTGACAGAGCCAGTTCCAACCAGCTCCAAAAAGGAGTCAATGCTGGCGCAACCTGAGCCTATCAGCGACACTGGTGTTGTCTCTGTGAAATCCTATTTAAGTAAGGACAAAAGATTGCACAGGAAGTGTGGAATGAAGTAAAAGTAAAGTGTCAGAAATAGTCCTGCAAACACTGAGGTCAGAGAAGAAGGAGATTGGGGTGGTGCTTCAGGCTTCGGTGCAGAGATTCCCCTGCAGCCTTTGAAAAAGGCCATGGTGGAGCAGCAATCCAGACTACAGCCCATGGAGGACCCACACTGGAGCAGTCTTATCCTGAAGGACTGCAGCCTGTGCACAGGACTCGCACTGCTTCAGGTCTTGAAACTATGTGGACTATGGGAAGGGCTCACGCTGGGGCAAGGGAGAAGTGTGAGGAGGAAGGAGCAGCAGAGAGGAACTGTTGAGTACTGTCAACAACCCACGTTCCCCACCACACTCTGCTGACTAGGGATGGAGGAGATAGAAGGATGAAGCAGTTTTGAATGTCTGTGAGTGGAGGGGGTTCACTTGTCATTCTGTGCGTCCCTCCCCTGCTGAACACAAAGCCAGTTCAAGACTATTATCAGCAGTTATCTGCTGGGCTGGTGGAATGTTCTAGGAGGTCTGGGGGGGACTCCGGTCATCGGTCTAGGAGAACAACAGGAAATCTATAGATGAAGATCCACAGGATGTATCTGCCAAAAATGGCTTGACTGCCAGAACTGAAGTCTTCTCACATTATCTGCAACCTGCCGCTCCCCACCATGTTGATCTATCATCTTTCCTTGCCAAAAAAGTTGCAATGTCCTCAGAGAAGTGACAAAAAGACTCTGAGCAAGAAGCCAGCCCACCAGCATGCTGAGGTAGCTGCTCAGAGGGCTCAGGGCAGCAGACTTCTCATGGGCTCCCAGGCCCTGGGGCCAGTTGTGCCCTCCTGGGGAATATGGCTCAGGGCTTGTGCTGGGTAGGTCTCAGCTAGCAGCCCAGCATGCACACAGAGGAAGAAAACTTGTGGGTGAAAGTAAAGACAGGGAAATCACTCACCAGCTACTGTTGCAGGCAAAATAGACTTGACTTGGGGAATTTAACTTTAAATGCTGAAATACTGACTTGGATATTCAGAAACAAAGATGACAAACATTGAAAAACTTAGGGAAAAAAGCCTTTTATCTGCTTTCCCCAGCAGAAACTTCACTCCAGATATGTGTCTTGCCCATTCCTAGTCTCCATTCCCCTTGTTATCACAGCAGGTTGTAACAAATCAGCCCCTTTGGTCAGGTAACAGACAATAGAGCAGTTTCAGGCTGGGCCATAACAGCTTCTTTTTTATTTTCTGTTCTGTCTATTCCTTGCTCTTTTCTTCTGCTTCTCTTTCCTTCCTGCTTGATTCCTTTGCCATACTGTTGGTCCTCCATGGGACAAAGTCCCTTTAGAGAAGTATCTGCTTGAGCAAGAGGTATCTGTGGGCTGTCCTGGAGCTGCTCGCTCTAATGGGAGTTGAGGATATGCAGCCTGCAAGACACCAGAGCCCTGAAAATCTGTGTAACGGACTGCTGGGCTGCACGGGGCACTGTGTGGGTGTGATGGAAGAACAGGGAACTTGCCCTAGCTGCCCTTGCCCTCGGATGCATGCCATGCCCCTTCTTCCTGGAGAGGAAGTTCTGGTCTCTAGCCAAGGTGATTTCTCCTCCCATCACCTCCTTCCATCCTCACGGCCATCTTCTGCTTGAGACTTCTGCCCCAGCACAGCTCCATCCAAAGCAAGACAAACTGCCTTGTGGGATTGTGGGGCTGCTGACCTCCCAGAGCCTCCTGCAGTCCTGGGGTCCTCCCATGAAGACAGCACAAGCGTCCCAGCATACCTCCTTCTCCCTGGACAGCTTCAGAGATCATCCAGAGAGGAAAGGACCACACAGAGCTGGAGGCTGGAATGCAGCAGAGTTTAATGAGTCCAAAGAAGGAAACAAGATGTCTCGGAGGGGACGCCACGGGGACAGGATCACCATGGGCAGCCAAGAGTCAGTGCCCCATTATCAAGGTACAGCTTCAACAGGGTAGTCCTCTGGCTGCCCCACACACGGAGAGGGGCAGGCAGGTCCCTCTTAAGCTGGCTTTGGTGGGTCTCATGGACAAGCAAGCAGAAAGCAACAAAGGAAACGGAGGGAAAGGAGACAGTGGAGGAAGGAAATGGGAGGCAATGGCCATGTTTTCAGAGAGCCCAAGTTGGCCCCTTCCAAAGGGCTGACACCATTTGCAGGAGGAGTGGGACATGCTCAGCCCCTCTCAGAGCAACGGCCATGACCTCTGTCATTCAGTCTGGCATTATCTTCTGGGTTCCTGGGGCTCCTTGTCTGTGCTGTCACCAGTGGCTTTAGCAAGAGGGGCACCTTCTGCTGCCACAGTATTGGCTGGTGATGCAGGAGAGGTCACAGCACTCAGAGTTGATGGGGATTCCATTACAGCTGAGGAGGCTGCCAACAGCAGCAGAGGTGGAGGATCCCACAGCAGTGTTCTGCAGGAAGGAGCTGAGAATCGGTCTGGGCAGGGTCACCACCACAGCTGAGGGCTTATTGCAGCTGTTGGCCAGTGGGGTCAGGCTGCAGGGCCGGCATGGGAGGCACTGGTTTTAGCAGGACATGTTTCTGGGCAGGTGGTGCACCTGGGAGAGAGGGCAGGGAGGAAGCAGAGCACAGGGACACCTCAGGAGCAGCCTGCAACCCCACCAAAAGGAAGCCAAGGAACCTGCTGGGTGGGGAGGTGGAGGCTGTGCAGGTAGGGAACACAGGCTTCCTTGCCCGAGCTTGATGGGTTCCTTTGGATAGCAGCCCTGCCCAGCGATCCTCCTGCCTAGCCTGCAACAAAGAACCACCTCAGACAAGCCTCAGCCTCTCTTCATGACAGACTGTCTCTCCTCTGCCCTCTCCCACGACCACGATCTCAGAGCACTAATGTAAGACCAAGGAGTACGTGTCAGCTGAGTGGTCTTTGAAGGCAAGACCACATCCTACAAGAAGTGATGGAGGGGAAAGTGGGTTCCAAATCACCTGGTTTCCAAGAAGAAGAAGGTGACAGATGTGGTTGAGAGAGTAGCAAGTTGGACTGACTTCTATATTGCCTTCAAACTGCCTCAGGCCCAAAGGCAGCTGCTGAATAAACAACATTTTTTCTTTATGCTCCTAACAAATGGAAACATTCCAGGTAATGACATGGCATGTGTTGCTGCTTCCCCTCACACTTCCCTTGCCTTTCCTGGTTTATGTCATGCCCATTCTGTCAGGGACGCCTCTTTTGAGTGCTGGGATGAGAGGCCCCAGGATTTCTGAGGCAAGGATGCACCAGTGTGGGCAGATGTCCTGGGTTTGGCCAGAACAGGGTTAATTTTCACCGGAATCCAGGAAGGGGCACAGCCGGGGGGTGGGGGCTGACCCCACCTGGCCAAACAGAGCCCGGTATTCCATACCATGTGACGTCACGCTGGGTTCCGGGGGGGGGGGCGGTGCGGCGGGAAGGCACTCGCGGCTTGGGCGGGCGCAGCGCCGGTCCGGTTTCGGGAGAGCGGCTGTTGTACGGTTCGTGGTTGTGTTTTCTCCTTATTTGTATCGTTGTTGTTCCTGTTTTCCCTCTGTTTGCTGTTCTGTTAAACTGCCCTTATCCCGACCCACCAGTTTCTGCCTCTTTCTTTCCATTCTCCTCCGCACGCCGGCGGGGGGAGGGGCGGCCGCGTGGCGCTTTTGTTGCCGGCGGCTGCCGAAACCAAAACAGCAGAAGACATGGACAAAGTGCCAGAGGGGTCCAGTGGAGGCAGGTGATGCGAGCCTGGGGCACTTTGGTTTGGGTTTTTTTAATATCCTGCTGACAGGAGGGGCTCCAGGTGCTCCTAGCCCAGCAAATTTTCTTGTTCTGCTGACACCAGACATTATTTTCATGTAAGAACCAATGGGCATATAAAAATAGCACTGAGACTCCATGCTCTTTTTTTGATGTCTGCAAGTTCCTTTTGATGTGTTGTTCTTACATAAGATGTTGAGAGGAAGAAAGAAAAAGAAACCATATAGATCCACATATAGAGGACACAGGGTTTGTCTAGTTTGGAGAAAAAGCTGCTGAAGGATGAAGCTTGCTGAAGTTTTTCTTTATTGAGATGGTAGTCAACCCTGAAACAGGACTGCTAGAGAGGTGGTCAATGCTCCAAGTCTGCCAGTGCCAAGAGGCTTTGGACTTCATATCACGCTTTAAATTTTGGTCAGCCCTGAGGTGGTCAGGCAGTTTGACTAGATGGTCATTGTAGATTCCTTCCAGCTGAAAATACTTTGTCCTGTGCTATCCTATCCTATCCTATCCTATCCTATCCTATCCTATCCTCTTTCTCTGACATCTTGCAACTATGTGCCTTCACATCTGAGTGCTTGTATGCTTGAGCATACGCAGACTTGTGTGCCTCCGGTGAGATCATGGTTCTGTGTACATGTGTGTTTTTTGCACACATGTGAGTGCTTTCACGCAGCCACACGTGTCTGTGTCCTTGTGCATGTTTGATTGTCTCTGTATATCTCTCTATGTATATGTCCAACATTGTGTGTGTTGAGTCTGTGTTAGTGCATGCGTGTGTGTGTGTACACAGAGTTGAGCCTGACCTCATGCCTAGTCCTAAGGCCCGTAGTGACACCCTTCCACAACAGTGCCAGGCACTGACATGGTCTCAGCCCCTCATTGTCTGGGTGGACACGGACACAGCCACTCACTGAGGAGCCCCCTGAACCCAGGTCAACTCTTTTCATGTTGCCTCCAGGTAGCCTTGAAGGACTGAGCTGTTTCCCACTGCCCTTGCTCGTGACTCAAGTAAAAGCTTTGAAGTTACAGGATTCTGCTGGCTCTGTGGAGATGGGGGAGCCCTCTCCTGTGACTGGCCCTTGTCCAGAGCTAGGAGCTATGGGGAAAGGAATGAGCACCTGGGGAGGCTGGGAGGAGGAAGGTGGTGAACATCAGGGCTGGAGCCAATGGCACCAGAAAACAGCCCCAACACTGGAAAGAGACGAGGATCCCCTCCAGCAGCAGCACTATAGGAATCCGGCTGTGGCATAAGCTCCTCCCCAAAACCTCAAACAGGAGATTGCCTGGAAACAGCAGTTCCCTGGCATTTGTTCTTGGCTGAGATGCAGGACACCTAGCTTCAGGGCCCCTAGGTCTGGGGAAGGAGAGGGGAACTCCAACATTATCTGGCATCACTACACAAAGAAAGCCACCCACGGTCTCCACTCTGAAAAATTTTTCCTTAAAATCAAGCATTTTGGCAAAAGCGTTTGGCATTTGCCAAATGAAGCCTTTCATTTGGAGAAAGTGCAGCCACCTGCTCTGACTCCTCATGTTGGCTGTTGGCAGTATTTCCAGGCTGCCCCAGCCTCCTTTTCCTAGCAGACCTCCTTTCCTTGAAACACTACTACCCACATTTTTTGCACCCTGTCCCTAAGCCAGCTCCCTCAGCCCTGCTGCCTCCCTGCTCTGGCAGCACTCACATGCACCCTACCATGCCCACACCACAGTTCCTTTCTTCTTCCCCACAGCATGGCAGAGAGGGAACCCTCAGCATCCCCAGAGTGGCCCAGGAGATGGCCCATCCCCTGGAAAGGGCATCATTCAGCAGTAGACAGAAGAGGGCACATCTGGACTTGCTGCAGAGGGGGCTTGAGCATGCCCTGCTCCACAGCCAGTTCCCACCAGCAACTGTAAGGACAGACTTCTCCTCTTGTGGGTTTTCTCAGAATCACAGAATGGTAGGGGTTGGAAGGCACCTCTGAGGATCATCTAGTCTAAACCCCCTGCCGAAGCAGGTTCACCTAGAGCAGGTTTCACAGGACCTCCTGCAGGTGGGTTTTGAATATCTCCAGAGAAGGAGACTCCACAGTCTCTCTGGGCAGCCTCTTCCAGTGCTCCATCACCCTCAAAGGAAACAAGTTCATCCTCATGTTCAGATGAAACTTCTTATGCTTCAATTTATGCCCATTTCCCCTTGTTCTGTCACTGGGCACCACTGGAACAGAGTCTGGCCCCATCCTCCTGACACCCACCCTTAAGAGTTTTATAAGCATGTGTAAGATTCACCTCTCAGCCTTCTCTGCTTCAGGCTAAACAAGCCCAGATCCCGCAGCCTTTCCTCAGAGGAGAGATGTTCCAGTGCCCTAGTCATGTTTGTAGCCCTCTGCTTAACTGTCTCCAGGTTATAGGGGTCCACTGAGACACCCTGCGAGCTGCAAACTCTGCAGGGAGGGAAAAGTGCTGGAAAGAGGGCACAGGGCCTCTGCCCACTCTGCAGAGCCCTTGCTGGTCATTAGCAACTGCTGTGTCCCTTCCTCATTTTGCAATCCCAGCTCCACAGAAGAACTTTCTCGCTGTGGTGTGGTCAAACATTGGAATAGGTTGTTCAGAGAGGTTGTGAAGTTACATCTGTGGAGACAGTCAAAACCTGTCTGGACATAGTTCTAGACAACACGCTCTATCTGAGCCTGCTTGAGCAGGAGCACTGGACCGGGTATCTCCAGAGATGCCTTCCACCTCAGTGATTCTGTGATGCTGTGAAATACTTAGCTCAGGGCACAGCAGCAACATCATCCCCTGGCCCACAGGAAATTTGGGGTTCCTTCAGGGCCAGCAGACAGAGACCCTGAACTCAGTTTTCCCCCATCACCCCAATGGCCTTCCGCCCATATCCTCCCTAGGGTCGTGCTGCAGTGCAGTGCAACCCCTGTGCCCATCCCTGCAGGAGACACGTTTCCTTTCTGCTCCGCCCAGGGAGCCGGGCAGCAGAGATCCTCCTGGCCCCAGGCAGCCGGACAGACCTCAGTCCTGCCACGCTGAGTGGGAGTTACTCCTGCTCAAGCTGCGGGGGCTGGGGATCTCTTTCAGCCCACTGATATAGCCAGTCCCTGTTAGAACAAAAAGACCAAACTGATACAGTGGTAATAGTGTTGCTTTAAAGCCACAACCAGATGTGGTTTCTTGCTGGTCACTTTGTAAATAGGCTCAGATATACAATTGCGAATGGAATCCTCCAGAGAGGAAAGTTTGAGCCCTCTTCTCTGCCTCTGCTGGGGACTGTTGTGGCAGCTACAGTTGTGTTACAAGGGAACTGGGACCAGATGGAATGCACCCACGAGTACTGAGGGAGCTGGCAGATGTCATTGCTTAGCCACTCTCCATCACCTTTGAAAGGTTCTGGAGGATGGGAGGAAAGCCATTGTCACTCCAGGCTTCAAAAAGTGCAAGAAGGAGGACCCAGGGAACTACAGACTGGTCAGACTCGCCTCCATCCCAGGAAAGATGATGGAGCAACTCATTCTGGAGCTCATCATTAAGCAAGTGGAGGAAAAGCAGGCTATCAGGAGTAGTCAACATGGATTCACCAAGGGGAAATCATGCTTGAGCAATCTGATAGCTTTCTACGATGGCATAATTGGATGGGTAGATGAGGGGAGAGCAGTGGATGTTGTCTGCTTGGACTTCAGCAAGGCTTTTGACACTGTCTCCAATAATATCCTCCTAGTGAAGCTGAGGAAGTGTGGGCTGGATGAGTGGTCAATGAGGTGGATTGAGAACTGGCTGAATGGCAGAGCTCAGAGGGATGTCATCAGCAGCGCTGAGTCTAGTTGAAGGTCTGTAACTAGTGGTGTCCCCCAAGGGTCAGTACTCGGCCCAGTCTTGTTTAACTTCTTCATCAATGACCTGGATGAAGAGTTAGAGTGTACCCTCAGCATGTTTGCTAATGATACAGAACTGGGAGGAGTGATGGATACACCAGAAGGCTGTGCTGCCATTCAGCAAGACCTGGAAAGGCTGGAGAGCTACGTAGAGAGGAACCTGATGAAATTCAACAAGGGCAAGTGCAGGGTCCTGCTCCTTGGGAGGAACAACCGAATGCACCAGTACAGGCTTGGGGTGGACCTGCTGGAGAGCAGCTCTGCAGAGAGGGACCTGGGTGTCCTGGTGCATGACAGGTTAATCATGAGCCAGCCGTGTGCCATGGTTGTGAATAAGGCCAATAGGATCCTGGGGTGCATTAAAAGTGGAGTGTGGCCAGCAGGTCGAGGGAGGTTCTCCTTCCCCTCTACTCTGCCCTAGTGAGGCCCCATCTGAAGTACTGCATCCAGTTCTGGGCTCCTCACTTCAAGAAAGATGAAGAGCTACTGCAGAGAGTCCAGCGGAGGGCTACGAGGATAATTAGTGGACTGGAGCATCTGTCCTATGAGGAAAGGCTGAGGGAGATGGGCTTGTTTAGCTTGGAGAAGGCTGAGAGGGGACCTTATAAATGCTTACAAATATCTTAAGGGTGGGTGTCAGGAGGATGGGGCCAGACTCTTTAAAGTGGTGCCCAGCGACAGGACAAGGGGCAACAGGCACAAACTGAAGCATAGGAAGATCTGTCTGAACATGAGGAAGAACTTCTTCACTCTGAGGGTGATGTAGCACTGGCACAGGTTGCCCAGAGAGGTTGTGGAATCTCCTTCTCTGGAGGTATTCAAGACCTGCCTGCACAAGGTCCTGTGCAGCCTGCTGTAGGTGACCCTGCTTTGGCAGGAGGGGTTGGACTAGATGACCCACAGAGGTCCCTTCCAGCCCCAAACATTCTGTGATTCTGTGATTACTCAGGCACTTGTGGTCTTTTATATTTGCTTCCTTCCAAGTCTCAGCACAGGAAGCTTTTGCAAATACCTCTATTACCTGCACTGATGTCTGCTTCTCAGCACAGCTACTAGGGGTAAGTCTCACCTCTCTGTAATTTTGCTGTCTCAGAGTCAGTGGAAAGACTTCTGCTGCCCAGGTTGAAAGATCTACGACCAAACACTGCTATCTCAGCTCTTCGGCTTAGTCTTCTTTGTCAGTGGACATAGAAAAGGCACTACAGAGACATGGCTCTTCTTGCCTCATATAGAGGGTGAAAAACCCTCCAGAAGTGCCAAGTTGCCTCTGAGTACGAAGGCAGGAGTCTAGCGAGCTTCTCAGATGCATGTCAGGCATCACAGCTTGGGCAGAGATATCCACGCCTCTGTGGTTGAAGGCAAAATTCTCTCATCTGAATCTCATCCAAGGTAGCTCTGCAGTGAAAGAAGCCAGCTGAACCAAGGGGTTTTATCTCTGCCTTCCCTGCAGACAAAGGAGGGTTCTGGATCAGCTCTGCAGAGCAGAACCGATCTCATCCTCAGGTGAATATCTAAGACAGATGGAGCTGAATCACCATCTGAAGGATCCCTTTCTCTCCTTTCTCCCTCCTCATGAATGTACAGACCAGAAATCTCATGTGGCAAAAGAGCAGAGAAACCCCGCTTAATCTGGCTCTCCTTACATGTTCAAGGCATTGGAAGTTTATGCTAGATGTCTTGGGCAGGCTTCACTCACCAGCTTAGCCAGTGGAAGTGATCCAAACGACATCTCTTCATGTAGCATCCTCCAGAGGAAGCCATGGTCCCCTTGGCTGAGGAAGACTATTGAGAAGAGGTTGATTTATTGGAGGAGCACTGCATGCCTCTATGTCAGGAAACGTGTGAATGAACAGCTATCACCTTGCAGCCTCACTTCAGGCTGTACACGATTGCCTGACATTGTTTCCTCTCCATTCACCTGGTAGCTATTGACTGCGTGTGCTCCCAGTTATCTTTCCCCGTCAGAGCTACACCACTGTACTCCCACAAAGAGGGTCTTTGTGTGCACACACACAGTGTAAACACTCTCCAGTTGAGCTCCATATAGGGAGAACATACATCAGAGAGTCACCAGCTTTGTCAGCACAACAACATCCTCACACCCACCTCATTAACACACTGAAGCCCAAATTGGCCTACCGAGGAGGTGGTTTTCTGTTTTCCCTCTGTGTGCCACAGGGAGTTTGATCTCGGGGGTATCTTATGGGCTTGCCAGAGATGGATAATGCTCTGTCTTCACACAGGCCAGGTAAATATCAGCGACACAGTTCTCGAAAGTGTGGCTATTTGCTGACACACAGGAGATGTCTGAAGCAGCCATGTCCCAGGCACCTGGAAATGTCAAGTATTTGGTGCTGCATTTTACCGTGGTCTTGAAGCCTCCAGGGTGGGAGATTAATGAAAGCAACTATAGACATTTGAATACAGAGAGGCTTCTAATTGCAGTTAAGGCCTAAGTCTTCAGTCTTCCTTGCAGTAAAGTTCTAAGTGAAGATCGAAGTGCGAAGTCAGACAAGATGAATAAGGGGAGATTGATCTCCCTTGCCTTCAGAGCAGGTGTCTCCAGGTAAGCTATTCATAAGCAGCTCTACAGGGAGTCTGCAAAGATGCATCAGGTGATGATTCCTTACATACACTGGCACCAGCCCCAGTACTGTGAGCAGTTGCGTGGGGCACCTCAGCCTGGCATTGGGTCTATCCCCCACACCAGCTCTGCTGCCCGAAGGTGACCACTGAGCAGTCAAATTCCAGGATTGCTACAAGACATTGCTGTGGCTGTTTCTTGTCTCACTGTAACCAGGGTGATAAAATCAGTTGACCATAAACATGAACAGTGCTGCTATGTTCCTGGTACAGCCCTACCCATCTGGACATTAGGTCTGGGAACAGAGGGTCTAGTCCTGAGGTAATCATTAATGTTAAACAATAGTGGTGAAAGGGGATTTTTTATAGAAATAGCATTATAGTACCTATCTATTGTGTAAATTAACTGAAGCAGAGAGTCTTGCATCTCCATACAAAGGGGTTAATTTTTGATAGAGGCTAGAAGTCACCTAGAACCGGTCAAGATGACCCCACTGTGTGGATGGGAGCCAAAAGAGAACTGAGTTTGCGCAGAAACTGTGATGAAGAAGATGAGCCTTCATCTTGAACCCCCGACGACCACCACTAGGAGGCACTGCGCAAGCACAGCTGGGAGAAGTCTATGGAAATGACTTCTTGGAACTGATTTTAATATGAAAGGGAGACGTTATGTAACCTCATGAATACATATATTTTTGATCTATATAAACTGCATGGAAAAGGTATGAGGTATGCACGTTTGGTGGAATTATCCCCCGTGCATCCAGCGCTGCAATAAAGAATGCCTGCCTTTTAACACTACGTTGATGTTACAAGGTTTTATTCCTGGATTTTCGGTGACATCATGACCCAGGGACACTGCACTCCCTTACAGGAGTCCTTCTGTCTCTGGCATTCCTGCTGCCAGCCACATTAACCCCTTCTGCATTTGGGTCTTCTTGCCCTCCACACTGGATCATTGCTTGGTCCCAGATTACCACTGCCAAGCAGTTATAGTTTGAATTTCCCCTTCAGTGCACACACAGAAAAACACACATGCCCAAAGGGCAACTCACAGGTGTGCACTTATCAAGAGGTGTGTGCACATACCAAAGGAGCCCATGCGCACACCAACATGCACAGCCACCCCCCATACCAACACGTACGCAGAGATGTGCAAACACACACGCTTACACATATGCATGCTCCTGCACACATATATTTGCATACAGATATACACGTACAATCCTCTGCACAAATGTACTCACACAAAAGCACACATCTACACGCACCTGTGCCCACACAATTAAGTATATGCAGGCCAGTGACACACATTCCTGCTGTACTACAAGGCACATTGTTGTCCCAAAAAGCAGGGTTCTTTCACCCGGTGTGTGAAACGCCAATACACACACAGAGCACAGCTAATTAATTGCATATTTGCGCAGATATGGGTGTCTGTCTCAAAACAGCACCCCAATCATTCAAATTAACAGTTCTTTATACACAAAGCATTGACATATTCGTCTTCCTGATACATATGCTTTGTTATTCTAATAAATGATTGGTTAAAGTCTCGTTGTCCAGCATGTAAATTAATATGCATGCTGAGTTGTTCTTCTTCAACTTCATCATTTGAGTTGGTGGTATAATTGGGGTAGGTGGTCTGTGAGTCGGTGGTCTCGATCTCCCCCTGCCAGAATTTCCTTTCCCCTAGTGACCTGTTTCTTTTTTCAAGTCTCCGCGTTTCTTAGTGGTTTACCAGCTGGGATACTAACACATCAGTTAAACTGCTGCTCTTGACAGCCACATCCTGCTTATCAGACAAACGCACCTTGTTCAGATAAGATTAACTTCTTGTCTGGCTTTAAACCAGCAAGGGTAGGGCTACACAATGGACATCTCTAGCAGCAGTGTCTCAGGACAGCTCAGTTCAGAGAACAATGTGTGTGTGCTAAAACACATACACACTCATGGACACAGTTGCCCAAACTCAAACACGCCGAACGTTAGTATACACCCATGTTTTCACGTGCATTACCACAGGCACACACATGGAACGTGTGAATACACACAGGAGCACAGCCAGGAGAAAAGGTAGGTGAACTCTATCATGCACACACACCACTGGGATCCAGGACTCCCAACACCAGCTCTCAGCCCCTCTAAACAACTCTAAGCAAGTCTTTCAGACACTGCAATCAAAGTAACCGTTCAGTCACTGGCCAGCCCTATCAGCCTCGGTGAGCTCAAGGTGTTGACAATGATTCAGTCAGCTGTTTTCTCACTGTAAGACAGAGAGAAACCACAGCAGAGTCAAAGCTATCGTGGCCTTTCCAGACATTGAGCCTCTCCACGTCCCAAGTCTGTGTGTGAAGGAGAATATGAAAACTAGAGAACATCCCCATTGCTGCAGACCCACAAAGAATTCCCACACTAGAAGGAAAAGGAAATCCTGCAGCCTTAGAAGCTCTCAAATGAACCTTCACGGTATCAACAGTCTGGGACCAGCCCCTGCCCTTGCAAAGGGAGCAGTGCCACAGTGACACACTGATGTGGCAGCAGAAGGGTGTGTGCCTGGGACAAGCCAGCCTCCCCTCAGGCTACAGACATGGAGGCTCTAGACTCACTGTAGTGTTAATAGCCTCTCTTCAAAAGGCAGAGATTTTTTCTCCCTGTCTTCTTGATAGAGCAGGAGTGGTAGAATGGCTTGGTGGGCACCTGCAGCCAGCCAGGGTCTGCACTTCACTGATAGATTAAACAAAGAGAAAAAGCACAGAATGCGCATGATATTAGGGCTGCAAGTACCAGAGACATCCTGTCCCCCTTGTCCCTTGCCCCATAAAATAGTCTGGTTTCTTGTATGTTGTAGATGACAAGGAGGAGCCTTGGTGTGGCTGGAGGGCAGGAGCATCCAGCATTTCATGTTTGTTTCTGCATGGCTTGCAGTGAGGTGAAGCAGTCATGTAAGGCTCCATATAATGGTGCTGCATGAGATAAAATAAAGGAACTTTTTTCACAGACAACTTGGAAGTGGGGGTGTCTCCTCTGGTACCCTGAATACAGCCAAGAGCTCTGCAATGCTGACTGCTGTCCCCACCCATTTTTATGAGCTGGGTGGGAGGTTGCAGCCTTCCACCACTGCCCTCCCTTAACACAGCTGGCTGAACTAGATCTGTGAACCTGGCACAGTGTGGCTGCTCAGGCCTGTGATGTTTGTGTGGTGGGGCTTTCTGAGCACAGGCAGGCACTTAGCAGCTCCAGGTGAGGGCTGGTCATGTCTCTCAATCCTATTTGGGCTGGTTTTTCCTGCACTGATATTTCTGGGACATGGATTTGCCTGCATGGAAATATGCCATTCTCATTTTACAGTGTTGCATTGTTGTGTTTTCTACAGACTCATTCCCCAGCTGTCCTCTCTCGTAGTGTCCAGGACATCCCCCTGTGCCTCCTCAGCCTCCTGCTGGGTAGGTGCAGTCAGCAGGTTGTTGCCAGCAGAAGGGGACAGCTCACACCTTGGGGACAGGCTGCACTCCTCCCAGTGCTGCTCCACGCTCCCCTGGGAAGGCAGGGGGCTGTGCCCGTACCCCTGAGGCAGCACAGCAAATGCACATCAGCGGCCTCTGGCACACGGCAACCCCATGACGATGGCTGTGCCCAAAAGCCAGTAATTTATGGTGCTACGCCAGGACCCAGCCCCTTGCTTTCTAGGCCGGCCAGGGTTCTTGAAAGGCAAATATGGCTGCTGGACAACCCCTGCTCCTAGCAACATTCTACTCCTTGAAAAGATGTCAGCATGCCCTGGGAGGACAGCCAGTTGTGCTCTAAGGCTACAGTCCTGGAGGGAGGGGCCCACACATTGTGAAGGGCACAATCCTCCCCACTGCAAGCTGAGCAGATATGGAAGGAAGATTTTCCACCAATGGATATTAATGGTTTCTCCTGCTAGTGGTTTGTGGCCAGTGACATACATTGTGGCACTCTCAGAGCCCATGTCATGAATGAGTGGTTAGGTCACTTAAATCATCAGACAAAGGTTTGGCAAAAAAAGATTTTACTGAAAATTTAGAAAATGTGTTCTTACAAAGTTTGTTGGCAAGTTTCACTCTATTACTTCTTAAATGAGTGGAATACTAAATCAAAAGGGGTTTTGAACAGAAAATGGTTTATACAGAGTGAAAGAAAGTGTAAGGGGGTAGGGAGACCCTCCCATTTAGTCACCAGCTGCACACTGGACCCCTCTGATTTCTAAACTCCTTCTCAGAGAGAAGCCTAGGTACAGCTGGATCCAGAACTGGCCTTAGACCACAACGTTCTATGTCTAAAGGGTATGTTTAGTAGCAATTCATGGTGTGTTCAGAGTTGAAAGAAAGAGACAATCACAGGAATTTAGCAGCTATTAATCACTGGTTACATTTACAGAGTGATTAGAAAGAATTTGCAATCACAGTCACAGTAATAGAATATTATCTTTTGAATCGATTCACACACACAATCACAAAAATTCCCCTCTTGTTCAGTGAAAGACTCGCTTCAAATCAAGTGATTTCTCAATGGGAGAAGGCTGAGTCTCAAGGAGATCAGCCCAGGTGATGCCAACAGAGTTCGAGACATTCTGAGAAGCGTCCCACTTGGAGTTCCTGAGTGCAGAGTTGTGAATGACTTCACGGACCCCAATCTTGTGCTCGATCAGAATCATTTTATTGCTCAAGTGAGTACCGTATATACTAATACAATAGTTACTAGAGCCAGTCAGCTTTGGATTCGTGGCTTTTCGAATGCCAGTTCACAGTTGCTGTTTTCCAGGATATTTTGCAGCTGGATGTGTGAAAACAGCTAATCTCAAGAGAACAGAGAAGAGAGGCGCAGGATGCGCTGATCTTTCAGGGCCATGAGACAGTGCTGTTCTGTCTCAAATTATATGGTTTCCCACAGTGCAGCCCACTGAGGACCAGAAGACCTCAAAGGGCCTTCCTTGTACCGCTGTTTGTAGGGTCTCAGGATGATTGAGTATAGGCATGAGTACTTTTCCATGCTGGTCACAATCCATATGATGCAATCCTGATATTTAGACAGTAACTATACAATTCCAGTACTTCCCAGAAGGTACAGTTCTGACGTTCACCAGGCAGCTGTGACTACAGGCGTCAGTGGTTCCAGGTGTGATTGGGGGGTGCCTGATCCACCCAACTCACTGCCCTTTCAAAAACATTAGGAAAGTGCCAAGTTGTACTAATTCACTGCCCTCATTTAAAGACAAGAAATAATGGCTAGTCACACCAGCTAGCTATTCTGGCAGTGTAACCAAGAACACAGTGTTGGCTAGTTCTGGGTGCCACGTGTGACCAGCCGTGCCAGGTGTGACCAGGCATGCCTGCTAACAGTTCTTGCAGGGTAAGCAAGAATGTAATGTTGGCTGGTTTCGGGATCACCAGGTGTGAGGTGGGGGTGGTTGCACCACCACAGCCCACCCCAAGCTGTAAGTGGTGGGCACCCTCCTGGCTGCAAGGTTAGAAAGATTTTTGAGACAATTCTTCTGTGCTTCCTCACCCTGATCTTGTTAACATTCATTCACTGTCTTCTCGGGGTAATGGGGTGGTTTCCATGAATTCGGGTTACCTCTGCCCTGGTATCCAGCAGAGCCATAACCCATTGTTTATTACGCTGGCTCCACAGTGTTACAAGCAGAACACAAGGGCTGTGTTCATTCCTGCTCATGGTCATCCCTGTCCCCATCCCTGTCGCTGTGCTGAAGAGGGCATGTCCCTTCCCTGGGCTTGTTTGCAGGGAAGGGGGGCTGCCACTCCCATGCACCCCCTGCTCCATCGCTCCACCCTGCCATTTGCTGCCCAGATCCCTTTGAGCTGCTGCCCCTGAGTACCACACAGGGCCACTGCTTCAGCTCCAAACATCTCCATGTCCACTCCAAGCACAGTAGTAACAACCAAACACAGCACGCATTTTCCTTGCCTTTTCCTTGCTGCACTTTCTGTTTCTGAAAACAAGATAATACTCCATGTGGCCTGGAACATTCAGCTAATTCCTCCTCACTGTGTACAGAAACAGACAGGCATGCGGTCTATCTCTGCTTCACTCTCCTTTTTCTACAAAGGCATTTCCCACTGGGACCTGCCAACTACACCAAATGTTTTGCACTGGGAGATCCTGGTTTGTTTTGATTCCCATAGGAAAGGCATCCAGACTCTGAAAAGTGTTGTTTAAAATGCCGTTTGTTACACAAGACCATGACTACGAGGAAAGAGAAGGCAGTATAGATGATCCTACATCCTTCAGATGCTAGGAGCCCTAAGCTATGTGCTGTCAAATAGGCAACTCCAACCCGGGCACAGCACGCCCTGCCCACGAAATGGTTCCCCTGGTTTGGTCACTCAAGCTTTCAGAGGATTTTCATAAAATAAAGCAGCTTTATTCATCATGTCTGCTGTCAGATAGAAAGGATGTTCATTTGAGAACTTCTTACTGCCTTTGTAGATACAGATAAACACTAGTGCAATTACTGGCCCTGAGAAGGAACTGCCTCCAGGCTCACCAACTGGCTGAGTCTGCCATCTGGCTGAGAGATCTGGGCAGCACAACATGGGTCTGAAGGTCAAGCTCTGCGGTAGCACAGCACAGTTGAGGCCAGGGACTCCTAAGGTTATCTGTTACATCAATCCCTTACTCCTTGCTGTGTGGTGATCTTTGGGTGAGGGTCACGGCACCCTGCCAGTTGTTTCCTTCATGTGAAGAAATGACATCTCTTGCACCTGCTCAGAGTGGCTTTTAAATTCTTCTTTCTTAGGGTGTAAATCAAGGCATTAGACAAGCGAGTAAGAACAAGAGAAGCACAGCCACTGTTCTGCCTAGTGACCCCTTGCAGGGGTCTCCCGGGTAGGCGAAGGCACCTTGGCTGTCGAAAGAGGCCACAGCAGTGAAATGGGAAGCACAGGTTGAGACAGCTCACTGCCTGCCTTCCACAAAGCGGAGTCACTGCATGATTTATATCACCATTACAGATAATCATCCTCTGGCAAGAACGCCCTTAGTTTGGAGTGTAAAAACTGCACGGATCCTGTACCTCTTTTTTTGCTTTGTCAAAAGGGCTTACTCATCTGTCCGATATAATGCCATATCCTCTTCAGCAAGGACAACTGCAGATAGTTTCATCTTTGCAAAGGACCTGAGGGACCTTCTGCTTATTACAAGGTTTAGTCCAGTAGGGTTAGGAAGTCTAACTGTGCTGCTGTTGATGGTGGTTAGTAATAGTACCGTGAGGAATAAAAGATTTCAGACATGCAAGTGAAAAGCCCTTACGAAGCTTTAGGCCTTCGGTCATTCAGATATATGCTTCATGAGCCATAATTTCCTGTCATGGTATAACCTGGCAGATGGCAACCAGGACCAGACAGCCACTCGCTCACCCCTCCCTTTCCCTTCAGTGGGAAAGGGAGGAGAATGGACAAAGAGTAAAACTCATTGGTTGAGGTAACAACTGTTTAATAAGACAACAAAGGCAATACTAATACACATAATAACAATAATAACAATAACAATAACAATAATAATAATAATAATAATGCAAAGCAAGCTATACAGAATGTGACATTTTTTCTTGCCGTCTGACAACCAATTGTGTTGCCAGTCCCCAAGAAGCAATTGTAGAACTCACAGGTTTCCTGGAGATCATGAATTACAGAGGAATTCACCAAAATCCTGAATTTCAACAAATTCACAGAAAAAAAAAAAATGACGACTGAACTACCAGCAGAAACTGAACACCTGGAAAAGAGCAGGTTCCTGACCCCAGGAATAGCCCTATTTATAAAATGAGCATGACGTCTATGGCATGCGATATTTCCATTGGCCTACTTGGGCTAGCTGTCTGCCTATACTCCCTCCCAGCTCCTGTACACTTGCTCGTTAGCTGGATATGGAAAACTAAAAAAGTCTGTGATTTCTTAGCAAGAAAGAAAACCATCAGCGTTATCAGCATTCTTCTACTACTGCATGCAAAACACAGCAGCTACTGGGAGGAAAAATAACTCAATTCCAGCCGAAACCAGGACATTCCCTCTTGATGGAGGACATGGTTATGGGGATTTCCATCATTCCACTTCTACACTTTTGCCAAGATATCTGGATTTTCGTTCAGGAAATAAGACATGAACCTGTAGTAGCTGCCAAGAGACATTTCCACCAGTCAGAAGGGATGAGATTTCCATATAAAAAAATCCCTTCCCCCCAGAATGGCAGCCAAATCCTGAGCAGAGGTCCTCTGGGGGGACCAAAGAAGCAGTCAAGAGCTTTGGGCCCGCCTGCAGCTCTCTAGGGAAGTGCACCCAGGCTCCTTGTCCTTGCTGATCTTCACATTCTCTTGCATGTTCTGTACCAGAGCAATTCGATCTCCCTCAGAAACAGACCGTTTCACTGTCTCCATTTCTGTGCTGACTGCCCTCAGATGCTACATGCTTAGCTCCGATCTTGAGCCTCAACACATTCAGTGGCATGGGCAACTTTTCCCTGCTACTCCTGCTGATGCCCACTGGCCATGACCCCTAGAATGGGTCTTGGAGGGGTGAGCAGCACCTATTGGACATCCCAAAAGCTATTCCTTCCATTAACATTCTTGCCATTCTGCAAAGCAAATCATCTTTCGGAGGGCCAAACACAACCCCTGCCACCCCAGCGCAGCTCCAGCCATAACAAGAGGAACACCCTTCCTTCAGAGCTCGTGGGGCTACTGAGCCCTCAGGGCCTCCTGCCTTTCTGGGCATTGCTGGGCAGAGACACAGTAAGGCACAACCTGACAGTCACTGACAGCACAGCACCGGTGGATGTCTTCCTCGGACTCAAGCATTGGTGTCCAAAAGAGAAGCCACTGCAGCGTGTCCCAGCCTCCCATTCTTCTGTGAATGCAGAACGGTCTCCTTGTGCCCTCACCCCCTCCCACCCCAGACTAACACCCTTCTCCTTTGGCAAAGGGGAGTGCAGAGAGGGAAGGACCACAGGGAGGCCAGGCTGGAATACAGCAGAACTTTAATGAGTGAAAAAAGCGAAAAATATCACTTCAGTGGAAGCCAGCAAGGCTGGGAGCCCCAGAGGAAGCCAAAAGTCTGTGGTCCTTGGCTGTGGAGATGTTCCTGCATAATGTCCATCTACCTGCTCCGTGGAGGGAGAGGAGACATGGTTCCCACTAGGCTGGCCTTGGGGATACCATGTTGCCAATGGGAATCAAAGCAAACAAAGAAAATGGGTAGAAAGGCTAAGTCATTCAGCTACACAGAAAAAATATCCAAACTCTAGATCCTTTGCCCAGTACCACCTTCTGAGTTCCTGGAGATGTCTACCTGGGGAATTCCCAGCATCTTTATGAGGCCAGGTACCTTCTGCCAGAGTAGCGGCTGGAAATGCCAGAGAGGTCACAGCACCCAGAGTTGATGGGCACTCCATCACAGCTGAGGATGCGGCCAACAGCAGCAGAGGTGGAGGAGCCCACAACAGTGTTCTGTGGGTAGGAGCTGAGGATGGGGCCGGGCAGGGTCACCACCACAGCAGGAGGCTCGATGACGACGGTGGAGTTCTGGCACTGCCTGACACAGGGCTCATTGCAGCTGTTGGCCAGTGGGGTTGGGCCGCAGGGCCGGCATGGCAGGCACGGGTTGTTGCAGGACATGTCTCTGGTCTGGAGGTACAGCTGTGAGAGAAGACAGAGAGGAAACAGAGCACAGGGGTGTATGAGGAGCAGCCTGGTTATCCTGTCACAAAGGAACCAAGTTCGCTAATGAGTGGGGTGCTGGAGGCTCAGCCAGGAGCCACAGAGACTTCATCACCCTAAAAAGAGCAACCTTGCTGAGTGAGGCTCTTTTCTAATTCATAAACCAAAAGCCCCCTCAGCCACATTCCAGCCTCTCTCTATGCAGAACTTCTCCCCACTTTCCTCTGTCATGACAAGAAGATCCAAACCACAAGAAGGGACATAACCACTATCAGCTGGGAGGTCCATTGAGGAGAGATCTCAGTTTGGAAGAGAAGGGACTTCAGACTCACCTGGGTCCCAAGGAGAAGGAGCCAAGGGAAGTGGGTGAGAGAGCTGAGACTTGGGCTGGCTTTTATACCTGCCCTTCATTGCCGCAGGAACAGAGGCTCCCTTTGCAGAGGTAAAAATTTTCTGACAAGCTCATCTTGAATGCAAAGCATCACAGCTAATGATATGGGTTGTGCTTTGGTTTCCAACACTGCTGCCTTGTCATTTCCAGGTTTGTGCCATGCCCATTCCCCGATGAAGGCTTCTTTCAAGCACAGGGATGAAAGGCGCCAGGATTTCTAGGGCAGGAATGCAGCAGTGCTGGCAGAAGACTCAGCTCCGGTGCTGGACACGTCCAACAAAGACAAGCCATGTTAGCATGGTCCACTCTGGTGGAGGTGTTTGAAGTGCCCTTCATAGGAAGAAGCACCAGCAATAGTCAGCGGGACAACGTGTGCTCTTGTGCTTGAGGGTTTGCCCTGCTCTTGTCTTTTGCTTCCTCTTCAACTCATCCCGATGTTTCCCTCTTGTGTCTCCCTGTGTGTCCCCATCCTTGAGTGTCACTCATCAAGAGGCAATGTGCTGCTCATGGTAGGGATACTCTCCACTGCTCTCACCATGAGCACCACAGAGCAGTAGATTGCCAGGTTCAGGAGGAGACTGAGTGCACCTGAGAGGTGACGGCAACATGCTGCTAGAGATCTGTTCAGGGAAGAGGCACTCAAATGCAGCCTGTGGAGGAACCAGCCCATGCAGTCGTGTGGCCTGGGTTCTCACTGCCTAGGAGACAGATCCACAGAACAGGATGAGTGGTTTTAGGAGACCCCCAGCTGAACAGGAGAGAGCAGTGTGCCTTTGCAGCAAACAGGACATGCGGCATCCTGAGCTGTGTTAGTCAAAGTGTTTCCAGCAGGCCTGGGAAAGTGACCCTGACCTTCTGCCCCTTCTGAGACTTCATCTGGACTACTGCATCCACATTGGGGCTCCCTGGTCCAAGAAAGATATCGACATACTGAAGTAAGTCCAACAAAGGCCACCAAGTTGGTTATGGAGCTGACAAACATTACATGCGAGGAAAGGCTGAGAGCAGCGGGCCTGCTCTTCTTCATGAACAGATGTCTCAGAGTAAACCTGCTTCCTTTCTGCAACTCCTTTTTCAGAGGAGACAGAGAAGATGGACCTAGTCTCTGGAAGTGCCCAAGAGATGGCACATGACAAAATCTGATTAAGCAATAGGCCAGAAGAAATAACAAGGAAAGGAATGCGTTTCCCAGCAAGGCCATGCAATGTCCATCCTGAAGGTGTTCAAAGATGGACTCAATGTGCCCTTCAACAACCTGATCTAATGGCATCTGTTCTGAGCATAGGGATGGTCTAGATGACCTCTGAGGTCCCTTCTCACCTACATTATGACTGTGATTCCCCCTCTCCCTTGCCCTCCCTGACCCCTGCAAACCCATGGGCACATTTATCCTCATACTCCCCTTACCACAGCACAACTTTTAGGCATCATGCACAGACTGCAGAAAGGCAGCTGAAGGGAGGCTCCCAGTCCAGTCACTCCCATCTGCAGGAACTCAGTGGCTGCTGTTTCCAGCCCCTGAGCTCAGAGACAGCTCAGGGAAGCTGGTCCAGCTCCTGGGTCAAGGCCCTGCATCTGTCCCATGCTGCAGCTCGCTCTCTGCAGGCTTATTCTTGCTGGGGAGTCCTTGCTGGAGAACAGGGAGAGTTGGACACCCAGGAGAAAAGCTTCTGACCGTCCAGAGCCACTGAACACTCTTAGCTCAGGTGACACCCTGAGTGGATGAGGTAGAGCTGTGGGATGTGACTTTGCTGTGGTGCAAGACCAGCAGAGTTGCTCCTGGTGCATCGGGCTGGCTCTGGGTTTCCTTGGTGGTCAAAGCGAGACCCATGTACTCTGAGGATGGAGCCTGAGTTTTGTGGCACAGCTAAGCCCACTGCAGTGGCCTCTTGTCACAGAGATTTGAGTTACCACCTGCCCATGCACAAGCTGGAACACCACTGCAGCTCTTGTGGAGTGCAAGCGGCAATCCAAGGGAGGGATCTGATGCCTCTGCCCCTGGCTGGGAGACAAGGCTAGACAAGCTCTGGCCTTGGTGTTCATGGAGGAGCACCAGGTTGCATGGAAAACTCTGTGCTAGGGAGCTCTGGACACTTCCCCACCCTGGCCATGGTCCCAGACCTGAGGTACTAAGCACTGAATGGCAGCCCCATCCCTCCTTCCACAGATTCCTTGTGTGGATCCCTGCTCCTTTCCTCGTGTATTTCTGAATGGACATTAGCTTTGGCACCATCCACCTCCCATGACATCCAAACTGTGCTAAGGGCAGCTGGTGAGGGCACCAACCTCAAGGAGAGGGTGCTGGTCTTCCTTGACATGGGGTTCATCACTGTGACCCATTTCACCCCCATCCTCACCTCCTGTGTGTGCATCATCTCACCTGCTCTGAGGATCTGCTCTGCCTTAGGCAAGTGTCATAGCTTCTGCATCTGCACTGTCCACCTCAATGTAGAGGCCGGGTATTACAAGCCTGTGGTCTCAAGTACCTGAGGACAGGGTCCCAGCACCCTGTGCACAGCATGGCTGCTGACTTCTGCACCACAAAGATGCCCCTGCTGAATGTCCTCATCGTCACCCTGAGGAATCAGGCCTCACCAGCTCGTCTGGTGGGACGGGTCTGGGCCAGAGTCAGCAAGTCCTTTCCCTCTACATGAGACACCTGTGGACAGAGGAAGAGGAAGTGCTGCACAGGAGGGCTGGCTTTGTTGTTGTATTTGAGAGGGAGGAAGGATCCATCTGGCTGCAGAAAGGTGCTGTTTCTCTCCCAGACCACACCTTTCCCAGCAGCACTCATTTCTCCTCTTTGAGACTCAGCTTCTCCCCCTTTACTTGTTCCACCTCCCCTGCTCCCAAAGCCTCCTGCCCTGCTCACCCTCCTTGCCCTGGCAACTGCCCTGCAGCACTTGGTTCCTCCTGCATTTTTGCGCGACAGTCGACACCTGCGTTGCATGCCCTGGAGACTTCACCTCAAATCTTACATTTCCTTTTATATTGATGGATGAGAGCATTTTCCCCCCTCCCCTTCGGCTCCTGCCGGGGCACCGACGTCCCAGTGGCAGAGGGGCCCGTGCCGGGGACACCCTCTGCCCGCCCTCCCGCACACCCGGTGTCGCTGCAGGCAGCTCCGCTCCGGCCGGTCTCTGCCGCCCATCTGCGGGAATCAGTGGCTGCTGCTTCCAGCCCCTGAGCTCAGGCACAGCTCGGGAAAGCCGGTCCAGCTCCTGGGTCAAGGCCCTGCCGCTGTCCCAACTGCAGCTGGCTCTGTGCAGGCTGATTCTCGCTGGCGGACGGCGAGAGTCCATTTCCCAAGAGACCAAGTCGTGGCCGGGCAGAGCCAGCGAGCACTGCGAGGCCGGGCGAGAGCCCGAGCGGCGCCGGCGCCGGGCTGAGCCCCGGGGCGGAGCTGGCGGCGGCGGCGAGGGGAGGAGGCGGCGGAGAGGAGGCGGCGCGGGCGGAGCAGAGAGCCGGGGCTGGCGGGGGGCAGCGAGGCGCGGGCGGCGGAGCGGCGGGATGCGGCGGTGCCGGGGCGCGGGGCTGGCGGGGCTGGCCGCGGTGCTGCTGGGTGCGCGGGGCTGGCGGCGGTGGGCGGGGGCCGGGGCTGTGCCCGGGCTGCTCCCCAGGGAGCCCAGCACGAGCTCTTCCCTCTCCTTCTTCAGGGTGTCTTTCCCCGTCCCTGCCCCTCTGCCAGCTCTCCTCCCCCTTTCCAAGCCCTCCGAGTCTCCTCTTCCCATTCTCCCTGTTTCTCCACCACCTCTGTCGGTACGACCCTGCTTGCCTGTACACCTACCTTTCCACGCAACCCCTCCTTCTCCCGTGAGTTTGATGCTTATTGCCTTGAATTTAGACCTCTGTCCTTCACTGGGACACCTCCCTTCCCTGTCTGCTCTTTATCCATTCATCCACCCATCTTTTGACACATCTCTCCATGCATCTGGCATCACTGACCCCTCTTCCTACTCTCTGAGACCCCTTCTCTCATCTCTCTCTCTGCTTCCTTCATGTCTGTAACCAGAAATTTGCTTTCCTGCAGCACACCATTATTCCATACATCCATTCATCCTCCTGTGCATTCAGCATTTGTTCTTCTTCCGAATTCAACACTTGATCCTTCACTGTAACATACTCAAGTCTACATTTTTCTCTCCCTCTTTTCATCCATCCTTCCATCAATCCATCCTTCCGTCCATCATGCACCTGACTCTCATTTTATCTCTGCCTGCATCAATTTCCATTTCACTCCCAGCTTTCTCCCCTCACTCCACACACCCAGGCTGGGATCACTATCAATCTCTGCTGATGGGCACATGTCTCCATCCATTCCAGTCTGACTCTGTGTCATTGCCAGTCTTCCTAGCCATTTATCTGGGAAAAGAGCCATCAGAGCTGGGTTGTCATTCATTATCTTTGGTCTTTCCTTCTTTCTCGACAGTGACTGTGGCCAGAGCCCAGGTGCAGCAGGAGCCATTGGCAGAGACCACCGAGGGCACTGGCATCAGCATCAACTGCTCGCACCCCAACATACGGACCAGCGAAGTCATTTGCTGGTACCGCCAGCTCCCGGGCCGAGGCCCCGCGTTGATCACCCTCGGTCACAAAGGGTCCAAGGATGTGCCAGCCCCTCCAGGGCGGCTGTCGGTGTCGGCAGACCGCCGGTCCAGCGCCCTGTGGCTCGCCCGGCCCCGGCGCGGGGACGCGGCGGTGTATTACTGCGCCGTGGGAGACACGGGGAGAGGAGCCGGGGCTGCGGCCGGGCACGAACCGGCGCGGGCGGGGCCAGGCGTGTGTGTCGGGGGCGGGGGGGCAGCCCCGGCCGGGCCCGCCAGGGGGCGCTGCCCCTCCGCCTGCCGGTGCCGCCTGGCGGCTCCCGGCCCTTTCCGGTTCCGGCCCCGGAAGGGTTCTCCCTACCGCCCGGCACAGGCATGGGGCCCGCCTAAGGCCCGCAGCCCCATCGCAGATGTCGCAGACGCGCATCGGGAGCCGCTCACCGGGCAGAATCCTCCTCCCGTCCCTCACCTGCCGCTGACTCTCGCACCGTCTGTGAGACGCAGACAGAAATCCCCCGCGACGGTGGCGGCGGCGGGACGGGATTCGCGACCGGAGCCCTGGCGGTGTCCGACCGTGCCCGGGAAGGAGCGGTTGCAGCCGCTGGCCCCGCTGGCTCCCAGCGAGGAGCAGCGCCTTTCTGCTCTGCCCAGGGAGCCGGGCAGCAGAGACCCTCCTGCCCCCGGGCAGCCGGACAGCCCTCGGTCCTGCCGCAGGGACCGGCCCCTCCTGGCATGGAACATTCAGGGCCTCTTCTGGGGCCTTTGCCTTTCCCCGCTAGGACAGCCAATGGAAGCCTAGCAGGTGCTTTCCTCTGCTCTGTCAACACAGGAACTGCAGTGCTGATTTGCTAATGCAAACCTTTCCTTTAGAAATGAACAGGCAGAAGAGGTTTCACAATTCTTTCGTATGCAAAAGCTCAGATAGTTTAAAACCGCATCGTCCAGCTACATGATTTCACGGAGCTTCCAAAATGTTTCTGCTGGCATTGCAGTGTCATCCCACGGAGTCAGGAGAAGGGGTTGTCAAGGTCATGGGCACATTCAAGCACTCCCACAGTGGCTCAGTGTTGAGATGTTTTACGGTATTTAGAACCTTTGGATTTGATTCCCAGGAGACAACATCAAAGCTTGGGCTGGACACACTGAGCACAGCCTCAAAGGATGCCAGGTTCCTGCCTCGTCTGAAGCAGAAATAGGTTTGCTAAGCTGCCCTCAGGGGCTCACAGCCTGACATTCATGAGGGCTGCAAGAAGGCTTCTGTGAAGAGACTGTGGGCTCCTGCCATGCACTGGGAAACTCTGTGTGGCTCGAGTAGCTGACACAACTGTTCAAAGCCCATGGTCAGAGGCTTCAGAGGCACAGAGTGAAGGATCAGCCCTGCTCCCTCTCCCAGCAGGACTTCACAACCGTGTTTCCAGAGAACTACTAGCAAGTGGTCAGAGAAGAGGCATGTCCAGGCTTCTGAGGTTAGGTTGACTGACTGTGCAGCTGTCTGCAAATATTGTTGAGCGTGAGGTGTATATTTCTGCAAGCTGCCCAGGAGAAACTTGGTTGATATGGCTCTTCCGCCTCTTGTCCGGCACATCTGTTTGAGATTTGTCTAGGAAGATTGTGCTTGCTCTGGGATGACCAGATGGATTAGAATCCAAGGCTGAATCACCTAGGAAGACCTGGTCACTGATGTGTTGGAGGTGGGGGCTGCCACTGCTGGGATGCAAGTCCTCTGACTCGGCCTCTGTTGATCCTGATCTGCTGCCTACTGCCACCACCTTGTGTGTGTCAAAGAGGACCAAAGGATTGGAGAACCTGTCCTGTGAGGAAAGACTGACGGAGTTCAGTCTTTTCTCCCTGAAGAACAGAAGGCTCAGGGGGGCCGCATCACAGTCGTCCGCTGCTTTAAGAGCAGCTGCAAAGAGGAAAGAGGCTCACTCACCACAAGAAGCCACATGGAGCAGATAAGGGGCAGTGACCAATCTCCATCAGCCAAGGACTGCAGTGCTGGGAAGGCCCTGGCCTGCATGTGAGGAGCAGTGGTGGTGTGATCAGAGCTCAGAGCACTTGGGGAGCCTGGGCAGCTTGGTATGGGCAAGGTCATCCCCAGCATTTGTGCTACGCTTGGGTTGGTACCTGTCCTGTACCTTGGTGTCCCTGGGGCGCGACCGATTCTCGACCTGTGGGGATACCTGTGAGCGTCACGCACACAGTGAGGAGGACCTGGAGATGCCTGGGTGCTGGGAACTGACTCCAGTGCTGGGACGGCAGGTCTTATCAAGGAGCAGGTGACGCCTTGATTTCTGGGCACAGCAAGAAGGTGCCCAGTGCCCAGTGAGACGAAGAAAGATGGTGCCTCAGCCCCAAAACCATAGGCTGGAGGAGAGGTGTGAGTGAAACTTCACATGGTTTGGGGGGGACTGTGTGCCTGAGCCATTGATTTGAGCCCAGCTGGCCAAGGCCTGTGATATGCAAAGTGTTTTGGTCCAGCTGGTGCCCAAGAATACCAGGCAAAGCAAGAGGGCTGAGAATGGTCCAGCAGAGAGAGATGAGAGAAGCTGCTGAGCACAGAAAAGGGTCCCACTGTCACCACAATGTCCCAGTGGGAATGGAGGGGGCAACAGCTCTTGCACAGAGCCTTTCTGGAGTTGGTAGTGAGTCTGGCAGTGGTGGAGCCTGAGAAGCCCAGGCAAGCTGCCCCAGGCTTGGAGGAGACCAAGGACCAGAGAGCAGCCGTGGGTGTCTGGGCACTGGGTACTCTCCTGGAGCTGCAGTGGCCCATGGGGCTGTTGGATTCACAAGGAGTGGTGACTCCATTGTGTGGCTGATACCAGTACCAGCTGGTGAATTGCCTCAGCCCTGCAGATCTGGAGAGCAGTTGGGCCCTGCCAGGCGCTCAGGGACTATATGAGGTACCTACACCATTTACCCGTGCTCCTGTGGGTGGTGGCCATGGACCCGAGATGAGGCAATGGAAAGGAAGGAGGGGGAGATGAGGCTGTGGGCTGTCCCCAGGTATTATTGTCTCCATATCCCCACTTCTGCCACCCTTTGGAGCCATTGTCTGCTTGAGACTCCTCCCGCAGCACAGCTCCATCCAGGCCTAGAGGACATCCCTTCCCCAAGAGCCAGAGGGGCTGCTGACCCCATCCCTTGGCCTCCCACAGCCATGGGCTCCTCACTCCAGGACAGCAGTTGTTGGGCTCCCCATTGACAGAACCTGCTCCAGGGCCCAGTGCTCCAGGCCCATCTGGGAACAGATGCAGCAAGGCTGACTGATGGCCATTGTCTGTGGAGTAGCCAGGAATGTCTTCCTCAGGTCCAAGACACGGGGCACAACAGGCAACCCAGTGCACTGAGTCCTACCCTCTTTTTCCTCTGGGACTAAGGGAGAGTCTTCTTTTACGCCTAACCTAATCCTCTCCAAACAATCACTTTTTTCCTGAGCAGACTGGAAGACCTGCCACAGAAGAGAGGAGGAGTCAGAGTCCCAGGTTTGGATGCAGCACGACTTTAATGAGTCTGAAAAAGAAAAGGAGGTGGCTCATAGGGAGCACCAGGGACAGCCACTGAGATGTGGTGGAGCTTCAGCAGGGTGTCCATCTGCCTGCCCTGCAGAGGGAGGGAAGCCAACATGTCCCTGCCAAGCTGGTGCTGGGAGACAGTGACAGCAAGGCAAAGAGAGAGAGAAGAGTGGAAGCAGGAAAGATTGGCCCGAATCTCTAAATCCAATGCCCCAAAGCTCTATCTTCTGTCGAGCACCATGTTCTGAGGTCTTGGAGGTTCTTGCCCGAGGAAGCTGCCAGCAGCTTTAGCAGGGTCGACATCTGCTGCCACAGTAGCGGCTGGTAATGCAGGAGAGGTCAAAGCCTCCAGAAGAGATGGGCACTCCATCACAGCTGAGGATGCTGCCAACAGCGGCGGAGGTGGAGGATCCCACAACGGTGTTCTGTGGGAAGGAGCTGAGGATGGGTCCGGGCAGGGTCACCACCACGGCGGAGGGCTGGATGACGACATTGGAGCTCTGGCACTGCCTGACACAGGGCTCATTGCAGCTGTTGGCCAGCGGGGTCGGGCCGCAGGGCCGGCATGGCAGGCACGGGGTGCAGCAGGACATGTATCTGGGCTGGAGGGGCACCTGTGAGAGAGGGCAGGGGGAAGCAGAAAACAGAAACACATGAGCAGCAGCACTGCACCCAACCTTGGGGAAGCCAAGGCCCCTACTTGCCCACCACAGGCTGTCCAGCTGAAAGCCCCAGGAACAAAAACAGCTAAGCCCCAGGCTCTCTTAGGGGAAAACCTTCTCTCCCTTTCCCTCTCCCATGAGAATCAGCAACCAGCCCTGGGCTAGGACAGCCCCTGTCAGCTGAGCCAGATATCAAGGAAAGAATTGGTCTTAGAGGAGGACGAGAAGAGGCCTCAGACTCACCTGATTCCCAACAAGAAGGAGGCAAGGGAAGTGAATGAGAGAGCCAAGAGTTGGGCTGCCTTTTGTAGTAGTCCTGCACTGCCTCAGGCCCAGAGGCAGCCTTTGGGGAAGTAATAATTTTCTGACAAGTTCACGTCAAATGCAGAGTGTCTCAGCTAATGGCATGGGCTGTGTCCTGGCTTCCTGCACTGCTGCCTTTTCATTTCCTGGCTGATGCCACGTGCTTCCCCATAGGAAGGCTTCTGTAATTTCCAGAATGAGAGTCTGTTGAATTTCCAGGACAGAAAGACATCATTGCAGGCAGAAGACTCAGCTCAAGTGCTGGTGGCACCCTGTGCAGGCAGGTGATGTGCACCTGGGTCATTCCTGTGGGCTTGTTTGTGGCAAAGCTGTCAGGAAATAGACACCGCTCTCCTGCTTCTCGTCCACAAGCCCAAGGACTCCCATGTATGAGGACATGCCACACCCTTTTCTCTTGTTCCACCCACCTCTCTCTGGTGGTTGCTCCTTGTTGCATGCAGGTGGGCTTCTGCTGGGTGTGTTGGACCCTATAGCAACACTCACAATGCTGTTCGGAAAATTTTTCTGGGCTCATTGGCCTCTTTCCCTCCCTGTGCAGTCCCTGTACATTAGCAGGAGCATGTCTGGGGCCTGGTTTTTCCCTGAGGCATTTGAGTCTGGTTCTGCCAGTGTGTCCCCAGCATCTCCTCAGCAGAGTCCACTCTCGCTGATATTTTCCTGCTTTTATGTGTATAAGTGCTGGACTCTAGGCTGGCTTTATGTGAGCACACAGACTTTTGCATTATTCCGTGCAGGTGTGTATGAGCACATGTGTGTCTGTCTGTACTTGTGTGACCCTCCATGAGGGCATGTTCAGGTCATAGTAGGGAGACTTTTCCTTGGTGTGTTGACAAGATACCCAGAGTAGAAGGTTCCTCCAGACGTAATGAATGGAATCTACAGCTGACTGGTTATGGCTTCACCGTGGTACGGAGGTTCACTGAGAACTAGCAATGAAATGCAGTGTCTGCCTCCTGCACCCATCGTTTCTTGCTTTGTGAAGGGAGAAAGGCCAAGCAAGCCTGCCCACTTCATGTAGACCTGTGTCACTGAGTGGAGCCCCTTAGGGGGTAGTGTTACTGGTCACTGGGCTAGGACGCAGGCTCCTCATGTACATGCCAATGCCAGATGCACTTTTACAGCTCTTCAGCCTGTTGCTAAGTCAGGCAAGGGCCGAGACCTCACACCACATGGGTATTGGACTAAAGGGAGAGGGGTGCAGAGGTTGCTCAGCCTTGAGATACAGGACAGTTGGACTGATTCAACCGAGTGTTAGTTCAGCTGAGGGCTGCCCTCTTCCCCTTGTTGGCCTTGCTGAGACCATTCCCAGCTAGTGCTGCTGGGAGGCTTCAGCCACATGAGCCATTTCATTTACCTGCCAACAATCTGTTCCTCTTGACCACTATTAGTAACTGCAGGCACATTCATCCTCTCTGGCAGCAGCTGGGGTTGTCTTGTCTCGAGAGGGAGACACCTTAAAACTAATCCCATTGTGTTTTTTCGCTCTTGAACTTCAGCCATAGCAGTTGATGTAAAGGGATGCTGTAGCTTTTCTTCTCCTATCTATTGGTGTGGCAATGAACCAAAATAAATGCAGACAACGAAAAGCTCAACTGAGGCAGATGCTTGCATGGGGCATCCATGGCCCATCGTTCCCTTGTTCTCTGTGGCAAGAGAGCACAGAACTCAGCCTTGTGTCAGCAGGTGTGTCATGTACACCACTGCCCCAGCTTCAGCTGCGATAGGGTTAGTTTTCACAAGAAGCTAGGAGGGGAGGGCAATCGCTGCCAGGGGAAGGTAATCACTGCTCGGAGCTAGCTGGCCATTGGGCGGTGAGAAAATTGCACTGTGTGTTTCTTGCTTTCTATATTCTTTTTATCAGTATTATTGTTGTGACCGTTCTCTTTCTTTGCTGTTCTGTTAAAGTGTCTTTACGCCAGCCCACAAGTTTTGCCTTTTTCTTGCCGGTCTCCTCCCCACCCCACCAGAAGAGGAGCGATAGAGCGACTGCATGGTTCTTTGTTGCCAGCTGGGGCTAAGCAACAACATCCCACTGGATCATTGCCCTAATGTGTCACTGAGGACATTATACATTCCAGTGGGAGCTGGGCTTCTCCTCCTGCTATCTGGTATTATGAACAGGCACAGAGGGAGCTCCTCAAGCAAAACATCTCCATGAAAACTAGACCTAGTAGAGAGAGTCCAGCAGAGGTCTACAAAAATGGTTAGGGCACGGGAGCATCTTTCTTATGAGAAAATACTGAGGGAGCTGGGCTTGTTTAGCCTGAAGAAGACTGAGAGGGGATCTCACAAATGCTTAGAAATATCTTAAGGGTGGGTATCAAGAGGATGTGGCCATACTCTTTTCCGGGGTGCCCAGTGACAGGACAAGGGGCAACAAGCACAGACTGATGCATAGAAAGTTCCACCTGAACACGAGGAAGAACTTGCTTAATTTGAGGGTGATGGAGCACTGGAAAAAACTGCCCAGAGGTGTCGTGGATTCTCCTTCTCTGAAGATATTCAAACGCCTCCTGGACGATGTCCTGTGCAGCCTGCTCTAGTTGAACCTGCTTTGACATGTGGATTGGACTAGATGATCCCCAGAGGTCCCTTCCAAACTTTACCATTCTGTGATTCTATGTTCCCTGCTTTAGAAGCCAGCGTTCTAGCTCCTAGGACTTTCTCCTTACAGCTACTAGGGTGTATATAAATCTCTACATAGACTATAAGCTTTTCCAAGTACACCAAATTGCATCTTCAACTGGGAAGCACTGAAACGGGTCTGAACCAACCAGGTGATGCGCTTGTGATCAGCGCCACGCCTGTAGTAGCCATCGGAACTTCTTCCTGTGGGAGAGGATGAGATTTTTCCTCAGAAAGGTCCAATCCTCTCTCTGAATCTCTGTCCTTTTCATGGTAGACTATTGGTAATGTCGCACTTTGTTGTGCTTCTGAGATTAGGTTGACTGACTGTGCAGCTGTCTGCAAATATTGTTGAGCGTGAGGTGTATATTTCTGCAAGCTGCCCAGGAGAAACTTGGTTGATATGGCTCTTCCGCCTCTTGTCCGGCACATCTGTTTGAGATTTGTCTAGGAAGATTGTGCTTGCTCTGGGATGATCAGATGGATTAGAATCCAAGGCTGAATCACCTAGGAAGACCTGGTCACTGATGTGTTGGAGGTGGGGGCTGCCACTGCTGGGATGCAAGTCCTCTGACTCGGCCTCTGTTGATCCTGATCTGCTGCCTACTGCCACCACCTTGTGTGTGTCAAAGAGGACCAAAGGATTGGAGAACCTGTCCTGTGAGGAAAGACTGACAGAGTTCAGTCTTTTCTCCCTGAAGAACAGAAGGCTCAGGGGGACCGCATCACAGTCGTCCGCTGCTTTAAGAGCAGCTGCAAAGAGGAAAGAGGCTCACTCACCACAAGAAGCCACATGGAGCAGATAAGGGGCAGTGACCAATCTCCATCAGCCAAGGACTGCAGTGCTGGGAAGGCCCTGGCCTGCATGTGAGGAGCAGTGGTGGTGTGATCAGAGCTCAGAGCACTTGGGGAGCCTGGGCAGCTTGGTATGGGCAAGGTCATCCCCAGCATTTGTGCTACGCTTGGGTTGGTACCTGTCCTGTACCTTGGTGTCCCTGGGGCGCGACCGATTCTCGACCTGTGGGGATACCTGTGAGCGTCACGCACACAGTGAGGAGGACCCGGAGATGCCTGGGTGCTGGGAACTGACTCCAGTGCTGGGACGGCAGGTCTTATCAAGGAGCAGGTGACGCCTTGATTTCTGGGCACAGCAAGAAGGTGCCCAGTGCCCAGTGAGACGAAGAAAGATGGTGCCTCAGCCCCAAAACCATAGGCTGGAGGAGAGGTGTGAGTGAAACTTCACATGGTTTGGGGGGGACTGTGTGCCTGAGCCATTGATTTGAGCCCAGCTGGCCAAGGCCTGTGATATGCAAAGTGTTTTGGTCCAGCTGGTGCCCAAGAATACCAGGCAAAGCAAGAGGGCTGAGAATGGTCCAGCAGAGAGAGATGAGAGAAGCTGCTGAGCACAGAAAAGGGTCCCACTGTCACCACAATGTCCCAGTGGGAATGGAGGGGGCAACAGCTCTTGCACAGAGCCTTTCTGGAGTTGGTAGTGAGTCTGGCAGTGGTGGAGCCTGAGAAGCCCAGGCAAGCTGCCCCAGGCTTGGAGGAGACCAAGGACCAGAGAGCAGCCGTGGGTGTCTGGGCACTGGGTACTCTCCTGGAGCTGCAGTGGCCCATGGGGCTGTTGGATTCACAAGGAGTGGTGACTCCATTGTGTGGCTGATACCAGTACCAGCTGGTGAAGTGCCTCAGCCCTGCAGATCTGGAGAGCAGTTGGGCCCTGCCAGGCGCTCAGGGACTATATGAGGTACCTACAACATTTACCCGTGCTCCTGTGGGTGGTGGCCATGGACCCGAGATGAGGCAATGGAAAGGAAGGAGAGGGGGAGATGAGGCTGTGGGCTGTCCCCAGGTATTATTGTCTCCATATCCCCACTTCTGCCACCCTTTGGAGCCATTGTCTGCTTGAGACTCCTCCCGCAGCACAGCTCCATCCAGGCCTAGAGGACATGCCTTCCCCAAGAGCCAGAGGGGCTGCTGACCCCATCCCTTGGCCTCCCACAGCCATGGGCTCCTCACTCCAGGACAGCAGTTGTTGGGCTCCCCATTGACAGAACCTGCTCCAGGGCCCAGTGCTCCAGGCCCATCTGGGAACAGATGCAGCAAGGCTGACTGATGGCCATTGTCTGTGGAGTAGCCAGGAATGTCTTCCTCAGGTCCAAGACACGGGGCACACCAGGCAACCCAGTGCACTGAGTCCTATCCTCTTTTTCCTCTGGGACTAAGGGAGAGTCTTCTTTTACGCCTAACCTAATCCTCTCCAAACAATCACTTTTTTCCTGAGCAGACTGGAAGACCTGCCACAGAAGAGAGGAGGAGTCAGAGTCCCAGGTTTGGATGCAGCACGACTTTAATGAGTCTGAAAAAGAAAAGGAGGTGGCTCATAGGGAGCACCAGGGGCAACCACTGAGATGCGGTGGAGCTTCAGCAGGGTGTCCATCCGCCTGCCCTGCAGAGGGAGGGAGGCCAACATGTCCCCGCCAAGCTGGTGCTGGGAGACAGTGACAGCAAGGCAAAGAGAGAGAGAAGAGTGGAAGCAGGAAAGATTGGCCCGAATCTCTAAATCCAATGCCCCAAAGCTCTATCTTCTGTCGAGCACCATGTTCTGAGGTCTTGGAGGTTCTTGCCCGAGGAAGCTGCCAGCAGCTTTAGCAGGGTCGACATCTGTTGCCACAGTAGCGGCTGGTAATGCAGGAGAGGTCAAAGCCTCCAGAAGAGATGGGCACTCCATCACAGCTGAGGATGCTGCCAACAGCGGCGGAGGTGGAGGATCCCACAACGGTGTTCTGTGGGAAGGAGCTGAGGATGGGTCCGGGCAGGGTCACCACCACGGCGGAGGGCTGGATGACGACATTGGAGCTCTGGCACTGCCTGACACAGGGCTCATTGCAGCTGTTGGCCAGCGGGGTCGGGCCGCAGGGCTGGCATGGCAGGCACGGGGTGCAGCAGGACATGTCTCTGGGCTGGAGGGGCACCTGTGAGAGAGGGCAGGGGGAAGCAGAAAACAGAAACACATGAGCAGCAGCACTGCACCCAACCTTGGGGAAGCCAAGGCCCCTACTTGCCCACCACAGGCTGTCCAGCTGAAAGCCCCAGGAACAACAACAGCTAAGCCCCAGGCTCTCTCAGGGGAAAACCTTCTCTCCCTTTCCCTTTCCCATGAGAATCAGCAACCAGCCCTGGGCTAGGACAGCCCCTGTCAGCTGAGCCAGAT
Source organism: Opisthocomus hoazin (assembly GCF_030867145.1). Taxonomy (NCBI): domain Eukaryota; kingdom Metazoa; phylum Chordata; class Aves; order Opisthocomiformes; family Opisthocomidae; genus Opisthocomus; species Opisthocomus hoazin. Next base: position 7,645,486 of record NC_134439.1, on the reverse strand, counting down.
ATCAAGGAAAGAATTGGTCTTAGAGGAGGACGAGAAGAGGCCTCAGACTCACCTGATTCCCAACAAGAAGGAGGCAAGGGAAGTGAATGAGAGAGCCAAGAGTTGGGCTGCCTTTTATAGTAGTCCTGCACTGCCTCAGGCCCAGAGGCAGCCTTTGGGGAAGTAATAATTTTCTGACAAGTTCACGTCAAATGCAGAGTGTCTCAGCTAATGGCATGGGCTGTGTCCTGGCTTCCTGCACTGCTGCCTTTTCATTTCCTGGCTGATGCCACGTGCTTCCCCATAGGAAGGCTTCTGTAATTTCCAGAATGAGAGTCTGTTGAATTTCCAGGACAGAAAGACATCATTGCAGGCAGAAGACTCAGCTCAAGTGTTGGTGGCACCCTGTGCGGGCAGGTGATGTGCACCTGGGTCATTCCTGTGGGCTTGTTTGTGGCAAAGCTGTCAGGAAATAGGCACCGCTCTCCTGCTTCTCGTCCACATGCGCAAGGACTCCCATGTATGAGGACATGCCGCGCACTTTTCTCTTGCTCCTCCCACCTCTCTCTGGTGGTTGCTCCTTGTTGCATGCAGGTGGGCTTCTGCTGGGTGTGTTGGACGCTATAGCAACACTCACAATGCTGTTGGGAAAATTTTTCTGGGCTCATTGGCCTCTTTCCCTCCCTGTGCAGTCCCTGTACATTAGCAGGAGCATGTCTGGGGCCTGGTTTTTCCCTGAGGCATTTGAGTCTGGTTCTGCCAGTGTGTCCCCAGCATCTCCTCAGCAGAGTCCACTCTCGCTGATATTTTCCTGCTTTTATGTGTATAAGTACTGGACTCTAGGCTGGCTTTATGTGAGCACACAGACTTTTGCATTATTCCGTGCAGGTGTGTATGAGCACATGCGTGTCTGTCTGTACTTGTGTGACCCTCCAAGAGGGCATGTTCAGGTCATAGTAGGGAGACTTTTGCTTGGTGTGTTGACAAGATGCACAGAGTAGAAGGTTCCTCCTGACGTAATGAATGGAATCTACAGCTGACTGGTTATGGCTTCACCCTGGTACGGAGGTTCACTGAGAACTAGCAATGAAATGCAGTGTCTGCGTCCTGCACCCATCGTTTCTTGCTTTGTGAAGGGAGAAAGGCCAAGCAAGCCTGCCCACTTCATGTAGACCTGTGTCACTGAGTGGAGCCCCTTAGGGGGCAGTGTTGCTGGTCACTGGGCTAGGACACAGGCTCCTCATGTACATGCCAATGCCGGATGCGCTTTTACAGCTCGTCAGCCTGTTGCTAAGTCAGGCAAGGGCCGAGACCTCACACCACATGGGTATTGGACTGAAGGGAGAGGGGTACAGAGGTTGCTCAGCCTTGAGATACAGGACAGTTGGACTGATCCAACCGAGCGTTAGTTCAGCTGAGGGCTGCCCTCTTCCCCTTGTTGGCCTTGCTGAGACCATTCCCAGCTAGTGCTGCTGGGAGGCTTCAGCCACATGAGCCATTTCATTTACCTGCCAACAATCTGTTCCTCTTGACCACTATTAGTAACTGCAGGCACATTCATCCTCTCTGGCAGCAGCTGGGGTTGTCTTGTCTCGAGAGGGAGACACCTTAAAACTAATCCCATTGTGTTTTTTCGCTCTTGAACTTCAGCCATAGCAGTTGATGTAAAGGGATGCTGTAGCTTTTCTTCTCCTATCTATTGGTGTGGCAATGAACCAAAATAAATGCAGACAACGAAAAGCTCAACTGAGGCAGATCCTTGCATGGGGCATGCATGGCCCATCGTTCCCTTGTTCTCTGTGGCAAGAGAGCACAGAACTCAGCCTTGTGTCAGCAGGTGTGTCATGTACACCACTGCCCCAGCTTCAGCTGCGATAGGGTCAGTTTTCACAAGAAGCTAGGAGGGGAGGGCAATCGCTGCCAGGGGAGGGTAATCACTGCTCGGAGCTAGCTGGGCATTGGGCGGTGAGAAAATTGCACTGTGTGTTTCTTGCTTTCTATATTCTTTTTATCAGTATTATTGTTGTGACCGTTCTCTTTCTTTGCTGTTCTGTTAAAGTGTCTTTGCGCCAGCCCACAAGTTTTGCCTTTTTCTTGCTGGTCTCCTCCCCACCCCACCAGGAAGAGGAGCGATAGAGCGACTGCATGGTTCTTTGTTGCCAGCTGGGGCTAAGCAACAACATCCCACTGGATCATTGCCCTAATGTGTCACTGAGGACATTATACATTCCAGTGGGAGCTGGGCTTCTCCTCCTGCTATCTGGTATTATGAACAGGCACAGAGGGAGCTCCTCAAGCAAAACATCTCCATGAAAACTAGACCTAGTAGAGAGAGTCCAGCGGAGGTCTACAAAAGTGGTTAGGGCACGGGAGCATCTTTCTTATGAGAAAATACTGAGGGAGCTGGGCTTGTTTAGCCTGAAGAAGACTGAGAGGGGATCTCACAAATGCTTAGAAATATCTTAAGGGTGGGTATCAAGAGGATGTGGCCATACTCTTTTCCGGGGTGCCCAGTGACAGGACAAGGGGCAACAAGCACAGACTGATGCATAGAAAGTTCCACCTGAACACGAGGAAGAACTTGCTTAATTTGAGGGTGATGGAGCACTGGAAAAAACTGCCCAGAGGTGTCGTGGATTCTCCTTCTCTGGAGATATTCAAACCCCTCCTGGACGATGTCCTGTGCAGCCTGCTCTAGTTGAACCTGCTTTGACATGTGGATTGGACTAGATGATCCCCAGAGGTCCCTTCCAAACCCTACCATTCTGTGATTCTATGATCCCTGCTTTAGAAGCCAGCGTTCTAGCTCCTAGGACTTTCTCCTTACAGCTACTAGGGTGTATATAAATCTCTACATAGACTATAAGCCTTTCCAAGTACACCAAATTGCATCTTCAACTGGGAAGCACTGAAACAGGTCTGAACCAACCAGGTGATGCGCTTGTGATCAGCGCCACGCCTGTAGTAGCCATCGGAACTTCTTCCTGTGGGAGAGGATGAGATTTTTCCTCAGAAAGATCCAATCCTCTCTCTGAATCTCTGTCCTTTTCATGGTAGACTATTGGTAATGTCGCACTTTGTTGTGCTTCTGAGATTAGGTTGACTGACTGTGCAGCTCTCTGTAAATATTGTTGAGCGTGAGGTGTATATTTCTGCAAGCTGCCCAGGAGAAACTTGGTTGATATGGCTCTTCCGCCTCTTGTCCGGCACATCTGTTTGAGATTTGTCTAGGAAGATTGTGCTTGCTCTGGGATGATCAGATGGATTAGAATCCAAGGCTGAATCACCTAGGAAGACCTGGTCACTGATGTGTTGGAGGTGGGGGCTGCCACTGCTGGGATGCAAGTCCTCTGACTCGGCCTCTGTTGATCCTGATCTGCTGCCTACTGCCACCACCTTGTGTGTGTCAAAGAGGACCAAAGGATTGGAGAACCTGTCCTGTGAGGAAAGACTGACAGAGTTCAGTCTTTTCTCCCTGAAGAACAGAAGGCTCAGGGGGACCGCATCACAGTCGTCCGCTGCTTTAAGAGCAGCTGCAAAGAGGAAAGAGGCTCACTCACCACAAGAAGCCACATGGAGCAGATAAGGGGCAGTGACCAATCTCCATCAGCCAAGGACTGCAGTGCTGGGAAGGCCCTGGCCTGCATGTGAGGAGCAGTGGTGGTGTGATCAGAGCTCAGAGCACTTGGGGAGCCTGGGCAGCTTGGTATGGGCAAGGTCATCCCCAGCATTTGTGCTACGCTTGGGTTGGTACCTGTCCTGTACCTTGGTGTCCCTGGGGCGCGACCGATTCTCGACCTGTGGGGATACCTGTGAGCGTCACGCACACAGTGAGGAGGACCCGGAGATGCCTGGGTGCTGGGAACTGACTCCAGTGCTGGGACGGCAGGTCTTATCAAGGAGCAGGTGACGCCTTGATTTCTGGGCACAGCAAGAAGGTGCCCAGTGCCCAGTGAGACGAAGAAAGATGGTGCCTCAGCCCCAAAACCATAGGCTGGAGGAGAGGTGTGAGTGAAACTTCACATGGTTTGGGGGGGACTGTGTGCCTGAGCCATTGATTTGAGCCCAGCTGGCCAAGGCCTGTGATATGCAAAGTGTTTTGGTCCAGCTGGTGCCCAAGAATACCAGGCAAAGCAAGAGGGCTGAGAATGGTCCAGCAGAGAGAGATGAGAGAAGCTGCTGAGCACAGAAAAGGGTCCCACTGTCACCACAATGTCCCAGTGGGAATGGAGGGGGCAACAGCTCTTGCACAGAGCCTTTCTGGAGTTGGTAGTGAGTCTGGCAGTGGTGGAGCCTGAGAAGCCCAGGCAAGCTGCCCCAGGCTTGGAGGAGACCAAGGACCAGAGAGCAGCCGTGGGTGTCTGGGCACTGGGTACTCTCCTGGAGCTGCAGTGGCCCATGGGGCTGTTGGATTCACAAGGAGTGGTGACTCCATTGTGTGGCTGATACCAGTACCAGCTGGTGAAGTGCCTCAGCCCTGCAGATCTGGAGAGCAGTTGGGCCCTGCCAGGCGCTCAGGGACTATATGAGGTACCTACAACATTTACCCGTGCTCCTGTGGGTGGTGGCCATGGACCCGAGATGAGGCAATGGAAAGGAAGGAGAGGGGGAGATGAGGCTGTGGGCTGTCCCCAGGTATTATTGTCTCCATATCCCCACTTCTGCCACCCTTTGGAGCCATTGTCTGCTTGAGACTCCTCCCGCAGCACAGCTCCATCCAGGCCTAGAGGACATGCCTTCCCCAAGAGCCAGAGGGGCTGCTGACCCCATCCCTTGGCCTCCCACAGCCATGGGCTCCTCACTCCAGGACAGCAGTTGTTGGGCTCCCCATTGACAGAACCTGCTCCAGGGCCCAGTGCTCCAGGCCCATCTGGGAACAGATGCAGCAAGGCTGACTGATGGCCATTGTCTGTGGAGTAGCCAGGAATGTCTTCCTCAGGTCCAAGACACGGGGCACAACAGGCAACCCAGTGCACTGAGTCCTACCCTCTTTTTCCTCTGGGACTAAGGGAGAGTCTTCTTTTACGCCTAACCTACTCCTCTCCAAACAATCACTTTTTTCCTGAGCAGACTGGAAGACCTGCCACAGAAGAGAGGAGGAGTCAGAGTCCCAGGTTTGGATGCAGCACGACTTTAATGAGTCTGAAAAAGAAAAGGAGGTGGCTCATAGGGAGCACCAGGGACAGCCACTGAGATGCGGTGGAGCTTCAGCAGGGTGTCCATCTGCCTGCCCTGCAGAGGGAGGGAGGCCAACATGTCCCCGCCAAGCTGGTGCTGGGAGACAGTGACAGCAAGGCAAAGAGAGAGAGAAGAGTGGAAGCAGGAAAAATTGGCCCGAATCTCTAAATCCAATGCCCCAAAGCTCTATCTTCTGTCGAGCACCATGTTCTGAGGTCTTGGAGGTTCTTGCCCGAGGAAGCTGCCAGCAGCTTTAGCAGGGTCGACATCTGCTGCCACAGTAGCGGCTGGTAATGCAGGAGAGGTCAAAGCCTCCAGAAGAGATGGGCACTCCATCACAGCTGAGGATGCTGCCAACAGCGGCGGAGGTGGAGGATCCCACAACGGTGTTCTGTGGGAAGGAGCTGAGGATGGGTCCGGGCAGGGTCACCACCACGGCGGAGGGCTGGATGACGACATTGGAGCTCTGGCACTGCCTGACACAGGGCTCATTGCAGCTGTTGGCCAGCGGGGTCGGGCCGCAGGGCTGGCATGGCAGGCACGGGGTGCAGCAGGACATGTTCTGGGGCTGGAGGGGCACCTGTGAGAGAGGGCAGGGGGAAGCAGAAAACAGAAACACATGAGCAGCAGCACTGCACCCAACCTTGGGGAAGCCAAGGCCCCTACTTGCCCACCACAGGCTGTCCAGCTGAAAGCCCCAGGAACAACAACAGCTAAGCCCCAGGCTCTCTTAGGGGAAGACCTTCTCTCCCTTTCCCTCTCCCGTGAGAATCAGCAACCAGCCCTGGGCTAGGACAGCCCCTGTCAGCTGAGCCAGATATCAAGGAAAGAATTGGTCTTAGAGGAGGACGAGAAGAGGCCTCAGACTCACCTGATTCCCAACAAGAAGGAGGCAAGGGAAGTGAATGAGAGAGCCAAGAGTTGGGCTGCCTTTTGTAGTAGTCCTGCACTGCCTCAGGCCCAGAGGCAGCCTTTGGGGAAGTAATAATTTTCTGACAAGTTCACGTCAAATGCCGAGTGTCTCAGCTAATGGCATGGGCTGTGTCCTGGCTTCCTGCACTGCTGCCTTTTCATTTCCTGGCTGATGCCACGTGCTTCCCCATAGGAAGGCTTCTGTAATTTCCAGAATGAGAGTCTGTTGAATTTCCAGGACAGAAAGACATCATTGCAGGCAGAAGACTCAGCTCAAGTGCTGGTGGCACCCTGTGCGGGCAGGTGATGTGCACCTGGGTCATTCCTGTGGGCTTGTTTGTGGCAAAGCTGTCAGGAAATAGGCACCGCTCTCCTGCTTCTCGTCCACATGCCTAAGGACTCCCATGTATGAGGACATGCCACACCCTTTTCTCTTGCTCCTCCCACTTCTCTCTGGTGGTTGCTCCTTGCTGCATGCAGGTGGGCTTCTGCTGGGTGTGTTGGACGCTATTGCAACACTCACAATGCTGTTGGGAAAATTTTTCTGGGCTCATTGGCCTCTTTCCCTCCCTGTGCAGTCCCTGTACATTAGCAGGAGCATGTCTGGGGCCTGGTTTTCACTGAGGCATTTGAGTCTGGTTCTGCCAGTGTGTCCCCAGTATCTCCTCAGCAGAGTCCACTCTCGCTGATATTTTCCTGCTTTTATGTGCGTTAGTGCTGGACTCTAGGCTGGCTTTATGTGAGCACACAGACTTTTGCATTATTCCGTGCAGGTGTGTATGAGCACATGTGTGTCTGTCTGTACTTGTGTGACCCTCCAAGAGGGCGTGTTCAGGTCATAGTAGGGAGACTTTTGCTTGGTGTGTTGACAAGATACCCAGAGTAGAAGGTTCCTCCTGACGTAATGAATGGAATCTACAGCTGACTGGTTATGGCTTCACCCTGGTACGGAGATTCACTGAGAACTAGCAATGAAATGCAGTGTCTGCCTCCTGCACCCATCGTTTCTTGCTTTGTGAAGGGAGAAAGGCCAAGCAAGCCTGCCCACTTCATGTAGACCTGTGTCACTGAGTGGAGCCCCTTAGGGGGCAGTGTTGCTGGTCACTGGGCTAGGACACAGGCTCCTCATGTACATGCCAATGCCAGATGCGCTTTTACAGCTCGTCAGCCTGTTGCTAAGTCAGGCAAGGGCCGAGACCTCACACCACATGGGTATTGCACTGAAGGGAGAGGGGTATAGAGGTTGCTCAGCCTTGAGATACAGGACAGTTGGACTGATCCAACCGAGTGTTAGTTCAGCTGAGGGCTGCCCTCTTCCCCTTGTTGGCCTTGCTGAGACCATTCCCAGCTAGTGCTGCTGGGAGGCTTCAGCCACATGAGCCATTTCATTTACCTGCCAACAATCTGTTCCTCTTGACCACTATTAGTAACTGCAGGCACATTCATCCTCTCTGGCAGCAGCTGGGGTTGTCTTGTCTCGAGAGGGAGACACCTTAAAACTAATCCCATTGTGTTTTTTCGCTCTTGAACTTCAGCCATAGCAGTTGATGTAAAGGGATGCTGTAGCTTTTCTTCTCCTATCTATTGGTGTGGCAATGAACCAAAATAAATGCAGACAACGAAAAGCTCAACTGAGGCAGATGCTTGCATGGGGCATCCATGGCCCATCGTTCCCTTGTTCTCTGTGGCAAGAGAGCACAGAACTCAGCCTTGTGTCAGCAGGTGTGTCATGTACACCACTGCCCCAGCTTCAGCTGCGATAGGGTTAGTTTTCACAAGAAGCTAGGAGGGGAGGGCAATCGCTGCCAGGGGAAGGTAATCACTGCTCGGAGCTAGCTGGCCATTGGGCGGTGAGAAAATTGCACTGTGTGTTTCTTGCTTTCTATATTCTTTTTATCAGTATTATTGTTGTGACCGTTCTCTTTCTTTGCTGTTCTGTTAAAGTGTCTTTACGCCAGCCCACAAGTTTTGCCTTTTTCTTGCCGGTCTCCTCCCCACCCCACCAGAAGACGAGCGATAGAGCGACTGCATGGTTCTTTGTTGCCAGCTGGGGCTAAGCAACAACATCCCACTGGATCATTGCCCTAATGTGTCACTGAGGACATTATACATTCCAGTGGGAGCTGGGCTTCTCCTCCTGCTATCTGGTATTATGAACAGGCACAGAGGGAGCTCCTCAAGCAAAACATCTCCATGAAAACTAGACCTAGTAGAGAGAGTCCAGCAGAGGTCTACAAAAATGGTTAGGGCACGGGAGCATCTTTCTTATGAGAAAATACTGAGGGAGCTGGGCTTGTTTAGCCTGAAGAAGACTGAGAGGGGATCTCACAAATGCTTAGAAATATCTTAAGGGTGGGTATCAAGAGGATGTGGCCATACTCTTTTCCGGGGTGCCCAGTGACAGGACAAGGGGCAACAAGCACAGACTGATGCATAGAAAGTTCCACCTGAACACGAGGAAGAACTTGCTTAATTTGAGGGTGATGGAGCACTGGAAAAAACTGCCCAGAGGTGTCGTGGATTCTCCTTCTCTGAAGATATTCAAACGCCTCCTGGACGATGTCCTGTGCAGCCTGCTCTAGTTGAACCTGCTTTGACATGTGGATTGGACTAGATGATCCCCAGAGGTCCCTTCCAAACTTTACCATTCTGTGATTCTATGTTCCCTGCTTTAGAAGCCAGCGTTCTAGCTCCTAGGACTTTCTCCTTACAGCTACTAGGGTGTATATAAATCTCTACATAGACTATAAGCCTTTCCAAGTACACCAAATTGCATCTTCAACCGGGAAGCACTGAAACGGGTCTGAACCAACCAGGTGATGCGCTTGTGATCAGCGCCACGCCTGTAGTAGCCATCGGAACTTCTTCCTGTGGGAGAGGATGAGATTTTTCCTCAGAAAGATCCAATCCTCTCTCTGAATCTCTGTCCTTTTCATGGTAGACTATTGGTAATGTCGCACTTTGTTGTGCTTCTGAGGTTAGGTTGACTGACTGTGCAGCTGTCTGCAAATATTGTTGAGCGTGAGGTGTATATTTCTGCAAGCTGCCCAGGAGAAACTTGGTTGATATGGCTCTTCCGCCTCTTGTCCGGCACATCTGTTTGAGATTTGTCTAGGAAGATTGTGCTTGCTCTGGGATGATCAGATGGATTAGAATCCAAGGCTGAATCACCTAGGAAGACCTGGTCACTGATGTGTTGGAGGTGGGGGCTGCCACTGCTGTGATGCAAGTCCTCTGACTCGGCCTCTGTTGATCCTGATCTGCTGCCTACTGCCACCACCTTGTGTGTGTCAAAGAGGACCAAAGGATTGGAGAACCTGTCCTGTGAGGAAAGACTGACGGAGTTCAGTCTTTTCTCCCTGAAGAACAGAAGGCTCAGGGGGACCGCATCACAGTCGTCCGCTGCTTTAAGAGCAGCTGCAAAGAGGAAAGAGGCTCACTCACCACAAGAAGCCACATGGAGCAGATAAGGGGCAGTGACCAATCTCCATCAGCCAAGAACTGCAGTGCTGGGAAGGCCCTGGCCTGCATGTGAGGAGCAGTGGTGGTGTGATCAGAGCTCAGAGCACTTGGGGAGCCTGGGCAGCTTGGTATGGGCAAGGTCATCCCCAGCATTTGTGCTACGCTTGGGTTGGTACCTGTCCTGTACCTTGGTGTCCCTGGGGCGCGACCGATTCTCGACCTGTGGGGATACCTGTGAGCGTCACGCACACAGTGAGCAGGACCTGGAGATGCCTGGGTGCTGGCAACTGACTCCAGTGCTGGGATGGCAGGTCTTATCAAGGAGCAGGTGACGCCTTGATTTCTGGGCACAGCAAGAAGGTGCCCAGTGCCCAGTGAGACGAAGAAAGATGGTGCCTCAGCCCCAAAACCATAGGCTGGAGGAGAAGTGTGAGTGAAACTTCACATGGTTTGGGGGGGACTGTGTGCCTGAGCCATTGATTTGAGCCCATCTGGCCAAGGCCTGTGATATGCAAAGTATTTTGGTCCAGCTGGTGCCCAAGAATACCAGGCAAAGCAAGAGGGCTGAGAATGGTCCAGCAGAGAGAGATGAGAGAAGCTGCTGAGCACAGAAAAGGGTCCCACTGTCACCACAATGTCCCAGTGGGAATGGAGGGGGCAACAGCTCTTGCACAGAGCCTTTCTGGAGTTGGTAGTGAGTCTGGCAGTGGTGGAGCCTGAGAAGCCCAGGCAAGCTGCCCCAGGCTTGGAGGAGACCAAGGACCAGAGAGCAGCCATGGGTGTCTGGGCACTGGGTACTCTCCTGGAGCTGCAGTGGCCCATGGGGCTGTTGGATTCACAAGGAGTGGTGACTCCATTGTGTGGCTGATACCAGTACCAGCTGGTGAAGTGCCTCAGCCCTGCAGATCTGGAGAGCAGTTGGGCCCTGCCAGGCGCTCAGGGACTATATGAGGTACCTACACCATTTACCTGTGCTCCTGTGGGTGGTGGCCATGGACCCGAGATGAGGCAATGGAAAGGAAGGAGAGGGGGAGATGAGGCTGTGGGCTGTCCCCAGGTATTATTGTCTCCATATCCCCACTTCTGCCACCCTTTGGAGCCATTGTCTGCTTGAGACTCCTCCCGCAGCACAGCTCCATCCAGGCCTAGAGGACATCCCTTCCCCAAGAGCCAGAGGGGCTGCTGACCCCATCCCTTGGCCTTCCACAGCCATGGGCTCCTCACTCCAGGACAGCAGTTGTTGGGCTCCCCATTGACAGAACCTGCTCCAGGGCCCAGTGCTCCAGGCCCATCTGGGAACAGATGCAGCAAGGCTGACTGATGGCCATTGTCTGTGGAGTAGCCAGGAATGTCTTCCTCAGGTCCAAGACACGGGGCACACCAGGCAACCCAGTGCACTGAGTCCTATCCTCTTTTTCCTCTGGGACTAAGGGAGAGTCTTCTTTTACGCCTAACCTAATCCTCTCCAAACAATCACTTTTTTCCTGAGCAGACTGGAAGACCTGCCACAGAAGAGAGGAGGAGTCAGAGTCCCAGGTTTGGATGCAGCACGACTTTAATGAGTCTGAAAAAGAAAAGGAGGTGGCTCATAGGGAGCACCAGGGGCAACCACTGAGATGCGGTGGAGCTTCAGCAGGGTGTCCATCCGCCTGCCCTGCAGAGGGAGGGAGGCCAACATGTCCCCGCCAAGCTGGTGCTGGGAGACAGTGACAGCAAGGCAAAGAGAGAGAGAAGAGTGGAAGCAGGAAAGATTGGCCCGAATCTCTAAATCCAATGCCCCAAAGCTCTATCTTCTGTCGAGCACCATGTTCTGAGGTCTTGGAGGTTCTTGCCCGAGGAAGCTGCCAGCAGCTTTAGCAGGGTCGACATCTGTTGCCACAGTAGCGGCTGGTAATGCAGGAGAGGTCAAAGCCTCCAGAAGAGATGGGCACTCCATCACAGCTGAGGATGCTGCCAACAGCGGCGGAGGTGGAGGATCCCACAACGGTGTTCTGTGGGAAGGAGCTGAGGATGGGTCCGGGCAGGGTCACCACCACGGCGGAGGGCTGGATGACGACATTGGAGCTCTGGCACTGCCTGACACAGGGCTCATTGCAGCTGTTGGCCAGCGGGGTCGGGCCGCAGGGCTGGCATGGCAGGCACGGGGTGCAGCAGGACATGTCTCTGGGCTGGAGGGGCACCTGTGAGAGAGGGCAGGGGGAAGCAGAAAACAGAAACACATGAGCAGCAGCACTGCACCCAACCTTGGGGAAGCCAAGGCCCCTACTTGCCCACCACAGGCTGTCCAGCTGAAAGCCCCAGGAACAACAACAGCTAAGCCCCAGGCTCTCTCAGGGGAAAACCTTCTCTCCCTTTCCCTTTCCCATGAGAATCAGCAACCAGCCCTGGGCTAGGACAGCCCCTGTCAGCTGAGCCAGATATCAAGGAAAGAATTGGTCTTAGAGGAGGACGAGAAGAGGCCTCAGACTCACCTGATTCCCAACAAGAAGGAGGCAAGGGAAGTGAATGAGAGAGCCAAGAGTTGGGCTGCCTTTTATAGTAGTCCTGCACTGCCTCAGGCCCAGAGGCAGCCTTTGGGGAAGTAATAATTTTCTGACAAGTTCACGTCAAATGCAGAGTGTCTCAGCTAATGGCATGGGCTGTGTCCTGGCTTCCTGCACTGCTGCCTTTTCATTTCCTGGCTGATGCCACGTGCTTCCCCATAGGAAGGCTTCTGTAATTTCCAGAATGAGAGTCTGTTGAATTTCCAGGACAGAAAGACATCATTGCAGGCAGAAGACTCAGCTCAAGTGTTGGTGGCACCCTGTGCGGGCAGGTGATGTGCACCTGGGTCATTCCTGTGGGCTTGTTTGTGGCAAAGCTGTCAGGAAATAGGCACCGCTCTCCTGCTTCTCGTCCACATGCGCAAGGACTCCCATGTATGAGGACATGCCGCGCACTTTTCTCTTGCTCCTCCCACCTCTCTCTGGTGGTTGCTCCTTGTTGCATGCAGGTGGGCTTCTGCTGGGTGTGTTGGACGCTATAGCAACACTCACAATGCTGTTGGGAAAATTTTTCTGGGCTCATTGGCCTCTTTCCCTCCCTGTGCAGTCCCTGTACATTAGCAGGAGCATGTCTGGGGCCTGGTTTTTCCCTGAGGCATTTGAGTCTGGTTCTGCCAGTGTGTCCCCAGCATCTCCTCAGCAGAGTCCACTCTCGCTGATATTTTCCTGCTTTTATGTGTATAAGTACTGGACTCTAGGCTGGCTTTATGTGAGCACACAGACTTTTGCATTATTCCGTGCAGGTGTGTATGAGCACATGCGTGTCTGTCTGTACTTGTGTGACCCTCCAAGAGGGCATGTTCAGGTCATAGTAGGGAGACTTTTGCTTGGTGTGTTGACAAGATGCACAGAGTAGAAGGTTCCTCCTGACGTAATGAATGGAATCTACAGCTGACTGGTTATGGCTTCACCCTGGTACGGAGGTTCACTGAGAACTAGCAATGAAATGCAGTGTCTGCGTCCTGCACCCATCGTTTCTTGCTTTGTGAAGGGAGAAAGGCCAAGCAAGCCTGCCCACTTCATGTAGACCTGTGTCACTGAGTGGAGCCCCTTAGGGGGCAGTGTTGCTGGTCACTGGGCTAGGACACAGGCTCCTCATGTACATGCCAATGCCGGATGCGCTTTTACAGCTCGTCAGCCTGTTGCTAAGTCAGGCAAGGGCCGAGACCTCACACCACATGGGTATTGGACTGAAGGGAGAGGGGTACAGAGGTTGCTCAGCCTTGAGATACAGGACAGTTGGACTGATCCAACCGAGCGTTAGTTCAGCTGAGGGCTGCCCTCTTCCCCTTGTTGGCCTTGCTGAGACCATTCCCAGCTAGTGCTGCTGGGAGGCTTCAGCCACATGAGCCATTTCATTTACCTGCCAACAATCTGTTCCTCTTGACCACTATTAGTAACTGCAGGCACATTCATCCTCTCTGGCAGCAGCTGGGGTTGTCTTGTCTCGAGAGGGAGACACCTTAAAACTAATCCCATTGTGTTTTTTCGCTCTTGAACTTCAGCCATAGCAGTTGATGTAAAGGGATGCTGTAGCTTTTCTTCTCCTATCTATTGGTGTGGCAATGAACCAAAATAAATGCAGACAACGAAAAGCTCAACTGAGGCAGATCCTTGCATGGGGCATGCATGGCCCATCGTTCCCTTGTTCTCTGTGGCAAGAGAGCACAGAACTCAGCCTTGTGTCAGCAGGTGTGTCATGTACACCACTGCCCCAGCTTCAGCTGCGATAGGGTCAGTTTTCACAAGAAGCTAGGAGGGGAGGGCAATCGCTGCCAGGGGAGGGTAATCACTGCTCGGAGCTAGCTGGGCATTGGGCGGTGAGAAAATTGCACTGTGTGTTTCTTGCTTTCTATATTCTTTTTATCAGTATTATTGTTGTGACCGTTCTCTTTCTTTGCTGTTCTGTTAAAGTGTCTTTGCGCCAGCCCACAAGTTTTGCCTTTTTCTTGCTGGTCTCCTCCCCACCCCACCAGGAAGAGGAGCGATAGAGCGACTGCATGGTTCTTTGTTGCCAGCTGGGGCTAAGCAACAACATCCCACTGGATCATTGCCCTAATGTGTCACTGAGGACATTATACATTCCAGTGGGAGCTGGGCTTCTCCTCCTGCTATCTGGTATTATGAACAGGCACAGAGGGAGCTCCTCAAGCAAAACATCTCCATGAAAACTAGACCTAGTAGAGAGAGTCCAGCGGAGGTCTACAAAAGTGGTTAGGGCACGGGAGCATCTTTCTTATGAGAAAATACTGAGGGAGCTGGGCTTGTTTAGCCTGAAGAAGACTGAGAGGGGATCTCACAAATGCTTAGAAATATCTTAAGGGTGGGTATCAAGAGGATGTGGCCATACTCTTTTCCGGGGTGCCCAGTGACAGGACAAGGGGCAACAAGCACAGACTGATGCATAGAAAGTTCCACCTGAACACGAGGAAGAACTTGCTTAATTTGAGGGTGATGGAGCACTGGAAAAAACTGCCCAGAGGTGTCGTGGATTCTCCTTCTCTGGAGATATTCAAACCCCTCCTGGACGATGTCCTGTGCAGCCTGCTCTAGTTGAACCTGCTTTGACATGTGGATTGGACTAGATGATCCCCAGAGGTCCCTTCCAAACCCTACCATTCTGTGATTCTATGATCCCTGCTTTAGAAGCCAGCGTTCTAGCTCCTAGGACTTTCTCCTTACAGCTACTAGGGTGTATATAAATCTCTACATAGACTATAAGCCTTTCCAAGTACACCAAATTGCATCTTCAACTGGGAAGCACTGAAACAGGTCTGAACCAACCAGGTGATGCGCTTGTGATCAGCGCCACGCCTGTAGTAGCCATCGGAACTTCTTCCTGTGGGAGAGGATGAGATTTTTCCTCAGAAAGATCCAATCCTCTCTCTGAATCTCTGTCCTTTTCATGGTAGACTATTGGTAATGTCGCACTTTGTTGTGCTTCTGAGATTAGGTTGACTGACTGTGCAGCTCTCTGTAAATATTGTTGAGCGTGAGGTGTATATTTCTGCAAGCTGCCCAGGAGAAACTTGGTTGATATGGCTCTTCCGCCTCTTGTCCGGCACATCTGTTTGAGATTTGTCTAGGAAGATTGTGCTTGCTGTGGGATGATCAGATGGATTAGAATCCAAGGCTGAATCACCTAGGAAGACCTGGTCACTGATGTGTTGGAGGTGGGGGCTGCCACTGCTGGGATGCAAGTCCTCTGACTCGGCCTCTGTTGATCCTGATCTGCTGCCTACTGCCACCACCTTGTGTGTGTCAAAGAGGACCAAAGGATTGGAGAACCTGTCCTGTGAGGAAAGACTGACGGAGTTCAGTCTTTTCTCCCTGAAGAACAGAAGGCTCAGGGGGACCGCATCACAGTCGTCTGCTGCTTTAAGAGCAGCTGCAAAGAGGAAAGAGGCTCACTCACCACAAGAAGCCACGTGGAGCAGATAAGGGGCAGTGACCAATCTCCATCAGCCAAGGACTGCAGTGCTGGGAAGGCCCTGGCCTGCATGTGAGGAGCAGTGGTGGTGTGATCAGAGCTCAGAGCACTTGGGGAGCCTGGGCAGCTTGGTATGGGCAAGGTCATCCCCAGCATTTGTGCTACGCTTGGGTTGGTACCTGTCCTGTACCTTGGTGTCCCTGGGGCGCGACCGATTCTCGACCTGTGGGGATACCTGTGAGCGTCACGCACACAGTGAGGAGGACCCGGAGATGCCTGGGTGCTGGGAACTGACTCCAGTGCTGGGACGGCAGGTCTTATCAAGGAGCAGGTGACGCCTTGATTTCTGGGCACAGCAAGAAGGTGCCCAGTGCCCAGTGAGACGAAGAAAGATGGTGCCTCAGCCCCAAAACCATAGGCTGGAGGAGAGGTGTGAGTGAAACTTCACATGGTTTGGGGGGGACTGTGTGCCTGAGCCATTGATTTGAGCCCAGCTGGCCAAGGCCTGTGATATGCAAAGTGTTTTGGTCCAGCTGGTGCCCAAGAATACCAGGCAAAGCAAGAGGGCTGAGAATGGTCCAGCAGAGAGAGATGAGAGAAGCTGCTGAGCACAGAAAAGGGTCCCACTGTCACCACAATGTCCCAGTGGGAATGGAGGGGGCAACAGCTCTTGCACAGAGCCTTTCTGGAGTTGGTAGTGAGTCTGGCAGTGGTGGAGCCTGAGAAGCCCAGGCAAGCTGCCCCAGGCTTGGAGGAGACCAAGGACCAGAGAGCAGCCGTGGGTGTCTGGGCACTGGGTACTCTCCTGGAGCTGCAGTGGCCCATGGGGCTGTTGGATTCACAAGGAGTGGTGACTCCATTGTGTGGCTGATACCAGTACCAGCTGGTGAAGTGCCTCAGCCCTGCAGATCTGGAGAGCAGTTGGGCCCTGCCAGGCGCTCAGGGACTATATGAGGTACCTACAACATTTACCTGTGCTCCTGTGGGTGGTGGCCATGGACCCGAGATGAGGCAATGGAAAGGAAGGAGAGGGGGAGATGAGGCTGTGGGCTGTCCCCAGGTATTATTGTCTCCATATCCCCACTTCTGCCACCCTTTGGAGCCATTGTCTGCTTGAGACTCCTCCCGCAGCACAGCTCCATCCAGGCCTAGAGGACATGCCTTCCCCAAGAGCCAGAGGGGCTGCTGACCCCATCCCTTGGCCTTCCACAGCCATGGGCTCCTCACTCCAGGACAGCAGTTGTTGGGCTCCCCATTGACAGAACCTGCTCCAGGGCCCAGTGCTCCAGGCCCATCTGGGAACAGATGCAGCAAGGCTGACTGATGGCCATTGTCTGTGGAGTAGCCAGGAATGTCTTCCTCAGGTCCAAGACACGGGGCACAACAGGCAACCCAGTGCACTGAGTCCTACCCTCTTTTTCCTCTGGGACTAAGGGAGAGTCTTCTTTTACGCCTAACCTAATCCTCTCCAAACAATCACTTTTTTCCTGAGCAGACTGGAAGACCTGCCACAGAAGAGAGGAGGAGTCAGAGTCCCAGGTTTGGATGCAGCACGACTTTAATGAGTCTGAAAAAGAAAAGGAGGTGGCTCATAGGGAGCACCAGGGGCAGCCACTGAGATGCGGTGGAGCTTCAGCAGGGTGTCCATCTGCCTGCCCTGCAGAGGGAGGGAGGCCAACATGTCCCCGCCAAGCTGGTGCTGGGAGACAGTGACAGCAAGGCAAAGAGAGAGAGAAGAGTGGAAGCAGGAAAAATTGGCCCGAATCTCTAAATCCAATGCCCCAAAGCTCTATCTTCTGTCGAGCACCATGTTCTGAGGTCTTGGAGGTTCTTGCCCGAGGAAGCTGCCAGCAGCTTTAGCAGGGTCGACATCTGCTGCCACAGTAGCGGCTGGTAATGCAGGAGAGGTCAAAGCCTCCAGAAGAGATGGGCACTCCATCACAGCTGAGGATGCTGCCAACAGCGGCGGAGGTGGAGGATCCCACAACGGTGTTCTGTGGGAAGGAGCTGAGGATGGGTCCGGGCAGGGTCACCACCACGGCGGAGGGCTGGATGACGACATTGGAGCTCTGGCACTGCCTGACACAGGGCTCATTGCAGCTGTTGGCCAGCGGGGTCGGGCCGCAGGGCTGGCATGGCAGGCACGGGGTGCAGCAGGACATGTTCTGGGGCTGGAGGGGCACCTGTGAGAGAGGGCAGGGGGAAGCAGAAAACAGAAACACATGAGCAGCAGCACTGCACCCAACCTTGGGGAAGCCAAGGCCCCTACTTGCCCACCACAGGCTGTCCAGCTGAAAGCCCCAGGAACAACAACAGCTAAGCCCCAGGCTCTCTTAGGGGAAGACCTTCTCTCCCTTTCCCTCTCCCGTGAGAATCAGCAACCAGCCCTGGGCTAGGACAGCCCCTGTCAGCTGAGCCAGATATCAAGGAAAGAATTGGTCTTAGAGGAGGACGAGAAGAGGCCTCAGACTCACCTGATTCCCAACAAGAAGGAGGCAAGGGAAGTGAATGAGAGAGCCAAGAGTTGGGCTGCCTTTTGTAGTAGTCCTGCACTGCCTCAGGCCCAGAGGCAGCCTTTGGGGAAGTAATAATTTTCTGACAAGTTCACGTCAAATGCAGAGTGTCTCAGCTAATGGCATGGGCTGTGTCCTGGCTTCCTGCACTGCTGCCTTTTCATTTCCTGGCTGATGCCACGTGCTTCCCCATAGGAAGGCTTCTGTAATTTCCAGAATGAGAGTCTGTTGAATTTCCAGGACAGAAAGACATCATTGCAGGCAGAAGACTCAGCTCAAGTGCTGGTGGCACCCTGTGCGGGCAGGTGATGTGCACCTGGGTCATTCCTGTGGGCTTGTTTGTGGCAAAGCTGTCAGGAAATAGGCACCGCTCTCCTGCTTCTCGTCCACATGCCTAAGGACTCCCATGTATGAGGACATGCCACACCCTTTTCTCTTGCTCCTCCCACCTCTCTCTGGTGGTTGCTCCTTGCTGCATGCAGGTGGGCTTCTGCTGGGTGTGTTGGACGCTATTGCAACACTCACAATGCTGTTGGGAAAATTTTTCTGGGCTCATTGGCCTCTTTCCCTCCCTGTGCAGTCCCTGTACATTAGCAGGAGCATGTCTGGGGCCTGGTTTTCCCTGAGGCATTTGAGTCTGGTTCTGCCAGTGTGTCCCCAGTATCTCCTCAGCAGAGTCCACTCTCGCTGATATTTTCCTGCTTTTATGTGCGTTAGTGCTGGACTCTAGGCTGGCTTTATGTGAGCACACAGACTTTTGCATTATTCCGTGCAGGTGTGTATGAGCACATGTGTGTCTGTCTGTACTTGTGTGACCCTCCAAGAGGGCGTGTTCAGGTCATAGTAGGGAGACTTTTGCTTGGTGTGTTGACAAGATACCCAGAGTAGAAGGTTCCTCCTGACGTAATGAATGGAATCTACAGCTGACTGGTTATGGCTTCACCCTGGTACGGAGATTCACTGAGAACTAGCAATGAAATGCAGTGTCTGCCTCCTGCACCCATCGTTTCTTGCTTTGTGAAGGGAGAAAGGCCAAGCAAGCCTGCCCACTTCATGTAGACCTGTGTCACTGAGTGGAGCCCCTTAGGGGGCAGTGTTGCTGGTCACTGGGCTAGGACACAGGCTCCTCATGTACATGCCAATGCCAGATGCGCTTTTACAGCTCGTCAGCCTGTTGCTAAGTCAGGCAAGGGCCGAGACCTCACACCACATGGGTATTGCACTAAAGGGAGAGGGGTATAGAGGTTGCTCAGCCTTGAGATACAGGACAGTTGGACTGATCCAACCGAGCGTTAGTTCAGCTGAGGGCTGCCCTCTTCCCCTTGTTGGCCTTGCTGAGACCATTCCCAGCTAGTGCTGCTGGGAGGCTTCAGCCACATGAGCCATTTCATTTACCTGCCAACAATCTGTTCCTCTTGACCACTATTAGTAACTGCAGGCACATTCATCCTCTCTGGCAGCAGCTGGGGTTGTCTTGTCTCGAGAGGGAGACACCTTAAAACTAATCCCATTGTGTTTTTTCGCTCTTGAACTTCAGCCATAGCAGTTGATGTAAAGGGATGCTGTAGCTTTTCTTCTCCTATCTATTGGTGTGGCAATGAACCAAAATAAATGCAGACAACGAAAAGCTCAACTGAGGCAGATCCTTGCATGGGGCATGCATGGCCCATCGTTCCCTTGTTCTCTGTGGCAAGAGAGCACAGAACTCAGCCTTGTGTCAGCAGGTGTGTCATGTACACCACTGCCCCAGCTTCAGCTGCGATAGGGTCAGTTTTCACAAGAAGCTAGGAGGGGAGGGCAATCGCTGCCAGGGGAGGGTAATCACTGCTCGGAGCTAGCTGGGCATTGGGCGGTGAGAAAATTGCACTGTGTGTTTCTTGCTTTCTATATTCTTTTTATCAGTATTATTGTTGTGACCGTTCTCTTTCTTTGCTGTTCTGTTAAAGTGTCTTTGCGCCAGCCCACAAGTTTTGCCTTTTTCTTGCCGGTCTCCTCCCCACCCCACCAGGAAGAGGAGCGATAGAGCGACTGCATGGTTCTTTGTTGCCAGCTGGGGCTAAGCAACAACATCCCACTGGATCATTGCCCTAATGTGTCACTGAGGACATTATACATTCCAGTGGGAGCTGGGCTTCTCCTCCTGCTATCTGGTATTATGAACAGGCACAGAGGGAGCTCCTCAAGCAAAACATCTCCATGAAAACTAGACCTAGTAGAGAGAGTCCAGCGGAGGTCTACAAAAGTGGTTAGGGCACGGGAGCATCTTTCTTATGAGAAAATACTGAGGGAGCTGGGCTTGTTTAGCCTGAAGAAGACTGAGAGGGGATCTCACAAATGCTTAGAAATATCTTAAGGGTGGGTATCAAGAGGATGTGGCCATACTCTTTTCCGGGGTGCCCAGTGACAGGACAAGGGGCAACAAGCACAGACTGATGCATAGAAAGTTCCACCTGAACACGAGGAAGAACTTGCTTAATTTGAGGGTGATGGAGCACTGGAAAAAACTGCCCAGAGGTGTCGTGGATTCTCCTTCTCTGGAGATATTCAAACCCCTCCTGGACGATGTCCTGTGCAGCCTGCTCTAGTTGAACCTGCTTTGACATGTGGATTGGACTAGATGATCCCCAGAGGTCCCTTCCAAACCCTACCATTCTGTGATTCTATGATCCCTGCTTTAGAAGCCAGCGTTCTAGCTCCTAGGACTTTCTCCTTACAGCTACTAGGGTGTATATAAATCTCTACATAGCCTTTCCAAGTACACCAAATTGCATCTTCAACCGGGAAGCACTGAAACGGGTCTGAACCAACCAGGTGATGCGCTTGTGATCAGCGCCACGCCTGTAGTAGCCATCGGAACTTCTTCCTGTGGGAGAGGATGAGATTTTTCCTCAGAAAGATCCAATCCTCACTCTGAATCTCTGTCCTTTTCATGGTAGACTATTGGTAATGTCGCACTTTGTTGTGCTTCTGAGGTTAGGTTGACTGACTGTGCAGCTGTCTGCAAATATTGTTGAGCGTGAGGTGTATATTTCTGCAAGCTGCCCAGGAGAAACTTGGTTGATATGGCTCTTCCGCCTCTTGTCCGGCACATCTGTTTGAGATTTGTCTAGGAAGATTGTGCTTGCTCTGGGATGATCAGATGGATTAGAATCCAAGGCTGAATCACCTAGGAAGACCTGGTCACTGATGTGTTGGAGGTGGGGGCTGCCACTGCTGGGATGCAAGTCCTCTGACTCGGCCTCTGTTGATCCTGATCTGCTGCCTACTGCCACCACCTTGTGTGTGTCAAAGAGGACCAAAGGATTGGAGAACCTGTCCTGTGAGGAAAGACTGACGGAGTTCAGTCTTTTCTCCCTGAAGAACAGAAGGCTCAGGGGGACCGCATCACAGTCGTCCGCTGCTTTAAGAGCAGCTGCAAAGAGGAAAGAGGCTCACTCATCACAAGAAGCCACGTGGAGCAGATAAGGGGCAGTGACCAATCTCCATCAGCCAAGGACTGCAGTGCTGGGAAGGCCCTGGCCTGCATGTGAGGAGCAGTGGTGGTGTGATCAGAGCTCAGAGCACTTGGGGAGCCTGGGCAGCTTGGTATGGGCAAGGTCATCCCCAGCATTTGTGCTACGCTTGGGTTGGTACCTGTCCTGTACCTTGGTGTCCCTGGGGTGCGACCGATTCTCGACCTGTGGGGATACCTGTGAGCGTCACGCACACAGTGAGGAGGACCCGGAGATGCCTGGGTGCTGGGAACTGACTCCAGTGCTGGGACGGCAGGTCTTATCAAGGAGAAGGTGACGCCTTGATTTCTGGGCACAGCAAGAAGGTGCCCAGTGCCCAGTGAGATGAAGAAAGATGGTGCCTCAGCCCCAAAACCATAGGCTGGAGGAGAAGTGTGAGTGAAACTTCACATGGTTTGGGGGGGACTGTGTGCCTGAGCCACTGATTTGAGCCCAGCTGGCCAAGGCCTGTGATATGCAAAGTATTTTGGTCCAGCTGGTGCCCAAGAATATCAGGCAAAGCAAGAGGGCTGAGAATGGTCCAGCAGAGAGAGATGAGAGAAGCTGCTGAGCACAGAAAAGGGTCCCACTGTCACCACAATGTCCCAGTGGGAATGGAGGGGGCAACAGCTCTTGCACAGAGCCTTTCTGGAGTTGGTAGTGAGTCTGGCAGTGGTGGAGCCTGAGAAGCCCAGGCAAGCTGCCCCAGGCTTGGAGGAGACCAAGGACCAGAGAGCAGCCATGGGTGTCTGGGCACTGGGTACTCTCCTGGAGCTGCAGTGGCCCATGGGGCTGTTGGATTCACAAGGAGTGGTGACTCCATTGTGTGGCTGATACCAGTATCAGCTGGTGAATTGCCTCAGCCCTGCAGATCTGGAGAGCAGTTGGGCCCTGCCAGGCGCTCAGGGACTGACTATATGAGGTACCTACACCATTTACCTGTGCTCCTGTGTGCGGTGGCCATGGACCCGAGATGAGGCAATGGAAAGGAAGGAGAGGGGGAGATGAGGCTGTGGGCTGTCCCCAGGTATTATTGTCTCCATATCCCCACTTCTGCCACCCTTTGGAGCCATTGTCTGCTTGAGACTCCTCCCGCAGCACAGCTCCATCCAGGCCTAGAGGACATGCCTTCCCCAAGAGCCAGAGGGGCTGCTGACCCCATCACTTGGCCTCCCACAGCCATGGGCTCCTCACTCCAGGACAGCAGTTGTTGGGCTCCCCATTGACAGAACCTGCTCCAGGGCCCAGTGCTCCAGGCCCATCTGGGAACAGATGCAGCAAGGCTGACTGATGGCCATTGTCTGTGGAGTAGCCAGGAATGTCTTCCTCAGGTCCAAGACACGGGGCACAACAGGCAACCCAGTGCACTGAGTCCTACCCTCTTTTTCCTCTGGGACTAAGGGAGAGTCTTCTTTTACGCCTAACCTAATCCTCTCCAAACAATCACTTTTTTCCTGAGCAGACTGGAAGACCTGCCACAGAAGAGAGGAGGAGTCAGAGTCCCAGGTTTGGATGCAGCACGACTTTAATGAGTCTGAAAAAGAAAAGGAGGTGGCTCATAGGGAGCACCAGGGGCAGCCACTGAGATGCGGTGGAGCTTCAGCAGGGTGTCCATCTGCCTGCCCTGCAGAGGGAGGGAGGCCAACATGTCCCCGCCAAGCTGGTGCTGGGAGACAGTGACAGCAAGGCAAAGAGAGAGAGAAGAGTGGAAGCAGGAAAAATTGGCCCGAATCTCTAAATCCAATGCCCCAAAGCTCTATCTTCTGTCGAGCACCATGTTCTGAGGTCTTGGAGGTTCTTGCCCGAGGAAGCTGCCAGCAGCTTTAGCAGGGTCGACATCTGCTGCCACAGTAGCGGCTGGTAATGCAGGAGAGGTCAAAGCCTCCAGAAGAGATGGGCACTCCATCACAGCTGAGGATGCTGCCAACAGCGGCGGAG
This sequence comes from Opisthocomus hoazin, assembly GCF_030867145.1. Classification (NCBI taxonomy): domain Eukaryota; kingdom Metazoa; phylum Chordata; class Aves; order Opisthocomiformes; family Opisthocomidae; genus Opisthocomus; species Opisthocomus hoazin. Next base: position 7,622,040 of record NC_134439.1, on the reverse strand, counting down.
GTGGAGGATCCCACAACGGTGTTCTGTGGGAAGGAGCTGAGGATGGGTCCGGGCAGGGTCACCACCACGGCGGAGGGCTGGATGACGACATTGGAGCTCTGGCACTGCCTGACACAGGGCTCATTGCAGCTGTTGGCCAGCGGGGTCGGGCCGCAGGGCTGGCATGGCAGGCACGGGGTGCAGCAGGACATGTTCTGGGGCTGGAGGGGCACCTGTGAGAGAGGGCAGGGGGAAGCAGAAAACAGAAACACATGAGCAGCAGCACTGCACCCAACCTTGGGGAAGCCAAGGCCCCTACTTGCCCACCACAGGCTGTCCAGCTGAAAGCCCCAGGAACAACAACAGCTAAGCCCCAGGCTCTCTTAGGGGAAGACCTTCTCTCCCTTTCCCTCTCCCGTGAGAATCAGCAACCAGCCCTGGGCTAGGACAGCCCCTGTCAGCTGAGCCAGATATCAAGGAAAGAATTGGTCTTAGAGGAGGACGAGAAGAGGCCTCAGACTCACCTGATTCCCAACAAGAAGGAGGCAAGGGAAGTGAATGAGAGAGCCAAGAGTTGGGCTGCCTTTTGTAGTAGTCCTGCACTGCCTCAGGCCCAGAGGCAGCCTTTGGGGAAGTAATAATTTTCTGACAAGTTCACGTCAAATGCAGAGTGTCTCAGCTAATGGCATGGGCTGTGTCCTGGCTTCCTGCACTGCTGCCTTTTCATTTCCTGGCTGATGCCACGTGCTTCCCCATAGGAAGGCTTCTGTAATTTCCAGAATGAGAGTCTGTTGAATTTCCAGGACAGAAAGACATCATTGCAGGCAGAAGACTCAGCTCAAGTGCTGGTGGCACCCTGTGCGGGCAGGTGATGTGCACCTGGGTCATTCCTGTGGGCTTGTTTGTGGCAAAGCTGTCAGGAAATAGGCACCGCTCTCCTGCTTCTCGTCCACATGCCTAAGGACTCCCATGTATGAGGACATGCCACACCCTTTTCTCTTGCTCCTCCCACCTCTCTCTGGTGGTTGCTCCTTGCTGCATGCAGGTGGGCTTCTGCTGGGTGTGTTGGACGCTATAGCAACACTCACAATGCTGTTGGGAAAATTTTTCTGGGCTCATTGGCCTCTTTCCCTCCCTGTGCAGTCCCTGTACATTAGCAGGAGCATGTCTGGGGCCTGGTTTTCCCTGAGGCATTTGAGTCTGGTTCTGCCAGTGTGTCCCCAGTATCTCCTCAGCAGAGTCCACTCTCGCTGATATTTTCCTGCTTTTATGTGCGTTAGTGCTGGACTCTAGGCTGGCTTTATGTGAGCACACAGACTTTTGCATTATTCCGTGCAGGTGTGTATGAGCACATGTGTGTCTGTCTGTACTTGTGTGACCCTCCAAGAGGGCGTGTTCAGGTCATAGTAGGGAGACTTTTGCTTGGTGTGTTGACAAGATACCCAGAGTAGAAGGTTCCTCCTGACGTAATGAATGGAATCTACAGCTGACTGGTTATGGCTTCACCCTGGTACGGAGATTCACTGAGAACTAGCAATGAAATGCAGTGTCTGCCTCCTGCACCCATCGTTTCTTGCTTTGTGAAGGGAGAAAGGCCAAGCAAGCCTGCCCACTTCATGTAGACCTGTGTCACTGAGTGGAGCCCCTTAGGGGGCAGTGTTGCTGGTCACTGGGCTAGGACACAGGCTCCTCATGTACATGCCAATGCCAGATGCGCTTTTACAGCTCGTCAGCCTGTTGCTAAGTCAGGCAAGGGCCGAGACCTCACACCACATGGGTATTGCACTAAAGGGAGAGGGGTATAGAGGTTGCTCAGCCTTGAGATACAGGACAGTTGGACTGATCCAACCGAGCGTTAGTTCAGCTGAGGGCTGCCCTCTTCCCCTTGTTGGCCTTGCTGAGACCATTCCCAGCTAGTGCTGCTGGGAGGCTTCAGCCACATGAGCCATTTCATTTACCTGCCAACAATCTGTTCCTCTTGACCACTATTAGTAACTGCAGGCACATTCATCCTCTCTGGCAGCAGCTGGGGTTGTCTTGTCTCGAGAGGGAGGCACCTTAAAACTAATCCCATTGTGTTTTTTCGCTCTTGAACTTCAGCCATAGCAGTTGATGTAAAGGGATGCTGTAGCTTTTCTTCTCCTATCTATTGGTGTGGCAATGAACCAAAATAAATGCAGACAACGAAAAGCTCAACTGAGGCAGATCCTTGCATGGGGCATGCATGGCCCATCGTTCCCTTGTTCTCTGTGGCAAGAGAGCACAGAACTCAGCCTTGTGTCAGCAGGTGTGTCATGTACACCACTGCCCCAGCTTCAGCTGCGATAGGGTCAGTTTTCACAAGAAGCTAGGAGGGGAGGGCAATCGCTGCCAGGGGAGGGTAATCACTGCTCGGAGCTAGCTGGGCATTGGGCGGTGAGAAAATTGCACTGTGTGTTTCTTGCTTTCTATATTCTTTTTATCAGTATTATTGTTGTGACCGTTCTCTTTCTTTGCTGTTCTGTTAAAGTGTCTTTGCGCCAGCCCACAAGTTTTGCCTTTTTCTTGCCGGTCTCCTCCCCACCCCACCAGGAAGAGGAGCGATAGAGCGACTGCATGGTTCTTTGTTGCCAGCTGGGGCTAAGCAACAACATCCCACTGGATCATTGCCCTAATGTGTCACTGAGGACATTATACATTCCAGTGGGAGCTGGGCTTCTCCTCCTGCTATCTGGTATTATGAACAGGCACAGAGGGAGCTCCTCAAGCAAAACATCTCCATGAAAACTAGACCTAGTAGAGAGAGTCCAGCAGAGGTCTACAAAAGTGGTTAGGGCACGGGAGCATCTTTCTTATGAGAAAATACTGAGGGAGCTGGGCTTGTTTAGCCTGAAGAAGACTGAGAGGGGATCTCACAAATGCTTAGAAATATCTTAAGGGTGGGTATCAAGAGGATGTGGCCATACTCTTTTCCGGGGTGCCCAGTGACAGGACAAGGGGCAACAAGCACAGACTGATGCATAGAAAGTTCCACCTGAACACGAGGAAGAACTTGCTTAATTTGAGGGTGATGGAGCACTGGAAAAAACTGCCCAGAGGTGTCGTGGATTCTCCTTCTCTGGAGGTATTCAAACCCCTCCTGGACGATGTCCTGTGCAGCCTGCTCTAGTTGAACCTGCTTTGACATGTGGATTGGACTAGATGATCCCCAGAGGTCCCTTCCAAACCCTACCATTCTGTGATTCTATGATCCCTGCTTTAGAAGCCAGCGTTCTAGCTCCTAGGACTTTCTCCTTACAGCTACTAGGGTGTATATAAATCTCTACATAGCCTTTCCAAGTACACCAAATTGCATCTTCAACCGGGAAGCACTGAAACGGGTCTGAACCAACCAGGTGATGCGCTTGTGATCAGCGCCACGCCTGTAGTAGCCATCGGAACTTCTTCCTGTGGGAGAGGATGAGATTTTTCCTCAGAAAGATCCAATCCTCACTCTGAATCTCTGTCCTTTTCATGGTAGACTATTGGTAATGTCGCACTTTGTTGTGCTTCTGAGGTTAGGTTGACTGACTGTGCAGCTGTCTGCAAATATTGTTGAGCGTGAGGTGTATATTTCTGCAAGCTGCCCAGGAGAAACTTGGTTGATATGGCTCTTCCGCCTCTTGTCCGGCACATCTGTTTGAGATTTGTCTAGGAAGATTGTGCTTGCTCTGGGATGATCAGATGGATTAGAATCCAAGGCTGAATCACCTAGGAAGACCTGGTCACTGATGTGTTGGAGGTGGGGGCTGCCACTGCTGGGATGCAAGTCCTCTGACTCGGCCTCTGTTGATCCTGATCTGCTGCCTACTGCCACCACCTTGTGTGTGTCAAAGAGGACCAAAGGATTGGAGAACCTGTCCTGTGAGGAAAGACTGACGGAGTTCAGTCTTTTCTCCCTGAAGAACAGAAGGCTCAGGGGGACCGCATCACAGTCGTCCGCTGCTTTAAGAGCAGCTGCAAAGAGGAAAGAGGCTCACTCATTACAAGAAGCCACGTGGAGCAGATAAGGGGCAGTGACCAATCTCCATCAGCCAAGGACTGCAGTGCTGGGAAGGCCCTGGCCTGCATGTGAGGAGCAGTGGTGGTGTGATCAGAGCTCAGAGCACTTGGGGAGCCTGGGCAGCTTGGTATGGGCAAGGTCATCCCCAGCATTTGTGCTACGCTTGGGTTGGTACCTGTCCTGTACCTTGGTGTCCCTGGGGCGCGACCGATTCTCGACCTGTGGGGATACCTGTGAGCGTCACGCACACAGTGAGGAGGACCTGGAGATGCCTGGGTGCTGGCAACAGACTCCAGTGCTGGGACGGCAGGTCTTATCAAGGAGAAGGTGACGCCTTGATTTCTGGGCACAGCAAGAAGGTGCCCAGTGCCCAGTGAGATGAAGAAAGATGGTGCCTCAGCCCCAAAACCATAGGCTGGAGGAGAAGTGTGAGTGAAACTTCACATGGTTTGGGGGGGACTGTGTGCCTGAGCCACTGATTTGAGCCCAGCTGGCCAAGGCCTGTGATATGCAAAGTATTTTGGTCCAGCTGGTGCCCAAGAATATCAGGCAAAGCAAGAGGGCTGAGAATGGTCCAGCAGAGAGAGATGAGAGAAGCTGCTGAGCACAGAAAAGGGTCCCACTGTCACCACAATGTCCCAGTGGGAATGGAGGGGGCAACAGCTCTTGCACAGAGCCTTTCTGGAGTTGGTAGTGAGTCTGGCAGTGGTGGAGCCTGAGAAGCCCAGGCAAGCTGCCCCAGGCTTGGAGGAGACCAAGGACCAGAGAGCAGCCATGGGTGTCTGGGCACTGGGTACTCTCCTGGAGCTGCAGTGGCCCATGGGGCTGTTGGATTCACAAGGAGTGGTGACTCCATTGTGTGGCTGATACCAGTACCAGCTGGTGAAGTGCCTCAGCCCTGCAGATCTGGAGAGCAGTTGGGCCCTGCCAGGCGCTCAGGGACTATATGAGGTACCTACACCATTTACCTGTGCTCCTGTGTGCGGTGGCCATGGACCCGAGATGAGGCAATGGAAAGGAAGGAGAGGGGGAGATGAGGCTGTGGGCTGTCCCCAGGTATTATTGTCTCCATATCCCCACTTCTGCCACCCTTTGGAGCCATTGTCTGCTTGAGACTCCTCCCGCAGCACAGCTCCATCCAGGCCTAGAGGACATCCCTTCCCCAAGAGCCAGAGGGGCTGCTGACCCCATCCCTTGGCCTCCCACAGCCATGGGCTCCTCACTCCAGGACAGCAGTTGTTGGGCTCCCCATTGACAGAACATGCTCCAGGGCCCAGTGCTCCAGGCCCATCTGGGAACAGATGCAGCAAGGCTGACTGATGGCCATTGTCTGTGGAGTAGCCAGGAATGTCTTCCTCAGGTCCAAGACACGGGGCACACCAGGCAACCCAGTGCACTGAGTCCTACCCTCCTTTTCCTCTGGGACTAAGGGAGAGTCTTCTTTTACGCCTAACCTAATCCTCTCCAAACAATCACTTTTTTCCTGAGCAGACTGGAAGACCTGCCACAGAAGAGAGGAGGAGTCAGAGTCCCAGGTTTGGATGCAGCACGACTTTAATGAGTCTGAAAAAGAAAAGGAGGTGGCTCATAGGGAGCACCAGGGGCAGCCACTGAGATGCGGTGGAGCTTCAGCAGGGTGTCCATCTGCCTGCCCTGCAGAGGGAGGGAGGCCAACATGTCCCCGCCAAGCTGGTGCTGGGAGACAGTGACAGCAAGGCAAAGAGAGAGAGAAGAGTGGAAGCAGGAAAGATTGGCCGGAATCTCTAAATCCAATGCCCCAAAGCTCTATCTTCTGTCGAGCACCATGTTCTGAGGTCTTGGAGGTTCTTGCCCGAGGAAGCTGCCAGCAGCTTTAGCAGGGTCGACATCTGCTGCCACAGTAGCGGCTGGTAATGCAGGAGAGGTCAAAGCCTCCAGAAGAGATGGGCACTCCATCACAGCTGAGGATGCTGCCAACAGCGGCGGAGGTGGAGGATCCCACAACGGTGTTCTGTGGGAAGGAGCTGAGGATGGGTCCGGGCAGGGTCACCACCACGGCGGAGGGCTGGATGACGACATTGGAGCTCTGGCACTGCCTGACACAGGGCTCATTGCAGCTGTTGGCCAGCGGGGTCGGGCCGCAGGGCTGGCATGGCAGGCACGGGGTGCAGCAGGACATGTTCTGGGGCTGGAGGGGCACCTGTGAGAGAGGGCAGGGGGAAGCAGAAAACAGAAACACATGAGCAGCAGCACTGCACCCAACCTTGGGGAAGCCAAGGCCCCTACTTGCCCACCACAGGCTGTCCAGCTGAAAGCCCCAGGAACAACAACAGCTAAGCCCCAGGCTCTCTTAGGGGAAGACCTTCTCTCCCTTTCCCTCTCCCGTGAGAATCAGCAACCAGCCCTGGGCTAGGACAGCCCCTGTCAGCTGAGCCAGATATCAAGGAAAGAATTGGTCTTAGAGGAGGACGAGAAGAGGCCTCAGACTCACCTGATTCCCAACAAGAAGGAGGCAAGGGAAGTGAATGAGAGAGCCAAGAGTTGGGCTGCCTTTTGTAGTAGTCCTGCACTGCCTCAGGCCCAGAGGCAGCCTTTGGGGAAGTAATAATTTTCTGACAAGTTCACGTCAAATGCAGAGTGTCTCAGCTAATGGCATGGGCTGTGTCCTGGCTTCCTGCACTGCTGCCTTTTCATTTCCTGGCTGATGCCACGTGCTTCCCCATAGGAAGGCTTCTGTAATTTCCAGAATGAGAGTCTGTTGAATTTCCAGGACAGAAAGACATCATTGCAGGCAGAAGACTCAGCTCAAGTGCTGGTGGCACCCTGTGCGGGCAGGTGATGTGCACCTGGGTCATTCCTGTGGGCTTGTTTGTGGCAAAGCTGTCAGGAAATAGGCACCGCTCTCCTGCTTCTCGTCCACATGCCTAAGGACTCCCATGTATGAGGACATGCCACACCCTTTTCTCTTGCTCCTCCCACTTCTCTCTGGTGGTTGCTCCTTGCTGCATGCAGGTGGGCTTCTGCTGGGTGTGTTGGACGCTATAGCAACACTCACAATGCTGTTGGGAAAATTTTTCTGGGCTCATTGGCCTCTTTCCCTCCCTGTGCAGTCCCTGTACATTAGCAGGAGCATGTCTGGGGCCTGGTTTTCCCTGAGGCATTTGAGTCTGGTTCTGCCAGTGTGTCCCCAGCATCTCCTCAGCAGAGTCCACTCTCGCTGATATTTTCCTGCTTTTATGTGCGTTAGTGCTGGACTCTAGGCTGGCTTTATGTGAGCACACAGACTTTTGCATTATTCCGTGCAGGTGTGTATGAGCACATGTGTGTCTGTCTGTACTTGTGTGACCCTCCAAGAGGGCGTGTTCAGGTCATAGTAGGGAGACTTTTGCTTGGTGTGTTGACAAGATACCCAGAGTAGAAGGTTCCTCCTGACGTAATGAATGGAATCTACAGCTGACTGGTTATGGCTTCACCCTGGTACGGAGATTCACTGAGAACTAGCAATGAAATGCAGTGTCTGCGTCCTGCACCCATCGTTTCTTGCTTTGTGAAGGGAGAAAGGCCAAGCAAGCCTGCCCACTTCATGTAGACCTGTGTCACTGAGTGGAGCCCCTTAGGGGGCAGTGTTGCTGGTCACTGGGCTAGGACACAGGCTCCTCATGTACATGCCAATGCCAGATGCGCTTTTACAGCTCGTCAGCCTGTTGCTAAGTCAGGCAAGGGCCGAGACCTCACACCACATGGGTATTGCACTAAAGGGAGAGGGGTATAGAGGTTGCTCAGCCTTGAGATACAGGACAGTTGGACTGATCCAACCGAGTGTTAGTTCAGCTGAGGGCTGCCCTCTTCCCCTTGTTGGCCTTGCTGAGACCATTCCCAGCTAGTGCTGCTGGGAGGCTTCAGCCACATGAGCCATTTCATTTACCTGCCAACAATCTGTTCCTCTTGACCACTATTAGTAACTGCAGGCACATTCATCCTCTCTGGCAGCAGCTGGGGTTGTCTTGTCTCGAGAGGGAGACACCTTAAAACTAATCCCATTGTGTTTTTTCGCTCTTGAACTTCAGCCATAGCAGTTGATGTAAAGGGATGCTGTAGCTTTTCTTCTCCTATCTATTGGTGTGGCAATGAACCAAAATAAATGCAGACAACGAAAAGCTCAACTGAGGCAGATGCTTGCATGGGGCATGCATGGCCCATCGTTCCCTTGTTCTCTGTGGCAAGAGAGCACAGAACTCAGCCTTGTGTCAGCAGGTGTGTCATGTACACCACTGCCCCAGCTTCAGCTGCGATAGGGTTAGTTTTCACAAGAAGCTAGGAGGGGAGGGCAATCGCTGCCAGGGGAGGGTAATCACTGCTCGGAGCTAGCTGGCCATTGGGCGGTGAGAAAATTGCACTGTGTGTTTCTTGCTTTCTATATTCTTTTTATCAGTATTATTGTTGTGACCGTTCTCTTTCTTTGCTGTTCTGTTAAAGTGTCTTTACGCCAGCCCACAAGTTTTGCCTTTTTCTTGCCGGTCTCCTCCCCACCCCACCAGAAGAGGAGCGATAGAGCGACTGCATGGTTCTTTGTTGCCAGCTGGGGCTAAGCAACAACATCCCACTGGATCATTGCCCTAATGTGTCACTGAGGACATTATACATTCCAGTGGGAGCTGGGCTTCTCCTCCTGCTATCTGGTATTATGAACAGGCACAGAGGGAGCTCCTCAAGCAAAACATCTCCATGAAAACTAGACCTAGTAGAGAGAGTCCAGCAGAGGTCTACAAAAATGGTTAGGGCACGGGAGCATCTTTCTTATGAGAAAATACTGAGGGAGCTGGGCTTGTTTAGCCTGAAGAAGACTGAGAGGGGATCTCACAAATGCTTAGAAATATCTTAAGGGTGGGTATCAAGAGGATGTGGCCATACTCTTTTCCGGGGTGCCCAGTGACAGGACAAGGGGCAACAAGCACAGACTGATGCATAGAAAGTTCCACCTGAACACGAGGAAGAACTTGCTTAATTTGAGGGTGATGGAGCACTGGAAAAAACTGCCCAGAGGTGTCGTGGATTCTCCTTCTCTGAAGATATTCAAACGCCTCCTGGACGATGTCCTGTGCAGCCTGCTCTAGTTGAACCTGCTTTGACATGTGGATTGGACTAGATGATCCCCAGAGGTCCCTTCCAAACTTTACCATTCTGTGATTCTATGTTCCCTGCTTTAGAAGCCAGCGTTCTAGCTCCTAGGACTTTCTCCTTACAGCTACTAGGGTGTATATAAATCTCTACATAGCCTTTCCAAGTACACCAAATTGCATCTTCAACCGGGAAGCACTGAAACGGGTCTGAACCAACCAGGTGATGCGCTTGTGATCAGCGCCACGCCTGTAGTAGCCATCGGAACTTCTTCCTGTGGGAGAGGATGAGATTTTTCCTCAGAAAGATCCAATCCTCTCTCTGAATCTCTGTCCTTTTCATGGTAGACTATTGGTAATGTCGCACTTTGTTGTGCTTCTGAGGTTAGGTTGACTGACTGTGCAGCTGTCTGCAAATATTGTTGAGCGTGAGGTGTATATTTCTGCAAGCTGCCCAGGAGAAACTTGGTTGATATGGCTCTTCCGCCTCTTGTCCGGCACATCTGTTTGAGATTTGTCTAGGAAGATTGTGCTTGCTCTGGGATGATCAGATGGATTAGAATCCAAGGCTGAATCACCTAGGAAGACCTGGTCACTGATGTGTTGGAGGTGGGGGCTGCCACTGCTGGGATGCAAGTCCTCTGACTCGGCCTCTGTTGATCCTGATCTGCTGCCTACTGCCACCACCTTGTGTGTGTCAAAGAGGACCAAAGGATTGGAGAACCTGTCCTGTGAGGAAAGACTGACGGAGTTCAGTCTTTTCTCCCTGAAGAACAGAAGGCTCAGGGGGACCGCATCACAGTCGTCCGCTGCTTTAAGAGCAGCTGCAAAGAGGAAAGAGGCTCACTCATTACAAGAAGCCACGTGGAGCAGATAAGGGGCAGTGACCAATCTCCATCAGCCAAGGACTGCAGTGCTGGGAAGGCCCTGGCCTGCATGTGAGGAGCAGTGGTGGTGTGATCAGAGCTCAGAGCACTTGGGGAGCCTGGGCAGCTTGGTATGGGCAAGGTCATCCCCAGCATTTGTGCTACGCTTGGGTTGGTACCTGTCCTGTACCTTGGTGTCCCTGGGGCGCGACCGATTCTCGACCTGTGGGGATACCTGTGAGCGTCACGCACACAGTGAGGAGGACCTGGAGATGCCTGGGTGCTGGCAACAGACTCCAGTGCTGGGACGGCAGGTCTTATCAAGGAGAAGGTGACGCCTTGATTTCTGGGCACAGCAAGAAGGTGCCCAGTGCCCAGTGAGATGAAGAAAGATGGTGCCTCAGCCCCAAAACCATAGGCTGGAGGAGAAGTGTGAGTGAAACTTCACATGGTTTGGGGGGGACTGTGTGCCTGAGCCACTGATTTGAGCCCAGCTGGCCAAGGCCTGTGATATGCAAAGTATTTTGGTCCAGCTGGTGCCCAAGAATATCAGGCAAAGCAAGAGGGCTGAGAATGGTCCAGCAGAGAGAGATGAGAGAAGCTGCTGAGCACAGAAAAGGGTCCCACTGTCACCACAATGTCCCAGTGGGAATGGAGGGGGCAACAGCTCTTGCACAGAGCCTTTCTGGAGTTGGTAGTGAGTCTGGCAGTGGTGGAGCCTGAGAAGCCCAGGCAAGCTGCCCCAGGCTTGGAGGAGACCAAGGACCAGAGAGCAGCCATGGGTGTCTGGGCACTGGGTACTCTCCTGGAGCTGCAGTGGCCCATGGGGCTGTTGGATTCACAAGGAGTGGTGACTCCATTGTGTGGCTGATACCAGTACCAGCTGGTGAAGTGCCTCAGCCCTGCAGATCTGGAGAGCAGTTGGGCCCTGCCAGGCGCTCAGGGACTATATGAGGTACCTACACCATTTACCTGTGCTCCTGTGTGCGGTGGCCATGGACCCGAGATGAGGCAATGGAAAGGAAGGAGAGGGGGAGATGAGGCTGTGGGCTGTCCCCAGGTATTATTGTCTCCATATCCCCACTTCTGCCACCCTTTGGAGCCATTGTCTGCTTGAGACTCCTCCCGCAGCACAGCTCCATCCAGGCCTAGAGGACATCCCTTCCCCAAGAGCCAGAGGGGCTGCTGACCCCATCCCTTGGCCTCCCACAGCCATGGGCTCCTCACTCCAGGACAGCAGTTGTTGGGCTCCCCATTGACAGAACATGCTCCAGGGCCCAGTGCTCCAGGCCCATCTGGGAACAGATGCAGCAAGGCTGACTGATGGCCATTGTCTGTGGAGTAGCCAGGAATGTCTTCCTCAGGTCCAAGACACGGGGCACACCAGGCAACCCAGTGCACTGAGTCCTACCCTCCTTTTCCTCTGGGACTAAGGGAGAGTCTTCTTTTACGCCTAACCTAATCCTCTCCAAACAATCACTTTTTTCCTGAGCAGACTGGAAGACCTGCCACAGAAGAGAGGAGGAGTCAGAGTCCCAGGTTTGGATGCAGCACGACTTTAATGAGTCTGAAAAAGAAAAGGAGGTGGCTCATAGGGAGCACCAGGGGCAGCCACTGAGATGCGGTGGAGCTTCAGCAGGGTGTCCATCTGCCTGCCCTGCAGAGGGAGGGAGGCCAACATGTCCCCGCCAAGCTGGTGCTGGGAGACAGTGACAGCAAGGCAAAGAGAGAGAGAAGAGTGGAAGCAGGAAAGATTGGCCGGAATCTCTAAATCCAATGCCCCAAAGCTCTATCTTCTGTCGAGCACCATGTTCTGAGGTCTTGGAGGTTCTTGCCCGAGGAAGCTGCCAGCAGCTTTAGCAGGGTCGACATCTGCTGCCACAGTAGCGGCTGGTAATGCAGGAGAGGTCAAAGCCTCCAGAAGAGATGGGCACTCCATCACAGCTGAGGATGCTGCCAACAGCGGCGGAGGTGGAGGATCCCACAACGGTGTTCTGTGGGAAGGAGCTGAGGATGGGTCCGGGCAGGGTCACCACCACGGCGGAGGGCTGGATGACGACATTGGAGCTCTGGCACTGCCTGACACAGGGCTCATTGCAGCTGTTGGCCAGCGGGGTCGGGCCGCAGGGCTGGCATGGCAGGCACGGGGTGCAGCAGGACATGTTCTGGGGCTGGAGGGGCACCTGTGAGAGAGGGCAGGGGGAAGCAGAAAACAGAAACACATGAGCAGCAGCACTGCACCCAACCTTGGGGAAGCCAAGGCCCCTACTTGCCCACCACAGGCTGTCCAGCTGAAAGCCCCAGGAACAACAACAGCTAAGCCCCAGGCTCTCTTAGGGGAAGACCTTCTCTCCCTTTCCCTCTCCCGTGAGAATCAGCAACCAGCCCTGGGCTAGGACAGCCCCTGTCAGCTGAGCCAGATATCAAGGAAAGAATTGGTCTTAGAGGAGGACGAGAAGAGGCCTCAGACTCACCTGATTCCCAACAAGAAGGAGGCAAGGGAAGTGAATGAGAGAGCCAAGAGTTGGGCTGCCTTTTGTAGTAGTCCTGCACTGCCTCAGGCCCAGAGGCAGCCTTTGGGGAAGTAATAATTTTCTGACAAGTTCACGTCAAATGCAGAGTGTCTCAGCTAATGGCATGGGCTGTGTCCTGGCTTCCTGCACTGCTGCCTTTTCATTTCCTGGCTGATGCCACGTGCTTCCCCATAGGAAGGCTTCTGTAATTTCCAGAATGAGAGTCTGTTGAATTTCCAGGACAGAAAGACATCATTGCAGGCAGAAGACTCAGCTCAAGTGCTGGTGGCACCCTGTGCGGGCAGGTGATGTGCACCTGGGTCATTCCTGTGGGCTTGTTTGTGGCAAAGCTGTCAGGAAATAGGCACCGCTCTCCTGCTTCTCGTCCACATGCCTAAGGACTCCCATGTATGAGGACATGCCACACCCTTTTCTCTTGCTCCTCCCACTTCTCTCTGGTGGTTGCTCCTTGCTGCATGCAGGTGGGCTTCTGCTGGGTGTGTTGGACGCTATAGCAACACTCACAATGCTGTTGGGAAAATTTTTCTGGGCTCATTGGCCTCTTTCCCTCCCTGTGCAGTCCCTGTACATTAGCAGGAGCATGTCTGGGGCCTGGTTTTCCCTGAGGCATTTGAGTCTGGTTCTGCCAGTGTGTCCCCAGCATCTCCTCAGCAGAGTCCACTCTCGCTGATATTTTCCTGCTTTTATGTGCGTTAGTGCTGGACTCTAGGCTGGCTTTATGTGAGCACACAGACTTTTGCATTATTCCGTGCAGGTGTGTATGAGCACATGTGTGTCTGTCTGTACTTGTGTGACCCTCCAAGAGGGCGTGTTCAGGTCATAGTAGGGAGACTTTTGCTTGGTGTGTTGACAAGATACCCAGAGTAGAAGGTTCCTCCTGACGTAATGAATGGAATCTACAGCTGACTGGTTATGGCTTCACCCTGGTACGGAGATTCACTGAGAACTAGCAATGAAATGCAGTGTCTGCGTCCTGCACCCATCGTTTCTTGCTTTGTGAAGGGAGAAAGGCCAAGCAAGCCTGCCCACTTCATGTAGACCTGTGTCACTGAGTGGAGCCCCTTAGGGGGCAGTGTTGCTGGTCACTGGGCTAGGACACAGGCTCCTCATGTACATGCCAATGCCAGATGCGCTTTTACAGCTCGTCAGCCTGTTGCTAAGTCAGGCAAGGGCCGAGACCTCACACCACATGGGTATTGCACTAAAGGGAGAGGGGTATAGAGGTTGCTCAGCCTTGAGATACAGGACAGTTGGACTGATCCAACCGAGTGTTAGTTCAGCTGAGGGCTGCCCTCTTCCCCTTGTTGGCCTTGCTGAGACCATTCCCAGCTAGTGCTGCTGGGAGGCTTCAGCCACATGAGCCATTTCATTTACCTGCCAACAATCTGTTCCTCTTGACCACTATTAGTAACTGCAGGCACATTCATCCTCTCTGGCAGCAGCTGGGGTTGTCTTGTCTCGAGAGGGAGACACCTTAAAACTAATCCCATTGTGTTTTTTCGCTCTTGAACTTCAGCCATAGCAGTTGATGTAAAGGGATGCTGTAGCTTTTCTTCTCCTATCTATTGGTGTGGCAATGAACCAAAATAAATGCAGACAACGAAAAGCTCAACTGAGGCAGATGCTTGCATGGGGCATGCATGGCCCATCGTTCCCTTGTTCTCTGTGGCAAGAGAGCACAGAACTCAGCCTTGTGTCAGCAGGTGTGTCATGTACACCACTGCCCCAGCTTCAGCTGCGATAGGGTTAGTTTTCACAAGAAGCTAGGAGGGGAGGGCAATCGCTGCCAGGGGAGGGTAATCACTGCTCGGAGCTAGCTGGCCATTGGGCGGTGAGAAAATTGCACTGTGTGTTTCTTGCTTTCTATATTCTTTTTATCAGTATTATTGTTGTGACCGTTCTCTTTCTTTGCTGTTCTGTTAAAGTGTCTTTACGCCAGCCCACAAGTTTTGCCTTTTTCTTGCCGGTCTCCTCCCCACCCCACCAGAAGAGGAGCGATAGAGCGACTGCATGGTTCTTTGTTGCCAGCTGGGGCTAAGCAACAACATCCCACTGGATCATTGCCCTAATGTGTCACTGAGGACATTATACATTCCAGTGGGAGCTGGGCTTCTCCTCCTGCTATCTGGTATTATGAACAGGCACAGAGGGAGCTCCTCAAGCAAAACATCTCCATGAAAACTAGACCTAGTAGAGAGAGTCCAGCAGAGGTCTACAAAAATGGTTAGGGCACGGGAGCATCTTTCTTATGAGAAAATACTGAGGGAGCTGGGCTTGTTTAGCCTGAAGAAGACTGAGAGGGGATCTCACAAATGCTTAGAAATATCTTAAGGGTGGGTATCAAGAGGATGTGGCCATACTCTTTTCCGGGGTGCCCAGTGACAGGACAAGGGGCAACAAGCACAGACTGATGCATAGAAAGTTCCACCTGAACACGAGGAAGAACTTGCTTAATTTGAGGGTGATGGAGCACTGGAAAAAACTGCCCAGAGGTGTCGTGGATTCTCCTTCTCTGAAGATATTCAAACGCCTCCTGGACGATGTCCTGTGCAGCCTGCTCTAGTTGAACCTGCTTTGACATGTGGATTGGACTAGATGATCCCCAGAGGTCCCTTCCAAACTTTACCATTCTGTGATTCTATGTTCCCTGCTTTAGAAGCCAGCGTTCTAGCTCCTAGGACTTTCTCCTTACAGCTACTAGGGTGTATATAAATCTCTACATAGCCTTTCCAAGTACACCAAATTGCATCTTCAACCGGGAAGCACTGAAACGGGTCTGAACCAACCAGGTGATGCGCTTGTGATCAGCGCCACGCCTGTAGTAGCCATCGGAACTTCTTCCTGTGGGAGAGGATGAGATTTTTCCTCAGAAAGATCCAATCCTCTCTCTGAATCTCTGTCCTTTTCATGGTAGACTATTGGTAATGTCGCACTTTGTTGTGCTTCTGAGGTTAGGTTGACTGACTGTGCAGCTGTCTGCAAATATTGTTGAGCGTGAGGTGTATATTTCTGCAAGCTGCCCAGGAGAAACTTGGTTGATATGGCTCTTCCGCCTCTTGTCCGGCACATCTGTTTGAGATTTGTCTAGGAAGATTGTGCTTGCTCTGGGATGATCAGATGGATTAGAATCCAAGGCTGAATCACCTAGGAAGACCTGGTCACTGATGTGTTGGAGGTGGGGGCTGCCACTGCTGGGATGCAAGTCCTCTGACTCGGCCTCTGTTGATCCTGATCTGCTGCCTACTGCCACCACCTTGTGTGTGTCAAAGAGGACCAAAGGATTGGAGAACCTGTCCTGTGAGGAAAGACTGACGGAGTTCAGTCTTTTCTCCCTGAAGAACAGAAGGCTCAGGGGGACCGCATCACAGTCGTCCGCTGCTTTAAGAGCAGCTGCAAAGAGGAAAGAGGCTCACTCATTACAAGAAGCCACGTGGAGCAGATAAGGGGCAGTGACCAATCTCCATCAGCCAAGGACTGCAGTGCTGGGAAGGCCCTGGCCTGCATGTGAGGAGCAGTGGTGGTGTGATCAGAGCTCAGAGCACTTGGGGAGCCTGGGCAGCTTGGTATGGGCAAGGTCATCCCCAGCATTTGTGCTACGCTTGGGTTGGTACCTGTCCTGTACCTTGGTGTCCCTGGGGCGCGACCGATTCTCGACCTGTGGGGATACCTGTGAGCGTCACGCACACAGTGAGGAGGACCTGGAGATGCCTGGGTGCTGGCAACAGACTCCAGTGCTGGGACGGCAGGTCTTATCAAGGAGAAGGTGACGCCTTGATTTCTGGGCACAGCAAGAAGGTGCCCAGTGCCCAGTGAGATGAAGAAAGATGGTGCCTCAGCCCCAAAACCATAGGCTGGAGGAGAAGTGTGAGTGAAACTTCACATGGTTTGGGGGGGACTGTGTGCCTGAGCCACTGATTTGAGCCCAGCTGGCCAAGGCCTGTGATATGCAAAGTATTTTGGTCCAGCTGGTGCCCAAGAATATCAGGCAAAGCAAGAGGGCTGAGAATGGTCCAGCAGAGAGAGATGAGAGAAGCTGCTGAGCACAGAAAAGGGTCCCACTGTCACCACAATGTCCCAGTGGGAATGGAGGGGGCAACAGCTCTTGCACAGAGCC
Source organism: Opisthocomus hoazin (assembly GCF_030867145.1). Classification (NCBI taxonomy): domain Eukaryota; kingdom Metazoa; phylum Chordata; class Aves; order Opisthocomiformes; family Opisthocomidae; genus Opisthocomus; species Opisthocomus hoazin. Next base: position 7,605,430 of record NC_134439.1, on the reverse strand, counting down.
TTTCTGGAGTTGGTAGTGAGTCTGGCAGTGGTGGAGCCTGAGAAGCCCAGGCAAGCTGCCCCAGGCTTGGAGGAGACCAAGGACCAGAGAGCAGCCATGGGTGTCTGGGCACTGGGTACTCTCCTGGAGCTGCAGTGGCCCATGGGGCTGTTGGATTCACAAGGAGTGGTGACTCCATTGTGTGGCTGATACCAGTACCAGCTGGTGAAGTGCCTCAGCCCTGCAGATCTGGAGAGCAGTTGGGCCCTGCCAGGCGCTCAGGGACTATATGAGGTACCTACACCATTTACCTGTGCTCCTGTGTGCGGTGGCCATGGACCCGAGATGAGGCAATGGAAAGGAAGGAGAGGGGGAGATGAGGCTGTGGGCTGTCCCCAGGTATTATTGTCTCCATATCCCCACTTCTGCCACCCTTTGGAGCCATTGTCTGCTTGAGACTCCTCCCGCAGCACAGCTCCATCCAGGCCTAGAGGACATCCCTTCCCCAAGAGCCAGAGGGGCTGCTGACCCCATCCCTTGGCCTCCCACAGCCATGGGCTCCTCACTCCAGGACAGCAGTTGTTGGGCTCCCCATTGACAGAACATGCTCCAGGGCCCAGTGCTCCAGGCCCATCTGGGAACAGATGCAGCAAGGCTGACTGATGGCCATTGTCTGTGGAGTAGCCAGGAATGTCTTCCTCAGGTCCAAGACACGGGGCACACCAGGCAACCCAGTGCACTGAGTCCTACCCTCCTTTTCCTCTGGGACTAAGGGAGAGTCTTCTTTTACGCCTAACCTAATCCTCTCCAAACAATCACTTTTTTCCTGAGCAGACTGGAAGACCTGCCACAGAAGAGAGGAGGAGTCAGAGTCCCAGGTTTGGATGCAGCACGACTTTAATGAGTCTGAAAAAGAAAAGGAGGTGGCTCATAGGGAGCACCAGGGGCAGCCACTGAGATGCGGTGGAGCTTCAGCAGGGTGTCCATCTGCCTGCCCTGCAGAGGGAGGGAGGCCAACATGTCCCCGCCAAGCTGGTGCTGGGAGACAGTGACAGCAAGGCAAAGAGAGAGAGAAGAGTGGAAGCAGGAAAGATTGGCCGGAATCTCTAAATCCAATGCCCCAAAGCTCTATCTTCTGTCGAGCACCATGTTCTGAGGTCTTGGAGGTTCTTGCCCGAGGAAGCTGCCAGCAGCTTTAGCAGGGTCGACATCTGCTGCCACAGTAGCGGCTGGTAATGCAGGAGAGGTCAAAGCCTCCAGAAGAGATGGGCACTCCATCACAGCTGAGGATGCTGCCAACAGCGGCGGAGGTGGAGGATCCCACAACGGTGTTCTGTGGGAAGGAGCTGAGGATGGGTCCGGGCAGGGTCACCACCACGGCGGAGGGCTGGATGACGACATTGGAGCTCTGGCACTGCCTGACACAGGGCTCATTGCAGCTGTTGGCCAGCGGGGTCGGGCCGCAGGGCTGGCATGGCAGGCACGGGGTGCAGCAGGACATGTTCTGGGGCTGGAGGGGCACCTGTGAGAGAGGGCAGGGGGAAGCAGAAAACAGAAACACATGAGCAGCAGCACTGCACCCAACCTTGGGGAAGCCAAGGCCCCTACTTGCCCACCACAGGCTGTCCAGCTGAAAGCCCCAGGAACAACAACAGCTAAGCCCCAGGCTCTCTTAGGGGAAGACCTTCTCTCCCTTTCCCTCTCCCGTGAGAATCAGCAACCAGCCCTGGGCTAGGACAGCCCCTGTCAGCTGAGCCAGATATCAAGGAAAGAATTGGTCTTAGAGGAGGACGAGAAGAGGCCTCAGACTCACCTGATTCCCAACAAGAAGGAGGCAAGGGAAGTGAATGAGAGAGCCAAGAGTTGGGCTGCCTTTTGTAGTAGTCCTGCACTGCCTCAGGCCCAGAGGCAGCCTTTGGGGAAGTAATAATTTTCTGACAAGTTCACGTCAAATGCAGAGTGTCTCAGCTAATGGCATGGGCTGTGTCCTGGCTTCCTGCACTGCTGCCTTTTCATTTCCTGGCTGATGCCACGTGCTTCCCCATAGGAAGGCTTCTGTAATTTCCAGAATGAGAGTCTGTTGAATTTCCAGGACAGAAAGACATCATTGCAGGCAGAAGACTCAGCTCAAGTGCTGGTGGCACCCTGTGCGGGCAGGTGATGTGCACCTGGGTCATTCCTGTGGGCTTGTTTGTGGCAAAGCTGTCAGGAAATAGGCACCGCTCTCCTGCTTCTCGTCCACATGCCTAAGGACTCCCATGTATGAGGACATGCCACACCCTTTTCTCTTGCTCCTCCCACTTCTCTCTGGTGGTTGCTCCTTGCTGCATGCAGGTGGGCTTCTGCTGGGTGTGTTGGACGCTATAGCAACACTCACAATGCTGTTGGGAAAATTTTTCTGGGCTCATTGGCCTCTTTCCCTCCCTGTGCAGTCCCTGTACATTAGCAGGAGCATGTCTGGGGCCTGGTTTTCCCTGAGGCATTTGAGTCTGGTTCTGCCAGTGTGTCCCCAGCATCTCCTCAGCAGAGTCCACTCTCGCTGATATTTTCCTGCTTTTATGTGCGTTAGTGCTGGACTCTAGGCTGGCTTTATGTGAGCACACAGACTTTTGCATTATTCCGTGCAGGTGTGTATGAGCACATGTGTGTCTGTCTGTACTTGTGTGACCCTCCAAGAGGGCGTGTTCAGGTCATAGTAGGGAGACTTTTGCTTGGTGTGTTGACAAGATACCCAGAGTAGAAGGTTCCTCCTGACGTAATGAATGGAATCTACAGCTGACTGGTTATGGCTTCACCCTGGTACGGAGATTCACTGAGAACTAGCAATGAAATGCAGTGTCTGCGTCCTGCACCCATCGTTTCTTGCTTTGTGAAGGGAGAAAGGCCAAGCAAGCCTGCCCACTTCATGTAGACCTGTGTCACTGAGTGGAGCCCCTTAGGGGGCAGTGTTGCTGGTCACTGGGCTAGGACACAGGCTCCTCATGTACATGCCAATGCCAGATGCGCTTTTACAGCTCGTCAGCCTGTTGCTAAGTCAGGCAAGGGCCGAGACCTCACACCACATGGGTATTGCACTAAAGGGAGAGGGGTATAGAGGTTGCTCAGCCTTGAGATACAGGACAGTTGGACTGATCCAACCGAGTGTTAGTTCAGCTGAGGGCTGCCCTCTTCCCCTTGTTGGCCTTGCTGAGACCATTCCCAGCTAGTGCTGCTGGGAGGCTTCAGCCACATGAGCCATTTCATTTACCTGCCAACAATCTGTTCCTCTTGACCACTATTAGTAACTGCAGGCACATTCATCCTCTCTGGCAGCAGCTGGGGTTGTCTTGTCTCGAGAGGGAGACACCTTAAAACTAATCCCATTGTGTTTTTTCGCTCTTGAACTTCAGCCATAGCAGTTGATGTAAAGGGATGCTGTAGCTTTTCTTCTCCTATCTATTGGTGTGGCAATGAACCAAAATAAATGCAGACAACGAAAAGCTCAACTGAGGCAGATGCTTGCATGGGGCATGCATGGCCCATCGTTCCCTTGTTCTCTGTGGCAAGAGAGCACAGAACTCAGCCTTGTGTCAGCAGGTGTGTCATGTACACCACTGCCCCAGCTTCAGCTGCGATAGGGTTAGTTTTCACAAGAAGCTAGGAGGGGAGGGCAATCGCTGCCAGGGGAGGGTAATCACTGCTCGGAGCTAGCTGGCCATTGGGCGGTGAGAAAATTGCACTGTGTGTTTCTTGCTTTCTATATTCTTTTTATCAGTATTATTGTTGTGACCGTTCTCTTTCTTTGCTGTTCTGTTAAAGTGTCTTTACGCCAGCCCACAAGTTTTGCCTTTTTCTTGCCGGTCTCCTCCCCACCCCACCAGAAGAGGAGCGATAGAGCGACTGCATGGTTCTTTGTTGCCAGCTGGGGCTAAGCAACAACATCCCACTGGATCATTGCCCTAATGTGTCACTGAGGACATTATACATTCCAGTGGGAGCTGGGCTTCTCCTCCTGCTATCTGGTATTATGAACAGGCACAGAGGGAGCTCCTCAAGCAAAACATCTCCATGAAAACTAGACCTAGTAGAGAGAGTCCAGCAGAGGTCTACAAAAATGGTTAGGGCACGGGAGCATCTTTCTTATGAGAAAATACTGAGGGAGCTGGGCTTGTTTAGCCTGAAGAAGACTGAGAGGGGATCTCACAAATGCTTAGAAATATCTTAAGGGTGGGTATCAAGAGGATGTGGCCATACTCTTTTCCGGGGTGCCCAGTGACAGGACAAGGGGCAACAAGCACAGACTGATGCATAGAAAGTTCCACCTGAACACGAGGAAGAACTTGCTTAATTTGAGGGTGATGGAGCACTGGAAAAAACTGCCCAGAGGTGTCGTGGATTCTCCTTCTCTGAAGATATTCAAACGCCTCCTGGACGATGTCCTGTGCAGCCTGCTCTAGTTGAACCTGCTTTGACATGTGGATTGGACTAGATGATCCCCAGAGGTCCCTTCCAAACTTTACCATTCTGTGATTCTATGTTCCCTGCTTTAGAAGCCAGCGTTCTAGCTCCTAGGACTTTCTCCTTACAGCTACTAGGGTGTATATAAATCTCTACATAGCCTTTCCAAGTACACCAAATTGCATCTTCAACCGGGAAGCACTGAAACGGGTCTGAACCAACCAGGTGATGCGCTTGTGATCAGCGCCACGCCTGTAGTAGCCATCGGAACTTCTTCCTGTGGGAGAGGATGAGATTTTTCCTCAGAAAGATCCAATCCTCTCTCTGAATCTCTGTCCTTTTCATGGTAGACTATTGGTAATGTCGCACTTTGTTGTGCTTCTGAGGTTAGGTTGACTGACTGTGCAGCTGTCTGCAAATATTGTTGAGCGTGAGGTGTATATTTCTGCAAGCTGCCCAGGAGAAACTTGGTTGATATGGCTCTTCCGCCTCTTGTCCGGCACATCTGTTTGAGATTTGTCTAGGAAGATTGTGCTTGCTCTGGGATGATCAGATGGATTAGAATCCAAGGCTGAATCACCTAGGAAGACCTGGTCACTGATGTGTTGGAGGTGGGGGCTGCCACTGCTGGGATGCAAGTCCTCTGACTCGGCCTCTGTTGATCCTGATCTGCTGCCTACTGCCACCACCTTGTGTGTGTCAAAGAGGACCAAAGGATTGGAGAACCTGTCCTGTGAGGAAAGACTGACGGAGTTCAGTCTTTTCTCCCTGAAGAACAGAAGGCTCAGGGGGACCGCATCACAGTCGTCCGCTGCTTTAAGAGCAGCTGCAAAGAGGAAAGAGGCTCACTCATCACAAGAAGCCACGTGGAGCAGATAAGGGGCAGTGACCAATCTCCATCAGCCAAGGACTGCAGTGCTGGGAAGGCCCTGGCCTGCATGTGAGGAGCAGTGGTGGTGTGATCAGAGCTCAGAGCACTTGGGGAGCCTGGGCAGCTTGGTATGGGCAAGGTCATCCCCAGCATTTGTGCTACGCTTGGGTTGGTACCTGTCCTGTACCTTGGTGTCCCTGGGGCGCGACCGATTCTCGACCTGTGGGGATACCTGTGAGCGTCACGCACACAGTGAGGAGGACCTGGAGATGCCTGGGTGCTGGCAACTGACTCCAGTGCTGGGACGGCAGGTCTTATCAAGGAGAAGGTGACGCCTTGATTTCTGGGCACAGCAAGAAGGTGCCCAGTGCCCAGTGAGATGAAGAAAGATGGTGCCTCAGCCCCAAAACCATAGGCTGGAGGAGAAGTGTGAGTGAAACTTCACATGGTTTGGGGGGGACTGTGTGCCTGAGCCACTGATTTGAGCCCAGCTGGCCAAGGCCTGTGATATGCAAAGTATTTTGGTCCAGCTGGTGCCCAAGAATACCAGGCAAAGCAAGAGGGCTGAGAATGGTCCAGCAGAGAGAGATGAGAGAAGCTGCTGAGCACAGAAAAGGGTCCCACTGTCACCACAATGTCCCAGTGGGAATGGAGGGGGCAACAGCTCTTGCACAGAGCCTTTCTGGAGTTGGTAGTGAGTCTGGCAGTGGTGGAGCCTGAGAAGCCCAGGCAAGCTGCCCCAGGCTTGGAGGAGACCAAGGACCAGAGAGCAGCCATGGGTGTCTGGGCACTGGGTACTCTCCTGGAGCTGCAGTGGCCCATGGGGCTGCTGGATTCACAAGGAGTGGTGACTCCATTGTGTGCCTGATACCAGTATCAGCTGGTGAATTGCCTCAGCCCTGCAGATCTGGAGAGCAGTTGGGCCCTGCCAGGCGCTCAGGGACTGACTATATGAGGTACCTACACCATTTACCTGTGCTCCTGTGTGCGGTGGCCATGGACCCGAGATGAGGCAATGGAAAGGAAGGAGAGGGGGAGATGAGGCTGTGGGCTGTCCCCAGGTATTATTGTCTCCATATCCCCACTTCTGCCACCCTTTGGAGCCATTGTCTGCTTGAGACTCCTCCCGCAGCACAGCTCCATCCAGGCCTAGAGGACATCCCTTCCCCAAGAGCCAGAGGGGCTGCTGACCCCATCCCTTGGCCTCCCACAGCCATGGGCTCCTCACTCCAGGACAGCAGTTGTTGGGCTCCCCATTGACAGAACATGCTCCAGGGCCCAGTGCTCCAGGCCCATCTGGGAACAGATGCAGCAAGGCTGACTGATGGCCATTGTCTGTGGAGTAGCCAGGAATGTCTTCCTCAGGTCCAAGACACGGGGCACACCAGGCAACCCAGTGCACTGAGTCCTATCCTCTTTTTCCTCTGGGACTAAGGGAGAGTCTTCTTTTACGCCTAACCTAATCCTCTCCAAACAATCACTTTTTTCCTGAGCGGACTGGAAGACCTGCCACAGAAGAGAGGAGGAGTCAGAGTCCCAGGTTTGGATGCAGCACGACTTTAATGAGTCTGAAAAAGAAAAGGAGGTGGCTCATAGGGAGCACCAGGGGCAGCCACTGAGATGCGGTGGAGCTTCAGCAGGGTGTCCATCTGCCTGCCCTGCAGAGGGAGGGAAGCCAACATGTCCCCACCAAGCTGGTGCTGGGAGACAGTGACAGCAAGGCAAAGAGACAGAGAAGAGTGGAAGCAGGAAAGATTGGCCCGAATCTCTAAATCCAATGCCCCAAAGCTCTATCTTCTGTCGAGCACCATGTTCTGAGGTCTTGGAGGTTCTTGCCCGAGGAAGCTGCCAGCAGCTTTAGCAGGGTCGACATCTGCTGCCACAGTAGCGGCTGGTAATGCAGGAGAGGTCAAAGCCTCCAGAAGAGATGGGCACTCCATCACAGCTGAGGATGCTGCCAACAGCGGCGGAGGTGGAGGATCCCACAACGGTGTTCTGTGGGAAGGAGCTGAGGATGGGTCCGGGCAGGGTCACCACCACGGCGGAGGGCTGGATGACAACATTGGAGCTCTGGCACTGCCTGACACAGGGCTCATTGCAGCTGTTGGCCAGCGGGGTCGGGCCGCAGGGCTGGCATGGCAGGCACGGGTTGCAGCAGGACATGTCTCTGGGCTGGAGGGGCACCTGTGAGAGAGGGCAGGGGGAAGCAGAAAACAGAAACACATGAGCAGCAGCACTGCACCCAACCTTGGGGAAGCCAAGGCCCCTACTTGCCCACCACAGGCTGTCCAGCTGAAAGCCCCAGGAACAACAACAGCTAAGCCCCAGGCTCTCTCAGGGGAAAACCTTCTCTCCCTTTCCCTTTCCCATGAGAATCAGCAACCAGCCCTGGGCTAGGACAGCCCCTGTCAGCTGAGCCAGATATCAAGGAAAGAATTGGTCTTGGAGGAGGACGAGAAGAGGCCTCAGACTCACCTGATTCCCAACAAGAAGGAGGCAAGGGAAGTGAATGAGAGAGCCAAGAGTTGGGCTGCCTTTTGTAGTAGTCCTGCACTGCCTCAGGCCCAGAGGCAGCCTTTGGGGAAGTAATAATTTTCTGACAAGTTCACGTCAAATGCAGAGTGTCTCAGCTAATGGCATGGGCTGTGTCCTGGCTTCCTGCACTGCTGCCTTTTCATTTCCTGGCTGATGCCACGTGCTTCCCCATAGGAAGGCTTCTGTAATTTCCAGAATGAGAGTCTGTTGAATTTCCAGGACAGAAAGACATCATTGCAGGCAGAAGACTCAGCTCAAGTGCTGGTGGCACCCTGTGCGGGCAGGTGATGTGCACCTGGGTCATTCCTGTGGGCTTGTTTGTGGCAAAGCTGTCAGGAAATAGGCACCGCTCTCCTGCTTCTCGTCCACATGCCCAAGGACTCCCATGTATGAGGACATGCCACGCCCTTTTCTCTTGCTCCTCCCACCTCTCTCTGGTGGTTACTCCTTGTTGCACGCAGGTGGGCTTCTGCTGGGTGTGTTGGACGCTATAGCAACACTCACAATGCTGTTGGGAAAATTTTTCTGGGCTCATTGGCCTCTTTCCCTCCCTGTGCAGTCCCTGTACATTAGCAGGAGCATGTCTGGGGCCTGGTTTTCCCTGAGGCATTTGAGTCTGGTTCTGCCAGTGTGTCCCCAGCATCTCCTCAGCAGAGTCCACTCTCGCTGATATTTTCCTGCTTTTATGTGTATAAGTACTGGACTCTAGGCTGGCTTTATGTGAGCACACAGACTTTTGCATTATTCCGTGCAGGTGTGTATGAGCACATGTGTGTCTGTCTGTACTTGTGTGACCCTCCAAGAGGGCGTGTTCAGGTCATAGTAGGGAGACTTTTGCTTGGTGTGTTGACAAGATGCACAGAGTAGAAGGTTCCTCCTGACGTAATGAATGGAATCTACAGCTGACTGGTTATGGCTTCACCCTGGTACGGAGGTTCACTGAGAACTAGCAATGAAATGCAGTGTCTGCGTCCTGCACCCATCGTTTCTTGCTTTGTGAAGGGAGAAAGGCCAAGCAAGCCTGCCCACTTCATGTAGACCTGTGTCACTGAGTGGAGCCCCTTAGGGGGCAGTGTTGCTGGTCACTGGGCTAGGACACAGGCTGCTCATGTACATGCCAATGCCGGATGCGCTTTTACAGCTCGTCAGCCTGTTGCTAAGTCAGGCAAGGGCCGAGACCTCACACCACATGGGTATTGGACTAAAGGGAGAGGGGTAGGGAGGTTGCTCAGCCTTGAGATACAGGACAGTTGGACTGATCCAACCGAGCGTTAGTTCAGCTGAGGGCTGCCCTCTTCCCCTTGTTGGCCTTGCTGAGACCATTCCCAGCTAGTGCTGCTGGGAGGCTTCAGCCACATGAGCCATTTCATTTACCTGCCAACAATCTGTTCCTCTTGACCACTATTAGTAACTGCAGGCACATTCATCCTCTCTGGCAGCAGCTGGGGTTGTCTTGTCTCGAGAGGGAGACACCTTAAAACTAATCCCATTGTGTTTTTTCGCTCTTGAACTTCAGCCATAGCAGTTGATGTAAAGGGATGCTGTAGCTTTTCTTCTCCTATCTATTGGTGTGGCAATGAACCAAAATAAATGCAGACAACGAAAAGCTCAACTGAGGCAGATGCTTGCATGGGGCATCCATGGCCCATCGTTCCCTTGTTCTCTGTGGCAAGAGAGCACAGAACTCAGCCTTGTGTCAGCAGGTGTGTCATGTACACCACTGCCCCAGCTTCAGCTGCGATAGGGTTAGTTTTCACAAGAAGCTAGGAGGGGAGGGCAATCGCTGCCAGGGGAGGGTAATCACTGCTCGGAGCTAGCTGGGCATTGGGCGGTGAGAAAATTGCACTGTGTGTTTCTTGCTTTCTATATTCTTTTTATCAGTATTATTGTTGTGACCGTTCTCTTTCTTTGCTGTTCTGTTAAAGTGTCTTTGCGCCAGCCCACAAGTTTTGCCTTTTTCTTGCCGGTCTCCTCCCCACCCCACCAGGAAGAGGAGCGACAGAGCGACTGCATGGTTCTTTTTTGCCAGCTGGGGCTAAGCAACAACATCCCACTGGATCATTGCCCTAATGTGTCACTGAGGACATTATACATTCCAGTGGGAGCTGGGCTTCTCCTCCTGCTATCTGGTATTATGAACAGGCACAGAGGGAGCTCCTCAAGCAAAACATCTCCATGAAAACTAGACCTAGTAGAGAGAGTCCAGCGGAGGTCTACAAAAATGGTTAGGGCACGGGAGCATCTTTCTTATGAGAAAATACTGAGGGAGCTGGGCTTGTTTAGCCTGAGGAAGACTGAGAGGGGATCTCACAAATGCTTAGAAATATCTTAAGGGTGGGTATCAAGAGGATGTGGCCATACTCTTTTCCGGGGTGCCCAGTGACAGGACAAGGGGCAACAAGCACAGACTGATGCATAGAAAGTTCCACCTGAACACGAGGAAGAACTTGCTTAATTTGAGGGTGATGGAGCACTGGAAAAAACTGCCCAGAGGTGTCGTGGATTCTCCTTCTCTGGAGATATTCAAACCCCTCCTGGACGATGTCCTGTGCAGCCTGCTCTAGTTGAACCTGCTTTGACATGTGGATTGGACTAGATGATCCCTAGAGGTCCCTTCCAAACCCTACCATTCTGTGATTCTATGATCCCTGCTTTAGAAGCCAGCGTTCTAGCTCCTAGGACTTTCTCCTTACAGCTACTAGGGTGTATATAAATCTCTACATAGCCTTTCCAAGTACACCAAATTGCATCTTCAACCGGGAAGCACTGAAACGGGTCTGAACCAACCAGGTGATGCGCTTGTGATCAGCGCTACGCCTGTAGTAGCCATCGGAACTTCTTCCTGTGGGAGAGGATGAGATTTTTCCTCAGAAAGATCCAATCCTCTCTCTGAATCTCTGTCCTTTTCATGGTAGACTATTGGTAATGTCGCACTTTGTTGTGCTTCTGAGGTTAGGTTGACTGACTGTGCAGCTGTCTGCAAATATTGTTGAGCGTGAGGTGTATATTTCTGCAAGCTGCCCAGGAGAAACTTGGTTGATATGGCTCTTCCGCCTCTTGTCCGGCACATCTGTTTGAGATTTGTCTAGGAAGATTGTGCTTGCTCTGGGATGATCAGATGGATTAGAATCCAAGGCTGAATCACCTAGGAAGACCTGGTCACTGATGTGTTGGAGGTGGGGGCTGCCACTGCTGGGATGCAAGTCCTCTGACTCGGCCTCTGTTGATCCTGATCTGCTGCCTACTGCCACCACCTTGTGTGTGTCAAAGAGGACCAAAGGATTGGAGAACCTGTCCTGTGAGGAAAGACTGACGGAGTTCAGTCTTTTCTCCCTGAAGAACAGAAGGCTCAGGGGGACCGCATCACAGTCGTCTGCTGCTTTAAGAGCAGCTGCAAAGAGGAAAGAGGCTCACTCATCACAAGAAGCCACATGGAGCAGATAAGGGGCAGTGACCAATCTCCATCAGCCAAGGACTGCAGTGCTGGGAAGGCCCTGGCCTGCATGTGAGGAGCAGTGGTGGTGTGATCAGAGCTCAGAGCACTTGGGGAGCCTGGGCAGCTTGGTATGGGCAAGGTCATCCCCAGCATTTGTGCTACGCTTGGGTTGGTACCTGTCCTGTACCTTGGTGTCCCTGGGGCGCGACCGATTCTCGACCTGTGGGGATACCTGTGAGCGTCACGCACACAGTGAGGAGGACCTGGAGATGCCTGGGTGCTGGCAACTGACTCCAGTGCTGGGACGGCAGGTCTTATCAAGGAGCAGGTGACGCCTTGATTTCTGGGCACAGCAAGAAGTTGCCCAGTGCCCAGTGAGACGAAGAAAGATGGTGCCTCAGCCCCAAAACCATAGGCTGGAGGAGAAGTGTGAGTGAAACTTCACATGGTTTGGGGGGGACTGTGTGCCTGAGCCATTGATTTGAGCCCAGCTGGCCAAGGCCTGTGATATGCAAAGTATTTTGGTCCAGCTGGTGCCCAAGAATATCAGGCAAAGCAAGAGGGCTGAGAATGGTCCAGCAGAGAGAGATGAGAGAAGCTGCTGAGCACAGAAAAGGGTCCCACTGTCACCACAATGTCCCAGTGGGAATGGAGGGGGCAACAGCTCTTGCACAGAGCCTTTCTGGAGTTGGTAGTGAGTCTGGCAGTGGTGGAGCCTGAGAAGCCCAGGCAAGCTGCCCCAGGCTTGGAGGAGACCAAGGACCAGAGAGCAGCCATGGGTGTCTGGGCACTGGGTACTCTCCTGGAGCTGCAGTGGCCCATGGGGCTGTTGGATTCACAAGGAGTGGTGACTCCATTGTGTGGCTGATACCAGTACCAGCTGGTGAAGTGCCTCAGCCCTGCAGATCTGGAGAGCAGTTGGGCCCTGCCAGGCGCTCAGGGACTATATGAGGTACCTACACCATTTACCTGTGCTCCTGTGTGCGGTGGCCATGGACCCGAGATGAGGCAATGGAAAGGAAGGAGAGGGGGAGATGAGGCTGTGGGCTGTCCCCAGGTATTATTGTCTCCATATCCCCACTTCTGCCACCCTTTGGAGCCATTGTCTGCTTGAGACTCCTCCCGCAGCACAGCTCCATCCAGGCCTAGAGGACATCCCTTCCCCAAGAGCCAGAGGGGCTGCTGACCCCATCCCTTGGCCTCCCACAGCCATGGGCTCCTCACTCCAGGACAGCAGTTGTTGGGCTCCCCATTGACAGAACATGCTCCAGGGCCCAGTGCTCCAGGCCCATCTGGGAACAGATGCAGCAAGGCTGACTGATGGCCATTGTCTGTGGAGTAGCCAGGAATGTCTTCCTCAGGTCCAAGACACGGGGCACACCAGGCAACCCAGTGCACTGAGTCCTATCCTCTTTTTCCTCTGGGACTAAGGGAGAGTCTTCTTTTACGCCTAACCTAATCCTCTCCAAACAATCACTTTTTTCCTGAGCAGACTGGAAGACCTGCCACAGAAGAGAGGAGGAGTCAGAGTCCCAGGTTTGGATGCAGCACGACTTTAATGAGTCTGAAAAAGAAAAGGAGGTGGCTCATAGGGAGCACCAGGGGCAGCCACTGAGATGCGGTGGAGATTCAGCAGGGTGTCCATCTGCCTGCCCTGCAGAGGGAGGGAAGCCAACATGTCCCCACCAAGCTGGTGCTGGGAGACAGTGACAGCAAGGCAAAGAGAGAGAGAAGAGTGGAAGCAGGAAAGATCGGCCCGAATCTCTAAATCCAATGCCCCAAAGCTCTATCTTCTGTCGAGCACCATGTTCTGAGGTCTTGGAGGTTCTTGCCCGAGGAAGCTGCCAGCAGCTTTAGCAGGGTCGACATCTGCTGCCACAGTAGCGACTGGTAATGCAGGAGAGGTCAAAGCCTCCAGAAGAGATGGGCACTCCATCACAGCTGAGGATGCTGCCAACAGCGGCGGAGGTGGAGGATCCCACAACGGTGTTCTGTGGGAAGGAGCTGAGGATGGGTCCGGGCAGGGTCACCACCACAGCGGAGGGCTGGATGACAACATTGGAGCTCTGGCACTGCCTGACACAGGGCTCATTGCAGCTGTTGGCCAGCGGGGTCGGGCCGCAGGGCTGGCATGGCAGGCACGGGGTGCAGCAGGACATGTCTCTGGGCTGGAGGGGCACCTGTGAGAGAGGGCAGGGGGACGCAGAAAACAGAAACACATGAGCAGCAGCACTGCACCCAACCTTGGGGAAGCCAAGGCCCCTACTTGCCCACCACAGGCTGTCCAGCTGAAAGCCCCAGGAACAACAACAGCTAAGCACCAGGCTCTCTCAGGGGAAAAACTTCTCTCCCTTTCCCTTTCCCATGAGAATCAGCAACCAGCCCTGGGCTAGGACAGCCCCTGTCAGCTGAGCCAGATATCAAGGAAAGAATTGGTCTTGGAGGAGGACGAGAAGAGGCCTCAGACTCACCTGATTCCCAACAAGAGGGAGGCAAGGGAAGTGAATGAGAGAGCCAAGAGTTGGGCTGCCTTTTGTAGTAGTCCTGCACTGCCTCAGGCCCAGAGGCAGCCTTTGGGGAAGTAATAATTTTCTGACAAGTTCACGTCAAATGCAGAGTGTCTCAGCTAATGGCATGGGCTGTGTCCTGGCTTCCTGCACTGCTGCCTTTTCATTTCCTGGCTGATGCCACGTGCTTCCCCATAGGAAGGCTTCTGTAATTTCCAGAATGAGAGTCTGTTGAATTTCCAGGACAGAAAGACATCATTGCAGGCAGAAGACTCAGCTCAAGTGTTGGTGGCACCCTGTGCGGGCAGGTGATGTGCACCTGGGTCATTCCTGTGGGCTTGTTTGTGGCAAAGCTGTCAGGAAATAGGCACCGCTCTCCTGCTTCTGGTCCACATGCCCAAGGACTCCCATGTATGAGGACATGCCACGCCCTTTTCTCTTGCTCCTCCCACCTCTCTCTGGTGGTTACTCCTTGTTGCATGCAGGTGGGCTTCTGCTGGGTGTGTTGGACGCTATTGCAACACTCACAATGTTGTTGGGAAAATTTTTGGGGCCCATTGGCCTCTTTCCCTCCCTGTGCAGTCCCTGTACATTAGCAGGAGCATGTCTGGGGCCTGGTTTTTCCCTGAGGCATTTGAGTCTGGTTCTGCCAGTGTGTCCCCAGCATCTCCTCAGCAGAGTCCACTCTCGCTGATATTTTCCTGCTTTTATGTGCGTTAGTGCTGGACTCTAGGCTGGCTTTATGTGAGCACACAGACTTTTGCATTATTCCGTGCAGGTGTGTATGAGCACATGCGTGTCTGTCTGTACTTGTGTGACCCTCCAAGAGGGCGTGTTCAGGTCATAGTAGGGAGACTTTTGCTTGGTGTGTTGACAAGATGCACAGAGTAGAAGGTTCCTCCTGACGTAATGAATGGAATCTACAGCTGACTGGTTATGGCTTCACCCTGGTACGGAGGTTCACTGAGAACTAGCAATGAAATGCAGTGTCTGCCTCCTGCACCCATCGTTTCTTGCTTTGTGAAGGGAGAAATGCCAAGCAAGCCTGCCCACTTCATGTAGACCTGTGTCACTGAGTGGAGCCCCTTAGGGGGCAGTGTTGCTGGTCACTGGGCTAGGACACAGGCTCCTCATGTACATGCCAATGCCGGATGCGCTTTTACAGCTCGTCAGCCTGTTGCTAAGTCAGGCAAGGGCCGAGACCTCACACCACATGGGTATTGGACTAAAGGGAGAGGGGTACAGAGGTTGCTCAGCCTTGAGATACAGGACAGTTGGACTGATCCAACCGAGCGTTAGTTCAGCTGAGGGCTGCCCTCTTCCCCTTGTTGACCTTGCTGAGACCATTCCCAGCTAGTGCTGCTGGGAGGCTTCAGCCACATGAGCCATTTCATTTACCTGCCAACAATCTGTTCCTCTTGACCACTATTAGTAACTGCAGGCACATTCATCCTCTCTGGCAGCAGCTGGGGTTGTCTTGTCTCGAGAGGGAGACACCTTAAAACTAATCCCATTGTGTTTTTTCGCTCTTGAACTTCAGCCATAGCAGTTGATGTAAAGGGATGCTGTAGCTTTTCTTCTCCTATCTATTGGTGTGGCAATGAACCAAAATAAATGCAGACAACGAAAAGCTCAACTGAGGCAGATCCTTGCATGGGGCATGCATGGCCCATCGTTCCCTTGTTCTCTGTGGCAAGAGAGCACAGAACTCAGCCTTGTGTCAGCAGGTGTGTCATGTACACCACTGCCCCAGCTTCAGCTGCGATAGGGTCAGTTTTCACAAGAAGCTAGGAGGGGAGGGCAATCGCTGCCAGGGGAGGGTAATCACTGCTCGGAGCTAGCTGGGCATTGGGCGGTGAGAAAATTGCACTGTGTGTTTCTTGCTTTCTATATTCTTTTTATCAGTATTATTGTTGTGACCGTTCTCTTTCTTTGCTGTTCTGTTAAAGTGTCTTTACGCCAGCCCACAAGTTTTGCCTTTTTCTTGCCAGTCTCCTCCCCACCCCACCAGGAAGAGGAGCAACAGAGCGACTGCATGGTTCTTTGTTGCCAGCTGGGGCTAAGCAACAACATCCCACTGGATCATTGCCCTAATGTGTCACTGAGGACATTATACATTCCAGTGGGAGCTGGGCTTCTCCTCCTGCTATCTGGTATTATGAACAGGCACAGAGGGAGCTCCTCAAGCAAAACATCTCCATGAAAACTAGACCTAGTAGAGAGAGTCCAGCAGAGGTCTACAAAAATGGTTAGGGCACGGGAGCATCTTTCTTATGAGAAAATACTGAGGGAGCTGGGCTTGTTTAGCCTGAAGAAGACTGAGAGGGGATCTCACAAATGCTTAGAAATATCTTAAGGGTGGGTATCAAGAGGATGTGGCCATACTCTTTTCCGGGGTGCCCAGTGACAGGACAAGGGGCAACAAGCACAGACTGATGCATAGAAAGTTCCACCTGAACACGAGGAAGAACTTGCTTAATTTGAGGGTGATGGAGCACTGGAAAAAACTGCCCAGAGGTGTCGTGGATTCTCCTTCTCTGGAGATATTCAAACCCCTCCTGGACGATGTCCTGTGCAGCCTGCTCTGGTTGAACCTGCTTTGACATGTGGATTGGACTAGATGATCCCCAGAGGTCCCTTCCAAACCCTACCATTCTGTGATTCTATGATCCCTGCTTTAGAAGCCAGCGTTCTAGCTCCTAGGACTTTCTCCTTACAGCTACTAGGGTGTATATAAATCTCTACATAGACTATAAGCCTTTCCAAGTACACCAAATTGCATCTTCAACCGGGAAGCACTGAAACGGGTCTGAACCAACCAGGTGATGCGCTTGTGATCAGCGCCACGCCTGTAGTAGCCATCGGAACTTCTTCCTGTGGGAGAGGATGAGATTTTTCCTCAGAAAGATCCAATCCTCTCTCTGAATCTCTGTCCTTTTCATGGTAGACTATTGGTAATGTCGCACTTTGTTGTGCTTCTGAGGTTAGGTTGACTGACTGTGCAGCTGTCTGCAAATATTGTTGAGCGTGAGGTGTATATTTCTGCAAGCTGCCCAGGAGAAACTTGGTTGATATGGCTCTTCCGCCTCTTGTCCGGCACATCTGTTTGAGATTTGTCTAGGAAGATTGTGCTTGCTCTGGGATGATCAGATGGATTAGAATCCAAGGCTGAATCACCTAGGAAGACCTGGTCACTGGATGTGTTGGAGGTGGGGGCTGCCACTGCTGGGATGCAAGTCCTCTGACTCGGCCTCTGTTGATCCTGATCTGCTGCCTACTGCCACCACCTTGTGTGTGACAAAGAGGACCAAAGGATTGGAGAACCTGTCCTGTGAGGAAAGACTGACGGAGTTCAGTCTTTTCTCCCTGAAGAACAGAAGGCTCAGGGGGACCGCATCACAGTCGTCCGCTGCTTTAAGAGCAGCTGCAAAGAGGAAAGAGGCTCACTCATCACAAGAAGCCACATGGAGCAGATAAGGGGCAGTGACCAATCTCCATCAGCCAAGGACTGCAGTGCTGGGAAGGCCCTGGCCTGCATGTGAGGAGCAGTGGTGGTGTGATCAGAGCTCAGAGCACTTGGGGAGCCTGGGCAGCTTGGTATGGGCAAGGTCATCCCCAGCGTTTGTGCTACGCTTGGGTTGGTACCTGTCCTGTACCTTGGTGTCCCTGGGGCGCGACCGATTCTCGACCTGTGGGGATACCTGTGAGCGTCACGCACACAGTGAGGAGGACCTGGAGATGCCTGGGTGCTGGCAACTGACTCCAGTGCTGGGACGGCAAGTCTTATCAAGGAGAAGGTGACGCCTTGATTTCTGGGCACAGCAAGAAGTTGCCCAGTGCCCAGTGAGACGAAGAAAGATGGTGCCTCAGCCCCAAAACCATAGGCTGGAGGAGAAGTGTGAGTGAAACTTCACATGGTTTGGGGGGGACTGTGTGCCTGAGCCATTGATTTGAGCCCAGCTGGCCAAGGCCTGTGATATGCAAAGTGTTTTGGTCCAGCTGGTGCCCAAGAATACCAGGCAAAGCAAGAGGGCTGAGAATGGTCCAGCAGAGAGAGATGAGAGAAGCTGCTGAGCACAGAAAAGGGTCCCGCTGTCACCACAATGTCCCAGTGGGAATGGAGGGGGCAACAGCTCTTGCACAGAGCCTTTCTGGAGTTGGTAGTGAGTCTGGCAGTGGTGGAGCCTGAGAAGCCCAGGCAAGCTGCCCCAGGCTTGGAGGAGACCAAGGACCAGAGAGCAGCCATGGGTGTCTGGGCACTGGGTACTCTCCTGGAGCTGCAGTGGCCCATGGGGCTGCTGGATTCACAAGGAGTGGTGACTCCATTGTGTGGCTGATACCAGTACCAGCTGGTGAAGTGCCTCAGCCCTGCAGATCTGGAGAGCAGTTGGGCCCTGCCAGGCGCTCAGGGACTGACTATATGAGGTACCTACACCATTTACCTGTGCTCCTGTGTGCGGTGGCCATGGACCCGAGATGAGGCAATGGAAAGGAAGGAGAGGGGGAGATGAGGCTGTGGGCTGTCCCCAGGTATTATTGTCTCCATATCCCCACTTCTGCCACCCTTTGGAGCCATTGTCTGCTTGAGACTCCTCCCGCAGCACAGCTCCATCCAGGCCTAGAGGACATCCCTTCCCCAAGAGCCAGAGGGGCTGCTGACCCCATCCCTTGGCCTCCCACAGCCATGGGCTCCTCACTCCAGGACAGCAGTTGTTGGGCTCCCCATTGACAGAACATGCTCCAGGGCCCAGTGCTCCAGGCCCATCTGGGAACAGATGCAGCAAGGCTGACTGATGGCCATTGTCTGTGGAGTAGCCAGGAATGTCTTCCTCAGGTCCAAGACACGGGGCACACCAGGCAACCCAGTGCACTGAGTCCTATCCTCCTTTTCCTCTGGGACTAAGGGAGAGTCTTCTTTTACGCCTAACCTAATCCTCTCCAAACAATCACTTTTTTCCTGAGCAGACTGGAAGACCTGCCACAGAAGAGAGGAGGAGTCAGAGTCCCAGGTTTGGATGCAGCACGACTTTAATGAGTCTGAAAAAGAAAAGGAGGTGGCTCATAGGGAGCACCAGGGGCAGCCACTGAGATGCGGTGGAGCTTCAGCAGGGTGTCCATCTGCCTGCCCTGCAGAGGGAGGGAAGCCAACATGTCCCCGCCAAGCTGGTGCTGGGAGACAGTGACAGCAAGGCAAAGAGAGAGAGAAGAGTGGAAGCAGGAAAGATTGGCCCGAATCTCTAAATCCAATGCCCCAAATCTCTATCTTCTGTCGAGCACCATGTTCTGAGGTCTTGGAGGTTCTTGCCCGAGGAAGCTGCCAGCAGCTTTAGCAGGGTCGACATCTGCTGCCACAGTAGCGGCTGGTAATGCAGGAGAGGTCAAAGCCTCCAGAAGAGATGGGCACTCCATCACAGCTGAGGATGCTGCCAACAGCGGCGGAGGTGGAGGATCCCACAACGGTGTTCTGTGGGAAGGAGCTGAGGATGGGTCCAGGCAGGGTCACCACCACGGCGGAGGGCTGGATGACAACATTGGAGCTCTGGCACTGCCTGACACAGGGCTCATTGCAGCTGTTGGCCAGCGGGGTCGGGCCGCAGGGCTGGCATGGCAGGCACGGGTTGCAGCAGGACATGTTCTGGGGCTGGAGGGGCACCTGTGAGAGAGGGCAGGGGGAAGCAGAAAACAGAAACACATGAGCAGCAGCACTGCACCCAACCTTGGGGAAGCCAAGGCCCCTACTTGCCCACCACAGGCTGTCCAGCTGAAAGCCCCAGGAACAACAACAGCTAAGCCCCAGGCTCTCTCAGGGGAAAACCTTCTCTCCCTTTCCCTCTCCCATGAGAATCAGCAACCAGCCCTGGGCTAGGACAGCCCCTGTCAGCTGAGCCAGATATCAAGGAAAGAATTGGTCTTGAAGGAGGACGAGAAGAGGCCTCAGACTCACCTGATTCCCAACAAGAAGGAGGCAAGGGAAGTGAATGAGAGAGCCAAGAGTTGGGCTGCCTTTTATAGTAGTCCTGCACTGCCTCAGGCCCAGAGGCAGCCTTTGGGGAAGCAATAATTTTCTGACAAGTTCACGTCAAATGCAGAATGTCTCAGCTAATGGCATGGGCTGTGTCCTGGCTTCCTGCACTGCTGCCTTTTCATTTCCTGGCTGATGCCACGTGCTTCCCCATAGGAAGGCTTCTGTAATTTCCAGAATGAGAGTCTGTTGAATTTCCAGGACAGAAAGACATCATTGCAGGCAGAAGACTCAGCTCAAGTGCTGGTGGCACCCTGTGCGGGCAGGCGATGTGCACCTGGGTCATTCCTGTGGGCTTGTTTGTGGCAAAGCTGTCAGGAAATAGGCACCGCTCTCCTGCTTCTGGTCCACATGCCCAAGGACTCCCATGTATGAGGACATGCCACGCCCTTTTCTCTTGCTCCTCCCACCTCTCTCTGGTGGTTACTCCTTGTTGCACGCAGGTGGGCTTCTGCTGGGTGTGTTGGACGCTATAGCAACACTCACAATGCTGTTGGGAAAATTTTTCTGGGCTCATTGGCCTCTTTCCCTCCCTGTGCAGTCCCTGTACATTAGCAGGAGCATGTCTGGGGCCTGGTTTTTCCCTGAGGCATTTGAGTCTGGTTCTGCCAGTGTGTCCCCAGCATCTCCTCAGCAGAGTCCACTCTCGCTGATATTTTCCTGCTTTTTATGTGCGTTAGTGCTGGACTCTAGGCTGGCTTTATGTGAGCACACAGACTTTTGCATTATTCCGTGCAGGTGTGATTGAGCACATGTGTGTCTGTCTGTACTTGTGTGACCCTCCATGAGGGCATGTTCAGGTCATAGTAGGGAGACTTTTGCTTGGTGTGTTGACAAGATGCACAGAGTAGAAGGTTCCTCCTGACGTAATGAATGGAATCTACAGCTGACTGGTTATGGCTTCACCCTGGTACGGAGGTTCACTGAGAACTAGCAATGAAATGCAGTGTCTGCCTCCTGCACCCATCGTTTCTTGCTTTGTGAAGGGAGAAAGGCCAAGCAAGCCTGCCCACTTCATGTAGACCTGTGTCACTGAGTGGAGCCCCTTAGGGGGCAGTGTTGCTGGTCACTGGGCTAGGACACAGGCTCCTCATGTACATGCCAATGCCGGATGCGCTTTTACAGCTCGTCAGCCTGTTGCTAAGTCAGGCAAGGGCCGAGACCTCACACCACATGGGTATTGGACTAAAGGGACAGGGGTACAGAGGTTGCTCAGCCTTGAGATACAGGACAGTTGGACTGATCCAACCGAGTGTTAGTTCAGCTGAGGGCTGCCCTCTTCCCCTTGTTGACCTTGCTGAGACCATTCCCAGCTAGTGCTGCTGGGAGGCTTCAGCCACATGAGCCATTTCATTTACCTGCCAACAATCTGTTCCTCTTGACCACTATTAGTAACTGCAGGCACATTCATCCTCTCTGGCAGCAGCTGGGGTTGTCTTGTCTCGAGAGGGAGACACCTTAAAACTAATCCCATTGTGTTTTTTCGCTCCTGAACTTCAGCCATAGCAGTTGATGTAAAGGGATGCTGTAGCTTTTCTTCTCCTATCTATTGGTGTGGCAATGAACCAAAATAAATGCAGGCAACGAAAAGCTCAACTGAGGCAGATCCTTGCATGGGGCATGCATGGCCCATCGTTCCCTTGTTCTCTGTGGCAAGAGAGCACAGAACCCAGCCTTGTGTCAGCAGGTGTGTCATGTACACCACTGCCCCAGCTTCAGCTGCGATAGGGTTAGTTTTCACAAGAAGCTAGGAGGGGAGGGCAATCGCTGCCAGGGGAGGGTAATCACTGCTCGGAGCTAGCTGGGCATTGGGCGGTGAGAAAATTGCACTGTGTGTTTCTTGCTTTCTATATTCTTTTTATCAGTATTATTGTTGTGACCGTTCTCTTTCTTTGCTGTTCTGTTAAAGTGTCTTTACGCCAGCCCACAAGTTTTGCCTTTTTCTTGCCAGTCTCCTCCCCACCCCACCAGGAAGAGGAGCAACAGAGCGACTGCATGGTTCTTTGTTGCCAGCTGGGGCTAAGCAACAACATCCCACTGGATCATTGCCCTAATGTGTCACTGAGGACATTATACATTCCAGTGGGAGCTGGGCTTCTCCTCCTGCTATCTGGTATTATGAACAGGCACAGAGGGAGCTCCTCAAGCAAAACATCTCCATGAAAACTAGACCTAGTAGAGAGAGTCCAGCAGAGGTCTACAAAAATGGTTAGGGCACGGGAGCATCTTTCTTATGAGAAAATACTGAGGGAGCTGGGCTTGTTTAGCCTGAAGAAGACTGAGAGGGGATCTCACAAATGCTTAGAAATATCTTAAGGGTGGGTATCAAGAGGATGTGGCCATACTCTTTTCCGGGGTGCCCAGTGACAGGACAAGGGGCAACAAGCACAGACTGATGCATAGAAAGTTCCACCTGAACACAAGGAAGAACTTGCTTAATTTGAGGGTGATGGAGCACTGGAAAAAACTGCCCAGAGGTGTCGTGGATTCTCCTTCTCTGGAGATATTCAAACCCCTCCTGGATGATGTCCTGTGCAGCCTGCTCTAGTTGAACCTGCTTTGACATGTGGATTGGACTAGACGATCCCCAGAGGTCCCTTCCAAACCCCACCATTCTGTGATTCTATGATCCCTGCTTTAGAAGCCAGCGTTCTAGCTCCTAGGACTTTCTCCTTACAGCTACTAGGGTGTATATAAATCTCTACATAGACTATAAGCCTTTCCAAGTACACCAAATTGCATCTTCAACTGGGAAGCACTGAAACGGGTCTGAACCAACCAGGTGATGCGCTTGTGATCAGCGCTACGCCTGTAGTAGCCATCGGAACTTCTTCCTGTGGGAGAGGATGAGATTTTTCCTCAGAAAGATCCAATCCTCTCTCTGAATCTCTGTCCTTTTCATGGTAGACTATTGGTAATGTCGCACTTTGTTGTGCTTCTGAGGTTAGGTTGACTGACTGTGCAGCTGTCTGCAAATATTGTTGAGCGTGAGGTGTATATTTCTGCAAGCTGCCCAGGAGAAACTTGGTTGATATGGCTCTTCCGCCTCTTGTCCGGCACATCTGTTTGAGATTTGTCTAGGAAGATTGTGCTTGCTCTGGGATGATCAGATGGATTAGAATCCAAGGCTGAATCACCTAGGAAGACCTGGTCACTGATGTGTTGGAGGTGGGGGCTGCCACTGCTGGGATGCAAGTCCTCTGACTCGGCCTCTGTTGATCCTGATCTGCTGCCTACTGCCACCACCTTGTGTGTGTCAAAGAGGACCAAAGGATTGGAGAACCTGTCCTGTGAGGAAAGACTGACGGAGTTCAGTCTTTTCTCCCTGAAGAACAGAAGGCTCAGGGGGACCGCATCACAGTCGTCCGCTGCTTTAAGAGCAGCTGCAAAGAGGAAAGAGGCTCACTCATCACAAGAAGCCACATGGAGCAGATAAGGGGCAGTGACCAATCTCCATCAGCCAAGGACTGCAGTGCTGGGAAGGCCCTGGCCTGCATGTGAGGAGCAGTGGTGGTGTGATCAGAGCTCAGAGCACTTGGGGAGCCTGGGCAGCTTGGTATGGGCAAGGTCATCCCCAGCGTTTGTGCTACGCTTGGGTTGGTACCTGTCCTGTACCTTGGTGTCCCTGGGGCGCGACCGATTCTCGACCTGTGGGGATACCTGTGAGCGTCACGCACACAGTGAGGAGGACCTGGAGATGCCTGGGTGCTGGCAACTGACTCCAGTGCTGGGACGGCAAGTCTTATCAAGGAGAAGGTGACGCCTTGATTTCTGGGCACAGCAAGAAGTTGCCCAGTGCCCAGTGAGACGAAGAAAGATGGTGCCTCAGCCCCAAAACCATAGGCTGGAGGAGAGGTGTGAGTGAAACTTCACATGGTTTGGGGGGGACTGTGTGCCTGAGCCATTGATTTGAGCCCAGCTGGCCAAGGCCTGTGATATGCAAAGTGTTTTGGTCCAGCTGGTGCCCAAGAATACCAGGCAAAGCAAGAGGGCTGAGAATGGTCTAGCAGAGAGAGATGAGAGAAGCTGCTGAGCACAGAAAAGGGTCCCGCTGTCACCACAATGTCCCAGTGGGAATGGAGGGGGCAACAGCTCTTGCACAGAGCCTTTCTGGAGTTGGTAGTGAGTCTGGCAGTGGTGGAGCCTGAGAAGCCCAGGCAAGCTGCCCCAGGCTTGGAGGAGACCAAGGACCAGAGAGCAGCCATGGGTGTCTGGGCACTGGGTACTCTCCTGGAGCTGCAGTGGCCCATGGGGCTGCTGGATTCACAAGGAGTGGTGACTCCATTGTGTGGCTGATACCAGTACCAGCTGGTGAAGTGCCTCAGCCCTGCAAATCTGGAGAGCAGTTGGGCCCTGCCAGGCGCTCAGGGACTGACTATATGAGGTACCTACACCATTTACCTGTGCTCCTGTGTGCGGTGGCCATGGACCCGAGATGAGGCAATGGAAAGGAAGGAGAGGGGGAGATGAGGCTGTGGGCTGTCCCCAGGTATTATTGTCTCCATATCCCCACTTCTGCCACCCTTTGGAGCCATTGTCTGCTTGAGACTCCTCCCGCAGCACAGCTCCATCCAGGCCTAGAGGACATCCCTTCCCCAAGAGCCAGAGGGGCTGCTGACCCCATCCCTTGGCCTCCCACAGCCATGGGCTCCTCACTCCAGGACAGCAGTTGTTGGGCTCCCCATTGACAGAACATGCTCCAGGGCCCAGTGCTCCAGGCCCATCTGGGAACAGATGCAGCAAGGCTGACTGATGGCCATTGTCTGTGGAGTAGCCAGGAATGTCTTCCTCAGGTCCAAGACACGGGGCACACCAGGCAACCCAGTGCACTGAGTCCTATCCTCCTTTTCCTCTGGGACTAAGGGAGAGTCTTCTTTTACGCCTAACCTAATCCTCTCCAAACAATCACTTTTTTCCTGAGCAGACTGGAAGACCTGCCACAGAAGAGAGGAGGAGTCAGAGTCCCAGGTTTGGATGCAGCACGACTTTAATGAGTCTGAAAAAGAAAAGGAGGTGGCTCATAGGGAGCACCAGGGGCAGCCACTGAGATGCGGTGGAGCTTCAGCAGGGTGTCCATCTGCCTGCCCTGCAGAGGGAGGGAAGCCAACATGTCCCCGCCAAGCTGGTGCTGGGAGACAGTGACAGCAAGGCAAAGAGAGAGAGAAGAGTGGAAGCAGGAAAGATTGGCCCGAATCTCTAAATCCAATGCCCCAAATCTCTATCTTCTGTCGAGCACCATGTTCTGAGGTCTTGGAGGTTCTTGCCCGAGGAAGCTGCCAGCAGCTTTAGCAGGGTCGACATCTGCTGCCACAGTAGCGGCTGGTAATGCAGGAGAGGTCAAAGCCTCCAGAAGAGATGGGCACTCCATCACAGCTGAGGATGCTGCCAACAGCGGCGGAGGTGGAGGATCCCACAACGGTGTTCTGTGGGAAGGAGCTGAGGATGGGTCCAGGCAGGGTCACCACCACGGCGGAGGGCTGGATGACAACATTGGAGCTCTGGCACTGCCTGACACAGGGCTCATTGCAGCTGTTGGCCAGCGGGGTCGGGCCGCAGGGCTGGCATGGCAGGCACGGGGTGCAGCAGGACATGTTCTGGGGCTGGAGGGGCACCTGTGAGAGAGGGCAGGGGGAAGCAGAAAACAGAAACACATGAGCAGCAGCACTGCACCCAACCTTGGGGAAGCCAAGGCCCCTACTTGCCCACCACAGGCTGTCCAGCTGAAAGCCCCAGGAACAACAACAGCTAAGCCCCAGGCTCTCTCAGGGGAAAACCTTCTCTCCCTTTCCCTCTCCCATGAGAATCAGCAACCAGCCCTGGGCTAGGACAGCCCCTGTCAGCTGAGCCAGATATCAAGGAAAGAATTGGTCTTGAAGGAGGACGAGAAGAGGCCTCAGACTCACCTGATTCCCAACAAGAAGGAGGCAAGGGAAGTGAATGAGAGAGCCAAGAGTTGGGCTGCCTTTTATAGTAGTCCTGCACTGCCTCAGGCCCAGAGGCAGCCTTTGGGGAAGCAATAATTTTCTGACAAGTTCACGTCAAATGCAGAATGTCTCAGCTAATGGCATGGGCTGTGTCCTGGCTTCCTGCACTGCTGCCTTTTCATTTCCTGGCTGATGCCACGTGCTTCCCCATAGGAAGGCTTCTGTAATTTCCAGAATGAGAGTCTGTTGAATTTCCAGGACAGAAAGACATCATTGCAGGCAGAAGACTCAGCTCAAGTGCTGGTGGCACCCTGTGCGGGCAGGCGATGTGCACCTGGGTCATTCCTGTGGGCTTGTTTGTGGCAAAGCTGTCAGGAAATAGGCACCGCTCTCCTGCTTCTGGTCCACATGCCCAAGGACTCCCATGTATGAGGACATGCCACGCCCTTTTCTCTTGCTCCTCCCACCTCTCTCTGGTGGTTGCTCCTTGTTGCACGCAGGTGGGCTTCTGCTGGGTGTGTTGGACGCTATAGCAACACTCACAATGCTGTTGGGAAAATTTTTCTGGGCTCATTGGCCTCTTTCCCTCCCTGTGCAGTCCCTGTACATTAGCAGGAGCATGTCTGGGGCCTGGTTTTCCCTGAGGCATTTGAGTCTGGTTCTGCCAGTGTGTCCCCAGTATCTCCTCAGCAGAGTCCACTCTCGCTGATATTTTCCTGCTTTTATGTGCGTTAGTGCTGGACTCTAGGCTGGCTTTATGTGAGCACACAGACTTTTGCATTATTCCGTGCAGGTGTGATTGAGCACATGTGTGTCTGTCTGTACTTGTGTGACCCTCCATGAGGGCATGTTCAGGTCATAGTAGGGAGACTTTTCCTTGGTGTGTTGACAAGATACACAGAGTAGCAGGTTCCTCCTGACGTAATGAATGGAATCTACAGCTGACTGGTTATGGCTTCACCCTGGTACGGAGGTTCACTGAGAACTAGCAATGAAATGCAGTGTCTGCCTCCTGCACCCATCGTTTCTTGCTTTGTGAAGGGAGAAAGGCCAAGCAAGCCTGCCCACTTCATGTAGACCTGTGTCACTGAGTGGAGCCCCTTAGGGGGCAGTGTTGCTGGTCACTGGGCTAGGACACAGGCTCCTCATGTACATGCCAATGCCGGATGCGCTTTTACAGCTCGTCAGCCTGTTGCTAAGTCAGGCAAGGGCCGAGACCTCACACCACATGGGTATTGGACTAAAGGGACAGGGGTACAGAGGTTGCTCAGCCTTGAGATACAGGACAGTTGGACTGATCCAACCGAGTGTTAGTTCAGCTGAGGGCTGCCCTCTTCCCCTTGTTGACCTTGCTGAGACCATTCCCAGCTAGTGCTGCTGGGAGGCTTCAGCCACATGAGCCATTTCATTTACCTGCCAACAATCTGTTCCTCTTGACCACTATTAGTAACTGCAGGCACATTCATCCTCTCTGGCAGCAGCTGGGGTTGTCTTGTCTCGAGAGGGAGACACCTTAAAACTAATCCCATTGTGTTTTTTCGCTCCTGAACTTCAGCCATAGCAGTTGATGTAAAGGGATGCTGTAGCTTTTCTTCTCCTATCTATTGGTGTGGCAATGAACCAAAATAAATGCAGGCAACGAAAAGCTCAACTGAGGCAGATCCTTGCATGGGGCATGCATGGCCCATCGTTCCCTTGTTCTCTGTGGCAAGAGAGCACAGAACCCAGCCTTGTGTCAGCAGGTGTGTCATGTACACCACTGCCCCAGCTTCAGCTGCGATAGGGTTAGTTTTCACAAGAAGCTAGGAGGGGAGGGCAATCGCTGCCAGGGGAGGGTAATCACTGCTCGGAGCTAGCTGGGCATTGGGCGGTGAGAAAATTGCACTGTGTGTTTCTTGCTTTCTATATTCTTTTTATCAGTATTATTGTTGTGACCGTTCTCTTTCTTTGCTGTTCTGTTAAAGTGTCTTTACGCCAGCCCACAAGTTTTGCCTTTTTCTTGCCAGTCTCCTCCCCACCCCACCAGGAAGAGGAGCAACAGAGCGACTGCATGGTTCTTTGTTGCCAGCTGGGGCTAAGCAACAACATCCCACTGGATCATTGCCCTAATGTGTCACTGAGGACATTATACATTCCAGTGGGAGCTGGGCTTCTCCTCCTGCTATCTGGTATTATGAACAGGCACAGAGGGAGCTCCTCAAGCAAAACATCTCCATGAAAACTAGACCTAGTAGAGAGAGTCCAGCAGAGGTCTACAAAAATGGTTAGGGCACGGGAGCATCTTTCTTATGAGAAAATACTGAGGGAGCTGGGCTTGTTTAGCCTGAAGAAGACTGAGAGGGGATCTCACAAATGCTTAGAAATATCTTAAGGGTGGGTATCAAGAGGATGTGGCCATACTCTTTTCCGGGGTGCCCAGTGACAGGACAAGGGGCAACAAGCACAGACTGATGCATAGAAAGTTCCACCTGAACACGAGGAAGAACTTGCTTAATTTGAGGGTGATGGAGCACTGGAAAAAACTGCCCAGAGGTGTCGTGGATTCTCCTTCTCTGGAGATATTCAAACCCCTCCTGGATGATGTCCTGTGCAGCCTGCTCTAGTTGAACCTGCTTTGACATGTGGATTGGACTAGACGATCCCCAGAGGTCCCTTCCAAACCCCACCATTCTGTGATTCTATGATCCCTGCTTTAGAAGCCAGCGTTCTAGCTCCTAGGACTTTCTCCTTACAGCTACTAGGGTGTATATAAATCTCTACATAGACTATAAGCCTTTCCAAGTACACCAAATTGCATCTTCAACTGGGAAGCACTGAAACGGGTCTGAACCAACCAGGTGATGCGCTTGTGATCAGCGCTACGCCTGTAGTAGCCATCGGAACTTCTTCCTGTGGGAGAGGATGAGATTTTTCCTCAGAAAGATCCAATCCTCTCTCTGAATCTCTGTCCTTTTCATGGTAGACTATTGGTAATGTCGCACTTTGTTGTGCTTCTGAGGTTAGGTTGACTGACTGTGCAGCTGTCTGCAAATATTGTTGAGCGTGAGGTGTATATTTCTGCAAGCTGCCCAGGAGAAACTTGGTTGATATGGCTCTTCCGCCTCTTGTCCGGCACATCTGTTTGAGATTTGTCTAGGAAGATTGTGCTTGCTCTGGGATGATCAGATGGATTAGAATCCAAGGCTGAATCACCTAGGAAGACCTGGTCACTGATGTGTTGGAGGTGGGGGCTGCCACTGCTGGGATGCAAGTCCTCTGACTCGGCCTCTGTTGATCCTGATCTGCTGCCTACTGCCACCACCTTGTGTGTGTCAAAGAGGACCAAAGGATTGGAGAACCTGTCCTGTGAGGAAAGACTGACGGAGTTCAGTCTTTTCTCCCTGAAGAACAGAAGGCTCAGGGGGACCGCATCACAGTCGTCCGCTGCTTTAAGAGCAGCTGCAAAGAGGAAAGAGGCTCACTCATCACAAGAAGCCACGTGGAGCAGATAAGGGGCAGTGACCAATCTCCATCAGCCAAGGACTGCAGTGCTGGGAAGGCCCTGGCCTGCATGTGAGGAGCAGTGGTGGTGTGATCAGAGCTCAGAGCACTTGGGGAGCCTGGGCAGCTTGGTATGGGCAAGGTCATCCCCAGCGTTTGTGCTACGCTTGGGTTGGTACCTGTCCTGTACCTTGGTGTCCCTGGGGCGCGACCGATTCTCGACCTGTGGGGATACCTGTGAGCGTCACGCACACAGTGAGGAGGACCTGGAGATGCCTGGGTGCTGGCAACTGACTCCAGTGCTGGGACGGCAGGTCTTATCAAGGAGCAGGTGACGTCTTGATTTCTGGGCACAGCAAGAAGGTGCCCAGTGCCCAGTGAGACAAAGAAAGATGGTGCCTCAGCCCCAAAACCATAGGCTGGAGGAGAAGTGTGAGGTAAACTTCACATGGTTTGGGGGGGACTGTGTGCCTGAGCCATTGATTTGAGCCCAGCTGGCCAAGGCCTGTGATATGCAAAGTGTTTTGGTCCAGCTGGTGCCCAAGAATACCAGGCAAAGCAAGAGGGCTGAGAATGGTCCAGCAGAGAGAGATGAGAGAAGCTGCTGAGCACAGAAAAGGGTCCCACTGTCACCACAATGTCCCAGTGGGAATGGAGGGGGCAACAGCTCTTGCACAGAGCCTTTCTGGAGTTGGTAGTGAGTCTGGCAGTGGTGGAGCCTGAGAAGCCCAGGCAAGCTGCCCCAGGCTTGGAGGAGACCAAGGACCAGAGAGCAGCCATGGGTGTCTGGGCACTGGGTACTCTCCTGGAGCTGCAGTGGCCCATGGGGCTGTTGGATTCACAAGGAGTGGTGACTCCATTGTGTGGCTGATACCAGTACCAGCTGGTGAAGTGCCTCAGCCCTGCAGATCTGGAGAGCAGTTGGGCCCTGCCAGGCGCTCAGGGACTATATGAGGTACCTACACCATTTACCTGTGCTCCTGTGTGCGGTGGCCATGGACCCGAGATGAGGCAATGGAAAGGAAGGAGAGGGGGAGATGAGGCTGTGGGCTGTCTCCAGGTGTTATTGTCTCCATATCCCCACTTCTGCCACCCTTTGGAGCCATTGTCTGCTTGAGACTCCTCCCGCAGCACAGCTCCATCCAGGCCTAGAGGACATCCCTTCCCCAAGAGCCAGAGGGGCTGCTGACCCCATCCCTTGGCCTCCCACAGCCATGGGCTCCTCACTCCAGGACAGCAGTTGTTGGGCTCCCCATTGACAGAACATGCTCCAGGGCCCAGTGCTCCAGGCCCATCTGGGAACAGATGCAGCAAGGCTGACTGATGGCCATTGTCTGTGGAGTAGCCAGGAATGTCTTCCTCAGGTCCAAGACACGGGGCACACCAGGCAACCCAGTGCACTGAGTCCTACCCTCCTTTTCCTCTGGGACTAAGGGAGAGTCTTCTTTTACGCCTAACCTAATCCTCTCCAAACAATCACTTTTTTCCTGAGCAGACTGGAAGACCTGCCACAGAAGAGAGGAGGAGTCAGAGTCCCAGGTTTGGATGCAGCACGACTTTAATGAGTCTGAAAAAGAAAAGGAGGTGGCTCATAGGGAGCACCAGGGGCAGCCACTGAGATGCGGTGGAGCTTCAGCAGGGTGTCCATCTGCCTGCCCTGCAGAGGGAGGGAGGCCAACATGTCCCTGCCAAGCTGGTGCTGGGAGACAGTGACAGCAAGGCAAAGAGAGAGAGAAGAGTGGAAGCAGGAAAGATTGGCCCGAATCTCTAAATCCAATGCCCCAAATCTCTATCTTCTGTCGAGCACCATGTTCTGAGGTCTTGGAGGTTCTTGCCCGAGGAAGCTGCCAGCAGCTTTAGCAGGGTCGACATCTGCTGCCACAGTAGCGGCTGGTAATGCAGGAGAGGTCAAAGCCTCCAGAAGAGATGGGCACTCCATCACAGCTGAGGATGCTGCCAACAGCGGCGGAGGTGGAGGATCCCACAACGGTGTTCTGTGGGAAGGAGCTGAGGATGGGTCCAGGCAGGGTCACCACCACGGCGGAGGGCTGGATGACAACATTGGAGCTCTGGCACTGCCTGACACAGGGCTCATTGCAGCTGTTGGCCAGCGGGGTCGGGCCGCAGGGCTGGCATGGCAGGCACGGGGTGCAGCAGGACATGTTCTGGGGCTGGAGGGGCACCTGTGAGAGAGGGCAGGGGGAAGCAGAAAACAGAAACACATGAGCAGCAGCACTGCACCCAACCTTGGGGAAGCCAAGGCCCCTACTTGCCCACCACAGGCTGTCCAGCTGAAAGCCCCAGGAACAACAACAGCTAAGCCCCAGGCTCTCTCAGGGGAAAACCTTCTCTCCCTTTCCCTCTCCCATGAGAATCAGCAACCAGCCCTGGGCTAGGACAGCCCCTGTCAGCTGAGCCAGATATCAAGGAAAGAATTGGTCTTGAAGGAGGACGAGAAGAGGCCTCAGACTCACCTGATTCCCAACAAGAAGGAGGCAAGGGAAGTGAATGAGAGAGCCAAGAGTTGGGCTGCCTTTTATAGTAGTCCTGCACTGCCTCAGGCCCAGAGGCAGCCTTTGGGGAAGCAATAATTTTCTGACAAGTTCACGTCAAATGCAGAATGTCTCAGCTAATGGCATGGGCTGTGTCCTGG
Organism: Opisthocomus hoazin; assembly: GCF_030867145.1. Classification (NCBI taxonomy): domain Eukaryota; kingdom Metazoa; phylum Chordata; class Aves; order Opisthocomiformes; family Opisthocomidae; genus Opisthocomus; species Opisthocomus hoazin. The sequence goes on along the minus strand of NC_134439.1, from coordinate 7,573,586 downwards.
CTTCCTGCACTGCTGCCTTTTCATTTCCTGGCTGATGCCACGTGCTTCCCCATAGGAAGGCTTCTGTAATTTCCAGAATGAGAGTCTGTTGAATTTCCAGGACAGAAAGACATCATTGCAGGCAGAAGACTCAGCTCAAGTGCTGGTGGCACCCTGTGCGGGCAGGCGATGTGCACCTGGGTCATTCCTGTGGGCTTGTTTGTGGCAAAGCTGTCAGGAAATAGGCACCGCTCTCCTGCTTCTGGTCCACATGCCCAAGGACTCCCATGTATGAGGACATGCCACGCCCTTTTCTCTTGCTCCTCCCACCTCTCTCTGGTGGTTGCTCCTTGTTGCACGCAGGTGGGCTTCTGCTGGGTGTGTTGGACGCTATAGCAACACTCACAATGCTGTTGGGAAAATTTTTCTGGGCTCATTGGCCTCTTTCCCTCCCTGTGCAGTCCCTGTACATTAGCAGGAGCATGTCTGGGGCCTGGTTTTTCCCTGAGGCATTTGAGTCTGGTTCTGCCAGTGTGTCCCCAGCATCTCCTCAGCAGAGTCCACTCTCGCTGATATTTTCCTGCTTTTTATGTGCGTTAGTGCTGGACTCTAGGCTGGCTTTATGTGAGCACACAGACTTTTGCATTATTCCGTGCAGGTGTGTATGAGCACATGTGTGTCTGTCTGTACTTGTGTGACCCTCCAAGAGGGCGTGTTCAGGTCATAGTAGGGAGACTTTTGCTTGGTGTGTTGACAAGATACACAGAGTAGCAGGTTCCTCCTGACGTAATGAATGGAATCTACAGCTGACTGGTTATGGCTTCACCCTGGTACGGAGGTTCACTGAGAACTAGCAATGAAATGCAGTGTCTGCCTCCTGCACCCATCGTTTCTTGCTTTGTGAAGGGAGAAAGGCCAAGCAAGCCTGCCCACTTCATGTAGACCTGTGTCACTGAGTGGAGCCCCTTAGGGGGCAGTGTTGCTGGTCACTGGGCTAGGACACAGGCTCCTCATGTACATGCCAATGCCGGATGCGCTTTTACAGCTCGTCAGCCTGTTGCTAAGTCAGGCAAGGGCCGAGACCTCACACCACATGGGTATTGCACTAAAGGGAGAGGGGTAGAGAGGTTGCTCAGCCTTGAGATACAGGACAGTTGGACTGATCCAACCGAGCGTTAGTTCAGCTGAGGGCTGCCCTCTTCCCCTTGTTGACCTTGCTGAGACCGTTCCCAGCTAGTGCTGCTGGGAGGCTTCAGCCACATGAGCCATTTCATTTACCTGCCAACAATCTGTTCCTCTTGACCACTATTAGTAACTGCAGGCACATTCATCCTCTCTGGCAGCAGCTGGGGTTGTCTTGTCTCGAGAGGGAGACACCTTAAAACTAATCCCATTGTGTTTTTTCGCTCTTGAACTTCAGCCATAGCAGTTGATGTAAAGGGATGCTGTAGCTTTTCTTCTCCTATCTATTGGTGTGGCAATGAACCAAAATAAATGCAGGCAACGAAAAGCTCAACTGAGGCAGATCCTTGCATGGGGCATGCATGGCCCATCGTTCCCTTGTTCTCTGTGGCAAGAGAGCACAGAACCCAGCCTTGTGTCAGCAGGTGTGTCATGTACACCACTGCCCCAGCTTCAGCTGCGATAGGGTTAGTTTTCACAAGAAGCTAGGAGGGGAGGGCAATCGCTGCCAGGGGAGGGTAATCACTGCTCGGAGCTAGCTGGGCATTGGGCGGTGAGAAAATTGCACTGTGTGTTTCTTGCTTTCTATATTCTTTTTATCAGTATTATTGTTGTGACCGTTCTCTTTCTTTGCTGTTCTGTTAAAGTGTCTTTACGCCAGCCCACAAGTTTTGCCTTTTTCTTGCCAGTCTCCTCCCCACCCCACCAGGAAGAGGAGCGACAGAGCGACTGCATGGTTCTTTGTTGCCAGCTGGGGCTAAGCAACAACATCCCACTGGATCATTGCCCTAATGTGTCACTGAGGACATTATACATTCCAGTGGGAGCTGGGCTTCTCCTCCTGCTATCTGGTATTATGAACAGGCACAGAGGGAGCTCCTCAAGCAAAACATCTCCATGAAAACTAGACCTAGTAGAGAGAGTCCAGCAGAGGTCTACAAAAATGGTTAGGGCACGGGAGCATCTTTCTTATGAGAAAATACTGAGGGAGCTGGGCTTGTTTAGCCTGAAGAAGACTGAGAGGGGATCTCACAAATGCTTAGAAATATCTTAAGGGTGGGTATCAAGAGGATGTGGCCATACTCTTTTCCGGGGTGCCCAGTGACAGGACAAGGGGCAACAAGCACAGACTGATGCATAGAAAGTTCCACCTGAACACGAGGAAGAACTTGCTTAATTTGAGGGTGATGGAGCACTGGAAAAAACTGCCCAGAGGTGTCGTGGATTCTCCTTCTCTGGAGATATTCAAACCCCTCCTGGATGATGTCCTGTGCAGCCTGCTCTAGTTGAACCTGCTTTGACATGTGGATTGGACTAGACAATCCCCAGAGGTCCCTTCCAAACCCCACCATTCTGTGATTCTATGATCCCTGCTTTAGAAGCCAGCGTTCTAGCTCCTAGGAATTTCTCCTTACAGCTACTAGGGTGTATATAAATCTCTACATAGACTATAAGCCTTTCCAAGTACACCAAATTGCATCTTCAACTGGGAAGCACTGAAACGGGTCTGAACCAACCAGGTGATGCGCTTGTGATCAGCGCTACGCCTGTAGTAGCCATCGGAACTTCTTCCTGTGGGAGAGGATGAGATTTTTCCTCAGAAAGATCCAATCCTCTCTCTGAATCTCTGTCCTTTTCATGGTAGACTATTGGTAATGTCGCACTTTGTTGTGCTTCTGAGGTTAGGTTGACTGACTGTGCAGCTGTCTGCAAATATTGTTGAGCGTGAGGTGTATATTTCTGCAAGCTGCCCAGGAGAAACTTGGTTGATATGGCTCTTCCGCCTCTTGTCCGGCACATCTGTTTGAGATTTGTCTAGGAAGATTGTGCTTGCTCTGGGATGATCAGATGGATTAGAATCCAAGGCTGAATCACCTAGGAAGACCTGGTCACTGATGTGTTGGAGGTGGGGGCTGCCACTGCTGGGATGCAAGTCCTCTGACTCGGCCTCTGTTGATCCTGATCTGCTGCCTACTGCCACCACCTTGTGTGTGTCAAAGAGGACCAAAGGATTGGAGAACCTGTCCTGTGAGGAAAGACTGACGGAGTTCAGTCTTTTCTCCCTGAAGAACAGAAGGCTCAGGGGGACCGCATCACAGTCGTCCGCTGCTTTAAGAGCAGCTGCAAAGAGGAAAGAGGCTCACTCATCACAAGAAGCCACGTGGAGCAGATAAGGGGCAGTGACCAATCTCCATCAGCCAAGGACTGCAGTGCTGGGAAGGCCCTGGCCTGCATGTGAGGAGCAGTGGTGGTGTGATCAGAGCTCAGAGCACTTGGGGAGCCTGGGCAGCTTGGTATGGGCAAGGTCATCCCCAGCGTTTGTGCTACGCTTGGGTTGGTACCTGTCCTGTACCTTGGTGTCCCTGGGGCGCGACCGATTCTCGACCTGTGGGGATACCTGTGAGCGTCACGCACACAGTGAGGAGGACCTGGAGATGCCTGGGTGCTGGCAACTGACTCCAGTGCTGGGACGGCAGGTCTTATCAAGGAGCAGGTGACGTCTTGATTTCTGGGCACAGCAAGAAGGTGCCCAGTGCCCAGTGAGACAAAGAAAGATGGTGCCTCAGCCCCAAAACCATAGGCTGGAGGAGAAGTGTGAGGTAAACTTCACATGGTTTGGGGGGGACTGTGTGCCTGAGCCATTGATTTGAGCCCAGCTGGCCAAGGCCTGTGATATGCAAAGTGTTTTGGTCCAGCTGGTGCCCAAGAATACCAGGCAAAGCAAGAGGGCTGAGAATGGTCCAGCAGAGAGAGATGAGAGAAGCTGCTGAGCACAGAAAAGGGTCCCGCTGTCACCACAATGTCCCAGTGGGAATGGAGGGGGCAACAGCTCTTGCACAGAGCCTTTCTGGAGTTGGTAGTGAGTCTGGCAGTGGTGGAGCCTGAGAAGCCCAGGCAAGCTGCCCCAGGCTTGGAGGAGACCAAGGACCAGAGAGCAGCCATGGGTGTCTGGGCACTGGGTACTCTCCTGGAGCTGCAGTGGCCCATGGGGCTGTTGGATTCACAAGGAGTGGTGACTCCATTGTGTGGCTGATACCAGTACCAGCTGGTGAAGTGCCTCAGCCCTGCAGATCTGGAGAGCAGTTGGGCCCTGCCAGGCGCTCAGGGACTATATGAGGTACCTACACCATTTACCTGTGCTCCTGTGTGCGGTGGCCATGGACCCGAGATGAGGCAATGGAAAGGAAGGAGAGGGGGAGATGAGGCTGTGGGCTGTCTCCAGGTGTTATTGTCTCCATATCCCCACTTCTGCCACCCTTTGGAGCCATTGTCTGCTTGAGACTCCTCCCGCAGCACAGCTCCATCCAGGCCTAGAGGACATCCCTTCCCCAAGAGCCAGAGGGGCTGCTGACCCCATCCCTTGGCCTCCCACAGCCATGGGCTCCTCACTCCAGGACAGCAGTTGTTGGGCTCCCCATTGACAGAACATGCTCCAGGGCCCAGTGCTCCAGGCCCATCTGGGAACAGATGCAGCAAGGCTGACTGATGGCCATTGTCTGTGGAGTAGCCAGGAATGTCTTCCTCAGGTCCAAGACACGGGGCACAACAGGCAACCCAGTGCACTGAGTCCTACCCTCTTTTTCCTCTGGGACTAAGGGAGAGTCTTCTTTTACGCCTAACCTAATCCTCTCCAAACAATCACTTTTTTCCTGAGCGGACTGGAAGACCTGCCACAGAAGAGAGGAGGAGTCAGAGTCCCAGGTTTGGATGCAGCACGACTTTAATGAGTCTGAAAAAGAAAAGGAGGTGGCTCATAGGGAGCACCAGGGGCAGCCACTGAGATGCGGTGGAGCTTCAGCAGGGTGTCCATCCGCCTGCCCTGCAGAGGGAGGGAGGCCAACATGTCCCTGCCAAGCTGGTGCTGGGAGACAGTGACAGCAAGGCAAAGAGACAGAGAAGAGTGGAAGCAGGAAAGATTGGCCGGAATCTCTAAATCCAATGCCCCAAAGCTCTATCTTCTGTCGAGCACCATGTTCTGAGGTCTTGGAGGTTCTTGCCCGAGGAAGCTGCCAGCAGCTTTAGCAGGGTCGACATCTGCTGCCACAGTAGCGGCTGGTAATGCAGGAGAGGTCAAAGCCTCCAGAAGAGATGGGCACTCCATCACAGCTGAGGATGCTGCCAACAGCGGCGGAGGTGGAGGATCCCACAACGGTGTTCTGTGGGAAGGAGCTGAGGATGGGTCCAGGCAGGGTCACCACCACGGCGGAGGGCTGGATGACAACATTGGAGCTCTGGCACTGCCTGACACAGGGCTCATTGCAGCTGTTGGCCAGCGGGGTCGGGCCGCAGGGCTGGCATGGCAGGCACGGGGTGCAGCAGGACATGTTCTGGGGCTGGAGGGGCACCTGTGAGAGAGGGCAGGGGGAAGCAGAAAACAGAAACACATGAGCAGCAGCACTGCACCCAACCATGGGGAAGCCAAGGCCCCTACTTGCCCCAGGCTCTCTCAGGGGAAGACCTTCTCTCCCTTCCCCTCTCCCGTGAGACTCAGCAACCAGCCCTGGGCTAGGACAGCCCCTGTCAGCTGAGCCAGATATCAAGGAAAGAATTGGTCTTGAAGGAGGACGAGAAGAGGCCTCAGACTCACCTGATTCCCAACAAGAAGGAGGCAAGGGAAGTGAATGAGAGAGCCGAGAGTTGTACTGCCTTTTATAGTAGTCCTGCACTGCCTCAGGCCCAGAGGCAGCCTTTGGGGAAGTAATAATTTTCTGACAAGTTCACGTCAAATGCCGAGTGTCTCAGCTAATGGCATGGGCTGTGTCCTGGCTTCCTGCACTGCTGCCTTTTCATTTCCTGGCTGATGCCACGTGCTTCCCCATAGGAAGGCTTCTGTAATTTCCAGAATGAGAGTCTGTTGAATTTCCAGGACAGAAAGACATCATTGCAGGCAGAAGACTCAGCTCAAGTGCTGGTGGCACCCTGTGCGGGCAGGTGATGTACACCTGGGTCATTCCTGTGGGCTTGTTTGTGGCAAAGCTGTCAGGAAATAGGCACCGCTCTCCTGCTTCTCGTCCACATGCCCAAGGACTCCCATGTATGAGGACATGCCACACCCTTTTCTCTTGCTCCTCCCACCTCTCTCTGGTGGTTGCTCCTTGTTGCATGCAGGTGGGCTTCTGCTGGGTGTGTTGGACGCTATTGCAACACTCACAATGCTGTTGGGAAAATTTTTCTGGGCTCATTGGCCTCTTTCCCTCCCTGTGCAGTCCCTGTACATTAGCAGGAGCATGTCTGGGGCCTGGTTTTTCCCTGAGGCATTTGAGTCTGGTTCTGCCAGTGTGTCCCCAGCATCTCCTCAGCAGAGTCCACTCTCGCTGATATTTTCCTGCTTTTATGTGCCTTAGTGCTGGACTCTAGGCTGGCTTTATGTGAGCACACAGACTTTTGCATTATTCCATGCAGGTGTGTATGAGCACATGTGTGTCTGTCTGTACTTGTGTGACCCTCCAAGAGGGCGTGTTCAGGTCACAGTAGGGAGACTTTTGCTTGGTGTGTTGACAAGATATACAGAGTAGAAGGTTCCTCCTGACGTAATGAATGGAATCTACAGCTGACTGGTTATGGCTTCACCCTGGTACGGAGGTTCACTGAGAACTAGCAATGAAATGCAGTGTCTGCCTCCTGCACCCATCGTTTCTTGCTTTGTGAAGGGAGAAAGGCCAAGCAAGCCTGCCCACTTCATGTAGACCTGTGTCACTGAGTGGAGCCCCTTAGGGGGCAGTGCTGCTGGTCACTGGGCTAGGACACAGGCTCCTCATGTACATGCCAATGCCAGATGCGCTGCTACATGTCATCAGCCTGTTGCTAAGTCAGGCAAGGGCCAAGACCTCACACCAAATGGGTATTGGACTAAAGGGACAGAGGTGCAGATGTTGCTTGCCTTTGAGATACAGGACAGTTGGACTGATCCAATTCAGAGGTAGCTTAGCTGAGGGCTGCCCTTTGTTGGCCTTGCTGAGACCATTCCCAGGTAGTGCTGCTTGGAGGCTTCAGCGAGGACTGACTCCCCTTCCCATGGGAGCAGCTTTCAATCTTGAGTTCGAGTGTTTGGCTCCAACCGGAGTTACAGCTCCAGCGGTGACACATTTGTGCCTGTGTCTGGACATGGACACCACTGATCCCACTTCGGACCCTGACATGCGCGTGACTTCCCAGCTTGACCCGAGACCTTCCTCATCTCTATGAACATACCTGGTGATCTCTGGACTTTGCAGAACCCCGATTACTATCAGGAGACCTCATCCTGAACGCAGACTGACTGACAAACTAAAAGTCGCAGTGCACTGACTATTCAAGACTGTTATCGGCAGTTATCTGCTGGGCTAGTGGAACATTCTGAAAGGCCTGGGGTGGACTCAAGTCATGGGTCCAGGAGAATGGCAAGAAATCTATAGATGAAGATCCACAGGATGTATCTGCCAGATATGGCTTGACTGCCAGAACTGAAGTCTTCTCACGTGATCTGCAGCCTGCTGCTATCCATCATGACCGCATGGCGAAGGGCTCCGGAGCGAGGGATCGCCCCGGGGGAACCTTTTCGTAGATGCAGAACTGCTGAGACAGGCGCCCGGAGAGAGATTGTGCCCCTCTCCCCCCCCACCCCCCAAGCGGGAAGTGCTGAGCCCTGACAAGCGGCGGCTCTGACTCAGCGTGTGCGGGGTCCAGACTGACCGCTGTACCCTCCCCCTGGCAAAATCAGCCCCTGGGGAGTGCAAGCGAACAGGACGGGCAAACAGGGCATGGCACAGCAGCCAAGGTGTGGCACGGCAGTTTGCGCAGCAGTTCGCACAGGCAGGGCAGGCAGGCAGGGCCCCGAGCCTCAGCCAGCTCCCCGGGTAAATTCAACTGGTGGTCATTGCTTGCTCAGCTAGGAGACACCGAGCTATGGTCTCCATTTGGCTGAAAGCCGTCACCAGGCAGAATGTGGTGACCCATTCAGAGCTCCCTCATAAACAGGCAGCTGTGCAGTTCTCTGGCTACAAGGAGTGCCTGAGCCTGTCACTGGTATTGGAGGGCAGCAGACAGTACGTCTGTGTGCGCTGTGACCGGGTGGATGATCTGCTCACCCTGGTGGCAGAGCTCAAAGAGGAGGGAGAAAGGTTAAGGAGCATCAGGGAGTGCGAGTGGGAAATAGACTGGTGGAGCCATGCCCTGCCATCCCCGAAATAAGCGCAGAAGATGGACGCTCCACAAGAAGCAGAAGATCCCCTGCCCTCTCGCCACAAGGCAGAAGGAGAGGACCTGAGAGACAGAGGAGAATGGAAATGGGTCCTAGCTGGGGGCGGCAGGCGAATCCCCTCCTGTCCTCCCTCTCCACCCCAGGTGCTCTTACACAATAGGTATGAGGCTCTAGAACCGGAGGGCCAGGCAAATGACAGAGTGGATGAAGGCCCGCGCACGAGGTTGCCCAGAGCTAGGCAGTCAGCCCCACGCATCACGACTGCCTCCACGAAAACAAAAAGAAGGGTAATTGTCATAGGTGACTCCCTTCTGAGAAGAACAGAGGGCCCGATATGCCGACTAGACCCAGCCCACAGGGAATTCTGCTGCCTCCCTGGGGCCTGGGTGAGAGATATCACTAGGAAACTCCCTGGTCTGGTCAGGCCCACTGACTATTACTACTCTTCTTTCTTGAGGTTGGCAGTGACCAGGTTAGGGACAAATGCGCACAGGTAATCAAAAGGGACTTCAGGGCTCTGGGGTGACAGGTTAAGGGATCAGGAGCACAAGTAGTGTTCTCCTCTACCTCTCCAGTTGCAGGGGAAGATGGGGGAAGAAACAGCAGGAGTCAACAGATCAATACCTGGCTCCAAGCCTGGTGTCATAGGCAAAATTTGGGGTTCGTTGATCATGGATCAGTTTACATGGCACCAGGCCTGCTGGCAACAGATGGGGTACACCTGTCACAAAAGGGGAAGAGGATCCTAGCTCAGGAGTTAGCAGAGCTCATTGATAGGGCTTTAAACTAGATTTGAAGGGGGAAAGAAATAAAACCAATCTGGCTAGTGAAAAGGTTGGGGGTGGCAACTCAGCTGTTAGTGGACGGTGCGCTAGCAAGGACCTTCACTCTCCTGTGTCAGTGAGGGTACGGAACAGGGAGCTGTGCATCAGCAACGGTGCAGCTTCATTGGGAGCTCAGCTCAAATGCCTTTATGCAAATGCACATAGCATGGGGAATAAACAAAAGGAGCTAGAGATGCGCGCACATCTGCGGGACTAAGATATCATCGGCATCACAGAGACATGGTGGGACAGCTCCTATGAAAGAATTATTGGGATGGGAGGATACAGGCTCTTTAGGAAAGACAGGCAGGGGAAACAAGGAGGGGGTGTCGCCCTCTATATCAAAGATCAGCTGGATTGCATGGAGCTCCACCTGGGATTGGATGAGGAGCCCACGGAGAGCTTATGGGTCAAGATTCAAGACAGGGCAGGAACAGGCGACATTACAGTGGGAGTCTGCTACAGGCCACCTGACAAGGGTGAGCAAGCAGATGAGGCCCTCTATAAGCAGATAGGAGAAGCCTCACGTTCAAAAGCCCTGGTCCTCATGGGGGACTGCAATCACCCCGACATCTGTTGGAGGGACAACACAGCAGGGCACAGGCAATCCAGGAGGTTCCTGGAATGCATTGAGGACAACAAGTGATAGAGGAGCCCACAAGGAGTGGTGCAATGCTGCACCTTGTTCTCACCACCAAGGAGGGGGCTTTGACCGACCCAATTCCAAATGTACTCGTGCAGCCCACTGGCCTGGTGCTGCATCAGGCAGGGGCTGAGACTTTGCACCAAACAGGTACTGAAAGAAAGGACCACGAAGCCTGATGTCACTGTGCTGTGAGGGAAAGGACAAACCCTGTGGCTTGCACAGGAAAGCGAAAGAACTGATGTGTGCTTTTGTCTTCAGTCCCCAGGAACTTCATGCCCCACATTGGAATCTTTGTCTGGGAGCCCAGCAACTGCCCCTGGGAGGGGAAGGAAATTGGATTCGAGACCACACCCTCCATAGCCTGCTGCTGTCCCACAGGTGTGTTCAGTATAGACCTTCTTTCCGACAAGGACTGTGCACACTGGATAGATTTTCTAAGCCCATCTCCTCTCCCAGATATTTGACTGCCTGAGCTAAGGTCCAGCTTGGACACAGGGCAGCCAGCCTTACCCCCTCTCTGTCAGTGACCTTTGCTGACATCATGGCCTCTGCTGGTAGAGCTCGGCCAGGGCTGCTTCCCTCTCCATGGAGCTGCTGCTGAACTCAGAGTCTACTGCAGTTGAGGGCAAACCTCACTCATTTCTCATAAGGTAACGGGCACTGTGGACAAGCAAAGGGCAGCGGATGTGTGTACCTGGAGGTTAGCAGTGCCTTTGACAGCCTCCCTCGAACTTCCTTTATGACCAAATTGGAGATGAATGGGTTCACTAAGAGGATGCTAAGGTGGCTGGAAAACTGGCTGGACTACCAGGCTCAAAGAGTTGTGCCAAGTGGTGCAAAGCCCAAGACACTTACCAGTGGGGTGCCTCAGGGATCAGCAGTAGGACCAACAGTCTTTTATGTTTTCGTAAACACCATGTTTAATGGGAAGGACGGCACTTCCTGCAAGTTTGGAGATGACACCCAGCCACAGACAGAGAACAGACGGCGCACTGATCTCCATTAGACAAGTTGTTCCCAGCAGGTCCACGAACAACCTGTCCAGAGAAAACCGAGAAGATGGACTAGGCTGTGGGAGTACTCTGCGACAGGAGTAGAGGCGAGGAACAGCTGCTGAAACATGGGGAATTCTACACAAGCAACAGGCTAAACACAACCAATGAGAACAGGAATCTGTTTCCCATCGAGGCTGTGCAATCTCCATCCTGAGAGGTGTTCAAGGCTGGACTGAATGTGACTTCGGGCAATCTGATCAAATGGGATCTATTCTGAACCAGGGGGAGATGACCCCTGGAGGTCCCTTCACACCTACAGTCTGATTCTGTGATTCTGACTTCTTTCCCCCGCCCTCCCTGATGTCTGCACACCCATGGGCGCATTTGTCCTCACACCCCATTTACCACAACACAACTTTTAGACATTGTGCTGGGGCCACACGCAGGCAGCTGAAGGCTCTCGGGCTCCTCACTGCCATCCGCAGGGAATCAGTGGCTGCTGCTTCCAGCCCCTGAGCTCAGGCACAGCTCGGGGAAGCCGGTCCAGCTCCTGGGTCAAGGCCCTGCCGCTGTCCCCACTGCAGCTGGCTCTGTGCAGGCTGATTCTCGCTGGCGGACGGCGAGAGTCCATTTCCCAGGAGACCAAGTCGTGGCCGGGCAGAGCCAGAGAGCGCTGCGAGGCCGGGCGAGAGCCCGAGCGGCGCCGGCGCCGGGCTGAGCCCCGGGGCGGAGCTGGCGGCGGCGGCGAGGGGAGGAGGCGGCGGAGAGGAGGCGGCGCGGGCGGAGCAGAGAGCCGGGGCTGGCGGGGGGCAGCGAGGTGCGGGCGGCGGAGCGGCGGGATGCGGCGGTGCCGGGGCGCGGGGCTGGCGGGGCTGGCCGCGGTGCTGCTGGGTGCGCGGGGCTGGCGGCGGTGGGCGGGGGCCGGGGCTGTGCCCGGGCTGCTCCCCAGGGAGCCCAGCACGAACTCTTCCCTCTCCTTCTTCGGGGTGTCTTTCCCCGTCCCTGCCCCTCTGCCAGCTCTCCTCCCCCTTTCCAAGCCCTCCGAGTCTCCTCTTCCCATTCTCCCCATTTCTCTACCACCTCTGTCGCTATGACCCTGCTTGCCTGTACACCTGTATTTCCATGTGCTGTCTCTTTTCCCTGTGCGTGAAGTCATTATTCCTGCACTGATTTTAGCTGTTGTTCACGGTAAGAACCTCTCTCCCTACTCTTGCTCTCTCCATCCATTCATGGACCTGACTTTCATCTAATATCTGCATGCCTGAATTTCAAACTCGCTCCCACTGTTCTCCCATCACTCCACACACCACGTACTCACACCAGGATCACTCTCCATCACAGGCACATTTTCCCATCTCTTCCTGTCCGCTGGCTCTGCCACTGCTCTTTACTCTTTGTCTGGTAATGAGCCATCAGAACTGGGCGATCTTGACAATCTTTGTTCTTTCCTTCTGCTTTCCAGCAGCAGCTGTGAGAGGAGCCCAGGTGCAGCAGGAGCCATCGGCAGAGACCACCGAGGGCACCGGCATCAGCATCAACTGCTCACACCCCAATATCAAGTCTACCGACTACATCTACTGGTTCCGCCAGCTGCCGGGCCGAGGCCCCGCGTTGATCACACTTGTTCACAAAGGGTCCAAGGATGTTCCGGCCCCTCCGGGGCGGCTGTCGGTGGCGGCAGACCGCCGGTCCAGCGCCCTGTGGCTCGCCCGGCCCCGGCGCGGGGACGCGGCGGTGTATTACTGCGCCGTGGGAGACACGGGGAGAGGAGCCGGGGCTGCGGCCGGGCACGAACCGGCACGGGCGGGGCCGGGCGTGTGTGTCGGGGGCGGGGGGGCAGCCCCGGCCGGGCCCGCCAGGGGGCGCTGCCGCTCCGCCCGCCGGTTCCGCCTGGCGCCGCCCGGCCCCGCTTCGCCCCGCCGGGCCCCGCCGCTCGGCACTGGCATCGGACCCGTCGAGGCCCTGCAGCCCGTTCCCCCACAGCCTTGATCCTGCCCTTTTCTTGTCTCTGCTCCTTCTCCAAAACATCCCATGTCTTGCACCAGCCCCAAATATTTTGCACTGCAACTCCTAACGAGCCCGATCCCCCACAGGCAGAAACAGCCCTGAGTTTATAAGATGATCACCTCACCCTTCTGGGAGGTGTCCTCCCCAGACAAGCTGTCGATCATAGTACCCTGAGGGCTAGTGAGAAGACTGTGGTAAAGAGGGTTGTGTGGGATGTCCATCTGCCAGAGAGAAGCAGCGCCTCTCACTCTGTATTTACAGCATATCTTCCTCAGCTGCAAGACACGGGGCACCCAGTGCACTGAGTCCTACCCTTTTTTCCTCTGGGACCAAGGAAGTGCCTTCACTTGCACCTAACCTGATCCTCTCCAAAAAGCCACTCTTTTCCTGAGCAGACTGGAAGACTTGCGTTGGAAGAGGGAAGGACTCAGACTTCTCTCAGAGGAGAGGAGGACTCAGCGGCCCAGGTTTGGATGCAGCACAACTTTAATGAGTCTGAAAATGAAGAGGAGTTGGCTCATAGGGAGCACCAGGGGCAGCCACTGAGATGCAGTGGAGCTCCTGCAGGGTGTCCATCTGCCTGCCCTGCAGGGAGAGGGGAGCAAAAAAGTCCCTGCTAGGGTGGTGTTAGGAGACAGTGACAGCAAAGGAGAGAGGAGAGTGGAAGAAGGAAACAATGGCCCAAAACTCTAAACGCAATGTCCTAAAGATTTATCTTCTGTCCAGCACCATGTTCTGAGCTATTGGAGGTTCTTGTCCAAAGAAGTTGCCAGCAGCTTTAGCAGGGTTGACATCTGTAGCGGCTGGTGATGCAGGAGAGGTCAAAGCCTCCGGAGGAGATGGGCACTCCATCACAGCTGAGGATGCTGCCAACAGCAGCAGAGGTGGAGGATCCCACAACGGTGTTCTGTGGGAAGGAGCTGAGGATGGGTCCGGGCAGGGTCACCACCACGGCGGAGGGCTGGATGACGACATTGGAGCTCTGGCACTGCCTGACACAGGGCTCATTGCAGCTGTTGGCCAGCGGGGTCGGGCCGCAGGGCTGGCATGGCAGGCACGGGTTGCAGCAGGACATGTCTCTGGGCTGGAGGGGCACCTGGGAGAAAGGGAAGGGGGAAGCAGAAAACAGAAAAACATGAGAAGTAGAACTGCACCCAACCATGGGAAAGCCATGGCCCCTGCAGGCCCAGTGCAGGCTGTCCGGCTGAAAGCCCAAAAGAAACAACAACAGCTAAGCCCCAGGCTCTCTCAGGGGAAAACCTTCTCTCCCTTTCCCTCTCCCATGAGAAACAGCTCCCAGGCCTGGGCTAGGACAGCCCCTGTCAGCTGAGACAGACATTGAGGAAAGAACTGGTCTTGAAGGAGAAGAGGCTTCACACTCACCTGATTCCCTATGAGAAGGAGGCGAGCGAAGCGGATGAGAGAGCCGAGAGTTGGGCTGCCTTTTATAGTAGTCCTGCACTGCCCCAGGCCCAGAGGCAGCCTTTGGGGAAGTAATAATTTTCTAGACAAGTTCACGTCAAACGCAAAGTGTCTCAGCTAATGGCATGGGCTGTGTCCTGGTTTCCTGCACTGCTGCCTTTTCATTTCCTGGCTGATGCCACGTGCTTCCCCGTAGGAAGGCTTCTGTAATTTCCAGAATGAGAGTCTGTTGAATTTCCAGGACAGAAAGACATCATTGCAGGCAGAAGACTCAGCTCAAGTGCTGGTGGCACCCTGTGCGGGCAGGTGATGTGCACCTGGGTCATTCCTGTGGGCTTGTTTGTGGCAAAGCTGTCAGGAAATAGGCATCGCTCTCCTGCTTCTGGTCCACATGCCTAAGGACTCCCATGTGAGAGGACATGCCACACCCTTTTCTCTTGCTCCTCCCACCTCTCTCTGGTGGTTGCTCCTTGTTGCACTCAGGTGTGCTTCTGCTGGGAGTATTGGACCCTACTGCAACACTCACAATGCTGTTGGGAACATTTTGCTGGGCGCATTTGCCGCATTCTCTCCCTGTGTAAGCACTGCAGGTCACCAGGAGCATGCCTGGGGCCTGTTTTTTTTCCCCAGGGTGTATGAGTCCGATTCTGTCAGTGTGGATGATGTGAGGTCCTGGAGACTGAACGAGTGCCTGAAGCAGACACTTGCTCTAAAGACACTTTGGGGAGGCTCAGAGGAAGTCAAGTTCATATGCAGGAGTCAATCGCTATGAAATTTGCCAAGCAGAGATGAGGTGTTGAAGAGCAGAGCTTTGTCACAGCTGGAAAGAGGCCTTTGGGAAGAGAGTCCTGGGTCCAGCCAGACCCTGGGGATGTTTTGTCTCTGCCTGGTCCTCTATCAGTTCAGACTGTACCTATAGCAGAGGTGAACAGGAGTGGGCTTGAAGGGGGCCTTTTCCACTCCCAGGATGCAGACCTTGTGCCCAGCTGGGTACCACACGGCCAGAGAAAATGGTCACGGACACCTCCCTAAATGGGGAATGGTTGGGCTCACTGAGATCACCGTGAGACGCAAGATGCTGGAAGGTTCTTGGCAGCGTTCTGTTGCCTGACAGTGGACTGCATGATCTGTTCCTTTGCCTACTACATAAATTCTGAGGTGGCCAAGGCCCCTTTGACCGTGTGACGGTGAGTTTGGAGGCAGCACTTCTCCAGCAGGTGTGTCTGCCTGAGGGGATGCTCAAACACCTTCTGACTTTGGGGGCTGTTAAAAGCCCAGCTGCTGCCGCACTGCTCAAGTAAGAATCTTCAAGTGCTGAAAAACCTGGCCCTGGCCCTATGGAAACTGTGGTGTAGCAAAGATTGCAACTTGATTCCTCTCCTTGGGACGAGCACCAGTCTGTCATCTCTCTAGAGAGCCTCCCTGGGTCAGCAGCGTGGGGATGTGAGGAGGTCTGTTGGAGCAGCAGCTGAAGAGATTTTCTCCACTCCCCACAGGGAGGTTGGGAGGCTGTTTTCAGGTGGCAGAGGAAGGAGAAGATAGGAACCTGCAAGCACCAACACCCTCTTTCTCGGAAGTCTGTGGGCAACCTGTGACAGGGAAAGCATGACGCACTCCTGTATTTTCTGGCAGTCCTGGTGGGACTTGTAGACTTTGGTGAGATGCGTCTTTGAGGCTAGCAAGGATTGGAGCAAGAGGAGGTGCTGACACAGGCCTCTGCGATGCTGCTGTGCATGGGTAAATGGAAACCTTGGGTAAACTCAGAGAGGTTCTCCTCTGTGCTGTCTGTGGAGAACTCCCAGATGCTTTTCTATGTGCGGGATGCCAAGCTGCAGGACGGCACCAGGTGTCCCTCTCCTGAGGCCACATGGTTACCCACCGCATGCAGCATCACACAGAAAAAGGGTGTGTGTTCCCTGTGGAGTATTTCCCTCAGCTTGTCCAGCAGTAGCGTGTTGCGGTTGTGGTGAGGCTGGGTCTCTGGCTCCGCAGCCTGTGCAGCAAAGAAAACTGTCATTAACAGCATGCTGGTGTGACTTTTGTGTCTGAGATCAGACCCAGGGTCTTGAGCAAGGGGCAAAATAGCCCAATCAAACCGTCAGGTTCACGCAGTGCCTGGACTTGCGGGAGAGCTGTTGAGGGATGCCACCAGAATGTCACCAGGCTCCATCCAACCCCCTGAGATGAAACTAACTGCAGCCTCTCTGAGAACGTGACATCCTCCTTCTGATTCCCCGTCATCTTGGCTGGCTCCTGGGTCCCTGAGGACTCCCTCAGCGGCTCTGCCTTCATTCCACCCAGCCTAGCAGCTTTGGCCAGCAAAGCTTAGCACAGGGCAAGTTTTCCTACCTTGGTGGCACTGATCTGCCCTCCGCTATTTGGCTGCAGATCCTGTTGGTGTGTGAGGTCTGTTGGCAGACAGACTGTGCCTGAAACAAGGCTCTGGTATCCCAGGAAGGATGAGGAGATGGACATGCCCTGGCACGGCCAAACCATTCAGTGCACTGGTGAACCACCCAGTGCCACTGCTTGCGAGTTTCAGTGAGGAAGAAGTGAAGCCTTGGTCTCTGGGGACAGCAAGAAGGTGCCCACTGCCTAGATGATGAGTATGCACAGTGAATGTGCCTGGAAGTGCAGGCAGGAGGAGAATGTGGGGAGCATTGCCTGCTTTCAAGCCCAGCGGTGCCTTCAGGAGACCCTCCTCTGCACCTGGGAGATGGTGATTGCCTGAAGGTGACCAGTGTCTAACTCGCTACCTGGAGCTGAGGGTAGAGGTCAAAGAAATTGCCAAGTATGGTTGAAAAGCATACCTAAATACCTGAAAGTGGTTTTGGGTTTTTTTGATCTTGTTTTTTGTCTTTGTTTCTCACCATCTTATTTTGTTTTTGAGTGTTAATAGTTGACATGCATCTTCCCCAGGCTGAGTCTGTTTTGCCGGTGAGGGTACCTGGTATTTGATCTCCCTGTCTTTGTCTTGACCCATGAGTCTTTTCACCTTATTTTCTCCTCCTGCCTTATTGAGGAGGGGCTTGAGAAAGAGTGAGTGGGCGTCTGGCAGCCAGCCCAGGACAAACCCACCAGAGGACATGACAAAGCTACTCCAAACAGGACAACAGGAAGCCTTTGAGAAACATGACCATAAGGAAGAAACAAGAAGATGGAGGACGGGACCAGGAGCACAGCCAAGAAAGAACATGGACAAGACTCCCATCTGACACCTTTCTGAGAACTGGGTAATTGCAATTATTCTTGGCGAGAATAAAAGCACCCAAGGGAGAATAGCATGGCTCAGGGTCAAAAAGGATCACATCTGAAAAACATTTCCCATGGTCTTCTTTAAACTGTCGAGAGCTGCAGGTTGGGAGTAGATGAAGTGGAAGAAAACCCACCGTGCTTTTTCATTTTTCTAGCATCCTAATAATCCATTTATGTTCACTTTTGTTCTAAGCGAGCGCATTGTGGGGACAGAAAAGCTTAGAGCGGACGATCATGCAGGTGATTATTTGCAATCTCTGGGTGACATTTTTATTAGTTAGGGTCTTCCTTCGGACAGAATAATTTTCCACTTTCCAATAACCTCCTTTCTAATATTTAGAGCCATGGCAAAGGAGAGCAGGACGCTTGTAACTGATCTCTTTCTGCTGGGCTTCCTGACCTCCCTGGGTGTGCACGTGACCCCAGGTGCCATTATCTTCTCCATGTATCTTCTAACCCTGATGGGGAACCACCTCCTCATTGTCACTGCGTGGAGCAATAAGTACCTCCACACCTTACCGCATTTCTTCCTCGTCAGGCTTCCTTTGTGGCGATTTGCTACCCCACCACCGGTGTGCCAAAAATGAGGCAGACTTTCCTTGCCACCAGGAAGACCATTGGCGTTGCCTGCTGACTGGCACAGTCGTCTTCCCCTTCCTTGCTGGCTATCACTGAGCTGAGGGTCCTTCAAAATATCCATCAGTCTTTGGCAATAATCCACATCCCATACAGCCTGAGCATCCCTACTTGCGAAGCCAGCATCCTCGCTCCTAGGACGAGCTTCTTACAGCTCCCAAGGCACGTGTCAATCTCCGCATAGGCTAAAAGCCTTTCCACACACCCCAAATTGCATCTTCAGCTGTGCAGCACTGAAAAGGGTGGGAACCAAGCAGGAGATGTGCTTGTGATCAGGGCCATGCTTGCAGTAGTCCTCGGGAACTGCTTGCTGGGTGAGGGGACGAGATTTTTTCCTCAAAAATATGCAGTCGTCTGTCAGAATCTCTGTTCTTTCTATGGTAGACTATTGCTAATGTCGCAAAGGGGGTAACTGCACTTGCACAGAGCCTTTCTGGATCAGAGCTGGAGCCTGGCAGTGGTGCCGCCTCAGAAGCCGAGGCAAGCTGCCCCAGGCTTGGAGGAGACCAAGGACCAGAGAGCAGAAATGCGTCTCTGGGCGCTGGATGCTGTCCTGGAGCTGCAGTGCCCATGGGGCTGTTGGATTCACAGGGAGTGGTGAGTCCATTTGTGTGGCCGATACCAGTACTAATTGGTGAATTGCCTCAGCCCTGCCAGTCTGGACAGCAGCTGGGCCCTGCCAGGCGCTCCAGGACCGTATGAGGTACCTCTCTCATGTGCCTGTGCTTGTGCGTGCTGGCTGTGGACCTGAGATCAGCCAATGGAAAGGTAGGCAAGGGGGGATGAGGCTGTGGGCTGTCCCCAGGTATTATTTTCTCCATATCCCCACTTCTGCCACCCTTTGGAGCCATTGTCTGCTTGAGCCTTCTCCCCCAGCACAGCTCCATCCAGGCCTAGAGGACGTCCCTTCTCCAAGAGCCAGAGGGGCTGCTGACATCATCCCTTGGCCTCCTGCCACCATGGGCTCCTCACTCCAGGACAGCACTTGTTGGGCTCCCCATTGACAGAACATGCTCCAGGGCCCAGTGCTCCAGGCCCATCTGGAAACACATGCAGCAAGGCTGACTGTTGGCCGTTGCCTGTGGAGTAGCCAGGAATATCTTCTTCAGCTCCAAGGGACGGGGCACAGCAGGCAACCCAGTGCACTGGGGCCTCCCCTCTCTTTCCTCTGGGATAGATGAAGGGTCTTCTTTTGTGCCCACCCTAACCCTCTCCAAAAAGCCTCCTTCTTTCCTGAGCAGATTGGAAGACGTGACTCAGAAAAAGAAGGACTCGGAGGCCCAGGCTTGGATGCAGCACAACTTTAATGAGTCTGAAATTGAAGAGGAGATGGCTCACAGGGAGCGCCAGGGGCAGGCACTGAGATGTGCTGGAGCTTCTGCAGGGGTTCCGTCTGCTTGCCCTGCAGCAGGAGGGAGGCGAACACGTCCCCGCCAGACTGGCACTGGGAGACAGCAACAGCATAGGAAGGAGAGAGAGAGGAGAGTAGAAGAAGAAGCAGAAGCAGAATAATGGCCCAAAGCTCTAAATGCAATGCTCCAAAGCTCTATCTTCTGTCGAGGACCATGTTCTGAGTTCTTGGAGGTTCTTGCCCGGGAACATCGCCAACAGCTTTAGCAGGGCTGACATCTGTTCCCACAGTAGCGGCTGGTAATGCAGGAGAGGTCAAAGCCTCCGGAGGAAATGGGCACTCCATCACAGCTGAGGATGCTGCCAACAGCAGCAGAGGTGGAGGATCCCACAACGGTGTTCTGTGGGAAGGAGCTGAGGATGGGTCCGGGCAGAGTCACCACCACGGCGGAGGGCTGGATGACAACATTGGAGCTCTGGCACTGCCTGAAACAGGGCTCATTGCAGCTGTTGGCCAGCGGGGTCGGGCCGCAGGGCTGGCATGGCAGGCATGGGTTGCAGCAGGACATGTCTCTGGGCTGGAGGGGCACCTGGGACAGAGTGCAGGGGGAAAAAGAAAACGGGAACACATGAGACGCAGAACTGCACCCAACCTTGGGGAAGCCAAGGCCCCTACAGGCCCAGCACAGGCTGTCCAGCTGAAAGCTGAAGAGTCACTTCAGCTAAGTGCCAGGCTCTACCAGTGGAAGACATTCTCTGCCCTTCCCTCTCCTATGAGAAACAGCTCCCGGCCCG
This sequence comes from Opisthocomus hoazin, assembly GCF_030867145.1. Taxonomy (NCBI): domain Eukaryota; kingdom Metazoa; phylum Chordata; class Aves; order Opisthocomiformes; family Opisthocomidae; genus Opisthocomus; species Opisthocomus hoazin. Next base: position 7,553,315 of record NC_134439.1, on the reverse strand, counting down.
GGGCTGGGACAGCCCCTGTCAGCTGAGACAGACATTGGGGAAAGACCTGATCTTGCAGGAGGAAGAGAAAAGGCTTCACACTCACCTGATTCCCAACGACAAGGAGGTGAGAGAAGCGGATGAGAGAGCCGAGAGTTGGGCTGCCTTTTGTAGTAGTCCTGCACTGCCTCAGGCCCAGAGGCAGCCTTTGGGGAAGTAATAATTTTCTGACAAGTTCACGTCAAATGCAGAGTGTCTCAGCTAATGGCATGGGCTGTGTCCGGGTTTCCTGCACTGCTGCCTTTTCATTTCCTGGCTGACGCCACGTGCTTCCCCATAGGAAGGCTTCTGTAATTTCCAGAATGAGAGTCCCTTGGCTTTCCGGGGCAGAAAGACATCATCGCAGGCAGAAGACTCAGCTCAAGTGCTGGTGGCATCCCGTGCTGGCAGGTGATGTGCACCTGGGTCATTCTTGTGGGCTTGTTTGTGGCAAAGTTGTCAGGAAATGGGCACTGCTCTCCCGCTTCTTGTCTGCATGCCCAAGGATCCCATGTTGGATCCTATAGCAACACTCACAATGCTCTTGGGAAAATTTTGCTGGGCTCATTGGCCTCTTTCCCTCCATGTTCAGTCCCTGCAGGTCACCAGGAGCATGTCTGGGGTCTGATTTTTACCCAGGGCATTTGAGCCTTGTTCTGTCCGTGTGTCCCCAGCATGTCCTCAGCAGAGTCCACTCTCGCTGATATTTTCCTGCTTTTATGTGCGTTAGTGCTGGACTCTAGGCTGGCTTTATGTGAGCACACAGACTTTTGCATTATTCCGTGCAGGTGTGTATGAGCACATGTGTGTCTGTCTGTACTTGTGTGGCCCTCCATGAGAGCATGTTGCTGTCATAGTTGGGAGACTTTTCCTTGGTGTGTTGACAAGATACACAGAGTAGCAGGTTCCTCCTGACATAACAAATGGTGGCTGAATGGAATCTACAGCTGACTGGTTATGGCTTCACCCTGGTACGGAGGTTCACTGAGAACTAGCAATGAAATGCAGTGTCTGCCTCCTGCACCCATCATTTCTTGCTTTGTGAAGGGAGAAAGGCCAAGCAAGCCTGCCCACTTCATGTAGACCTGTGTCACTGAGTGGAGCCCCTTAGGGGGCAGTGCTGCTGGTCACTGGGCTGGGACACAGGCTCCTCATGTACATGCCAATGCCAGATGCGCTGCTGCAGCTCATCAGCCTGCTGCTGAGCTAGGCAAGGGCTAAGACCTCACACCAAATGGGTATTGGACTAAAGGGACAGGGGTGCAGATGTTGCTTGGCTTTGAGATACAGGACAGTTGGACGGATCCAATTCACAGGTAGCTTAGCTGAGGGCTGCCCTTTGTTGGACTTGCTGAGATCATTCCCAGGTAGTGCTGCTGGGAGACTTCAGCCAGGACTGACTCCCCTTCCCATGGGAGCAGCTTTCAATCTGAAGTTCGAGTGTTTGGCTCCACCCGGAGTTACAGCTCCAGTGGTGACACATCTGTGCCTGTGTCTGGACATGGACACCACTGATCCCACTTTGGACCCTGACATGTGGGTGACTTCCCAGCTTGACCTGAGACCTTCCTCATCTCTATGAACACACCTGGTGATCTCTGGACTTTGCAGAACCCCGATTACTATCAGGAGACCTCATCCTGAACGCAGACTGACTGTCAACCTAAAAGTCTGTGCACTCTTGCAGAGCTATAATCTTGTTGGGGTTTTGGAGAAAAGCTGGGATAGCTCTCGTGTCTGGAGTTTGCAGCGGCTTTGCAAAACAGAAGACAAAGCTGTAACCCTGCACTTCATAAGAGAAGATTTTTGTCCCCTTGGGGATCTGCCAGACAGAATTTTTGGGGAAAGTGCCCTGGGCGGTCAAAGAGTCCAGAGAGAATAATGTGAAATACAGATGTTCGAATCCGATGATAGTGTCTTTAGCACGGCAATGCACTGACTATTCAAGACTGTTATCAGCAGTTATCTGCTGGGCTAGTGGAACATTCTGTAAGGTCTGGGGTGGACTCAAGTCATGGGCCCAGGAGAATGGCAAGAAATCTATAGATGAAGATCCACAGGATGTATCTGCCAGATATGGCTTGACTGCCAGAACTGAAGTCTTCTCACGTGATCTGCAGCCTGCTGCTCTCCATCATGACCGCATGGTGAAGGGCTCCGGAGCGAGGGATCACCCCGGGGGAACCTTTTCTTAGATGCAGAACTGCTGAGACAGGCACCGGGAGAGAGAGATTGTGCCCCTCTCCCCCCCCACCCCCCAAGCGGGAAGTGCTGAGCCCTGACAAGCGGCGGCCCTGACTCAGCGTGTGCGGGGTCCAGACTGACCGCTGTACCCTCCCCCTGGCAAAATCAGCCCCTGGGGAGTGCAAGCGAACAGGACGGGCAAACAGGGCATGGCACAGCAGCCAAGGTGTGGCACGGCAGTTTGCGCAGCAGTTCGCGCAGGCAGGGCAGGCAGGCAGGGCCCCGAGCCTCAGCCAGCTCCCCGGGTAAATTCAACTGGTGGTCATTGCTTGCTCAGCTAGGAGACACCGAGCTATGGTCTCCATTTGGCTGAAAGCCGTCACCAGGCAGAATGTGGTGACCCATTCAGAGCTCCCTCATAAACAGGCAGCTGTGCAGTTCTCTGGCTACAAGGAGTGCCTGAGCCTGTCACTGGTATTGGAGGGCAGCAGACAGTACGTCTGTGTGCGCTGTGACCGGGTGGATGATCTGCTCACCCTGGTGGCAGAGCTCAAAGAGGAGGGAGAAAGGTTAAGGAGCATCAGGGAGTGCGAGTGGGAAATAGACTGGTGGAGCCATGCCCTGCCATCCCCGAAATAAGCGCAGAAGATGGACGCTCCACAAGAAGCAGAAGATCCCCTGCCCTCTCGCCACAAGGCAGAAGGAGAGGACATGAGAGACAGAGGAGAATGGAAATGGGTCCTAGCTGGGGGCGGCAGGCGAATCCCCTCCTGTCCTCCCTCTCCACCCCAGGTGCTCTTACACAATAGGTATGAGGCTCTAGAACCGGAGGGCCAGGCAAATGACAGAGTGGATGAAGGCCCGCGCACGAGGTTGCCCAGAGCTAGGCAGTCAGCCCCACGCATCACGACTGCCTCCACGAAAACAAAAAGAAGGGTAATTGTCATAGGTGACTCCCTTCTGAGAAGAACAGAGGGCCCGATATGCCGACTAGACCCAGCCCACAGGGAATTCTGCTGCCTCCCTGGGGCCTGGGTGAGAGATATCACTAGGAAACTCCCTGGTCTGGTCAGGCCCACTGACTATTACTACTCTTCTTTCTTGAGGTTGGCAGTGACCAGGTTAGGGACAAATGCACACAGGTAATCAAAAGGGACTTCAGGGCTCTGGGGTGACAGGTTAAGGGATCAGGAGCACAAGTAGTGTTCTCCTCTACCTCTCCAGTTGCAGGGGAAGATGGGGGAAGAAACAGCAGGAGTCAACAGATCAATACCTGGCTCCAAGCCTGGTGTCATAGGCAAAATTTGGGGTTCGTTGATCATGGATCAGTTTACATGGCACCAGGCCTGCTGGCAACAGATGGGGTACACCTGTCACAAAAGGGGAAGAGGATCCTAGCTCAGGAGTTAGCAGAGCTCATTGATAGGGCTTTAAACTAGATTTGAAGGGGGAAAGAAATAAAACCAATCTGGCTAGTGAAAAGGCTGGGGGTGGCAACTCAGCTGTTAGTGGACGGTGCGCTAGCAAGGACCTTCACTCTCCTGTGTCAGTGAGGGTACGGAACAGGGAGCTGTGCATCAGCAACGGTGCAGCTTCATTGGGAGCTCAGCTCAAATGCCTTTATGCAAATGCACATAGCATGGGGAATAAACAAAAGGAGCTAGAGATGCGCGCACATCTGCGGGGCTAAGATATCATCGGCATCACAGCGACATGGTGGGACAGCTCCTATGAAAGAATTATTGGGATGGGAGGATACAGGCTCTTTAGGAAAGACAGGCAGGGGAAACAAGGAGGGGGTGTCGCCCTCTATATCAAAGATCAGCTGGATTGCATGGAGCTCCACCTGGGATTGGATGAGGAGCCCACGGAGAGCTTATGGGTCAAGATTCAAGACAGGGCAGGAACAGGCGACATTACAGTGGGAGTCTGCTACAGGCCACCTGACAAGGGTGAGCAAGCAGATGAGGCCCTCTATAAGCAGATAGGAGAAGCCTCACGTTCAAAAGCCCTGGTCCTCATGGGGGACTGCAATCACCCCGACATCTGTTGGAGGGACAACACAGCAGGGCACAGGCAATCCAGGAGGTTCCTGGAATGCATTGAGGACAACTTACTCATCCAAGTGATAGAGGAGCCCACAAGGAGTGGTGCAATGCTGCACCTTGTTCTCACCACCAAGGAGGGGGCTTTGATCGACCCAACTCCAAATGTACTCATGCAGCCCACTGGCCTGGTGCTGCATCAGGCAGGGGCTGAGACTTTGCACCAAACAGGTACTGAAAGAAAGGACCACGAAGCCTGATGTCACTGTGCTGTGAGGGAAAGGACAGAACCTGTGGCTTGCACAGGAAAGCGAAAGAACTGATGTGTGCTTTTGTCTTCAGTCCCCAGGAACTTCATGCCCCACATTGGAATCTTTGTCTGGGTGCCCAGCAACTGCCCCTGGGAGGGGAAGGAAATTGGATTCGAGACCACACCCTCCATAGCCTGCTGCTGTCCCACAGGGTGTTCAGTATAGACCTTCTTTCCGACAAGGACTGTGCACACTGGATAGATTTTCTAAGCCCATCTCCTCTCCCAGATATTTGACTGCCTGAGCTAAGGTCCAGCTTGGACACAGGGCAGCCAGCCTTACCCCCTCTCTGTCAGTGACCTTTGCTGACATCATGGCCTCTGCTGGGAGAGCTCGGCCAGGGCTGCTTCCATTCTCCATGGAGCTGCTGCTGAACTCAGAGTCTACTGCAGTTGAGGGCAAACCTCACTCGTTTCTCATAAGGTAACGGGCACTGTGGACAAGCAAAGGGCAGCGGATGTGTGTACCTGGAGGTTAGCAGTGCCTTTGACAGCCTCCCTCGAACTTCCTTTATGACCAAATTGGAGATGAATGGGTTCACTAAGAGGATGCTAAGGTGGCTGGAAAACTGGCTGGACTACCAGGCTCAAAGAGTTGTGCCAAGTGGTGCAAAGCCCAAGACACTTACCAGTGGGGTGCCTCAGGGATCAGCAGTAGGACCAACAGTCTTTTATGTTTTCATAAACACCATGTTTAATGGGAAGGACGGCACTTCCTGCAAGTTTGGAGATGACACCCAGCCACAGACAGAGAACAGACGGCGCACTGATCTCCATTAGACAAGTTGTTCCCAGCAGGTCCACGAACAACCTGTCCAGAGAAAACCGAGAAGATGGACTAGGCTGTGGGAGTACTCTGCGACAGGAGTAGAGGCGAGGAACAGCTGCTGAAACATGGGGAATTCTACACAAGCAACAGGCTAAACACAACCAATGAGAACAGGAATCTGTTTCCCATCGAGGCTGTGCAATCTCCACCCTGAGAGGTGTTCAAGGCTGGACTGAATGTGACTTCGGGCAATCTGATCAAATGGGATCTATTCTGAACCAGGGGGAGATGACCCCTGGAGGTCCCTTCACACCTACAGTCTGATTCTGTGATTCTGACTTCTTTCCCCCGCCCTCCCTGATGTCTGCACACCCATGGGCGCATTTGTCCTCACACCCCATTTACCACAACACAACTTTTAGACATTGTGCTGGGGCCACACGCAGGCAGCTGAAGGCTCTCGGGCTCCTCACTGCCACCTGCAGGGAATCAGTGGCTGCTGCTTCCAGCCCCTGAGCTCAGGCACAGCTCGGGGAAGCCGGTCCAGCTCCTGGGTCAAGGCCCTGCCGCTGCCCGAACTGCAGCTGGCTCTGTGCAGGCTGATTCTCGCTGGCGGACGGCGAGAGTCCATTTCCCAGGAGACCAAGTCGTGGCCGGGCAGAGCCAGCGAGCGCTGCGAGGCCGGGCGAGAGCCCGAGCGGCGCCGGCGCCGGGCTGAGCCCCGGGGCGGAGCTGGCGGCGGCGGCGAGGGGAGGAGGCGGCGGAGAGGAGGCGGCGCGGGCGGAGCAGAGAGCCGGGGCTGGCGGGGGGCAGCGAGGCGCGGGCGGCGGAGCGGCGGAGCGGCGGGATGCGGCGGTGCCGGGGCGCGGGGCTGGCGGGGCTGGCCGCGGTGCTGCTGGGTGCGCGGGGCTGGCGGCGGTGGGCGGGGGCCGGGGCTGTGCCCGGGCTGCTCCCCAGGCAGCCCAGCACGAGCTCTTCCCTCTCCATCTTCGGGGTGTCTTTCCCCGTCCCTGCCCCTCTGCCAGCTCTCCTCCCCCTTTCCAAGCCCTCCGAGTCTCCTCTTCCCATTCTCCCCATTTCTCTACCACCTCTGTCGCTATGACCCTGCTTGCCTGTACACCTATATTTCCATGTGCTGTCTCTTTTCCCTGTGCGTGAAGTCATTATTACTGCACTGATTTTAGCTGTTGTTCACGGTAAGAACCTCTCTCCCTACTCTTGCTCTCTCCATCCATTCATGGACCTGACTTTCATCTAATATCTGCATGCCTGAATTTCAGACTCGCTCCCACTGTTCTCCCATCACTCCACACACCACGTACTCACACCAGGATCACTCTCCATCACAGGCACATTTTCCCATCTCTTCCTGTCCGCTGGCTCTGCCACTGCTCTTTACTCTTTGTCTGGTAATGAGCCATCAGAACTGGGCGATCTTGACAATCTTTGTTCTTTCCTTCTGCTTTCCAGCAGCAGCTGTGAGAGGAGCCCAGGTGCAGCAGGAGCCATCGGCAGAGACCACCGAGGGCACCGGCATCAGCATCAACTGCTCACACGCCAATATCAAGTCTACCGACTACATCTACTGGTTCCGCCAGCTACCGGGCCGAGGCCCCGCGTTGATCACACTTGTTCACAAAGGGTCCAAGGATGTGCCGGCCCCTCCGGGGCGGCTGTCGGTGGCGGCAGACCGCCGGTCCAGCGCCCTGTGGCTCGCCCGGCCCCGGCGCGGGGACGCGGCGGTGTATTACTGCGCCGTGGGAGACACGGGGAGAGGAGCCGGGGCTGCGGCCGGGCACGAACCGGCACGGGCGGGGCCGGGCGTGTGTGTCGGGGGCGGGGGGGCAGCCCCGGCCGGGCCCGCCAGGGGGCGCTGCCGCTCCGCCCGCCGGTTCCGCCTGGCGCCGCCCGGCCCCGCTTCGCCCCGCCGGGCCCCGCCGCTCGGCACTGGCATCGGACCCGTCGAGGCCCTGCAGCCCGTTCCCCCACAGCCTTGATCCTGCCCTTTTCTTGTCTCTGCTCCTTCTCCAAAACATCCCATGTCTTGCACCAGCCCCAAATATTTTGCACTGCAACTCCTAACGAGCCCGATCCCCCACAGGCAGAAACAGCCCTGAGTTTATAAGATGATCACCTCACCCTTCTGGGAGGTGTCCTCCCCAGACAAGCTGTCGATCATAGTACCCTGAGGGCTAGTGAGAACACTGTGGTAAAGAGGGTTGTGTGGGATGTCCATCTGCCAGAGAGAAGCAGCGCCTCTCACTCTGTATTTACAGCATATCTTCCTCAGCTGCAAGACACGGGGCACCCAGTGCACTGAGTCCTACCCTTTTTTCCTCTGGGACCAAGGAAGTGCCTTCACTCGCGCCTAACCTGATCCTCTCCAAAAAGCCACTCTTTTCCTGAGCAGACTGGAAGACTTGCGTTGGAAGAGGGAAGGACTCAGACTTCTCTCAGAGGAGAGGAGGACTCAGCGGCCCAGGTTTGGATGCAGCACAACTTTAATGAGTCTGAAAATGAAGAGGAGTTGGCTCATAGGGAGCACCAGGGGCAGCCACTGAGATGCAGTGGAGCTCCTGCAGGGTGTCCATCTGCCTGCCCTGCAGGGAGAGGGGAGCAAAAAAGTCCCTGCTAGGGTGGTGTTAGGAGACAGTGACAGCAAAGGAGAGAGGAGAGTGGAAGAAGGAAACAATGGCCCAAAACTCTAAACGCAATGTCCTAAAGATTTATCTTCTGTCCAGCACCATGTTCTGAGCTATTGGAGGTTCTTGTCCAAAGAAGTTGCCAGCAGCTTTAGCAGGGTTGACATCTGTAGCGGCTGGTGATGCAGGAGAGGTCAAAGCCTCCGGAGGAGATGGGCACTCCATCACAGCTGAGGATGCTGCCAACAGCAGCAGAGGTGGAGGATCCCACAACGGTGTTCTGTGGGAAGGAGCTGAGGATGGGTCCGGGCAGGGTCACCACCACGGCGGAGGGCTGGATGACGACATTGGAGCTCTGGCACTGCCTGACACAGGGCTCATTGCAGCTGTTGGCCAGCGGGGTCGGGCCGCAGGGCTGGCATGGCAGGCACGGGTTGCAGCAGGACATGTCTCTGGGCTGGAGGGGCACCTGGGAGAAAGGGAAGGGGGAAGCAGAAAACAGAAAAACATGAGAAGTAGAACTGCACCCAACCATGGGAAAGCCATGGCCCCTGCAGGCCCAGTGCAGGCTGTCCGGCTGAAAGCCCAAAAGAAACAACAACAACTAAATCCCAGGCTCTCTTAGGGGAAGACCTTCTCTCCCCTTCCGTCTCCCATGAGAAACAGCTCCCAGGCCTGGGCTAGGACAGCCCCTGTCAGCTGAGACAGACATTGGGGAAAGAACTGGTCTTGAAGGAGAAGAGGCTTCACACTCACCTGATTCCCTATGAGAAGGAGGCGAGAGAAGCGGATGAGAGAGCCGAGAGTTGGGCTGCCTTTTATAGTAGTCCTGCACTGCCCCAGGCCCAGAGGCAGCCTTTGAGGAAGTAATAATTTTCTAGACAAGTTCACGTCAAATGCCGAGTGTCTCAGCTAATGGCATGGGCTGTGTCCTGGCTTCCTGCACTGCTGCCTTTTCATTTCCTGGCTGATGCCACGTGCTTCCCCGTAGGAAGGCTTCTGTAATTTCCAGAATGAGAGTCTGTTGAATTTCCAGGACAGAAAGACATCATTGCAGGCAGAAGACTCAGCTCAAGTGCTGGTGGCACCCTGTGCGGGCAGGTGATGTGCACCTGGGTCATTCCTGTGGGCTTGTTTGTGGCAAAGTTGTCAGGAAATAGGCACCGCTCTCCTGCTTCTCGTCCACATGCCTAAGGACTCCCATGTGAGAGGACATGCCACACCCTTTTCTCTTGCTCCTCCCACCTCTCTCTGGTGGTTGCTCCTTGTTGCACTCAGGTGTGCTTCTGCTGGGAGTATTGGACCCTACTGCAACACTAACAATGCTGTTGGGAACATTTTGCTGGGCGCATTTGCCGCATTCTCTCCCTGTGCAAGCACTGCAGGTCACCAGGAGCATGCCTGGGGCCTGTTTTTTTTCCCCAGGGTGTATGAGTCCGATTCTGTCAGTGTGGATGATGTGAGGTCCTGGAGACTGAACGAGTGCCTGAAGCAGACACTTGCTCTAAAGACACTTTGGGGAGGCTCAGAGGAAGTCAAGTTCATATGCAGGAGTCAATCGCTATGAAATTTGCCAAGCAGAGATGAGGTGTTGAAGAGCAGAGCTTTGTCACAGCTGGAAAGAGGCCTTTGGGAAGAGAGTCCTGGGTCCAGCCAGACCCTGGGGATGTTTTGTCTCTGCCTGGTCCTCTATCAGTTCAGACTGTACCTATAGCAGAGGTGAACAGGAGTGGGCTTGAAGGGGGCCTTTTCCACTCCCAGGATGCAGACCTTGTGCCCAGCTGGGTACCACACGGCCAGAGAAAATGGTCACGGACACCTCCCTAAATGGGGAATGGTTGGGCTCACTGAGATCACCGTGAGACGCAAGATGCTGGAAGGTTCTTGGCAGCGTTCTGTTGCCTGACAGTGGACTGCATGATCTGTTCCTTTGCCTACTACATAAATTCTGAGGTGGCCAAGGCCCCTTTGACCGTGTGACGGTGAGTTTGGAGGCAGCACTTCTCCAGCAGGTGTGTCTGCCTGAGGGGATGCTCAAACACCTTCTGACTTTGGGGGCTGTTAAAAGCCCAGCTGCTGCCGCACTGCTCAAGTAAGAATCTTCAAGTGCTGAAAAACCTGGCCCTGGCCCTATGGAAACTGTGGTGTAGCAAAGATTGCAACTTGATTCCTCTCCTTGGGACGAGCACCAGTCTGTCATCTCTCTAGAGAGCCTCCCTGGGTCAGCAGCGTGGGGATGTGAGGAGGTCTGTCTGGAGCAGCAGCTGAAGAGATTTTCTCCACTCCCCACAGGGAGGTTGGGAGGCTGTTTTCAGGTGGCAGAGGAAGGAGAAGATAGGAACCTGCAAGCACCAACACCCTCTTTCTCGGAAGTCTGTGGGCAACCTGTGACAGGGAAAGCATGACGCACTCCTGTATTTTCTGGCAGTCCTGGTGGGACTTGTAGACTTTGGTGAGATGCGTCTTTGAGGCTAGCAAGGATTGGAGCAAGAGGAGGTGCTGACACAGGCCTCTGCGATGCTGCTGTGCATGGGTAAATGGAAACCTTGGGTAAACTCAGAGAGGTTCTCCTCTGTGCTGTCTGTGGAGAACTCCCAGATGCTTTTCTATGTGCGGGATGCCAAGCTGCAGGACGGCACCAGGTGTCCCTCTCCTGAGGCCACATGGTTACCCACCGCATGCAGCATCACACAGAAAAAGGGTGTGTGTTCCCTGTGGAGTATTTCCCTCAGCTTGTCCAGCAGTAGCGTGTTGCGGTTGTGGTGAGGCTGGGTCTCTGGCTCCGCAGCCTGTGCAGCAAAGAAAACTGTCATTAACAGCATGCTGGTGTGACTTTTGTGTCTGAGATCAGACCCAGGGTCTTGAGCAAGGGGCAAAATAGCCCAATCAAACCGTCAGGTTCACGCAGTGCCTGGACTTGCGGGAGAGCTGTTGAGGGATGCCACCAGAATGTCACCAGGCTCCATCCAACCCCCTGAGATGAAACTAACTGCAGCCTCTCTGAGAACGTGACATTCTCCTTCTGATTCCCCGTCATCTTGGCTGGCTCCTGGGTCCCTGAGGACTCCCTCAGCGGCTCTGCCTTCATTCCACCCAGCCTAGCAGCTTTGGCCAGCAAAGCTTAGCACAGGGCAAGTTTTCCTACCTTGGTGGCACTGATCTGCCCTCCGCTATTTGGCTGCAGATCCTGTTGGTGTGTGAGGTCTGTTGGCAGACAGACTGTGCCTGAAACAAGGCTCTGGTATCCCAGGAAGGATGAGGAGATGGACATGCCCTGGCACGGCCAAACCATTCAGTGCACTGGTGAACCACCCAGTGCCACTGCTTGCGAGTTTCAGTGAGGAAGAAGTGAAGCCTTGGTCTCTGGGGACAGCAAGAAGGTGCCCACTGCCTAGATGATGAGTATGCACAGTGAATGTGCCTGGAAGTGCAGGCAGGAGGAGAATGTGGGGAGCATTGCCTGCTTTCAAGCCCAGCGGTGCCTTCAGGAGACCCTCCTCTGCACCTGGGAGATGGTGATTGCCTGAAGGTGACCAGTGTCTAACTCGCTACCTGGAGCTGAGGGTAGAGGTCAAAGAAATTGCCAAGTATGGTTGAAAAGCATACCTAAATACCTGAAAGTGGTTTTGGGTTTTTTTGATCTTGTTTTTTGTCTTTGTTTCTCACCATCTTATTTTGTTTTTGAGTGTTAATAATTGACATGCATCTTCCCCAGGCTGAGTCTGTTTTGCCGGTGAGGGTACCTGGTATTTGATCTCCCTGTCTTTGTCTTGACCCATGAGTCTTTTCACCTTATTTTCTCCTCCTGCCTTATTGAGGAGGGGCTTGAGAAAGAGTGAGTGGGCATCTGGCAGCCAGCCCAGGACAAACCCACCAGAGGACATGACAAAGCTACTCCAAACAGGACAACAGGAAGCCTTTGAGAAACATGACCATAAGGAAGAAACAAGAAGATGGAGGACGGGACCAGGAACACAGCCAAGAAAGAACATGGACAAGACTCCCATCTGACACCTTTCTGAGAACTGGGTAATTGCAATTATTCTTGGCGAGAATAAAAGCACCCAAGGGAGAATAGCATGGCTCAGGGTCAAAAAGGATCACATCTGAAAAACATTTCCCATGGTCTTCTTTAAACTGTCGAGAGCTGCAGGTTGGGAGTAGATGAAGTGGAAGAAAACCCACCGTGCTTTTTCATTTTTCTAGCATCCTAATAATCCATTTATGTTCACTTTTGTTCTAAGCGAGCGCATTGTGGGGACAGAAAAGCTTAGAGCGGACGATCATGCAGGTGATTATTTGCAATCTCTGGGTGACATTTTTATTAGTTAGGGTCTTCCTTCGGACAGAATAATTTTCCACTTTCCAATAACCTCCTTTCTAATATTTAGAGCCATGGCAAAGGAGAGCAGGACGCTTGTAACTGATCTCTTTCTGCTGGGCTTCCTGACCTCCCTGGGTGTGCACGTGGCCCCAGGTGCCATTATCTTCTCCATGTATCTTCTAAACCTGATGGGAACCACCTCCTATTGTCACTGCGTGGAGCAATAAGCACCTCCACACCTTACCGCATTTCTTCCTCGTCAGGCTTCCTTTGTGGCGATTTGCTACCCCACCACCGGTGTGCCAAAAATGAGGCAGACTTTCCTTGCCACCAGGAAGACCATTGGCGTTGCCTGCTGACTGGCACAGTCGTCTTCCCCTTCCTTGCTGGCTATCACTGAGCTGAGGGTCCTTCAAAATATCCATCAGTCTTTGGCAATAATCCACATCCCATACAGCCTGAGCATCCCTACTTGCGAAGCCAGCATCCTCGCTCCTAGGACGAGCTTCTTACAGCTCCCAAGGCACGTGTCAATCTCCGCATAGGCTAAAAGCCTTTCCACACACCCCAAATTGCATCTTCAGCTGTGCAGCACTGAAAAGGGTGCGAACCAAGCAGGAGATGTGCTTGTGATCAGGGCCATGCTTGCAGTAGTCCTCGGGAACTGCTTGCTGGGTGAGGGGACGAGATTTTTTCCTCAAAAATATGCAGTCATCTGTCAGAATCTCTGTTCTTTCTATGGTAGACTATTGCTAATGTCGCAAAGGGGGTAACTACACTTGCACAGAGCCTTTCTGGATCAGAGCTGGAGCCTGGCAGTGGTGCCGCCTCAGAAGCCGAGGCAAGCTGCCCCAGGCTTGGAGGAGACCAAGGACCAGAGAGCAGAAATGCGTCTCTGGGCGCTGGATGCTGTCCTGGAGCTGCAGTGGCCCATGGGGCTGTTGGATTCACAGGGAGTGGTGAGTCCATTTGTGTGGCCGATACCAGTACTAACTGGTGAATTGCCTCAGCCCTGCCAGTCTGGACAGCAGCTGGGCCCTGCCAGGCGCTCCAGGACCGTATGAGGTACCTCTCTCATGTGCCTGTGCTTGTGCGTGCTGGCTGTGGACCCGAGATCAGCCAATGGAAAGGTAGGCAAGGGGGGATGAGGCTGTGGGCTGTCCCCAGGTATTATTTTCTCCATATCCCCACTTCTGCCACCCTTTGGAGCCATTGTCTGCTTGAGCCTTCTCCCCCAGCACAGCTCCATCCAGGCCTAGAGGACGTCCCTTCTCCAAGAGCCAGAGGGGCTGCTGACATCATCCCTTGGCCTCCTGCCACCATGGGCTCCTCACTCCAGGACAGCACTTGTTGGGCTCCCCATTGACAGAACATGCTCCAGGGCCCAGTGCTCCAGGCCCATCTGGAAACACATGCAGCAAGGCTGACTGTTGGCCGTTGCCTGTGGAGTAGCCAGGAATATCTTCTTCAGCTCCAAGGGACGGGGCACAGCAGGCAACCCAGTGCACTGGGGCCTCCCCTCTCTTTCCTCTGGGATAGATGAAGGGTCTTCTTTTGTGCCCACCCTAACCCTCTCCAAAAAGCCTCCTTCTTTCCTGAGCAGATTGGAAGACGTGACTCAGAAAAAGAAGGACTCGGAGGCCCAGGCTTGGATGCAGCACAACTTTAATGAGTCTGAAATTGAAGAGGAGATGGCTCACAGGGAGCGCCAGGGGCAGGCACTGAGATGTGCTGGAGCTTCTGCAGGGGTTCCGTCTGCTTGCCCTGCAGCAGGAGGGAGGCGAACACGTCCCCGCCAGACTGGTGCTGGGAGACAGCGACAGCATAGGAAGGAGAGAGAGAGGAGAGTAGAAGAAGAAGCAGAAGCAGAATAATGGCCCAAATCTCTAAATGCAATGCTCCAAAGCTCTATCTTCTGTCGAGGACCATGTTCTGAGTTCTTGGAGGTTCTTGCCCGGGAACATCGCCAACAGCTTTAGCAGGGCTGACATCTGTTCCCACAGTAGCGGCTGGTAATGCAGGAGAGGTCAAAGCCTCCGGAGGAAATGGGCACTCCATCACAGCTGAGGATGCTGCCAACAGCAGCAGAGGTGGAGGATCCCACAACGGTGTTCTGTGGGAAGGAGCTGAGGATGGGTCCGGGCAGAGTCACCACCACGGCGGAGGGCTGGATGACAACATTGGAGCTCTGGCACTGCCTGAAACAGGGCTCATTGCAGCTGTTGGCCAGCGGGGTCGGGCCGCAGGGCTGGCATGGCAGGCATGGGTTGCAGCAGGACATGTCTCTGGGCTGGAGGGGCAGCTGGGACAGAGTGCAGGGGGAAAAAGAAAACGGGAACACATGAGCAGCAGCACTGCACCCAACCTTGGGGAAGCCAAGCCCCCTACAGGCCCAGCACAGGCTGTCCAGCTGAAAGCTGAAGAGTCACTTCAGCTAAGTGCCAGGCTCTACCAGTGGAAGACATTCTCTGCCCTTCCCTCTCCTATGAGAAACAGCTCCCGGCCCAGGGCTGGGACAGCCCCTGTCAGCTGAGACAGACATTGGGGAAAGACCTGATCTTGCAGGAGGAGGAGAAAAGGCTTCACACTCACCTGATTCCCAACGACAAGGAGGTGAGAGAAGCGGATGAGAGAGCCAAGAGTTGGGCTGCCTTTTATAGTAGTCCTGCACTGCCTCAGGCCCAGAGGCAGCCTTTGGGGAAGTAATAATTTTCTGACAAGTTCACGTCAAATGCAGAGTGTCTCAGCTAATGGCATGGGCTGTGTCCGGGTTTCCTGCACTGCTGCCTTTTCATTTCCTGGCTGACGCCACGTGCTTCCCCATAGGAAGGCTTCTGTAATTTCCAGAATGAGAGTCCCTTGGCTTTCCGGGGCAGAAAGACATCATCGCAGGCAGAAGACTCAGCTCAAGTGCTGGTGGCATCCCGTGCTGGCAGGTGATGTGCACCTGGGTCATTCTTGTGGGCTTGTTTGTGGCAAAGTTGTCAGGAAATGGGCACTGCTCTCCCGCTTCTTGTCTGCATGCCCAAGGATCCCATGTTGGATCCTATAGCAACACTCACAATGCTCTTGGGAACATTTTGCTGGGCTCATTGGCCTCTTTCCCTCCCTGTGCAGTCCCTGTACATTAGCAGGAGCATGTCTGGGGTCTGATTTTTACCCAGGGCATTTGAGCCTTGTTCTGTCCGTGTGTCCCCAGCATGTCCTCAGCAGAGTCCACTCTCGCTGATATTTTCCTGCTTTTATGTGCGTTAGTGCTGGACTCTAGGCTGGCTTTATGTGAGCACACAGACTTTTGCATTATTCCGTGCAGGTGTGTATGAGCACATGTGTGTCTGTCTGTACTTGTGTGGCCCTCCATGAGAGCATGTTGCTGTCATAGTTGGGAGACCTTTCCTTGGTGTGTTGACAAGATACACAGAGTAGCAGGTTCCTCCTGACATAACAAATGGTGGCGGAATGGAATCTACAGCTGACTGGTTATGGCTTCACCCTGGTACGGAGGTTCACTGAGAACTAGCAATGAAATGCAGTGTCTGCCTCCTGCACCCATCATTTCTTGCTTTGTGAAGGGAGAAAGGTCAAGCAAGCCTGCCCACTTCATGTAGACCTGTGTCACTGAGTGGAGCCGCTTAGGGGGCAGTGCTGCTGGTCACTGGGTTGGGACACAGGCTCCTCATGTACATGCCAATGCCAGATGCGCTGCTGCAGCTCATCAGCCTGTTGCTAAGTCAGGCAAGGGCCAAGACCTCACACCAAATGGGTATTGGACTAAAGGGACAGGGGTGCAGATGTTGCTTGGCTTTGAGATACAGGACAGTTGGACGGATCCAATTCAGAGGTAGCTTAGCTGAGGCTGCCCTTTGTTGGCCTTGCTGAGATCATTCCCAGGTAGTGCTGCTGGGAGACTTCAGCCAGGACTGACTCCCTTCCCATGGGAGCAGCTTTCAATCTGAAGTTCGAGTGTTTGGCTCCACCCGGAGTTACAGCTCCAGTGGTGACACATCTGTGCCTGTGTCTGGACATGGACACCACTGATCCCACTTTGGACCCTGACATGTGGGTGACTTCCCAGCTTGACCTGAGACCTTCCTCATCTCTATGAACACACCTGGTGATCTCTGGACTTTGCAGAACCCTGATTACTATCAGGAGACCTCATCCTGAACGCAGACTGACTGTCAACCTAAAAGTCTGTGCACTCTTGCAGAGCTATAATCTTGTTGGGGTTTTGGAGAAAAGCTGGGATAGCTCTCGTGTCTGGAGTTTGCAGCGGCTTTGCAAAACAGAAGGCAAAGCTGTAACCCTGCACTTCATAAGAGAAGATTTTTGTCCCCTTGGGGATCTGCCAGACAGAATTTTTGGGGAAAGTGCCCTGGGCGGTCAAAGAGTCCAGAGAGAATAATGTGAAATACAGATGTTCGGATCCGATGATAGTGTCTTCAGCAGGGCAGTGCACTGACTATTCAAGACTGTTATCGGCAGTTATCTGCTGGGCTAGTGGAACGTTCTGAAAGGTCTGGGGTGGACTCAAGTCACGGGTCCAGGAGAATGGCAAGAAATCTATAGAAGAAGATCCACAGGATGTATCTGCCAGATATGGCTTGACTGCCAGAACTGAAGTCTTCTCATGTGATCTGCAGCCTGCTGCTATCCATCATGACCGCGTGGCGAAGGGCTCCGGAGCGAGGGATCGCCCCGGGGGAACCTTTTCTTAGATGCAGAACTGCCGAGACAGGCACCGGGAGAGAGAGAGTGTGTCCCTCCCCCCCCAACCCCCCAAGCGGGAAGTGCTGAGCCCTGACAAGCGGCGGCTCTGACTCAGCGTGTGCGGGGTCCAGACTGACCGCTGTACCCTCCCCCCGGGCAAAATCAGCACCTGGGGAGTGCAAGCGAACAGGACGGGCAAACAGGGCATGGCACAGCAGCCAAGGTGTGGCGCGGCAGTTTGCGCAGCAGTTCGCGCAGGCAGGGCAGGCAGGCAGGGCCCCGAGCCTCAGCCAGCTCCCCGGGTAAATTCAACTGGTGGTCATTGCTTGCTCAGCTAGGAGACACCGAGCTATGGTCTCCATTTGGCTGAAAGCCGTCACCAGGCAGAATGTGGTGACCCATTCAGAGCTCCCTCATAAACAGGCAGCTGTGCAGTTCTCTGGCTACAAGGAGTGCCTGAGCCTGTCACTGGTATTGGAGGGCAGCAGACAGTACGTCTGTGTGCGCTGTGACCGGGTGGATGATCTGCTCACCCTGGTGGCAGAGCTCAAAGAGGAGGGAGAAAGGTTAAGGAGCATCAGGGAGTGCGAGTGGGAAATAGACTGGTGGAGCCATGCCCTGCCATCCCCGAAATAAGCGCAGAAGATGGACGCTCCACAAGAAGCAGAAGATCCCCTGCCCTCTCACCAGAAGGCAGAAGGAGAGGACCTGAGAGACAGAGGAGAATGGAAATGGGTCCTAGCTGGGGGCGGCAGGCGAATCCCCTCCTGTCCTCCCTCTCCACCCCAGGTGCTCTTACACAATAGGTATGAGGCTCTAGAACCGGAGGGCCAGGCAAATGACAGAGTGGATGAAGGCCCGCGCACGAGGTTGCCCAGAGCTAGGCAGTCAGCCCCACGCATCACGACTGCCTCCACAAAAACAAAAAGAAGGGTAATTGTCATAGGTGACTCCCTTCTGAGAAGAACAGAGGGCCCGATATGCCGACTAGACCCAGCCCACAGGGAATTCTGCTGCCTCCCTGGGGCCTGGGTGAGAGATATCACTAGGAAACTCCCTGGTCTGGTCAGGCCCACTGACTATTACTACTCTTCTTTCTTGAGGTTGGCAGTGACCAGGTTAGGGACAAATGCACACAGGTAATCAAAAGGGACTTCAGGGCTCTGGGGTGACAGGTTAAGGGATCAGGAGCACAAGTAGTGTTCTCCTCTACCTCTCCAGTTGCAGGGGAAGATGGGGGAAGAAACAGCAGGAGTCAACAGATCAATACCTGGCTCCAAGCCTGGTGTCATAGGCAAAATTTGGGGTTCGTTGATCATGGATCAGTTTACATGGCACCAGGCCTGCTGGCAACAGATGGGGTACACCTGTCACAAAAGGGGAAGAGGATCCTAGCTCAGGAGTTAGCAGAGCTCATTGATAGGGCTTTAAACTAGATTTGAACGGGGAAAGAAATAAAACCAATCTGGCTAGTGAAAAGGCTGGGGGTGGCAACTCAGCTGTTAGTGGACGGTGTGCTAGCAAGGACCTTCATTCTCCTGTGTCAGTGAGGGTACGGAACAGGGAGCTGTGCATCAGCAACGGTGCAGCTTCGTTGGGAGCTCAGCTCAAATGCCTTTATGCAAATGCACATAGCATGGGGAATAAACAAAAGGAGCTAGAGATGCGCGCACATCTGCGGGGCTAAGATATCATCGGCATCACAGAGACATGGTGGGACAGCTCCTATGAAAGAAGTATTGGGATGGGAGGATACAGGCTCTTTAGGAAAGACAGGCAGGGGAAACAAGGAGGGGGTGTCGCCCTCTATGTCAAAGATCAGCTGGATTGCATGGAGCTCCACCTGGGATTGGATGAGGAGCCCACGGAGAGCTTATGGGTCAAGATTCAAGACAGGGCAGGAACAGGCGACATTACAGTGGGAGTCTGCTACAGGCCACCTGACAAGGGTGAGCAAGCAGATGAGGCCCTCTATAAGCAGATAGGAGAAGCCTCACGTTCAAAAGCCCTGGTCCTCATGGGGGACTTCGATCCCCCCGACATCTGTTGGAGGGACAACACAGCAGGGCACAGGCAATCCAGGAGGTTCCTGGAATGCGTTGAGGACAACTTACTCATCCAAGTGATAGAGGAGCCCACAAGGAGAGGTGCAATGCTGCACCTTGTTCTCACCACCAAGGAGGGGGCTTTGACCGACCCAATTCCAAATGTACTCATGCAGCCCACTGGCCTGGTGCTGCATCAGGCAGGGGTGGAGACTTTGCACCAAACAGGTACTGAAAGAAAGGACCACAAAGCCTGATGTCACTGTGCTGTGAGGGAAAGGACAGACCCTGTGGCTTGCACAGGAAAGCGAAAGAACTGATGTGTGCTTTTGTCTTCTGTCCCCAGGAACTTCATGCCCCACATCTGAATCTCTGTCTGGGTGCCCAGCAACTGCCCCTGGGAGGGGAAGGAAATTGGATTCGAGACCACACCCTCCATAGCCTGCTGCTGTCCCACAGGGTGTCCAGTATAGACCTTCTTTCCGACAAGGACTGTGCACACTGGATAGATTTTCTAAGCCCATCTCCTCTCCCAGATATTGGACTGCCTGAGCTAAGGTCCAGCTTGGACACAGGGCAGCCAGCCTTACCCCCTCTCTGTTACCGAGCTTTGCTGACATCATGGCCAGGGACCTCTGCTGGGAGAGCTCGGCCAGGGCTGCTTCCCTCTCCATGGAGCTGCTGCTGAACTCAGAGTCTACTGCAGTTGAGGGCAAACCTCACTGGTTTCTCATAAGGTAATGGGCACTGTGGACAAGCAAAGGGCAGCGGATGTGTGTACCTGGAGGTTAGCAGTGACTTTGACAGCCTCCCTCGAACTTCCTTTATGACCAAATTGGAGATGAATGGGTTCACTAGGAGGATGCTAAGGTGGCTGGAAAATTGGCTGGACTACCAGGCTCAAAGAGTTGTTCCAAGTGTTGCAAAGCCCAAGACACTTACCAGGGGGGTGCCTCAGGGATCAGCAGTAGGACCAACAGTCTTTTATGTTTCCATAAACACCATGTTTAATGGGAAGGGTGGCACTTCCTGCAAGTTTGGAGATGACACCCAGCCACAGAGAGGGAACAGACGGCACACTGGTTTCCATTGGCTAAGTTGTTCCCAGCACGCCCAGGAACTACCTGTCCAGAGAAAACCGAGAAGATTGACTAGGCTGTGGGAGTACTCTGCGACAGGAGTAGAGGCAATGAGCAGCTGCTGGATCATGGGGAATTCTATACAAGCAACAGGCTAAAAACAACCAATGAGAACAGGAATCTGTTTCCCATCGAGGCTGTGCAATCTCCATCCTGAGAGGTGTTCAAGGCTGGACTGAATGTGACTTTGGGCAATCTGAATGAATGGGATCTATTCTGAGAAGGGGGATATGACCTCTGGAGGTCCCTTCACACCTACAGTCTGATTCTGTGATTCCAGCTTCTTTCCCCTGCCCTCCCTGACGCCTGCACACCCATGGGCACATTTGTCCTCACACCCCATTTACCACAACACAGCTTTTAGACATTGTGCTGGGACCACACGCAGGCAGCTGAAGGCTCTCGGGCTCCTCACTGCCATCCGCAGGGAATCAGAGGCTGCTGCTTCCAGCCCCTGAGCTCAGGCACAGCTCGGGGAAGCCGGTCCAGCTCCTGGGTCAAGGCCCTGCCGCTGTCCCCACTGCAGCTGGCTCTGTGCAGGCTGATTCTCGCTGGCGGACGGCGAGAGTCCATTTCCCAGGAGACCAAGTCGTGGCCGGGCAGAGCCAGCGAGCGCTGCGAGGCCGGGCGAGAGCCCGAGCGGCGCCGGCGCCGGGCTGAGCCCCGGGGCGGAGCTGGCGGCGGCGGCGAGGGGAGGAGGCAGCGGAGAGGAGGCGGCGCGGGCGGAGCAGAGAGCCGGGGCTGGCGGGGGGCAGCGAGGCGCGGGCGGCGGAGCGGCGGAGCGGCGGGATGCGGCGGTGCCGGGGCGCGGGGCTGGCGGGGCTGGCCGCGGTGCTGCTGGGTGCGCGGGGCTGGCGGCGGTGGGCGGGGGCCGGGGCTGTGCCCGGGCTGCTCCCCAGGGAGCCCAGCACGAGCTCTTCCCTCTCCTTCTTCGGGGTGTCTTTCCCCGTCCCTGCCCCTCTGCCAGCTCTGCTCCCCCTTTCCAAGCCCTCCGAGTCTCCTCTTCTTGTTCTCCCCATTTCTCCACCACCTCTGCCGCTATGAGCCTGCTTGCCTGTACACCTACCTTTCCACGCAACCTCTCCTTCTCCTGTGAGTTTGCTGCTTATTGCCTTGAATTTAGACCTCTGTCCTTCACTGGGACACCTCCCTTCCTTGTTTGCTCTTTATCCATTCATCCACCCATTTTTTGACATCTCTCCATGCATCTGGCATCACCGTCCCCTCTTCCTACTCTCTGAGACCCCTTCTCTCATCTCTCTCTCTGCTTTCTTCGTATCTGTAACTATAAGCTTGCTTTCCTGCAGCATGCCGTTTTTCCCTCCATCCACTCATCCCTCTGTGCATTCAGCACTTATTCTTCTTCTGAATTCAACACTTCATCCTTCACTGTAGCACACTCCACTGTCCTCTCTCTCACTCCACCCACCCATTCATCCATCCACCCATCCATCAGCCATGCACCTGACTTTCATTCTATCTCTGCATGCACCAATTTCCAGTTCTCTCCCAGTTTTCTCCCCTCACTCCACACCCCCACACCAGGATCACTCTCCACCCTGTTGATGGGCACATGTCCCCATGCGTTCCAGTCTGACTCTGTCTCGTTGCAACTTTTCCTGGCCATTTCTCAGGGAGAAAAAGTCATCAGAACTGGGCGGTCATTCAACATCTTTAGTGTTTTCTTCTGCTTTCCCGACAGTGACTGTGGCCAGAGCCCAGGTGCAGCAGGAGCCATCAGCAGAGACCACCGAGGGCACCGGCATCAGCATCAACTGCTCACACCCCAACATACAAATCGGAGATTTCATCTACTGGTACCGTCAGCTCCCGGGCCGAGGCCCCGCACTTCTTGTGATGAGTGCGAAAGCGTCCAAGGATGTGCCGGCCCCTCCGGGGCGGCTGTCGGTGGCGGCAGACCGCCGGTCCAGCGCCCTGTGGCTCGCCCGGCCCCGGCGCGGGGACGCGGCGGTGTATTACTGCGCCGTGGGAGACACGGGGAGAGGAGCCGGGGCTGCGGCCGGGCACGAACCGGCGCGGGCGGGGCCGGGCGCGTGTGTCGGGGGCGGGGGGGCAGCCGCGGCCGGTCCCGCCAGGGGGCGCTGCCGCTCCGCCCGCCGGTGCCGCCTCGCCCCGCCCGTTCCCGCCCGGCCCCGCAGCCCCTTCCAGCCCCGAGACATCCCCCCGGCGCCGATCCGGAGCCTCTCATCGGGCATAAGCTTTCTCCCGCCCCTCACCACCCCTGACCTCCGCACTCCCACCGGGACGAGGACAGAAATCCCCCGCGACAGTGGCAGAACCTGTGGCAGCGGGGAACAGGAATGGCGGCCGGGAGCGGTGGCGGTGTCCGACCGTGCCCGGGAAGGAGCGGTTGCAGCCGCCGGCCCCGCTGGCTCCCGGCGAGGAGCAGCGCCTTTCTGCTCTGCCCAGGGAGCCGGGCAGCAGAGACCCTCCTGCCCCCGGGCAGCCGGACAGCCCTCGGTCCTGCCGCGCAAAATGGTGCTCAAGGGGCAGGGGCTGGGGATCTCTTTCAGCCCAACAACGTAGCCAGGCCTGGTTAGAACAGAAAGACCCAGCGGATACAGTGCTGATACAGCCTTTGCTTTGAAACCATGACCAGAAGTGGCTTCTTGCTGGCAACTTCACAAATAGGCTCAGACACACAATCACAAACTGAACCCTCCAGCTCCAAAGGCCATTTCCAGTGTGCTGATATTGGAAAGGCATCCTGTAGAGCTGGCAGTTCTGCCAAGGCACCAACATGAGAAAGAGATTGATGCCGTGAAGAACTGAAGACTCCATAGTCAGAAGGCTACTAAGCAGGTATTCTTTCTTACGGCACCGGGCACATGGGGGATCTCTCCTCCAAACCTGTGCACCAAAGAGACACAGTTACTAGGTATTTATGCTATGTTAACATACATATTAATTACATTTACAAGAAGTGCTTAGCATAGTAATGGTTTTTCTGAGAACTCATTAGTATGTGTTAAAGTCCTTCAATTGTTGGGGGTCTTGAGATCATCTTGCAGCCTTCTTATCTCTGTAGTTTGCATACCTTTTCTCCCACGGCCTAAAGGGATTATTCAGGATTCTTTTACCTTACAACTGTCCCAATTATTCACAAAGAACCAAGACTTGTTTTGGTTGTGCAAAGATTCTGACCACCTGAAGTGATAACATCCCTTACATGTTAAATTTTTTACATTCACAGGTATCAAGATACTGGTTATCACAAACACCTTCAAGTGTATCCCACAGTGGTTACTGTTCAGGACATGCAGCTTGCTGCATAGGATTTCCCTCCACCTGAGACTGACAGCCTTTGGTGTTGAAATGAAGTCCAGGAGATAGGAGAGAAGCTTGAGCTGGACACTTGTTGAAAGTCCCATTGGAGACTCAAGTTCAGATGTCAGGAGTGAGACACAGAGAGATCTCCTAAATTGGCCTATGGGGCTGAAGATCTGAGGTGAGGTGAGTGAGAGCTGGAAAGAGGCCTCTGGGCATGGGGTCTTGACACAGCTGCAAAAGCCCATGTTCACAGGCTTCGGAGGCAGAGGGGAAAGGTTCATCCCTCTTTCCTGCCTCTGCTGAGGACTGCTATGGCAGCTATAGTTGTATTACAGGGGAACTCCTGGCAGGTTTGCAGTCGTTGGAGAGCAGAGGGCAGCCCACCATCCTTCTGCCATGGCCTCAGCTGAACCACAGGACCCTGAAGG
The DNA here is from genome assembly GCF_030867145.1 of Opisthocomus hoazin. Classification (NCBI taxonomy): domain Eukaryota; kingdom Metazoa; phylum Chordata; class Aves; order Opisthocomiformes; family Opisthocomidae; genus Opisthocomus; species Opisthocomus hoazin. Next base: position 7,529,410 of record NC_134439.1, on the reverse strand, counting down.
CCTTGTGGGAGCAGAGTTGTGAATGGAGGCTGCTATGCTGATAACTTGCTTCCTGCAGTCCCTGCCCACTGTGTGAGCAAAGGGCCCTGGGTGAGCAGTGGCAGAGGAGCACTGCTCCAGGCAGCAAACAGCAGAAGACATTGAAATCAAGTAGCCCTTTTACTTGCCTGGCTGTCTGCTTTCTGTGGCCCTGGGTGAGACAAGCAGGTAGAGATTGTGGGTAATGTGGGTAGGTGAAGGGACACAGAAGGATTGCCTGTGCCATACAGAGCTATGTTGCCATGTCCTGCCCCCGCCACAGTGTGGGAGTGTGCCTGTTGCTGTGTGGGTGGATTCTGCCACAGATGCTCTTTACAGAGATGTTTCTCTTGAGGTTCCTCCTGTATGGCCAGAGGCAAAGGGAGAGAGTGTGCAACACCGGGGTGCAGGCACTTCAGTGTGTGCTTTGTCCTCTCTCCAACCAGACAGTCCCAGGGACAGGGTGGACATGGTGCTCATTATCCTGGCAGCCCTGGTGGGACTGGCAGACTTTGGTGAGATGTGACTTTCAGGCTGGGGAGAATGAGGCAAGAGTTTGTGCAGCTGGTGGTAGAAGGGAGGAGATGTGAGTCCTGACTCCCTGCGGGTGTTTCTGTAGAGAGAGCAGGGGCTGCAGATGGGTACAGGAAATAATCTAGGAGATGTCAGGAGTAAAGGGTACCAAAGGAGGACTAAGACCTCACCTTAAATTTGCAGAGTATTTCTGAATGTGCTGCTAATACATAGGAAGCCTGAAAGAGGGAAAGATGCTAGGGGATGGAGTGATGTGTCATATAGGAGCTTCTCTCCTACATCTGTTGGATACAATGGTACCTAACTCTGTAGGGGTGGTCATAAATCTTGGGTGACTGAGAAGGCTAACTCGGTGCAAGAGGAACAGAAATGCCATACAGGGACAGGGCAAGGGCAAAGGATGCAGTGTGTCTCATGAAGACACTGTTCTAGGCGGAAGATATTGTCAGAGGTGAGAGAGGAGCAGCTCATGTCTGCTGCTGCTGAAGGAGAGACCAGCAGCCAACAGTAGCTCAGTCAGACATGGAGAGAGTGAATGGACTGAAAGACCAACGAGTATTGCTGCAAAGCAGTATGGTCTTGGGTGTGGGTGTGGGTGTGTGAAGAATGGTGAGGTCCTGCAGAAAGAAGTATGCATGGAGAAACAGCTCAGCCTGTCAGAGGTTTTGAAAAGTGAGATGGAAAGTGAGCAAGCTGATGAAGTGCTAGATGGACACTGGTGCTCACAGCTTGCAGCAGTGCACAGAAACATGGTGGGGTGCTCTGAGGAGGGGTTCCCTCCCTGCCACTGCTCATACATAGCTCCCCAGCCTGTGCTGCTCTGAAGCACATGCCAGTATGACTTTCACAGCTGCATCTAGATCCAGGGTCTCTGACGACGATAAGCGTCCCAGAAACCTGCCTTGGGGCAGACCCATTGGAGGCTATATCATAAACAAGCCAGCGCAGGCTTGTAAATGCCCTCTGCTTAGAACAGTTGGTACTCTGAGGTGAATACTGAGGGCAAATAACCTGTCAGCTTGTCTTCTTCCCTTTCCCTGTGCCTCCACTGGTGGCCAACGCTGGGGCACGAAGCTTGTGGTAAGAGGCACAACTTCTCTTATCATCTTGCCATGTGGCCATAGTAGGCCAAGAAGGGAAGAGCCCTCCCTTGCCCTGCACCTTCACATCAGCAAGTGAAAAAGACCCATCAGCCAGATGCTGGACAAGATTCTCTGCTCAAGTCCTTCCTGCACTCATCCACTGCTGGAGAGTAGTCCCACGCTTTCTCATGTCTCTTCTTCTCAGGGCAATCACTAGTGCTCATCTGGGAGCAAACCCTATGTCCCTGACTCCATGCTGGTTTCTCTGTCCAGCAGCTGGTAACCACATCTCAGTGATCTCCTTTGGTCCCACAGGCAACAGGAATGGTTCTGGGGAACTATTCTCAGGCAATCCCACCCCAGCACTGCATGTGGAAGCTCAGCTGGAGGGTGCTGGCTTTCCAGCTGAATCCCACTCTGTGAATTGGAGTCTGTTGCTCATAAAGCATCATCCACTTCACCTGAGAAAGCCTAGGGTACTTGGCTGTTGTCCTGCTGGGGTTCCAGGATGGCCTGTCTCTCCCAAGTGATGTGGGTGTTCTCTGCCAGCCCTGATGGAGGCTTTGCATGCCCCTATTTTATCTCAGAGGACTCTAGGCAGTGTTGATGGGGAATTGATGGCATCCCTCAGTGTCCTGCACTGTGCTGTGTCTAGGGTCCCTTGGACATTTCAGGTCCTGCTATTGGTTTCTGCCCAGGGCTGCAGAGGGCTTCAACACACTACAGACACAAGTTTCCCTCAAAAGCATGGAATGACAAGCAGTGATGGCTACCTGAGGATGGATGCAGCCTCAGGCTCTTTTTCCAGCCTCAGTGGGCTGTTCCCAGGGATTTTCCCAAATGCCACTGAGAAACAGAGCACAGCTGACAACGATGGGCATCAGCCTGTCCTTGGACACAGGTGCCTGGTTGCAGGTCTATGAATTGTGTGCACAGCACAGGTGGACACAGGAGAATTGCCTCCAGAATCACCACTGCTTCCAGAAGGGAGGAGGAGACATTCAGTCTGGACTCAGCCATCTCACTTGGAGAGTTCTACCCTTAGGGGAGATCAATCCCACACTCTTCATGCAGGTGTATCTGCCATGTTGATGCCTCCACTTTGTGCAGAGCTCACATGGACTCCCTTCAGCGTCAGTGTGCACCAAGAAGAGCTTTGAGAGTGTGATTCATCTCCTCTGAAATGAAAATCATAGCAAGGGGGCAAGCAAGTGCCCTTTGGAAGTGCTAATGTCCTCCCAGAGAACGGAAAGAGAGCCTTGCTCCCCAGCCAGCCTTTCACAGCTCTGCATTTTGCTGACTTTACCAATCACATTAAAGTGTTTCCACAACAAAGCCCAAAATGGACGGAATGATGGACAGTTAAAAACCAGTGTGGGGTTTCAGATGTGGAAATGCCCTGACACATCTAACATGAAGAACAGTGGTTTGGATAATTTTAGTTAGAGATTTATAAGTACATTCAGATCCTGGATAGAAGGAAGTAAGGGGAGTGTAGATTTTGTTGACTGCCTTATGCTAGGAATAATGGCTACAGGTAGAGATAGCAGACATTGCCGGATTTTCTCTTGAGCCAGAGCAGCATCCCGTGGAACAGCCACAGATATGACAGATGCATTGCCTATTGATGTCAGGGAGTACGTCAGTGCAAATACCACCACTAGGGACAGCCAGAAATACATGTGCCAGGGAAACCAAAAAGGATGAAGTCTTCCACACTTGTCCCATTTGCCATGTACCACTAAGTACTGAGATCCACCTGCAAAGACCTGGAGGTTTCTGTGGGAGTTTGCATGCCTGTGTTGGTCCTTCAGATGTGACTAGCAGTGAAACAAAACCATCAGCCCTGAAAAAGTAGTTGGTGCAGAGCACAGCTAAACTGCATCTACCCTAAGTTAAAATTATCAGGGAAATCCTTTGCTGCAGAAACACGTTTGTACAACTAGATCTGACCCTGCAGATAAGGCCTACACCACTAAATGAACATGGAGACTTACACGTGGGATTGTTGCCGAAAATCCATGATTAACTAATTCCATCACCTTGGTTACAGGATCAAGTGCAGGCATCTCCTTCAGAACATGGTGCATGTAATTGCATCCTTGAGATGAAAATCCCATGTAGGAAACTGGGGATGGCAGGCTGAGTGTCTCCAGCTACGTGAAAGGCTGTTGCAGAGAAAGGGAATAACACAGCTGCACTCTTCAAAGCAGGAAATACTGAGATGTGACTTAGCGAATGAGACTGAGGGAACAGAAAACTGTCCTGACAACCTGGCACTGGAGGGGATCTTCTCACTGTTATAGAAAAACTGGATTTAAATGTAAGAAGGGTCGTTGTTTTCTATCTGAGTTGCATTTAACTCTGGTCCTGGAAGTGCAAGTCTCAGGTGGTGTGTGTGCAACTCCTTGAATGGTGTGTAAATGCTCAGGCAGTGGCTTCTTCCTTAACACTCACCCCTTCAGTTGATCACAAGGGTTTCCAACTCAGATGGCAGCAGCACAGGGTGGCAGGCTAGCATGACAGTCATTACTCCAGCACTCGTGGTCTTGTGTATTTGCTTCCTTCCAAGTCTCAGCACAGGCAGCTTTTGCAAATACCTCCATTACCAACGAAAGCAACTATAGACGTTTGAATACAGAGAGGCTTCTAACCGCAGTTAAGGCCTAAGTCTTCAGTCTTCCTTGCAGTAAAGTTCTAAGTGAAGATCGAAGTGCAAAGTCAGACAAGATGAATAAGGGGAAATCGATCTCCCTTGCCTTCAGAGCATGTGTCTCCAGGAAAGCTACTCAGGAGCAGCTCTACAGGGAGTCTGCAAAGGTGCATCAAGTGATGATTCCTTACATACACTGGCACCAGCACCAATCCTGTGAGCAGTTGCATGGGGCACCTCAGCCTGGCATTGGGTCTATCCCCCACACCAGCTCTACTGCCCAAAGGTGACCACTGAGCAGTCAAATTCCAGGATTGCTACAAGACGTTGCTGTGGCTGTTTCTTGTCTCATGACCCAGGGACACTGCACTCCCTTACAGGAGTCCTTCTGTCTCTGGCATTCCTGCTGCCAGCCACATTAACCCCTTCTGCATTTGGGTCTTCTTGCCCTCCACGCCAGATCATTGCTTGGTCCCAGATTACCACTGCCAAGCAGTTACAATTTGAATTTCCCCTTCAGTGCGCGCCCAGATAAACAGACATGGGCACAACCACAGCTGTGAGCTCACATGCACCCAAAGAGCAACTCACAGGTGTGCACTTATCAAGAGGTGTGTGCACGTACCAAAGGAGCCCATGCGCACACCAACATGCACAGCCACCCCCCATACCAACACGTACGCAGAGACATGCAAACACACGTGCTTACACACATGCATGCTCCTGCACACACATATTTGCATACAGATATACACGTACACTCCTCTGCACAAATGTTCTCACACAAAAGCACACATCTACATGCAGCTGTGCCCACACAATTAAGTATACGCAGACCAGTGACACACATTCCTGCTGTCCTACAAGAAGGCACGTTGTTGTCCTCAAAATCAGGGTTCTTTCACCCGGTGTGTGAAACACCAATACACACACAGAGCACAGCTATTTTATTGCATATTTGTGCAGATGTGGGTGTCTGCCTCCAAACATCAGTCCAAGCATTCAAATTAACTGTTCTTTACACACAAAGCATTAACATATTCATCTTCTTGATATTTATGCATTGTTATTCTCTTAAATGATTGGTTAAAGTCTCTTTGTCCAGCACGTAAATTAGTATGCATGCTGAGTTGTTCTTCAACTTCATCATTTTGAGTTGGTGATATAATTGGGGTAGGTGGTCTGTGAGTCGGTGGTCTCGATCTCCCCCTGCCAGAATTTCCTTTCCCCTAGTGACCTGTTTCTTTTTTCAGGTCTCTGCGTTTCTTAGTGGTTTACCAGCTGGGATACTAACACATCAGTTAAACTGCTGCTCTTGACAGCCACCTCCTGCTTATCAGACAAACTCACATTGTTCAGATAAGATTAACTTCTTGTCTGGCTTTAAACCAGGAAGGGTAGGGCTATACAAGGGACATCTCTAGCAGCAGTGTCTCAGGACAGCTCAGTTCAGAGAACAATGTGTGTGTGCTAAAACACATACACACTCATGGACACAGTTGCCCAAACTCAAACACGCAGAACGTTAGTATACACACATGTTTTCATGTGCATTACCACAGGCACACACATGGACGTGTGAATACACACAGGAGCACAGCCAGGAGAAAACGTAGGTGAACACTATCATGCACACACATCACTGGGATCCAGGACTCCCAACACCAGCTCTCAGCCCCTCTAAACAACTCTAAGCAAGTCTTTCAGACACTGCAATCAAAGTAACCGTTCAGTCACTGGCCAGCCCTATCAGCCTCGGTGAGCTCAAGGTGTTGACAATGATTCAGTCAGCTGTTTTCTCACTGTAAGACAGAGAGAAACCACAGCAGAGTCAAAGCTATCATGGCCTTTCCAGACATTGAGCCTCTTGATAACTGTAAATGTAACAAATGTAACATGTAGGGGATGTTATCACTTCAGGTAGTCAGAAACAAGTCTTGGTTCTTTGTGAATATTAGGATGGTTGCAAGACAAGGGACTCCTGAATAATCCCTTTAGGCACCTGGGCCTTGGGAGAACAGGTATGCAAACTACAGAGATAAGGAGGCTGCAGGATAATCTGAAGATCCCTGCCAAGAGACGCCAAACAAACATGTGTGACGGACATTACCATATATTAATGAATTCTTGGAAAAGCCATTACTATGATAAACATTTCTTGGAAATGTAATTAATATGTATGTTAACATAGCATAAATACCTAGTAACTGTGTCTCTTCGGTGCACACGTTTGGAGGAGAGATCCCCCGTGTGCCCGGCGCCGCAATAAAGAATACCTGCTTAATAGTCTGCCGACTATTCAGTCTTCAATTCTGGCTTTTCACGGCATCACTCTCCACGTCCCAAGTCTGTGTATGAAGGAGAATATGAAAACTAGAGAACACCCCCATTGCTGCAGCCCCACAAAGAATTCTCACACTAGAAGGAAAAGGAAATCCTGCAGCCTTAGAAACTCTCAAATGAACCTTCGCGGTCTCAAGAGTCTGGGACCAGCCCCTGCCCTTGCAAAGGGAGCAGTGCCACAGCAGCACACTGATGTGGCAGCAGAAGGGTGTGTGCCTGGGACAAGCCAGCCTCCCCTCAGGCTACAGACATGGAGGCTCTAGACTCACTGTAGTGTTAATAGCCTCTCTTCAAAAGGCAGAGATTTTTTCTCTTGATGGAGCAGGAGTGGTAGAATGGCTTGGTGGGCACCTGCAGCCAGCCAGGGTCTGCACTTCACTGATAGATTAAGCAAAGAGAAAAAGCACAGAATGCGCATGATATTAGGGCTGCAAGTACCAGAGACATCCTGTCCCCCTTGTCCCTTGCCCCGTAAAACAGTCAGGTTTCTTGTATGTTGTAGAAGACAAGGAGGAGCCTTGGTGTGGCTGGAGGGCAGGAGCATCCAGCATTTCATGTTTGTTTCTGCATGGCTTGCAGTGAGGTGAAGCAGTCATGTAAGGCTCCATATAATGGTGCTGCATGAGATAAAATAAAGGAACTTTTTTCACAGAAAACTTGGAAGTGGGGGTGTCTCCTCTGGTACCCTGCATACAGCCAAGAGCTCTGCAATGCTGACTGCTGTCCCCACCCATTTTTATGAGCTGGGTGGGAGGTTGCAGCCTTCCACCACTGCCCTCCCTTAACACAGCTGGTTGATCTAGATCTGTGAACCTGGCACAGTGTGGCTGCTCAGGCCTGTGATGTTTGTGTGGTGGGGCTTTCTGAGCACAGGCAGGCACTTAGCAGCTCCAGGTGAGGGCTGGTCATGTCTCTCAATCCTATTTGGGCTGGTTTTTCCTGCACTGATATTTCTGGGACATGGCTTTACCTGCATGGAAATATGCCATTCCCATTTTACAGTGTTGGATTATTGTGCTTTCTACAGACTCATTCCCCAGCTGTCCTCTCTCGTAGTGTCCAGGACATCCCCCTGTGCCTCCTCAGCCTCCTGCTGGGTAGGTGCAGTCAGCAGGTTGTTGCCAGCAGAAGGGGACAGCTCACACCTTGGGGACAGGCTGCACTCCTCCCAGTGCTGCTCCACGCTCCCCTGGGAAGGCAGGGGGCTGTGCCCGTACCCCTGAGGCAGCACAGCAAATGCACACCAGCAGCCTCTGGCACACCGCAGCCCCATGACGATGGCTGTGGCCAAAAGCCAGTAATTTATGGTGCTACGCCAGGACCCAGCCCCTTGCTTTCTAGGCCGGCCAGGGTTCTTGAAAGGCAAATGTGGCTGCTGGACAACCCCTGCTCCTAGCAACATTCTACTCCTTGAAAAGATGTCAGCATGCCCTGGGAGGACAGCCAGTTGTGCTCTAAGGCTACAGTCCTGGAGGGAGGGGCCCACACATTGTGAAGGGCACAATCCTCCCCACTGCAAGCTGAGCAGATATGGAAGGAAGATTTTCCCCCAATGGATATTAATGGTTTCTCCTGCTAGTGGTTTGTGGCCGGTGACATATATTGTGGCACTCTCAGAGCCCATGTCATGAATGAGTGGTTAGGTCACTTAAATCATCAGACAAAGGTTTGGCAAAAAAAGATTTTACTGAAAATTTAGAAAATGTGTTCTTACAAAGTTTGTTGGCAAGTTTCACTCTATTACTTCTTAAATGAGTGGAATACTAAATCAAAAGGGGTTTTGAACAGAAAATGGTTTATAGAGTGAAAGAAAGTGTAAGGGGGTAGGGAGACCCTCCCATTTAGTCACCAGCTGCAGACTGGACCCCTCTGATTTCTAAACTCCTTCTCAGAGAGGAGCCTAGGTACAGCTGGATCCAGAACTGGCCTTAGACCACAACGTTCTATGTCTAAAGGGTATGTTTAGTAGCAATTCATGGTGTGTTCAGACTTGAAAGAAAGAGACAATCACAGGAATTTAGCCGCTATTAATCACTGGTTACCTTAACATTTACAGAGTGATTAGAAAGAATTTACAATCACAGTCACAGTAATAGAATATTATCTTTTGAATCAATTCACACACACAATCACAAAAATTCCCCTCTTGTTCAGTGAAAGACTCGCTTCAAATCAAGTGATTTCTCAATGGGAGAAGGCTGAGTCTCAAGGAGATCAGCCCAGGTGATGCCAACAGAGTTCGAGACATTCTGAGAAGCGTCCCACTTGGAGTTCCTGAGTGCAGTGTGGTGAATGACTTCACGGACCCCAATCTTGTGCTTGATCAGAATCATTTTATTGCCAAGCACTGCATATAGCACAGAAGAGGCCAGGGCCTCCTCAGCTTCTCTGTTACATGGGTCACTAATTCCCTGATGTACGCTGCACTTGGAGTGAGGGTCATGGCACCCTGACAGTTGTTTCCTTCATGTGAACAAATCCCAGCTCTTGAACCTGCTCAGAGTAGCTTTTGCTTCCTTCTTTCTTAGGGTGTAAATCAAGGCATTAGACAAGCGAGTAAGAACAATAGAAGAACAGCCACTGCTCTGCCTAGTGACCCTTTGCAGGGGTCTCCCAGGTAGGCGAAGGCACCTTGGCTGTCGAAAGAGGCCACAGCAGTGAAATGGGAAGCACAGGTTGAGACAGCTCACTGCCTGCCTTCCACAAAGCGGAGTCACTGCATGATTTATATCACCATTACAGATAATCATCCTCTGGCAAGAACGCCCTTAGTTTGGAGTGTAAAAACTGCACGGATCCTGTACCCCTTTTTTTGCTTTGTCAAAAGGGCTTACTCATCTGTCCGATGTAATGCCATCTCCTCTTCAGCAAGGACAACTGCAGGTAGTATTATCTTTGCAAAGGACCTGAGGGACCTTCTGCTTATTACAAGGTTTAGTCCAGTAGGGTTAGGAAGTCCAACTGTGCTGCTGTTGATGGTGGTTAGTAATAGTACTGTGAGGAATAAAACATTTCAGACATGCAAGTGAAAAGCCCTTACGAAGATTTTGGCCTTCGGTCATTCAGATATATGCTTCATGAGCCATAATTTCCTGCCATGGTTTAACCTTGCAGACTGCAACCAGGACCAGACAGCTGCTCGCTCACCCCTCCCTTTCCCTTCAGTGGGAAAAGGAGGAGAATGGACAAAAAGCAAAACTCATTGGTTGAGATAATGACTCTTTAATAAGACAACAAAGGCAACACTAATACGAATACACATAATAATAATAATAATAATAATAATAATAATAATAATAATGCAAAGCAAGCTATACAGAATGTGATATTTTTTCTTGCCGTCTGACAACCAATTGTGTTGCCAGTCCCCAAGAAGCAATTGCAGAAGTTATGGGTTTCCTGGAGCTCATGAATTACAGAGGAATTCAGCAAAATCGTGAATTTCAACAAATTCACAGAAAAAAAACCACAAACGACTGAACTATCAGCAGAAACTGAACACCTGGAAAAGAGCAGGTTCCTGTCCCCAGGAGTACCCCTATTTATAAACTGAGCATGACATCTATGGCATACGATATTGCCATTGGCCTACTTGGGCTAGCTGTCTGGTTATGCTCCCTCCCAGCTTCTACACACCTGTTCATTAGCTGGATATTGAAAACTAAAAAAAGTCCGTGATTTCTTAGCAAGAAAGAAAACCATCAGCGTTATCAGCATTCTTCTACTACTGCATGCAAAATACAGCAGCTACTGGGAGGAAAAATAACTCAATTCCAGCCGAAACCAGGACATTCCCTCTTGACGGAGGACATGGTTATGGGGATTTCCATCATTCCACTTCTACACTTTTGCGAAGACACCTGGATTTTCGTTCCGGAAATAAGACATGAACCTGTAGTAGCTGCCAAGAGACATTTCCACCAGTCAGAAGGGATGAGATTTCCATGTAAAAAAATCCCCTCCCCCCAGCACGGCAGCCAAATCCTGAGCAGAGGTCCTCTGGGGGGACCAAAGAAGCAGTCAAGAGCTTTGGGCCTGCCTGCAGCTCTCTTGGGAAGTGCACCCAGGCTCCTTGTCCTTGCTGATCTTCACATTCTCCTGCATGTTCTGTACCAGAGCAATTCGACCTCCCTCAGAAACAGACCGCTTCACTGTCTCCATTTCTATGCTGACTGCCCTCAGCTGCTACATGCTTAGCTCTGATCTTGAGCCTCAACGCATTCAGTGGCATGGACAACATTTCCCTGCTACTCCTGCTGATGCCCACTGGCCATGACCCCTAGAATGGGTCTTGGAGGGGTGAGTAGCAGCTATTGGACATCCCAAAAGCTATTCCTTCCATTAACATTCTTGCCATTCTGCAAAGCAAACCATCTTTCGGAGGGCCAAACACAACCCCTGCCACCCCAGTGCAGCTCCAGCCATAACAAGAGGAACACCCTTCCTCCAGAGCTCATGGGGCTACTGAGCCCTCAGGGCCTCCTGCCTTTCTGGGCATTGGTGGGCAGAGACAATGCAAGGCACAACCTGACAGTTACTGACAGCCCAGCACCGGTGGATGTCTTCCTCGGACTCAAGGGTTGGTGTCCAAAAGAGGAGCCATTGCAGGTTGTCCCAACCTCCCATTCCTCTGTGAATGCAGAATGGTCTCCTTGTGCCCTCACCCCCTCCCACCCCAGAGCAACACCCTTCTCCTTTGGCAATGGGGAGTGTCCACAGAGGGAAGGACCACATGGAGGACAGGCTTGAATACAGCAGAACTTTAATGAGTGAAAAGAGCGAAAAATATCACTTCAGTGGAAGCCAGCAAGACTGGGAGCCCCAGAGGAAGCCAAAAGTCTGTGGTCCTTGGCTGTGGAGATGTTCCTGCTCCATGGAGGGAGAGGAGACATGGTTCCCACTAGGCTGGCCTTGGGGATACCATGTTGCCAATGGGAATCAAAGCAAACAAAGAAAATGGGGAGAAAGGCAAAGCCATTCAGCTATACAGAAAACACGTCCAAACTCTAGATCCTTTGCCCAGCACCATGTTCTGAGTTCTTGGAGGAGTTTCCTCTCTGGGGAATTAGCAGCATCTTTATCAGGCCAGGTACCTTCTGCCAGAGTAGCGGCTGGAAATGCCAGAGAGGTCACAGCACCCAGAGGTGATGGGCACTCCATCACAGCTGAGGATGCGGCCAACAGCAGCAGAGGTGGAGGAGCCCACAACAGTGTTCTGTGGGTAGGAGCTGAGGATGGGGCCGGGCAGGGTCACCACCACAGCAGGAGGCTCGATGACGACGGTGGAGTTCTGGCACTGCCTGACACAGGGCTCATTGCAGCTGTTGGCCAGTGGGGTTGGGCCGCAGGGCCGGCATGGCAGGCATGGGTTGTAGCAGGACATGTCTCTGGTCTGGAGGTACAGCTGTGAGAGAAGACAGAGAGGAAACAGAGCACAGGGGTGTATGAGGAGCAGCCTGGTTATCCTGTCACAAAGGAACCAAGGTCGCTACTGAGTGGGGTGTTGGAGGCTCAGCCAGGAGCCACAGAGTCTTCATCACTCTAAAAAGAGCAACCCTGCTGAGCGAGGTTCTTTTCTAATTCATAAACCAAAAGCCCCCCTCAGCCACATGCCAGCCTCTCTCTATGCAGAACTTCATCCACTTCCCTCTGTCACGATAAAGAAGATCCAAACCACACAAAGGGATAGCCAGCTGAGAGGTCCATTGCGGAGAGATCTCACTTTGGAAGAGAAGGGGCTTCAGACTCACCTGGGTCCCAAGGAGAAGAAGCCAACAGAAGTGAATGAGAGAGCTGAGACTTGGGCTGGCTTTTATACCTGCCCTTTGTTGCCACAGGAACAGAGGCACCCTTTGCAGAGGTAAAAATTTTCTGACAAGCTCATCTTGAATGCAAAGCATCACAGCTAATGATATGGGCTGTGCTTTGGTTTCCAACACTGCTGCCTTGTCATTTCCAGGTTTGTGCCATGCCCATTCTCCAATGAAGGCTTCTTTCAAGCACAGGGATGAAAGGCGCCAGGATTTCTAGGGCAGGAATGCAGCAGTGCTGGTGGCAGCAGACTCAGCTCCAGTGCTGGACACGTCCAGCACAGACAAGCCATGTTAGCATGGTCCACTGTGGTGGAGGTGTTTTAAATGCCCTTCTCAGGAAGAAGCACCAGCAACAGTCAGCGGGACAACATGGGCTCTTGTGCTTGAGGGTTTGCCCTGCTCTTGTCTTTTGCTCACTCTTCAACTCACCCCAAAGTTCCCCTCTTGTGTCTCCCTGTGTGTCCCCATCCTTGAGTGTCACTCATCAAGAGGGAATGTGATGCTCATGGTAGGGATACTCTCCACTGCTCTCTCCAGGAATCACCACAGAGCAGTAGATTGCCAGGTTCAGAAGGAGACTGCGTGCACCTGAGAGATGATGGCAACATGCTGCTAGAGATCTGTTCAGGGAAGAGGCACTCACATGCAGCCTGTGTCTGCTGAGGCCTCCTTTTCCTGCCCCTCCAGGTAAACCAAAGAATTGATGACTGCTTTGGACTTGAGCCCACAAGGATCTTCATGCCCTGCATTGGAATATCAGTCTGAGCGCCCAGCAAATTCCTCTGAGAGGCGAAAGCATACTGGATCCCAGACCACATTCTCTAAAGCCTGCTGTTCTCCCACAGGCAAGGCCAGTATGGACCCACTTTATGACAAGGGTTGTGCACAGTGGGCACATTTTCTAAGCCCATCTCCCCTCCCAAATATCTGTCAGCCTGAAGTAACGTCCAGCTTGCAGGCAGTGCAGCTGAGGACTTCACCCCTTCCCTTCAGTGACCTTGGTGAGATCAGTGCCAGGGAGCTCTGCTGGGAGAGCTCTGACAGGGCTGACTCCTCTGTCCACGGATCTACTTCTTAGCTGAGGCTCTAGGGTAGCGGAGAACACATCCCATTGGTTTCTCAGGAGGTAACAGGCACCTTGGGGATGGCAAAAGCAGGGGAGGTTTGTACCTAGAATGTAGCAAGACCTAGGACAGCCTCTCTCATACTTCCTTTATGACCAAAATAGTGACAAAAGTGTTCAGTGATAAAGAAGGGCGGAAAATGACTGGACTACCAGGCTCAGAGCATTGTGATCTTGTTGCAAAGCCTGAGTGGCTGACAGTTCTTGGTAGGGTCTAGTAGTAGGGATCTGCAGTTGAACAATATTGTTTAATATTTTCATGAATGCCATGAGTAGTGGGCAGTGGGAAACCCCCAGCAAGTTGGTTAATAACACCCAGTGAGGGGAATGGGCTGCAACTGTCAGACATGGCTCCTGGTAAGAGGACCTTAAGAGGCGGGAGAAATGGGCTGACTGGAATCTCAAGAGGATCAAAAACAGTAAGGGAGAGATTTTGCATCTGATGGAGGAAGCAGCCCATGCAGTCGTGTGGCCTGGATACTCACTGCCTAGGAGACAGATCCACAGAACAGGATGAGTGGTTTTAGGAGACCCCCAGCTGAACAGGAGAGAGCAGTGTGCCTTTGCAGCAAACAGGACATGCGGCATCCTGAGCTGTGTTAGTCAAAGTGTTGCCAGCACGCCTGGGAAAGTGACCCTGACCTTCTGCCCCTTCTTGAGACTTCATCTGGACTACTGCATCCACACTGGGGCTCCCTGGTCCAAGAAAGATATCGACATACTGAAGTAAGTCCAACAAAGGCCACCAAGTTGGTTATGGAGCTGACAAACATTACATGCGAGGAAAGGCTGAGAGCAGCGGGCCTGCTCTTCTTCACGAACAGATGTCTCAGAGTAAACGTTCTTCCTTTCTGCAACTCCTTTTTCAGAGGAGTCAGAGGAGATGGACCTAGTCTCTGGAAATGCCCAGGAGATGGCACATGACAAAATCTGATTAAGCAATAGGCCAGAAGAAATAACAAGGAAAGCAATGCGTTTCCCAGCAAGGCTGTGCAATGTCCATCCTGAAGGTGTTCAAAGATGGACTCAATGTGCCCTTCAACAACCTGATCTAATGGCATCTGTTCTGAGCATAGGGATGGTCTAGATGACCTCTGAGGTCCCTTCTCACCTACATTATGACTGTGATTCCCCCTCTCCCTTGCCCTCCCTGACCCCTGCAAACCCATGGGCACATTTATCCTCATACTCCCCTTACCACAGCACAACTTTTAGGCATCATGCACAGACTGCAGAAAGGCAGCTGAAGGGAGGCTCCCAGTCCAGTCACTCCCATCTGCAGGAACTCAGTGGCTGCTGTTTCCAGCCCCTGAGCTCAGAGACAGCTCAGGGAAGCTGGTCCAGCTCCTGGGTCAAGGCCCTGCATCTGTCCCATGCTGCAGCTCGCTCTCTGCAGGCTTATTCTTGCTGGGGAGTCCTTGCTGGAGAACAGGGAGAGTTGGACTCCCAGGAGAAAAGCTTCTGACCGTCCAGAGCCACTGAACACTCTTAGCCTCAGGTGACACCCTGAGTGGATGAGGCAGAGCTGTGGGATGTGACTTTGCTGTGGTGCAAGACCAGCAGAGTTGTCTTTCGTGCTCCTGGTGCATCGGGCTGGCTCTGGGTTTCCTTGGTGGTCAAGGCGAGACCCATGTACTCTGAGGATGGAGCCTGAGTTTTGTGGCACAGCTAAGCCCACTGCAGTGGCCTCTTGTCACAGAGATTTGAGTTACCGCCTGCCCATGCACAAGCTGGAACACCACTGCAGCTCTTGTGGAGTGCAAGGGGCAATCCAAGGGAGGGAATCTGATGCCTCTGCCCCTGCCTGGGGCACAAGGCTAGACAAGCTCTGGCCTTGGTGTTCATGGAGGAGCACCAGGTTGCATGGAAAACTCTGCGCCAGTGAGCTCTGGACACTTCCCCACCCTGGCCATGGTCCCAGACCTGAGGTACTAAGCACTGAATGGCAGCCCCATCCCTCCTTCCACAGATTTCTTGTGTGGATCCCTGCTCCTTTCCTCATGTATTTCTGAATGGACATTAGCTTTGGCACCATCCACCTCCCATGATACCCAAACTGTGCTAAGGGCAGTTGGTGAGGGCACCAACCTCAAGGAGAGGGTGCTGGTCTTCCTTGACATGGGGTTCATCACTATGATTCGTTTCACCCCCGTCCTCACTTCCTGTGTGTGCATCATCTCACCTGCTCTGAGGATCTGCTCTGCCTTAGGCAAGTGTCATACCTTCTCCATCTGCACTGTCCACCTCAATGTAGAGGCCAGGTATTACAAGGCTGTGGTCTCAAGTACCTGAGGACAGGGTCCCAGCACCCTGTGCACAGCATGGCTGCTGACTTCTGCACCACAAAGATGCCCCTGTTGATTCTTCTCATGCTCACCCTGAGGAATCAGGACATGAAAGCTGAACTCGCCAGCTTGTCTGGTGGGAGGGGTCTGGGCCAGAGTCAGCAAGTCTTTTCTCTCTGCGAGACACCTGTGGACAGAGGAAGACGAAGGATGATCATGGAGTTGTAAATCATGATGGCAGCTGGGGAGAGAAGCTGCCAGAGAAAGTGCTGCACAGGAAGGCTGGCTTTGTTGTTGTGTTTGAGAGGGAGGAAGGATCCATCTGGCTGCAGAAAGGTGCTGTTTCTCTCCCAGACCACACCTTTCCCAGCAGCACTCATTTCTCCTCTTTGAGACTCAGCTTCTCCCCCTTTACTTGTTCCACCTCCCCTGCTCCCACAGCCTCCTTCCCTGCTCACCCTCCTTGCCCTGGCAACTGCCCTGCAGCACTTGGTTCCTCCTGCATTTTTGCCCGGCAGTCGACACCTGCGTTGCATGCCCTGGAGACTTCACCTCAAATCTTACATTTCCTTTTATATTGATGGATGAGAGCATCCAGCGAACCCTGTGCCCCTTCCTTCCAGATCTAGCTTTAAACGTCCAATTTTGGAAGCAGACACTTCCAGAAAATAAGAGCACTGTAAACCCAGCAGGGACTAACTTCCAAAACTCCCTGCCACGGTCTGCTGCTGTGCCGTTCCCCCTCCCCTTTGGCTCCTGCCGGGGCACCAACATCCCCGTGTCAGAGGGGCCCGTGCCGGGGACACCCTCTGCCCGCCCTCCCGCACACCCGGTGTCGCTGCAGGCAGCTCCGCTCCGGCCGGTCTCTGCCGCCCATCTGCGGGAATCAGTGGCTGCTGCTTCCAGCCGCTGAGCTCAGGCACAGCTCGGGGAAGCCGGTCCAGCTCCTGGGTCAAGGCCCTGCCGCTGTCCCAACTGCAGCTGGCTCTGTGCAGGCTGATTCTCGCTGGCGGACGGCGAGAGTCCATTTCCCAGGAGACCAAGTCGTGGCCGGGCAGAGCCAGCGAGCGCTGCGAGGCCGGGCGAGAGCCCGAGCGGCGCCGGCGCCGGGCTGAGCCCCGGGGCGGAGCTGGCGGCGGCGGCGAGGGGAGGAGGCGGCGGAGAGGAGGCGGCGCGGGCGGAGCAGAGAGCCGGGGCTGGCGGGGGGCAGCGAGGCGCGGGCGGCGGAGCGGCGGGATGCGGCGGTGCCGGGGCGCGGGCCTGGCGGGGCTGGCCGCGGTGCTGCTGGGTGCGCGGGGCTGGCGGCGGTGGGCGGGGGCCGGGGCTGTGCCCGGGCTGCTCCCCAGGGAGCCCAGCACGAGCTCTTCCCTCTCCTTCTTCGGGGTGTCTTTCCCCGTCCCTGCCCCTCTGCCAGCTCTCCTCCCC
The DNA here is from genome assembly GCF_030867145.1 of Opisthocomus hoazin. Taxonomy (NCBI): domain Eukaryota; kingdom Metazoa; phylum Chordata; class Aves; order Opisthocomiformes; family Opisthocomidae; genus Opisthocomus; species Opisthocomus hoazin. The sequence continues at coordinate 7,512,134 of NC_134439.1, read as the reverse complement.
CTTTCCAAGCCCTCCGAGTCCCCTCTTCTTGTTCTCCCCATTCCACCTCTCCTTCTCCTGTGCATTCGGCAGGTATTGCCCTGAATACAGCCCTGTGTCTTTCACTGGGACACTCATCCTACCGTGCATTCAGCATTTATTCTTCTGAATTCAACACTCCATCCTTCACTGCAGCACACTCCCCTCTCTTGTCTCCTCTCTCTCCCTCCCTTCACCCATCCAGCCCTCCCTCCCTCCACTCTCTACCTGACTTTCATTCTATCTCTGCCTGCATCAATTTTCAGTTCCCCCCCAGCTTTCTCCCCTCTCTCCGCACACCCACACCGGGATCACTCTCCATGCCCCTCGACTGGCACATGTCCTCATCCATTCCAGTCTGTCTCACCTCCACTGTTCCTGACTACTTCTCTGGGAAAAAAGACATCAGAATTGGGCAGTCTTTCATGATCTTTGGCCTTTCCTTCTGCTTTCTCGGCAGTGGCTGTGGCAAGAGCCCAGGTGCAGCAGGAGCCATTGGCAGAGACCACCGAAGGCACCAACATCAGCATCAACTGCTCGCACCCCAACATTCAAGGCAGCGGGAATGTTCAGTGGTACCGTCAGCTTTCAGACCGGGCACCGTATCATATTGTAACAGGTTTCACTGGAGATAAGCCAGTGCCGGACCCTCCGGGGCGGCTGTCGGTGGCGGCAGACCGCCGGTCCAGCGCCCTGTGGCTCGCCCGGCCCCGGCGCGGGGACGCGGCGGTGTATTACTGCGCCGTGGGAGACACGGGGAGAGGAGCCGGGGCTGCGGCCGGGCACGAACCGGCGCGGGCGGGGCCGGGCGTGTGTGTCGGGGGCGGGGGGGCAGCCCCGGCCGGGCCCGCCAGGGGGCGCAGCCGCTCCGCCCGCCGGTGCCGCCTGGCCGCTCCCGGCCCTTTCCGGTTCCGGCCCCGGAAGGGTTCTCCCTGCCGCCCGGCACAGACGTCGGGCTCGCCTAAGGCCCGCAGCCCCATCGCAGATGTCCGAGACGCGCATCGGGAGCCGCTCACCGGGCAGAATCCTCCTCCCGTCCCTCACCTGCCGCTGACTCCCGCACCGCCTGTGAGACGCAGACAGAAATCCCCCGCGACGGTGGCGGCGGCGGGACGGGATTCGCGACCGGAGCCCTGGCGGTGTCCGACCGTGCCCGGGAAGGAGCGGTTGCAGCCGCCGGCCCCGCTGGCTCCCGGCGAGGAGCAGTGCCTTTCTGCTCTGCCCAGGGAGCCGGGCAGCAGAGACCCTCCTGCCCCCGGGCAGCCGGACAGCCCTCGGTCCTGCCGCAGGGACCGGCCCCTCCTGGCATGGAACATTCAGGGCCTCTTCTGGGGCCTTTGCCTTTCCCCGCTAGGACAGCCAATGGAAGCCTAGCAGGTGCTTTCCTCTGCTCTGTCAACACAGGAACTGCAGTGCTGATTTGCTAATGCAAACCTTTCCTTTAGCAATGAACAGGCAGAAGAGGTTTCACAATTCTTTCGTATGCGAAAGCTCAGATACACAGTTTAAAACTACGTCATCCAGCTACATGATTTCATGGAGCTTCCAAAATGTTTCTGCTGGCATTGCAGTGTCATCCCACGGAGTCAGGAGAAGGGGTTGTCGAGGTCATGGGCACATTCAAGCACTCCCACGGTGGCTCAGTGTTGAGATGGCAAGCTTGTTTCACAGTATTTAGAACCTTTGGATTTGATTCCCAGGAGACAACATCAAAGCTTGGGCTGGACACACTGAGCACAGCCTCAAAGGATGCCAGGTTCCTGCCTCGTCTGAAGCAGAAATAGGTTTGCTAAGCTGCCCTCAGGAGCTCACAGCCTGACATTCATGAGGGCTGCAAGAAGGTCTCTGTGAAGAGAGTGTGGGCTCCTGCCATGCACTGGGAAACTCTGTGTGGCTCGAGTAGCTGACACAACTGTTCAAAGCCCATGGTCAGAGGCTTCAGAGGCACAGAGTGAAGGATCAGCCCTGCTCCCTCTCCCAGCAGGACTTCACAACCGTGTTTCCAGAGAACTACTAGCAAGTGGTCAGAGAAGAGGCATGTCCAGGCAAAGATACAGATCAGCCACATGTTCACAAGTGATCAACTGCCCTCATCCCTGTATCCGCCTGTGTTCGCATGCTTGCCCCATGCTGAAATGCCTTGATCCTTCCCTTTCCTTGTGTATGCTTCTTTCCCTAAACATCCTACATTTTGCACAATATGAAAATACTTTTCCACTGCATCCTGTAAGAAGTCTGATCCCCTTTAGTCAGAAACACCTCTGAGTTCGTAAGATGATCACCTCTGCCTTCTGGGAGGTGTCATCTCCAGACAAGAATTCGATTGTGATCACTGAACGGATGCGGTGTAGATGTCTGTGAGGAAGAGAGTTGTGTGTCCTCTTGCCAGAGAGAAGTGATGTGTGTGACTCTGGGTGGGGTGTTTACAGCAGGTGCTATTTCCAGCGACATATGAGAAGGGAGAGAAATCCCCTGTGAAGAAAGGGAGTCAGACTCCTCCTTGCAGGTGCCTTTGGCTGTTGCTCATTCTACCTTCTTTCACATAGTACCAAGGGACAAGGAGCACATCAGGGGCTGCAAAGGGCCCTGTCTCCAGTGCCGAGAGAGGTGGGAGCAGGGCCCTGTCTCTAGCTGGGGAATGGATAGCAGGAGAAGTTCACCATGGACACTGCTGCCTCTCTGGGGGCTGCTTGTGCTGGTTATGATCTCCAGGAGAAGCAAAAAGCAGGAAAACAGCCTGCAGTCTCCTATTGCCTGACAGCAGACTCCTTGACCTCTTCCTTCAGACTCTTACCTGAACTTTCAGGTGCCCCAGACACCGTTGGCATTGAGACCTGGAGCTGAGAGACAGTGCTTCTACAGCCGGGTGTGTGTGCCTGAGGGGATGCTCAAGCACCTTCTGACTTGGAGGGCTATGAGCAGACCAGCTGTGGCCTGACTCTGCCCAAAGACAAGCCTGCCAGTGCTGAACAGCCTCCCCTTGGCCCATGCAAACCTGGAACACAGAAGGGTCACAGTTTGGTGTCTTTCCTCGGGCAAAGTAGAAAGAGGTGGTCTCACCAGTGCTAAGCAGAGAGGAATAATCAGGTCTTTTGTTCTGCTGGCAGTGCTATTCCTACTGCAGCCCAGGATGCTGTTGGCCTTCCTTGCCACAAGGGCTCGTTGCCAGAGCAGACACCGGATCAACCCTGAGCTGTTGAACCTGAGCAGAACACAGCAGTGCGTCTTCAGGAGGTCAGCGTTTTGAGCAGGGAGGCAATAAACTGAGTGACAGATGGTCTCTGTCAGCCCCTGCCCTCCCACCAGAGGAAAGGACACAGGAAAGGGAGAGAGGCTTACAAATTGAACATAAAAGGTTTTACTAATAACATGAATAGTACTAATAATAAAAGAAATAATGCAAAATACAAAAATCGACACAGAGTTTGGTGCCACGTGCGCTGGCATCCCGCCAGCAGCTCCCAGGCAGCACCGGGAAGTCCCAGGCTGGCCTCAGTAGTAGACAGGAACTGGACTCCGGAATGCACAGGTCAGAATCTGGATCAGGATTGCAGGCAGAACAATGAGCAGAGTCCTCTTCAGAAGCCTGCCATGGACGGAGAGAGCGAGACCCTCGTGATCCCCCAGCTTTAAACTGAGTATGATGTGTCTGGCATGAAATACCGAGTTGGTCAATATTGGGTCACCAGTTCTGTCTGCACTTCCCTGCAAGTGCATCCCTCTACGACTGCTCACTTGAGGGACCTAAGAGATCTATCAGTGACCTTGGCTGCTATAGTAATAATTATAAACGGGGGCCTTTCTCTGCATTCATTTCCTACTGTTAGCTCAGTAACAGTAAACATTAGGTGTTACCAGCTTTGGAGTGGACACTATCTGTAAAATATTCAGCCAGCTTCAGAAAAATACAGTTACTTAGAAGAACTTAGCTGTAAGGAAGATTCACTAAAAGAGAATTGGTTCTGTTTTAACCAAAACCAGGACACAGGAGAAGTGTCCCAGCTGCATGTCTAGCTCTTACTCTTTCCTCAGCATCCACCAATGACCACTGGTGGAGAAGGAGGTTCCTGCTATGACATGACTACTCCTGAGGTTTAACATCCTAGCTGAAGAAGTGCAAAGAGAGAAGAAGTCCTCGTAGCCCTGCATCTGAGGGATCTTTTGCCTCAACAATGAGCAAGACCCATCAGCCAGACATTTGACAAGATTCCCTGTTCAACACCTTGAGCAGTCCCCCTGCTTTTCATGTCTCTCCTCCAGTTCTGAGGACTCACCAGTGCTTGGCCTGGGGAGGTCCCTGTATCCCTGAGTCCCTCTGGGTTCTCTGCACAAAAAGAACTGCTGGTGGTTGCATTTCTGGGATGTGCATTTCTGGGATCTAGTTTGTCCCTCTGTGCACACGACTCATGTTATGCCAATTCTGTTTTGGCAAGCAAAGAGCTGGCCCTGGAAAGTGTCTTTGGTGGAAGCTGACAAAAGCAGCCACTGTGGCAGGCCAGCATGTTCTAATCACTGGAGTGAGGCCATGACAGTGGCTGTTGCCAGTGTGGCCTTCTGAGGTGACCAAGAAAGTTCAGGCTGTGCGCAAGAGAGGGAGTGGTGAAGGAGGCCAAAGGAGAGATGGGCCAGAGGGGAAGGGAAGGAGGCACAGAGAGTGAGGCACCTGGAGAAAAGTGTCTCTGTGAGGTACTGGAAGGAGGATGACAAGAGCCATTCTCACCTGGATGGGTAAGGAAGGTGTGTTTTGGATTCTGCCTAGAGGTGGAATTCAGGCCTCTCCTTATGCTGGGCTTTACACAAACACCTGTGAGAGAGGTTTCAGGGTCTTGAAGGAAACACAGAATATCTTGGAGAGGAAACAGTATATACGTTGGAATATGGGAGTGCAAACTTCCTCCTTCCAGAATGCCATTTCACATGACCCAAGTGCTATCTTTACACCCATATTACATCTGAAACTGATTGCTTATTTGGCCAGTCTTTCCTTTTTCCTTCATCCTTCCATTCATTCTTCACCTGACATCTCCAGTGTCCTGGAAAGTGAATGACATGGCTTAGTGTTTCAGCAGCTATGGCAGGGAGACACTTCAAAGACTGAGCTCAACATGGTGTTTCAACCCGGAGCCTTGACTCAAAAGACCAGTTTTTCTCTGGGGACAGGAGCCTTTCAGCTTGTGGAGAAACTCACACACCTGAGCAAGTTCAGCAAAGGCCACTGTAAGTGTGTGTGGAAGGTGAGAGCTGCTGGTTCACTAAGGCTGTCAGATCACGCCCCTTTTCCTTTCAAAGGGATGAAACAAAAGGGAAAGTGATAAACAAAGCACACAATGACACCAGTCTCTAAGGAAGTGATAGGGAGACAAGGAGGGAGACCAGAGCTCCTCAGCCTCTAATTGAGGGGCCATTGAGAAACTGTAGGTGTGGTTTTGAAGTGGGTCAGTCTGAGCGTTGTAAGTGACACGAAGTGACAAGAGGAATATGAGGACTACAGATGCTAGAGGGGGGCCTGCAGGACTAGGCCAGACTTCTTAAGCAATGCTTAGGCAAGGGTCAAAGGTGGGGGGAAAGAGGGGACGGGGAATGGGCAAGGGGAAGTAACAGAGAGGAGAACAAATAAAAGGAGGTACCTGCACCTGAGCAAGGAGTGGTCAGTGCACTTGTTGGGGTGGGCCCTTTGCCTGATCACCACAGTCCCCCCCTGCCTTCTTATTAAATCATTTCTTAACCATCTTTCTGTGTACCTTCACTCCCTTTCCCATCTGTGAGTTCTGCAAGGTCCGAGTGCCAGTAAATAGAGAGACTGGTGTGGAAGTGGCTGCCAGTAACTGGGCAAACAGCCAATGGCCATCGGGATTGTAGGCTTGAGTGCCAGCAACCGGATGGGCCAAAGGTGTGCGGTGATGAGGGAAACTGACGTTTAGTTTGATTTTGTTACAGCTTTAGTTTAATTTTGTTATATAGCTTTGCAGCTGTGTTGAGGTAAGAGTTAACCACTGACATTTAGTTTAGTTCTGTTCTTTGTAACCTTGCTAACAAGGACTGCTTGTGAGACAAATGAAAAGAAACAAGGACGGATAAGGACTGACAACCAGAACTTTATTGTCTGTAAGAAGCAAATCTCTAGCTGAAACTGGTTTTCTGGTTTGGGACTCAGGCAACACAGACAACTCGGGAATTTTTGAACTAAAGGTAAAAGTGCACAGTGAGGAGGACGACGAGCCGTCATCCAGAAGACCCTGACAGATGACCACCAGATGACACTGCGTAAGCACTAAAGAGGGGCGGGGTATGATAATGAATTCCTAGAAATATTTATAATAATCACGCCTATTCTTAGAACTAATTGTAATAATGCAATCTACCTGGATAAACTTTGTAATAGGTGCATTCTTTGTGGCTTGGTGTGCAAGTTAGGAGGAGCGATCACCCTTGCACCCAGTGCCGCAATAAACATACCTGCTTTATAACTCCGTGAGTTGTTGTGCTTGTTTCCGCACATCAGCGGCAAGGCCTAAGTGCCAGCAACTGGAGGCCTCTGGTCACAGGACCTGTTATTTTCTGTGCCAGCAGCTGGAGCAACTGGGGTGTAAGCAAGGTCTGGGTGCCAGCAGCTGGAAAGGGATGAACATGTCACAGGGCTCATACATTTTGCTGTCAGCAACTGGAGAGACAACACTGCACATATGTGTGTGGGAGGTCTAAGGAGCAGTGACTACAAGAACCTCAGTGTGTTTTTTCCATAGTGAATTGAAGCCAGTGTGCATGGGTGCGTATGTGGAATTCATTGGCATATATCAAGTTGCCCTAGGCAGTGAGTGGGAGGAAAAGCTGTATGTAATGTCTGACCTACAGGTGGGTAAGGGAACCCAAGGCCACCACATGGCTATTACAGGCTGATCTTACAAAGCCATTGTAATGTCTGAGGGATCCAAGTGAGTGGGAGTGATTGTGAGAGGAGAGGGTGATTGCATGCATCTGTTTTCTAGAGAACAACAGGCTGGCCTTGCTGGAGAGGAGGAGACCCCGGTGCTGGGTAAGAAGGCCCAGGCTTCAGGCAGGACTATTAGATGGGCTGAAGGCCCATGCTGATGTAGGAGGGATGTATGAATGTGGGTTTGCTTGTGACTCCCAGATGGTGAGGGGGTGTGTGTTTTCAGTGGGGGACTGTATGTCACAGGCATACTGGAGACAGTCAAATGAAGAACAACTTAGATGATGAAGAGACTGAAGCATCTCCAATGTGGTGATAGGCTGAGCAAATTGGGAGAGTTCAGCACAGCGAACAAAAGTCTCAGGGAAGAGCTCATCAATGTGTAGCAATATCTGAAGGAGGGGTATGCAGAAAGAGGAGCCAGGCTCAAAACAAAACCAGCGAGGCTTTGTTGAAGGCCAGGAAAACCTTTTTCACTGTGAGAATGAGGAAGGCCTGGCACAGGATGCCCAGAGAAGTTGTGGAGTCTCCATCTCTGGAGGTTCTCAAAAAAACATCTGGACATGATCCCTTGCCACCAGCTCTAGATCACACTTCCTGAGGCTGGATTTGGACCCAATGACCTCGTTTTTCCCAGATGGCTGAGGAAAGAAAGGGGAGAAGTGAGAGAAATAGAAGAGACTTCTGTTCCCAGAAGACATAACAGTGTCACCAGAGAAATGTGGACCCCACGGAAAGATGTGATACCTTGGTGGGAAAGAAGTCACTGACATCCCAAATGGCCCAGCAGTGGGTGTGCAGAAGAGCAGGTGATTCTAGCTGGAGAGGGGAGGGCTGCACTGAGAGCTGCATCCTCTTCCCATGACTGGGACCCCCAGAGCCCCAAGGCACCCTCACTGTGTAAATGTTCAGAATGCCATTGGCTGAGGGAGACACAGGTGTTGCTGCTGCAGAAGGGAGAAACCCAGAAGGAGCATTTCAGGCACAGGAAGAACAGATCGCTGCTCTGCCCTGCTTCTTCCCTTGCCCCCCCAGCAGAGTTGTTTCCGGCAGCTCTGTTACCTCGGCACTAGGAGGTGGTTTTCTGACTCTCTCTCACTCGCCCAACAGGCAGGTTGGTCTGGGCATGCCCACCTGCAGCTCTCTTGGGAAATGCACCCAGGCTCCTTGTCCTTGCTGATCTTCACATTCTCCTGCATGTTCTGTACCAGAGCAATTCGACCTCCCTCAGAAACAGACCGCTTCACTATCCCCATTTCTTGCTGACTGCCCTCAGTTCCCACATGCCTAGCTCTCACCTCCAGCCTCAACGCATTCAGTGGCATGGGCAATTTTTCCCTGCTACTCCTACCAATGTCCGCTGGCCATGGCCCCTAGAGTAGGTCTTGGAGGGGAGAGGGAGGGGGAGTACCTGTCCAGCATCCCAAAAGCTGTTCTTTCCATTAACATTCTTGCCATTCTGTAAAGCAAGTCACGTTTCAGAGACCAAAACTCAGCCCTTGCCACCCCAGCGCAGCTCCGGCCATAACAAGAGGAATACCCTTCCTCCAGAGCTCATGGGGCTACTGAGCCCTCAGGGCCTCCTGTCTTTCTGGGCATTTGTCGGCAGAGACAAAGCAAGGCACAACCTGACAGTCACTGACAGCACAGCACCGGTGGATGTCTTCCTCAGACTCAAGGGTTGGTGTCCAAAAGAGGAGCCATTGCAGGGTGTCCCAACCTCCCATTACTCTGTGAATGCAGAACGATCTCCTTGTGCCCTCTCCCCCTCCCTCGCCAGAGCAACACCCTTCTTCTTTGGCAATGGGGAGTGTCCACAGAGGGAAGGACGACATGGAGCCTAGACTTGAATACAGCAGAACTTTAATGAGTGAAAAGAGTGAAAAATATCACTTCAGTGGAAGCCAGCAAGGCAGAGATCCCTTGGGGACACCAAGAGTCTGTGCTTCTTGTCTGTGGAGATGTTCCTGCATAATGTCTGTCTGCCTGCCCCGTAGAGGGAGAGGAAACTGATGGTTCCCACCAGGCGGGCCTTGGGGGAACGTTGTTGCCAATGGAATTTGAAGCAAAAGAAGAAAAGGGAGAGAACAGCAAAGCCATTCAGCTATACAGAAAACAACCCCAAAGCCTAGATCATTTGCCGAGCACCATGTTCTGAGTTCCTGTAGGAGTCTCCTCTGGGGCATTAGCAGCATCTTTATCAGGCCAGGTACCTTCTGCCAGAGTAGCGGCTGGAAATGCCAGAGAGGTCACAGCACCCAGAGTTGATGGGCACTCCATCACAGCTGAGGATGCTGCCAACAGCAGCAGAGGTGGAGGAGCCCACAACAGTGTTCTGTGGGTAGGAGCTGAGGATGGGGCCGGGCAGGGTCACCACCACAGCAGGAGGCTCAATTACGACAGTGGAGCTCTGGCACTGCCTGACACAGGGCTCATTGCAGCTGTTGGCCAATGGGGTTGGTCCGCAGGGCCGGCATGGCAGGCATGGGTTGTAGCAGGACATGTCTCTGGTCTGGAGGTACACCTGGGAGAAAAGCAGGGTGGAAACTGAGCACAGGGGTGTATGAGGAGCAGCCTGGTTATCCTGTCACAAAGGAGCCAAGGCCACTGCTCGATGGGGTGTTGGAGGCTCAGCCAGGACCCACAGAGTCTTCATCATTCTATGAAGAGCAGCTTGACTTAGAAAGTCTTTCTCCTAATTCATAAAGCTAAAGCCCCCCTGAGCACACCCATTGTATCTCTAAGCAGACCTTCTCCCCTCTTCCCTCTGTCATGAGAAGAAGATCCAAACCACGCGAAGGGACATAGCCAATATCAGCTGGGAGTTCCACTGGGCAGAGATCTCACTTTGGAAGAAGGGGTTTCAGACTCACCTGGGTCCCAAGGAGAAGGAGCCAAGACAAGTGGGTGAGAGAGCCGGGATTTGGGCTGACTTTTATACCTGCCCTTTGTTGCTGCAGGACCAGAGGCTCCCTTTGCAGAGGTAACAATTTTCTGACAAGCTCATCTTGCATGCAGACCATCACAGCTAATGATATGGGCTGTGCTTTTGTTTCCAACACTGCTGCCTTGTCATTTCCAGGTTTGTGCCATGCCCATTCCCCAGTGAAGCCTTCTTGTGAGCACTGGGATGAAAGGCGCCAGGATTTCTAGGGCACGAATGCAGCAGTGCTGGTGGAAGACGCAGATCAAGCACTGGATGGGTCCACAGTAGGGAAGTGACATTAATCTGAGTCACTCCATTGGGGCTGTTTCAAGTGTCGTTCTCAGGAAAAAGCTCCAGCTATCCTGAGCTGGACACCATGGCCCCCTTTGCTGGAGGGTATGCCCTGTCCTCTTCTTTCCCTCCCTCCTCAGCTCACCCCGATGCTCGCATGTTGTTGTCTGCCTATGTGTATGCATTGTACTCTTGGGTTTTGACCACACCCTGCCTGACACTGCCCAGTCCCTGCGGGTCCTCAGCAGAGTACACGGTTCTTGAAGTTCCTGTGTGAGTTCTTGTCTTTTGTGTACTTGTAAGCAGCCAGGTTTGTGTGGATACACATGGGAGCACAAATTTGTGTATATTTCCATGCTGGTGTGTATGCATCTGTGTGTGTGTGTGTGTGTGTGTGTGTGTGTGTATCCCCATGCTTGAGTGTCACTCATCAACAGGGAATGTGATGCTCATGGTAGGGATACTCTCCACTGCTCTCTCCAGGAGCACCACAGGGCAGCAGATTCCCAGGGTCAGAAGGAGACTGCGTGCACCTGAGAGAAGATGGCAACATGCTGCTAGAGATCTGTCCAGGGAAGAGGCACTCACATGCAGCCTCTGTCTCCTGCTCCTTTTCCTGCCCCTCCAGGTAAACCAAAGAATTGATGACTGCTTTGGACTTGAGCCCACAAGGATCTTCATGCCCTGCATTGGAATATCAGTCAGAGTGCCCAGCAAATTCCTCTGAGAGGGAAAGGACACTGGATTTGAGACCACATCCTCTAAAGCCTGCTGTTCTCCCACAGGCAAGGCCAGTATAGACCCTCTTTCTGAAAAAGGCTGTGCACAGTGGGCAAATTTTCTAAGCCCGTCTCCCCTCCTGAAGATCTGTCAGCCTGAAGCTCAGGTCCAGCTTGCAGGCAGTGCAGCTGAGGACTTCACCCCTTCCCTTTAGTGACCTTAGTGAGCTCAGTGCCAGCGAGCTCTGCTGGGAGAGCTCTGACAGGGCTGACTCCTCTCTCCATGGATCCACTTCTGAGCTGAGGCTCTAGGGTAGCTGAGAACACATCCCATTGGTTTCTCAGGAGGTAACAGGCACCTTGGGGATGGCAAAAGCAGGGGAGGTTTGTACCTAGAATGTAGCAAGACCTAGGACATCCTCTCTCGTACTTCCTTTAAGACCAAATCAGTGACAAATGGGTTCAGTGATAAGGTGGGTGGAAAAGTGGCTGGACTACCACGCTCAGAGAGTTGTGATCTTGGTGCAAAGCCCAGGTGGCTGACACCTTTTAGTAAGGTCTAGTAGCAGGGATCTATAATAACACCAATACTGTTTAATATTTTCATGAACGCCATGACTAGTGGGCAGTGGGAAACCCCCAGCAAGTCGGTCAGTAACACCCAGTGAGGGGAATGGGCCGCAACTGTCAGACATGGCTCCTGCTGAGAGGACCAAAAAAGGCTGGAGAAACAGGCTGACAGGAATCTCAAGAGGATCAAAACCAGCCAGAGCAAGGGTTTGCATTTGATGGAGGAACCAGCCCATGAAGTCCTGTGAGCTGGCAGCTGGCTGCATAGGAGACAGCTCCACAGGAAAGAGTGTGTGGTTTTAGGAGACCCCCAGCTGAACACGAGACAGCGGTGTGCCTTTGCAACAAACAGGACATGCGGCATCCTGAGCTGTGTTAGCCAAAGTGTTGCCAGCAGGCTGGGGAGAGTGACCATGACTTTCTGCCCCTTCTGAGAGCTCATCTTGACTACTGCATCCACTCTGGGGCTCCCTGGTGCAAGAAAGATATTGGCATACTGAAGCGAGTCCAACAAAGTCCACCAAGTCAGTTACAGGGCTGACAAACATGACATGCGGGGAGAGGCTGAGAGAAGTGGACCTGCCCTTCCTCATGAACAGATGTCTCAGAATAAACCTTCTTGCTTTCTACAACTCCTTTTTCAGAGGAGACAGAGGAGATGGACCTAGTCTCTGGAAGTGCCCAGGAGACAGAACATGACAAAATATGATTAAGCAGTAGGCTAAAAGAAATGACGACAAAAGGAATGTGTTTCCCAGCAAGGCCGTGCAATGTCCAGCCTGATCAAGAATGGACTCAATGTGCCCTTCAACAACCTGATCTAATGGGATCTGTTCTGAGCAGAGGGATGGTCTAGATGACCTCTGGAGGTCCCTTCTCACCTACATTATGACTCTGTGACTCCCCCTCTCCCTTGCCCTCTCTGACCTGTGCACACTCATGGCACATTTGTCCTCCCAGACAGAGCAGAGGGATGTGACATTGCTAGGGTGAAAGACCGGCAGGCTTGTCTTTCGTGCTCCTGGGTTCGTGGGGCTGGCTCTGGGTTTCCTTGGTGGTCAAGGGGAGACCTGTTTAATCTGGGGATGGAGTCTGGGTTGCTCTGCACAGCTAAGCCCACTGCAACGGCAGGTACCTCTTGTCACAGAGATTTGAGTTACCGCCTGCCCATGCATAACCTTGAACACTCCTGCAGCTGCTGTACAGTGCAAGGGGCAATCCAAGGAAGGGACCTGATACTTCTGCCCCTGCCTGGGGCACAAGGCTAGACAAGCTCTGGCCTTGGTGTTCATGGAGGAGCACCAGGTTGCATGGAAAACTCTGCGCCAGTGAGCTCTGGACACTTCCCCACCCTGGCCATGGTCCCAGACCTGAGGTACTAAGCACTGAATGGCAGCCCTATCCCTCCTTCCACAGATTCCTTGTGTGGATCCCTGCTCCTTTCCCCATGCATTTCTGAATGGACATTAGCTTTGGCACCATCCACCTCCCATGACATCCAAACTGTGCTAAGGGCAGTTGGTGAGGGCACCAACCTCAAGGAGAGGGTGCTGGTCTTCCTTGACATGGGGTTCATCACTATGATTCATTTCACCCCCATCCTCACCTCTCGGGTGTGCATCATCTCACATGCTCTGAGGATCTGCTCTGCCTTAGGCAAGTGTCATACCTTCTCCATCTGCACTGTCCACCTCAATGTAGAGGCCAGGTATTACAAGGCTGTGGTCTCAAGTACCTGAGGACAGGGTCCCAGCACCCTGTGCACAGCATGGCTGCTGACTTCTGCACCACAAAGATGCCCCTGTTGAATGCCCTCATGGTCACCCTGAGGAATCAGGAGATGAAAGCTGGCCTCACCAGCTCGTCTGGTGGGAGGGGTCTGGGCCAGAGTCAGCAAGTCTTTTCCCTCTACATGAGACACCTGTGGACAGAGGAAGATGAAGGATGATCATGGAGTTGTAAATCATGATGGCAGCTGGGGAGAGAAACTGCCAGAGAAAGTGCTGCACAGGAGGGCTGGCTTTGTTGTTGTGTTTGAGAGGGAGGAAGAATCCATCTGGCTGCAGAAAGGTGCTGTTTCTCTCCCAGACCACACCTTTCCCAGCAGCACTCATTTCTCCTCTTTGAGATTCAGCTTCTCCCCCTTTACTTGTTCCACCTCCCCTGCTCCCACAGCCTCCTGCCCTGCTCACCCTCCTTGCCCTGGCAACTGCCCTGCAGCACTTGGTTCCTCCTGCATTTTTGCGCGACAGTCGACACCTGCGTGGCATGCCCTGGAGACTTCACCTCAAATCTTACATTTCCTTTTATATTAATGGATGACAGCATTTTCCCCCTCCCCTTCGGCTCCTGCCGGGGCACCGACGTCCCCGTGGCCGAGGGGCCCGTGCCGGGGACAGCCTCTGCCCGCCCTCCCGCACACCCGGTGTCGCTGCGGGCAGCTCCGCTCCGGCCGGTCTCTGCCGCCCATCTGCGGGAATCAGAGGCTGCTGCTTCCAGCCCCTGAGCTCAGGCACAGCTCGGGGAAGCCGGTCCAGCTCCTGGGTCAAGGCCCTGCCGCTGTCCCAACTGCAGCTGGCTCTGTGCAGGCTGATTCTCGCTGGCGGACGGCGAGAGTCCATTTCCCAGGAGACCAAGTCGTGGCCGGGCAGAGCCAGCGAGCACTGCGAGGCCGGGCGAGAGCCCGAGCGGCGCCGGCGCCGGGCTGAGCCCCGGGGCGGAGCTGGCGGCGGCGGCGAGGGGAGGAGGCGGCGGAGAGGAGGCGGCGCGGGCGGAGCAGAGAGCCGGGGCTGGCGGGGGGCAGCGAGGCGCGGGCGGCGGAGCGGCGGGATGCGGCGGTGCCGGGGCGCGGGGCTGGCGGGGCTGGCCGCGGTGCTGCTGGGTGCGCGGGGCTGGCGGCGGTGGGCGGGGGCCGGGGCTGTGCCCGGGCTGCTCCCCAGGGAGCCCAGCACGAGCTCTTCCCTCTCCATCTTCGGGGTGTCTTTCCCCGTCCCTGCCCCTCTGCCAGCTCTCCTCCCCCTTTCCAAGCCCTCCGAGTCTCCTCTTCCCATTCTCGCTGTTTCTCTGCCACCTCTGTCGCTATGACCCTGCTTGCCTGTACACCTGTATTTCCATGTGCTGTCTCCTTTCCCTGTGCGTGAAGTCGTTATTACTGCACTGATTTTAGCTGTTGTTCACGATAAGAACCTTTCTCCTACTCTTGCTCTCTCCATCCTTTCATGCACCTGACTTTCATCTAATCTCTGCATGCCTGAATTTCAAACTCTCTCCCAGTGTTCTCCCATCACTCCACACACCACATAGTCATACCAGGATCACTCTCCGTCACAGGCACATTTTCCCATCTCTTCCTGTCCACTGGCTCTGCCACTGCTCTTTACTGTTTGTCTGGTAATGAGCCATCAGACCTGGGTGATCTTGACAATCTTTGTTCTTTCCTTCTCCTTTCCAGCAGCAGCTGTGAGAGGAGCCCAGGTGCAGCAGGAGCCATTGGCAGAGACCACCGAGGGCACCGGCATCAGCATCAACTGCTCACACCCCAACATCCAGTCCTACGACTACATCTTCTGGTACCGTCAGCTCCCGGGCCGAGGCCCTACATTCCTCGTGAGCACTCTGAAAGGGTCCAAGGATGTTCCGGCCCCTCCGGGGCGGCTGTCGGTGGCGGCAGACCGCCGGTCCAGCGCCCTGTGGCTCGCCCGGCCCCGGCGCGGGGACGCGGCGGTGTATTACTGCGCCGTGGGAGACACGGGGAGAGGAGCCGGGGCTGCGGCCGGGCACGAACCGGCGCGGGCGGGGCCGGGCGTGTGTGTCTGGGGCGGGGGGCAGCCCCGGCCGGGCCCGCCAGGGGGCGCTGCCGCTCTGCCCGCCGATTCCGCCTCGCCCTGCTCGGCCCCGCCGGGCCCCGCCGCTCGGCACCGACACCGGCACGGACCCGTCGAGGCCCTGCAGCCCGTTCCCCCACAGCCTTGATCCTGCCCTTTTCTTGTCTCTGCTCCTTCTCGAAACATCCCATGTCTTGCACCAGCCCCAAATATTTTGCCCTGCAACTCCTAACGAGCCCGATCTCCCCACAGGCAGAAACAGCCCTGAGTTTATAAGATGATCACCTCACCCTTCTGGGAGGTGTCCTCCCCAGACAAGCTGTCGATCATAGTACCCTGAGGGCTAGTGAGAACACTGTGGTAAAGAGGGTTGTGTGGGATGTCCATCTGCCAGAGAGAAGCAGCGCCTCTCACTCTGTGTTGACAGCAGGGGCTGTTCCCAGAGACGTTTCCCTTGAACAGCCCCATGTGCGGCCTGGGACAAGGGAGAGAAAATCCCTGTGTGGGAGCGGGAGTCAGATACCTGCCTCCAGGTGTCTTTGGCTGGGCCTGGCTCTACCTCCTTTCAGATACCACCGAGGGACAAGGAGCACATCAGGGGCTGCAAAGGGCCCTGTCTGCAATGCTGAGAGATGTGGGTGCAGGGCTCTGTCTCTGACTGGGAATGGATGGCAGGAGAAGTGCACCGTGGACATGCTTCCCTTGCTGGAGGCTGCATGGGCTGGCTGTGATCTCCAGGAGGAGCAAAAAGCTGGAAAACAGCCTGCAGTCTCCTATTGCCTGACACAAGACTCTTTGATCTCTATCTTCAGGCTCCTCACTGAACTTTCAGGAGCCCCAGGACCCTGTTGGCAATGAGACCTGGAACTGAGAGGCAGCACTTCTACAGCGGGGTAAGTATGCCTGAGGGGATGCTCAAGAACCTTCTGACTTGGAGGGCTGTGGGAAGGCCAGGTGTGGCCGGACTAGGCAAAGAGGAACCTCCAAGTGCTGAACAGCCTCCCCCTAGCCTTGCAAACATCAAAGACAGTAAAGCCTACATTTTGGTGTTTTTCCTTGGGCTGAGCACTTCAACAACTTCAATTAGTCTCTCTACAGAACATTCTTGTGGTAGAGATGTGGAGTGCCAGGCATGCCTGTCTGCAGCAGGGGGGAGGGAGTTTTGCTCCACCCTCTGCGGTGAGGTTTGGCAGGAGCTTTGGGCAGGCAGAGGGAGGAGAAGTGGTGAATTTGCAAACTTCACTTCTCTCTTTCTGCAAGATTCCTGGACGTGCTGTGCATGGCGGAGTGTGACATGGTCCTGATTTTCCTGGCAGCCCTGGTGGGACTGGCATATTTTGGTGAGACATGATGTTCAGGCTGGGGAGGAGCAAGACAAGGGGTTGTCCTGCCAGTGGTGGAAGGGGAAATTCGAGTTGTGACTCTGCAGCAAACTGGGAGTGATTCCATAGGAAGAGCAAGGACTGCGGGTGGGAATGGAAAATCATGTGGGAGGTGTCAGCTGTAACAGGTGTAGAAGGAGGAATCAGATTCTGCACATCCTCTTTAGTGTTCACAAGTACCTTTCTATGGGTTATTTTGGCCTAGGTGTTTTGAGAGAGAGCTGCTAGGGTAGAGTCCAGCATTGGAAAGAGAGCTTCTCTCCCAGGCATATTTGACAAAACGCTGTCAGCGTGCGTAGGAATGGTTGAAATCTTTAGGGGAAGGCTGGGTCAATGCAAGGAGTGTTGAATTTCTTTCTGGCTTTACAGGTCATGCGCAGAAGGACTCTGTGCTCCAGTTTCCTGCGAAAAGGACCATCCAGGCAGGACACAACCTAACGCTGCACTGTAATTTCTCCACCAGCTATTCCAATCCCTACATCTACTGGTACCAGCAGCTCCCAAACCAGTCCCCTCAGATGCTGCTGTGGGTGAGCAAGTACAAAGCACACGTGGATTCAGGGAGGTTCGCCTCCGTGCTGTCTGCAGAGGACTCGCAGGTGGTTCTGCATGTGAGGGATGCTGAGCTCCAGGACAGCGCTCTCTATCTCTGCGTGCTGAGCCCACAGCTGTGCCCTCCGTGTGCAGCACTGTGCAAGAAGGGGAGGGCGTACCCTGGGGAATGACTCCCTCCCCATAACTGCTTGCGTGTAGCTCTAAGCTCATCCTCCCCAGGAAGTGCACACTGGAGCCATGGTGAGACTGGGTCTCTGCCTCTCTAGCCTGTGCATCCGGGAGCAGATTTGAGCATATTTCAATGATACACAGAAAGGGTGAAGTTGGAAGGCACCTATTGAGATCATGCAGTCTCCGTTTAAGCTGGGTCAGCTGGAGCACGTAGTGCTGCGACCATGTTCAGTCATGTTTTTAAACTGGTGCCCAGTGCCTCTTCTCCTTTCATTGGGTGCTGCTGAGAAGATTCTTTTCTTCATTGCCTCCTATCAGCTATTTACCCATGTTGCCAAGATCCCCCTCAAGTCTTCTCTTTCCCAGTCTGAACAGGATACCATTTGCCAATGGTATCCTGGGGTGCATCAAGAGGAGTGTGGCCAGCAGGTCGAGGGAGGTTCTCCTCCCCCTCTACTCTGCCCTGGTGAGGCCATATCTGGAGTACTGTGTCCAGTTCTGGGCTCCCCAGTTCAAGAAGGGTGGGGGACTACTGGAGAGAGTCCAGCAGAGGGTTAGAAACATGATTAGGGGACTGGAGCATCTCTGCTACAAGGAAAGGCTGAGGGAGCTGGGCTTGTTTAGCCTGAAGAAGAGAAGATCTTACAAATGCTTATAAGTATCATAAGGGTGGGTGTCAAGAGGATGGGGCCAAACTCTTTTCAGGTGTGCCCAGTGACAGGACAAGGGGCACCGGGCACAAACTGAAGCACAGGAAGTTCCATCTGAACACGATGATGACTTTCTTCACTTTGAGGATGATGGAGCACTGGAAGAGGCTGCCCAGAGGGGCTGTGGAGTCTCCTTCTCTGGAGATATTCAAACCCCGCCTGGAGGAAGTCCTTTCCAACCTGCTCTAGATGAACCAGCTTTGGCATGGGGGTTGGACTAGATGATCCTTAGAGGTCACACCCCTACCATTCTGAGATTCTGTGATTCTATGATTCTGTGATCCCTGCTTTAGAAGGCAGCATTCTAACTCCTAGAACTATCTTCTTACAGGTACTAGAGCATATATCGATCTATGCAGAGGCTAAAAGAATTTCCAAGTACACCAAATTCCATCTTCAGCTGTGCAGCACTGAAAAGGGTCTAAACCAAGCAGGGGATGTGCCTGTGGTCAGGACCATGCCTGTAGGAGTCATCGGAACTTCTTCCTATGGGAGAGGACAAAATTTCTCCTGAAAAAGATCCAATCCTCTCTCTGAATCTCTGTCCTTTTTATGATAGACTATTGGTAATGTCGCACTTTGTTGTGCTTCTGAGGTTAGGTTGACTGACTGTGCAGCTGTCTACAAATATTGTTGAGCATGAGGTGTATGTTTCTGCAAGCTGCCCAGGAGAAACATGGTTGATATGGTTACTCCATCTCTACTCTTGCACATCTGTTTGAGATTAGTCTAGGAAGATTGTGCTTGCTCTGGGATGATCAGATGGATTAGAATCCAAGGCTGAATTACCTAGGAAGACCTGGTCGCTGATGTGCTGGAGGTGGGGGCTGCCACCACTGGGATGCAAGTCCTCTGACTCGGCCTCTGTTGATCCTAATCTGCTGCCTACTGCCACCACCTTGTGTGTGTCAAAGAGAACCAAAGGGCTGGAGAACCTGTCCTGTGAGGAAAGACTGACGGAGTTCAGTCTTTTCTCCCTGGAGAGCAGAAGGCTCAGGAGGAACGCATCACAGTCGTCTGCTACTTAAAGAGCAGCTGCAAAGAGGAGACAGGCTCACTCATCACAAGAAGCCACATGGAGCAGATGAGGGGCAGTGACCAATCTCCATCAGCCAGGGACCGCAGTGCTGGGAAGGCCCTGGCCTGCATGTGAGGAGCAGTGGTGGTGTGATCAGAGCTCAGAGCACTTGGGGAGCCTGGGAAGCTGAGTATGGGCAAGATAATCCCCAGCGTTTGTGCTATGGTTGGGTCAGTACCTGTCCTGTACCTTGGTGTCCCTGGGGCATGACAGATTCTCGACCTGTGGGGATACCTGTGAGGGTCATGCACACAGTGAGGAGGAACTGGAGATGCCTGGGTGCTGGCAACTAACCCCGGTGCTGGGGCGGCAGGTATCATCAAGGAGCAGGTGACGCCTTGATTTCTGGGCACAGCAAGAAGGTGCCCAGCACCCACTGAGATGAAGAAAGATGATGCCTCTGCCCCATACCATAGGTTGGAGGAGGAGTATGAGTGACACTTCACATGGTTTGGGGGGCACTTTGTGCCTGAGCCGTTAATTTGAGCCCAGCAGTGCCTGCAAGCATTCCTTTCCTGCACCCAGGAGACCACGATACAGGATCACAGAATCACAGAATGATAGGGGTTGGAAGGGACCTCTGTGGGTCATCTAGTCCAACCCTCCTGCCGAAGCAGGGTCACCTACAGTAGGCTGTAGAGGACCTTGTCCAGGCGGGTCTTCAGTAACTCCAGAGAAAGAGACTCCACAACCTCCCTGGGCAGCCTGTTCCAGTGCTCCGCCACCCTCAGAGGGAAGAAGTTCTTCCTCATGTTCAGACGGAACTTCCTGTGCTTCAGTTTGTGCCCATTGCCCCTTGTCCTGTCGCTGGGCACCACTGAGAAGAGTTTGGCCCCATCCTCCTGACACACACCCTTCAGATATTTGTAAGTATGTATTAGGTCCCCTTGCAGCCTTCTCTTCTTCAGGCTGAACAAGCCCAGCTCCCTCAGCCTTTCCTCGTAGGAGAGATGTTCCAATCCCCTCACCATCCTTGTAACCCTCTGCTGGACTCTCTCCAGTAGCTCTTCATCTTTCTTGAACTGGGGAGCCCAGAACTGGACAGAGTACTCCAGATGAGGCCTCACCAGGGCAGTGTAGAGGGGAAGGAGAACCTCCCTCAACCTGCTGGCCGCACTCCTCCTAATGCACCCCAGAATGCCATTGGCCTTCTTGGCAGCCAGGGCACACTGCTGGCTCATGGTTAACCTGTCATCCACCAGGACACCCATGTCCCTCTCCACAGAGCTGCTCTCCAGCAGGTCCACTCCAAGCCTGTACTGATGCACGGGGTTGTTCCTCCCTAGGTGCAGGACTCTGCATTTGCCCTTGATGAACCTCATCAGGTTCCTCTCTGCCCAACTTTCCAGCCTGTCCAGGTCACGCTGAATGGCAGCACAGCCTTCTGGTGTATCTACCACATCTCCCAGTTTGGTGTCATCCGCAAACTTGCTGAGGGTACATTCTAACTCTTCATCCAGGTCGTTGATGAAGAAGTTAAACAAGGCTGAGCCCAGTACTGACCCCTGAGGGACACCACTGGTTACCAGCCTCCAACTAGACTCAGCGCCGTTGACAACAACCCTCCGAGTTCTGCCATTCAGCCAGTTCTCTATCCACTTCACCGACCACTCATCCAGCCCCTACTTCCCTAGCTTCCCTAGGAGGATATTTTGGGAGACTGTGTTGAAAGCCTTGCTGAAGTCAAGGCAGACAACATCCACGCCTCTCTCTTCATCTACCCAGCCAGTCATGTCATCGTAGAAAGCTATTAGATTGGTCAGGCATGATTTCCCCTTGGTGAATCCATGCTGAATACTCCTGATAATCTTCTTTTCCTCCACTTGCTTGATGATGGCCTCCAGGATAAGGTGCTCCATCACCTTTCCCGGGATGGAGGTGAGGCTGACCGGCCTGTAGTTCCCTGGGTCCTCCTTCTTGCCCTTTTTGAAGACTGGAGTGACATTTGCCTTTCTCCAGTCCTCGGGCACCTCTCCTGTCCTCCAGGACCTCTCAGAGATGATGGAGAGTGGCTGAGCAATGACATCCGCCAGCTCCCTCAGCACTCGTGGGTGCATTCCATTGGGGCCCATGCTTGCGTGCACTGGCTGTGGACCCAAGATGAGGCAATGGAAATGACGGAGAGGGGGAGATGAGGCTGTGGGCTGTCCCCAGTTATTATTGTCTCCATATCCCCACTTCTGCCACCCTTTGGAGCCATTCTCTACTTGAGGCCCCTCCCCCAGCACAGTTCCATGGAGGACTGGAGGACGTCCCTTCCCCAAGAGCCAGAGGGGCTGCTGACCTCATGCCTTGGCTTCCCACAGCCATGGGCTCCTCACTCCAGGACAGCAGTTGTTGTGCTCCCCATTGACAGAACATGCTCCCGGGCCCAGTGCTCCAGGCCCATCTGGGAAGAGATGCAGCAAGGCTGACTGTTGGCTGTTGCCTGTGGAGTAACCAGGAATGTCTTCCTCAACTCCAAAGGACAGGGCACAGCAGGCAACCCAGTGCCCTGAGTCCTACCCTCTTTTTCCACTGGGACCGTGGAAGGGTCTTCTTTTGTGCCCGACCTAACCCTCTCCAAAAAGCCACTTTTTCCTGAGCAGACTGGAAGACTTGCGTTGGAAGAGGGAAGGACTCAGAGGCCCAAGTTTGGATGCAGCACAACTTTAATGAGTCTGAAAAAGAGAAGGAGGTGGGTCACAGGGAGCACCAGATACCACCAAAGAAATGCGGTGGAGCTCCTGCAGGGTGTCCATCTGCCTGCTCTGCAGAGAGACGGAGGTGAACACGTCCCTGCTAGGATGGCGTTGGGAGACAGTGACAGCAAAGGGAAGAGAGAGACGAGAGTACAAGAATGAAGGAATGCCCAAATCTCTAAATGCAATGCCCCAAAGCTCTATCTTCTGTCGAGCACCACATTCTGAGGTCTTGGAAGTTCTTGCCCAAAGACGTTGCCAGCAGCTTTAGCAGGGTCGACATCTGCTGCCACAGTAGCGGCTGGTAATGCAGGAGAGGTCAAAGCCTCCGGAGGAGATGGGCACTCCATCACAGCTGAGGATGCTGCCAACAGCAGCAGAGGTGGAGGATCCCACAACAGTGTTCTGTGGGAAGGAGCTGAGGATGGGTCCGGGCAGGGTCACCACCACGGCTGAGGGCTGGATGACAACATTGGAGCTCTGGCACTGCCTGACACAGGGCTCATTGCAGCTGTTGGCCAGCGGGGTCGGGCCGCAGGGCTGGCATGGCAGGCACGGGGTGCAGCAGGACATGTTCTGGGGCTGGAGGGGCACCTGAGAGAGAGGGCAGGGGAAAGCAGAAAACAGAAACACATGAGAACCAGCTCTGCACCCAACCATGGGAAAGCCAAGGCCCCTACTTGCCCACCACAGGCTGTCCATCTCACAACCCAAGCCCTCTCAGAAGAAGACTTTCTCTCCCCTTCCCTCTCCCATGAGAATCAGCTCCCAGCACTGGGCTAGAACAGCCCCTGTCAGCTGAGACAGATATCAAGGAAAGAACTGGTCTTGAAGGAGGAGGAGAAGAGGTTTCACACTCACCTGATTCCCAACGAGAAGGAGGCGAAAGAAATGGATGAGAGAGCCGAGAGTTGGGCTGCCTTTTATAGTAGTCCTGCACTGCCTCAGGCCCAGAGGCAGCCTTTGGGGAAGTAATAATTTTCTGACAAGTTCACGTCAAATGCCGAGTGTCTCAGCTAATGGCATGGGCTGTGTCCTGGTTTCCTGCACTGCTGCCTTTTCATTTCCTGGCTGATGCCACGTGCTTCCCCATAGGAAGGCTTCTGTAATTTCCAGAATGAGAGTCTGTTGAATTTCCAGGACAGAAAGACGTCATCGCAGGCAGAAGACTCAGCTCAAGTGCTGGTGGCACCCTGTGCGGGCAGGTGACGTACACCTGGGTCATTCCTGTGGGCTTGTTTTTGGCAAAGCTCTCAGGAAATAGACACCGCTCTCCTGTTTCTCGTCCACATGCCCAAGGACTCCCATGTATGAGGACATGCCTTTTCTCTTGCTCCTCCCACCTCTCTCTGGAGGTTGCTCCTTGTTGCATGCAGGTGGGCTTCTGCTGGGAGGGTTGGACCCTATTGCAACACTCACAATGCTCTTGGGAACATTTTTTCTGGGCTCATTGGGCTCTTTCCCTCCCTGTGCAGTCCCTGTAGGTCACCAGGAGCATGTCTGGGGCCTGGTTTTTCGCTGAGGCATTTGAGTCTGGTTCTGCCAGTGTGTCCCCAGCATCTCCTCAGCAGAGTCCACTCTCGCTGATATTTTCCTGCTTTTATGTGTATAAGTACTGGACTCTAGGCTGGCTTTATGTGAGCACACAGACTTTTGCATTATTCCGTGCAGGTGTGCATGAGCACATGTGTGTCTGTCTGTACTTGTGTGACCCTCCAAGAGGGCATGTTCAGGTCATAGTAGGGAGACTTTTCCTTGGTGTGTTGACAAGATACACAGAGTAGCAGGTTCCTCCTGATGTAATGAATGGAATCTACAGCTGACTGGTTATGGCTTCACCCTGGTACGGAGGTTCACTGAGAACTAGCAATGAAATGCAGTGTCTGCCTCCTGCACCCATCATTTCTTGCTTTGTGAAGGGAGAAAGGCCAAGCAAGCCTGCCCACTTCATGTAGACCTGTGTCACTGAGTGGAGCCCCTTAGGGTGCAGTGTTGCTGGTCACTGGGCTGGGACACAGGCTCCTCATGCACATGTCAATGCCAGATGCGCTGCTACATGTCATCAGCCTGTTGCTAAGTCAGGCAAGGGCCAAGATCTCACACCAAATGGGTATTGGACTAAAGGAACAGGGGTGCAGAGGTGGCTCAGCTTTGAGATGCAGGACTGATCCAACCGAGCGTTAGTTCAGCAGAGGGCTGCCCCCTTTCCTTTGTTGGCCTTGCTAAGACCATTCCCAGGTAGTGCTGCTGGGTGGCTTCAGCCAGGACTGACTCCCTTCCCATGGGAGCAGCTTTCAATCTGAAGTTTGAATGCTTGGCCCCAACCGGAGTTACAGGTCCAGTGGTGACACATTTGTGCCTGTGTCTGGACATGGACACCACTGATCCCACTTTGGACCCTGACATGTGGGTGACTTCCCAGCTTGACATGAGATGTGCCTTATCTCTATGAACACACCTGGTGATTTCAGGGCTTTGCAGAACCCTGTAAACTGTGAGGAGACCTCATCCTGAACTTGACTCACTGACTCACCGACTCGCCTTTCCAACTTGACCCCAGACACACAAAAGACAAGAGCCAGAACACAAGCAGGACAACCTAAAAGTCTTTGCACACTTGCAGAGCTATGATCTTGTTGGGGTTTTGGAGAAAAGCTGGGATAGGTCTCGTGTCTGGAGTTTGCAGTGGCTTTGCAAAACAGAAGGCAAAGCTGTAACCCTGCACTTCATAAGAGATTATTTTTGTCCCCTTGGGGATCTGCCAGACAGAATTTTTGGGGAAAGTGCCCTGGAAGGTCAAAGACACCAAAGAGCAAAATGTGAAATACAGCAGTTAGGATCCCATGATAATAGCATTATGGAAATGACTATAACTGTCTCCATCTGTTCAACTCGCTGAAGACATGAAAAGGATCTACCAAGGACATGAGATGGTGGTATTTGTGGAGCATTTCTTTCCAAATCTTTAAGTGTGACTAATCATATTATTTCTCTTAAGATTATTCAAAGTTGCATCTACAACTTACTGAAGCCTGAACAGCTGTTTCTCTGTTGAATCTTTTATTAACCTAAATTTACTTTATTCTCCATTTTACCCACACTTATGTAGTAAGATTTTGATAGTGGTGTGGAAGTTGCAGATGTGTCCTCTGTGAGAAGAGTCCAGGCACTGCCCCCGTGCCTGACAGAGCCAGTTCCAGCCAGCTCCAAAAAGGAGTCAATGCTGCCCAAACCTGGGCCTATCAGCAACACTGGTGTTGCCTCTGTGAAATCCTATTTAAGCAAGGACAAGAGATTGCACAGGAAGTGTGGGATGAAGTAAAAGAAAAGTGTCAGATATAATCCTGCAGACACTGAGGTCAGGGAAGAAGGGGATAGTGGAGGTGCTTCAGGCGACAGTGCAGAGATTCCCCTGCAGCCTTTGGGAAAGGCCATGGTGGAGCAGCAATCCAGACTACAGCCCATGGAGGACCCACACTGGAGCAGTCCTATCCTGAAGGACTGCAGCCTGTGCACAGGACTCGCACTGCTTCAGGTCTTGAAACTACGTGGACTATGGGAAGGGCTCACGCTGGAGCAAGGGAGAAGTGTGAGGAGGAAGGAGCAGCAGAGAGGAACTGTTGAGTACGAAACACAATCCACACTCCCACATTCCTCACCACACTCTGCAGACTGGGGGTGGAGGAGATAGCAGGATGAAGCAGTTTTGAATGTCTGTGAGTGGAGAGGGTTCAGTTGTCTTTCTGTGTGTCCCTCCCCTGCTGAATACAAAGCCAGTTCAGGACTATTATCAGCAGGTATCTGCTGGGCTGGTGGAATGTTCTAGGAGGTCTGGGGTCATGGGTCCAGAGAAACGACAAGAAATCTATAGATGAAGATCCACAGGATGTATCTGCCAGATATGGCTTGACTGCCAGAGCTGAAGTCTTCTCACATTATCTGCAACCTGCCGCTCTCCACCATGTTGCTCCATCATCTTTCCTTGCCAAAAATGTTACAATGTCTTGAGAGAAGTGACAAAAAGACTCTGAGCAAGAAGCCAGCCCACCAGCATGCTGAGGTAGCTGCTCAGAGGGCTCAGGGCAGCAGACTTCTCATGGGCTCCCAGGTCCTGGGGCCAGTTGTGCCCTCCTGGGGAATATGGCTCAGGGCTTGTGCTGGGTAGGTCTCAGCTAGCAGCCCAGCATGCACACAGAGGAAGAAAACTTGTGGGTGAAAGTAAAGACAGGGAAATCACTCACCAGCTACTGTTGCAGGCAAAATAGACTTGACTTGGGGAATTTAACTTTAAATGCTGAAATACTGACTTGGGTATAGGGAAACAAAGATGACAAACATTGAAACACTTAGGGAGAAATGCCTTTAGTCTCCTTGCCCCAGCAGAAACTTCACTCCAGACATGTGTCTTGCCCATTCCTAGTCTCCATGCCCCTTGTTATCACATCTTGGATTATCTGCCTGCACATCTAAGTGCTTGTATGCTTGTGTGTACATGCAACTGTGTGCCTCTGGTGAGATCATGGTTCCTGTACAGGTGTATTTTTTTGCATGCATGTGAGTGCTTTCACGCAGCCACACGTGTCTGAGTCCTTGTGCACATTTGATTGTCTCTGTATGTCTCTGTATCTATTTGTGCACCGTTGTGCGTGTTGGGTATGTGTTAGTGCAGGTGAGTATGTGTGTGTACGTAGTTGAGCCTGACCTCATTCCTAGTCCTAAGGCCCGTAGTGACACCCCTCCACAACAGTGCCAGGCACTGACATGGTCTCAGCCCCTTGTTGTCTGAGGGGACACAGACAGAGCCACCGCACTCCAGCCTCATTGAGGAGACCCCCAAACCCAGGTCAACTCTTTTCATGCTTCCTCCAAGCAGCCTCGAAGGACTGAGCTGTTTCCCACTGCCCTTGCTCGTGACTCAACTAAAAGCTTTGAAGTTACAGGATTCTGCTGGCTCTGTGGAGATGGGGGAGACCTCTCCTGGGATTGGCCCTTGTCCAGAGCCAGGAGCTATGGAGAAAGGAATGAGCACCTGGGGAGGCTGGGAGAAGGAAGGTGGTGAACATCAGGGCTGGAGCCAATGGCACCAGAAAACAGCCCCAACACTGGAAAGAGCCAAGGATCCCCTCCAGCAGCAGCACTATAGGAATCCGGCTGTGGCATAAGCTCCTCTCCAAAACCTCAAGCAGGAGATTGCCTGGAAGCAGCGGTTCCCTGGCATTTGTCCTTGGCTGAGATGCAGGACACCTAGGTTCAGGGCCCCTAGGAATGGGGAAGGAGAGGGGAACTCCACCATTATCTGGCAACACTACACAGACAAAGCCACCCATGGGCTCCACTCTGAGAAGCTTTTCCTTAAAAGCAAGCATTCTGGCAAAAGTCTTTGGCATTTGCCAAAAGAAGTCTTACATTTGGAGAAGGTGCAGCCGCCTGCTCTGACTCCTCGAGTGTGATTCCTGCCAAGTCCATTTGACTGTTGGCAGTGTTTCCAGGCTGCCCCAGCCTCCCTTTCCCAGCAGACTTCCTTTCCTGGAAACACCACTACCCACATTTATTGCACCCTGTCCCTAAGCCAGCTCCCTCAGCCCTGCTGCCTCCCTGCTCTGGCAGCACTCACATGCACCCCACCATGCCCACACCACAGTTCCTTTCTTCTTCCCCACAGCATGGCAGAGAGGGAACCCTCAGCATCCCCAGAGTGTCCCAGAAGATGGCCCATCCCCTAGAAAGGGCTCCTTCCAGCAGTAGACAGAAGAGGGCACCTCTGGACCGGTTGCAGTGGGGGCTTGAGCATGCCCTGCTCCACAACCAGTTCCCATCAGCAACTGTGAGGACAGTGGGTTTTTACCCCCTTGTGGGTTTTTACAGAATCACAGAATGGTAGGGGTTGGAAGGGACCTCTGAGGATCATCTAGTTCAACCCCCCTACTAAATCAGGTTCACCCAGAGCAGGTTTCACAGTACCTCCTGCAGGCGGGGCTTGAATATCTCCAGAGAAGGAGACTCTACAACTTCTCTGGGCAGCCTCTTCCAGTGCTCCATCACCCTCAAAGTAAACAAGGTCATACTCGTGTTCAAATGAATATTCCTATCACGGAATCATAGAATCATAGGTTGGACAACACCTCTAAGATCCTTAAGTCCAACCATCAACCCAACACCATCATGCCTAGTAAACCATATCCCGAAGTGCCACATACTTCAGTTTGTGCCCATTTCCCCTTGTCCTGTCACTGGGCACCACTGGAACAGAGTCTGGCCCCATCCTCCTGACACCCACCCTTAAGATATTTATAAGCATGTGTAAGATTCCCCTCTCAGCCTTCTCTGCTTCAGGCTAAACAAGCCCAGATCCTGCAGCCTTTCCTCAGAGGAGAGGTGCTCCAGTCTACTAATCATGTTCGTAGCTCTCCGCTTGACTGTCTCCAAGTTATAGGGGTCCACTGAGACACCCTGCGAGCTGCAAACTCTACAGGGAGGGAAGAGTGCTGGAAAGGGGGCACAGGGGCTCTGCCCACTCTGCAGAGCCCTTGCTGGGCATTAGCAACTGCTGTGTCCCTTCCTTGTTTTGCATCCTCAGCTCCCAAAGAAAAACTTTCTCACTGTGGTAGTGGTCAAACATTGGAATAGGTTGTTTAGAGAGGTTGTGAAGTTACATCTGTGGAGACAGTCAAAACCTGTCTGGACATAGTTCTAGACAACGTGCTCTATGTGAGCCTGCTTGAGCAGGAGCACTGGACTGGGTATCTCCAGAGGTGCCTTCCATCCTCAGCAATTCTGTGATGCTGTGAAATGCTTAGCTCAGGGCACAGGAGCAACACCTGCTCCTGGCCCGCAGGAAATTTGGGGTTCTTTCAGGGCCAGCAGACAGAGACCCTGAACTCAGTTTTCCCCCATCACCCCAATGGCCTTCTGCCCATATCCTCCCTAGGGTCGTGCTGCAGTGCAGCGCAACCCCTGTGCCCATCCCTGCAGGAGGCACATTTCCAGCACTGCCCAATGGGTCTTTCCAGAGCAGCTCTCACTTCTTAGGCAAGCACGTTGAGAGTGTGCTCTGGGCACTGTGACTTCTCTCCCCTCCTTTCTCCCAGAGATGTTTGGGAAATGCCTCTCCCCCTCAGAGACAACACTGACCATCTTCACGACCATCAGGGCATGACAGACTCTGGGAGCCATGACACCCTGGTAGGTTCCTGTATTCTGGCCAAGGCCATGAGGTACTCCCCTCCCAGCTGGAGCAAGTAAGCAAGCTGCTGGTGGCAGGCCCTGGCCTCTGGGGAGCAGAATGCAAGGCTCCCAGGCTGTGACATTACTTGAGGCCAGCCAAGAGCATGATTTCAATTGCAGTGGGGGAAACAGCTGCCATCGTGTGGCAGCCACACTCTTAACTATGTTGCCACCAGGTGTCCTGGGTGATGAGAGGTCAACCGGGTGCACATCAGCATGGGGCTGGTCAAACAGTGCCTGGATGGGGCCCTTAGCCAACTGGCCTACCTGTATCTACATTGAGTTCATAGAATCATAGAATCATTAAGGTTGGAAATGACCTCTAGAACCATCCACTCCACCCATCAACCCAACACCACCATGCCTACTAAACCATGTCCTAAAGTGCCATATCTACATGTTTTTTGAACACCTTCAGGGATGGTGATTCCACCACTTCCCTGGTCAGCCTGTTCCAATGCCTGACCACTCTTGCAGTAAAGACATTTTTCCTAATATCCATTCTAAACCTCCACTGATGCAACTTGAGGCCATTTCCACTCGTCCTATCGCTAGTTACTTGTGAGAAGAGACCAACACCCTCCTTGCTACATCCGCATTTCAGGTAGCTGTAGAGAGTGATCAGGTCTCCCCTCAGCCTCTTCTTCTCCAGACTAAACAATCCCAGTTCCCTCAGCTGCTCCCCATTAGACTTGTTCACCACAACTCACTGGGCTCAGCCATTCAGGCAAATCTTTACCCAGTGAAGAGTACGCCCATCCAATCCGTGAGCAGATAGTTTCTCCAGCAGGATGCTGTGGGGAACAGTGTCAAAGGCCTTCCTAAAGTCCAGGTAGATAATATCCACAGCCTTTCCCTTATCCAGTGGGTGGGTCACCTGGTCATAGAAGGAGATCAGGTTGGTCAAGCAGGATGTGCTTTTCATGAACCCATGCTGGCTGGGCCAGACATCTGGTAAGTGAAAATACTGCACCAGAACAAGGGCTAGTGATTGTGAGACTTCTGCCAGCTGCTTGTAGAATGCTTCATCTACCTCTTCATCCTGGTTGGGTGGTCTATAACAGACTCCCAGCAGGATGTCTGCCTTCTTGGCTTTCCCCCTCATCTTTACCCATAAGCGCTGGACCTTTTCATCACAATCATTGAGCTCTAGACAATCGCAGCAGTCCCTAACACACAGAGTTTGCTGTCACAAGCCTGTCAGATCCCTCCATGGTGCCTGATGGCTATGAGGCTGACAGCCTTGAGGGTTCATTGCATGTGAGGAGAGGCCCAAATACCCTCCAGCTGCCACATGCAGGGAAATCTTCTGCAGGCCAGAGGAGCAGGGACCTCTGTCTGTACTGCTGGTAATTCAATCAGGCATACAGTAGCCAGAGCTAGCCTCTCCCTTGCTCTCAAACTCCCGGCCTGCCTGGGACCTGCAGAATTTGGCACCCTGGGGCCATGGTCAGAAGAAACTGTTTGCTATGTGGCCTGTGCTGTGGAAGCCTTGCAGAGCAAGGTAGGACTGCTTGGGTCCCTCTGCTCAAAGGCACACAGCCTGCCCATGCCAGGGCTATCTGTCTTCTCTGTCCTTGCATCTCCCTGAGCAGACTGGAAACCTGGGGAAGAGCAGGACATTGCGGAGACAGGGGCAGGGGAAAAGCTGCAGCAGGGGCAGAGGGAGGGGCAGGGTCTTCACGTGTGAAGTGCAGTCAAAACAGTAAGTCAGTTAAACATTACCTTTTTTACCGTAATGTAACCAATCTTTAAAACCTCCTGCCATGCCCTGTTGCTCTGACATCACCCTCCCCTTTGTTTTCAGGGCACCAGGTTCCCCGTGGCTGAGGTGCCCGTGCCAAGCCTGTGCCGAGGGCAGCATCTGCCTGCACTTCCACCCCACACAGTGTTGCTTCAGGCAGGTCCACTCCTGCCAGTCCCTCCCAGGGCACTGCCTTCAGGACTGACCTGTGTCTCCTACTTGCTCTGTGCTCCCAGTCACTGTTTCCACAGCTGCTGCTGGCCTTTCATGGGCAACTCAGTGTGGTTTTGGAGTGCCGTGCCCCCAGGCTGCAGCACCTGACCTGTTCCTGCTGACAGCTTTCATGAGTTGTGGCAGTGCTGGATGCCCCCACGACAGCAGCTCTCAGCCAGGAGCAGCACCTTTCTGCTGTGCCCAGGGAGGCAGGCAGTAGAGACCCTCCTGCCCAAGTACGGCTGGACAGCCCTCAGTCCTGCCACAGGTACCAGGGCATTGCTGACATGGAATGGGCAGAGGCTGTTCTGGGAGGATTTTTTATATCCACTAATGTGGCCAAGAACCCCTGGACAAGGCAGGAACACAAAGATACAAAGATCAAACTGATTACTTGGTTTGATTACTTCTGAGCAAACTCCCTTAGAAATAGAAAGTGAATGCTCAAACTCCGTATTTTCTTCCCAAGGCATTACTATCCACACTTGCACTTTGTCTCCAAACATTAGGAGGCACTGAAATACAGATCCTACCTCCTGGGACCTCCTTTTCGTGCCACTGCAAAGCTCACACTGCGCTGCTGCCAATTTCAGGCCACAACAACAACAGGTTCACTCCAACTTGGATCCTTAGTTTAGGTCAATGCTGACAATACTGGGCTTGTCTCAGGATGGCTGGCAGTCCCCCTTCCCTGCCTTTCCAGGCCAGGATACGGCTGCTCTCCCCAGGGCTAGAGACTTCAGAAGGATGGGGATTGCTTTATGGGCCAGGAGAAAGTTTCAGGAATCCTGCCCACCTTGCGCTGACCACCCCTGAGTGGATCTGCTTCCAATGCAGGGTCGGTGGTGCCTGTACTGGGACGGAGCCCACTACTATGTCCAACCCAATTCCAAATGTACTCGTGCAGCCCATTGGCCTGGTGCTGCATCAGACAGGGGCTGAGACCTTGCACCAAACAGGTACTGAAAGAAAGGACCACAAAGCCTGATGTCACTGTGCTGTGAGGGAAAGGACAGACCCTGTGGCTTGCACAGGAAAGCGAAAGAACTGATGTGTGCTTTTGTCTTCAGTCCCCAGGAACTTCATGCCCCACATCTGAATCTCTGTCTGGGTGCGCAGCAACTGTCCCTGGGAGGGGAAGGAAATTGGATTCGAGACCACACCCTCCACAGCCTGCTGCTGTCCCACAGATGTGTCCAGTATAGACCTTCTTTCCGACAAGGACTGTGCACACTGGATAGATTTTCTAAGCCCATCTTCTCTCCCAGATATTGGACTGCCTGAGCTAAGGTCCAGCTTGGACACAGGGCAGCCAGCCTTACCTCCTCTCTCTATTACCGAGCTTTGCTGACATCATGGCCAGGGATCTCTGCTGCGAGAGCTCAGCCTGGGCTGCTTCCATTCTCCATGGAGCTGCTGCTGAACTCAGAGTCTACTGCAGTTGAGGGCAAACCTCACTCATTTCTCATAAGGTAACGGGCACTGTGGACAAGCAAAGGGCAGCGGATGTGTGTACCTGGAGGTTAGCAGTGCCATTGACAGCCTCCCTCGAACTTCCTTTATGACCAAATTGGAGATGAATGGGTTCATTAAGAGGGTGCTAAGGTGGCTGGAAAATTGGCTGGACTACCAGGCTCAAAGAGTTGTTCCAAGTGGTGCAAAGCCCAAGACACTTACCAGTGGGGTGTCTCAGGGATCAGCAGTAGGACCAACAGTCTTTTATGTTTCCATAAACACCATATTTAATGGGAAGGACGGCACTTCCTGCAAGTTTGGAGATGACACCCAGCCACAGACAGGGAACAGACAGTGCACTGATCTCCATTAGACAAGTTGTTCCCAGCAGGTCCACGAACAACCTGTCCAGAGAAAACCGAGAAGATGGACTAGGCTGTGGGAGTAATCTGTGACAGGAGTAGAGGCGATGAACAGCTGTTTGAAAATGGGGAGTGCTAGTTAATGAACAGGCCAAAAAAAAACCAGTGAGGAAAGGAATCTGTTTCTCCTCGAGGCTGTGCAATCTCCAACCTCAGAGGTGTTCAAGGCTGGACTGAATGTGACTTTGGGCAATCTGATCGAATGGGATCTATTCTGAGAAGGGAGATGATCTAGATGACCTTGGGAGCTCCCTGCTCACGTACATTCTCACCCTGTCATTCCGACTTCTTTCCCCTGCCCTCCCTGATGTCTGCACACCCATGGGTGCATTTGTCCTCACACCCCATTTACCACAACACAACTTTTAGGCATTGTGCTGGGACCACACGCAGGCAGCTGAAGGCTCTCGGGCTCCTCACTGCCATCCGCAGGGAATCAGTGGCTGCTGCTTCCAGCCCCTGAGCTCAGGCACAGCTCGGGGAAGCCGGTCCAGCTCCTGGGTCAAGGCCCTGCCGCTGTCCCAACTGCAGCTGGCTCTGTGCAGGCTGATTCTCGCTGGCGGACGGCGAGAGTCCATTTCCCAGGAGACCAAGTCGTGGCCGGGCAGAGCCAGCGAGCACTGCGAGGCCGGGCGAGAGCCCGAGCGGCGCCGGCGCCGGGCTGAGCCCCGGGGTGGAGCTGGCGGCGGCGGCGAGGGGAGGAGGCGGCGGAGAGGAGGCGGCGCGGGCGGAGCAGAGAGCCGGGGCTGGCGGGGGGCAGCGAGGCGCGGGCGGCGGAGCGGCGGGATGCGGCGGTGCCGGGGCGCGGGGCTGGCGGGGCTGGCCGCGGTGCTGCTGGGTGCGCGGGGCTGGCGGCGGTGGGCGGGGGCCGGGGCTGTGCCCGGGCTGCTCCCCAGGGAGCCCAGCACGAGCTCTTCCCTCTCCATCTTCGGGGTGTCTTTCCCCGTCCCTGCCCCTCTGCCATGTCTCATCACCCTTCCCAAGCCCTCCGACACTTCTATCTCTTCTTACGTATCTGCCACCTCTGTCGGTACGACCCTGCTTGCCTGTACACCTGCCTTTCCATGCAACCTCTCCTTCTTTTGTAAGTTTGATGCTTATTGCCTTGAATTTAGATCTCTGTCCTTCACTGGGACACCTCCCTTCCTTGTTTGCTCTTTATTGATTCATCCACCCATTTTTTGAGACATCTCTCCATGCATCTGGCATCACCAACCCCTCTTCCTACTTTCTAAGATGCCCTCTGTCATCTCTCTGTCTGCATCCTTCATGTCTGTAATCACGTTTGCTTTCCTGCAGCATGCCGTTATTCCGTACATCCATTCATCCTCCTGTGCATTCAGGATTTATCCCTCTTCTAAGCTCAGCACTCCGTCCTTCACTGTAACATACTCGTCTCCTTTTTACTCTCCCTCTCTTCATCCATCCATCCATCCATCCCTCCATCCATCCATCCATCCATCTATCATGCACCTGACTCTCATTCTGTCTCTGCCTGCATCAATTTCCATTTCCCTCCCAGCTTTCTCCCCTCCCTCCACACACCCAGGCTGGGATCACTATCAATCTCTGCTGATGGGCACATGTCTCCATCCATTCCAGTCTGACTCTGTGTCATTGCCAGTCTTCCTAGCCATTTATCTGGGAAAAGAGCCATCAGAGCTGGGTTGTCATTCATGATCTTTGGTCTTTCCTTCTTTCTCGACAGTGACTGTGGCCAGAGCCCAGGTGCAGCAGGAACCATCAGCAGAGACCACCGAGGGCACTGGCATCAGCATCAACTGCTCACACCCCAACATACAAACCGGAGATTTCATCTACTGGTACCGTCAGCTCCCGGGACGAGGCCCCGCGTTGATCACCCTCGGTCACAAAGGGTCCAAGGATGTGCCGGCCCCTCCGGGGCGGCTGTCGGTGGCGGCAGACCGCCGGTCCAGCGCCCTGTGGCTCGCCCGGCCCCGGCGCGGGGACGCGGCGGTGTATTACTGCGCCGTGGGAGACACGGGGAGAGGAGCCGGGGCTGCGGCCGGGCACGAACCGGCGCGGGCGGGGCCGGGCGTGTGTGTCTGGGGCGGGGGGCAGCGCCGGCCGGGCCCGCCAGGGGGCGCTGCCCCTCCGCCTGCCGGTGCCGCCTGGCGGCTCCCGGCCCTTTCCGGTTCCGGCCCCGGAAGGGTTCTCCGTACCGCCCGGTACCGGCATCGGGCCCGCCTAAGGCCCGCAGCCCCATCGCAGATGTCCCAGACGCGCATCGGGAGCCGCTCACCGGGCAGAATCCTCCTCCCGTCCCTCACCTGCCGCTGACTCCCGCACCGCCTGTGAGACGCAGACAGAAATCCCCCGCGACGGTGGCGGCGGCGGGACGGGATTCGCGACCGGCAGCGGTGGCGGTGTCCGACCGTGCCCGGGAGCAGCAATTGCAGCCCCGGCCCCGCTGGCTCCCGGCGAGGAGCAGCGCCTTTCTGCTCTGCCCAGGGAGCCGGGCAGCAGAGACCCTCCTGCCCCCGGGCAGCCGGACAGCCCTCGGTCCTGCCGCGCAAAATGGCCACTGCTGGTGCTCAAGGGGCAGGGGCTGGGGATCTGTTTAAGCCCAACAACGTAGCCAGGCCCGGTTAGAACAGAAAGACCCAGCGGATACAGTGCTGATACAGCCTTTGCTTTGAAACCACAATCAGATGTGGCTTCTTGCTGGCAACTTCACAAATAGGCTCAGACACACAATCACAAACTGCATCCTCCAGCTCCACGGGGCATTTCCAGTGTGCTTCTGCTGGAGAAAGAGATACTGATTATCACAGACACCTTCAAGTGTATCCCACAGTGGCTAGCGTTCAGGACATAGAGCTTGTTGCATAGGAGTCCCCTTCACCTCAGACGGAGAGCATTTAGTGTTGAACTGAAGTCCAGGAGATTGGAGAGAAGCTTGAGCTGGACACTTGTTGAAAGTCCCATTGGAGACTCAAGTTCAGATGTCAGGAGTGAGACACAGAGAGATCTCCTAAGTTGGCCTATGGGGCTGAAGATCTGAGGTGAGGTGAGTGAGAGCTGGAAAGAGGCCTCTGGGCATGGGGTCTTGACACAGCTGCAAAAGCCCATGTTCACAGGCTTCGGAGGCAGAGAGGAAAGGTTCATCCCTCTTCCCTGCCTCTGCTGGGGACTGCTGTGGCAGCTGTAGTTGTATTACAAGGGAACTCCTGGCAGGTTTGCAGTCGCTGGTGAGCAGAGGGCAGCCCACTGCCATGGCCTCAGCTGAACCACAGGACCCTGAAGGCCTTGTGGGAGCAGAGTTGTGAATGGAGGCTGCTATGCTGATAACCTGCTTCCTGCAGTCCCTGCCCACTGTGTGAGCAAAGGGCCCTGGGTGAGCAGTGGCAGAGGAGCCCTGCTCCAGGCAGCAAACAGCAGAAGACATTAAAATCAAGCAGCCCTTTTACTTGCCTGGGTAATGGGGTTCTGTGGCCCTGGGTGGGACAAGCAGGTGGAGATTGTGGGTAATGTGGGTAGGTGAAGGGACACAGAGGGATTGCCTGTACAACAGAGAGATATATTGCCATGTCCTGCCCCCACCAGAGTGTGGGAATGTGTCTGTACCTGTGCAGCTGGTTTCTGCAGCGGATGCTCTTTACAGAGATGTTTCTCTTGAGGTTCCTCCTGTATGGCCAGAGGCAAAAGGAGAGAGTGTGCGACACCTGGGTCCAGGCACTTCAGTGTGTGCCTTGTACTCTCTCCACCCAGAATAGTCCCTGGGACAGGGTGGACATAGGTGGGTGCGGGAGTGCCCTCTCCATCTTCTGCAGAGCTGGCTTCGGGCCTGTGCAGCGGACTTGATATCTGATGTCAGGAGAATTTTGCAAGGCATGCCTGTTCCTCTAATGGCTGGTACATAAGCCATGAGTTCATTATCTCCCTAGAGAGCCTTCTTGTGGTAGAGGTTGGGGGACAGTCCCAAAGAGGCCTTCCTGGGGAAACAAGGAGTGAGTTTTGCTCTACCCTGGGGGCTGTGGCTTGGAGGCCTCTTTGATCTGGCAGAGGCAGAAGAAGAGGGGAAGCTGCAAGCATGAAGTCCCTCATGCTGGCAGGTCCTTGGGCATGGCCTGAAGGGAGAGCATGACATGGTGCTCATTTTCCTGGCAGCCCTGGTGGGACTGGCAGACTTTGGTGAGATGTGACTTTCAGGCTGGGGAGAATGAGGCAAGAGTTTTTGTGGCTGGTGGTAGAAAGGAGGAGAAGTGAGTCCTGACTCCCTGCGAGTGTTTCTGTAGAAAGAGCAAGGGCTGCAGACGGGTACAGCAAATAATCTGGGAGATGTCAGGAGTAAAGGGCATCAAAGGAGGACTAAGACCTCACCCTAAATTTGCAGAGTATTTCTGAATGTGCTGCTAATACATATGAATTGTGAAAGGGAAAGATGCTAGGGAGTGGAGTCATGTCTCATATAGGAGCTTCTCTTCTACATTTATTGGATAAAATGGTACCTAACTCTGTAGCAGCGGTCTGAAATCTTGGGTGACTCAGAAGGCTAACTCGGTGCAAGAAGAGCTGAAATGCCATACAGGGACAGGGCAAGGGCAGAGGATGCATTGGGTCATACTGAAGCAACTGTTCTAGCAAGAAGATGCAATCAGAGATGCGAGAGGAACAGCTTATGTCTTCTGCTGAAAGAGAGAGCAGCAGTTAACATAGCTCAGAGGCAGATATGGAGAGAACGAGTGGACTGAAAGGCCAGTGAGTATTGCTGAAAAGCAGGATGATGTTGGGGCAGAGGAGAGGCAAGAACCTACAGAAAGAAGTGTGGAGGGAGAAACAGCTCAACATTTCAGAGGCTTGGAAAGATGAGATGGAAAGTGGGGACAGTGAGCAAGCTGGTGAAGTGATAGATGGACAGGTACACAGGCAAGCAAAGCTGAAAGCCCTTTCTGGCTTTACAGGTCATGCCCAAAAGGACTCTGTGCTCCGGTTCCCAGCAGAAATGTGCATCCAGGTGGGACACAGCACAACTCTGCACTGCAATTTCTCCTCCAGCTATGCTGATCCCTACATCTGCTGGTACCAGCAGCACCAGACCCAGTCCCCTCAGATGCTGCTGGGGGTGAGCAAGTACAGAGCTGACATGGATTCAGGGTGGTTCTCCTGTGTCCTGTCTACAGAGGACTCCCAGGAGCTTCTGCATGTGCGGGATGCTGAGCTCCAGGACAGCACTGTCTATTTCTGTGCACTGAGCCCACACTGGTGCTCACAGCTTGCAGTAGAGCACAGAAACGTGGTGGGTGCTTTGAGGAGGGGTTGCCTCACTGCCACTAATTGTGTGTAGCTCTGAGCTCAGCCTGCCCAGCAGTGGCAGCTGGAGGCTGTGGTGAGGCTGGGCCTCTGCCTGCCCAGCCTGTGCTGCTCTGAAGCACATACCAGTGTGACTTTTACAGCTGCATCTAGATCCAGGGTCTTTGATGATGAAAACAGTCCCAAAAATCTGTCTTAGGGCAGACCCATTGGAGGCTACACCATAAACAAGCCAGTGCAGGCTTGTAAATGCCCTCTGCTTAAAACAGGTCGTGCTCTGAGGTGAATACTGAGGGCAAGTAATCTATCAGCTTGTCTTCTTCTTCCTTCTTCTTGTGTCTCCACTGTGTGGCCACAGCTGGGGCACGAAGCTTGTGGTAGGAGGTAGCACTGCTATTATTGTTTTGCCATATGACCATAGTAGCCCAAGAAGGGAAGAGCCCTCCCTTGCCCTGCACATTCACGTCAGCAAGCCAAAAAGACCCATCAGCCAGATGCTGGACAAGATTCTCTGCTCAAGTCCTTCCCTCACTCATCCACTGCCAGAGAGTGGTCACATGCTTTTTCATGTCTCTTCTTCTTCTCAGGGCAAACATCTATGCTCAGCTGAGAGCAACCCATGTGTCCCTGACTCCATGCTGGTCTGGTTTCTCTGTCCAATAGCAGGTAACCACATCTCAGTCATCTCCTTTGCTCCCATAGGAAACAGGAATGGTTCTGGGGAGATATTCTCAGGCAATCCCACCCCAGCACTGCATGTGGAAGCTCAGCTGGAGGCTGCTGGCTTTCCAGCTGAATCCCACTCTGTGAATTGGAGTCTGTTGCTCAGGAAGCATCACCCATTTCACCTGAGAAAGCCTAGGGTACTTGGTTGCAGGAACCTATATTGCAAAGAAAATGATTGACAATATCTGGTCCACAGAATGTTCGCATGGATGTTAGAACGGGCAGCAGTGAGACAGCCAGAAAGCCACCCAGCCAGAAGCCGAGCATCAGCTGAGAAAGGAGGACCCTGGCCATGAGGGAGATGTATCTCAAGGGGTTGCATATGGCTAAGTAACTGTCATAGGCCATGACAGCCAGGTGGAAACACTCAGTGGAGCCTAGGGAGAGAAGAAAGAACAACAGGAGGATGCAGACACTGAAGGAGATGGTCTGGCTCATCCCCAGCATGACTTCTGTGGCTTTGGGAACAACATCCGTAATGTATCAGCTCTCCAGGAAGGAGAGGTTACAGACAAAAAAATACATTGGGGTACAGTGGTTGCTGTTGCATCCACGAGGGCTATGATGGATGCACTGCCTATTACTATGAGGGAGTACATCAGTGCAAATACCACCACAAGAGAGACCTGGGAAGCCAAGAAGCATGAGTTCTTCCACACTTGTGCCAGCTGCAGTGTGCCCGCAAGTGTTGAAGTTTATCTGCAAAGACAGCAAAGTTTCTGTGGGAGTTTGCATGCCTGTGCTGGGCCTTCAGATGCTACTAGTAGTGAAACAAAGCCATCAACCCTGAAAAAGTAGTTGGTGCAGAGCATGGGAAAACAGCATCTGCCCCAGGTTAAAATTGACAGGGACATCCTTTGCTGCAGCAACATGTTTGGACCCTGAAGGTCAGCCCTAAACCATCAAATGAACATTCCAAATTATTTATCGGATCAAGCTCAGGTATCTGCTTTAGACCATGGCAAATGTAATTGCTTCCATGAGCTGAAAATGCCATGTAGGAAACTGGGGAAGGAAGGCTGAGGGTCTCCAGCTACATGAAAGGCTGTTGCAGAGGAAGGGAAAAACATAGCTGCACTCTTCAAAGCAGGAAATACTGAGTTGCCATCTCAGCAAATGAGACTGAGGGAACAGAAAACCGTCCTGACAACGTGGCATTGGAAGAGATTTTCTCACACCCTCAGCTGATCGCAAGGGTTTGTGTGTGAGCTGGCACAGGCAGGACACAGGAACAACCACAAAACTACAGATGAAATGCAAGGAGAAAATTTATTTTCATTACCTCACCAACCTTTGGGACCCTCTACCTTCGGGATCCCTGAAGCAGCACCTGGGCAGAGGCACACAAGCAGGGACCAAGGCACCACAGAGATCGACCCATGCTAGAGGATAAGTAAACCTGCTGTTTTTGTCTGTTTATTGAAGATTCATGCAGGGGTAGTTGTAATCGATGGCCTTGCTGGACTTATCAATGCAAGACAAATGACATGCTCAGACTGTCAAGAGGCAAAGAGTTAACAAAGGGAGCTATTAAATTGTGCTTATCTTATCAGACAGAAGTAAGGGAGGATAGCCCATCAGTGTAAACCAAGTGATCTGTGGGCTACAGTGGAGGCGGCACAGCCAGAGATTGCTTTGGATAAAGAGCAGATGGCCCCCAGAAGCACATACCGAGATGCCCGCACCATAGACGTGTCAAACTGCTGAGTCCTGCTTCTGACAACACGACACATTCCATCTCAAGAGCCAGTTGACACAGAACAATTGACTTAGTCCCACCTTGCAAAAAAATTTTTCAAACATATATGAATTGGCATTTGAAAACTCTCTTTGGGAGCAGGAGAAGCCAAGTGAGAACTTTACCTGATGGAGGGGTTAATGAGCCTGAACCTCTGCCTCCCAAGAAGGAACACCTTTTTGGTCAGAGTCGCGCCTCTGACCTTGTCAGAAGTATTCCCGGGAACACACTGTTAACTAAAAAGCTTAACCATTACTTTGAGCTCAACTTTTGCAAACAGTGCATGTATCAACAGTAATCCCGAATCTGTGATACCCGTTGCTTGAATAAATCACCTACTGTTTCCACTTTGCGAAACTGTTTCAGTGAAAGTCCTTGGAAGGGCTCTGACAAGCAAATGATGACTCTGATAAGTGGCCACACACTTAACCCTTTAGAACCTCGTGGCTGAATGGGAGGGCTCTCTTTTGCCGCTTATCAGACTCCCTTACCCCTTTTAACATGACAGTATTTTAACACTGTGCTTTGACCTTTCCCACAGCAGGGCAGGAATCACAAGTACGTTTGATCGGGTGCCTCTAAGTCTATCACAGGCGTATGTTATCTATACACAGGTGCTCTACTTGTCCCACATATAAGGCTATACAAAAAGTAGTACGATGCTTGTGTTTTTCTACACCTCAGCTGCAAGTCACTTGAGCGTGTTTACAGTCTTCCTCACCCATCTTCTGTTATTTTCCCACAGTTTGCACCTGAAATGGCAGCAACACAGGGCAGCAGGCTAGCATGACAATGTTTACTCAGGGACTCGTGCTGTTGTATATTTGGTTTCTTCCAAGTCTCAGCACAGGAAGATTTTGCCAACACCTTTTGTTAACTCCACTAATGTGTGCTGCTCAGCATAGCTCCTAAGGGTAAGACTTACCTCTTTGCAATTTTGCCATCTCAGAGTGACGGAAAGATGTTTGCTGACCAAGTTGGAAGATGTAGGATGAAATATTCTTATCTCAGCTCCTCAGCTTGCCACCCTTCTTTGGGAAGTCACTTGGGAGAGAGACTTGCCTCATCTTACTTAATACACAGGGCTAAAAGCCCTCTAGAAGTGCCAGGTTGTCTCTGAGGACTAAGGCAGGAGTGTAGAAAGCAGCTTCGATGGATGTTGGACATCTCAATTTGAGCAGATATATCCCTGGCTCAGTGAGCGAAGGCAAAACTCTCTCAGCTGAATTCCATCCAAGGCAGCTCTGCTGAGAAGCCAGCTAAGCTGAGGAGTTTCATCTCTGCCCTGCCTGCAGAAAAAGGAGGATTCTTGGTCAGCTCTCTGAGGCAGAACTGATCTCATCCTCAGGTAGTT
Organism: Opisthocomus hoazin; assembly: GCF_030867145.1. NCBI lineage: Eukaryota > Metazoa > Chordata > Aves > Opisthocomiformes > Opisthocomidae > Opisthocomus > Opisthocomus hoazin. The sequence continues at coordinate 7,470,128 of NC_134439.1, read as the reverse complement.
ATCTAAGACAGATGGAGATGAACCACCATCTGAAGGATCCCTTTCTCTCTTTTCTTCCTCCTCAGGAATTTACATACCAGAAATCTCATGTGGCACAAGAGCAGAGAAACCCCCCTTAATGTGGCTCTCCAAGGGCATTGGAAGTCTATGCTAGGGGTCTTGGGCAGGCTTCACTTACCAGGTCCACCAATGCAAATGGTTGAAATGACATCTTTTCATGTAGCATCCTCCAAAAGAAGCCATGGTTCCATTGACTGAGGGAGACCATTGGGAAGAGGCTGATTTACTGGAGGAGCTCTGGATGCCGTGGTGTCAGGAGAAGTGCTGATAAACAGCTCTCACCTTGCTGACTCACTTCAAGGATTTCAATCTCTTTCTCCCTGCTATCCCTCTCTCCTGCTATGCTGTCTGGACACTCACAAGTCTATGGGGCTGGATGGGATCCACCCAAGAGTGCTGAGGGAACTTGCAGAGGAGCTGTCCAAGTCACTCTGCATCATCACCACAACAGGCAGGTGTTGGTCTCTTCTCCCAGGTAACTAGCGATGGGATGAGAGGAAATGGCCTGAAGTTGCATCAGGGGAGGTTTAGATTAGATATTAGGAAAAATGTGTGGATTTAGCACTTCAGGACATGGTTTAGCAGGCACGGTGGTGTTGGGTTGACAGTTGGACTTAATGGTCTTAGAGGTCTTTTCCAACCTTAATGATTCTATGATTTTATGATGAAGTTCAATAGCACATTGGGATCATCACTCCCCTCGATGTCCTGACTGTGCTCATATAGCCCAGGATGCTGATGAAAGTACTTGGTGTCCAGGAACATTGCTGGGAATTGCACCTGTTTTGACGGTATTAACCACACAAGCGCCTTTTCCTGGTCCTGCTTTTGGGCTGCTGCTTCCCAGTGGATGAAGGATGTGTGGGGGAGACAGGGCTTGTTTCTCCCAAGCCAGTTGCCATTTGGGGCTCTGGGAGGACATGTGTCATCTTGCCCAGCTGTGTCCTGCAGCAGAGCAGATGCTCCAGTCTGTCGGCTGCAAGTGTTTCTGCAGCCTTTGCTGCTGCTCACCACGTTGCTTTGGGGAGCTCCCGCGCAGCCTTTGAGACACTTTGCCTACACTCACTGTCTCTCTTACTGCCCTAAGTCTCTTCCCACCTTCATGTCTCCAAAAACATTTCCAGGAAGCCCTGAGCACAGATAAGGAAGCAGTAGGTATCCTCCTGGCTGCAAGGGCAGAAAGACTTTTTGAGACAATTCTTCTGTCCTTGTATCCAGCCATAACCTCTTGCTAATTATGCTGGCTCCACAGTGTTAAAAGCAGAACACAAGGACTGTGTTCATTCCTGCCCATGACTGTCCCTGTCCCTGTGCTGAAGAGGGGACTTCCTTTCCCTGGACTTCTTCACAGGGGAGAGGGCTACCACACCCATGCAACCCCTGCTCCATGCCCCCACCCCACCATTTGTTGCCCAGATCCCTTTGAGCTGTTGCACCTGCCTCTCACACAGGGCCACTGCTTCAGCTCCAAACATCTCCATGTCCACTCCAAGCACAGTAATAACAACCAAACACAGCATGCATTTTCCTTGCCTTTTCCTTGCTCTATGCTGTGTTTCTACAAACAAGTTAATACTTCAGGTGGACTGCGACATTCAGCTAATTCCTCCTCACTTTGTACAGGGACAGCCAGGCATGTGGTTTGTCTCCTCTTCACTGTCCTTTTTCTACAAAGGCATTTCAAACTGGGACATGCTGACTACACCAAGAGATTTCCACAGGGAGCTGCTGGTTTGTTTTGATTCCCATGGGAAAGGCACCCAGACTCTGTAAAGTATTCTTTAAAATGCCATTTCTTAGACTAGACTAAGACTAGGAAGAAAGAGAAGACAGGGTATGTGGTCCTACATCTTTCAAATGCTAGAAGCCCTAAGCTATGTGCTGTCAAATAGGCAACTCCAGGCAGGGCACAGCACAACACACAGATCCTGCGCATGAAATGGTTCCCCTGTTTTGGTCAGTCAAACCTGCAGAGGATTTTCATAAGATCTACCAGCTCTATACATCAGTTCCGCTGTCACATAGAAAGGATGTTCATTTGAGAACTTCTTACTGCCCTTTTAGGTATAGGCAAGGATACCCAGGTGGTGCAATTTCTGGTATGGGCCAGGAGCTGCCTCCAGGCTCATTGATTATAATCGACTGGTTGAGTTTGTCTTCTAGCCAAGGGATATCTTCAGCACAACATGGCCCTGAAGGCCAAGCACTGCATATAGCACAGAAGAGGCCAGGGCCTCCTCAGCTTCTCTGTTACATGGTTCACTAACTCCCTGATGTACGCTGCACTTGGAGTGAGGGTCATGGCACCCTGACAGTTGTTTCCTTTATGTGAACAAATCCCAGCTCTTGAACCTGCTCAGAGCAGCTTTTGCATCCTTCTTTCTTAGGGTATAAATCAAGGAGTTGAGCAGGGGAGTAAGAATGATGTAAAAAATAGCCACTGCTCTGCCTAGAGATCCTTTGGAGGGGGGTCCCGTGTAGGTGAAGGCACCTGGCCTGTAGAACGAGGCCGCAGCAGTGAAATGGGAAGTACAGGTTGAGGCAGCTCACTACCTGCCTTCCACAAAGCAGAGCACAGCGTGATTTAAATCACCCATAGAAGAAAGTAACAATGCCCTTAGACTGGAGTGTAAAACCTGCATGGATCCTGTGCCCCTTTCCTACCTTTCCAAGATCTCCTCGGTTGCGCAGCCAAAGTGAAGGTCATGCCAAGAGCCAGTAGCAGCACTCCAGCAGTGCTTTGGCAAAAGGGCTTATTCATCTGTCAGATGAAATGCCATCCTCTTCAAGGACACTTGCAGATGGTATCATCATTGCAAAGGACCTGAGGGACCTTCTGCTTATTACAAGGTTTAGTGCAGTAGGGTTAGGAAGTCCAACTGTGCTGCTGTTGATGATGGCTATTAACAGTCTGATGAGGCAAGAAGGATTTCAGACATGCAAGTGAGAAGTCCTTTAAAGCCTTTTGCCTTCAGTCATTCTGCGATATGCTTCAAGAGCCATAATTCCCTGTCGTAGTTTAACCTGGCAGCCAGCAACCAGGACCAGACAGCCCTCAGTGGGATGGGGAGGAGAACTGACAAAAGGTAAAACTCGTATGTTGAGATAAAGACAGTTTAATGAGACTATAAAGGAAATGCTAATACTAATACACATAACAATAATAATAATAATAATAATAATAATAATAATAATAATAATAATGCAAAACAAGCTGTAGAGAACATGATTTTTTTCCCACTGTCTGATGGCTGATTGTGTAGCCAGTCCCTGAGCATCAACCATGGAACCCACAGGTTTCCTGGAGGTCGTGAATTTAGTGGAGTAGTAGTAGCTTTCCACCATCCCAAGAGCTCTTCCTTCCATTGCCATTCTTGCCATTCTGCAGAACAAATCATTCTTCAGAGCCTCACACCCACTTTCTGTCACCACAGCGCAGCTCCAGCCATAGCAGGAGGTACACCCTTCCTCAAGAGTTCGTGGGGCTGCTGAGCCCTCAGGGCTTCCTGCCTTTCTAGGCATTTGTCAACAGAGACACAAGGCAAGGCCTGATGGTCACTGGCAGCAAGCACCCGTGGATGTCTTGCTCAGCTCCAAGGACTGCTGCCCAAAAGAGGAGCCACTGCAGGGTGTCCCACACCTCTGTGAATGCAGAAGGGTCTCCTTCTGCCCTCACTTCTTCCATCCCAGAGCAACAACCATCTTCTTTGGCAATGGGGAGTGTCCACAGAGGGAAGGACCACGTGGAGCCTAGGCTTGGATACAGCAGATTTTTAATGAGAAAAAAGAGCAAAAAATATCACTTCAGTGGAAGCCAGCAGGACAGGGAGCCCCAGAAGCAGCCAAGGATCTGTGGGCCTTGGCTGTCAAGATATTCCTGCATGATGTCCACTGGACTTTGCCATAGAGGGAGAGGAGACAGAAGATTCCCACCAGAGTGGCCTTGCGGGAACCTTGTTGCCAAGAGGACTTGAAGCAAACAAAGAAAATGGGGAGAAAGGCAAAGCCATTCAGCTGTACAGAAAATACATCGAAAATCTAGATCCTTTGCCCAGCACCATGTTCTGAGTTCCTGAAGGAGTCTTCTCTGGGGCATTCGCAGCATCTTTATCAGGCCAGGTACCTTCTGCCAGAGTAGCGGCTGGAAATGCCAGAGAGGTCACAGCACCCAGAGGTGATGGGCACTCCATCACAGCTGAGGATGCGGCCAACAGCAGCAGAGGTGGAGGAGCCCACAACAGTGTTCTGTGGGAAGGAGCTGAGGATGGGGCCAGGCAGGGTCACCACCACAGAAGAGGGCTCGATGACGATGGTGGAGTTCTGGCACTGCCTGACACAGGGCTCATTGCAGCTGTTGGCCAGTGGGGTTGGTCCGCAGGGCCGGCATGGCAGGCATGGGTTGTAGCAGGACATGTCTCTGGGCTGGAGGTACAGCTGCGAGAAAAAACAGAGAGGAAACAGAGCATAGAGGTGTATGAGGAGCAGGCTGGTTATCTTGTCACAAAGGAGCCAATGCCACTACAGGGTGGGGTGTTGGAGGGTCAGCCAGGAGCCACACAGTTTTCATCACTCTGTAAAGAACGCCCTGGCACATGGAAGCTCACTCCTTTTTTGTAACCAGAAGTCCCCCTCAGCCACATTCCAACCTCTCTCTATGCAGAACTTCTCCCCACTTTCCTCTGTCATAACAGGAAGATCAAAATCACGTCAAAGGACATAGCCACTATCAGCTGAGAGGTCCACTGAGGAGAGGTCTCATTTTGATAGAGGAGGAGAAGGGGCTTCAGACTCACCTTTGTCCCAAGAAGAAGAAGCCAACAGAAGTGAATGAGAGAGCTGGGACCTGGGCTGGCTTTTATACCTGCCCTTCATTGCCACAGGACCAGAGCCACCCTTTGCAGAGGTAACAATTTTCTGACAAGCTCATCTTGAATGCAAAGTGTCACAGCTAATGATATGGGCTGTGCTTTGGTTTCCAACACTGCTGCCTTTTCATTTCCAGGTTTGTTCCATGCCCATTCCCCAATGAAGGCTTGTTCTGAGCACTGGGATGAAAGGCGCCAGGATTTCTAGGGCAGGAATGCTGGCATAAGACTCATCTCAAGTGCTGGAGGGGTCCACAGCAGGGAAGTGACATTAAACTTGGCCACTCTGTTGGGGCTGATTGATGACTGCTTTGGACTTAAGCCCACAAGGATCTTCATGCCCTGCATTGGAATCTCAGTCAGAGCGCCCAGCAACTCCCTCTGAGAGGGAAAGGACACTGGATCCAAGACCACATTCTCTGAAGACTGCTGTTCTCCCACAGGCAAGGCCAGTATAGACCCTCTTTCTGACAAGGGCTGTGCACAGTAGGTAAATTTTCTAAGCCCATCTCCCCTCCTGAAGATCTGTCAACCTGAAGCTCAAGTCCAGCTTGCAGGCAGTGCAGCTGAGGACTTCACCCCTTCCCTTTAGTGACCTTAGTGAGCTCAGTGCCAGGGAGCTCTGCTGGGAGAGCTCAGACAGGGCTGACTCCTCTCTCCATGGAACCGCTTTTGAGCTGAGGCTCTAGGGTAGCCAACGGCACACCCCACTGCTTTCTCAGGAGGTAACAGGCACTGTGGGGAAGGCAAGGACAGGGGAGGTTTGTACCTAGAATGTAGCAGGACCTAGGACAGCCTCTCTCATACTTCCTTTAAGACCAAATCAGTGACAAATGGGTTCAGTGATAAGCTGGGTGGAAAAGTGGCTGGACTACCAGGCTCAGAGAGTTGTGATCTTTGTACAAAGCCCAGGTGGCTGACACTTCTTAGCGGGGTAGAGCAGTAGGGATCTGTCATAAGACCAATATTGTTTAATGTTTTCCTGATCATAATGAGTAGCGGGCAGTGGGGAACTCCCAGCAAGTCTGTCAGCAACAACCAGCGAGAGGAACATGCTTGAACTGTCAGGCATGGCTCCTGCTGAGAGGACCAAAAAAGGCTGGAGAAACAGGCTGACTGGAATCTCAAGAGGATCAAAACCAGCAAGAGCAAGGGTTTGTATTTGATGGAGGAACCAGCCCATGCAGTCATGCGGGCTGGCAGCTGGCTGCATAGGAGACAGTTCCACAGAAAAGAGTGTGTGGTTTTAGGAGACCCCCAGGTGAACACGAGAGAGCAGTGTGCCTTTGCAACAAACAGGCCATGTGGCGTCCTGAGCTATGTTAGCCAAAGTGTTGCCAGCAGGCCGGGGAAAGTGACACTGACCTTCTACCCCATTTGAGTCCTTCTGAGGATATCGACATACTGAAGCTAGTCCAACAAAGACCACGAAGTCAGTTAGGGGCCTGACAGACTTAATGTATGAGGAGATGCTGAGAGCAGTGGGCCTGCTCGTCTGGGATAACTGGTGTCTCACGGAGCTCTTCTTGCTTTCTATAACTACTTTTTCAGAGGAGACAGAGAAGATGGACCTAGTTTCAGGAAGTGCCGAGGAGACAGAACATGAGGAATTCTGCTTTACCAAGACGAGAAGAAGAAATAATGAGAAAAGGAATGGGTTTCCTAGGGAGGCTGTGCAATGTCCATCCCGGAAGGTGGTCAAGAATGGACTGAATGTGACCTTGAGCAGTCTGATCTAATGGGAACTGTTCTGAGGAGAATTAACTTAGATGACCTCTAGAGGTCCCTTCTCACCTACATTCTGACTCTGTGATTCCTCCTCTCCCTTGCCCTCCCTGACTCTTGAAGATCTATTGGAACATTTGTTCTCACACTGCCTTTACCACAACACAACTTTCAGGCATTGCACTCAGACTGCAGAGAGGCACCTGAAGGGAGGCTCTCGGGCTCCTCACTGCCAACCCCGGGAATCAGTGGCTGCTGCTTCCAGCCCCTGAGCTCAGGCACAGCTCGGGGAAGCCGGTCCAGCTCCTGGGTCAAGGCCCTGCCGCTGTCCCAACTGCAGCTGGCTCTGTGCAGGCTGATTCTCGCTGGCGGACGGCGAGAGTCCATTTCCCAGGAGACCAAGTCGTGGCCGGGCAGAGCCAGCGAGCGCTGCGAGGCCGGGCGAGAGCCCGAGCGGCGCCGGCGCCGGGCTGAGCCCCGGGGCGGAGCTGGCGGCGGCGGCGAGGGGAGGAGGCGGCGGAGAGGAGGCGGCGCGGGCGGAGCAGAGAGCCGGGGCTGGCGGGGGGCAGCGAGGCGCGGGCGGCGGAGCGGCGGGATGCGGCGGTGCCGGGGCGCGGGGCTGGCGGGGCTGGCCGCGGTGCTGCTGGGTGCGCGGGGCTGGCGGCGGTGGGCGGGGGCCGGGGCTGTGCCCGGGCTGCTCCCCAGGGAGCCCAGCACGAACTCTTCCCTCTCCTTCTGCAGGGTGTCTTTCCCCGTCCCTGCCCCTCTGCCAGCTCTCCTCCCACTTCCCAAGCCCTTCGAGTCTCCTCTTCCCGTTCTCCCTGTTTCTCCACCACCTCTGTCGCTATGACCCTGCTTGCCTGTATGCCTGCCTTTCCACACAACCTCTCCTTCTCCTGTGAGTTTGCTGCTTATTGCCTTGAATTTAGACCTCTGTCCTTCACTGGGACACCTCCCTTCCCTGTGTGCTCTTTATCCATTCATCCACCCGTTTTTTGAGACATCTCTCTATGCATCTGGCATTACTAACCCCTCTTCCTACTCTGTAAGACCCCTCTCTCATCACTCTCTCTGCTTCCTTCGTATCTGTAACTATAAGCTTGCTTTCCTGCAGCATGCCGTTTTTCCCTCCATCCACTCATCCCCCTGTGCATTCAGCACTTATTCTTCTTCTGAATTCAACACTCCATCCTTCACTGTAGCACACTCCGCTCTCCTCTCTCTCACTCCATCCACCCATTCATCCATCCACCCATCCATCAGCCATGCACCTGACTTTCATTCTATCTCTGCGTGCACCAATTTCCAGTTCTCTCCCAGCTTTCTCCCCTCACTCCACACCCCCACACCAGGATCACTCTCCACCCTGTTGATGGGCACATGTCCCCATGCGTTCCAGTCTGACTCTGTCTCGTTGCAACTTTTCCTGGCCATTTCTCAGGGAGAAAAAGTCATCAGAACTGGGCGGTCATTCAACATCTTTAGTGTTTTCTTCTGCTTTCTCGGCAGTGGCTGTGGCCAGAGCCCAGGTGCAGCAGGAGCCATCAGCAGAGACCACCGAGGGCACTGGCATCAGCATCAACTGCTCACACCCCAACATACAAATCGGAGATTTCATCCTCTGGTACCGTCAGCTCCCGGGCCGAGGCCCCGCACTTCTTGTGAGGAGTGCGAAAGAGTCCAAGGATGTGCCGGCCCCTCCGGGGCGGCTGTCGGTGGCGGCAGACCGCCGGTCCAGCGCCCTGTGGCTCGCCCGGCCCCGGCGCGGGGACGCGGCGGTGTATTACTGCGTCGTGGGAGACACGGGGAGAGGAGCCGGGGCTGCGGCCGGGCACGAACCGGCGCGGGCGGGGCCGGGCGCGTGTGTCGGGGGCGGGGGGCAGCCCCGGCCGGGCCCGCCAGGGGGCGCTGCCGCTCTGCCCGCCGGTGCCGCCTCGCCCCGCCCGTTCCCGCCCGGCCCCGCAGCCCCTTCCAGCCCCGAGACATCCCCCCGGCGCCGATCCGGAGCCTCTCATCGGGCATAAGCTTTCTCCCGCCCCTCACCACCGCTGACCTCCGCACTCCCACCGGGACGAGGACAGAAATCCCCCGCGACAGTGGCAGAACCTGTGGCAGCGGGGAACAGGAATGGCGGCCGGGAGCGGTGGCCGTGTCCGACTGTGCCCGGGAAGGAGCGGTTGCAGCCCCAGCCCCGCTGGCTCCCGGCGAGGAGCAGCGCCTTTCTGCTCTGCCCAGGGAGCCGGGCAGCAGAGATCCTCCTGCCCCCGGGCAGCCGGACAGCCCTCGGTCCTGCCGCACAAAATGGCCACTGCTGGTGCTCAAGGGGTAGGGGCTGGGGATCTCTTTCAGCCCAACAACGTAGCCAGGCCCGGTTAGAACAGAAAGACCCAGCGGATACAGTGCTGATACAGCCTTTGCTTTGAAACCACGACCAGAAGTGGCTTCTTGCTGGCAACTTCACAAATAGGCTCAGACACACAATCACAAACTGAACCCTCCAGCTCCAAAGGCCATTTCCAGTGTGCTGATATTGGAAAGGCATCCTGTAGAGCTGGCAGTTCTGGCATGGCACCAACATGAGAAAGAGATTGATGCCGTGAAGAACTGGAGTTGAAGACTCCATCGTCAGAAGGCTACTAAGCAGGTATTCTTTCTTACGGCACCGGGCACATGGGGGATCTCTCCTCCAAACCTGTGCACCAAAGAGACACAGTTACTAGGTATTTATGCTATGTTAACATACATATTAATTACATTTACAAGAAGTGCTTAGCATAGTAATGGTTTTTCTGAGAACTTATTAGTATGTGTTAAAGTCCTTCAATTGTTGGGGGTCTTGAGATCATCTTGCAGCCTCCTTATCTCTGTAGTTTGCATATCTTTTCTCCCACAGCCTAAAGGGATTATTCAGGATTCTTTTACCTTACAACTGTCCCAATTATTCACAAAGAACCAAGACTTGTTTTGGTTGTGCAATGATTCTGACCACCTAAAGTGATAACATCCCCTACATGTTAAATTTGTTACATTCACAGCTATCAAGATACTGATTATCACAAACACCTTCAAGTGTATCCCACAGTGGTTACTGTTCAGGACATGCAGCTTGCTGCATAGGATTTCCCTTCACCTGAGACAGACAGTCTTTGGTGTTGAAACGAAGTCCAGGAGATAGGAGAGAAGCTTGAGCTGGACACTTGTTGAAAGTCCCATTGGAGACTCAAGTTCAGATGTCAGGAGTGAGACACAGAGAGATCTCCTAAGTTGGCCTATGGGGCTGAAGATCTGAGGTGAGGTGAGTGAGAGCTGGAAAGAGGCCTCTGGGCATGGGGTCTTGACACAGCTGCAAAAGCCCATGTTCACAGGCTTCGGAGGCAGAGGGGAAAGGTTCATCCCTCTTTCCTGCCTCTGCTGGGGACTGCTGTGGCAGCTATAGTTGTATTACAAGGGAACTCCTGGCAGGTTTGCAGTCGCTGGTGAGCAGAGGGCAGCCCACCATCCTTTTGCCATGGCCTCAGCTGAACAACGGGACCCTGAAGGCCTTGTGGGAGCAGAGTTGTGAATGGAGGCTGCTATGCTGATAACCTGCTTCCTGCAGTCCCTGCCCACTGTGTGAGCAAAGGGCCCTGGGTGAGCAGTGGCAGAGGAGTCCTGCTCCAGGCAGCAAACAGCAGAAGATACTGAAATCAAGTAGCCCTTTTACTTGCCTGGGTAATGGGGTTCTGTGGCCCTGGGTGGGACAAGCAGGTGGAGATTGTGGGTAATGTGGGTAGGTGAAGGGACACAGAGGGATTGCCTGTACAACAGAGAGATATGTTGCCATGTCCTGCCCCACCAGAGTGTGGGAATGTGTCTGTGCCTGTGCAGCTGGTTTCTGCAGCAGATGTTCTTTACAGAGATGTTTCTCTTGAGGTTCCTCCTGTATGGCCAGAGGCAAAGGGAGAGAGTGTGCGACACCTGGGTCCAGGCACTTCAGTGTGTGCCTTGTCCTCTCTCCATCCACACAGTCCCAGGGACAGGGTGGACATGGGTGGGTGTAGGGGGGGGTGCCCTCTCCATCTTCTGCAAAGCTCACTGCAGGGCTATGTCAGAATTTTGCAAGGCATGCCTGTTCCTTTGATGGCCAGTACAGAAGCCATGAGTTCATTATCTCCCTAGAGAGCCTTCTTGTGGTAGAGGTTGAGGGACAGTCCCAAAGAGGCCTGGGTGAAGAAGCAGAGAAAGAGTTTTGCTCCACCCTGTGGGCTGTGATTTGTAGGCCTCTTTGATCTGGCAGAGGGGAAGTTGCCAGCATCAGGTTCCATTTGCTGGCAGGTCCTTGGGCACGGCATGATGGGAGAGCATGACGCGGTGATCATTTTCGTGGCAGCTCTGGTGGGACTGGCAGACTTTGGTAAGATGTGACTTTCATGCTGGAGGGAATGAGGCAAGAGTTTATGCAACTGGTGATGGAAGTGAGGAGAAGTGAGTCCTGACTCCCTGCGAGTGTTTCTGTAGAAAGAGCAGGGGCTGCAGATGGGTACAGCAAATAATCTGGGAGATGTCAGGAGTAATGGCCATCAAAAGAGGAATAAGACTTCTGCCTAAAGTGGCAGGTCCTGAGCATTCTTGAATGTGCTGCTAGTACACGTGAAGCCTGAAAGAGGGAAAGAACCTGGGGAACTGAGCGATACAGCATACAGGAGATTCTCTCTGAGATGTGTTGAATTAAATGCTATCAGTATCGGTAGGGGTGGCCATAAACCTTGGAGGACAAATAGAGAAGGCTAACTCAATGCAATAAGAGCTGAAATTCCATACAAGGACAGGACGAGGGCAGAGGATGTGGTGTGTCATATGGAGGAACTGTTCTAGCAAGAAGATATTGTCAGAGTTGGGAGAGGAACAGCTCACATCTGCTGCTGCTGAAGGGGACACCAGCAGTTAACATAGCTCGGAGGCAGATATGGAGAGAATGAGTGGACTGAAAGACCAGTGAGTATTGCTGAAAAGCAGGATGATGTTGGGGCAGAGGAGAGGCAAGAACCTACAGAAAGAAGTGTGGAGGGAGAAACAGCTCAACATTTCAGAGGCTTGGAAAGATGAGATGGAAAGTGGGGACAGTGAGCAAGCTGGTGAAGTGATAGATGGACAGGTACACAGGCAAGCAAAGCTGAAAGCCCTTTCTGGCTTTACAGGTCATGCCCAAAAGGACTCTGTGCTCCGGTTCCCAGCAGAAATGTGCATCCAGGTGGGACACAGCACAACTCTGCACTGCAATTTCTCCTCCAGCTATGCTGATCCCTACATCTTCTGGTACCAGCAGCACCAGACCCAGTCCCCTCAGATGCTGCTGGGGGTGAGCAAGTACAGAGCTGACATGGATTCAGGGTGGTTCTCTTCTGTGCTGTCTGCAGAGGACTCTCAGGTGCTTCTGCACGTGCGGGATGCCGAGCTCCAGGATAGGGCTGCCTATTTCTGTGCACTGAGCCCACACTGGTGCTCACAGCTTGCAGCAGTGCACAGAAACACAGGGGGTACTTTGAGGAGTGGTTCCCTCCTTGCCACTGCTTGCATGTAGCTCTGAGCTCAGCCTGCCAGCAGTGGCAGCTGGAGGCTGTGGTGAGGCTGGGCCTCTGCCTGCCCAGCCTGTGCTGCTCTGAAGCACATACCAGTGTGACTTTTACAGCTGCATCTAGATCCAGGGTCTTTGATGGTGGAAAGAGTCCCAGACATCTATCTGTCATAGGGCAGACCCATTGGAGGCTGCACCATAAACAAGCCAGTGCAGGCTTGTAAATGCCCTCTGCTTAAAACAAGTGGTACTCTGAGGTGAACACTGAGGGGAAGTAACCTGTCAGCGTGTCTCTTATTCCCTTGCCTTGTGTCTCCACTGGTGGCTCCCATAGGCAACAGGAATGGTTCTGGAGAGATATTCTCAGGGAATCTCACTCCAGCACTGCATGTGGAAGCTCAGCTGGAGGGTGCTGGCTGGATCCCACTCTGTGAATTGGAGTCTGTTGCTCTGGAAGCATCACCCACTTCACCTGAGAAAGCCTAGGGTACTTGGTTGTTGTCCTGCTGGGGTTCCAGGATGGCCTGCCTCTCCCAAATGATGTGGGTGTTCTCTGCCAGCCCTGTTGGAGGCTTTGCATGCCCGTACTTGTCTCAGAGGGCTCTAGGCAGTGTTGATGGGGAATTAATGGCATCCCTCAGTGTCCTGCACTGCACTGTGTCTAGGGTCCCTCAGACATTTCAGGTCCTGCTATTGGCTTCTGCCCAGGGCTGCAGAGGGCTCCAACACTCCACAGAGTCAAGTTTACCCCAAAAGCAAGAAATGAGAAGCAGTGATGGCTACATGAGTGTGGATCCAACCTCAGGCTCTTCTTCCAGCCTCTGAGGGCTGTTGCAGGCATTTTCCCAAATGCCACTGAGAAAGAGCACACAAGTATCAAGGGTGGGCATCAGCCTGTCCTTGGACACTGGTGCGTGGGTGCCTGGGAGCAGGTCTAAGAGATTCATCTAATCCTGGAAGTTCAAGTCTCAGGTAGTGTGTGTGCGACTCCTTGAATGGTGTGTGAATGCTCGGGCAGAGGCTTCTCCCTTAACACTCAACCCTTCAGCTGATGACAAGGGTTTCCAACTCAGATGGCAGCAGCACAGGGCGGCAGGCTAGCATGACAGTTATTACTCAAGCACTTGTGGTCTTGTATATTTGCTTCCTTCCAAGTCTCAGCACAGGCAGCTTTTTCAAATACCTCCACTACCTCCACTGCTGACTGCTTCTCAGCACAGCTACTAGGGGTAAGTCTCAGGTCTTTGTAATTTTTCTGTCTCAGAGTCAGTGGAAGGACTTCTGCTGACCAGGTTGAAAGGTCTATGGTGAAGCACTCCTATCCCAGCTCCTCAGCTTACTCTCCTTCCTTAGTGGACATAGAAAAGGCACTAGGGAGACATGCCTCCTCTTGCCTCTTATACAGGGTGAAAGACCCTCAAGAAGTGCCAAGTTGCATTTGAGTACCAAGGCGGGAGTCTAGCGAGCAGCTCAGATGTATGTCAGTGATCTCACCTTGGGCAGAGATATTCATGCCTCGGTGGTTGAAGGCAAAATTCTTTGAGCTGAATCCTGTGGGATCATACTATATTAACGAAGGTCATGGTGTCCTTGAGTGTTTCTGAACAAGACTAAAATAAGGACTTTATCACTTTATCACTTGCAACAGAGGACTTTGGCAGAACGCCTGGAGCTAACGAAGGGGAAATCATGCACAGCTAGGCTAGCGAATTGAATGTGGAGATTAGGCGGTGAACAATGTATGTTAAAGAATAAGCATTTGGGCTGGAGCGCATGGACAGCTCTGTAAGGGTATAAAATGTAGCTTTCTGATAAATAAAGGGTCTTCGATTTGGAAATGGGAGTCCGTGTCATCAGTCTCCTCGGAATCCCATCCAAGGTAGCTCCACTGGGAAGCCAGCTGAACCAAGGGGTTTCATCTCTGTCCTCCCTGCAGACAAGGGAGGGTTCTGGATCAGCTCTGTAGAGCAGAACCAATCTCATCCTCAGGTGCGTATCTAAGACAGATGTGGTGGAATCATAATCTGAAGAATCCCTTTCCCTCCTCTCTTTCTCCTTAGGAATTAGGCCTTCGGCAAGCTTTACTCTCCAGCTCAGCCAATAGAAATTATCCAAATGACATCTCTTCATGCACCATCCTCCAGATGAAGCCATGATCCCCTTGGCGGAGGGAGAACATTGGAAAGAGGTTAGTTTATTGGAGGACCTCTGGATGCTGTGATCAGGAGAAGTGTGGATGAACAGCTCTCACCTTTCAGGCTGTACACGATTGCCTGACATTGTTTCCTCTCCATCCACCTGGTAGGAATTGACTGTGTGTGCTCCCAATTTTATTTCCCCCTCACAGCCACTGCTACACTCCCACAAAGAGGGTCTTTGTGTGCACACACACAGTGTACACACTCTCCAGTTGAGCTCCATATAGGAAGAACATACATCAGAGAGTCACCAGCTTTGTCAACACAACAACATCCCCACACCCACTTCATTAACACACTGAAGCTCACACTGGCCTCACCGAGGAGGTGGTTTTCTGTTTTCCTCTGTGTGCCACAGGGAGTTTCATCTTAGGGGTATCTCCTGGGCTTGCCAGAGATGGATAATGCTCTCTCTTTACACAGACCAGATAAATATCATCAACACAGTTCTCGAAAGTGTACCCATTTGCTGACACACAGGACATGTCTCAAACAGTGCTGGATATTACTGTGGTCTTGAAAACTCCAGGGTGGAAGATAACTTTAAGCAGCTACGGACATCTGAATACAGAAAGGCTTCTAACTGCAATGAAGGCCTAAGTCTTCTGGTCTTCCTTGTAGTAAAGTTCTAAGTGAAGATTTAAGTGCAAAGTCAGAGAAGAGAGGAGTAAGGAGAAGATGATCTCCCTTGCCTTCAGAGCAGGTGTCTCCAGGTAAGCTACTCAGAAACAGCTCTACAGGGAGTCTGCAAAGGTGCATCAGGTGATGATTCCTTACATACACTGGCACCAGCACCAATCCTGTCAGCATGGGGCACCTCAGCCTGGCATAGGGTCTATCCCCCACACCAGCTCTACTGTCCAAAGGTGACCACTGAGCAGTCAAATTCCAGGATTGCTACAAGACGTTGCTGTGTCTGTTTCTTGTCTCATGACCCAGGGACACTGCACTCCCTTACAGGAGTCCTTCAGTCTCTGGCATTCCTGCTGCCAGCCACATTAACCCCTTCTGCATTTGGGTCTTCTTGCCCTCCATGCCAGATCATTGCTTGGTCCCAAATTACCACTGCCAAGCAGTTATAATTTGAATTTCCCCTTCAGTGCATGCCCAGATAAACAGACATGGGCACAACCACAGCTGTGAGCTCACATGCACCCAAAGGGCAACTCACAGGTGTGCACTTATCAAGAGGTGTGTGCACATACCAAAGGAGCCCATGCGCACACCAACATGCACAGCCACCCCCCATACCAACACGTACGCAGAGATGTGCAAACACACACGCTTACACACATGCATGCTCCTGCACACACATATTTGCATACAGATATACACGTACACTCCTCTGCACAAATGTTCTCACACAAAAGCACACATCTACATGCAGCTGTGCCCACACAATTAAGTATACGCAGACCAGTGACACACATTCCTGCTGTCCTACAAGAAGGCACGTTGTTGTCCTCAAAATCAGGGTTCTTTCACCCGGTGTGTGAAACACCAATACACACACAGAGCACAGCTATTTTATTGCATATTTGTGCAGATGTGGGTGTCTGCCTCCAAACATCAGTCCAAGCATTCAAATTAACTGTTCTTTACACACAAAGCATTAACATATTCATCTTCTTGATATTTATGCATTGTTATTCTCTTAAATGATTGGTTAAAGTCTCTTTGCCCAGCATGTAAATTAGTATGCGTGCTGAGTTGTTCTTCAACTCCATCATTTTGAGTTGGTGGTATAATTGGGGTAGGTGGTCTGTGAGTCAGTGGTCTCGATTTCCCCCTGCCAGAATTTCCTTTCCCCTAGTTGCCCATTTCTTTTGACAAGCCTATGCATTTCTTCGTGGTTTACAGGCGGGGCTCGTAATACATCAGTTAAACTGCTGCTTTTGACAGCCAACTCCTGCTTATCAGACAAAGGCACCTTGTTCAGAGAAGATTAACTTCTTGTCTGGCTTTAAACCAGCAAGGGTAGGGCTATACAAGGGACATCTCTAGCAGCAGTGTCTCAGGACAGCTCAGTTCAGAGAACAATGTGTGTGTGCTAAAACACATACACACTCATGGACACAGTTGCCCAAACATAAACACGCAGAACATTTGTGTACACCCATGTTTTCATGTGCATTACCACAGGCACACACATGGACGTGTGAATACACACAGGAGCACAGCCAGGAGAAAAGGTAGGTGAACACTATCATGCACACACACCACTGGGAACCAGAACTCCCAACACTATCTCTCAGCCCCTCTAAACAACTCTAGGCAATTCCTTCAGATCCCAAAATCAAAGTAACCATTCAGTCACTGGCCAGCCCCATCAGCTCTGGGGAGCTCAAGGGGTTGACAGTGGTTCAGTCAGCTGTTTTCTCACTGTAAGACAGAGAGAAACCACAGCAGAGTCAAAGCTGTCATGACCTTTCCAGACATTCAGCCTCTCCACGTCCCAAGTCTGTGTGTGAAGGAGAATATGAAAACTTGAGAACATCCCTATTGCTGCAGCCCCACAAAGAATTCCCACACTAGAAGGAAAAGGAAATCCTGCAGCCTTAGAAGCTCCTGCCTGGCCTTCCTGATCTCATCAAGGGTCTGGGACCAACCCCTGTCCTTGCAAAGGGAGCAGTGCCACAGTGACACACTCATGTGGCAGCAGAAGCGTGTGTGCCTGGGACAAGCCAGCCTCCCCTCAGGCTACAGACACGGAGGCTGGGACATCACAAGTGATGTAGTAGTGAAACCAGTCTCTAGACTCACAGCAGTGCTAATACCCTCTCTTCAAAAGGCAGAGAAATGCAGAAGGAACATTAATTTACAGAGCAGCTGAGAAAATGTTTTGGCTACCCTGTGAATGTTCATGAACTCTTTTTATTATGTGCCCAGTTTTAATTGATGCGCTGGCCTTTTTTCCTCTTGTGTTTTGCATGCAGGTGCAGGTGGTGTGATTGCCTGTAGCAAGAGGGAGCTGCCTGCAGCCTCCTCTGTCACCATCAGCTGGCTGAGTTTCTCCTGCAGCCAAAGTTGCTATACACAAAAGAGTTTCTGCATATAGTAATATAAGAACAACAGCGTATTTGGTTTACATGGCAAGGTTTTGGTAGTGAAGGAGCTGCAGGGATGGCTTCTATGAAGAGATGCCAGAAGCTCAGAAGCTGCCTTTCCCTCCCCCTCCCAGCCCACACACGTCAGACAGAGCCAGTTCCAGCCAGCTCCAAGATGGACCTGCTGCTGGCCAAAGCAGAGCTATCTGACAACGTTAGTAGTGCCTAGTAGTATGACAACATATTTAAGAAGGGGCAAAAACCAGTGTGCAGCAGATGCAAGAGAGGAGTGAGATAATGGGAGTGAAACCACTAAGCAGACACTGAGGTCGGTGAAGAAGGAGGGGAAGGAGGTGCTCCAGGTACTGGAACAGAGATTCACCTGCAGCCACAGAGAAGGCAATTGTGGCACAGCATATCCCATTGCAGCCCATGGAGGTCTATCATGGAGTGGACAGCCACCCTGCAGCCCATGGAGGACCTCCTGCCACAGCAGGTGAAGGTGTCCTGAGGGAAGTTGCAGCCCATGCAGAACCCCCACCGGAGCAGACTCCTGACAGAAACTGTGGCCCATGGAGAGAATCCCACACAGGAGCAGGTTTTCTATCAGGACCTATGGTGCCATGGGGGACCTGCATTGGAGCAGTTCATTCCTGAAGGACTGCAGCCCCTGGAAGGTACCCATGCTGGAGCGGTTTGTGAAGAACTGCAATGCATGGGGAGGACCCCCACTGGAGAAATTTGTGAAGGATTGTCTCTTGTGGGAGAGACCCCACCCTGGAGCAGGGGAAGAGCACAAGAAGGAAGGAGTGGCAGAGACAAAGTGTGATGAACTGACCACCACCCCTGATGGAGCAACAAAATCATTAAAACCAAAGCATGTCTTCGTTCTCAGCGGATAATTGGGATAGCTGTAGGATAAGAGACTCCCAGCTAATTCCACTCCAGACAGCTTGGCCTTGGGAGGGCAAAAGCACCAAGCTACAGAGATAAAGAGACACCAAGAGGGCAACAAGACCAGAGCAAAACAACTTTGAAGGTCTTGGTATACGTGATCATAGAACTGAGTTAGCGCAGAAACAAAGGTCAACCAGCAGAAACTGGGATGAAGAGTACAAGCCTTCATCTGAAGACCCCCAGCGACCACTGGAGGCGCCAACAGATATGCGTGAAAAACATAAATATATACTGATTAGTTCTGAAAAAAACCATGAATATGCTAAGCATTCCTCGGATATATAATGAATATGTGTATTGTGATTGTATCTAACCTGGGATGAAAAGGGTGTCTGGCGTGCATATTTGGAGGAGAGATCCCCTGTGTGCCCGGCACCGTAATAAAGGATACCTGCTTAACAGTATGCCTTGTACTGTTAGGTTATTACTAGATTTTCGAATCAGGCCCCCATTTACCACCCCCCTGCAATGTTTGAGAGGAGGAAGTGGAGGATTTAGGAGTGAAGTTGAACCTGGGAAGAAGGGAGGGGTGAGGGGAAGGTGCTTTTAGTTTTGCTTTGTTTTTCACTATCCTACTCTGTTAAAGTGAATTGGCAACAACTTTAATTTCCCCAAGTCAAGTCTATTTTGCCCATGACAATAACTGGTAAGTAATCTCACTGTCCTTGTCTTGACCCATGAGCATTTAATCATCTTTTTCTCCCCCTGTCCTCTTGATGGAGCGGGAGTGGTAGAATGGCTTGGTGGGCACCTGCAGCCAGCCAGGGTCTGCACTTCACTGATAGATTAAACAAAGAGAAAAAGCACAGAATGCGCATGATATTAGGGCTGGAAGTACCAGAGACATCCTGTCCCCCTTGTCCCTTGCCCCATAAAACAGTCCGGTTCCTTGTGTGTTGTAGAAGACAAGGAGGAGCCTTGGTGTGGTTGGAGGGCAGGAGCATCCAGCATTTTATGGTTGTTGCTGCTGGCTTGTAGTGAGGTGAAGCCCTCATTGTAAGGCTCCATATAATGGCGCTGCATGAGGAGTTTTTTTACAGACAGCTTGAAGTGGGAGTGTCTCCACTGGTACCCTGAATACATCCATTAGCTCTGCATGCTGACTGCTGTCCCCACCCATTTTTATGAGCTGGGTGGGAGGTTGCAGCCTTCCACCACTGCCCTCCCTTAACACAGCTGGTTGATCTAGATCTGTGAACCTGGCACAGTGTGGCTGCTCATGCCTGGGAACTTTGTGTGGTGGGGCTTTCTGAGCACAGGCAGGCACTTAGCAGCTCCAGGTGAGGGCTGGTCATGTCTCTCAATCCTATTTGGGCTGGTTTTTCCTGCACTGATATTTCTGGGACATGGCTTTACCTGCATGGAAATATGCCATTCCCATTTTACAGTGTTGCATTGTTGTGTTTTCTACAGACTCATTCCCCAGCTGTCCTCTCTCGTAGTGTCCAGGACATCCCCCTGTGCCTCCTCAGCCTCCTGCTGGGTAGGTGCAATCAACAGGTTGTTGCCAGCAGAAGGGGACAGCTCACACCTTGGGGACAGGCTGCACTCCTCCCAGTGCTGCTCCATGCTCCCCTGGGAAGGCAGGGGGCTGTGCCCGTACCCCTGAGGCAGCACAGCAAATGCACATCAGCAGCCTCTGGCTGCGCTGGCAGGGTGATGCTATGGGGAGCAACTGCAGCCCCATGACGATGGCTGTGGCCAAAAGCCAGTAATTTATGGTGCTACGCCACGACCCAGCCCCTTGCTTTCTAGGCCGGCCAGGGTTCTTGAAAGGCAAATGTGGCTGCTGGACAACCCCTGCTCCTAGCAACATTCTACTCCTTGAAAAGATGTCAGCATGCCCTGGGAGGACAGCCAGTCCTGCTCTAAGGCTACAGTCCTGGAGGGAGGGGCCCACACATTGTGAAGGGCACAATCCTCCCCACTGCAAGCTGAGCAGATATGGAAGGAAGATTTTCCACCAATGGATATTAAAGGTTTCTCCTGCTAGTGGTTCGTGGCCGGTGATATATATTGTGGCACTCTCAGAGCCCATGTCATGAATGAGTGGTTAGGTCACTTAAATAATCACACAAAATTTTGGCAAGAAAAGATTTTACTGAAAATTTAGAAAATGTGTTCTTACAAAGTTTGTTGGCAAGTTTCACTCTATTACTTCTTAAATGAGTGGAATACTAAATCAGAAGGGGTTTTGAACAGAAAATGGTTTGTACAGAGTGAAAGAAAGTGTAAGGGGGTAGGGAGACCCTCCCATTTAGTCACCAGCTGAGGACTGGACCCCTCTGATTTCTAAACTCCTTCTCAGAGAGGAGCCTAGGTGCAGCTGGATCCAGAACTGGCCTTAGACCACAACGCTCTATGTCTAAAGGTCACATACACACATACAATCATAAAAATTGCCCTCGTGTTTGGTGAAAGACTCCAAGTGAAATGATTTCTGAGGGGGATAAGGTTAAGTGTCCAGGAGATCAGCCTAGGTGATGCCAACAGAGTTCGAGATACTCTGAGAAGCGTCCCACTTGGAGTTCCTGAGTGCAGCCCACAGCGGACCAGAAGACCTCAAAGGGCCTTCTGTGGTACCGCTGTTTGTTGAGTCTGAAAATGTTTGACTATAGGCATCAGTACTTTTCCATCCTGGTCACGATCCATATGATGCAATCCCGATATTTAGACAGTAACTATACAATTCCAGTATTTCCCAGAAGGTACAGTTCTGACATTCACCAGGCAGCTGTGACTACAGGCGTCAGTGGTTCCAGGTGTGATTGGGGGGTGCCTGATCCACCCAACTCACTGCCCTTTCAAAAACATTAGGAAAGTGCCAAGTTGTACCAATTCACTGCCCTCATTTAAAGACAAGAAATAATGGCTAGTCACACCAGCTAGCTATTCTGGCAGTGTAACCAAGAACACAGTGTTGGCTAGTTCTGGGTGCCAGGTGTGACCAGCCGTGCCAGGTGTGACCAGTCATGCCAGCTAACAGTTCTTGCAGGGTAAGCAAGAATGTAATGTTGGCTGGTTTCGGGATCACCAGGTGTGAGGTGGGGGGGTTGCACCACCACAGCCCACCCCAAGCTGTAAGTGGTGGGTACCCTCCTGGCTGCAAGGTTAGAAAGACTTTTTGAGACAATTCTTCTGTGCTTCCTCACCCTGATCTTGTTAACATTCACCACTGTCTTCTTGGGGTAACGGGGTGGTTTCCAAGAATTCGGGTTACCTCTGCCCCGATATCCAGCGGAGCTATAACCTGTTGCTTATTATGCTGGCTCCACAGTGTTACCAGCAGAACACAAGGGCTGTGTTCATTCCTGCTCATGGTCATCCCTGTCCCCATCCCTGTCGCTGTGCTGAAGAGGGTCATGTCCCTTCCCTGGGCTTGTTTGCAGGGAAGGGGGGCTGCCACCCCCATGCACCCCCTGCTCCATGGCTCCACCCTGCCATTTGCTGCCCAGATCCCTTTGAGCTGCTGCCCCTGAGCACCACACAGGGCCACTGTTTCAGCTCCAAACATCTCCATGTCCACTCCAAGCACGGTAGTAACAACCAAACACAGCATGCATTTACCTTGCCTTTTCCTTCCTGTACCCCATGTTTCTTGAAACAAATTAATACTTCAGGTGGCCTGACTGCACGAAGTGTTTTGCACCAGGAGCTCATGGTTTGTTTTGATTCCCAGAGAAAAGGCATCCAGACTCTAAAGTATTGTTTAGAATGACATTTGTTACACAAGACCATGACTACGAGGAAAGAGAAGGCAGTATAGATGATCCTACATCCTTCAGATGCTAGGAGCCCTAAGCTATGTGCTGTCAAATAGGTGACCCCAATGAGGGCACAGAACTCCCTGCCCACGAAACGGTTCCCCTGGTTTGGTCACTCAAGCTTTCAGAGAATTTGCATAAATAAAGCAGCTTTATTCATCATGTCTGCTGTCAGACAGAAAAGCGGTTCACATGAGAAATTCTTACTGCCCTTTTAGATGCAGTTAAAGACATCCAGCTAGTACAGTCACTGGCACTTAGAAGGAACTGCCTCCAGGGTCGTCAGCTGGCTGAGTTTGCTGGCTGAGTTTGCCATCTGGCTGAGAGATCTGTGCAGCTCAACGTGGTCAAGGTCAAGCTCTGCATGTAGCACAGCACAGTCAAGGCCAGGGACTCCTTTGCTTATCTGTTACGTTGATTCCCAACTCCTTGCTCTATGGTGATCTTTGGGTGTGGATCACGTCACCCTGCCAGTTGTTTCCTTCATGTGAACAAATCCCAGCTCTTGAACCTGCTCAGAGCGGCTTTTGCTTCCTTCTTTCTTAGGGTGTAAATCAAGGCATTAGACAAGTGAGTAAGAACAATAGAAGCACAGCCACTGTTCTGCCTAGTGACCCCTTGCAGGGGTCTCCCAGGTAGGCGAAGGCACCTTGGCTGTCGCAAGAGGCCACAGCAGTGAAATGGGAAGCACAGGTTGAGACAGCTCACTGCCTGCCTTCCACAAAGCGGAGTCACTGCATGATTTATATCACCATTAAAAATAAACATCCTCTGGCAAGAATGCCCTTAGTTTGGAGTGTAAAACCTGCACGGATCCTGTACCCCTTTTTTTGCTTTGTCAAAAGGGCTTACTCATCTGTCCGATGTAATGCCGTCTCCTCTTCAGCAAGGACAACTGCAGATAGTTTCATCTTTGCAAAGGACCTGAGGGACCTTCTGCTTATTACAAGGTTTAGTCCAGTAGGGTTAGGAAGTCCAACTGTGCTGCTGTTGATGGTGGTTAGTAATAGTACTGTGAGGAATAAAACATTTCAGACATGCAAGTGAAAAGCCCTTACGAAGCTTTTGGTCATTCAGATATATGCTTCATTGGCCGTAATTTCCTGCCATGGTATAACCTGACAGACGGCAACCAGGACCAGGCAGCTGCTCGCTCAACCCCTCACTTTCTCTTCAGTGGGAAAGGGAGGAGAATGGACAAAAAGTAAAACTGATTGGTTGAGGTAACGACAGTTTAATAAGACAACAAAGGCAATACTAATACATATAATAATTTCAATAACAGTAATGACAATGCAAAGCAAGCTATACAGAATATGATTTATTCTCACTGTCCGACAACCAATTGTGTTGCCAGTCCCCAAGAAGCAATTGCAGAACTCACAGGTTTCCTGGAGCTCATGAATTACAGAGGAATTCATCCAGACTCACGGAAAAAAAAAAGACTGAACTCCCAGCAGAGTTCAAGCACCTGGAAAAGAGCCCCATTTATACACTGAGCATGACATCTACGGCATGCAATATTTCCATTGGCCAGCTTGGGCTAGCTGTCTGGCTATGCCCCCTTCCAGCTCCTGCACACCTGCTCATTAGCTGGATATGGGAAACTAAAAACACTCCATGATTATTTAGCAACAAAGAAAACCATCAGTGTTATCAGCATCCTTCTCGCACTAAATGCAAAACACAGCAGCTACGGGGAGGAAAATTAACCCATTCCAGCTGAAACCAGGACATTTCTTCTTAACAGAGGACGTGGTAATGGGGATTTCCATCATTCCACTTCTACACTTTCGCCAAGACATCTGGATTTTCCTTCAGGAAATAAGACATGAACCTGTACTAGCCGCCAAGAGACCTTTCCATCAGTTAGAAGGGATGAGACTGACATGTAAAAATATCCCCTCCCCCCACAATAGCAGCCAAATCGTGAGCACAGATCCTCTGGGGGGACCAGTGAAGCAGTCAGGAGCTTTGAGCCCATCTGCAGCTCTCTTGGGAAATGCACCCATGCTCCTTATTCCTGCTGATCTTCACATTCTCCTGCATGCGGTGTACCAGAGCAATATGATCTCCCTCAGAAACAGACAGTTTCACTGTCCCCATTTCTGTGTTGACTGCCCTCAGTTCCCACACGCTTAGCTCTGACCTCCAGCCTCAACGCATTCAGTGGCATGGGCAACTTTTCCCTGATACGCCTGCCAATGCCTGCCGGCCATGACCTCTGTAATGGATCTTAGAAGGGAGAAGAAGGGGGAGTAGCAGCTGTCCACCACCCCAAAAGCTGTTCCTTCCATTACCACTCTTGCCATTCTGCAAAGCAAATCATCTTTCAGAGGTCCAAACCCAACCCCTGCCTCCCCAGCGCAGATCCGGCCGTAACAACAAGAACACCCTTCCTTCAGAGCTCGTGGGGCTGCTGAGCCCTCAGGACCTCCTGCCTTTCAGGGCGTTTGCCAGCAGAGACAAAGCAAGGCACAACCTGACAGTCACTGACAACACAGCACCCGTGGATATCTTGCTCAGCTCCAAGGTTTTCTGCCCAAAAGAAGAGCCACTGCAGGGTGTCCCAGCCTCCCATTCCTCTGTGAATGCAGAAGGGTGTCCTTGTGCCCTTACCCCCTCCCACCCCAGAGCAACACCCTTCTTCTTTGGCAATGGGGAGTGTCCACAGAGGGAAGGACCACGTGGAGCCTAGGCTTGGATACAGCAGATTTTTAATGAGCAAAAAAATATCACTTCAGTGGAAGCCAGCAGGACAGGGAGCCCCAGAAGCAGCCAAGGATCTGTGGGCCTTGGCTGTCAAGATATTCCTGCATGATGTCCACTGGACTTTGCCATAGAGGGAAAGGAGACAGAAGATTCCCACCAGAGTGGCCTTGGGGGAACCTTGTTGCCAAGAAGACTCAAAGCAAACAAAGGAAATGGGGGGAAAGGCAAAGCCATTCAGCTGTACAGAAAACACATCCAAACTCTACATCCTTTGCCCAGCACCATGTTCTGAGTTCCTGAAGGAATCTTCTCTGGGGCATTTGCAGCATCTTTATCAGGCCAGGTACCTTCTGCCAGAGTAGCGGCTGGAAATGCCAGAGAGGTCACAGCACCCAGAGGTGATGGGCACTCCATCACAGCTGAGGATGCGGCCAACAGCAGCAGAGGTGGAGGAGCCCACAACAGTGTTCTGTGGGAAGGAGCTGAGGATGGGGCCGGGCAGGGTCACCACCACAGCAGGAGGCTCGATGACGACGGTGGAGCTCTGGCACTGCCTGACACAGGGCTCATTGCAGCTGTTGGCCAGTGGGGTTGGTCCGCAGGGCCGGCATGGCAGGCATGGGTTGTAGCAGGACATGTCTCTGGGCTGGAGGTACAGCTGCGAGAAAAAACAGAGAGGAAACAGAGCATAGAGGTGTATGAGGAGCAGGCTGGTTATCTTGTCACAAAGGAGCCAATGCCACTACAGGGTGGGGTGTTGGAGGCTCAGCCAGGAGCCACACAGTCTTCATCACTCTGTAAAGAACGCCCTGGCACATGGAAGCTCACTCCTTTTTTGTAACCAGAAGTCCCCCTCAGCCACATTCCAGCCTCTTTCTATGCAGAACTTCTCCCCACTTCCCTCTGTCATGGCAAGAAGATCCAAACCACACGAAAGGACATAGCCACTGTCAGCTGGGAGGTCCACTGAGGAGAGGTCTCACTTTGAAAGAGGAAGAGAAGGGGCTTCAAACTCACCTTGATCCCAAGAAGAAGGAGCCAATAGAAGTGAATGAGAGAGCTGGGACCTGGGCTGGCTTTTATACCTGCCCTTCATTGCCACAGGACCAGAGGCTCCCTTTGCAGAGGTAACAATTTTCTGACAAGCTCATCTTGAATGCAAAGTGTCACAGCTAATGATATGGGCTGTGCTTTGGTTTCCAGCACTGCTGCCTTTTCATTTCCAGGTTTGTTCCATGCCCATTCCCCAATGAAGGCTTGTTCTGAGCACTGGGATGAAAGGCGCCAGGATTTCTAGGGCAGGAATGCTGGCAGAAGACTCACGTGCTGGATGGTTCCACAGCAGGGAAGTGACATTAAACCTGGCCACTCTGTTGGGGTACTTTCAAGTTTCAGTCTCAATAGAAAGCTCCAGCAATCCTTAGCCGGATGCCATGGGCTCCCAAGCCCTGTCCTTGTCTTTCCCTTTCTCCTCAGCTCACCCTGATGGTGCTCTCTTGTTGTCTCCCTGTATCGTAGAATCATAGAATCATAGAAAGTTTTGGGTCGGAAGGGACCCCTAGAGGTCATCTAGTCCAACCCCCCCCGCAGCGAGCAGGGACACTGCTAACTAGATCAGGGTGCTCAGAGCCCTGTCCAACCTGGTCTTGAATGTTTCCAGGGATGGGGCCTCCACTACCTCTCTGGGCAACCCGTTCCAGTGTTTCACCACCCTCATTGTAAAGAATTTCTTCCTTATATCCAGCCTAAACCTACCCTGTTTTAGTTTAAAACCATCACCCCTCGTCCTGTCACTGTTGTCTCCGCTAAAAAGATTGTCCCCATCTTTCCTATAGGCTCCCTTTAAGTACTGAAAGGCTGCAATCAGGTCTCCCCGCAGCCTTCTCTTCTCCAGGCTGAACAAGCCCAACTCTCTCAGCCTGTCCTCCTAGGAGAGGTGCTCCAGCCCTCGGATCATTTTTGTAGCCCTCCTTTGGACCCGCTCCAACAGTTCCATGTCCTTCTTGTGCTGAGGGCTCCAGAGCTGAACGCAGCACTCCAGGTGAGGTCTCACCAGAGCAGAGTAGAGGGGCAGAATCACCTCTCTCGACCTGCTGGCCACGCTTGTCCTGATGCAGCCCAGGACACGGTTGGCCCTCTGGGCTGCCAGCGCACATTGCCAGCTCATGTCCAGCCTTTCGTCTATCAGTACCCCCAAGTCCCTCTCAGCAGAGCTGCTCTCCGTCCTTTCATCCCCCAGCCTGTACTGATAGCGGGGATTACCCCGACCCAGGTGTAGGACCTTGCACTTGGCCTTGTTGAACCTCATGAGTCCGAGGGGCCCGTGCCTGGGACACCCTCTGCCTGCCCTCCCGCACACCCGGTGTCGCGGCGGGCAGCTCTGCTCCGGCCGGTCTCTGCCGCCCATCTGCGGGAATCAGAGGCTGCTGCTTCCAGCCCCTGAGCTCAGGCACAGCTCGGGGAAGCCGGTCCAGCTCCTGGGTCAAGGCCCTGCCGCTGTCCCAACTGCAGCTGGCTCTGTGCAGGCTGATTCTCGCTGGCGGACGGCGAGAGTCCATTTCCCAGGAGACCAAGTCGTGGCCGGGCAGAGCCAGCGAGCGCTGCGAGGCCGGGCGAGAGCCCGAGCGGCGCCGGCGCCGGGCTGAGCCCCGGGGCGGAGCTGGCGGCGGCGGCGAGGGGAGGAGGCGGCGGAGAGGAGGCGGCGCGGGCGGAGCAGAGAGCCGGGGCTGGCGGGGGGCAGCGAGGCGCGGGCGGCGGAGCGGCGGGATGCGGCGGTGCCGGGGCGCGGGGCTGGCGGGGCTGGCCGCGGTGCTGCTGGGTGCGCGGGGCTGGCGGCGGTGGGCGGGGGCCGGGGCTGTGCCCGGGCTGCTCCCCAGGGAGCCCAGCACGAGCTCTTCCCTCTCCTTCTTCGGGGTGTCTTTCCCCGTCCCTGCCCCTCTGCCAGCTCTGCTCCCCCTTTCCAAGTCCTCCGAGTCTCCTCTTCTTGTTCTCCCCATTTCTCCACCACCTCTGTCGCTATGAGCCTGCGTGCCTGTACACCTGCCTTTCCACACAACCTCTCCTTCTTCTGTGAGTTTGATGCTTATTGCCTTGAATTTAGACCTGTGTCCTTCACTGGGACACCTCCCTTCCCTGTCTGCTCTTTATCCATTCATCCACCCATCTTTTGACACATCTCTCTATGCATCTGGCATCACTAACCCCTCTTCCTACTCTGTAAGACCCCTCTCTCATCACTCTCTCTGCTTCCTTCGTATCTGTAACTATAAGCTTGCTTTCCTGCAGCATGCCGTTTTTCCCTCCATCCACTCATCCCCCTGTGCATTCAGCACTTATTCTTCTTCTGAATTCAACACTCCATCCTTCACTGTAGCACACTCCGCTCTCCTGTTTCCTCTCCCTCCCTCCACCCATCCATCCATCCACCATGCACCTGACTTTCATTCTCTCTCTGCATTCATCAGTTTCCAATTCCCTCCAAAATTTCTTCCCTCACTCCACATACCCACCCCAGTACCACTGTCAATCTCTGTTGATGTGTATGTCTCCATGCATTCCAGTCCGACTCTGTCTCACTGCCACTCTTCCTAACGACTTCTCTGGGAAAAAAACCAACAGAACTGGGCGTTCGTTCATCCTGTTTGGTCTTTCCTTCTTCTTTCTCGACAGTGGCTGTGGCCAGAGCCCAGGTGCAGCAGGAGCCATCAGCAGAGACCACCGAGGGCACCGGCATCAGCATCAACTGCTCACACCCCAACATCCAGTCCTACGACTACATCTACTGGTACCGCCAGCTCCCGGGCCGAGGCCCCGCGTTTATCACCCTCGGTCACAAAGGGTCCAAGGATGTGCCGGTCCCTCCGGGGCGGCTGTCGGTGGCGGCAGACCGCCGGTCCAGCGCCCTGTGGCTCGCCCGGCCCCGGCGCGGGGACGCGGCGGTGTATTACTGCGCCGTGGGAGACACGGGGAGAGGAGCCGGGGCTGCGGCCGGGCACGAACCGGCGCGGGCGGGGCCGGGCGTGTGTGTCGGGGGCGGAGGGGCAGCCCCGGCCGGTCCCGCCAGGGGGCGCTGCCGCTCCGGTTCCGCCTCGCCCCTCCCGGCCCCGCCCGGGCCCGCCACCGGCATCGGTCTCGCCGAGGCCCCGCAGTTCCAGTGCCCCCCACCCCGGGTGGTTCCCTCTAAGCGGCTCCGGAAAAGCCCTCCATGCAGAAACCTTGCCCCCTACTCACCGCCCCCCAACCCACCTCTCACCCTCACAAAAGCAAAACTTTATTTAAAAAGAAAAAAAAGAAGGTTTTTCACATTTTGTTACTCTGTAAAGCTCATATATACAATTAAAACCAGAATCATCTGGCTACAGGCTTTCATGGAGCTTTCAAATTGTTCCTGGTAGTGTTACAATGTCATCCCATCGAGTCAGGAGTTCGAGCTCCCCACAGACAGGAGAACGTTAAGGTCATGAGCATCTTCAACCGATCCCCACAGTGGCTCAGTGTTGAGACCATGAACTTGTTTCACAGTATTCAGAAACTATGGAATTGAGCCCCAGCAGACAGGATAAAACCGTGGTCAGGTCACACTGGTCACAGCCTCAATGGATGCCAGGTTCTTACTTGAGGAGTGAGTTGAAAAGAGATTTGCAAAGTTGCCCAAAAGGGCTGGGGGTCTGAGGTGAGCGAGAGCTGGAAGAAGGCCTCTGGGAAGAGACTGCTGGCTCTAGCTAGCTAGTCCCCAGGGAGCTCTGTGTAGCTTGAGTAGCTGATACCACTGTTCAAAGCCCATGGTCAGAGGCTTCAGAGGCACCGAGTGAAGGATCAGCCCTGCTCCTTGTCCCAGCTGGACTTCATAACTATGTTACCTGGGAACTACTGACAGGTGGACAAACAAGGCAGAGCAACAGGCATGGCCAGGTGAGCAGACTCAGGAGCACCTCTGAGTCACTGAACCTGAGCAGAATATAGCCATGAGTATTCAGAAGAGGTATCCCAGCTTCTTGTCCAGCTCTTACTGTTTCCTCATCCTCCACCAATGACCACTGTTGGAAAATGGAGAGTTTGGTAGGAGACACGACTGCTCCTGTGGTTTTATCACCTAGCCACAGAAGCCCAAGGGTGGAAAATGTCCTCCTAGCCCAGCATCCAGGGATCAGCAAAAGCCTCAACACGTGAGCAAGACCAATCAGCCAGACACTGGACAAGATTCCTTGTTGAACAACTTGAGCTGTCCCCTTGATTTTATGTCTCTCCTGCAGTTCTGGGGACTCACCAGTTCTTGACCTGCAAGGGTCTCTGCCCCTCTGAGTCCCTGTGGGTTCTCTGCCCAACATAAAACTGATGGTATATGCATTTCTGGCACATTGTGCTGTTGCAGCTCCTCCTCACACCCGGCAATCCCAGAACCAGCCAACAGTTTAGTCTTGCACTTCAAGAACAGCCAGCACTTTCCTTGTCTCTGTACAAGAGCAGTGAGTGCCAGTAAATAGAGAGACTGGTGTGAAAAAGACATCTGGGTGCCAGCAACTGGGTAAGCAGCCAATGCCCTTAGGGTTTGTAGGCCTGGATGTCAGCAACTGGATGGACCCAGGGGTGTGTGCAGCAAGGTCTATATGCCGGTCACTGGAGAAGAGGCTTCTGGTCACAGGATCTGTCAGTCTCTGTGCCAGCAGCTGGAGGGACTGGGGTGTAAGCAAGGTCTGGGTGCTGCCGGGTCTCAGCATCCGTGAAAGGACGGGAACGACTCTCACACGCAATGCTAAGATACACAGTCAGAATACTTTATTCTCCCGTTTGTGCGGTGATATACATTTTCCATATCTGTACACACGATTACGCTTACATCGGATAGGCTACAGAGATAAATCACACACTGTTCACACGCCCCACATTCCCTTATAATTGGTAACTATGCACTAATGCTAATAGCAACAGACCGCCTGCACGTCCTTGAACACATCTTATTTTGCTAACCCACACCATGTGCTCTATCAGAACTTTCTCAATGGCTATTCTTAGCTGTCTTTTCCAGAAAGCCTGTTAAATCACACTGTTTTGCTTAAGCAGCCTAGTCATGTTAATTCTCAAGCTACATCAACCCCAACATCTCCCCCTTTTTCTTTTCAAAAAGGCTAAGCTATCTTATCATTACCTTAAAAACATTTGCTCAATTTGTGTTAGTTGCATCACAAAAATTTTCTTCACAGTTACCTCTAGTGCCTCTTGTGTTAGGCGTATTATACACGGGACCAACATAATCACTGCCATAATCATTACAACAATAAGAAATAACATTTTGATTAGTGACATTAACCAGCCAGAAATTCCCCATCTGTTTCCTGCTGCATCAAATATTTCCGCAGCCCCAATAAATGAGAATGCAGATACAGTAGTCTAAAGGCAGAACCCGGAAAACTTACCAAACCAGAACACGCAAAGGCAGTTACTTAGTCCAGACAAATCCATTAGATCACAAAAACCAAATCAGTCCATCAGGTCACATAAATACAAACACCATAACATAAAATCACACATTTATGGTCGCGACCACACACACACACACAGACACACACGCAGGCACACCAAGTTTTCAACATAAATCCGAATATTACAAAGACTTATGAACAGACAGCAGGCAGGCAACAAAAGTGATACTGGAAGAATGCCTTTGTCTTATTAATAGTCCCTGCTCAGAACTTTTTGGTCCAGTGATCAGAGGTTCTCCCCGAGAATCCCTCGGTGCCGGCTGGAGGTCCTGCGATCCCTGGGACCATTGATGTTCAAGAGCAGGGTCCTACCTGGGTACCCAAACTCTACTACCAGAAAGAAGCAAAATAATTCACTCTCCAAAACTTAACCCCGGAGCCCTAGAAAGCAGGCACTCATATTGACACTCATCAGATAGTACAGATAACAGCTATACATCGTTAGGATGTAGCATCTTTGTTAACCAGGCCCACTGTCCTTTTATCACCTCCCCTTCTTCTTCCGTGTTCATTCAAGATGGGTTTGATTCATTTCGCCAGCACCCACTGCGTCTGTCCATTATCTGTAGAAATACAAGCATATCCCCTCCCCCAAGTGAGTAGTCGTACTGGACCTTCCCAAACCCCTTTATCCGGGCGGAATACCGTTACTAACACCACACCATTGTCAAACACATTTTTGTTCCCCTGTGCCGAACAGCTGGGGGTCACTATGACCTCCTCTAACATTCAACCAATTCAGGACAAAAAGGGTTTTGTGTAGACAGTCTATCGGGGACCGCTCTCCCCCCTTTTTTAAAATATTTAAATGATCTTTTAGTAAGTGATGGGAACACTCAACAATAGCTTGACCGGTGGAGTTGTATGGGATGCCCTGTACATGCTTAACACCCCACCGCTGAAGGAAACGGGCCACCACCTGAGACCTGTAGGCCACCTGGGCCATTATCAGTTTTAACTTGTTCAGGTACTCCCAACACAGGAAAGGCTTGCGCCCAATGTCTTTGGGTTGCTTTGGCATTGGTAGAAGTAGCTGCTGTTGGCCAGATGGCAGCCGAACACGTATCAACAGAGACATGGACGTGCTTCAAACGCCCAAACTGGGGGAACTCAGTCAGACCGGTTTGCCAAAGTTGTCTGGGCTGTAGACCTCGAGGATTTACACCACCATCCTGTATAGGAGTGAGTCTCGCACAGTCAGGGCAGGCTGCAACAACAGCATGCGCATCTGCTTTAGATAATGAAAACTGTCTTTGCAGCGCCGCCGCAGACTGATGGAAAAAATCACGCGCTGCTCGTGCAGCATCAAAACTCGTGGACAGTTGTACGGGAGCGGCTGTCACTAGTTGGTCCACACGGTGGTTGCTCCTACGTCTTGTAAGAGTCTCCATTTTTCAGACTTTTTCTGAATGGTAAACACAGGAGTATTCCAAGGACTAGTGGGCGGGACCAAGTGCCCCAAGTTCACTTGTTCATCCACCAATTCTTGGAGATGGGCGAGCTTTTCAGTACACAGCGGCCATTGGTCCACTCAGATCGGCTTTTTTGTCAACCACATGAGCTTCAGTGTAGGCCTGGATGCGCTCCTTCAATAGTCGCTGTCAAAAAGGCGTCTGAATGACACAACCCCATTGCGATAATACGTCTCTGCCTAATAGCCAAATAGTGGTATTCAAGACATAAGGGCGTGCTTGTGCCAGCAACTTACCATCTTGGTCTACAAAGGTAATGAACTCAGTACTCATTTGTGTCGCTGTTGCACCACCGATTCCTGTCACCATGCCTGACACTACCGTCAATGGCCATGACTCTGGCCATTGGGCCCTCGGGATTATAGTAACATCCGCTCCGGAGTCTAACAACATATTCTGGTCATTTAGTACAATGCCGTTCGGTCCTTTAATAGTGATCTTTCTTATGGGCTGTTCTGTGGAAAGAGGTTGTACAAATGCCACCAAGCGGGGTCCACTTGAGCCAGAGGTGTCACTTCCCCTATAGTTAGGGTCAGTTGGGGGGACCTGTGCAATAAAAGGAATCAGTTGGGCAACCTTGCTGCCTCGTTTCATGGTTAATGGTGGCGTGAATACCTTTAACATAATCCCTATTGGGCCTGTGAAATCTGCATCAATTACCCTTGGTAGGACAAAAATTCCCTGACTAGATGCAGAGGATCGCCCCACCAACAATGCACTCAGCCCATGACCTAAATGTCCTGTGGCTACCGAGGGAACGACACGCACCTTATCATCTTCTATAGTGATGTCTTGTCGCACGGCCAGATCAACTCCTGCAGAGCCGCTTGTGGCGGCTCAGAGCTCGTCGAGACAGCCATAGCTGTGGGGAACTTTCTTGTCCTCACGCCCCCCATCCTGGCGCTGCTCTGCCTGTTTCCCGACAAGGGGGTACCATCCTTCTTAAACTGCAACCTGCATTGAGCTGCTTTATGCCCGAACTTGTCACATCTATGGCATGTCCCTACAAATTCGTCAGCCACCACCTTTTGCTTCTTGATCTGAGGACAGTTTCTTTTGTAATGGTCTTCCTCTCCGCAAATAAGACAACCAGTTTTTGCTTTAACACCTCGATCCCCTTTCCCCGTTTGCATGGCAGGTCGTAAAAGAGTGACCATAGCAGCCGCATGTATTCTGGCCTTCTCTCTTTCCTCCGCTAAGCGAGGTAATCGGGAACAAGCCTCCACGTACCGACTAAGGGTAGACCCACTAGGTAGGGATGCAATTATCTGTTGACATTAAGTGTTGGCATTTTGAAAAGCTAAATCCTTTCCTACTGCACCTTTTGCTTCACTTGGCAAATTCGGTGCTGCATCTAATGCTTCCTTTAATCGGTCTATAAAGTGCATGTACAGCTCATCAGGGCCCTGACGAATCTGTGTATAAGGTAACACAAGCTTCCCGATCTGTGGTAACTCAGTTAAAGCGGCCAGGGCTAAGCTCTGTGACTGTTGCAATATTCGAGGGTGTAGCGCTGCTTGAGCCGCCCCGTCGCGGAAAGCGCCAGTACCCATGAGCTGGTCTAGTGTAACTACACGTAAAGGATCATCGGCACCTACCTGAAGGTTTTGTGTCATTGCAACCTCACATTTATCCCGCCACTTATCCTTCCACAACATAAAGGCAGTGGGTGGCAACACCAATTCTAACAATGCTCGGGCATCAGCTGGCACTAATATCTGATTTTTGAAAAAGGTGGTAACCAGCGTCATAACCTGCTTGTTATCCAAACCATAGTTCATTACGGTGTTTTGTAACTGACTCACTGTTTTCCAGTCAAAAGGAGCCCATATCCGTTGCTTCCCCTGCGTAAACACCGGGAATGCTGTTAAACTGTTTGGTAGCATTTGTCCTTCAATTACAGCATTTTCTATTACCCCCCTCCATCGTTGTCCCGTATTAAAATTAGGGTCGCGTATCGGGGGCGTCCCGTCTCCACTCCGACCTCCAGCAGCCACACCACCCCCCTCTGTACCGCCGGGTCCCTGCAAACCACACCCACCCCGCACGCAATCAGGCTTGTGAACATCAGATGCCCCCCCTCCTTGCTCTCTCCACTTCACGCCCCTCTTCCATGCCTCACGTTCGTCATCCCCCACCCCCTTACCGTATTTACTGCGTAAATAGTGATCGGCGTCAGCTAAGCTCATTTCCCCGTCTTCCAACAAGAGCCTAACCCAGTGCCGCTGTAAATGCTCTGGCGGTGAGCTTTTGTTAGTTCTTCCATTATTTGACCCCCCTGAAATCACCTCCCCCATCCCGTCCGACTCCTCACATATCCGCTGCTCGACCGCTCGCAAACCGTCCGTTATGGCTTGGTGAGCCTTTCGATATGCCTGTTTAATCGTGGCGTTAAGGGATCCTTTATCTAGTCGTTGCATCTCGTCCAGCAGCTTTGTCATTTGATCCTGCTGCTTTCTCAATGTGTCCGTAGGTTCACTTTTATGAATCTTTGGGTATGATAGCGATGTTGCTCCTTCGGGCAAGTCAGTATCCATTTCTTGAGAATCAGAGTCCGGGAGCGGCACATTCTCCGGCAGTGGTGGGGCTGTAGGTGGTGCCGGTGCCCAGTCTCCCAATTCTATACACGGTCCTTCCCAAAACTCAGTTTCACTGGAATGAACGGGGTACGCGTGGGGTGCCGTACAGGGATCTTGACACTCTCCTGCGGGTTGACTGATTGCATAAACAGCTCTCGCAGCGGCTGCAGCCACAGTAGCATCGTCCTTCATATCAGCAATCATATTTTTAACAGTTCGGAAAACAGGGGCCAATTGCCGTGCCTCTTTGTTTCCGACCTGCACAGAGTCCCACAAGTCCATCCCAACTCTGTGCCACACATCTGGATCAAACAGCTGATCCACTGTTATCAGCTTTCAGCGGCGGCACCATAATAATAGTCCTGATATGTCTCCTTCAGTTAACTTAGCGTCGGCTCGATCTGCCAGTTCCAACAGGCTTTTCAGCGCCGTGTTTTCTGACACTGATACAGTGGAACCCATGCTGTTCATGGGTTCATGGGTTCATGGGGTTCATGACCCCCCCGGTGTGCCACGGATCCGCTCCTGCCTTTCTCGGGCAGCCTGGCTTACCTCGCCAGCTGACAGTCCCATGTCTTTTTTTTTCCTGGCTGCGATAATAAATCCATAGGGTCACCAAAATGCCGGGTCTCAGCATCCGTGAAAGGACGGGAACGACTCTCACACGCAATGCTAAGATACACAGTCAGAATACTTTATTCTCCCGCTTGTGCGGTTATATACATTTTCCATATCTGTACATACGATTACGCTTACGTCGGATAGGCTACAGAGATAAATCACACACTGTTCACACGCCCCACATTCCCTTATAATTGGTAACTATGCACTAATGCTAATAGCAACAGACCGCCTGCACGTCCTTGAACACATCTTATTTTGCTAACCCACACCATGTGCTCTATCAGAACTTTCTCAATGGCTATTCTTAGCTGTCTTTTCCAGCAAGCCTGCTAAATCACACTGTTTTGCTTAAGCAGCCTAGTCATGCTAATTCTCAAGCTACATCAACCCCAACAGGGTGCCAGCAACTGGAGAGAGAAAAACATGTTGCAGGCCTCATGCCTCTTGCTGTCAGCAACCTGAGGCATCACATTTCACATGTAAGTGTGCGACATCTAAGGACAAGTGTCTGGGGGGATCTCCGTGTGTGCCTCTTTTTTCTTAGTGAATTTAGTTTGACATGGTGTGTGTCTTTCTGGAATTTGTTGGCGTATTTCAAGGTGGCTTAGGCAGTGAGTGGGACAAGAAGCTGTATGGAAAGTCTGAGTCAGAGGTGGGCAAGGGAGCCCAAGGCCTGCACACAGACATTAGAAAGGCTGATATTCCCAGTCATGGCAATGTTTGAGGGATCCAAGAGTGAGGGGGAATTTTGAGAGTGTGGGTGATTTCATGCCTCTGTTTGCTAGTGAACATCAGGCTGTCCTTGCTAGAGAGCAGGAGGAGACCCAGGTGCTGTGTAAGAGAGCTCAGGTTCCAGGCAGGCCTATGAGATGCACTGAGGGCCCGTGCTGATATTGGAGGGCTATACAAATGTGGTTGTGCTTGTGACTCCAGAGGGTGAGGGACGTGTGTTCTCACTAGGGAGTTTTATGTCACAGACATCCTGCAGACACTCAAGCAAAGGGCCACTCCAGATGATGAAGAGACCAGAGGAACTCTGACATGGAGAAATCTTGAGAACAGGGACTGTTCAGGACAGAGAAGAGAAGTCTCAGGGGAGCTCTCACTAAAGTATACAAATATCTGAAGGGAAGATGAGAAGAAGTCAGAGCCATACTTTTCTCCATTATGTCCAGTGAGAGGCCAAGATGCAAGAGGCACAAACTGAAAGATAGAAAACCCTGTCTGAACGTCAGGAAACACTTCTTCATTTTAAAGGAAGCACTGGTACAGGATGGCCAGAGGTGGAATCTCCACCCTTGGAGGCATTCAACAGGTATCCAGACATGATGCAGGACATGTTACGAGAGGAGACATAAACATCAAGGAAGAAGAGACTGCCAGGGATGTGGTCCTGGGGTCAGCCAGGATGGTTGCAGTTTGAGGACTATGGCTCAATATCTCCTCTCAGTAGCAGTGCCAAAGTCCTCATCTTCCTGTATGTGTCCTACATCTGCCATGAAGTCTAGGAAGGCAGATCCATCCCAGGAGTCCTTTGGAGGGTAAGCTTCAGCCTGCTCTTTCACCTGAGAAAGGTTGTGTCAGCCTTGGGACCCTCCACATCTCTAGGAACATGCTCTTACGTCATGAGGAGGTCCAGAACATCTGTGAGAACAAGAATCAAGGACTGCACTGCCAGTAGACCAGGAACAGCCCCTTCACATGATGGGGCCCCCAGAGTGCACAGGGCCTCCTGCTGTGGAAATGTTCAGAATGCCATTGGCTGGGGGAGCCACAGGTGTTGCTGCTGCAGGAGGGAGCAACTCAGAAGGAGCATTTCAGGCACAGGAAGAACAGATCACTGCTCTGCCCTGCTTCTTCCTTTGCTCCTCCAGCAGAGTCATTTCCGGCAGTTCTGTTATCTCAGGACTAGGATGTGGTTTTCTGACTCTCTCTCACTCACCCAACAGGCAGACTGGTCTCGGCATGCATCTCGGATATCTTGTCCTCATGGCCTTCCTGGGGCAACCGCTAGGTAAGTCCAGGCTTTCTATAAACACATACCTTTCTTCTCCCAATGAGTCCCTTGCCAGCCTTATTAGGATCATGCAGACACCTACTCTTGAATAACAAGAAAACGCTGGGAAATCTTCCCCCACATTGGTGTTTTTGCACCAGTTCTCTCAAGATGCTCTTACTGTTCAAAAGGAGAAGAGAAAGAGAAGAGAAGAGAAGAGAAGAGAAGAGAAGAGAAGAGAAGAGGTTACCTTTGACACCTTCTCCATCTTACCTCCCCCCTTCAAATCCTCTCTCTGTGCCTCTCTCTGCTGATCTACCTGCTGTCACCATAGGAGATCTCGGCTGTCTCTGAAGACCCACATTTTTCCCTTGCCAGTGCAAATTAGCTGATCCTGTCAATGCTGCTAGAGGGACTTCAAGGCTCCCATCCCACTGATATTAATAGGGTGCCCCAGTCTGCCATGACGTCC
Source organism: Opisthocomus hoazin (assembly GCF_030867145.1). Taxonomy (NCBI): domain Eukaryota; kingdom Metazoa; phylum Chordata; class Aves; order Opisthocomiformes; family Opisthocomidae; genus Opisthocomus; species Opisthocomus hoazin. The sequence continues at coordinate 7,431,624 of NC_134439.1, read as the reverse complement.
AGTTTTCTTCTAGTTGCCAACATAACCAGGCCTCCTGTTTTTTAACATTCAGCTCTGCTGTGTATTGACTCAGGGAGCTAGAAGCCTTCAGAGATGACAGGGATAGGGAAGCAGGATGAATCTCTTTGTCATACCTCTGCAAGCCCTTCAACCTGCTGGTGAGGTGCTGGTGGCAAAGGTCAGGCATGACAGAGTGTTCCCTGGTCCTCTGGGCTGTAGGAGCAGGAGCAGAGAGGAGGAGCACAACCCTGCTCAAGATCCACGCTGGACTGAGAGCTCCAAGCTTGTTCCCAAAACAACTCTCCACTTGGCTGTCTCCAGGCCTCAAGATTTTCCTGCAGGGCAAGGGACAGGGAATCTTCTCCACCAGGATTTTGTATGCATTCCTGGTTTGCTTCCCTGAGCCTTTCCCTGCAGTGTTGCTGACCTTCACTTTCTTCCAGGCACCATGGGGCAGACGACTGTTACCCAGCAAGAAGGACAAGTCACAGTGAAGCAGAGAGACACCTTCCAAACAACCTGCACTTACCAGACCTCGTACTTTCGAGGCTTGCTCTGGTACCAGCATAGGAAAGGCCAAGCTCCCCAGCTGATCTCATATCAGGCAACAGCCACCTCTAAGCGGAGTGGCCGTTTCACCACGTTGCTGAACACTGAGGAGAAATACAGCCTCCTGCAGCTGGAGGAAGTCGAGGTCTCTGACAGCGCCTTGTACCTCTGTGCTGTGCAAGACACGCTGGTGCAGAGAGCTTGCTTGGCTGTGCAGTAACCCAGGGGAGGGAGGGGATGTGTCTGTGGTGTAAGGCTGAGGCTGAAAGAAAGGGACCTCAGGTGTTCCTTGGCAGAACTGCTTCCCCTGTGCACCCAGGGGTCTGCAGGAAAAGATTCTATAATGTAATGCATTCTGTCCCTTCGAGACATCAGTTTATGCAGGCATGGACTTAAATATTCCCCTTCCACACTAAATGAAGGTGCAGACATTTCGTAGCCAATGCATGGGAAGCTCTGCTCTCTGGTAGAGTTCAAGCAGCACACACGTGAGCCATTGCATTTATATATTAGTGATTTGTTCATCTTGACCCCTATTGACAACCACAGGCACATCTATCCGCTCTGACAGTAACAGGGTTTGTCTCGAGATGGAGACACATGAAAACTGGTTGCATTGTGTTCTTTCCCTCTTGAACTTCAGCCATAGCAGCTGATGTAAAGGAATGCTGTACCTTTTCCTTCTCCTATTTATTGACACAACAACAAATCCAGACTCATTCAGCCAAAGAAAAGCTGTACCCAAGCAGCTCCCAGCATGGGGCATCCATAGGCCCTCATTCTCCTGTTTCTTCTGGGGAGACAGCAAAAGGCTCAACCTCCTATCATCTGGTGTCTGGTCTACGCCAGTGGGTCTTCACCCCCAAGGAGTCTCTGGGGACATGAAACATTCTAGTGGGAGCTGGTCATTTCCTTCTGCTGATCTTCTATTATGAACTGGCAAATAGCAAGTGTCCTGTGTCTACTCCTTCAGGAATTAGGTGCACTGCTCTCTTTGCCTTATGTTTTTTCCTGTCCTTGAATCCCTGGGCACAGAGGCAGTTCCTCAAATGAAACATTTCCACGAATAGCAGCTGCTGCAGAAAATACCCATGCAGGGACAAGCACTGTCCCTCACTCTGCTGGGTGCGGGTGGACATGCAGCACAGCCCTCTGCTTTACAGACAGCCCCTCTCCAAGGTTCACATAGTCTCATGTGTGACCTTCCAGTGCCTGTGCTAACCTGGGCCCCAGACCCCATTCCCTGGGCAAGTACAAGTTCTACCCTAGTACACCAGTGCAGTCCAGAGAAAGCTGCACTGCCATTGATCAACAGGAACAAATGTTATGCCAACTCTGAAAAGTGTCAAGGCTGTCCAAAGCAGCTGTAACATTGTGTGCCTTTGATGTGGAACTGTCGTTGACCCCTTGGGATCTGCATGCTGCCGTCCCTGAGAAGGAAATGTAAGGCAGCTCGTGACGTTATCTGGGGTGCATGGAAGACAAATTCTTGATGCAGACAAACCATGCATGGACTAAGGGAGAGACTCTGTTGGACCTGCTACTCACAAATGAGGAAGAAATCTTGGATGATATAAAGCTCAAGGACAGCCTTGCCAGCAGTGACCAGGAGACTGTGGAGCTCAAGATCCTCAGAGGGCTGAGCAAGACAAGCAGGATGACTACTGCCTCAGACTTCAGAAAAGCAAACCTGGCTGCTTAGCGGAATGGCATAGGAAACTGTCCTGGAGCACACAGGATCCCAGGAGAGCTGGCTAACCATCAAAGACAGCCTGCTCACAGCCAAAATTGACATCTGTAACGTGGATGAAAAAATACAGGTGGTGTGGAAAATGGCAAGGGGGGTGAAGGGAATCAAGAAAGGTATTTCTGAGCCTATTGACAGCAAAAGTAAGGCTAAATAGATGTGAGATCTTTGCTCAGTGAGGATGGGGACCTGGTGACAAATTGTAGTGAAAAGGCTGATGTACTCGATACCTATTCCTCCTCAGCTTTTACTGATATGGCTTCTCCTCAGGCCTACCAATTTCCCTGAGCCTCCCTGCAGACTCTCTGGGAAGGAAACTGTACCCACAGTACAGGAAGAGAGCACCAAGGAGCTCTTTCTTACCATTTTGGCATACACAAGTTCATGGGATGACTTGGGGTGCATCCTAGGGTGTTCCAGGAGCTGACTGCACAGTCTCTACTCAGTCCCTGCTAGGAACGTGGAGCAAAGACTCTCAGATGCCTGTTCTAAATTCTTGAAAGGCAAGAAGGAGGTTGCGAGCATTCACATGGGTTTACTGAGGGCCAATCATGTCTCACCAACCTCATTACTTTCTATGAGGAGGTGACTGGCATTGTGGGGAAGGCAAGGGGCACCAGCTGTGGTGAGCGATGTTTTTAGCAAGACCTTTGTCATTCCTTCATTGGTGCACAAAGCTGTACACCTTTAGGTACATAGAGGTATGCACACTCACAGACATGCACATGCAGAGATAAGTGTGCACAACACAGTCTCACACACTTGGGCAGAATCACACACCTGAACTTGCCCACACTCAAAGAGTAACTCTTATGTGTGCATTTCTAAAGGGATGTGTGCATACATGCTTCCAAAGCATCCCATGTGCAGACACAGGCACAGCCATCCACCAATACCAACACGTACACACAGATATCCAAACACACTTGCTTAGAGAGATGCATGATCCTGCGCACATGTGTTGGCGTACAGATACACATGCATGCTTATGTACAGAGATGTACACACATAAAAGAACATATCCACACGCACCTATGCTCACACACCTTCCTACATGCAGACCAATGTCACACCCATCCATGCTCACCACCATGAAGTCACACGCATGTGTTCAAACACATACACATTCACGAACAGATGTGACCAGACACACAAAGTCCTCAAAAGGGAAGAAGGAAAAGAACAAGAAAAAAGGACAGCCGAGTTGCTACACCGGACTTCAGGAGTGCAAACTTTAAGCTATTCAGGGAGCTGCTTAGCAGAGTGCCCTGGGAATCTGCTTTTATGTCTTAGGAGTCCACGATTGCTGGTCAGTCTTTGAGAACCACCTTTTAAAAGCACCGGACTGGGCAATTTCGCTGTGTTGTAAATCTACCAAGCAGCGCAGAAGACCAGCTTGGCTGAAGAGGGAACTCTTCACGGAACCCAAAAGGAAAAAGAAATTGTATGATCTCTGGAAGCAAGGTCAGGCTTCGCAGGAAGATTGCAGAGCTGTGGTTCATATACGCAGGGAGAAGACAGGAAAGGCCAAACCTCGGTTAGAGTTGAAACGGGTTAGAGTTGTTTGAAGTAACAAGAAGGGCTTTTTAAAATATATTAATAGCGAGTGGAGGTCTAAAGAAAACACCGGACTGACACTTGTTGAAGATGGTCACCTGGCTGATAGGGATGAAGAAATAGGGGAGGCATTATGGGGCCAAGATCTTTTCAGTGGTGCCCAGTGACAGGACAAGGGGCAATGGGCACAAACTGAGGCACAGGAAGTTCCGTCTGAACATGAGGAAGAACTTCTTCCCTCTGAGGGTGGCGGAGCACTGGAACAGGCTGCCCAGGGAGGTTGTGGAGTCTCCTTCTCTGGAGATATTCAAGACCCGCCTGGACAAGGTCCTGTGCAGCCTGCTGTAGGTGACCCTGCTTCGGCAGGAGGGTTGGACTAGATGACCCACAGAGGTCCCTTCCAACCCCTACTATTCTGTGATTCTGTGTGATTCAATGTTTTTTTTCCCTCAGTCTGTAATAATACAGACAGACCTTGGGCTGCACGGTCCCCTGAGTCGAAGTACCACAAGTGTGGGAACAGTGTCTTTCCATTTGTGGATGCTGAAATTGTAAGAGACCAGATGTATCAGCTGAATGTTCATAAGTCCATAGGGCCAGGTGAGATTCACCCCAGACTACTGAAGAAGCTGGCGGATGTTACAGTAGGAACTCTTTCAATCACCTGCCAAAGGTATTGGGAGTCAGGAGAGGTCCCTGCTGACTGGAAGCTAGTCACTGTTATTCCGATTTACAAGAAGGGTGTGAGGGATGTCCCAGCAAACTACAGACCTATTAGTCTAACCTCAGTACCTGAAAAACTTATCGAGAAGATTACATTTGGTGCAATTGAAAGGCATTTAAAGAATAATGCAGTCACCAGGCACAGTTACATAAATCCACAAAGGCAAGAGTCCTGTAACTAATTTGATATTTTTCTGTGACAAGGTCACTCACCTAGTGGATGAAGGGAAGGTAGTGGATGTAGTTGTTCTGGATTTTCGTAAAGCTTTTGATACTGTCCCTCACAGCATCCTTCTGGACAAGTTGTGCAACTGTGAGCTGAGCAGGTACATGGTACATTGAGTGAAGAGCTGGCTGGAGGGCAGGGCTCAAAGGGTTGTGGTGAGGGGGGCTACATCTGGCTGGTGACCGGTCACCAGTGGTGTTCCTCAGGGCTCAATTCTAGGGCCAGTTCTGTTCAATATATTTATCAATGATCTGGATGCAGGAATTGAATGCACGATTAGCAATTTTGCTGATGATACCAAACTGGGAGGTGCTGTTGACTCTCTTGAGGGACAAGAGGCCTTGCAGAGGGATCTAGATTGGAGCATGGAGCAATCACTAATGGCACGAAATTTAAGAACACCAAATGCCACAATCTGCACCTGGGACAGAGTAATGACAAATGAAAGCACAAATTGGGAGAGCAGCCCTGCAGAAAGGGATCTGGGAATGCCCCAGCCCCCCCCCCCCGAGCGGGACAGTGAGAGGTGCCAAGGAGCGGCAGCTCTGACTCAGCAGAGTTAGAATGTACCCTCAGCAAGTTTGCTGATGACACCAAACTGGGAGGTGTGGTAGACACACCAGAAGGCTGTGCTGCCATTCAGCGTGACCTGGACAGGCTGGAAAGTTGGGCAGAGAGGAACTTGATGAGGTTCATCAAGGGCAAATGCAGGGTCCTGCACCTAGGGAGGAACAACCCCATGCATCCGTACAGGCTTGGGGTGGACATGCTGGAGAGCAGCTCTGTGGAGAGGGACCTGGGTGTCCTGGTGGACGACAGGTTAACCATGAGCCAGCAGTGTGCCCTGGCTGCCAAGAAAGCCAATGGGATCCTGGGATGCATCAAGAAGAGTGTGGCCAGCAGGACGAGGGAGGTTCTCCTTCCCCTCTACACTGCCCTGGTGAGGCCTCATCTGGAGTACTGTGTCCAGTTCTGGGCTCCCCAGTTCAAGAAAGATGAAGAGCTACTGGAGAGAGTCCAGCAGAGGGCTACAAGGATGATGAGGGGACTGGAACATCTCTCCTACGAGGAGAGGCTGAGGGAGCTGGGCTTGTTCAGCCTGAAGAAGAGAAGGCTGCGAGGGGATCTAATAAATGCTTATCAATATCTGAAGGGTGGGTGTCAGGAGGATGGGGCCAAGCTCTTTTCAGTGGTGCCCAGTGACAGGACAAGGGGCAATGGACACAAACTGAGGCACAGGAAGTTCCGTCTGAACATGAGGAAGAACTTCTTCCCTCTGAGGGTGATGGAGCACTGGAACAGGCTGCCCAGGGCAGTTGTGGAGTCTCCTTCTCTGGAGATATTCAAGACCCGCCTGGACAAGGTCCTGTGCAGCCTGCTGTAGGTGACCCTGCTTCGGCAGGAGGGTTGGACTAGATGACCCACAGAGGTCCCTTCAAACCACTACTATTCTGTGATTCTGTGTGATTCTGGGTAAGGAAGTCTGATAAGCAGCAAAAAAAGCTTTCGTTCCTAAGTTTAGTCTCATTGCTGGGGTAGAATATCTCGGCCAGGCAAAAAGATTACGATTTTCTTGCATGGAGTTCCACATGTGTGACTGTCTTTTAGCTCTATGTCCTTGCGATTTTGTTAAGGATTGAATGAAATTAAAAGCTACAGTAGGACACAAGCTTGTAATACCTAAAGCACATTCTAATCCATCCCAGTAGCGTTGAGTGTAGTCTGATATTTGTCCATTAGAACACACCCATACAGTTTCAGGTGGTGCAGGTAGCATTGAAGTGCTACACGTACTATTTTCGAGTTCATCGAGGCTGTTATGTCCATTTAGATAATGTTGGAAAGGAACTCGGCATCTTTTGGCCTGTGGCTCAGCATTGTTGTTAGAAGCTATATCATATCCCCACGTGTTAACCTGTTTGGGATCCACTTTTATCACACAATAACAGGCAGTCCCTCTGTAGGGGTCATTAACAGCATAAGACAAGTGGTTCCCTGAGTCCAATTCAATGTGCTAAGAAATGCTTGCAACAACTTAAAGGCTGTCTTTTCTTCTATCATACCTGAAGATTTCCTTTTTTTTTTATTATAATCTCTATGGAACACATGAACAATCATTATATCTAATATATGAATAGGCATTAAACTTACACATATTTGTCTACCACTGCTGATGCATGATAGTAGATTCATATTGGCAATTCTATAGTAAATTATAACTATCAAAATCACAACAAAAGAAAACCATTTTTCATTAAATCCCAGTAACTTAAACAATAAAGCAAAAGGTAAAAAAACCCAAATCACATAATATACAAGTGAAACTAGAAATAGGTATTCCTATCAGAATTAAATCACTATTATCTTCTTTGTCAGATTGTTTTGATTTTCTGGAAACTTTAGTTTACAGATGATTCCACGGATTAGGACTAGAAGTATCCCACAGATAAAAATCAGCAGTCCTTCACGGCAGTTTTGACACATGGTAGTCTGTGACTTTAGGCGTAGTTTCCCAGCGTTTCAAAACCCTGTAAACAGAAAAGAAAGGAAAGTGCTCGGTTGTCATTGAAACCGGCTTATAATAGGTTAAAAGGAAGGTACTATCCATCTAGTACTGATTCGATGCAGTTTTCCAGAGCTATCTTTTGCTTCTCAAACATAAAGATGTTTTGATTTTGTTAATACTAGTGCCACTGTTCCAGTCTGAGGCATTTTAACCAGCACTGGCTGGTCTGTGTAAAAGTCAGAGGATGGTCTCCTGGTTTTACATCTGCCTTTGGTACCAATGTTGTGGCAGAAGCAGAGAAGGCTTTCCTTCTGGGACAGCCATCTCTGCTCCCTCTATTACTTAATTGATAGATGGCATTGGATAATCACAGATGTCACCCAGATTCATGGGTTTTCGCAAATCGTTTAACTAATCCGTTTGTTCGCTCAACAATACCATTTGCTTGGGGGTAGTACGGAGTATGGAATACCCACCAGGTTCCTTGTTTTGCCCAGTCTTGTACCACTGTGGCTGTAAAGTGTGATCCGTTGTCACTTTGAATCTCCTCAGGAAGGGGGAGGGTGCTGAACCATTCCTTCAGGCTGTAAACTGTGTTATCTCCAGTTGCAGCCAGGACAGCCGTTGCCATGGTAATTCCTGAAACGACTTCCACCCCTACTAATATAAAGTTCTTACCTCCTGAGCGTGGCAAAGGACCTGTGTAATCAATTTGCCAGGTGTGCCACAGTGTTTTTTTATTTCGGATGTGCATGGGAGACGCCTTACTTGGATGATCTTTGTTAAGTCGGACACTATGAACGGGCAGTTAGCACTTGTTCACACAGTTTTGTTGACACGGGCCACCCTCGGACTATGCCTTCCCGATACAAATCAGCTCGGTCTGGCCGGTGTGGCCTCGTTTTACATCTCTAAAGCTGCCACCCATGTGTCAGAGGCTCCCTGTATTTGGGTTACCAATTCTGCAGTGCTCAGTACAGCTGCAGTTAAAGGTGCAGTACTGGCATTTAAGTGCCTGTAATCAATCCTGAGCTTCCATTGCCAGTTTGGGGTTTTTACTGGCCCAACAAGGGAATTATACGGTGAGTGTGTACAAGTGATCATGCCTCGGTTTTCTAAACCTTTTACCACCCCTTCAACACCCAGTTGTGCAGCTGCTGATATGGTGTAATTTTTGATGGTGGTAAAGATATGAACATTTCGAATATATTTATTATTCTGTTTAGTTTCTTGCCTGGCAAATCTCCAAACTGAACCACTGGGGAATTTCCGCACTCTGCCATACAACAAATCAAATCCTAAAATATTAGTGTTAGCAGCAGCGACCAGTACTTCATGCGGGTTAATCTTTGTTCGCCTGGGAGCCACGGGGTAATTTTTGCTGTAGGGCAATGCCTTATGACTACATCAATTCCTGTAAATTTTACTTACGGCGACCAGGTTTTACATTTAAGCATGTTGTGGTCTCATTGGTGATTACCGAAATTTGAGCACCCATATCAATGAGGAAATGTACAAAAACTTTCTCTGGTCCCACCGGGATGGGAATGACAGGTTCGGGAGCTGTATCGGAGAGCCACTGTATAGCTAGTACCTGCTGAGGAAGGAGGCTCACAGCCCTCCCCAGGGATATGCGTTTTTTGCCTGAGTGTCTGTTAAATCAATTAGCTCCTGCTGTGGGGCAGAGGATGAGGAGTTAACAGTTGTTTTGTTTTCTGCCGGCTGACATTTCTTTGTTGAATTCAATTTATGGCTTCATGACTACCAGAAATTTTGGGTCAGTCCTGGATATACCAGTCATTAGGTGTTGTGGCATCCCCATAGCTCGAGCTTTACACCAGAGCTCGTTATGCTCCTTATCAAATTTTAATTTGCATTTGGGCTTAGGCTTAGGGCTGTGAATCTAACGAACTCCACGAGGTGGTGGATCAGATAACTGGGAGCATCTGATCCATCCCCATCCTGTGCCCGTAGTTCACTACGTCTTGTACAAATTCACTCCAAGGGATTACTTGATTTTGATCTTCGTCCTGATCCTGATCTTGCCCTTGACGTGGGCGTCGGCCTTGTCTGGGTCCCACGACTTGAAGTTGATCTTGTACACTGGCCACCTATGTTTAAACTGTCTGGGAGGCCACGGATCAATGGAGTTAATCTTGCTAGATCTATAGAGGCAAATATTGGGAATCAGTTGACCATAGATACGAACAATGCTGCTATGTTCCTGGTACAGTCTGACCCACCTGGACATTAGGGCTGGGAACAGAGGGTCTAGTCTCTACGCAACCATTAACACTAACCATAGTAGGTAATTGTGTTTTTGTCAAGAGAAATGATGGAGTGTGGTTCTGTGAAGTGGACTGCAGAAACTGACCAGGTTTGCCAAGCTTGCGAGCCTGGTGGGCAAAAGGTAGTTCCGGCAGGGGGAGATCGCGACCACCGACTCACTGGCCCCCTACTTAAGTAACACCACCTACTCAAAAAGGAACAATAGAAGAGGATGACTGAGTCTGCTCAACAATCTACTTAAGAATCGAGAAAAGTTTACACCAATCGTCAAAGAGAATAATACCGAATACGCATGAATAAAATAAATATGTAAATTTTTATCTATATAAACTGCATGAAAAAGGTATGAGGTATGCACATTCGGTGGAATTATCCCCCGTGCATCCAGTGCTGCAATAAAGAATGCCTGCCTTTTAACACTACATTGGTGTTACGAGGTTTTGTTCACAGATTTTCAGTGACATGTTCTCCACCCTCATTGGTGGTTTCTGTTTTAATCAATGGTCAAATAGGTATTGGTCCTGGGGCCACATCATAATCAGAATTTTCCTCCAGTTCATCATTATCATCACTGTCCCAGATGTCTCCATCCCATGTCTCAGGATCCGCATACTGTATTCTTTTGCGGATTTGTTTAGCTGAAACTGAGGATGGTATCTGGTTTAATAAGAGATTTAATTTTTCTTCTAAGTGTTTTTCTCACCTATTGACCTCAAACAGTTGCGATTTAAGGTAACTGATTTCACCTTTTAGCGTGTCGATTAGTGTCTCCAGTTTCTTTTGACTTTCCTTTTCAAAAGTCACTGATGTTTTTAATGCTTCATTTTCTGATTTTAGTGCAGCATATTCTACATCCGCAATTTATTTTGGGTGGGGACTCTTTAATTTCTTTCTGCGTGCAAGATAGGCAGCCCCTAACACAGCACAAGTAATTTTTTTGTCTTTAGTTTTTTTGATCTTTTGCTCACTTAGACATAGTTTTATCCATCCTACCACTTTATCCTCATCTTTCCAGAATTTCTGGGCCCGTTTCATTCCTGCTTGTGATGGTGCACACATATTTTTGCAGCAGTTTATCCATGGCAATTGATAACTGTAAATGTAACAAATGTATCATGTAGGGGATGTTATCACTTCAGGTGGTCAGAATCATTGCACAACCAAAACAAGTCTTGGTTCTTTGTGAATAATTGGGACGGTTGCAAGACAGGGGACTCCTGAATAATCCCTTTAGGCGCCTGGGCCTTGGGAGAACAGGTATGCAAACTACAGAGATAAGGAGGCTGCAGGATAATCTGAAGACCCCACTGAGAGACGCCAAACAAACATGTGTGACGGACATTACCACATATTAATGAGTTCTTGGAAAAACCATTACTATGATAAACATTTCTTGGAAATGTAATTAATATGTATGTTAACATAGCATAAATACCTAGTAACTGTGTCTCTTCGGTGCACACGTTTGGAGGAGAGATCCCCCCGTGTGCCCGGCGCCGTAATAAAGAATACCTGCTTAATAGTCTGCCGACTATCGAGTCTTCAGTTCCGGCTTTTCAAAGCATCACAATCCTGCAGACTACGCCAATTCTTATTGTCGCGTTAAAAGGGGTAAGGGGAGTCTGATAAGCAGCAAAAGGAAAGCCCTCCCGTTGAGTCACCAGGTTCAGAGCAGACTCCCTTGCGTTCTAAACTCTCTCGCAGAGGAGAGTCTAGGTGCAGCTGGATCTACTCCTAGTCCCAGACTTGGTCAACAGTTTGTGTCTAAAGGGTTAAGTGTGTAGCCACTTATCAGATTCAGCTTGCCTGTCAGAGCCCTTCCAAGGACTTTCACTGAAACAGTTTCACAAAGTGGAAACAGGTGATTTATTCAAGGGACAGTTACTACAGATTCGGGACTGCCGTTGATAAATGCACTGTCTACAAAGTTGAGCTCGGAGTAATGGTTTAGTGCTTTAGTTAACAATGTGTTCCTGGGCATACTTCTGACAAGGTCAGAGGTGCAACTCTTACCAAAAAGGTGTTCCTTCTTGGGAGGGAAAGAGAGGTTCAGGCTCATCAATCCGTCCATGAGGTAAAGTTCTCACTTGGCTCCTCCTCCTCCCAAAGAGAGTTTTTAAGTGCCAATTTTTATATGTCTGAAAATCTTTTTGCAAGGTGGGACTAAGTCAATTATTGTGTATCGATTGGCTCTTGGCATGGAATGTTGTGTCACCAGAAGCAGGACTCAGCAGTTTGACACACCTATGGAGCAGGCATCTTGGTATGCGCTTTAGGGGCCGTCTGTTCTTTGTCCAAAGCAATCTCTGGCTGCCCGGCCTCCACTGCAGCCCACAGATCACTTGATTTACAATGGTGGGCTATCGCCCCTTACCTCTGTCTGATAAGCACAGTTTAAATGCTCCCTTTGTTAACTCTTCTCTTGATGCCTGAGTCTGAGCCTGTCTTTCATCTTGCATTGACAATTCCAGCAAGGCTATCGGTTACACCTTTACCCCTTGTTCTATCACAACAGGTCCTGCTAAAATGTTTTTCCCCATCTTTCTTACAAGCTCCCTCTAAGTACAGAAAGGCCACAATAAGGTCTCGCTAAAGCCTTTTCTCCAGGCTAAACAATCTCAACTCTCTCAGCCTTTCTTCAGATAAGAGGTGTTCCATCCCTTTAATAATTTTTGTGGCTGTCTTCTGGATTCGCTCCAACAGGTCCGTGTCTTTCTTGACCTGAGGGCTCCAGAGCTGGATGCAGTATTCCTGGTGGGGTCTCACCAGAGCCGAGTAGAGCGGAAGAAACTTCCTGATAACTTCCTTCTACAAGTAATAGCCGAGCCTATGAGGAAAGGTGTTATGCTTAAACTTGTTCTCATCAACAAGGAGGGGCTGTTGGGGAATGTGAAGCTCAAGAGAAGCCTTGACTGCTGGAATTCAGGAGCCTTAGAGCAACAAGAAGGGTGCACACCAAGCTCACTACCCTGGTCTTCAGGAGAGCAGATTTTGGCCTGTTCAGGGATCTGCTCAGTAGAGTACCATGGGAAAATGTTTTCAAAGGAAGAGGGGCCCAAGAAAGCTCGTTAGTATTCAAGGATGAGCTCCTCTAAGCTCCGGAGCAATGCATCCCAACAAAGAGGAAGTCAGGCAAAAACACCAGGAGGTCTGCATGGATGAACAAGGAGCTCCTGGACAAACTCAAACACAAAAAGGAAGCCTACAGAGGGTGGAAACAATGACTGGTAGCCTGTGAGGGACAAACAAGTGTCAGGCAGGGCTGAAGTAGCTCAGCTGGGAGAGCGTTAGACTGAAGATCTAAAGGTCCCTGGTTCAATCCCGGGCTTCAGCAGTGTTTTCCTATAGTTTTTTCACTCTGAGCGTGAAGGAGCACTGGAACAGGTGGCCCAGGGAGGTTGTGGAGTCTCCTTCTCTGGAGATATTCAAGATCCGCCTGAACAAGGTCCTCTGCAGCCTGCTGTAAGTGACCCTGCTTTGGCCGAGGGGTTGGACTAGATGATCCCCAGAGGTCCCTTCCAACCCCGAACATTCTGTGATTCTGTGAAGTGTTGTCCAAGCAGCCAGGGATCAGGTTAAGAAAGCTAAAGCTCTGATAGAATTAAATCTGGCCAGGGACATCAAAGGCAGCAAGAAAAGCTTCTATAGGTGCATGAGTTATTAAGTAGGACTAGGTGAAATGTGGGCCCCTCCAGAAAGAAACTGGTTACCCAGGATATGGAAAAGGCTGAAGTACTCACTGACTTTCTTGTCTCAGTCTTCACTGGCGAGTGCTCCAGCCACACTGCCCAAGCTGGATGGCAAAAGCAGGGACTGGGAGAATAAAGCACTGCCTAATGTAGGAAAGGGTCAGGTTTGAAACCAGTGAAGGAACCTGAAGATGCAGGAGTCCATGGGAGGATGTGGCAGATGAAGTTGCTAAGATACTATTCATCATATCTGAGAAGTCATAGCAATCCGGTGAAGTTCCCACTGACTGAAAAAAGGGGAAACATAACTCCTGTTTTTAAAAAGAGTAGAAAGCAAGACCTGGGGAACTACAGGCCAGTCCGTCTCACCTCTGTGCCCAGCAAGATCATGGAGAACCAGATCCTCCTGGCAACTATGCTAAGGCACATGGAAAATAAAGAGGTGATTAGTGACAGCCAAAGGCTTCACTAAGGGCAAATCGTGCCTGACAAATTTGGTGGCCTTCTGTGATGGGGTTACAGCACTGGTGGATGGGAGAGCAACTGTTGTCATCTATCTGGAGTTGTGCAAAGCATTCGACACTGTTTCACACATCCTTGTCTCTAAATTGGAGAGACACAGATTTGATGGATGGACTGCTCAGTAGAAAAGGAATTGGCTGGATGGTCGCAGTCAAAGAGTTGTGGTCAATGGGTTGATGTCCAAGTGGAGATCAGTGACAAGCAGCATTCCTCAGGGGTCAGTATGGGACCAGTGCCATTTCACATCTTTGTTGGCGACATGGACAGTGGGATTGAGTGCACCATCAGCAAGTTTGCTAATGCCACCAAACCGCGTGGTGCAGTGGACATAGTGGAGGGAAGGGATGCCATCAAGAGGGCCCTGGACAGGCTTGAGAGGTGGGCCTGCGCAAACCTTATGAAGTTCAATAAGGCCAAGTGCAAGGCCCTGCACATGGATCTGGGCAATCCCAAGAACAAAGGCAGGGTGGATGGAAAACAGATTGAGAGCAGTCCTGAGGAGAAGGAATTGGGGGTGCTGGTTGATGATAAGCTCAACATGACCCGGCAATGTACCATCGCAGCCCAGAAAGCCAACTATAGCCTGGGCTGAATTAAAAGGAAGCGTGACCAGCAGGTCGAGGGAGGTGATTCTTCACCTCTACTCTCCTCTGGTGAGATCCCACCTGGAGTACTGCATCCAACTCTGGAGCCCTGTATTGGATTTGAATGGCAAGACTTTGGTAACGGGGGGCACAAAGGTGGCTTCTGTGCGAACCTGCTAGAAGCTTCCCCTATGTCTGATAGAGCCAATGCCAGCCACCTCCAACACAGACCCACCACTGGCCAAGGCTGAGCCAATCAACAATAGTGGAAGCTCCTCTGTGATGACATATTTAAAAAAGTGAAAAAAACTGCTTCAGGATAAAGGAGTGAGAACATGCGAGAGAAATAACCCTGCAGACACCAAGGTATGTGAAGAAGGAGGAGGAGGAGGTGCTGCAGACATTCCCCTGCAGCCTGTGGAGAAGACCGTGGTGAGGCAGACTGTCCTCCTGTAGCCCGTGGAGGTCCACAGTGGAGCAGATATCCGCCTACAGCCTGTGGAGGACACCACACTGGACCAGGTGAATGCCCAAAGGAGACTGTGACCCCACAGAGAGCCCACACTGAAGCAGGCTCCTGGCAGGACCTGTGGACAGAGGGAGCCCACACAGGAGCAGATTTGCTGGCAGGAGTTGTGACCCAGTGGGAGACCCACACTAGAGCAGTATGTTCCCGAAAGACTGCACCCCGTGGAAAGAACCAATGCTGGAACAGTACTTGAAGAACTGTAGCCCATGAGAAGGACTCATGTTGGAGGGGTTCATGGAGGCCTGTCTCCCGTGGGAGGGACCCCACACTAGAGCAGGGGAATAGTGCAAGGATTAGTCCCCCTGAGGAAGAAGGAGAGGCAAAAAGAACCTGTGATGCACAGACTGCAACCCCCATTCCCTGCACCACTGAGGGGGAGGAGGTAGAGAAAATCAGGAGTGAAGTTGAGTCCAGGATGAAGGGAGGGGTGGGCAGAAGGTGTTTTAAGATTTAGTTTTTATTTCTCATTACCCTACTCTGATCTGACTGGCAATAAATTAAATTAATTTTCCCAAGACAAGTCTGTTTTGCCCATGATGGTAATTGGTGAGTAATCTCCCTGTCCTTATCTTGACCCATGAGCTTTTCATTATATTTCTTCTCCCCTGTCCAGCTGAGGAGGGGGAGTGATGTAGAGGCTTTGGTGAGCACCTGGAACCCAGCCAGGGTCAACCCACCACAGTCCTTTTTGGCATCCCATGGTGGGTGTCCAAACAGACTGTCATGGTTTAGCCCCAGCCAGCAACAAAGAACCACATGGTCAATCGCTCACTCCTGCTCCCCAGTGGGATGGGGAGGAGAAGCAGAAGTAAAAGGCAAAACTTCTGGGTTAGGATAAAGACAGATTTAACAGAATAGCAAAAGGAGAAGAAAATAACAACACTAATGCCGATAAGAAGAATATACAGAGTGCAATTATCTCACTGCTATTAAGCAGCTCATCTCACTCTCAAGTAGCAGCTTACACCCCCCCCGCCCACCTCCCCACCCCACCACATCACCCCCCCCTCCAGTCAGCTCCCCCACTTAAATACAGAGCATGATGTCATATGGTATCAAATATCCCATTAGTTTGGCTAGATTCGGTCACCCCTCCCGGCTTCTTATGAAAATCAACCCCATCCGAGCCAAACTCAGGACAAGTCCTCAGGACAGAAAGGACATGGACCTGTCAGAGCGGGTCCAGAGGAGGGCCATAAAAATGAGCAGAGGGATGGAACACCCCTCCTATGAGGGAAGGCTGAGACCATTGGGGTTGTTCAGCCCAGAGAACAGAAGGCTCCAGGGAGACTTTACAGCAGCCTTCCAGTACCTGAAGGGGGCTTACAAGAAATCTGGAGAGGGACTTTTTTCAAGGGCATGTAGAGATACGACAAGAGGTAATGGCTTTAAACTGGAAGAGGGCGGATTTAGATTAGATACAAGAAAGAACTTCTTCACTATGAGGGTGGTGAGGCACTGAAACAGGAAGTGTTCAGGGCCAGGTTGGACGGGGCTTTGAGCAACCTGGCCTAGTCGAAGCTGTCCCTGCCCATGGCAGGAGGCTAGAAAGCAGATGATCTCTAAGGTTCCTCCCAAGCTAAAGCTTTTAATGGTTCTATGTTTCTATGGTTACTTTCTGTCCAGGGTCTTCCTGGCTGAAGCCTCTGATGTGCTTTTGATTAATTTGGAGAGGGAGGTTGAGAGTGAGGTAATGATCTCTCCTCCCTAGTATCCAGTGACAGGAAGCATGGGAATAGTTCAAAGCTGCGTCAGGGGATGTTCATACAACATTAGGAAGCACTGCTGTAAGGAGAGGGCAATAAAACACTGGAACAGGTTTCCTAGGGAGGTGGCTGATGCCCCATGCCTGTCAGTGTTTAAGAGGCATCTGGACAATGCCCTTAACAACATGCTTTAACTTTTGGTGAGCCCTTCAGTGGTCAGGCAGTTGGACTAGATGGTCACTGTAGGTCCCTTCCAACTGAAATATTCTATTTCGAACCAATGCCCAAGAATGTCAGTGAAAACAAGATGCATCCTTGTGAACAAAAGTTTTCTGCCACAGACACCTCACAGATACTGCTGAGTTTGTCCCATTGTCACCTCCACATCTCAAGAGGACTGAGGTTATGAGCTCTTGCAAAGAGCTTTTCTGGAGCAGAACTGGTCCTAACATGGCAGAGCCTTAGAGGCCCTAGGCCAAATCAAAGGTTCTCCATCCATGTATCAGGGGTGGCAAGGCAACAAGGAGCGGTGATGGGACTGTGGGCATTGGTTACACTCCTTGGACTTCCCTGGCCCACGAGGTGTTGGTTTCCCAGGGAATCCAGTGTGTGGCCCACTGTGGCTAAACCCATTACTGACTTAATGTTGTCTTCCCTGCAGGCCTGCCAAAACCTGGGCTCTGCCAAGTGCTGTAGAAGTGGTAGCAGGGTGGCATGGGGGACTTATCCCTGCTGCCCTTGCCCATGTTTGCTGGTTGTGGCCCTAGATCAATCAACGAAGGGGAGGATAAGGAGGAGGTGAGGCCTCGGGCCACCCTGAAGTTATTCCACCCGTCCATACTCCTGACATCCTGTGGGGACATCTTCTGTCCTCTTCTCCTTCCCTAGCACAGCAGTGACCAGAGCAAGAGGCACCCCATTTCCATGAGCCTGCAGGGTGGCCTGCCTCCATGGCCTCCTACAGAGTCCTAGCGTCTCACTTGAGGAAAGTAGAGGCTGTGCTCCTTGTTCGCAGGACCTGTGGGGGTCAGAAACACTGACACTGCATTAGCAAGGGCAGATTGCCACTGGTTCTGGGGTACACAGGTTTGTTTTGCATACTGCCACAGGACAATGCCCCAAAGAGGACCATCTGCACCGTGTCCCAACTTCCCTTTTTTCTTGAATTTGTGAAGGGTCTCTTTATGGCCCATTCTATCCCCTGGCAAAAGCAAAGCCATTTTCACCGAGCAGCTTGGGAGGGCATACAAGGAACAATGAACCACTGGGAGGACCAGGCGGCAATGCAGACGTCTTTATTGAGTCTAAAGAGGGAATCGAGGCCACTCCAAGCATAGTTCCTCCATGCAGGGATCACCAAGAGCAAATGAGAGTCTGAGCCCCTTCCCCATGGGGAAGTTCATGCCAGGCTTCTGTCTGGCTTTCCCTCAGAGTGAAGGCTAGCTTTGGAGAGCCTTGCAGCCCAGAAAATCAGAAGAGAAAAAAAAAGACAACAAAAAGAAAGAGATAAGTGGAAGAATGAGTGGAGAGACATGGGCCATGTTTTCAGCTAAACCCAGGCTGGCCCTTTCCTGCTGGCATTTGTAGGAGGATCTGAGGATGGTGAATTCCTGTGAAAGCAATGGACTCAAGAGTCATTCTTTATCCAGCAGTATGCCTGTACTTCCTGGGGAGCCTTCCCAAGGGCTATGCCCCATAGCTTTAGCAGGAGAGGCACCTCCTGACACTGTAGCAGCTGGAAATGCCAGAGAGGTCAAAACGCCCAGAGTTGATGGGCACTCCATCACAGCTGAGGATGCTGCCAACAGCAGCAGAGGTGGAGGAGCTCACAACAGTGTTCTGTGGGTAGGATCTGAGGATGGGGCTGCGCAGGGTCACCACCATGGGGGAGGGCTGGATGATTGCAGTGGAGTTCTGGCACTGCCTGACACAGGGCTCATGGCAGCTGTTGTCCAGTGGGGGTTGGCCTGCAGGGCCTGCACAGAATCATAGAATGGTAAGGGTTGGAAGGGACCTTGAAGATCATCTAGTTCCACCCCCTCTGCCATGAGCAGGGAACTCCCCTGCATGGCAGGGACTGGTTGTATCAGGACATATCTCTGGGCTGGAGATGCACCTGGGCAGGGAAGAAGCAGAGCACAAGGATGGGTGAGGAACAGCATGGTTACACCATGTCAAAGGAGCCAAGGACACTGCTGAGTGGAGAGCTGGAGCCTCAGGCAGGAGGCACATTGCCTCATCCTGCCAGCTCCTACAAAGAGCAGAGAAGTTCTCTCCTAGTGCATAAACCAAAAGACCTGTCTGCCACATCCCAGTCTCTCTCTAAGCAGACCTTCTCCCAGCTTCTGTTTCCCATAGCAAGAAGGCCCAAACCCCAGGACAGGACAGAGCCAAGAGGAGACAACATGTCCATCAAGATCTCACTTTGGAAGAGGAGGAGAAGGGGCTTCAGACTCACTTTTGTCCCAAGGAGAAGGAGCCAAAAGAAATGGATGAGAGAGCCGGGACTTGGGGTGGCTTTCGTCATGGAGCTTTACTGCCTCAGGCTGCCAGAGACACCCTTTGCAGAGGTAACAACTTTCTGACAAGCTCATCTTGAATGCAAAGCATCACAGCTAATGATATGGGCTGTGCCTTGGTTTCCAACACTGCTGCCTTGTCATTTCCAGGTTTGTGCCATGCCCATTCCCCAAAGAAGGCTTGTTCTGAGCACTGGGATGAAAGGCCCCAGGATTTCTAGGGCAGGAATGCAACAGCGCTTGCAGAAGACTCAGCTCAAGTGATGGACAGGTCTAGAGTTGGCAAATGATGTCAGCCTGGGTCACTCTTATGGGGCTGTTTCAGGAGGTGTAATTCTAAGGCAGAAGCTCCAGCCATACTCAGCTGGATGTCCAAAGGCTCCCGTGCATGAGAATTTGCCACATTCCTCCATTTCCTTCCCTTCTCAGCTCGCCCTGACAGTCACTTGTTGTTGCCAAGGTGACACAGCACACCGCCCAGTGGTGTGGGTTGTGCTGTGTCACCAATGAGTGGTTAGGTCGCTTAAATGATTGCTCAAAAGTTTGCAAGAAAAGATTTTATTGAAAATTTTGAAAATGTGATCTTACAAGGTTCGTTGGCAAGGTTCACACTATTACTTCTTCAATTAATGGAATACTAAATCAAAAAGTGTTTTGAGTAGAAAATTATATGTACAGAGTGGAAGAAAAATGTAAGAGGGTAGGGAGACCCTCCTGTTCAATCACCAGGTTGGGGCTGGACCCCCTTGCTTTGTGAACTCCTCAGAGATGAGCCTAGGTGCAGCTGGATCCAGAACTGGCCTTAGACCACAATGGTTTATGTCTAAGGAATATACTCAGTGGCAATTCAGGGTGTGTTCACAGTTTAAAGAGAGAAAGAGAATCACAGGAATTTAGCAGCTATCAATCACTGATTAACTTAGCATTTACAGAGTGATTAGAAAGAATTAACTATACAACCACAGTAATAGGTTTTGATGCTTTGAATGGGTTCACGCACACACACAACCATGAAAAATCCCCTCTAGTTCTGTGAAATGCTTCAAATGAAATGATGTCTCAATGGGCGAAGGTTGAGTCTCAAGGAGATTGGCGCAGATAGTTCGCAAGTTACTCTGAGAGGTGTCCCACTCTGAGGGAGTTACTGGGTGCAGCCTGCTGTAGACCAGAAAAGTTCAAAGGGCCTTCTTTGGTACCACAGTTTATAGGGTCTCAAGATGATTGACTTTAGGCATCAGTATTTTTCCACCCTGGTCACAATCCACATAATGCAATCCTGATCTTCAGACAGCAACTATACAATTCCAGTGCTACCCAGAATGTACAGTTCTGACATTCACCAGGCAGGTGTGATTCCAGGCATCAGGAGTTCCAGGTGTGGTCAAGGAGCACCTCATCAGCCCAACTCACTGCTCTTGTACAAAGACAAGCTAAGTGCCAAGTCATCCCGATTCAATGCACAGCAGCTAGCTATTCTTGAAGTGCAAGCAAGAATACAATGTTGACTTGTTCTGGAATTGCCAGGCATGAGGGACGGCTACACCACCACATGCTGCTACATTTTTTTCCCATCCTGCCTAACACTGCCCTCAGGAAAAATAACTGCCCTGTTTTGTCTCATCCCAGCTCTGTGTTCTCTGTGAGTACACAAACAATGCCATGTGACTGCCTGTGGTCTTGTCCTTCCCTGGAATGCTTTAGCCATGCTGCAGTTGGCCCCAGCTGTCCTCAGCAGAGTCCACAGTTCTTTCTCCTCCTATATGTGCTCCTGTCTTGTGTGCTCTTGTAAGTAGCCATGTTTGTATGGATGGACATGGGAGCAAAAATTTGTGCATGATCCCATGTCGATGTGAATGAGCCTGTGTGTGTGTGTGTGCTTGTGTGTCCCTCATCATGAGGAAATGTGCTGTGGACACTCTCCACTGCTCTCTCCAAGAGCACAACAGAGCAGCATGTTCCCAGGTTCAGAAGGAGCCTGAGGGCAGCTGAGTGGTGGTGGCACCACTATGCAGGAGATCCGTCCAGGGAAGAGGCACTGAAATGCAGTCTCTTTCTCCTGAGCCCTCCTTCTCTTGCCCTTCCAAAACTCACACTTCGCTGCTGCTGAATTCAGGCCCCAACAAAAACAGGTTCACTCCAGTTTGGATCCTTAGTTAGGTCAATATTAACAATATTTGGAGTGTCTCAGGACGGCTGGCAGTCCCCCTTCCCTGCCTTTCCAGGCCAGGTCGTGGCTGCTTTTACCTGCACTGAAGAGTTCAGAAGAATGGGGTTTGCTTTATGGTCAAGGAGAAAGGCTGAGAAACCCTGCTGACCATGTGCTGGTCATCCCCTAGTGGATCTGCTTCCAATGCAGTGCTGGTGGAGTCTGGTAGGGGACAAGGCCCCCCTGCATCCACACTCATGCCAAATGGACTTGTACAGCCCATCAGCCTGACACTGTGTCAGGCAGGGGCTGAGACTTTGCACCAAACAAGTGCTGAATGAAAGGAACATGGAGCCTGACATTGCTGTGCTGTGAGTGGAAGGAGAAACCGTATTGCTTGCACAGGGAAAGTCAAAGAAGTGATGGCTGCTTTGATATTCAGTCCCCAGGACCTTCATTCTCCACACTGGAATCTCAGTTTGAGTGCTCAGCAACTGCCCCTGGGAGGGAAGAGACATTGGATTCAAGACTGCATCCTCGAAAGCCTGCTGCTGTCACACAGGCGTGTCCAGAACTGACCCTGATTCCGACCAGGGCTCTGCATGGTGTGTAAATTCCTGAGCCCATCTCCTCTGCTGAATGTCTGCCTGCCTGGGCTCAGGTCCAACTTGGAGACAGTGCGGATGAGATGTTCCTGCTCTCCCTTTACTGAATTTTGCTGACATCATTGTCAGGGAGCTCTGCTAGGAGAACTCCGGCAGGGCTGATTTCCCTCGCCATGAAGCTGCTTTGAGTTGTGGCTCTAATGTAGCTATAGTCCAACCTCACTGATTTTTCAGGAGGCAATGGGCACTGTGCACCAGAAGAGGGGAGGGGATGTCTGTAGCTAGATTTTAGTAGGACTTTTGACACCCTCTCCCATTCTTCCTTTATGACCAAACTGGAGATTAATAGATTCATTAAGAGGATGATAAGGTGGGTGGAAAATTGGCTGGGTGAGCAAGCTCAGAGTTGTGACTATAGAGAAATGTGCTGACTGGTATCTCATGAAGGTCAAAGAGAGTAAGAGCAAGGTTTTGCATGGAGAAACCAGTCCATGCAGTCATTCAGGTTGGGGACTTGCTGCCTGGGAGACAGATCTGCAGAAAAATATGAGTGCTTTTAGTAGACACCCAGGTGAACAGGAGACAGCAGTGTGCCTTTGCAGCAAACAGGACACACAGCATCTTGAGCTGTCTTAGTCAAAGTGTTGGCAGCAGGTGCAGGAAAGTGACCCTGCCACTCTGGCCCATATAAGATCACATCTGGAGTACTGCATCCAAGCTGGGTCTTCAAGATAAAAGAAGGATATCGACATAGAGAAGCAAGTCCAACAAAGGCCACCAAGGTGGTTAGGTGGCTGACAAAAATGAGATGTGAGGAGAGGCTGTGAGAGAAGTGGGTCTGCCCATCTTGGAGAAGAGGTGGCTCAGTGGAGACCTTCTTGCTTTCTACAACTGCTAGTTCAGAGCAGACAGAGAAGATGGACCAAGACACTGGAAGTGCTCAGCAACAGCAACAGAGGCAATGGACAGCAGCTGGGACATTGAGAAATATAGTGAAAACTGGAACGAGTTTCCCAGGGATGTTTTGCAATTTCCCTCCTGAGAGGTACTCGGGGCTCGACTGAATGCGACTTTGAGCAACCTGGTCTAGTGGGATCTGTTCCAAGTGGGGCATTGATCTAGATCACCTCTATAGGTCACTTCTCACCTACATTCTGACTGTGAAATTCCCACCTTGCCCCTGTCCTACCTGACCTGTGCATACCCATGGGCCCACTTATCCTCACACCCCCTTTACCACAACACAACTTTCAGGCATTGCACTCAGACTGCAGAGAGGCACCTGAAGGGAGGCTCTCGGGCTCCTCACTGCCATCCGCAGGGAATCAGTGGCTGCTGCTTCCAGCCGCTGAGCTCAGGCACAGCTCGGGGAAGCCGGTCCAGCTCCTGGGTCAAGGCCCTGCCGCTGTCCCAACTGCAGCTGGCTCTGTGCAGGCTGATTCTCGCTGGCGGACGGCGAGAGTCCATTTCCCAGGAGACCAAGTCGTGGCCGGGCAGAGCCAGCGAGCGCTGCGAGGCCGGGCGAGAGCCCGAGCGGCGCCGGCGCCGGGCTGAGCCCCGGGGCGGAGCTGGCGGCGGCGGCGAGGGGAGGAGGCGGCGGAGAGGAGGCGGCGCGGGCGGAGCAGAGAGCCGGGGCTGGCGGGGGGCAGCGAGGCGCGGGCGGCGGAGCGGCGGGATGCGGCGGTGCCGGGGCGCGGGGCTGGCGGGGCTGGCCGCGGTGCTGCTGGGTGCGCGGGGCTGGCGGCGGTGGACGGGGAGAAGGGCTGGAGCCGGTGTTGTGCCCGGAGCTCACCTCTGGCCCTCCTGCTCCTTCTCGGTTCATATTCACGCTCTGTCCTTCCCTGTGCCGTCATTCCTTCTGCCGTCCATGAGCTCATTCCCTTCCATTTTGCCTGGCTTATTCTGTTACCCCATTTCTTTATCCATCTGTCCGTCCATCCATTCATCCATTCTCCTAAGCCAATCTCTTTTCCTCATTCCCTTTTCCTCTTCACTCTGACCGTACTTCCAAACATAACTCATAACTCATAATATTCCTGTCCCCAACAAACCACTCCCAGAGATATCATTTCTCTGTACTTTGCTCTCAGAACATATCCCCATCATCGCTGAACTCTCTTCTTCTCCCCTCTACTGCTGGATGATATTTTCTGCTGGAGCAAAGTGATTCTTCTTTTCTTGTCTGCAGTGACTGTGGCCAGAGCCCAGGTGCAGCAGGAGCCATCGGCAGAGACCACCGAGGGCACCGGCATCAGCATCAACTGCTCACACCCCAACATCCAGCCTGCCCAATACATCCTCTGGTACCGTCAGCTCCCGGGCCGAGGCCCCGCATTCCTCGTGAGCACCCTGAAAGGGTCCAAGGATGTGCAGACCCCTCCGGGGCGGCTGTCGGTGGCGGCAGACCGCCGGTCCAGCGCCCTGTGGCTCGCCCGGCCCCGGCGCGGGGACGCGGCGGTGTATTACTGCGCCGTGGGAGACACGGGGAGAGGAGCCGGGGCTGCGGCCGGGCACGAACCGGCGCGGGCGGGGCCGGGCGTGTGTGTCGGGGGGCAGCCCCGGCCGGGCCCGCCAGGGGGCGCTGCCGCTCCGCCTGTAGGTGCTGCCTGGCCCCGGACCTCGGGGCGGCTCCCCCGACCGACCGGCACCCCGGGATCTGAAGGGCAAGATCCTCTTTCTGCAAGGGGCCAGTGCCTGTGGCTCTGGAGATGGCTGACTCTGACTGTAGGGTACCAGACTCGTCAATGCCCTTCAGCCCCTGCGCCACACAGCCCTGGGAGATCCACCCAAAGTGGGTTGGGAGTCACCCACTGGGTAAAAACCTTCTCCTGCCCTTCAGCCCTGCTCATCCACGCATTCCCATCTGGGCACAGACAGAGATCTGCTGCAACAGTGGCACTGGCGGGGCACATATCGCAACGGGAGCCGTGGCAGTGTCCAGCGGTGCCTGGGAAGGAGCAATTGCAGCCGCCAGGCCCACTGGCTCCCGGCGAGGAGCAGCGCCTTTCCACTCTGCCCAAGCAGAGATCCCTCTGCCCACGGGCAGCCGGACAGCCCTCAGTCCTTCCACAGGGACTGGTCCCTGCTGACATGGAGCATACGGGGCCTCTTCTCAAGCTTTTGGCTTACCCTACTGGGATAGCCAAGGGAACCTGGAGCAGGTGCTTTCCTCTGCTCTCGAAACACAGGGGACTCGAGCGCCAAATTTCTAATGCAAAACTTTCCTTAGAACAACCAAAAGGGGTTTCACATTTTGTTACTTTGTAAAAGTTAGGATATAGTTAAATCTGAGTCATCCAGCTACATGGAGCTTTCAAAGTGTTCCTGCTAGCATTACAAAGCCATCCCAGGGAGACATGAGTTCAAGTTCCACAGTGACAGGAGAAGAGGAAGAGGGTGCTGGGTTCACAGGCACCTTCAAGCACTGCCCACAGTGGCTTAGTGTTGAGACCATGAGCTTGTTTCACAGGATTCAGAACTTTTGGTTTTGAGGCCCAGCAGACAGGGTAAAAACTGGGGCTGGACACACTGACCACAGCCTCAGGGGATGCCAGATTCCTAGTTGATGAGTGAGACAATGAGAGATTTGCTAAGCTGCCCGAAGGGGCTGGACGTCTGATGTTAGCGAGACCTGGAAGGAGGCCTCTGGGAACAGACTGTGGGCTCCAGTCAAATCCCCAGGGAGCCCTGTGTGGCTGGAGTAGCTGATACTGCTGTTCAAAGTCCATGGTCAGAGGCTTCAGAGGCACAGAGTGAAGGATCAGCCCTGCTACCTGTCCCAGCTGGACTTCATAACTATGTTTCCAGTGAAGTACTGGCAGTGAACAAACAAGGCAGAGCAACAGGCATGGCCAGGCAAACACATAGATCAGCCCCATGTTCACATGGCATCGCCCCCTCTTGTGCCTACCTCCACCTGTCTTCCCATGCTTGCTCCAGACCAAACTGCCTTGGACCTTCCCTTTCCCTGTCTCTGCTGCTTCTCCTAAGCTCTCATGATTTTCACCACCCTAAAATACTTTTTCCGCTGTGTTCCATAATGTGTTCTGATTCCACTGTAGACAGAAACACCTCTGAGTTTACAAGATGATCCTCTCTTCTCACCCTTCTGGATGTTGTCATCGCCAGACAAAAAGTCAGTTGTGATATCTGAAATTATGTGAGTAGATGTTTGTAAAGAAGAGGGTTGTGTGTCCTCTTGCTGGAGAGAAGTGGTGTGTCAAACTCTGGGAGGGGTTTTTATGGCAGGTGCTATTTCCAGAGACATTTGACAAGGGAGAGAAATCCCCTGTGAGGAGAGGGAGTCAGAATCCTGCTTCCAGGTGCCTTTGGCTCTTGCTGGTTCTACCTCTTTTCAGACACTACGAAGAGACAGGGAGCGCATCAGGGGCTGCAAAAGGACCTGTCTCCAATGCTGAGAGAGATGGGTGCAGGCTCCTGTCTCTGTCTGGGCTCTGGATGGAAGGAGAAGTTCAGCGTTGACATTCCTCCCTTGCTGGGGGATGGTTGTGATCTCCAGAAGCAAAAAGCAGCAAAACAGCCTGCAGAGATCTCTTCCTGCAGCTTCCAATATGAACCTTCAGGTGCCTCAGGCCCCTTTGGCAATGATACCTGGAGCTGAGAGGCAGAGCTTCTAAACCTGGGTACGTATGCCTGAGGGGATGCTCAAGCACGTTCTGACTTGGAGGGCTCTGAGAAGCCCAACTATGGCCTGACTGCCCAAAGCAGAATCTCCCAGTGCTGAACAAGCTCCCCTTGGCCCTTGCAAACCTGGAACACAGTGTCACAGATTAGTGCCTTTTCTTGGGCTGAGCACTTTAACAACTTTAGTTGGTCTCTCTACAGAGCCTCCTCATGGCAGAGGTGTGAGGTCCCAAGCATGCCTGACTCAGAAGAGTCTCTTCTTCATTCCCTCCCACCATACACATAGCCAAGATTGCCCATGAGCCTTCTCTTCACCAGGCTGAAACTGCCAGCCCCCTCAGCCTTTCCTCATAGGAAAGATGCTCCAGTCCCTGCAAGATTTTGCTGAGCTCACTCCAATACCTTTCTTGCACTGGGAAGCCCAGAAGTGTATCCAGCATTCCAGAGATGTCCTCATCAGCGATGAGTAGAGAGGAAGGATCAGGTGTCTTGTCCTGCTGGCAGTACTCTTCCTATTGCAGCCCAGGATGCTCTTGGCCTTCCTTGCCAAGAGAGTTCATTGCTATAGCAGACTCCGGAACAAGCTTGAGCCACTAAAACTGAACAGGACACAGCAGTGAGTATTCAGAAGTATCCCAGCTGCTTGTCTGTCTCTAACTCTTCCCTCAGGATCCACCAATGATCACTGTTGGAGAAGGGGGGTCTTGATAGGAGACGTGGCTTTACCTCCTAGCCAAAGAAGCCCAGACAAAGACAGTGTCATCCTAGCCCTGCATCTGGGCATCAGTGAAATCCTCAACATGAGAGCAAGACCCATCAGCTAGACACTGGACGACATTCCATGTTCAAGCATTTGAGCTGTCCCCTTACTTTTAAGGTCTCTCCTCCAGCTCTGGGGACACACAGGTGCTTGTCTGGGGGGGATTCCCTGTGTACATGAGTCCCAGTGGGTTCTAAGCCCAAGAAAAAGATGCTAGTGGTGGCAGCAATTCTGGGATCTAGTTTGTCCGTCTATGCCAATGTCTCTTGTTATACTAAGTCTATTTTGGAAAGCAAAGACCTGGCCCTGGAAAGGAAATGTGGGGTAGCGGACAAAAGCAGCCATGGTTGTAAGTCAACATGGTCTAAATAATGGAATGATGTCACCTTAGTAGGTCAGGATAGTGACTGTTGGCAGTGAGGCGTTCTGAAGTGACAAAGAAAGCGGAGTCTCTTGCCCCTGGAGAAAAATGTCTCTATGAGGTACATGAGGTATAGGAGAAGCCCCATTTACACCTGGATGGGGTAAGAAAGATAAAATTGGGATCGCACCTGGATGTGAAATTCAGGTCTGTCCTCATGCTCAGCTGTACACAAACATCTGTGAGGGTGGACTCAGGACCTTGCAAGAAATGCAGAACATCTGGGACAACAAACAATAAAGACGTTGGAAGACAGGGACACAAACTTACTCATAACAGAATGACGTTTCATGTGACCTGAGTGTATTTTTACACCCATGTTACTCTTGAAACTGATTGCTTATTTGGCCAAACTTTCCCTTTTCCTTCACCTTTGTAACATCTCTGGTGTTCTGAAAAATGAATGACATGACTTAGTGATGCTGTAGAGGTTACAGGAAGGCACTTCAGAGACTGAGCTCAACATGAGATTTTCTCTACAGCGTTGACTCAAGAGACCTAGTTTTCTCTGGCAACAGGAGCCTTTCAGTATCTTGAGGAAGCTGCACACCTGAGAAAGTTCATTGAAGGCCACCTTAAGGGCATGCACAAGTTGAGAACTGCTGGTTTACTAAGGCTTTCAGATCAAGTCCCCTTTTCCTTTCAAAGGGAAGAACAAGTAAAAGGGAATGTGATAAACAAAGCACACAATGACACCAAGCTCTAAGGAAGTGATTGTCATGGTTTGCCTGGCTGGATGTCAGCTGCCCCGTCAAAGCTGCTCTACCACTTCCCTTCCTGAAGTGGACAAGGGAGGAAAAAATACAGGGAAAGGCTCCTGGGTCAAGATAATGACAGGGAGAGATGACTCACCATTTACCTTCACAGGCAAAACAGACTTGATTTGGAGAAATCAGTTTAATTTAATGCCAATCAAACCAGCGTATGGCAATGAGAAAAAAAACCCTAAATCTTGAAACACCTTTCCTCTACTCCTCCCTTCTTCCCGGGCTGGACTTCACTCTCAAATTCTCTGCCTCCTCCCCCCAAGAGGCACAGGGGGACAGGGAATGAAGGGGGATTGTGGTCAGTTGTCTGATCACAAGTTGTCTCTGCTGCTACTTCCTCTTTAGGGGGAGGACTCCTCACACTTTTCCCCTGCTCCAGCATGGGGTCCCACCCACGGGAGAGAGTTCTCCACAAACTGCTCCATCTTGAGTCCTTCCCACGGGCTGCATTTCTTCACGGACTCTTCCAGTGTGGGACCTTTCCATGGGGTGCAGTCCTTCAGGAACAGACTGGTCCAGCATGGGTCCCCCATGGGGTCAGAAGTCCAGCCAATAAACCTGCCTCAGTGTGGGCTCCTCTCTCCACAGGTCCACAGGTCCTGCCAGGAGCCTGCTCTAGCATAAGCTTTCCATGGAGTCACAGCCTCCTTTGGGCATTCACCTGCTTTTGAGTGGGGTCCTCCATGGGTCTGCTCCACTGTGGACCCCATGGGCTGCAGGGGGACTGCCTCAGGTTTGTGTTGTCCACAGGTTGCAGGGGAACCTCTGCTCTGGTGCCTGGAGCGCCTTCTCCCCCACCTTCTTCACTGAGCTTGGTGTCTGCAGAGTTGTTTCTCTCACACATTCTCTCTCCTCTAGATCACTTCAGGTTTTTGGGGTTTCTTTCCATTCTTACATAAGTTATCACAGAGGCACTAGGCATTACCACTTTCTCTGATGGGCTCGGCTTTGGCCTGCAACAGGTCTGTCTTGGAGCTGTCTGGCATTTGCTCTATGGGACAGAGTGGAAGCTTCTAACAGGTTCTCACAGAAACCACCCCTGTAGCCCCCCTGCTACCAACACCTTGCTATGCAAACCCAATACAGTGATAAGGGAGACAAGGAGGGAAGCTGGAGCTCTTCAGCCGCTAATTGATGGGCCATTAGGAAACTGCAGGTGTGGCTTTGAAGTGGGTCAGGCTGAGCTTTCTAAGTGACAAGAAGTGACAATACCAACATGAGGACTATGGGTGTCTGAGCAGGGATCTGCGGGACTAGGTTACACTTACTAAGTAATGCTTAGGGGAAGCGCCAAAGGTGGGGCGAGGGGGAGGAAGGGAGGACTGTGAAGGAGCAAGGGCAAGCCATGCAGAGAGGGAAGGGTAAAAGGTGGAACCTGCACCTGAGCAGGGACTGCTCAGTGCACTTGTTGGGATGATCCTCGTGCTTGATCACCACAGTCGTGTCCCCCCCCCCCCCGCCTGCTTATCAAGTCCTTCCTTAACCATCCTTCTGTCTATCTTCGCTCCCTTTCCCATGTCTGAGTGCCAGTAAACACAGAAACTGGTGTGAGAGAGACATCTGGGTGCCAGTAATGGGACAAAAAAACAATGGTATTGTAGGCCTGGGTGTCAGCAACCAGATGGACCACGGGGGTGTGCTGCAAGGTCTAAGTGCCAGTAACTGGAGAAGAGGCCTTTGGTCTCAGGGCCTGTCAGTCTCTGTGCCAGCAGCTGGAGGGACTGGGGTGCAAGCAAGCTCTGAGCACCAGCAACTGGAGAGGGAAGAACACGTCACAGGGGTCATGCTTCTTGCTGTCAACATCTCGAGAGACCACATTGCACACATATGTGAGGCAAGTCTAAAAACCAGTGACTGGAGGGATCTCAGTGTGTTTCAAGTTTTCTTTAGTGTATTGAACCCAATGTGCATGGGTGTATATGTGGAATTTGGTAGCATATTTCGAGCTGACCTAACCAGTGAGTGGGAGGAAAACTTGGATCTTAATTCTGAGACAGAGGTGGGTAAGGGAGTGCAGCACCCACTCATGGACACTAAGTAGGCTGATATTACCAGCCTGTGGTAATGTTTGAGGGATCCAGGAGTGTGGGGGTGATTTTAAGAGGCATGGGTGATTTCATGCATCTGCTTGCTAGTGAAATCAGGCTGGCCTTGCCACAGAGGAGAACCCAGGTGCTGGGTAACAGGGCCCAGGCTCCAGGTAGGGCTATTCTATGGACTGAGGGCCTGTGATGATATTTGAGGGATACATGAATATGAGTGTGCTTATGGTTTGAGGGGGGCTGTTTTCACTGGGGAATTGTAAGTCACAGGCATGCTGGAGACAGTCAAATGAGAGGCCACTTAGGTGATGAAGAGACTGCAACATCCCCAATACAGTGATAGACTGAGGAGATCTCATCAATGTGTACAATTATCTGAAGGTATGGAATTATTAGTAAAATTAAGGGTTTACATCTGAAAATTAAGGTTTATATGAAAAACATAGCAGTGTTCACCCATTGAGAAAAAGCATGAAATCAAAAGGAGCTCTGAGGATGGGACACAGCTGCAGCAGGCATGCGAGGAATCCACTAACACAGCAGCTCCCTGCAATGTACCGTAGAGGATGGAGCAGAGTGGAGATTCCGTGGCCCTGCTCCGTGATGATAAAGTAGGAATAAATGGTTCTCTAGAACTGATAAGCAGCTCATCTGGCCCCCTGAGCCAACAGGTGTTCGAAAGCTTGCCAAAGTGCTATCCTCTCGTGAACTTTGTTCATTTTAATATCATTTTAATACCAAAACACACCTCCACCCCAAAGGCTACCCGCCTCCGAGGTGCGACCACCCCTCTTTGAGTCTGCGCTCTCAATTTTTCGTAAACTATGCCTTTAAACGTGAAGCGAGAGAATTTTGCACCAATCGTGATAAAAGGTATGTATGACTACAGTCACTCAAACTCCACCTTAAAGGTAGAAAGGATATAAAAATAGCCAGGGAAATGGGGGATTTTCGGAGAAGAAGATAACACCATGGATTTTCAGAGGAGAAGAAGATAACACCATGGATTTTCAGAGGAGAAGAAGATAACACTGTGAGCAAGTCAAGGGAACTCCACCTCAGACTGCCTCTGACAACCGGGATTGGCCGACGGGCTGAGCCTTGCTGCTCCCTCGCTTGGGACACCTTGGGTGAGACTCAAACTAAGCGCTTTTCTTGGTAATAGTTACTCCCTAATATTTATAGCCAGGCTGTATTATTTATAACCTTTTCACACATTTTATATTTGCACGTGCTTTCTTGCAGACAGTCACTATCACCGGCAATTCAAAAAACATATATGCCTGTTGCACAAATAAAACTGCACTGTTTAAGTAGCCAGTGGTCACAGTTTCTCACTGAACGCGACCAAACGTGGCCGTGCTAGTTCATGAGCACGACTGGACTGAAGGTGCAGACTGCTATTAGTGTGTCCAGAATCGTGGTAGTTTAATATACATATTAAACGCGACTGGACTGGTAGTGGCAAATTGGATATCACTCAGAATTTAAACCTAGCTGCACCTAGCCTCTCACTCCAGTGAGGAGAGTTAGAACACAAGGATGTTTATTTTCTGCCAAATTAACGTGACAGAAGGGAGTCTATGAAGAAGGCAGAGAGGGTTCTATGGTGTCCAGTGACAGAACAAGAGGCATCTGGCACAAAGTGAAACAAAGGAGTCTCTTTTATCATAAACAATGTTTTACTGTGAGGGTGAGTGAGGACTGGCACAGGATGCCCAAAGAGGTTCTAGAGTCTCCTTTCCTGGAGGCACTCAAAAGCCATCTGGACACCGTTTAGGCAACCAGCTCTAGGTAAGCCTTTTTGAGTAAGGGGTTAGACCAGGTCACCTCCAGAGGTCCCTTCCAAATTTAATAATTCTATGTTTGTGTAACATGAGACATGAGGAGAGACTGAAAGAAATTACCTGCTTCAGTCTTCAAAGGAGAAGCTAAAGGGAGAGTTTTTTAATCTTCTGACACTTAACTGGAGGATGAAGAGAGAATGGAACCTCTGGAACTAAACTCGGAGAAAAACTGGAGGAAGCCAAAAGGAGCGAAAATCTTCCTAAGCATAGTGATAGAAAGAAAGGCAATGGGCACAGTGTGGAACAGGGGAAAATTTTACTGGAAGTTAGGAATTTATTTTGTTTGTACCCGTGAGGTTGGAGCATTAACGTAGATGGATCCCAGTAAGAATGACACTCTGGCTGCAGAAGGTGTTGTTGAAAATACAATTGATTGGAGATAATACAAGGAGGAAAAGGGGGATAGCATAGGTTATCTTCTGCCCCTTCAGATGCTGGCAAGTCATTATTATGGATCATGAACTGGACCTTGATTCACAGTTTGTAACATGCTGCAAATCTTACCTGTGCTGAGATTCACTGACATTGTCGTCTTTGGAGTCGCCATGGGATTTTGTTAGAAATAGACAACATTTCTACTGTCGATCAAATTAACATTTGTATGAAAACATGATGTTTCGCTCCTACATAAAGACAAAGTGTGAGATAATAATGGAAGACTGGCAAGAAGGATTGTAAACACACTCAAGTGACTTGCAGCTGAGGTGTAGAAAAAGAGATACACCGTACTAATCGTTGTGTAGTCTTGTGTGCTTGACAAGTAGGACAGCTGTGTTTAGGTAACATAAGCCTGTGATAGACTCAGAGGCACCTTATCAAACAAGCTTGAGATTCCTGCCCTGGGAAAGATCAAACCACAGTGGAAAGCTACACCTGTGTGTATCCTTGATACACAGGTGACAGCAGCAGCTTCAGTAACTCACTCTCTCTAGCAAGGACAGAGATCCACAGTGCCTGCACTACCACTTTGCTTGTGTGCCTTTGCCCAAGTGCTGCTTCAGACATCCCCTGGTTTGTGAGGTAACAAAAATGAATTCACTCTTTGCATTTTGTCTGTGGTTTTGTGGTTGTTCCTGCGTCCTGCCTGTGTTGGCTCACACAAAAGGACATGCTTGTGACATCATTGCCAAGAGCCAAGTGGTATATACAGCACAGCATAGATCTGTGCCTACTCAAGACAGCTGTCATGCAG
Organism: Opisthocomus hoazin; assembly: GCF_030867145.1. Lineage (NCBI taxonomy): Eukaryota > Metazoa > Chordata > Aves > Opisthocomiformes > Opisthocomidae > Opisthocomus > Opisthocomus hoazin. The sequence goes on along the minus strand of NC_134439.1, from coordinate 7,398,054 downwards.
ATCCCCAGCTTCACCATGAACGATCATCTTCTGGACACTATGGGCCACTACAGGCAGGCAGGTAGATACACTGGTTCAGGAGGTATTTTTGTGTGGATAGGAGGAGAATTCTTATACTACCTGGAGTGTTTAAAAGGGACAGTTGGGGTCTGCAGGGCTTTGAGTGTCACTCATCAGGTGTGAGAACTACATCCTAGAGATGTGCTGAGGGAGGTGTGAGAGCAGACATTGTGATGGAGCCAGGTGTAGCTCAGCCTGATAAAGTATTAAGGATGGTGAGAAAGGAGACACAAGCATTGAGAAAAGAGAGACTCCCAGTGATGTGGTCCTGTGGTCAGCAAGGATGATTGCATATTGAACACTATGTCTCAGTAGAAATCCAAAATCTTCACCTTCCTGTACAAGTCCTATGTCTGCTGTGAAGCCTAAGAAGGCAGATACATCTCAGGAATCTCTCGGAGAGTAAGCTCCAGCCTGCTTTTCCACCTGGGAAAGACTGTCTCTGCCTCAGGACCCTCCACATCTCTAGAAAGCTCATTTTACAACTTGAGGAGGTGCAGCACTTCCATAAGAATATTATTATTAGAATTATCACTACTTGTATCATTGTTCACCTGATTGTGGAGGGTGTTTAGAGCAAAAGCCACGTTAGACTCAACCAAAATGAACACTTTGTTATCTCTGCTGTGACTGCTGCATAGGATTACTCTGAAGTCAATCTGGAAAGGAGCTGGCAGTAGGGGTCTCTACCTGCCAACCCCCCTGCCCGTTCACATGCTTTGTCAGCTCTGGGGTGCATGGCTGCCCCATCCCCACCACTCAGAGTGCAGCACTCCAGTGGGTGTCCCATCTGCTCCCTGGGTGTGAGAGGGTGACCTACTAACCCCTGATCCTCTTCCCTGCTGACCCCTCCCCCTTTTACCTATGGAATAAGTTGTCCTTACCACCTCTGGGCTTGTGGCATCCAGCAGCCCTGCTGGAGTCAGGTTCCTTTCTTGCACTGTGGGTTATTCCACGGAAACAAGACACAGCTAGAAGCCCTGGGCTGCCACACAGCAGGATTCGTCTCCTGTTTTGGGAGATCTGAAGGGGAGATGTTGTTTCCAGGTGGCTGAGGAGACAAAGGGCAGAAGTGAGAGAAACAGAGGAGACTTTTGTCCCTAGTGAGCTGAGGACCCCAGGGGAAGATGTGCAAGCTCATTGGGGAAGAGTCCTCCAGTCTCCCAAATGGCCCAGAAGTGGCTGTGCAGAAGAGCAGGCAATTCTATCTGTGTAGTTGATGACCTCACAGTGAGATGACTGGGAACTGCCCCTTCCCATGAGTGGGGTCCCCAGAGTTCTTAGGGACCCTCGTGGAAATGTTCAGAGGGCCACTGGCTGAAGGAGCCACAGGTGTGGCTGCTGCAGGAGGGAGAAACCCAGAAGCAGCATTTCAGGCACAGGAAGAACAGATCGCTGCTCTGCCCTACTTCTTTCTTTGCTCCCTCAAGAGTCGTTTCCGGTAGCTCTGTTATCTTGGGGCTGGGAGGTGGTTTTCTGACTCTCTCTCACTCACCCAACAGGGAGGTTGGTCTCAGCATGCACCTCGGATATCTCATCCTCATGGCCTTCCTGGGGCAATTGCTGGGTAAGTCCTTGCTTTTCATCAACACACACTTCTTCCCCCCAGGAAACGCTTGCCAGCTTTATCAGGTCCATGCAGGAAAATACCCTTGAACAGCAGGAAAATGTTGGGAAATATGGTTGTATATTTGTGGCTTAACACCAGTTCTCTCAAGGAACTCTTCCATTTGGAAAGATAAGAGAAGAGAGAGAAGAGATACCTCAGACGCCTTATCTATCTTATCCCTCCTATTTGATCCATCTCTCTCTGCCTCTCTCTGCAGGTCTGCCTGCTGTCAGCTTAGGAGATCTCAGCTGTCTCTGTAAATCCATGTTTCTGTCTTTCCACGACAAATTAGCAGATCCTGTCAAAGCTGCCACAGGGACTTTAAAGCTCTCTTTCCACTGACATTAATAGGGTGCCCCAGGCTGCACCCTTCTGACTCGCACATACCTGCCATGGCCTCCAGTTTTCTTCTGGCTGCCAACACAACCAGGGCTCCCTAATTCCAGGCTCAGCTTTGCAAGTACTCAGGGAGCTAGGAGCCTTCAGAGATGACAGGAATGGGGAAGCAGAACGAATCTTTGTGCTATAGCTCCATGGGCCACTGAACTGGCTGGAGGAGTGCTGATCCCAGCACACAAACAACAGACATGACAGGCTATTCTCTAGTCATCTACTGCTGCTTAGGAGCAGGAGCAGGGAGGACGAGCAGGGACACTGTACAGTTATCGTCACAGTCCACACTAGGTTGAGAGTTCTGAGCTCCTACCCAAAGTCTCTCTCTACCTGAGTGTCTGAAGGCCTCAGGATTTTCCTACAGGTCAGGGAACCTTCTCCACCAGGGTATTGCATACATTCCTGCTTTTTCTTCCCAAAGCCCTTCCCTGAGGAGCTGCTGACCTTCGCTTTCTTCCAGGCACCATGGGGCAGACCACCATCAGCCAGCAAGGACAAGTCACAGTGAAGCAGAGAGACACCTTCCAAACAACCTGCACCTACCAAACCTCCTCCCTTTACGCTCTGCTTTGGTACCAGCAGAAGCAAGGCCAAGCCCCACAGCAGATCTCGTATCACACAGCCGTTGGCCCCAAACAGAGTGGCCGTTTCACCACGTTGCTGAACACCACAGAGAAATACAGCCTCCTGCAGCTGGAGGAAGTTGAGGTCTCTGACAGTGCCTTGTACCTCTGTGCTGTGACACCTTGGTGCAGGGAGATTCCTTGGCTGTGCAACAACCCAAGGGAGGGAGGGAATGTGTCTGTAGTGCAAGGCTGAGTTTGGTGAAACGGGCCCTTAGTTTTCCCCTGGCAGAACTGCTTCCCCTGTGCACCCAGAGCTCTGCACTCCAAGATCCTCTTTCAGGAGGAGCCAGTGTCCATGGCTTGAAAGGAAGAAGATGGTGAAGAACTCTCAGAATCCCTCATTTTCACCATATGTTACATGGCAATGCGGGAGGTTGGGATCACTTGTACAATGGTTCCTTGCTGCTGCTTTTTGCTTTCTGGTTTTCCTTGCTGCACATTGCTTATTCAGAGTTTCCAGTGGGCCTGTCTCTTAGAGTACCTGGTCTGGGATGTGCCCCTCAGAGGTATCTGAGGTATTTGAACTCAGAGGTTCAAAGTATGATGAAAAACATAAAGACCACTCTATCTGGCAATGCTCCTTCCTGGATTACATGATTGCAACAATTTTGAATACTAATCAGAACCACCTTCTGACCCTTACAGTTGCTGTGTGGCTGTGTGCTGAAATCTGGAAGACCTGCTCTCCTCAGTGCACTGTATTTATCCTTGGAGCCCTTCTCATGCTCTACCTTGTGCGATTCCCCACAGCCCTGCCTTATTTCTTTTGCAGTGGGAACAGGCTGTACAGCTCTATCCAAGATCTCAAAGGGGGAGCAGACCACCAGGTAGAGGTGGGCAACCGGCCCTGCCAGCAGAAGAGCTGTCCTGAGGGAAAGTTGCTTCATGTCTGCGGGAAGGCCAAGCATGTCTGGTGGGAGGTGGGGGTATTTGAGAGGCATGAAGGCTGTGGTGTGTGGCGTGGCCAGGCTGATTTCAACATCAACCTGTGAGTTGCCTTAGCCCTGCACATCTGTGTAACTGCTGGACCAGGCAGGGAACTGTTTCAGGGGTGGAGGAAATATAGGTGACTTGCCCTTACTACCCTTGCCCTTGAGTGCAGGCTATGCTCCCTCTTTCTGGGCACAGGAAGGAGGATGAGGAGGAGAAGTGCTGGAGCTGTTTTAAAGGCTTTTTTTCACACCATCGTCACTCCTGCAACCTTTGAGGTCATGTGCTGGCTGAGCTTCATTTCCCAGCACTGGGCTATCCAAAGCAGGAGGAATTCCCTTCTTCACATGCTTGTGAGCTGCTAAGTTCTCAAAGCCTCCAGCAGTCCCAGGCTCCTCTCTAAAGGAACGCATTGGATAACCTACCTGTCTATGGGACATGCTCTGAGGCCAAGCGGACATATCTGAGCAGAGATGCCAGAATACAGGACTTGATCGCCACTGGCTGTGAAGGAGCTGACTATGTCTTCATCAGCTCCAAGGGACAGTGACTAGCAGGGCTCCACCACCCTGTGTCCCCCTCTCCCTTTCCTCTTCCTCTTGTGCCCCAACCTTATTGCCTGCCACCCAAGATAATGCCTTTCTTTTTCAGCAACTTGAGACAATGTGCATGAAGAAAAGGATATTGTGGAGGCAGAGGCTGGGATGCAGAAAACTTTAAAGACTGTTAAGTGGGAAAAAAATTTGCTTCCACAGGAGGCTGCCAGTGCAGGGAGAGCATCAGCAACTGCAGAAAGTCCACATCCTTTGCCCATAGTGAAGATCCCTCAGGGCATCCATCTTCCTGCCTGAAAGAAGGAGAGGGGCCAACAGATGCCCCAAGTTGGCTTTGGGGTTCTTACAGCTCAGAAGAACAGAAGACAAGAAAGAAGTGGGAGAGAATGGAAGACAAGGAAGTTAGACTTTGGCCATGTTTTCAGAAAGCACTAGCTGCCCTCCTTTGGAAGGGCAGCACTGGATGCTCAGCCTTTCGGAAATCAATGGCCGGCAGCTCAGTCCTCAGTCTGACGTAAGATTCTGGGTTCCTGGGGGTCCTTGTCCAGGCTGTCACCAGTAGCTTTGGCAGGGGAGGCACCTTCTGCTACCATACAGGCTGGAAATGCCAGAGAGGTCACAGCACCCAGAGTTGATGGGCACTCCATCACAGCTGAGGATACTGCCAATGACACCAGAAGTGGAGAATTCAATAATGGTGTTCTGTGTGAAGGAGCTGAGGATGTGACCGGGCAGAGTCACCACTACAGGAGGATGCTGGATGATGACGGTGGAGTTCTGGCACTGCCTGACACAAGGCTCATTACAGATGTTGGCCAGCCAGGTCAGGCCACAGGGCTTGGCATGACAGGCACTGGTCATAGCAGGACATGTCTCGGGTCCAGCAGTGCACCTGCGGGAGCAGTGCTCTATCCCAGGAACAAGAAGAAGTGGGTAATTGAAACCAAGGCTCCTTTGGAAGACACAGAAGCTGTTATATGACAAAAGAGTACTGACTGAAAATTTAAAAGCCTTCTCTATACCTTTTGATCATGGGCACATGCTGGAAACATCCATTTTCTGCTACCCTGGAAGGGTTTAGAAACAGTGGGAAAAGTTATTTCATAAAAAGTCTTTTGAGGAATCACAGAATGGTTGAAGTTAGAAGGGACCTCTGAAGATGACCTTGTCCAGCCACACTTCTGTAGCACAGCCGTCTAATGCAGGTTCCCCAGGACAATGTCCAGATCACTTCTGAATATCTCCAAGGAGGCAGAATCCACAAACACTCTGGCAAAATTGTGCCCGTGCTCCATCACCCTTACAAGTAAAAAAGTGTTTCCTGATGTTTCAGACAGACCCTCCCATGTTTCAGCCTGTGCCTGTTGTCTGTGGTCATGTGACTGGGCACCTCTGAGAAGAGCCTGGCTCTTTCTTCTTTCCACCCCCCCTTCAGATTTTTAGATACATTGGTAAGATCCACCCTGAGCACTCTTTTCTCCATGCTGAACAGTTCTAGCTCTCTCAGCCTTTCCTTATAAAAGAGATGTTCCTGTATGTTCATCCTCTTTATGCCACTTCATTGAACTGTCTTTCTTCCTTGTACTGGGGAGTGTAGACCCAAAACCAGTACTCCAGGAGTGATCTCACCAGTGCTGAGTAGAGGGGAACAATCACCCTCCTTGATCTTTTGGCAACACTCCTCTCAATGAAGCCCAGAACACTGTTGGCTTTCTTTGAGGCAAGGGCACATTTTGGGCTTATTGTCATCTTGGTGTCCAACAGGACAGAAGACCACCCAGGTCTTCTGCAAAGCTGCTTTACAATTGATCGATCCACAGCACATACTGGTGCATGGGGTTTTTCGTCCCCAGTGCAGGACTTTGCTTTTCCCCTTAATGAACTGCAGAAATTTCCTGTCAGCCCATTTCTCCCACCTGTTGAGGTCCCTCTGGATGGCAGCATGATCCTCTGGTGTATCAGCCACTCTTTCCAATTTAGCATCAACTGTGAAATTGCTAAGGGTACACTTTGCCCTGTCATCTAGATCATTAATGAAGATGTTGAACAGGATTTAAACAAGTATTGACCCCTGCAGACACCACTAGTTACTGGTCCCCAACTAGTCTTTGTTCCACTGATCATCGCCCAGTGGTTGAAAAGTGTTCATCCAGGTTTTCATCCACCTCAGTGCCTGTTCATCCAGCCTGTACACCAACAGCTTCTATATAAGCATCCCATGGAAGACAGTGTAGAAAGCTGTATAGAAGTCAAGGAAGACTATATCCACCACTCTTTTCTTGTCTACCAAGCCAGTCATTTCATCATAGCTGGATACCAGCATGGTCAAGCAGGACTTCCCCTTAGTGAATCCATGATGACTACAGCCTCTTGTCCTTCATGTGCCTGGAAATTGTTACCAGGATTAGCTGCTCTATCACTTTCCTAGGGTGTGTAAGAGCTCCAGCAGAGCACCTCTCCTTGTTGGCTCTTCTATTACTTGGGTAATGAAGTTGTTGTGAATGCACTCCAGGAATCTCCTGGCTTGCTTATATCCTGCTGTGCTGTCTCTCCAGTAGATACCGCTGTGACAGAAGTCTGCCTTAAGGACTAGTGCCTGTGAATGTGAAGCTGCTCCTATCTATCTGTAGAGGGCCTCATCTGCTTGTTCTTCCTGATCAGGCAGCCTTTGGCAGACACCCGTTAAAACGTCACCCTTACCTGTCTTCCCTTTAACCCTTACACACAAGGTCTCTGTTGGCTCATCATCCATCTGCAGGCAGAGCTCCATACACTCCAACTGCTCTTTCACAGAAAGGGCATCTTCTTATCATCATCATCTTCACAGCCCATCCTTCCAAAAGAGCCTGTAATCCTGCATTGCAACACCCCAGTCACAGGAGCCATCCTACCATGCCCCCGTGATCCCAACATCACAGCCTTGCAACTGCAAACACATCTCTAGCTCATTGCTTTTATTCCTCATACTGTGTGTATTAGTGCAGTGGCAGTTGACAGAGGCATCCCAGCATGTTGAATTCCTAGAAAGAGTTTTGGGGATTTCTCCATAATGCTGCCTTGTAGACACTTCCTCACTTACATGCAACTGCTAGAGGTGATCCCACTTTAGCCCTGTTTTCTTGGTCTTGTGATCCCTTTCTGGCACATCACCCAGGCGCTTTGCTCACTGGCTGCAGCTTACTCTCTCATTCCCCTGTCGTTGCTAGTTTAAAGCACTCCTTAACAGGTCAGCCATCCTACTAGCAAAGGTAACTTTACCCTGCTTGGTGAGGTGGACCCCCACCTCTTCTGAGCAGACACTGCTCTGAAACAAGGTCCCATGGTTGTAGGACCCAAAAACCTGTCGTCGACTGCAGTTCCACAGCCAATTATTAATCTGTTTTATCAGTGCCCTCTTCCTCACACCCTTTCCCTTCACCAGCAGGATTGAGGATAACACCACCTGGGCCCCCATGACCTGGACTACCTTCCTTCAAAGCTCTGTAATCACTTCTGATTCAGTCCAGGTTTTCCCTAGCAGTATCATTTTGCCCACAAGGAGTAACAGTGGGCCCTAGTAGACAGAGGGCTGAATGAGCTTTGTCAGTTCCTCCACAATGTCCTGGATCTGGGTGCCCAGCAGGCACCAAACCTCTCTAGATTATAGGCCACATTGGCAGACCAGTGCTTCTGCCCCCCACGGCAGCGAGGCACACGTTATGACCAGTCTCCACTTCTTCCTGGTGGTCATCTGTTTTGGTTTCGGCTGCCGCCGGCAACAAAAGCGCCACACGGCCGCCCCTCCCCCTGCCGCAGTGCGGAGGAGAATGGAAAGAAAGAGGCAGAAACTGGTGGGTCGGGATAAGGGCAGTTTAACAGAACAGCAAACAAAGGGAACAGGAACAACAACGATACAGATAAGGAGAAAATACGACACAAACTCGCACAACAGACCCTCTCTCCAGGACAGGACCGGGGCCGCGCGCTCCCGAGCCGTGGGTGAGTTCCCGCTGTGCCATCCCCCCCACCGGAACCCAGCGTGACGTCACATGGTATGGAATACCCGGCTCTGTTTGGCCAGGTGGGGTCAGCCCCCACCCCCCCAACTGTGCCCCTTCCTGGAGTCCAGTGAAAATTAACACTGTCCTGGCCAAACCCAGGACATCATCCATTGTTTAGAGTCAGGTGGACCAGATCCTTTGCTTGAAGGCACATCTGACTCGTCTTTAACTTGCAGGAGGGTGAACATATTTTGTAGCTGTAAGCCCTTAGGTGGGGCAGAAACCTTCTGCTTTGTGCCAGAAGTCACCAGCTTCCATCCCTCAACTTCTCCTGAACTTGCACTTACCTTGTCTAGCTAGCGGTATACACTGCCTGCTTCTCCATTGAATTTGGGGTCTGGCACTCTTGAAGCTGACGCATCTCAGGGAAAATCCTGTTTATCTCCCTTTTACCTTCTCTGGTGCTGCTCAGCTGGCTCACTTCACTTCACACAGCCCAGTCTTGTTTAACTTCTTCATCAAAGATCTGGATGAAGAGTTAGAATATACCCTCAGCAAGTTTGCTGATGACACAAAACTGGGAGGAGTGGTAGCTACACCAGAAGGCTGTGCTGCCATTCAGCATGACCTGGACAGGCTGGAAAGTTGGGCAGAGAGGAACCTGATGAGGTCCATCAAGGGCAAATGCAGGGTCCTGCACCTAGGGAGGAACAACCCCATGCATCAGTACAGGCTTGGGGTGGACATGCTGGAGAGCAGCTCTGCGGAGAGGGACCTGGGTGTCCTGGTGAACGATAGGTTGACCATGAGCCAGCAGTGTGCCCTGGCTGCCAAAAAACTAATGGGATCCTGGGATGCATTAGGAGGAGTGTGGCCAGCAGGTAGAGGGAGGTTCTCCTTCCCCTCTACACTGCCCTGGTGAGGCCCCATCTGGAGTACTGTGTCCAGTGCTGGGCTCCCCAGTTCAAGAAAGTTGAGGAGCTGCTGGAGAGAGCCCAGTGGAGGGCTAAGAGGTTGATGAGGGGACCGGAGCATCTCTCCTATGAGGAAAGGCTAAGAGAGCTGGGCTTGTTTAGCCTAAAGAAGAGAAGGCTGCGAGGGGACCTTATAAATGCTTATAAATATCTGAAGGGTGGGTGTCAGGAGGATGGGGCCAGACTCTTTTCAGTGGTGCCCAGTGACAGGACAAGGGGCAACAGGCACAAACTGAAGCACAGGAAGTTCCGTCTGAACATGAGGAAGAACTTCTTCACTCTGAGTGTGATGGAGCACTGGAAGAGGCTGCCCAGGGAGGCTGTGGAGTCTCCTTCTCTGGAGATATTCAAGACTCGCCTGGACAAGGTCCTGTGCAGCCTGCTGTAGGTGACCCTGCTTCGGCAGGAGGGTTGGACTAGATGACCCACAGAGGTCCTTCCAACCCCTACCATTCTGTGATTCTGTGATTCTGTGATTCTGTGATTCCCTTACCGACTGAAGTATGCTGACCGCTTGCTGTTTGTTATGTCTAAGAATATTGTGTGGTGTTGCTGCCAACTGCCGTATCAGGAAGCGCTTTGTAAATATCCTTTTGACAAATTTGTGGACAGCTTGCCTGGGAGTCTTAGTGATAACCGTTTTTATTCCACTAATAAAGAAAATACGGTTGTGATTGATGATTTGAGAAAGTCTTCTTCTGAAAGCAATCAAATTGAGAAAGCAATTACGAAGTAAGTTGTCATAGGAATCTTAGTATCCTGGACACTGTCCAGAATGTTTTTTGCTGGGGTAAAAAGAGCTGTCCCATCAGTCTCAACACAAACTATGTGGTGCTATTTAAGAACCCCCACTCTAATCTCCAGATGGTGTCCTGAGCCAGATTGATGCATCCTGGCAAGGCCTGGTTTTTTTAGAGGCATTTGAATATGCTGTGAAGGCACGGAAAGGGTACCTCATTGTCCATCTAAGCACTTCTGCTCCAGAGGCTTTTAGGCAAATAGCTGGTCTTTTCCCACCAGACTTTTCTGCCATTTACATATTTGGGAAAAAAAAAGAAAAAAATATTGGCATTCGGCAATAAATAGTCAGAACCAGACTGACAGACTGTGTTGCTGCCCGTGCAGACTTGGAAACATAATGTCTTACTGTCTGAAGTCTAACCTGTCCCCCCTGGAGCTGTTTTTCCACTTCTGCCACTGGCAGAGGAAAGTGCTCTGTCTGGTGACCTGATAAAGTCCATTTCTGAATTGCCCTGAATGCCTTACAGAGGAACATTGCATGGACTGTCCCTATGTACATGTCCTGAAAAAGGGATGCAAATCCATTAAAATCCTGAGTAATGAAACTGTGTCCTTCAAAGGAAAGAAGCAACCCATGAAGCAAGCTGGAGGTTTTGTTGATCCTCTTCTAAGTATTCCTCTTTTGCTCATCATGAGGCTTTTGGTAAAGCAGGGATGGACTATGAGGAAAAAGATTTCTGGCACCTGTAAATCAACTGGATCTACCCATGCTGCCGTTACCCAGAGAAGACATGAGGGCTGATATGGTCCACTCTTTGGATGCTGAAATGAGAAACTTTCTCCAGAAACCAAGTTTGATGACCTACAAGAAAGCTAAAATGTATACAGCTGCTCTTCAAAAGTCCTTATTCCACGAGAAGCAGAGGAATCAGTAGTGGGGAAAAATAACTCCTGCTTTTCCAGAAGAAATTAAGACAGAGGTGGAAAAGCCCCTGGAGACTCCTGAGGAGTCCAAACCTGTTGTTCAACAAGTGCCTGATAATGTGCATTAATGATATTAGAAGAATGCACAAGTGCTCCTGGGTAAACTAGGGCAGCACAAGCATATTTCTTCTTGGGAAAACTGAAGAAGTTTTGTATACAAATGAGACGGCATTAAGGAGTCCAGCCTGCTTCATATAGTCCAGTGTGTCCTTCAGACTTGTGGACCATCTAACCTGAAAACACCTAGAGACTGGAATGTTTTTTTGAAAACCCATGATGAATGTCTCATCTTCTGTTACGAGTCATACAAGAGCCAGAGTCTCTGAGAAAGAGTAAAAGTGACTGAAGAGGCCTGAGAAGTATCACACACACCACCTAGGAAGAGAAAGATACCTAAAACTCAGTGGTGCACCTTGTAAAGTCTACTATTGAAACTAAAATATTCATAGAACCGTGGAGTCACTCCCCTGTCATGGGGAGTTTTGCATTCACAAAATCTTCAAACTTTTCTATTTGTAGTTTCCTTTAAAAAACATGCTGGGGTAGGATGGGGCAGGCTGAGTTGGGCTGGGCTGAGCTTAAAGAGCACACACACAGTCTCGCAGTCAGGCTTGAAGTTCTATTTACAGATTACATTCATGAAAATTTTTACAAGAGATGCTGATCTGGGTCTTTTGGAACATGTTTTAAGTAGCTATGGTCATGGGGAAAGCTCTATCTTCATATTTTACAAAATGCATCAGTATCTTATCATCTTGTACTAGACTGTTAGAATACAGTTTTAAAACCTGTTGAAAAGGTAATCCTTTGTTATGGCGATACAGGAAAAAGACACAGTTGTATCTACAGGCTTTGGAGGGAGGATGCTGCAGTTGCTTCCTCTGGAAAACAATATCCATAGCATTGTGTTTTAAAAAGGTCATGACACTTTCAGGAAAGAGAGCACTGTTTGGAGGGTTACTGCATGAGTTAAAAAACTGTGGTTTGATCTGCCATGAAAAGTGCTAGCCAGTGCTCTCCAGGCTGCTAATGTGGATGCATATTCACCACCATGCTCACTGGTCTTGGGAAAGCATGGGCCCTAGGGAGGCAGATGCTCGGGTAAGCACCTAGAAATATTTCCTTGGCATAGGGCTCTGCTGAGAAAAAACAAGAGAGTTGGTCCATCTCAGACTTCTATCTTAAACAGCAGATATTTCTACCCCAGAAACATCCACTGATTATTTCCGTGTGTGTAGAAGGTCTCAGTCCCAGGGTCAGAGCTGGGGCTGAGGCCCAGGCCAAGGCCAGACTCAAGAAAGACCTAAGTGAAGACTTCATCCAGCAACCGCTGCAGACTACCTTGGAGGCTGGCCAGGACAGGAGGACAACTGTAGCCCAGGCCAGACACAGGCACAGATACGGCAGAGCTGGGACAGGCCTGCACTAGGCCTGAGCTCTCATAGACTCCCTGGGCCAGGGGCCAAGCCCCAGCTGAGACCCATGGTTGCATTGGGTCTAGGTGGGCTTAGTCCTGATGCTCATTTTCATTGTGTTACCACCTGACCCAGCACTGCCTCCCAAAGAACCTGGCAGAAGAGGTGCCCCCCATTCTCACCCCATGCAGGAATGACCCAGTTCGTGCCCTGACCCTGTGGTGCTGGCGGTGTGTGAGTGCAGCTGAACAGCAGCAGAACAAACCTGGCAGAGAACTGCCCACAGCACAGGCACTGAAATGCAACCTGCTGAATCTTCAGCTCTCCTTTTCCAGCGCCTGCAAATCTCACACTCCACTACTCCTGATTTCAGGTACCAACAAGGATGGTTTGACACTGGTTTGGATTCTTAGTTTAATTCAATATGACAGTATTCAGAGTGCCTCAGCATAGCTGGAAGTCACCTCTCTGTTCCTCACCAGCCCAAGACATAGCAGTTGTCCCAAGTGCTAGAGAGTACAAAAGGATGGGGTTTGCTTTGCGTGCTCCTTCTTTGAGGCAAGGAGATATTACTGGTTCATTGTCAACCTGGTGTCCAGCAGGACCACCCAGGACATTTTCTGCAAAGCTGCTTTCCAACTGGGTGGTCCCCAGCACATACTGGTGGATGGGGTTGTTCCTTCCCAGGTGCAGGACTGTGCCCTTTGTGTCCAAAGGGGGAAGTGTGGGTGCCTTACCCTCCCACAGGTGCTGCACCAAATCAGCTGCTTCCCACTGTGGCTCTCAGGGTGTTCACATTGGTTGGGGAGTCTGTTACAGTCACCCGCACCACCATCTCCTTGCACCAAAATCCCTCCTTCTTATGGTACTGGTCATTGGGAGCAGTGAACTCAGGTACCAGTCAGGCACTGTCAGATCCGCCAAGAGTGGTGGCTGCTTTGTCCAAGGGAGGTTCACCACCTGGACAGATTTCAGCTGAGGATCTGTGATGTACAGGAGCAACCCCACCTTGCAGCCTCAGCTGACAGAGTGTATTACTGCAGAATTAGATGCACAGCAGTGAAGACTCCTTTCTCCACTGTATGCAAGTGTCCACCAAAATAAGAAACACAGTAAAACTATTGATTTGCCAGGAAGATGGAGAGAGAGAAATATGCTGCCCAGGAGAAGTTATTCCGAGTACCAGGGCTGCTCCTTGGCACCTCTCTGCTCTTCAGCTCCAAACACCAGGATTTTGCCTCCCGCCCTTGTCCCTGCCCCAGTCCCTGTCCCTTTCCTTTCCACTGTGCCAGCAGTGGCTGGGAAGCCCCAAGCCCTGCCCTTATTCCTTGTGCAGCTGTAGAGCTGCACTGGGGATGGGGCTGCAGATTCCCCCACTCCACTGCTCCACCAGCCTGCCCTGCCCCAGCCATCACTGAGCCAACACATCAGAATCAGACTACACCCTCCTGTTCTAAGAATTTATATGTTCACCCATTAAAATATCTTTCTTTCCCCCTTACCAGTTTCCTCCCTGTGTCTCCGAGTCCTTGTGCACCGAAAATTACTGAATAGCTTCTTTCGAAAGAGGAGGCTAAACTACGAGAAACCTGAAACCTTTTGAAAAGAACACTACACCTGCATTTCCCAGAGCTGTGAACGTTACAAGGAGCCGTTGTGCTTTCAGAAGCCCTCCCACAAACAAAGAGCACACAAAAGCAGATACAACCCTACAGCAAGGGAAAGATGTTCCCTCACAGAGTAAATCTTACTAAGGGAGATGGAAACACAGGGAAAAGTGCAGGAAGCTACTGAGACTGTCCACTCTCTGCTGTGAAGACAAGCAAAGATAAAAGGTGAATGGGCCTCATTCTTGCTCTTTTCACCCCAGAGGTGTGACTGTCCAACACGCTCTGGTACGCTCTGCAGGATGCAGCCATTTCACTGTGCTGCCAAGAGTGCCTTGTTCTGTACTGGGCTGTCAGTCTCCTGAGGGACAGGGATTCTGGAGCCGGGAAAAATGATCTTCTCCATGGCTGTGCCAACATGTGTCCTGCTAATCCAGTCAGGTGGGTGTATTCTTCCATTTCCTATTGTCTCCTACATTTTTTAGTAGACTAAGCAGAGGTCTGTGCTGACAAGAGGATGAAGTGAGGGAGAAATGCAGAGAGGCGATGGAAGTAGATATCTGAACTTTTGTTTTCTATAGAAAGACAGAAAGGTTTGAGGCAAACGCAGCCTTAAACACAGAGTAAGTGAGAGAAAGAAGCAAGCTGCTCCAGAGACGCTTTTCCGCCTGTGTTGCAGGTCTTGTTGGAGGTGACCCCCAGAAGAAATTCTTCTCTGAGTTGTCAGCCATAGTTGGGCAGCAAGTGGTTCTGCCCTGCCAGTTCAAGACCGATGACGGTGACAGCACTTTGAATTTCTTCTGGTACCGCCAGCTCCCGGGGAAAACTTTGGAATATCTCCTGCAAGCATTTAGAGCTTCAGGGAATGACAAGTTCCGCAATGGCAAATTCTCTGTGGTGGTCTACGAAAATAAAACAGCCCCCTTAGAAATAGCGACTGTCTCTTTCCAGGACACTGCGATATATTACTGTGCTCTGAAACACCACATTAAGCTAAGCCTCATTTCCGCTTGTGCAAAATCTGCATTGCCAGAACAGCACAGGAGGGGTGAGGCTCTGTGTCTTCTATTCTTGGCAGTGCTTTCATCCCTGAAATGATCTTCTCCTTCTTATACCAACCTTTCCAATATCTGCCATTCCAATTCCTCCCTACTTTTCTCAAAGATCCCATCTGTGCAGAGGTGTTCAGTCAAGGGACTTAGAAATCCAGGACCATGGGACTGTTCACAGATGAGTCCAGACACTCTTACCTTTCCTCGCTTCCTCACACCAGAGCCAACACTCCTCAAGGTGATGACCAACACCCTGGGACATAACCTCCAGTTGCCACATCAATCCTTACCTGCTCTTGGTTCCTCCGGGAGCTGATGCTGCAGAACGCAGTGCTGCTGGGGTGACAGCATCCTGGCCAAGGTCTTGACCTTGTGGGCAGAGACAGGGAATCCATGTCTCTGCTTTGCTCCTGGCCAGATCTAGCCCTCTACACAGCTACGTGATGGACCACAGACCCTCATCTTGCTCCACATTGCAGAGCAGCCAAGGAACAGTAAAACAGCTTTTATCTTAGTGCTGCAGTACTGGGCAGGGTATCCCTCTCTCTGTGCCGCATATGCTTCAGTGATGACATCCCCCCACACCACAGTCATCATAAAGTCGACTTCTTTGGAAAACACTAATCAAGAGAAAAGCTAAAGAAAGCGTACTAAAACTAAGAAATACCTAAGCTACCAAAAGTATTGCAGCCCATGAGGCAAGAGGCTCTACATACTAATAAAAGGTACCCCCTAACACTTGCCCTGAGATCATCAGATAATGATGATTGATATAGATGAAGATGAATAAGATGAAGAGGTTGAAGGTGAAGATGATGAAGATGAAGATGAAGAAGATGAAGAAGATGATGATGATGATGATAATAATGGAGTTCCTCCAGGGTTATACTCACTGTTTCGTAGCACCAGGGACCCAAATGCAATTTGGTTTGGGCAGCCTGGAGCCCAGGCAGGACTCAGCCTGTTCAATAGAACAGGCCAGGGAGCCTCCTGCAGCCACTAAGCTGCTGTCTCTCACATGAGGTTTTCCCACCAGGACAACCACAACTGCAGTATACTGGGCATCACCACACTGAATCTGAAGGACAATTTCTTGTGTCCTGGCAGGAATGACAGGACACAACACCCAAGGATGCCCTGGAAATTCCAACTACTTTTACCACCTCTGAGATTTTGGGTTCACAGTTGGCACACAGCAGACCAGTGCCAAGGCTGTAACAAGGCTCTGACTGGAGCATAGGGTGAGGTGGTGGTGGGGCAGGCAGAGGTGACTGGCAGGGCACATATGAAAAAAGTCAGGGGTACCTAAGACAAAGCAGTTGTGCCTATATGGACTTCCATGACTGTGGGATTAATTTCCATCCTGGGAAGGATGACAAAGAGACTCTGTCCCTAAGGGCCGAAGCGGGTCCCTTGAGCCTCAGCACCTCCCTAGTAGCATCTCCACTGCCCAACTCTGCTGTTTCCTCTGTGCGGAAGGCACAGCAGACATAGCCTGATATGAGTAGTCACTCAAAGGACAGTGGTACAGCCCAGCAGGAAACAAGGGTGGCAATAAGCTGCAGGAGGCAGAGGGATGACCCAGGGATGTGGGGCTGCATTGGCTGCGCCCGGCCGAGGCGCCGACCGCCTTCCGCAGGGCTGGGCAGGGCTGGGAGCCGGGACAGCGGCGGAGCCGCGCTGGGAGCCGCGGGCCAGGAGGCTTCGTGTGCCGGGCGCCGCGCTCGTCCTGTGCCCGCGGGCCTGGGCCGCGTCCCTCCCCGCGCCCCCCTCCTCCTCCTCCTCCTCCTCCTCCTCCTCCCCCTCCTCGTCCTCCCGCCGAGGGGCCGCGGCAGCGGGGGGCCGGGCCGGGCCGGGCCGTGGCGGGGCGGGTGTGCTGGGGGCGGGCCGAGGCGTCGGCGCTGCCCCGGCGAGGGGCCGAGGCGGCGGGGCGGGCAGGAGCGGGCCCGAGCGCGGCTCCGCTCGGCTCGTGTGCGGCCGCGGCGCGGCAGGGCGGGATGGCGGCCGGCGTGGGGCCGTGGCTCCTGGCCTTGTCGTTGGCCGCGGGGCCGGCGGGTGAGAGGCGGGCGGGGAGGGCAGCGAGGCCGGGGCTGGGCCCGGGGCTGGGGCTGCAGCGGGGGAAGGGGGGAGCGGGCGGCGTCGGGGGAGCGGGGGACGGAGCGGCAGGGGCAGGGGCAGGGGCAGGGGCAGGGGGCGGCTTTGGGTCGGGCCCAAGTGCCGGGAGCAGGCGCGGCTCAGCCCCGAGCAGGGCAGGCGGGGCATTGTCCCGGGCGGGCGCGGGGCTTTGTCGGGAGCCAGGGGGGTGTCGGCGGTCGCTGTGGCGGGGCGGGGGTCGGCGGGGCGGCGGGTGAACGTCCTCGGGCCGTGGGCGCGCCGTGCCCGGCTGCCTGCGCTCTCCGTCCGCAGGGGCGTGGGCGCAGCTGAGGCTGGTGGAGGCCGGCGGAGGGCTGCGAGCGCCCGGGGACTCCGCGCAACTCTCCTGCCAAGTGTTCGATGGAAGCTTCGGGAGGTACCGTATTTGGTGGTATCGTCAGGCACCCGGTGGCAGTCTCCAGTGGGTGTCCTTCATCTCCTCCTCTGGCAGTGCAATGGAGTACGCGCCAGCAGTGCAGGGTCGAGCCACTGCCTCCCGGGACAATTCCCGGTCCGAGTCATCTCTGTCCCTGAGCGCCCTGCATACTGGAGACTCGGCCCGTTATTTCTGTGCTGTTCACACAGGGACAGGAAATGCAGCTGAGCTTTAGCACAAACCTGCTGGGGCCCGGCCCGGGGTGCATTAGATGTGGGGAAGGTGAATGTTGCCAGGTGAACTGGGGTGCCTCTCTGAGCTGTTCCAAGCAGTGAAGTGCCATCACTGTGTGCTGCATGTGTTTCTGGCCTTTACTTCACACTGTAGGAATTATATTTTATTACCAGCTAAATTAGAGTAGAATAGTGAGTAAGAACAGCAAAAAAAAATCCTTACAGCTCTGTACCACCACTGAACTCCCACTTCTTCCCAGGCTCACCTTCAGTCCTTCATTCCTGCGTTGTATACCTCCTGTCCCCAAAAGGCATAGGGGCCGTGTGGAAAGGAGTGTGGGGTCAGTTCATAAGACTTCATTGCTACTGTTCGTATCTACTGCTCCTTATTCCCTCCCATAGTCTGCAGTCCTTCACAAATGTCTCCTCCTCAGTTCCTTCACAAGGGGTGCAGTCCTACAGAATAAACCTCCTCCAGCCTGGGTGCTCCACAGGCTCCAGTTCCCTAGGGTCATGACCAGACAGCTTTTGAATATCTCCAAGCTTGGAGACACTGCAAGGCAACTGGGCAACGTAAGCCAGTGCTCACTTACACTGAAGAAGTGTTTCCTGATGTTCAGAGGGAACCTCCTGCAGTTTTGTTTGTGGTCCTTCTCCTTTGTCCTGTCACTGGGCACCACTCATCAAGCAGCACCCCCAAGTCCTTCTCCTCAGGGCTGCTCTCAATTCATCTTCTGCCCAGCCTATATCTGTGCTTGGGATGGCCCTGACCCATGTGCAGGGCCTTGCTGAACTTCATGAGGCTCGCACAGGCCCACATTTCAAGCCTGTTAAGGTCCCTCTGGATGCCATCGCTTCCTTCCAGAAGGTGGACAGCACCACTCAGATTGGTGTCACCAGCAAACTTGCTGAGGGTGCACTCAATCCCACTGTCCATGTTGCCGACAAGGATGTTAAAACCTCTCTAGTCCTGGTACTGACCCCTGAGGAAAGCCACTCGTCACTGATCTCCACCTGGACATCAAGCTGTTGACCACAACTCTTTGATGGCGACCATCCAGCCAATTCCTTATGGACTAAGTGGTCCACCCATCAAACCCCTGTCTCCAATTTAGAGACAATTGGAGGCAACCTTCACAGGCCTTTGCTGGACTCTCCAAGTACGTTCTCTTGTACTGGGGAGTCCAGACCTGGACACAGTGCTCAAGGTGTAGCCTCACCAGTGTTGAGCAGAGTGGAATGATCACATCCCTCCACCTGCTGGCAACAGTCCTGCTGGTGCCACTCGGGATGCCATTAGCTGCCTTTGCCGCTCTGGTGGGTTCACCTTTAGTGGCTGCCAGATGCCCACCAAGCTGCTCTGTCTCTCCCCTTCCTCAGTGAGGCGGGGGGGGGGGCGGAATAAGATGAAAAAGCAGGAGTCAAAATAAAGACGGGTAGATCACTTGCCAATTACAGGCAAAAAAGACTTTGGGAAAATCAAGGTATTGCCAATCAAAGTAGAGTAGGGTAATGAGAAAAAATGAGGAGATTAAGAGCACCTTCCCCTGGCCACCTCTTCTTGCCAGGTTCTACTTCACCCTTTCATTCCAAAGATTTTTTACCTCCTCCACACCTCAAAGAGCACAGGGAGATGGGGGTAAGGGGTTGGGGTCAGTTCATAACAATTTGTTTCTGCCCTTGCTCTGGCATGGTGTCCCTCCCAGAGGATACAGTCCTTCATGAACTGTCTCAGCGTGGGTCCTCTCCACGGGGTACACTCCTTCAGGAACAAGCTGATCCAGTGTGGACCACTCAAGGGCTGCAGTTCCTTCCTGAGAACCTGCTCCTGCCTGCACCCTTTACAAGCACCAGCTTTCTTTGGGAAACATGTAACTGCTGCAGCATGTGGTATTCCATGGGCTACAGTGTAGATATGTGCTCTGGTGTAGGCCTCCATGGGCTGCAGGGGGACAACCTGTTTCACCATGGTCTTCTCCACAGGCTGCAGGGGAATGTCTCCTCTGGCACCTGGAGCACCTCCACCCACTCCTTGCTCACTGAACTTGGTGCCTTCACGGATTTTTTCTCTCTCCGTTTTTCTTACTTTTCTCTTGCACAGCTGTTGTGCAGCATTTTTTAACTTGTTGTAAATATGTTATCAGAGACACACCACCAACTTAGCTCCTTGGCTCAGCGTTGGCCAACAGTGGGTCCTTTTTGGAGCTGGGTGCAACCAGCTCTGTCTGACGCGTGTGCAGCCCTGGTCTCTTCTCACAGAGATCACCCATGCAGCCTGCTGTACTTCCAACACCTTAACATGTAAAACCCAACAGAGCCATAAGGTCCCATTGCTGGCACATGTTCAACTCGGTGTCCACCAGGAGCCATAGGGCCTTTCCAGCTAGACAGCCTTGTGGAATTATTAGTAAAATTAAGGTTTTACATCTGAAATATGAAAAACATAGCAGTGTTCACCCATTGAGGAAAAGCATGAAATCAAAAGGAGCTCTGAGGATGGGACACAGCTGCAGCAGGCATGCGAAGAATCCACTAACACAGCAACTCCCTGCAACATACCATAGAGGATGGAGCAGAGTGGAGATGCCATGGCCCTGCTCCGTGATGATAAAGTGGGAAGAAATGGTCCTCTGGAACTGATCAGCAGTTCATCTGGCCCCCTGAGCCAACAGTTGTTCGAAACCTTGCCCAAGTGCTATCCTCTCGTGAACTTTGCTCATTTTAATATCATTTTAATACCAAAACACACCTCCACCCCAAAGGCTACCCGCCTCCCAGGTGCAACCACCCCTCTTTGAGTCTGCGCTCTCGATTTTTTGTAAACTCTACCTTTAAACGTGAAGCGAGAGAATTTTACATCAATCATGATAAAAGCTATGTATGACTACAGTCACTCAAACTCCACCTTAAAGGTAGAAAGGATATAAAAATAGCCAGGGAAATGGGGGATTTTCAGAGAAGAAGGTAACACCGTGAGCAAGTCAAGGGAACTCCACCTCAGACTGCCTCTGACAGCCAGGATTGGCCGACGGGCTGAGCCTTGCTTCTCCCCGCCTTGGGACGCCTTGGGTGAGACTCAAACTAAGCGCTTTTCTTGAGAATAGTTACTCCCTAATGTTTATAGCCAGGCTGTATTATTTATAATCTTTTCACGCGTTTTATATTTGCACGTGCTTTCTTGCAGACAGTCACTATCACCGGCAATTCAAAAAACCTCTATACCTGTTGCACAAATAAAACTGCACTGTTTAAGTAGCCAGTTGTCACAGTTTCTCACTGAATGCGACCAAATGTGGCCGTGCTAGTTCATGAGCACGACTGGACTGAAGGTGCAGACTGCTATTAGTGTATCCAGAACTGTGGTAGTTTAATATACATATTAAACGCGACTGGACTGGTAGTGGCAAATTGGATATCACTCAGAATTTAAACCTAGCTGCACCTAGCCTCCCACTCCAGTGAGGAGAGTTAGAACGCAAGGAGGTTTTTTTTTCTGCCAAATTAATGCAACATCCTGTCAGTCCATTTCTCCATCCCTGATCGAGATGCCTCTGGATGGCAGCACAAACCTCTGCTGTAGCAGCCCCTCCTCCTAGTTTGATTTCATCTGCAGATTTTGTGGGGGTGCTCTTTGTTCCATCCTTCAGATCATGGATGCAGATGTGAAACAAAACTGGCCCCAGTATTGATCTCTAAGATACATTGCTGGATACTGGCCTCCAACTAGACTGTATGCCACTGGTCAGCACACCTGGGGAAAGGCTGTGTGTCCAACGGTCAGTTCAACTCACCGTCTGCTGAACCAGCCCAGACTTCATCAGCTTCTGTCTGAGGACCTGCTGTTGGAGAACAGTGTTGAAAGCCTTCCTGAAGTCAAGGCAGACAATACACACTGCTCTCCCCTCGTCTACAAAAGCCAATCACTTCGTCACAGCAGCTGGTTATCAAGTTGATGAAGCAGAAGTTCCTCTTGGTGAATCCTGCTGACAATCATGTCCTTGATGCACCTGAAACTGATTCCCAGGATTAGATGCTCCTTTGCTTTTCCAGGTTTCAAGAGGTTAACTAGCCTGGAGTTCCCTGGGTTGTCCTTCTCGCCCTTCCTGAAGATAGCAGTGACATTTGCTTTCCTCCAGTGCTTAGGCATCTCTCCAAAAAACTGTGATCCTTCGAAGATAACTGAGAATAGTCTGTAGGGTGCCCCCCTGGTCTGGTTCACTGAAGGCCCTACATGATGTGTGATGTTTTAGGTTAGGTGCTGGATCTTTCTGAATCCAGAAGAAGTTGCATAAATCTCTTCAGAATATGGAACTCTCTTATTAACCTCCCAGGAAATGTGATAGGAAGTTATGAAATATAATATACATTCTGATGCTGGGAATCCCACGCTCTTGCAGCATCAGGTGGGGCTTCACTCAGGACACAGCACGCTGCACAGATCCCCACCCTGGTGCTGTGCTATGCTATTGTAGTCTTCCGAATTTGGATAGGTTTTTCTCAGAACTGCTGTGGGGTAGGGTCAAACATGTTGCCTCATTTGAAGAGAAAGCCAAGGCTATTCCAATGACATGATTGCTGCTGCCAGGTGGTTGCTGCCTCCAAGATGCTTCTGTTATGAACTTATTAGATGTTATGAAGTCTGAGTTCATCCTGCAACAAGTGATGTGTACAGCCCAGCGCAGGTGTGAAGGCCACGTGATGTGAGCAGCACAGCAGGGCACCAAATGTACCTGTGTTGAATCCAGAGAACTTTGTGATGTGCATCCCTGTCTGCTCTATGGGCAAGGGTCTTGCTGCTAGCACCGCTGCACTCCACCCCTTGACCCACATACCGGTGGCCTTTCTTAAGGATACTGTAATTTGCAGGTCAGATGCAGAAGCTACCAGCCCTTCCTGGCAGACAAAATGTCTCTTGCATACAGAGCAATTACTATCATTAATAGCAGTAGTGTGGCAAGTGAAAGAACTAATGGGCAGGAGAACAGGTGTGGAATGACAGTATTGTTGGAGGTAAAACCACCAGAGATGTCCCATGATGTCACAACAGCAGTGCTCAGCACTTGCTCAGCAGACTGAATACCTCGACTTTATTGCATGCTCATCAGATTAAAACAAGGACAGTATTTCATGGTCCAAATTTTTAGGAAATTGAAGTATGTGGTTTAGGAAGCTTCCAGTTCCTAACATTTTGAGGAGGGTCCGTTATTGCTGAACTAAGTGGTGGCACTGTCAGGTTTTTTTATGTAGAGGAAGAGGACAAAAGCAGATTGCTGTAATAAACAGAAGAGAAAAATGCTGAAGTAAACAGGACTTGTGGATGTGCTGAAGGAGCCGAGTACAGGATAAGGAGTTAAAAAACAGCGGTTGTGTGCTGTCAGCCAGCGCATGGACAGCACGTGATCAGCACCCTTATTGGCTGACCTGGCGTGTGATATGGCTACAGATTGGACAGCAGTAGAATAGGAAAACTCATCCAAATAGCTGCCGTATCGGGATAGAAAGTTCCCAGGAACTAACGTCCGGGTAAAGACGTATAAAGCACTGCTTGCAAAATAAACTTTGTCTCACTTGCACCACAAGCTGAGTCTGTGCCGTCATACGCCACATTTTTATACTTTGGATATAATGGCTGTTATTCTATTGTTACTACTAGTAGTTGTTCTATTTTTCTGCTGTTATTACTATTCTCTGTCTAAGTAATTGTTCTCTTGTGGTCACACCAGGTCATTGTGTGTAATACAGGTAAAGTCTCACTATCATTAGACTAACAGCAGAAGATGCAAGAATTATTTTCCTATTTTGCGGGAGGCACTGTTTAGACAGCACTGAGCCACATCCTGTTCCTTATGTCCTTAAATGTCTAGTGCAATGGTATAAGCAGATCTAGGGGGTGTCTACCATGGAATACTTAATTGATACACCCAAAGCCTTCTTGCCCATATGACCCGTAGGACAAGTCCTCACACATACTATGTGTCCACAGAGGCTTATCAGTCCCTTGGGTCGCCTGTATTGCAGTTGTGTTGGCAAAAAGACTTTGCTTAGCAGGATATGGGCTACAGATGAGGCCAGCCTTTTCCACATCCTGGAGATACTGGGTCACTGATAGCTTGCAGAGTTTGACTGTCCAGGTGATTTAGGACTGCCCCTCCCAGTCCTACCGCACTCACAATTCATGCAATGTTTCTCATACTCTGAGCGACCTCCTAACTGTAATTCTTAATTCTTTGGAGTGTATAAGGAATTATGGATACTTACGTTGCAATCCAAGAAAGGTGATACCCGTTCGCTTTTCAGGACTTTCCCATGGGATCAAGGCAGCCATAGCATGATCCAGCCCTAGAGATGGTGTACAAAGGTTCTGACTCTAGGGACTATGGGGACTTCCCTGCATGCCTAATTTAACCAGGCTGTAGAAAAACTTCTTCCTACTACATGTCATCAGTCAGCTAGCTCTGTCCTGAGCAATGACACAGAAGTGTCCCATCCTACTTCCACATCCACTTTCAAGCAACTCTTCTAGTATGAGCGAGAGGTGAAACAGTAACAACAGTGCCCTTAGTCAGTTCATGCAGCAATGTAACAGTTACTCAGCACCTGGAGCTGTAACAGAAGATAAAAACATGCATTGGGGCTGACACAACGTGGGTGGCAACACCGGGCTCTTCCACCATGATTTGGCAGCTGAGTTCATCCTGTGACAGGAAAACGTGCAGCACAGCACACTGTAGATGGTCCTGACCTATGTGCAGCCAAAAACATGGTTGTGCCTACACAGATGAACTTCCTAGGTGGATCACCAACTTGTCCCTGGAAAATAGTCTTCTTGGTAGGAGTCCTACATGCATCCGAAGTGTCTGGGTGTTTATGTCAGTGTCTCCTGCCTCCATCGTTACATTTGACTTGTTGTAATGAGCTGCTTGGAGGGATGTGCTGGTCGAACAGCCCTGTTGGTTTTCAGGCACGTTTCAGGGTGACAAAGAAGGAGATCTGTGGTGCAGGGATGAGCAGGTATGTACTGACTCAGCGATGCACTCAGAGGTCCACCTTCTGCTTTATTCACGTGCCCTGCTACTGACGGCGTGGCATAGGGCCCAGACAGCACATGATCCCGAGGAAGGGCCGAGGAGCCTCCTGAAGCCAGAGAGGTCCCAGCTGCACCCGGCCGAGGCGCCGACCGCCTTCCGCAGGGCTGGGAGCCGGGACAGCGGCGGAGCCGCGCTGGGAGCCGCGGGCCAGGAGGATTCGTGTGCCGAGCGCCGCGCTCGTCCTGTGCCGCCGGCCCTGGGCCGCGTCCCTCCCCGCGCCCCCATCCTCCTCCTCCTCCTCCTCCTCCTGCCGTCGAGGGGCCGGGGCAGCGGGGGGCCGGGCCGGGCCGGGCCGTGGCGGGGCGGGTGTGCTGGGGGCGGGCCGAGGCGTCGGCGCTGCCCCGGCGAGGGGCCGAGGCGGCGGGGCGGGCAGGAGCGGGCCCGAGCGCGGCTCCGCTCGGCTCGTGTGCGGCCGCGGCGCGGCAGGGCGGGATGGCGGCCGGCGTGGGGCCGTGGCTCCTGGCCTTGTCGTTGGCCGCGGGGCCGGCGGGTGAGAGGCGGGCGGGGAGGGCAGCGAGGCCGGGGCTGGGCGCGGGGCTGGGGCTGCAGTGGGGGAAGGGGGGAGCGGGCGGCGTCGGGGGAGCGGGGGACGGAGCGGCAGGGGCAGGGGCAGGGGCAGGGGCAGGGGGCGGCTTTGGGTCGGGCCCAAGTGCCGGGAGCAGGCGCGGCTCAGCCCCGAGCAGGGCAGGCGGGGCATTGTCCCGGGCGGGCGCGGGGCTTTGTCGGGAGCCAGGGGGGTGTCGGCGGTCGCTGTGGCGGGGCGGGGGTCGGCGGGGCGGCGGGTGAACGTCCTCGGGCCGTGGGCGCGCCGTGCCCGGCCGCCTGCGCTCTCCGTCCGCAGGGGCGTGGGCGCAGCTGAGGCTGGTGGAGGCCGGCGGAGGGCTGCGAGCGCCCGGGGACTCCGCGCAACTCTCCTGCCGCGGCTCCGGCTTGGACTTCAAGGTTTATGCAGTTTGGTGGTACCGTCAGGCACCCGGTGGTCGTTTTGAGTGGTTGTCCGTCATGAGCACTGTTGCTACTAATTATAAGCACTACAGCGCAGAAGTGCAGGGTCGAGCCACAGTGTCCCGCAACGATTCCCGGTCCGAGGCATCTCTGTCCCTGCGTGCCCTGCACCCCCGGGACTCTGCTCGCTACTTCTGTGCTGTTCCCACAGGGACAGGAAATGCAGCTGAGCTTAAACACAAACCTGCTGGGGCCCAGCCCTGGATGTGCGAGCTGCTGGGCAGGAGCGTGTTGGGGCTGGGGACCATCAGGGCTGTTCCCAGGAATTGAGGGGTCATCACTGTGCAATCCTGTCCGTGACGCCAATTTTCTGTCACGTTAATTTGGCAGAAAATAAACATCCTTGCATTCTAACTCTCTTCACCGAAGTGAGAGGCTAGGTGCAGCTAGGTTTAAATTCTGAGTGATATCCAATTTGCTACTACCAGTCCAGTCGCGTTTAATATGTATATTAAACTACCACGATTCTGGACACACTAATAGCAGTCTGCACCTTCAGTCCAGTCGTGCTCATGAACTAGCACGGCCACGTTTGGTCGCGTTCAGTGAGAAACTGTGACAACTGGCTACTTAAACAGTGCAGTTTTATTTCTGCAACAGGCATATATGTTTTTTGAATTGCCGGTGATAGTGACTGTCTGCAAGAAAGCACGTGCAAATATAAAATGTGTGAAAAGATTATAAATAATACAGCCTGGCTATAAACATTAGGCAGCAACAGTTCCCGAGAAAAGCGCTTAGTTTAAGTCTCACCCAAGGCGTCCCAAGGCAGGGAGAAGCAAGGCTCAGCCCGTCGGCCAATCCCGGTTGTCAGAGGCAGTCTGAGGTGGAGTTTCCCTTGACTTGCTCATGGTGTTACCTTCTTCTCCAAAAATCCCCCATTTCCCTGGCTATTTTTATATCCTTTCTACCTTTAAGGTGGAGTTTGAGTGACTGTAGTCATACATACCTTTTATCATGGTTGGTGTAAAATTCTCTCGCTCCACGTTTAAAGGTAGAGTTTACGAAAAATCAAGAGTGCAGACTCAAAGAGGGGTGGTCGCACCTCGGAGGCGGGTAGCCTTTGGGGTGGAGGTGTGTTTTGGTATTAAAATGATATTAAAACGAGCAAAGTTCACGAGAGGATAACACTTTGGCAAGGTTTCGAACACCTGTTGGCTCAGGGGGCCAGATGAGCTGCTTATCAGTTCTAGACAACCATTTATTCCTACTTTATCATCACGGAGCAGGGCCACGGAGTCTTCACTCTGCTCCATCCTCTATGGTGTGTTGCAGGGAGTTGCTGTGTTAGTGGATTCCTCGCATGCCTGCTGCAGCTGTGTCCCATCCTCAGAGCTCTTTTTGATTTTATGCTTTTTCTCAATGGGTGAACACTGCTACATTTTTCATATAAACCTTAATTTTCAGATGTAAAACCTTAATTTTACTAATAATTCCACACACGGTCACCCATCTAGTTGACCAAGGGATGCTGGTAGATGTGAGGGTTGTACTGGATTTTAGCAAAACTTTTGAAAGTGTCTCTCGAAGTGTCCTGGACAAGAGGTCCATCACACAGCAAGACAAGTCCATAATATGCCTGGTGAACAGCTGGCTGATGGGTCAGTCTTAAACAAATATAGTAGATGGGGTTACATCAGGCTGTTGGTGAGTCAGCAGTGGAGTTCCCTGGGGCTCAGTGTTAGGGCTGGTGCTCTTTAATGTTTTCACAAATGATCTGGACACCGGAATGGATTGTACATTAAGTAAGTTTGCCAATGGTACTAAACTAGGAGGAGCTATGGACTCCCTCGAGGGTAGAGAGTCCTTACAGAGAGCTCTGGATAAGCTAGAGAGCTGGGCAGTCACCAACGGTATGAAATTTAACAAGAGCAAGTGCCAGGTTCTCCACCTAGGACGGGGTAATCCTGGGTATACATACAAATTGGGGGACTAGAGGATGCAAAGCTGGATCCAGAGGCTGGATTTTGGGTTGATGGCAACATGAACATGAGTCAACAGTGCGCCCTGGCAGCCAAAAGGGCCAACCATATCCTGGAGGGCATCAAGCACAACACAGGTAGCCAGTCAAGGGAGGTGACTGTCCCACCCTACACTGCACTGGTACCACCCCACCATGAGTACAGTGTGCAGTGTTGTGTACCTCAGTATAAGCAGGACATCAAGGTATTGGAGTGTGTCCAGAGGAGGGTGATCAAGATGATGAAAAGTCTCAAGGGCAAGACTTACAAGGAGGGGCTGGGGGCGGTTGGTTTGTTCAGCTTGGAGAAGAGAAGGGTGAGGGGCGAAATCATCACTGTGGGAAGCTTCCACACAGGAGGCAACGGAGAGGGAGGTGCTGATCTCTTTCTGGTGGGCAGCGATAAGACACAAGGAAATGGAATGAAGCTACATCGGGGATAATCACTGTGCACCGCAGATGTTCCTGGCCTTTCCTGCACATCATCATGTTTGGTGGTACCGTCGGGCACCCAGTGGCAAACTCGACTGTGTGTCCTGGATTAAGCCATTATTCATCACAGTAAGTAAGAAGCCATTATTCAATTCAGGGCAGCAGTGGAAGTTCGAGTCATGGTGTCCCAAGGCAGTTGCTGGTCTGAAGCATCTCCGTCCCTGCATGCCCTGTGCCCCCAGGGCTCTGCCTGCTGCTTCTGTGCTGTTCACAGAGGGACAGGAAATCCAGCTGATCTTTAACACAAACGTGCTGGGGCCTGTCCCGGGGTACACAGTCTGCAGGTCAGGTGAGTGCTGTGGCTGCTCAGGAGTCTTCCCAACAAGACAGTGGGAATTACTGTGCACTGCAGGTGGTCCTGGCCTTTCTGCATCAGCTCCTTTCCTGGCACAATGAATTTCCATTTCCGGAGTCCCAAATACAGTGTTCAATTCTGCTGAGGTGGCTCACTGTGTTTCTGTCACCCAAGCAGCCTGGCCAGTCTGCCTGCCTGCAGTCCCTCTCTGTCTTCCCACGATCCTCTTTTTCTCCCAGGCACAAAAAAAGCTTGGGCTTCAGCAACAACATCTGCTCCCATCAATCTCCTTTTCGGCCATTTTCTGCCTGTTCATCCTTGTCTCCCAGGGTTGCAGGTGCCCTTTCTCACCTGCAGACAGAGACCTCTTACCCCATGGTAGGGAAGGTCTTGAAGTCTCCCATGCTTACCTGCCACATCGCTAGTGTACACATCAGCGACAGCAGCTACGCTTGGGACTGGATCCATCTGATTCCTGGCAGAGATCTGCAGCATACAGTGCTGCAGTACCCTCTCACAGGACTCCAGCACATTGCTTCATCCTTCCAGACCCGAGTCACCAGCTCTGCAGAGACCTCCAGGAACCAGCTGTCACTGGAAGTGCTCTCACCGTCAGCTGCAGACGTTGCCACCTATTAGTGCAGCACCAGAGAGTCTGGAAAAGGGCACAGTGCTTGCAACACAGGCAGGGCCAGGGCAGTAGGAGGCAGGGGTTAAATTCTGGAAGGAGAGGGGGTTTAAATCCAGCCAGGGCTTTTGTGGTTGTTGCAAGGCAAGTCTCTTCCCAGGTTTCTCCAGACTGATCTGGGCATTCTTTCCCCAGAAAAGGGCACAGAGGTGCTGCAGCAGCAGCAGAGTCTCTAGAAGCACACAAAACCATGAACATATTGCTAACCTTTTTTTCTTCCTTCTCAGCCTCTCCCACAGATGGCAATCAACAGGGAAAAAGTTATTTTCTTTTTTAGGAAGAATCGGAGCAAGCATTGAAGAACTAAACTTTGAATATGGAAAGCCAGAGTTGAATTGAGTTTGAAAACCTCATGTTGTTCCATAAGCCCCAGAGCAGTGAGAGAGCAGGGGCTGAGCAGAAGAGCATCTTTTCCCCTGGACGTGACAAATAGTCTCTTTGTTGTGTTGACTCCACGTACGTTTATGGTCGTGTGGGTACACCGAAAGCCAGCATGGAAGGATATGCAGAGTGCCCTGCACCAGAACAGCACTGCAGCCCTCCAAGGGGGCTGTATGGAACCTGGCATGTCCTACCACACTGGGATAGTTCCAAGTGCCCCAGGACACCTGAGGCCACCTCAGCCCTGCATCCCCCTGCTTCCTTTCGCAGCCTCAAGCACCCAGTTTCAGTGGGCTCCTCTACCCTCTCCAACTCCCCTTTCCACGCGTGTGCTGGATCCTTTCCCCAAGGGGCCATGTTGGAGCACTCATGAAAAGAGAGGGGGGGGGAAGGATTTGCTTGGTTTGGGGGGGGGCAGCATGGAGGGCCACTGTGATGTGGGCAATGCTTCCCAAAATGGTGACTCGAGTCAAGATGGTGACACTGTATCAGGTCTCAGTAGGTGTCCCATCCTGTGGCTGTAGTGAGAGTTTTGGGTTCCTACTGAGTAGGATGAGCAGAGAGAAGGGAGTGCCCTGCTCTGCTGAGAGCCCCAACAGCGTGGTCCCTGCTGAATCCTGTGCAGATGAATTTGGGGGATGAGCTGGTGGGCTTGAACCTGCACATCTACCCCAGAGACTGAGCACCAAGGTCACCCGAGATCTCACCTGGCCCATTGCTGCTGGGGGTCTGGGAGGGCTTTGATGGAAAGAAGCAGCGTGAGAGGTGTCAGTATGGGGGAGCGAGCAGAGGAGCAGGGTGCAGGGCCGGAGGGGATAAAGCAGGGTGGGGTACTCTTCTTCCTAGGTGTGCCCTGTCCAAGTGGCGCTGTGCTCAGAGAAGTCCCATCCGGGACCAGCAGCTCAACAGCACCAAGGGACATGACTTCGCTGGTAAGAAAATGTGCGACCCTATGGGACAGCAGTGATGCCCCAGCAGCACCCTGCTGTCCTTCCTCAGAGGAAGGTTGGGGTGGCCCTACAGCAACACATCAGTTTTTACCCACCAGAGGTTTTCCTACCAAATGAGCGCTCTATTATTTCACCCTGCAGGGTGAGAAAGACCCTGGGAGTGCCCTGACAGCTTCAGTTTCTGCTCCTCCAACCCCCGCCTCTCGCCTTCACTGTTGTCATAGGCCGAGGGAGGGACTAGGAGGGACTAGGACTGACTGCAGTCACAGAGGCACAGACAGGGAAGAAGTGGGCAGAGCTGTTGTGCAAGCAGAGAGAAGTTGGAGAGAGGCGAGACAGAGCGGGGCTGGCCATGTGGACTGCCATGTGCGTGGGGTTATTGCCCATCGTAGGTAAGTGTAAGGAAGGGGTGATGCCTCACAGGAACTGAGCATGCCCCTGTGCTCTGTACAGCTCTGTGGAGCTGTGCTGACTGCAGACCGACCTGCCCCTACCCTCTACCTCCCCAACCATCCCTGCAGAGCACACTGGGAAGAGGACACCTCCTCTCCTAGCCATGAGTCAGGCTGCCTACTCCGCAGTGTGGGGACAGACAGGGCACCTACGTGCTGCTCCCCCATCTTGGGGCCTAACGCTTTGCACTTGGTCTGGACACTCTGCTCATGAGGCACTGCCACCCATCGTTCAGGGACCAACCAGGTCGAGGACGGCAGCATAGGGCCCAAATGCCACTTTCCTGTGAGAGGTCCTTATCCCTCCCGTGCTCATTCAGAGCAGTTTCAGGGAGAGATAATTCTGTCCTCACCATCCCGTCTTGGCAAAAATAGAGGGATTTATGCCACATGGTGCAAAACCTTCCTGCTTTGAATGGGAAAATCAGAAAAAGCTTCTTGTCTGTCAGAGAGAAAGAGGGAGGGAAACGTGGTGTCTGCCTCCTCACGAGCCATGATTGCTGGTACCAGTTCTAGTCCTCTGCCCATCTTTGTGCAGAGTGATGAAGTCCTGCCACTGTTTCAATGTCATCACCGTGCCCCCACAAGCATTGCTCTGACTTTTACTGAATCTTGAAGTGATCATGGCTTGTTCTTGCTCTCTGCAGCAGTCACTGGCCAGGTGGCCTTGGAGCAATTTACCAGGGAACTGGCCGTGCGAGAGGGAGATGGAGTCACCTTCCAGTGCAGCATGAGTGGAGAGAGAATGAGCAGCTACTACATGTCCTGGTAATGGCAGGGGCCACGTGGCACTCTGGACTGGGTTTACAAGGAAGGTGATGTCGATGGAGATGGTTTCCAGGATCTCTTTAAGGGATCAGTGGAGACCTCCCAGAATAGATTCACACTGCAGATCCAGGCAGCAAAGCTTGGGGATGAACCAGTGTATTACTGTTGTGCTGGGCTCACCCTGTAGCTTCTCTGCAGCAGAGTGGGACAAAAACTGACTGACTGATAGACTAAAAAGACTTCTCAGCGTTTCCTTCTAGCAGCTGCTAACCAGATGTTAGTGTCATGTAATGGCAGGTGCAGGAAACAGAATTTTGTTGTGTTTCCAGTAAAATGCATTAAAGAGAAGTGGGGTTGAAGGGCTGAGACCATTTATGATGCAGGAAGATCTATCTGGGGAACTTCCACGGCTGTATGTTGAAGTGCAATTTAGTGCACGTTGCCTGGGCTCCTGTCCCACATAGCCCAGTTATTCCTCTGTGGCTTGGTTTTAGAGCTATGGGATCACGGATCTATGGTGGGGTAGCTTCCAGAAGTACTGTAGTGGATGAAAGACTGGCAGCAATCTCATGTTCACTCGCCCTGGTCCTCGTGGCATATGTGATCCATACCAAATGTTGGCTGGTGGGACAGCATAGCAGGGTACAAGCAGTTGAGCAACTTTCTGGAGTGCATTGATGAATCTTAATCACAGGAAGAATTGGTGGTGGATGGAAAGGTGAGGGGCAGCCTTGTCTGTAGTGATCGTGTAGTGTCTGAGCTCAGGATCCAGAGAACAGGGAGCAATGTGAAAAGCAGGACCACAGGCCTGGATTTCAGGAGAGCAGAATTAGTGATTTTCAGGAAAGAGCCCCTTGGTTCATGGTCCTGGGCAGAGGAGGGGTCTAGGAGAGCTGCTTGATTGTCAGAGATCACCCCTCTTCAGCCTCAAGAAAGGTTCCCCTTGAGGAAGCAGAATGTCAAACAAAGGTGATTTGGGAGGGACCTTCTTTGACTCAGTCTCTACTGGTAATACTGGCTTTCAGGAATCTCAGGTCTCTGAGACCATTCAGAGTGCCTGGAGCCAGGAAGACTTACATGAGTGGAGGAGGAGGATGCCAAGGCATAGTTACAGATCCTGGAGGGACACAACTGTGTGGGAACTGAGAGGGTGTCCCCACAAGTGCAGAGGGAGCTGGCTGATGTCACTGTGAGGCCACTCTCAAGAATTTTTGACACGTCATGGTGGTTGGGAGAGGTTTCTACAGACTGAAATAAAGAGAGAAAAGGACAGTCATATTGTCAAGAGGCAGGATCTGAGGGCCTCAAGGCCTGTCAGCCTATCCAGATGTATCACGCACCTCAGTTCCTGCAAAGGTGATGGAGCAGATAGTTCTGGTGGCCATTCTAAAACCTGTGGAGAACAAAAAGGTGATTGGGAATGGTCAGCATGGGTTTGTTAATTGAAAATCATGCTTAACGAAATTCCAAGCCTTCTACAAGAAGACAATGGTCTTGGTGGGTGAGGAGGGACTAGATGTTGTGTTTTCTGAAATTACTTGCGCTTTCAGCACTCTCTCTTAGCAACGTTGTAGACAAAGCTGTTTATGCTGGACTGGAGGAGTTCTCAATGTCATGGACTGTGCAGAGGCACATCACTGCTTGCTCCAGTCTTTCCACCTGGACTCCTGAAGGCTGGTCTTGCTAGTAAAGGCTGAGGTGAATATGGCATTCAGTGCCTGTCACCAAGTCCCTCACTTCATTCAGCACTGGGCCCACATTTTCCCTAGCCTTGTATATCCATGCAAGCCTCCTGGCAATTTTATCTGACTCCTTGCTGTTGGGATGGTCTGCTCTTGAGCTTCGCACTGGTGAGACTGTGGACTACTGTGTCCAGTCCTGGGCTCCTCAGTGCAGGAAAGACATTGACATACCAGCACAAAGGCAATGAAGGGCCAGCGGAGATGACAAAGAGAGCATCTGACACACAAGGAGAGCCTGAGAGAACTGGCTTGTTTCAGCGCAAAGAGAGTGCTGGGCGGGGGGATTTGTCAGTGTGTGTAAATACCTGATTCAGGGAACAAAGAAGATGGAGCCAGAATTTTCTCAGTTTTTTCAGTGACAGGACATGTAGCAACAAACACAAACTGAGACTCTATTTAAATGTAATAAATTGGTTTTGTATTGTTGAGGTCAGGACTGGAATGGGGTTGTGGTTTAGTCCGGCTGGATTCCAGGTGCCCACAATAGCTGCTTTGTCACTTCCCTCCTCAGCTGCACAGGGGAGAAAAAAACACAATGAAAGGCTCTTGGGTCAGGATAAGGACAGAGAGAGATCACTCACCAATTAGTGTCATGGGCAAAATAGACTCAAGTAGGGGAAATGAGTTTAATTTCTTGCCAGTCAAAAGTGAGTAAGGTAATGAGAAAGAAGAAACTAAATCTTGAAGCACCTTGCCCCACCCCTCCCTTCTTCCCGGGCTCAACTTCAGTCCCAATTTTTCTCCTTCAACTGAGCGGTGCAGGGGAACAGGGAATGTGAGGTTTTTGCGGTCATTTCATTACATGTTGTCTCTGCCACTCCTTTCTCCTGAGGGGGAGGACTCCTCACACTCTTCCCCTGCTCCAGCGTGGGGACCAACCCACAGTTCTTCATGAACTGCTCCCGGGGGTGTCCTTTCCATGGAGTCAAAAGTCCTTCAGGAACAGACTGCTCTAGTGTGGATATCCCACTGTGTCAGAAGTCCTGCCAGCAAACTTGCTCCTGCGTGGGCTTCACTCTCCACGGGTCTGCAAGTCCTGCCAGGAGCCTGCTTCATTGCAGGCCTCCCATGAGGCCACAGCTTCCTTTTGGCATCCACTTGCTCTGGTATGGCGTCCTCTGTGGGTTGCAGGTGGATATCTGCTCCACTGTGGACATCCATGGGCTGCAGGAGGATTGCCTGCCTCACCATAGTCTTCACCATAGCCTGCAGGGAAATCTCCAGCTCTCGTGTACTGAGAACTGAAGCAGTGGAACCAGTACTCCAGGTTTGACCTCACCATGCTGAGTAGAGGGGAAGGATCACCTTCCTGACCTGCTGCAGAAAGATCTCCTGGTGCAGCCCAGGACACCATTAGACACCTAGAATCATTGAATCATTCAGGGTGGAAAAGACCCTAAAGATCATCAAATCCATCTGTTAACCTAATACCGCCAAGTCCGCTACTAAACCGTGTCCCTAAGCACCATGTCTACACCACTCACAAACAGCTGCAAGCATGGTGACACCACCACTTCCCTGGGCAGCCTGTTCCAATGCTTGCCAAGGGTTTTCGTGAAGAAATTTTTCCTAGTATCCAATCTAAACCTCCCTTGTGGCAGTTTGACGCCCGTTCTTCTCATCCTATTTCTACTTTCAGCAGGTCAAGGGAGTTGATTCTGCCAGTCTGTTCTGCGCTGGTGAGACAGCACCTGGAGTACTGCGTCCAGCCCTGGAGCCCCCAGCACAAGAAGGATATGGAGTTGTTGGAGTGGGTCCAGAGGAGGGCCACAAAGTTGATCAGAGGGCTGGAGCACCTCTCCTGCAAGGAAAGACTGAGAGAGTTGGGGTTGTTCAGCCTGGAGAGGAGGAGGTTGGGGGAGACATTTGATTCCTGAAGGGGGCCTACAGGAAACACTGGGGGAACCTTTTCAGCAAGGCTTGATAGGACAAGAAGTAATGGCTTTAAACTAAGGGAGGGTAGCTTTTGACTAGATAGAAGGAAGACATTTTTTACCGTGAGGGTGGTGAAACACTGGAACCTGTTACCCAGAGAGGTGGTGGAGCCCCCATCCCTGGCAACATTCAAGGCCAGGTTGGACAGGGCTCTGAGCAACCTGATTTAGCTGAAGATGTCCCTGCTCACTGCAGGGATGTTGGGCTAAATGACCTCTAAAGGTCCCTTCTAACGAAAAGCATTCTATTCTATTCTATTCTATTCTATTCTATTCTATTCTATTCTATTCTATTCTATTCTATTCTATTCTATTCTATTCTATTCTAGTTAGGAAAAGAGACTGACCCCCACCTTGTTACAATCTCTTTTCAGGTAGCTGTAGAGAGCAAGAAGGTCTCCCCTCAGCCTCCTCCAGACTAAACAATGCAGTTCCCTCAGCTGCTCCTCATTAGGCTTTTACTCTAGACCCTTCAGCAGCTTCATTGCTCTTCTTTGGACACGCCCTTCTTGCACTGAGGTGCAAAAACCTGAACACAGCGTTCGAGGTGTGGCATGAGCAGTGCCGAGTACAGCAGCACGATCACTTCCCTACTCCTGCTGGCGACACTGTTTCTGATGCAAGCCAGGATGCTATTGGTCTTCTTGTCTACCTGGGCATGCAGCTGGTGCATATGCAGCTGGCTGTGGACCAACACCCCGAGGTCCTTTCCCACCAGGCAACTTTCCAGCCAATCTTCCCCAAGCCTGTACCATTGCATGGGATTGTTGTGACCAAAGTGCAGTTCTTAACAAGAATGCACTCAATGGCCTCCTCTAGATCATTGCTAAAGACCGGTCCCAATACGGAGCGCTGGGGAACACGATTCGTATTGTGGGCACTTTCCTGGCTCACGGTCACGTTGTCGTTTTCCAGAACACTCAGGTCCTTTTCTGAGCATTTGTTTCTACCTGGGCAGCCCGCAGCCTGCCCTGGTGCATGGGGTTGTTCCTCCCCAGGTGCAGCACTTTGCTCTTCCCCCTGTGGAACCGCAGGACGTTGCTGCCAGCCGGTTTCTGCAGCCTCTCGAGGTCCCTCTGGATGGCAGCACGAGCTCCCCGCGCCCCCCTCCTCCTCCTCCTCCTCCCGCCGAGGGGCCGCGGCAGCGGGGGCCGGGCCGGGCCGGGCCGTGGCGGGGGGGGTGTGTTGGGGGCGGGCCGAGGCGTCGGCGCTGCCCCGGCGAGGGGCCGAGGCGGCGGGGAGGGCAGGAGCGGGCCCGAGCGCGGCTCCGCTCGGCTCGTGTGCGGCCGCGGCGCGGCAGGGCGGGATGGCGGCCGGCGTGGGGCCGTGGCTCCTGGCCTTGTCGTTGGCCGCGGGGCCAGCGGGTGAGAGGCGGGCGGGGAGGGCAGCGAGGCCGGGGCTGGGCCCGGGGCTGGGGCTGCAGCGGGGGAAGGGGGGAGCGGGCGGCGTCGGGGGAGCGGGGGACGGAGCGGCAGGGGCAGGGGCAGGGGCAGGGGCAGGGGGCGGCTTTGGGTCGGGCCCAAGTGCCGGGAGCAGGCGCGGCTCAGCCCCGAGCAGGGCAGGCGGGGCATTGTCCCGGGCGGGCGCGGGGCTTTGTCGGGAGCCAGGGCGGTGTCGGCGGTCGCTGTGGCGGGGCGGGGGGCGGCGGGGCGGCGGGTGAACGTCCTCGGGCCGTGGGCGCGCCGTGCCCGGCTGCCTGCGCTCTCCGTCCGCAGGGGCGTGGGCGCAGCTGAGGCTGGTGGAGGCCGGCGGAGGGCTGCGAGCGCCCGGGGACTCCGCGCAACTCTCCTGCCGCGGCTCCGGCTTGGACTTCAAGGTTTATGGAGTTCAGTGGTACCGTCAGGCACCCGGTGGCAGTCTCCAGTGGGTGTCCTACATCAATGCCTTAGGTTCTATAACAAGTTACGCACCAGCAGTGCAGGGTCGAGCCACAGTGTCCCGGGACAATTCCCGGTCTGAATCAGCTCTGTCCCTGCGTGCCCTGCACCCCCGGGACTCTGCTCGTTACTTCTGTGCTGTTCACACAGCGACAGGAAATGCAGCTGAGCTTTAACACAAACCTGCTGGGGCCTAGCACAGGGTGGGAGAGTTTCAGGGCAGGTGAATGATGGAGGAGCCCAGGAGTGCACCCAGGGAGAGAGGGGCCATCACTGTGCACCACAGGTGGTCCTGGCCTTTCAGCAAGAGCTGCTTTCTCTGCACCGCCTCTTTCCTGCCCCTGAGTCCCAAAAGCAGTGCTTTATTTTTCGAAGGATATGCAGGGTACTCTTTGTCGCTCAACCAGCCTGACCAGTCTGCCTGTCTGCAGCCCTTCTGCTATCCCTCCTGCCCTTGTTCCCTGGGGCACTGAAGGCACTTGGGCTTTGGCAACAGCACTGCCTGCTTCTGTCGACTGCCAGCGGGCATTTCTTTGTGACAGTCAGAGCAAAGCAGTGGGTTCCTCTTGTTTCATGTGTGTTTCAGGGTGACAAGATCCCAGCAACGAGGTGTGCAGTGTGGTGGTGAGCAGGGAATACTGGGACCTTGCGATGCACTAACAGCTCCAATGCCTCCTATATTTATGTGGCCTGGTATCAACAGCATCCTGCTGGACCCCTGCAGCACTTGCTGCTGAGCAAGGGCTGAGGGAGGCTCCTACAGCCACAGAGCCCCTTTTGCCTTCAAGGGGTTTTCCTGCGAGGCTGACAAGAGCTCCATCTTTGGGCAAGGCTCAAATGAAATCCCCCTTTCCTCCTTCTTTCTCCCAGCTCTTATTGCTTTGCATGACATCATGCAGTATGAGATATCCACTTGGCCAGTTGTGGTCAAGTGTGCAGCTGATGGGCAACAAGAGAAACAGAGAAGGCCTTGACACTGTGTAAGCACTGAAGTCACTCCAGTCTTCATAAAGGGCAAGAAGGAGAACTCTGGGATCTACAGGCCAGTCAGTCTCATCTCCATCCCTGGAAAGGTGATGGAACAGCTCTGACTGGATGTCTTCTCTAAGCAAGTGGAGGAAAAGCAGGTTATGAGGAGCAGTCAGCATGAATTCACTTAGGGGAAATGATGCTTGAGCCATCTGATAGCCTTCTATGGTGGCATGACTGGCTGGGTAGATGAGGGGAGAACAGTGGATGTTTTGTACCTTGACTTCAGCAAGGCTTTTGACACTGTCTCCCACAACCTAGGGAAGCTCTTCTATGAGGAAAGGCTGAGGGAGCTGGGCTTGTTTGGCCTGAAGAAGAGAAGGTTAAGAGGGACCTTATAAATGCCTATAAATATCGTAAGGGTGTGTGTAAAGGGGATGGGGCCAGACTCCTTCCAGTGGTGCTCAGCAGCAGGGAAAGGGGCAACAGGAACAAACCGAAGCATAGAAAGTTCGATCTGAAGATGAGGAAGAACTTCTTTACTTTGAGGGTCACAGAGCACTGGAAGAGGCTGCCCAGAGCACTTGTGGATTCTTCTCTGGAGCTATTGAAAACCTGCCTGGACACTGTCCTGTGCAGCTTGCTCTAGGTGAACCTGCTTTGTCAGGGGGGTTGGACTAGATGATTCCTAGAGGTCCCTTCCCACCCCTGGAGTTCTGTGATTCTGTGATTCTGTGACTTGCTTAGATGAATGAACACTACCTGACACTATGAGTTTTTACCTCAGGGTCGATGTGACCTTAAGACGCAACC
This sequence comes from Opisthocomus hoazin, assembly GCF_030867145.1. Taxonomy (NCBI): domain Eukaryota; kingdom Metazoa; phylum Chordata; class Aves; order Opisthocomiformes; family Opisthocomidae; genus Opisthocomus; species Opisthocomus hoazin. The sequence continues at coordinate 7,358,973 of NC_134439.1, read as the reverse complement.
TAAGCCAGCTCATCCTGGATCAGAACACACCATAGCAACATGAAAACAACAGAAAGTTTACTCTTCAATTAAGCCAGGTATACAACTGTGGCCAGAACTTGAAGTGACCAGAATTCAGGATAAAACCCCCCACCTGCATGGGACCTGGGTTTTGAAGATCAAATATTGATACGCCACTGACCATAAGTGTACAGCACCTGTGCAAGAGAAGCATGTACTGATTCCGCACAGGACTAGTACCTTCCGATTAGGTGAGCAATATTCACTGATCAGCCACTTATGTAAACCCTGCTTTCCTCTGTATCAGGATCCTCCCATGCATCAGACTAGGACATGGCTGTGCACACAGCTCAAAGGTAAAAGAATAAATTCCCTTGGTAATTCCACACTGAGTGTCCTTGCCTCCTTCCTCGGATGGCAAAGAACTGACTTCAAATAGCAAAGTCTGAGTTTCAGTGTTCTGCTTTGCCCTGGCACATATCACCTGCAAGGATGTGAATGTGCTTGTGAGTCATTCACAGAACCACAGGAAGGTTGAAATTGGAAGAGACCTTAGAAGGTCATCTGGTCCAAGCCCCTTCCTCAAGCAGGGCCACGTAGAGCTAGTGGTCCAGGACCGTGTCCAGACAGCTTGCAAATATCTCCAAGCATAGAGACTCAACAAGCTCTCTGAGCATCCTGTGCCTGTGCTCTGTCACTCTGACAATGAAAAAGTGTTTCTTGCTGTTCAGAAGGATCCCTCTGTGTTTCAGTTTGCGTGTATTGCCTCTTGATCTTCCACTGAGCACCAGTGAAAAGAGCCTGGCCCCATCTTCTTTGAACCCTCCTTCAGACAGCAAGACTGGAGGCAGCCTGGGCTACAGTGATCATACACCGGTGGAGTTCACATTGCTGAGGAATATGGGACAGGCAAAGAGTAAAGTCAGGACTCTGGATTTTAGGGAAGCAAACTTCCAGCTGTTCGAGGAGTTAGTCAATAGGACGCCCTGGGAAAATGCTTTCAGGTACAAGGGAGCAGAACAGAGCTGGCAGATCTTTAAGGCATCTTTCCTTGGAGCGCAAGAGCTCTTGATCTCCATTTGTCAGAAATCCTCCATTTGTCAGAAATCAGGATAAGAAGGCAAGAGACCGGCATGGCTGAGTGCAAACCTACCTGTCAAAATAAAGGGTAAGAAGTAAATGCGCAGGCAGTAGAAGCAGGGACAGGTGTCCTGGGTCGAGTACAGGGACGCTGCCTGGTTCTGTAGGGATGGGGTCAGGAAGACCAAGGCACAGCTGGAGCTGTGAAACCTCCATTGAGTTGTTTGTGGTCCATGCATTATGGTGCTCAGGACAGGAGACGCCTTGTGTTGTGTGTAGTTATTGGCTGTGTTATAGAAAAGTGTTGCAGTCTGGCCCTGGCCGGCAACAAAAGGGCCACACAGTGTCTCTGTTGCCCCTCCCCCCACGGGGGTGGGGAGGAGAATGGAAAGAAAAAGGCAAAAATTCCTGGGTCGGCATAAGGGCAGTTTAACTGAACAGCAAAGGAAGGGAACAGTAGCAAGAACAATACTGATAAGGAGAATATACAGAACAAAGACGGAAATGCACAGAGCAACTCTCACCAATCACCCCGTGCACTCCCTAGGGGCAAATCCCTTCCCCCCTGCTCAGCTCCCCCACTCAGAACCCAGCATGACTGCACACGGTATTGATTACCCTGTTTTGTTTGGCCAATTTGGGTCAGCCCACCCGGCTGTGTCCCCTCCTGGCTTCTGGTGAAAATTAACCCTGTCCTGGCCGAACCCAGGACAAAAAGATAAGCCAAAATGTAAGAAGAGTCGCTGTTCTGTGTTCTGGTACAGTACTCATATATGTATATATATATGTTCATATAAGTAACTTGCTTGGCTTTAGTGGCTAACTTCACTGAAGCCTTAGGCTGCACGCTGTGAATCTACCACATGGATACAGTGAAATTCCACTGAAGCCTTGCCAAGCTCAGTGAAGGATGGCCCCAAGGACTCAGTTGCAGCTAGAAGACAAGGAAGTTAAGTCATCAATAGACAACAGCAGGGCATCTCTGAAGATAAGCCTGCCCAAAGACAATGATGGGCTCCAATGAGGGACAAATGCCCCCAGACCCAAATGACACCATTGGATCAGCTGCCGCTTGGACACCACTCATGCGGGGCGGGAACTTAGATTGTGGGGGTATAATTGCCCAGGGATTTCTTTGTTTGGGTTCCCTCTCCAGAGGCAACCAGCTCAAGCTGGTTTTCACCGCTGCACCACTTACTAGACTCGCCTGGCACACAGAGACTCTGCTCTGAGAAACCTGGAGTCGAGCCTGAGGGATGAGGAAGCACCCGAGAGTGAGTGTATGTGTGTGAGGAGTCGAAAAGGGGCACGAAAAGGGGCACCTGTCGGCTCACTGGAGTCGCCTGCTGCAAAGCGACTCCGGTCCTAGCAGTTAAGGTCTCGGGTGGTGTGCGTGCGACTCCTTGCACGGAGAGCGAATGCTCGGGCGGCAGGTTCTCCCTTAACAGCAGCCAAAGCCAGCTCTGGACCAGTGGTGCTGAACCTGCAGGGCTGCTTGTGAAGCTCCTTCTGCCTTGGTTTTGTTGGTTCCTGCTGCAGTGCTTCTTGTAACACACATCTCAAAACGTGGGTTACAAGAATTTAAAGGTATAACCATAGCAGCCTGTAGGTGTTGTCCCTTTGGAGCAGGTCATACAGGCAGTTGAAGCAGGTGCAAGAGCAGGTGGGTTGCTGAGGCTTTCGTGTGTCCTGGTACGGTACAGGGGCTGCCTGCAGCGTGAGAGAAGAGGAAGAACGAGCGCTCTCCCCATTGGTCAGGCAACTATTTTGCTCATAGGCATGTGAGTTAGGAGTTGAGTCCCAAGTTACGAGCTGGGAGTTGCAAGTTCCCAGTCGCGAGTTACAACTTGAGTTATGAGTTATGATTTAGAGAACTATTACATTAGAAACCTCAAGAATTGAGTGATAAAGAAGTGAATTGACATGTTAGACTGATCTGTGAAAAGGAGACTGAGCCCTTGCTTGACATGTTTGTTTTCTTTCCTAATGAGCTCATAAAACAAAGTTTAAGTCACAGGTTAGGTAATGCTGTAAATTTGAGAGATCTGAGCAGATCGTGACCTGCTGCTTCAGCATGGACTTACACATGGATCACAGTCCTTTCAGGGGAGAATCTGGATTGACACGGCCCTAAACACAGACCACAGTTCTTTCAGGGATGTACCTTATCCACAGCTCACAGTCCCTGCCACACAAGCTCTCACTGGAGTTCCGGCAGGTCCAGTGCAGCAGCACAGGAACAGCGGCGATGCCCTGGCCATCTGCCAGCTTGGGTGCACGTCCGTTGCTGTTGGCAAACTGTTCCCAGGCACAGCAGAGTGAGGTGTTAAGCGCTACAGTGAGCAGCAAAAGCCAAAAGCAACCCCTAAGAAGCACCAGACGGTAACAAGAAGCAAAGCAAGGAAGCCCTGTGGCAAGCACAGGAGCCTGCCAATTCACAGCTAAACAGCTGGAGAGTTATAAATTCGGTCCAGCGCACTCCACTCAGACGCGGCATTTTGTTGAAGCCCTTGAGAACTGTGCTGGGCACCAAAAAGGACAGTTGTCGATGAACCATTGCAGACTGCTAAGCCCCACACAGCTTCTCCGTCACTGCCCCCTCAGCAGGATGGGGAGAGAATCGGCAGGGCAGAATAAAAAGAACACATGGGTTGAGGTAAAGATAGTTTAATAGTTGAAACAAAAACTGTATGTGCACACCATATTAAGGAAAGAATTAATGAAGCGGGGCTACACTGTGCATAGTGGCTTCTCAGAAGACAAATGCCATAGCTCCAAACGTAACCCTGAGGTTATACAACCCATTCTTCACCAAAACTATGTCACACGGGCAGGATACGGTAAATAACAACAGCAGCTGAAATCCTGCTGATAAGCAGACTCTGGACAGTCCGTCCTTTCACAGAGACTCCACTCCTCTGCTGAGTCATGCTGTGTGCAGGGCCATAACCTGTGCCTGTTTGTTCACCAGTGAGGCTTGTGACCAGTGTGCTGTGAGGAGGCGGTGGTGATGGAGCTGAAGGGATCCCCCTTCCTCTGGCCGTGACAACCTTGCAGGCGTTAGTTGCATTGGTGGGGCAGGAGTGACGACTGCTGTGTCCTTCGCCCTCACTCCACCTACAGACAACCCACCCTGCCCCTGCCTGCTGGATGTGCAATGCGGGGCCGGTCTGATGCGGTGTATGAGGGCAGCTCAGCAGGAGCCGGGTGCTGTGACAGCCAGGAAGAAGAGAGCCGAGGGCTGGGGTGGGGGACATGGAGGGCAGCACAGAGCAGCCGTGCGGAGCTGAAAGGGGGAGTTGTGGGGGAACGGGGAAAGCAGTGTTTCCTCACTGTGACTCTTGTCTCCCCGGGCATGGGCTGGGAGTGAGGCCAGGGCGGGCTGGGGGTGCGGGGCACGGCGAGGGTCCTGCGCGGGGACGCTGCGGGCCGAGAGCCTGTGCCTGGCGCTGGGGCTGGGGCTGGGAGCTGGGACAGCGGCGGAGCCGCGCTGGGAGCCGCGGGCCAGGAGGCTTCGTGTGCCGGGCGCCGCGCTCGTCCTGTGCCGCCGGCCCTGGGCCGCGTCCCTCCCCGCGCCCCCTTCCTCCTCCTCCTCCTCCTCCTCCTCCTCCTCCTCCCCCTCCTCGTCCTCCCGCCAAGGGGCCGCGGCAGCGGGGGGCCGGGCCGGGCCGGGCCGTGGCGGGGCGGGTGTGCTGGGGGCGGGCCGAGGCGTCGGCGCTGCCCCGGCGAGGGGCCGAGGCGGCGGGGAGGGCAGGAGCGGGCCCGAGCGCGGCTCCGCTCGGCTCGTGTGCGGCCGCGGCGCGGCAGGGCGGGATGGCGGCCGGCGTGGGGCCGTGGCTCCTGGCCTTGTCGTTGGCCGCGGGGCCGGCGGGTGAGAGGCGGGCGGGGAGGGCAGCGAGGCCGGGGCTGGGCCCGGGGCTGGGGCTGCAGCGGGGGAAGGGGGGAGCGGGCGGCGTCGGGGGAGCGGGGGACGGAGCGGCAGGGGCAGGGGCAGGGGCAGGGGCAGGGGCAGGGGGCGGCTTTGGGTCGGGCCCAAGTGCCGGGAGCAGGCGCGGCTCAGCCCCGAGCAGGGCAGGCGGGGCATTGTCCCGGGCGGGCGCGGGGCTTTGTCGGGAGCCAGGGGGGTGTCGGCGGTCGCTGTGGCGGGGCGGGGGTCGGCGGGGCGGCGGGTGAACGTCCTCGGGCCGTGGGCGCGCCGTGCCCGGCTGCCTGCGCTCTCCGTCCGCAGGGGCGTGGGCGCAGCTGAGGCTGGTGGAGGCCGGCGGAGGGCTGCGAGCACCCGGGGACTCCGCGCAACTCTCCTGCCGCGGCTCCGGCTTCGACTTCAAGGTTTATGCAGTTCAGTGGTACCGTCAGGCACCCGGTGGCAGTCTCCAGTGGGTGTCCTGGATCAATGCCTTAGGTTCTATAACAAATTACGCACCAGCAGTGCAGGGTCGAGCCACAGTGTCCCGGGACAATTCCCGGTCTGAATCAGCTCTGTCCCTGCGTGCCCTGCACCCCCGGGACTCTGCTCGCTACTTCTGTGCTGTTCCCACAGGGACAGGAAATGCAGCTGAGCTTTAACACAAACCTTTTGGGGCCTAGCACAGGGTGGGAGAGTTTCAGGGCAGGTGAATGATGGAGGAGCCCAGGAGTGCACCCAGGGAGAGAGGGGCCATCACTGTGCACCACAGGTGGTCCTGGCCTTTCAGCAAGAGCTGCTTTCTCTGCACCGCCTCTTTCCTGCCCCTGAGTCCCAAAAGCAGTGCTTTATTTTTCGAAGGATATGCAGGGTACTGTTTGTCGCTCAACCAGCCTGACCAGTCTGCCTGTCTGCAGCCCTTCTGCTATCCCTCCTGCCCTTGTTCCCTGGGGCACTGAAGGCACTTGGGCTTTGGCAACAGCACTGCCTGCTTCTGTCGACTGCCAGCGGGCATTTCTTTGTGACAGTCAGAGCAAAGCAGTGGGTTCCTCTTGTTTCATGTGTGTTTCAGGGTGACAAGATCCCAGCAACGAGGTGTGCAGTGTGGTGGTGAGCAGGGAATACTGGGACCTTGCGATGCACTAACAGCTCCAATGCCTCCTATATTTATGTGGCCTGGTATCAACAGCATCCTGCTGGACCCCTGCAGCACTTGCTGCTGAGCAAGGGCTGAGGGAGGCTCCTACAGCCACAGAGCCCCTTTTGCCTTCAAGGGGTTTTCCTGCGAGGCTGACAAGAGCTCCATCTTTGGGCAAGGCTCAAATGAAATCCCCCTTTCCTCCTTCTTTCTCCCAGCTCTTATTGCTTTGCATGACATCATGCAGTATGAGATATCCACTTGGCCAGTTGTGGTCAAGTGTGCAGCTGATGGGCAACAAGAGAAACAGAGAAGGCCTTGACACTGTGTAAGCACTAAAGTCACTCCAGTCTTCATAAAGGGCAAGAAGGAGAACTCTGGGATCTACTGGCCAGTCAGTCTCATCTCCATCCCTGGAAAGGTGATGGAACAGCTCTGACTGGATGTCTTCTCTAAGCAAGTGGAGGAAAAACAGGTTATGAGGAGTAGTCAGCATGGATTCACCAAGGGGAAATGATGCTTGAGCCATCTGATAGCCTTCTATGGTGGCATGACTGGCTGGGTAGATGAGGGGAGAGCAGTGGATGTTTTCTACCTTGACTTCAGCAAGGCTTTTGACACTGTCTCCCACAACCTAGGGAAGCTCTCCTATGAGGAAAGGCTGAGGGAGCTGGGCTTGTTTGGCCTGAAGAAGAGAAGATTAAGAGGGACCTTATAAATGCCTATAAATATCCTAAGGGTGTGTGTAAAGGGGATGGGGCCAGACTCTTTCCAGTGGTGCTCAGCAGCAGGGAAAGGGGCAACAGGCACAAATCGAAGCATAGAAAGTTCGATCTGAAGATGAGGAAGAACTTCTTTACTTTGAGGGTCACAGAGCACTGGAAGAGGCTGCCCAGAGCACTTGTGGATTCTTCTCTGGAGCTATTGAAAACCTGCCTGGACACTGTCCTGTGCAGCTTGCTCTAGGTGAACCTGCTTTGTCAGGGGGGTTGGACTAGATGATTCCTAGAGGTCCCTTCCCACCCCTGGAGTTCTGTGATTCTGTGATTCTGTGACTTGCTTAGATGAATGAACACTACCTGACACTATGAGTTTTTACCTCAGGGTCGATGTGACCTTAAGACGCAAGCTAAGCCAGCTCATCCTGGATCAGAACACACCATAGCAACATGAAAACAACAGAAAGTTTACTCTTCAATTAAGCCAGGTATACAACTGTGGCCAGAACTTGAAGTGACCAGAATTCAGGATAAAGCCCCCCACCTACACGGGACCTGGGTTTAGAAGATCAAATATTGATACGCCACTGACCATAAGTGTACAGCACCTGTGCAAGAGAAGCATGTACTGATCCAGCTTAGGAGTAGTACCTTCTGATTAGGTGAGCAATATTCACTGATCAGCCACATATGTAAACCCTGCTTTCCTCTGTATCGGGATCCTCCCATGCATCAGACTAGGACATGGCTGTGCACACAGCTCAAAGGTAAAAGAATAAATTCCCTTGGTAATTCCACACTGAGTGTCCTTGCCTCCTTCCTCGGATGGCAAAGAACTGACTTCAAATAGCAAAGTCTGAGTTTCAGTGTTCTGCTTTGCCCTGGCACATATCACCTGCAAGGATGTGAATGTGCTTGTGAGTCATTCACAGAATCACAGGAAGGTTGAAATTGGAAGAGACCTTAGAAGGTCATCTGGTCCAAGCCCCTTCCTCAAGCAGGGCCACGTAGAGCTAGTGGTCCAGGACCGTGTCCAGACAGCTTGTAAATACCTCCAAGCATGGAGACTCAACAAGCTCTCTGAGCGTCCTGTGCCTGTGCTCTGTCACTCTGACAATGAAAAGTGTTTCTTGATGTTCGGAAGAATTCCTCTGTGTTTCAGTTTGTGTGTATTGCCTCTTGATCTTCCACTGAGCACCAGTGAAAAGAGCCTGGCCCCATCTTCTTTGAACCCTCCTTCAGACAGCAAGACTGGAGGCAGCCTGGGCTACAGTGATCATACACCGGTGGAGTTCACATTGCTGAGGAATATGAGACAGGCAAAGAGTAAAGTCAGGACTCTGGATTTTAGGGAAGCAACCTTCCAGCTGTTCGAGGAGTTAGTCAATAGGACACCCTGGGAAAACGCTTTCAGGTACAAGGGAGCAGAACAGAGCTGGCAGATCTTTAAGGCATCTTTCCTTGGAGCACAAGAGCTCTTGATCTCCATTTGTCAGAAATCCTCCATTTGTCAGAAATCAGGATAAGAAGGCAAGAGACCGGCATGGCTGAGTGCAAACCTACCTGTCAAAATAAAGGGTAAGAAGTAAATGTGCAGGCAGTAGAAGCAGGGACAGGTGTCCTGGGTCGAGCACAGGGACGCTGCCTGGTTCTGTAGGGATGGGGTCAGGAAGACCAAGGCACAGCTGGAGCTGTGAAACCTCCATTGAGTTGTTTGTGGTCCATGCATTATGGTGCTCAGGACAGGAGATGCCTTGTGTTGTGTGTAGTTATTGGCTGTGTTATAGAAAAGTGTTGCAGTCTGGCCCTGGCCGGCAACAAAAGGGCCACAGAGTGTCTCTGTCGCCCCTCCCCCCACGGGGGTGGGGAGGAGAATGGAAAGAAAAAGGCAAAAATTCCTGGGTCGGCATAAGGGCAGTTTAACTGAACAGCAAAGGAAGGGAACAGTAGCAAGAACAATACTGATAAGGAGAATATACAGAACAAAGACGGAAATGCACAGAGCAACTCTCACCAATCACCCCATGCACTCCCTAGGGGCAAATCCCTTCCCCCCTGCTCAGCTCCCCCACTCAGAACCCAGCACGACTGCACACAGTATTGATTACCCTGTTTTGTTTGGCCAATTTGGGTCAGCCCACCCGGCTGTGTCCCCTCCTGGCTTCTGGTGAAAATGAACCCTGTCCTGGCCGAACCCAGGACAAAAAGATAAGCCAAAATGTAAGAAGAGTCGCTGTTCTGTGTTCTGGTACAGTACTCATATATGTATATATATATGTTCATATAAGTAACTTGCTTGGCTTTAGTGGCTAACTTCACTGAAGCCTTAGGCTGCACGCTGTGAATCTACCACATGGATACAGTGAAATTCCACTGAAGCCTTGCCAAGCTCAGTGAAGGATGGCCCCAAGGACTCAGTTGCAGCTAGAAGACAAGGAAGTTAAGTCATCAATAGACAACAGCAGGGCATCTCTGAAGATAAGCCTGCCCAAAGACAATGATGGGCTCCAATGAGGGACAAATGCCCCCAGACCCAAATGACACCATTGGATCAGCTGCCGCTTGGACACCACTCATGCGGGGAGGGAACTTAGATTGTGGGGGTATAATTGCCCAGGGATTTCTTTGTTTGGGTTCCCTCTCCAGAGGCAACCAGCTCAAGCTGGTTTCCACCGCTGCACCATTTACTAGACTCGCCTGGCACACAGAGACTCTGCTTCGAGAGACCTGGAGTCGAGCCTGAGGGATGAGGAAGCACCCGAGAGTGAGTGTATGTGTGTGAGGAGTCGAAAAGGGGCACGAAAAGGGGCACCTGTCGGCTCACTGGAGTCGCCTGCTGCAAAGCGACTCCGGTCCTAGCAGTTAAGGTCTCGGGTGGTGTGTGTGCGACTCCTTGCACGGAGTGTGAATGCTCGGGCGGCAGGTTCTCCCTTAACAGCAGCCAAAGCCAGCTCTGGACCAGTGGTGCTGAACCTGCAGGGCTGCTTGTGAAGCTCCTTCTGCCTTGGTTTTGTTGGTTCCTGCTGCAGTGCTTCTTGTAACACACATCTGAAAACGTGGGTTACAAGAATTTAAAGGTATATCCATAGCAGCCTGTAGGTGTTGTCCCTTTGGAGCAGGTCATACAGGCTGTTGAAGCAGGTGCAAGAGCAGGTGGGTTGCTGAGGCTTTCGTGTGTCCTGGTACGGTACAGGGGCTGCCTGCAGCGTGAGAGAAGAGGAAGAACGAGCGCTCTCCCCATTGGTCAGGCAACTATTTTGCTCATAGGCATGTGAGTTAGGAGTTGAGTCCCAAGTTACGAGTTGTGAGTTGCAAGTTCCCAGTCGCGAGTTACAACTTGAGTTATGAGTTATGATTTAGAGAACTATTACATTAGAAACCTCAAGAATTGAGTGATAAAGAAGTGAATTGACATGTTAGACTGATCTGTGAAAAGGGGACTGAGCCCTTGCTTGACATGTTTGTTTTCTTTCCTAATGAGCTCATAAAACAAAGTTTAAGTCACAGGTTAGGTAATGCTGTAAATTTGAGAGATCTGAGCGGATCGTGACCTGCTGCTTCAGCGTGGACTTACCCATGGATCACAGTCCTTTCAGGGGAGAATCTGGATTGACACGGCCCTAAACACAGACCACAGTTCTTTCAGGGATGTACCTTATCCACAGCTCACAGTCCCTGCCACACAAGCTCTCACTGGAGTTCCGGCAGGTCCAGTGCAGCAGCACAGGAACAGCGGCGATGCCCTGGCCATCTGCCAGCTTGGGCGCACGTCCGTTGCTGTTGGCAAACTGTTCCCAGGCACAGCAGAGTGAGGTGTTAAGGGCTACAGTGAGCAGCAAAAGCCAAAAGCAACCCCTAAGAAGCACCAGACGGTAACAAGAAGCAAAGCAAGGAAGCCCTGTGGCAAGCACAGGAGCCTGCCAATTCACAGCTAAACAGCTAGAGAGTTATGAATTCGGTCCAGCGCACTCCACTCAGACGCGGCATTTTGTTGAAGTCCTTGAGAACTGTGCTGGGCACCAAAAAGGACAGTTGTCGATGAACCATTGCAGACTGCTAAGCCCCACACAGCTTCTCCGTCACTGCCCTCTCAGCAGGATGGGGAGAGAATCGGCAGGGCAGAATAAAAAGAACACGTGGGTTCAGGTAAAGATAGTTTAATAGTTGAAACAAAAACTGTATGTGCACACCATATTAAGTAAAGAATTAATGAAGCGGGGCTACATTGTGCATAGTGGCTTCTCAGAAGACAAATGCCATAGCTCCAAACGTAACCCTGAGGTTATACAACCCATTCTTCACCAAAACTATGTCACACAGGCAGGATACGGTAAATAACAACAGCAGCTGAAATCCTGCTGATAAGCAGACTCTGGACAGTCCGTCCTTTCACAGAGACTCCACTCCTCTGCTAACTGAGTCATGCTGTGTGCAAGGCCATAACCTGTGCATGTTTCTTCACCAGTGAGGCTTGTGACCAGTGTGCTGTGAGGAGGCGGTGGTGATGGAGCTGGAGGGATCCCCCTTCCTCCAGCCGTGACAACCTTGCAGGCATTAGTTGCATTGGTGGGGCAGGAGTGACAACTGCTGTGGCCTTCGCCCTCACTCCACCTGCAGACAACCCGCCCTGCCCCTGCCTGCTGGATGTGCAATGCGGGGCCGGTCTGACGCGGTGTATGAGGGCAGCTCAGCAGGAGCCGGGTGCTGTGACAGCCAGGAAGAAGAGAGCCGAGGGCTGGGGTGGGGGACATGGAGGGCAGCACAGAGCAGCCGTGCGGAGCTGAAAGGGGGAGTTGTGGGGGAACGGGGAAAGCAGTGTTTCCTCACTGTGACTCTTGTCTCCCCGGGCATGGGCTGGGAGTGAGGCCAGGGCGGGCTGGGGGTGCGGGGCACGGCGAGGGTCCTGCGCGGGGACGCTGCGGGCCGAGAGCCCGTGCCTGGCGCTGGGGCTGGGGCTGGGAGCTGGGACAGCGGCGGAGCCGCGCTGGGAGCCGCGGGCCAGGAGGCTTCGTGTGCCGGGCGCCGCGCTCGTCCTGTGCCGCCGGCCCTGGGCCGCGTCCCTCCCCGCGCCCCCTTCCTCCTCCTCCTCCTCCTCCTCCTCCTCCTCCTCCCCCTCCTCGTCCTCCCGCCAAGGGGCCGCGGCAGCGGGGGGCCGGGCCGGGCCGGGCCGTGGCGGGGCGGGTGTGCTGGGGGCGGGCCGAGGCGTCGGCGCTGCCCCGGCGAGGGGCCGAGGCGGCGGGGAGGGCAGGAGCGGGCCCGAGCGCGGCTCCGCTCGGCTCGTGTGCGGCCGCGGCGCGGCAGGGCGGGATGGCGGCCGGCGTGGGGCCGTGGCTCCTGGCCTTGTCGTTGGCCGCGGGGCCGGCGGGTGAGAGGCGGGCGGGGAGGGCAGCGAGGCCGGGGCTGGGCCCGGGGCTGGGGCTGCAGCGGGGGAAGGGGGGAGCGGGCGGCGTCGGGGGAGCGGGGGACGGAGCGGCAGGGGCAGGGGCAGGGGCAGGGGCAGGGGCAGGGGGCGGCTTTGGGTCGGGCCCAAGTGCCGGGAGCAGGCGCGGCTCAGCCCCGAGCAGGGCAGGCGGGGCATTGTCCCGGGCGGGCGCGGGGCTTTGTCGGGAGCCAGGGGGGTGTCGGCGGTCGCTGTGGCGGGGCGGGGGTCGGCGGGGCGGCGGGTGAACGTCCTCGGGCCGTGGGCGCGCCGTGCCCGGCTGCCTGCGCTCTCCGTCCGCAGGGGCGTGGGCGCAGCTGAGGCTGGTGGAGGCCGGCGGAGGGCTGCGAGCACCCGGGGACTCCGCGCAACTCTCCTGCCGCGGCTCCGGCTTCGACTTCAAGGTTTATGCAGTTCAGTGGTACCGTCAGGCACCCGGTGGCAGTCTCCAGTGGGTGTCCTGGATCAATGCCTTAGGTTCTATAACAAATTACGCACCAGCAGTGCAGGGTCGAGCCACAGTGTCCCGGGACAATTCCCGGTCTGAATCAGCTCTGTCCCTGCGTGCCCTGCACCCCCGGGACTCTGCTCGCTACTTCTGTGCTGTTCCCACAGGGACAGGAAATGCAGCTGAGCTTTAACACAAACCTTTTGGGGCCTAGCACAGGGTGGGAGAGTTTCAGGGCAGGTGAATGATGGAGGAGCCCAGGAGTGCACCCAGGGAGAGAGGGGCCATCACTGTGCACCACAGGTGGTCCTGGCCTTTCAGCAAGAGCTGCTTTCTCTGCACCGCCTCTTTCCTGCCCCTGAGTCCCAAAAGCAGTGCTTTATTTTTCGAAGGATATGCAGGGTACTGTTTGTCGCTCAACCAGCCTGACCAGTCTGCCTGTCTGCAGCCCTTCTGCTATCCCTCCTGCCCTTGTTCCCTGGGGCACTGAAGGCACTTGGGCTTTGGCAACAGCACTGCCTGCTTCTGTCGACTGCCAGCGGGCATTTCTTTGTGACAGTCAGAGCAAAGCAGTGGGTTCCTCTTGTTTCATGTGTGTTTCAGGGTGACAAGATCCCAGCAACGAGGTGTGCAGTGTGGTGGTGAGCAGGGAATACTGGGACCTTGCGATGCACTAACAGCTCCAATGCCTCCTATATTTATGTGGCCTGGTATCAACAGCATCCTGCTGGACCCCTGCAGCACTTGCTGCTGAGCAAGGGCTGAGGGAGGCTCCTACAGCCACAGAGCCCCTTTTGCCTTCAAGGGGTTTTCCTGCGAGGCTGACAAGAGCTCCATCTTTGGGCAAGGCTCAAATGAAATCCCCCTTTCCTCCTTCTTTCTCCCAGCTCTTATTGCTTTGCATGACATCATGCAGTATGAGATATCCACTTGGCCAGTTGTGGTCAAGTGTGCAGCTGATGGGCAACAAGAGAAACAGAGAAGGCCTTGACACTGTGTAAGCACTAAAGTCACTCCAGTCTTCATAAAGGGCAAGAAGGAGAACTCTGGGATCTACTGGCCAGTCAGTCTCATCTCCATCCCTGGAAAGGTGATGGAACAGCTCTGACTGGATGTCTTCTCTAAGCAAGTGGAGGAAAAACAGGTTATGAGGAGTAGTCAGCATGGATTCACCAAGGGGAAATGATGCTTGAGCCATCTGATAGCCTTCTATGGTGGCATGACTGGCTGGGTAGATGAGGGGAGAGCAGTGGATGTTTTCTACCTTGACTTCAGCAAGGCTTTTGACACTGTCTCCCACAACCTAGGGAAGCTCTCCTATGAGGAAAGGCTGAGGGAGCTGGGCTTGTTTGGCCTGAAGAAGAGAAGATTAAGAGGGACCTTATAAATGCCTATAAATATCCTAAGGGTGTGTGTAAAGGGGATGGGGCCAGACTCTTTCCAGTGGTGCTCAGCAGCAGGGAAAGGGGCAACAGGCACAAATCGAAGCATAGAAAGTTCGATCTGAAGATGAGGAAGAACTTCTTTACTTTGAGGGTCACAGAGCACTGGAAGAGGCTGCCCAGAGCACTTGTGGATTCTTCTCTGGAGCTATTGAAAACCTGCCTGGACACTGTCCTGTGCAGCTTGCTCTAGGTGAACCTGCTTTGTCAGGGGGGTTGGACTAGATGATTCCTAGAGGTCCCTTCCCACCCCTGGAGTTCTGTGATTCTGTGATTCTGTGACTTGCTTAGATGAATGAACACTACCTGACACTATGAGTTTTTACCTCAGGGTCGATGTGACCTTAAGACGCAAGCTAAGCCAGCTCATCCTGGATCAGAACACACCATAGCAACATGAAAACAACAGAAAGTTTACTCTTCAATTAAGCCAGGTATACAACTGTGGCCAGAACTTGAAGTGACCAGAATTCAGGATAAAGCCCCCCACCTACACGGGACCTGGGTTTAGAAGATCAAATATTGATACGCCACTGACCATAAGTGTACAGCACCTGTGCAAGAGAAGCATGTACTGATCCAGCTTAGGAGTAGTACCTTCTGATTAGGTGAGCAATATTCACTGATCAGCCACATATGTAAACCCTGCTTTCCTCTGTATCGGGATCCTCCCATGCATCAGACTAGGACATGGCTGTGCACACAGCTCAAAGGTAAAAGAATAAATTCCCTTGGTAATTCCACACTGAGTGTCCTTGCCTCCTTCCTCGGATGGCAAAGAACTGACTTCAAATAGCAAAGTCTGAGTTTCAGTGTTCTGCTTTGCCCTGGCACATATCACCTGCAAGGATGTGAATGTGCTTGTGAGTCATTCACAGAATCACAGGAAGGTTGAAATTGGAAGAGACCTTAGAAGGTCATCTGGTCCAAGCCCCTTCCTCAAGCAGGGCCACGTAGAGCTAGTGGTCCAGGACCGTGTCCAGACAGCTTGTAAATACCTCCAAGCATGGAGACTCAACAAGCTCTCTGAGCGTCCTGTGCCTGTGCTCTGTCACTCTGACAATGAAAAGTGTTTCTTGATGTTCGGAAGAATTCCTCTGTGTTTCAGTTTGTGTGTATTGCCTCTTGATCTTCCACTGAGCACCAGTGAAAAGAGCCTGGCCCCATCTTCTTTGAACCCTCCTTCAGACAGCAAGACTGGAGGCAGCCTGGGCTACAGTGATCATACACCGGTGGAGTTCACATTGCTGAGGAATATGAGACAGGCAAAGAGTAAAGTCAGGACTCTGGATTTTAGGGAAGCAACCTTCCAGCTGTTCGAGGAGTTAGTCAATAGGACACCCTGGGAAAACGCTTTCAGGTACAAGGGAGCAGAACAGAGCTGGCAGATCTTTAAGGCATCTTTCCTTGGAGCACAAGAGCTCTTGATCTCCATTTGTCAGAAATCCTCCATTTGTCAGAAATCAGGATAAGAAGGCAAGAGACCGGCATGGCTGAGTGCAAACCTACCTGTCAAAATAAAGGGTAAGAAGTAAATGTGCAGGCAGTAGAAGCAGGGACAGGTGTCCTGGGTCGAGCACAGGGACGCTGCCTGGTTCTGTAGGGATGGGGTCAGGAAGACCAAGGCACAGCTGGAGCTGTGAAACCTCCATTGAGTTGTTTGTGGTCCATGCATTATGGTGCTCAGGACAGGAGATGCCTTGTGTTGTGTGTAGTTATTGGCTGTGTTATAGAAAAGTGTTGCAGTCTGGCCCTGGCCGGCAACAAAAGGGCCACAGAGTGTCTCTGTCGCCCCTCCCCCCACGGGGGTGGGGAGGAGAATGGAAAGAAAAAGGCAAAAATTCCTGGGTCGGCATAAGGGCAGTTTAACTGAACAGCAAAGGAAGGGAACAGTAGCAAGAACAATACTGATAAGGAGAATATACAGAACAAAGACGGAAATGCACAGAGCAACTCTCACCAATCACCCCATGCACTCCCTAGGGGCAAATCCCTTCCCCCCTGCTCAGCTCCCCCACTCAGAACCCAGCACGACTGCACACAGTATTGATTACCCTGTTTTGTTTGGCCAATTTGGGTCAGCCCACCCGGCTGTGTCCCCTCCTGGCTTCTGGTGAAAATGAACCCTGTCCTGGCCGAACCCAGGACAAAAAGATAAGCCAAAATGTAAGAAGAGTCGCTGTTCTGTGTTCTGGTACAGTACTCATATATGTATATATATATGTTCATATAAGTAACTTGCTTGGCTTTAGTGGCTAACTTCACTGAAGCCTTAGGCTGCACGCTGTGAATCTACCACATGGATACAGTGAAATTCCACTGAAGCCTTGCCAAGCTCAGTGAAGGATGGCCCCAAGGACTCAGTTGCAGCTAGAAGACAAGGAAGTTAAGTCATCAATAGACAACAGCAGGGCATCTCTGAAGATAAGCCTGCCCAAAGACAATGATGGGCTCCAATGAGGGACAAATGCCCCCAGACCCAAATGACACCATTGGATCAGCTGCCGCTTGGACACCACTCATGCGGGGAGGGAACTTAGATTGTGGGGGTATAATTGCCCAGGGATTTCTTTGTTTGGGTTCCCTCTCCAGAGGCAACCAGCTCAAGCTGGTTTCCACCGCTGCACCATTTACTAGACTCGCCTGGCACACAGAGACTCTGCTTCGAGAGACCTGGAGTCGAGCCTGAGGGATGAGGAAGCACCCGAGAGTGAGTGTATGTGTGTGAGGAGTCGAAAAGGGGCACGAAAAGGGGCACCTGTCGGCTCACTGGAGTCGCCTGCTGCAAAGCGACTCCGGTCCTAGCAGTTAAGGTCTCGGGTGGTGTGTGTGCGACTCCTTGCACGGAGTGTGAATGCTCGGGCGGCAGGTTCTCCCTTAACAGCAGCCAAAGCCAGCTCTGGACCAGTGGTGCTGAACCTGCAGGGCTGCTTGTGAAGCTCCTTCTGCCTTGGTTTTGTTGGTTCCTGCTGCAGTGCTTCTTGTAACACACATCTGAAAACGTGGGTTACAAGAATTTAAAGGTATATCCATAGCAGCCTGTAGGTGTTGTCCCTTTGGAGCAGGTCATACAGGCTGTTGAAGCAGGTGCAAGAGCAGGTGGGTTGCTGAGGCTTTCGTGTGTCCTGGTACGGTACAGGGGCTGCCTGCAGCGTGAGAGAAGAGGAAGAACGAGCGCTCTCCCCATTGGTCAGGCAACTATTTTGCTCATAGGCATGTGAGTTAGGAGTTGAGTCCCAAGTTACGAGTTGTGAGTTGCAAGTTCCCAGTCGCGAGTTACAACTTGAGTTATGAGTTATGATTTAGAGAACTATTACATTAGAAACCTCAAGAATTGAGTGATAAAGAAGTGAATTGACATGTTAGACTGATCTGTGAAAAGGGGACTGAGCCCTTGCTTGACATGTTTGTTTTCTTTCCTAATGAGCTCATAAAACAAAGTTTAAGTCACAGGTTAGGTAATGCTGTAAATTTGAGAGATCTGAGCGGATCGTGACCTGCTGCTTCAGCGTGGACTTACCCATGGATCACAGTCCTTTCAGGGGAGAATCTGGATTGACACGGCCCTAAACACAGACCACAGTTCTTTCAGGGATGTACCTTATCCACAGCTCACAGTCCCTGCCACACAAGCTCTCACTGGAGTTCCGGCAGGTCCAGTGCAGCAGCACAGGAACAGCGGCGATGCCCTGGCCATCTGCCAGCTTGGGCGCACGTCCGTTGCTGTTGGCAAACTGTTCCCAGGCACAGCAGAGTGAGGTGTTAAGGGCTACAGTGAGCAGCAAAAGCCAAAAGCAACCCCTAAGAAGCACCAGACGGTAACAAGAAGCAAAGCAAGGAAGCCCTGTGGCAAGCACAGGAGCCTGCCAATTCACAGCTAAACAGCTAGAGAGTTATGAATTCGGTCCAGCGCACTCCACTCAGACGCGGCATTTTGTTGAAGTCCTTGAGAACTGTGCTGGGCACCAAAAAGGACAGTTGTCGATGAACCATTGCAGACTGCTAAGCCCCACACAGCTTCTCCGTCACTGCCCTCTCAGCAGGATGGGGAGAGAATCGGCAGGGCAGAATAAAAAGAACACGTGGGTTCAGGTAAAGATAGTTTAATAGTTGAAACAAAAACTGTATGTGCACACCATATTAAGTAAAGAATTAATGAAGCGGGGCTACATTGTGCATAGTGGCTTCTCAGAAGACAAATGCCATAGCTCCAAACGTAACCCTGAGGTTATACAACCCATTCTTCACCAAAACTATGTCACACAGGCAGGATACGGTAAATAACAACAGCAGCTGAAATCCTGCTGATAAGCAGACTCTGGACAGTCCGTCCTTTCACAGAGACTCCACTCCTCTGCTAACTGAGTCATGCTGTGTGCAAGGCCATAACCTGTGCATGTTTCTTCACCAGTGAGGCTTGTGACCAGTGTGCTGTGAGGAGGCGGTGGTGATGGAGCTGGAGGGATCCCCCTTCCTCCAGCCGTGACAACCTTGCAGGCATTAGTTGCATTGGTGGGGCAGGAGTGACAACTGCTGTGGCCTTCGCCCTCACTCCACCTGCAGACAACCCGCCCTGCCCCTGCCTGCTGGATGTGCAATGCGGGGCCGGTCTGACGCGGTGTATGAGGGCAGCTCAGCAGGAGCCGGGTGCTGTGACAGCCAGGAAGAAGAGAGCCGAGGGCTGGGGTGGGGGACATGGAGGGCAGCACAGAGCAGCCGTGCGGAGCTGAAAGGGGGAGTTGTGGGGGAACGGGGAAAGCAGTGTTTCCTCACTGTGACTCTTGTCTCCCCGGGCATGGGCTGGGAGTGAGGCCAGGGCGGGCTGGGGGTGCGGGGCACGGCGAGGGTCCTGCGCGGGGACGCTGCGGGCCGAGAGCCCGTGCCTGGCGCTGGGGCTGGGGCTGGGAGCTGGGACAGCGGCGGAGCCGCGCTGGGAGCCGCGGGCCAGGAGGCTTCGTGTGCCAGGCGCCGCGCTCGTCCTGTGCCGCCGGCCCTGGGCCGCGTCCCTCCCCGCGCCCTCCTCCTCCTCCTCCTCCTCCTCCTCCTCCTCCTCCTCGTCCTCCTCCCGCCGAGGGGCCGCGGCAGCGGGGGGCCGGGCCGGGCCGGGCCGTGGCGGGGCGGGTGTGCTGGGGGCGGGCCGAGGCGTCGGCGCTGCCCCGGCGAGGGGCCGAGGCGGCGGGGCGGGCAGGAGCGGGCCCGAGCGCGGCTCCGCTCGGCTCGTGTGCGGCCGCGGCGCGGCAGGGCGGGATGGCGGCCGGCGTGGGGCCGTGGCTCCTGGCCTTGTCGTTGGCCGCGGGGCCGGCGGGTGAGAGGCGGGCGGGGAGGGCAGCGAGGCCGGGGCTGGGCCCGGGGCTGGGGCTGCAGCGGGGGAAGGGGGGAGCGGGCGGCGTCGGGGGAGCGGGGGACGGAGCGGCAGGGGCAGGGGCAGAGGCAGGGGCAGGGGCAGGGCAGGGGGCGGCTTTGGGTCGGGCCCAAGTGCCGGGAGCAGGCGCGGCTCAGCCCCGAGCAGGGCAGGCGGGGCATTGTCCCGGGCGGGCGCGGGGCTTTGTCGGGAGCCAGGGGGGTGTCGGCGGTCGCTGTGGCGGGGCGGGGGTCGGCGGGGCGGCGGGTGAACGTCCTCGGGCCGTGGGCGCGCCGTGCCCGGCTGCCTGCGCTCTCCGTCCGCAGGGGCGTGGGCGCAGCTGAGGCTGGTGGAGGCCGGCGGAGGGCTGCGAGCGCCCGGGGACTCCGCGCAACTCTCCTGCCGCGGCTCCGGCTTCAGATTCGAGAATCATTATGTTCGGTGGTACCGTCAGGCACCCGGTGGCAAACTGGAGTGGGTGTCCTGGATCAGCCATTATTCATCACAGATTCAATTCGGGCCAGCAGTGCAGGGTCGAGCCACTGCCTCCCGGGACAATTTGCGGTCTGAGGCATCTCTGTCCCTGCATCTGCTGCATCCTGGGGATTGTGCCTGCTACTTCTGTGCCGTTCGCACGGTGACACGAAATGCAGCTGAGCTTTAACACAAACCTTTTGGGGCCCACCAGTGGGTGTAGATATTTTGGAGCAGGCGAGTGCTGAGCTGGCTTGCTGCTGTTTTCAACAAGAGTCGCCATCGCTGCACACCTCTGGAGGTCCTGGCCTTTCTGCAAGAGCTCCTTTCTTGGCACTGCTAAATTGCATCTCCTCAGTTGCAATTTCAGTGTTTTATTCTGAGGAGGTGGTTCAGTGTGTTTCTGTCACCTACCCAGGCTGGCCACTCTGCCTTCCTGCAGCCTCTCTCTGCCTTGCCTTGGTCACCTTCTTTCCTGGGGTATCCAAAGCGCTTGGGTTTTGGCAACAGTGTTGCCTGCTTCTGCTGATGCCTTTGTGGGTCATTTCCTTGGGCCATGAGAGCAAAGCAGCGGGGGAACAGCCCTGCTTTTCTTTCAGGTTCATTTCAAGGTGGTGAGATCCAAGCAACAAGGTCTATAGTGTGGTGGCGAGCAGGGAATACCAGGACCCTACGATGCACTTATAGCTCTAATGCCTCCTATATTTACGTGGCCTGGTATCGGCAGCGTCCTGGCAAGCCCCTGCAGTATTTGCTGCAGAGCAAGGGCCGGGGGGGCTCCTACAGCCACACAGCCCCTTTTGCCCGCAAGAGGTTTTCCTGCCAGGCTGACAAGAGCTCTGGGACCTTGATCATCACCAGGCTGGAGCTGGGGGACAGTGCGCTCTATTACTGCACCCTGCAGGGACCACGGTGAGAGACACTTGGCTCATGCCTGAACAACATCAGCTTCCTCCCCTCCTGCTCTCCCCTCCTGCATGTTCATGGGAATCACAGCCCATCTCCGTGGCGAGTCTGTGAGGGAACAGTGCCTGGTGTGAGAGAAAGTGGGGGGTCTCTCTGAGGCTGGGTGCTGTCAGTGGTTCATTAGAATAGAATAGAATAGAATAGAATAGAATAGAATAGAATAGAATAGAATAGACGATTTCAATCTTACGGCCCTGCAACGATCATGTAGTCCAACTGCCTGACCAGTTCAGGTCTGACCAAGTTAAAGCATGCTCTTAAGGGCATTGTCCAAATGCTCTTAAACACTGACAGGCTTGGGGCATTGACCACCTCTCTAGGAAGCCGGTTGCAGTGTTTGACCACCCTCTCAGTAAAGCAATGCTTCCTAATCTCCAATCTAAACCTTTCCTGGGGCAACTTTGAACCATTCCTATGCGTGCTATCACTGGATACGAAGGAGAAGAGATCAGAACCTCCCTCTCTCCACTTCCCCTCCTCAGGAAGCTGTAGAGAGGAATGAGTTTGCTCTTCAGCCTCCTTTCCTCCAAGGTAGGCAAACCCAAAGTCCTTAGCCATTCCTCATAGCACACTTCTTCCAGCCCTTATGGGGGGAAACCTGACATGGGAAGCTGCAGCAGAGCAGATTTGTGGGCAGAGAGGAGCTGGGGAGAGGTGAGTAGGAGCTGTTCTGCCCATGTGTAACACTGTGTGTGCAGTGTCATTGCCCATCCTTGCCAACTGGACAGAGGAGGAGTTGGAGCTTTCCAGGAGGGAACTTTTAGATTCATAGAATCCTAGGTTGGAAAAGACCTCTAAGATCATGAAGTCCAGCTGTCACCCCAAAACCACCATGCCTACTAAACCATGCTCTGAAGTGCCACATCTGCATGTTTTCTGAATACCTCCAGGGATGGTGACTCCACCACCTCCCTGGGCAGCCTGTTGCAATGTCTGACCACTCTTTCAGTAAAGACATTTTTCCTAATATCCACTCTGAACCTGGCGCAACTGGAGGACATTTCCTCTCGTCCTATTGTAAGTTACTGGGGAGAAGAGATTAATACCTGCCTGTTGGCCAGGGCTATTTCCAGGCAGCTTTTGAGTCTCTCCAAGCACGGAGACTCCACAAGCTTTCTGGGCAACCTGCACCAGTGCTTGCTCACCCACACACTAAAAAATTGTTTTCTGGAGTTCAGAGGGATACCTTGAGCTATCGCAGCCTGTTCATCCTTATGTCCTGGGATTTCAGGTGCCCTTTCTCAGGTGCAGACCTCTAGCCCATGGTAGGGAAGGTCTCAGAGATGCCTGTCACATATCTGGTGTACACGTCAGCGACAGCAGGTACTCGTGGGGAATGCGTGAGTCCATCAGACTCCTGGCAGAGACCTGCAGCATGTAGTGCTGCAGTATCCTCTCACAGGACTCCAGCACATTACTTCATCCTTCCAGACCCGAGTCACCGGCTCTGCAGAGCCCTCCAGGAACCCGCACTTCCTGGAAGTGCTCTTTCCGTCGGCTGCAGACATGGCCACCTATTAGTGCAGCACCAGAGAGCTGGAAAAGGGCACAGTGTTTGAAACACAGGCAGAGTGAGGGCAGAAGTGGTAGGAGAGGGGGTTAAATCCAGCCAGCTCTTTTGTGGTTGGCGGCAAGAAGGCTTCTCAAGACTAGTCTTGTCTGGCTTTTCCCAGAAGCAGGCACAGAGGTGCTGGCAGCGGCGGAGTCTCCCACAAGCACACACAAAACCCTTCGCATGTTATTACCCTTCTTTCTTCCTTCTCAGTCTCTCCCACAGGCACAAAGTGAGAGGGCAAGAGACTTATTTTAGGAAGAATGCAACCATTGAAGAACTAAACTCTGAACATGGAAAGCCAGAGCTGAGTCGCGTTTTGAAACCTCATCTTGTTCAGGGAGCCCCAGAGCAGTGCGACAGCTGGGCTGCAGAGCAGCTTTTCCCCTGAACACGATGAATAGTCTCTTCGTTGTCTTGTTAGTGTTGGCTCCGTTTGCGTATATGCTCATGTGTGTACATTGAGGGACAGCGTGGATTTTTGTGAGAAACCCCAAGAAGGAGGATATGGAGTGTGCCCTGTGCCAGAACAACATTCCAGCCCTCCATGTGTTTGGGGGCTGTAGGGAACTCGGCATGTCCAACCACACTGGAGCAGCTCCAAGTGTCCCTGGGCGCCTTAGGCTACCCTCGCCCTGCATCACTGTGCTTCTTTTCCCAGCCTCAAGCCTCCAGTTTCGATGGGTTCTTCTACCCTCTTGTCATGGTTTAGCCTGGCTGGATGCTGGGTGCCCACCAAAGCCGCTCTATCACTCCCCCTCGTCAACTGGACAAGGGAGAAAAAATAATGACAAAAAGCTTGTGGGTCAAGATAAGGACAGGGAGATCACTCAGCTGTTGCCATCATGGGCAAAACAGACTTGACTTGAAGAAACTAGTTTAATTTGTTACTAATCAATTGAGAGTAAGATAACGAGAGATGAAACCAAATGTTAAAAGCACCTTCCCCTCACCCCTCCCTTCCTCCTGGGCTTGAATTTACTGTCAAATCCTCTACCTCCTCGCCTTGAGTGGCAGAGGGGGATGGGTCCTGCCAGCAAGCTTGCTCCCTCATGGGCTTCTCTCTCCATGGGTCCGCAGGGCACTGTGAGCAGACTGTTCCACCGAGGGCTCCACATGGGGTCACAGCTTCCTTCGGGCATTCACCTGCTCCAGCTTGTGGTCCTCCACGGCTGCAGGTGCATATCTGCTCCACTGTGGATGTCCATGGGCTGCAGGCAGACAGCCTGCCTCACAATGGTCTTCACCACAAGCTGCAGGGGAACCTCTGCTCTGGTGCCTGGAGCACCTCTTCCCCCTCCTTCTTCCCTGACCTTGGTGTCTGCAGAGTTATTTCTCTCACATATTCTCACTACTCTGTCCGGCTTCACGTGCTACCACACAGGATTTTTTTCCCTTTTTCAATATGTGATCACAGAGGCACAACCATCATCACTGATTGGCTTGGCCTAGGCCAGTGGCAGGTCCATCTTGGAGCCAGCTGGCATTGTCTCTATTGGACACAGGAGAAGCTTCTAGCAGCTCCTCAGAGCAGCCACACCTGCAGCTCCACTGCTACCAAAATGCTGCCATGCAAACCCACTGCACCTCTGCAACTGCCCTTCCCACACCTCTCCTGCATCCCTTCCGCAGGGGGCCATGTTGGAGCATCCACTAAAAGGGAGGCGAGGAATAGGATTCCAACAGTTTGTGGAGTGGGCAGTGTTTCCCAAAATGCTGGTACCTGTCAAGACAGTGACATTGTGTCAGGGCTCAGTAGGTGTCCCAACCTGTGGCTGCAAAGGTCCTAAGGGGATCTCTGGGTTCTTGCTGGGTAGGATGAGCAAAGAGAGGGGTGTGTTCCTGCTCTGCTGAGGAACCCCAACAGCATGGTCCCTGCCAAGTCCTTTGCACATGAGTGTTGGGGTATGAGCTGGGGGGCTTGAGCCTGCATATCTACCGCAGAGCTGCAGCACCAAACTTATCCTGGATCTCAGCTGCCCAGAGCCCTGTAGGTCCTCTGCTGCTTGGATGGCCTTGGAGGGCTTTGATGGGAAGAGGCAGCTGGAGCAGTGTCATCACGAGGGAGCAAGTTGCGGAGTAGGGTGCTTGGCCAGCGTTGAGGGAGGAGAAAGCGGTGAACGTCTGCCTAGAGGTACCCTGTAGAAGCGGAGCTGGGCTTAACGGGGTTCCATATGGGAGCAATAGAACAGCACTAAGGGACATGGCCCCAGTGGGAGGACAACCTGCCACCGCCGGGCCAGCTCCAAGGTCCCACCAGCACCCAGCTGTCCTTCCTCAGAAGAAGGGTGGGTGGCCCCACAGCAACACATCACCTTTTGCCCACCAGGGGCTTTCCTGACAAACCAGCACATATTGTTGCACCTGCAGGGTGAGAGACACCAGGAGTCCACCAACAACATCAACTTCTTCTGCTCCCCCAGCCCCCGCCTCCCGCCTTCATTGTTGTCATAGGCTGAGGGAGGGACTAGGAGGGACTAGGACTGACTGCAGTCACAGAGGCACAGACCCGGAAGACGTGGGTAGAGCTGTTGTGCGCTGCTCCGCCATCTTGGGGCCTAACGCTTGGCAACAGGGCTGGACACTCTGCTCAAGGTGCACTGCAACCCATCTTTCAAAGATCAACCAGGTCGAGGACGGCAGCCTAGGGCCCAATTGCCACTTTCTTCTGAGAGGACCTTGTCACTCCTGTGCTCATTCAGAGCAGTTTCAGTGAGAAGAGAGTGGGTTCCTCACCATCCCATCTTGGCAAAGACACAGGGATTTGTGCCACATGGTGTAAAACCTTCCTGCTTTGAATGGGAAAATCAGACAGGTCTTCCTGTCTGTCAGAGAGGAGGAGGGAGGGAAACGTGGTGTCTCCCTCCTCATGAGCTGTGATTGCTGGTACTAGCTCTATTGCTCTGTTCATCCTTGGGCAGAATGCTTTAGACCTCCCACGGGTCCAGTGCTATCACAATGCCCCCACCTGTGTTACTCTGACCTTTGCTCATTCTTGGAGTGATCATGGCTTGTTCTTGCTCTCTGCAGCAGTCACTGGCCAGGTGGCCTTGGAGCAATTTACCAGGGAACTGGCCGTGCGAGAGGGAGATGGAGTCACCTTCCAGTGCAGCATGAGTGGAGAGACAATGAGCAGCTACTACATGTCCTGGTAATGGCAGGGGCCACGTGGCACTCTGGACTGGGTTTACAAGGAAGGTGATGTCGATGGAGATGGTTTCCAGGATCTCTTTAAGGGATCAGTGGAGACCTCCCAGAATAGATTTCACACTGCATGTCCAGGCAGCAAAGCTTGGGGATGAAGCAGTGTATTACTGTGGTGCTGGGCTTACCCTGGAGCATCTCTGCAGCAGAGTGGACCAAAAAATGACTGATATAGAAAATAAACTTCTCAGCATTTCTTTCTAACAGCTGGTAACCAGATACTGGTGTCACGCAATGGCAGGTGCAGAAAACCAGACTTTGGCCTGCTCACAGGAAAATGTATTAAAGAGCAGTATGGTTGAAGGGCCGAGACCATTTATGATCTCTTAGAATTCACATTTATGATCTGTTAAGATGCACATTGCCTTTGGTCCTGACCAGCATGGCCCAGTTTTTTCTTCTGTGGCTTGTTGTAAGACTGTGGGAGCACGGACATATGGTGGGGTAGCTTATAGAAGTGCTGTGGTGGATGGAGCCAGACAACTGTAAGAAGTCTCACGTTCATTCACCCTGGTCCTCATGGCATATGTGAACCATAGCAGATGTTGTCTGGTAGGACAGCACAGCAGGGTACAAGCTACTGAGCAATTTTCTGGAGTGCGTTGATGAGAACTTCATCAGAGGAAGAATTGGTGGTGGATGGAAAGGTGAGGGGCAGCCTTGCCTGTTGTGATCATGTAGTGTTTGAGCTCCGGATCCAGAGAACAGGGAGCAATGTAAAAAGCAGGACCGCAGGCCTGGATTTCAGGAGAGCAGAATTTGGGTTTTTCAGGCGTCTGCTTGGAAGAATCCCTTGGTTCATGGTCCTGGGCAGAGGAGGGGTCTAGGAGAGCTGCTTGATTGTCAGAGATCACCCCCCTTCAGGCTCAAGAATGGTTCCTTGTGAGGAAGCAGAAAGTCAAGCAAAGGTGATTTGGGAGGGATTTTTGTTGACTTGGTCTTCACTGGTAACACTAGCTATGGATGTCATCTATCTGGATTTTTGTAAAGCCTTTGACACGGTCCCCCACAACGTCCTTCTCTCTAAATTGGAGAGCCATGGATTTGATGGGTGGACTGTTCGGTGGATAAGGAATTGGTTGGATGGCTGCAGCCAAAGGGTAGTGGTCAACGGCTCACTGTCCGGATGGAGACCAGTGACAAGTGGAGTCCCTCAGGGGTCCGTACTGGGACTGGTGCTGTTCAATATATTTATCAATGACATGGACAGCGACATCGAGTGTACCCTCAGCAAGTTTGCAGATGACACCAAGCTGAGTGGTACGGTCGAGACACCAGAAGGACGGGATGCCATCCAGAGGGACCTGGACAAGCTGGAGAGGTGGGCCTGTGTGAACCTCTTGAGGTTCAACAAGGCCAAGTGCAAGGTCCTACACCTGGGTCGGGGTAATCCCCGCTATCAATACAGGCTGGGGGATGAAAGGATCGAGAGCAGCCCTGCTGAGAGGGACTTGGGGGTACTGATAGACAAAAGGCTGGACATGAGCTGGCAATGTGCGCTGGCAGCCCAGAGGGCCAACCGTGTCCTGGGCTGCATCAGGAGAAG
Organism: Opisthocomus hoazin; assembly: GCF_030867145.1. NCBI lineage: Eukaryota > Metazoa > Chordata > Aves > Opisthocomiformes > Opisthocomidae > Opisthocomus > Opisthocomus hoazin. The sequence continues at coordinate 7,331,740 of NC_134439.1, read as the reverse complement.
TGTGGCCAGCAGGTCGAGAGAGGTGATTCTGCCCCTCTACTCTGCTCTGGTGAGACCTCACCTGGAGTCCTGCGTTCAGCTCTGGAGCCCTCAGCACAAGAAGGACATGGAACTGTTGGAGCGGGTTCAAAGGAGGGCTACAAAAATGACCCGAGGGCTGGAGCACCTCTCCTGTGAGGACAGGCTGAGAGAGTTGGGCTTGTTCAGCCTGGAGAAGAGAAGGCTGTGGGGAGACCTGATTGCAGCCTTTCAGTACTTAAAGGGAGCCTATAGGAAAGATGGGGACAATCTTTTTAGTAGAGACAACAGTGACAGGACGAGGGGTGATGGTTTTAAACTAAAACAGGGTAGGTTTAGGCTGGATATAAGGAAGAAATTCTTTACAATGAGGGTGGTGAAACACTGGAAAGGGTTGCCCAGAGAGGTAGTGGAGGCCCCATCCCTGGAAACATTCAAGACCAGGTTGGACAGGGCTCTGAGCAACCTGATCTAGTTAGTGCTGTCCCTGCTCGCTGCGGGGGGGTTGGACTAGATGACCTCTAGGGGTCCCTTCTGACCCAAAACTTTCTATGATTCTATGATTCTATGATTCTAAGTGCTAGCAGCAGACCTCACACCATAAGTAAAGTAGACACCAGGAACAGAGCTAACATAGCCATGCTGCACATGTTCCACTTTTCTCCCCGTCAATATTACTTTTGTATCACGTGCATATTTCTCTTTGCGTTCCAGCTTTGAAACTTGTAGCCATGAGAGGAAAGTGAGCATTCCTCAACACTTGTGTAAAAAGCTGTTTCTGGAAGTCATCAGCGGAGCAGCAAAGTTGGAGTTTCAGTTTTCCCCTTCACCTTGGCCTGTCTGACCTACAAAACCACAGAAAGCTTGTGCGTGTTGCCTGCTGTCTTCTGAGAGAGCATCACTGAAAAGAGCTTGGTCCCGCCTTCCCTGCACCCTCCGTTCACATCTTTCTGTATATTGATGAGACCCCCCTGAGGCTTCTCTTCTCCAGGGTAAACAGCCCCAGCTCTCTCAGCCTTTCCTCACGCAAAAGGTGCCCGAGTCCCGTCAACGTTTTCTTGGCCGTCACCGGCCTCTCTCCTGTGTGCCCAAGTCTGTGCTGCAGTGGGGAGCCAAGAAGTAGACCCAGTACTCCAGGTGTGACCTCTCCAGTGCTGAGGGGAAGGATCACGTCCCTGTCCTGCCTGCCATTCGTTGTCTAGTGCAGCCCAGGATGACAATAGCCTCCGTTCTCACAAGGACAGGTTGCTGGCCAAGTTTTGTACTCCAGAACCCTTGAGTCCTTTCCTGAGAAGCTTCCTGAGGATGCACTCAATGGCCTCCTCTAGATCATTGCTAAAGATATTGAACAGAACCGGTCCCAATACTGAGCGCTGGGGAACACGAATCATATTGTGGGCACATTCCTGGCTCACGGTCACGTTGTCGTTTTCCAGAACACTCAGGTCCTTTTCTGAGCATTTGTTTCTACCTGAGCAGCCCGCAGCCTGCCCTGGTGCATGGGGTTGTTCCTCCCCAGGTGCAGCACTTTGCTCTTCCCCCTGTGGAACCGCAGGACGTTGCTGCCAGCCGGTTTCTGCAGCCTCTCGAGGTCCCTCTGGATGGCAGCACGAGCTCCCCGCGCCCCCCTCCTCCTCCTCCTCCTCCTCCTCCTCGTCCTCGTCCTCCCGCCGAGGGGCCGCGGCAGCGGGGGGCCGGGCCGGGCCGGGCCGTGGCGGGGCGGGTGTGCTGGGGGCGGGCCGAGGCGTCGGCGCTGCCCCGGCGAGGGGCCGAGGCGGCGGGGCGGGCAGGAGCGGGCCCGAGCGCGGCTCCGCTCGGCTCGTGTGCGGCCGCGGCGCGGCAGGGCGGGATGGCGGCCGGCGTGGGGCCGTGGCTCCTGGCCTTGTCGTTGGCCGCGGGGCCGGCGGGTGAGAGGCGGGCGGGGAGGGCAGCGAGGCCGGGGCTGGGCCCGGGGCTGGGGCTGCAGCGGGGGAAGGGGGGAGCGGGCGGCGTCGGGGGAGCGGGGGACGGAGCGGCAGGGGCAGGGGCAGGGGCAGGGGCAGGGGGCGGCTTTGGGTCGGGCCCAAGTGCCGGGAGCAGGCGCGGCTCAGCCCCGAGCAGGGCAGGCGGGGCATTGTCCCGGGCGGGCGCGGGGCTTTGTCGGGAGCCAGGGGGGTGTCGGCGGTCGCTGTGGCGGGGCGGGGGTCGGCGGGGCGGCGGGTGAACGTCCTCGGGCCGTGGGCGCGCCGTGCCCGGCTGCCTGCGCTCTCCGTCCGCAGGGGCGTGGGCGCAGCTGAGGCTGGTGGAGGCCGGCGGAGGGCTGCGAGCGCCCGGGGACTCCGCGCAACTCTCCTGCCGCGGCTCCGGCTTCAGATTCGAGAATCATTATGTTCGGTGGTACCGTCAGGCACCCGGTGGCAGTCTCCAGTGGGTGTCCTACATCAATGCCTTAGGTTCTATAACAAGTTACGCACCAGCAGTGCAGGGTCGAGCCACAGCCTCCCGGGACAATTCCCGATCTGAGGCATCTCTGTCCCTGCATGCCCTGCACCCCCGGGACTCTGCTCGTTACTTCTGTGCTGTTCACACGGGAACAGGAAATGCGGCTGAGCTTTAACACAAACCTGCTGGGGCCTAGCACAGGGTGGGGGAGTTTCAGGGCAGGTGAATGATGGAGGAGCCCAGGAGTGCACCCAGGGAGAGAGGGGCCATCACTGTGCACCACAGGTGGTCCTGGCCTTTCAGCAAGAGCTGCTTTCTCTGCACCGCCTCTTTCCTGCCCCTGAGTCCCAAAAGCAGTGCTTTATTTTTCGAAGGATATGCAGGGTACTCTTTGTCGCTCAACCAGCCTGACCAGTCTGCCTGTCTGCAGCCCTTCTGCTATCCCTCCTGCCCTTGTTCCCTGGGGCACTGAAGGCACTTGGGCTTTGGCAACAGCACTGCCTGCTTCTGTCGACTGCCAGCGGGCATTTCTTTGTGACAGTCAGAGCAAAGCAGTGGGTTCCTCTTGTTTCATGTGTGTTTCAGGGTGACAAGATCCCAGCAACGAGGTGTGCAGTGTGGTGGTGAGCAGGGAATACTGGGACCTTGCGATGCACTAACAGCTCCAATGCCTCCTATATTTATGTGGCCTGGTATCAACAGCATCCTGCTGGACCCCTGCAGCACTTGCTGCTGAGCAAGGGCTGAGGGAGGCTCCTACAGCCACAGAGCCCCTTTTGCCTTCAAGGGGTTTTCCTGCGAGGCTGACAAGAGCTCCAGCTTTGGGCAAGGCTCAAATGAAATCCCCCTTTCCTCCTTCTTTCTCCCAGCTCTTATTGCTTTGCATGACATCATGCAGTATGAGATATCCACTTGGCCAGTTGTGGTCAAGTGTGCAGCTGATGGGCAACAAGAGAAACAGAGAAGGCCTTGACACTGTGTAAGCACTAAAGTCACTCCAGTCTTCATAAAGGGCAAGAAGGAGAACTCTGGGATCTACTGGCCAGTCAGTCTCATCTCCATCCCTGGAAAGGTGATGGAACAGCTCTGACTGGATGTCTTCTCTAAGCAAGTGGAGGAAAAGCAGGTTATGAGGAGCAGTCAGCATGAATTCACTTAGGGGAAATGATGCTTGAGCCATCTGATAGCCTTCTATGGTGGCATGACTGGCTGGGTAGATGAGGGGAGAGCAGTGGATGTTTTCTACCTTGACTTCAGCAAGGCTTTTGACACTGTCTCCCACAACCTAGGGAAGCTCTCCTATGAGGAAAGGCTGAGGGAGCTGGGCTTGTTTGGCCTGAAGAAGAGAAGATTAAGAGGGACCTTATAAATGCCTATAAATATCGTAAGGGTGTGTGTAAAGGGGATGGGGCCAGACTCCTTCCAGTGGTGCTCAGCAGCAGGGAAAGGGGCAACAGGAACAAACCGAAGCATAGAAAGTTCGATCTGAAGATGAGGAAGAACTTCTTTACTTTGAGGGTCACAGAGCACTGGAAGAGGCTGCCCAGAGCACTTGTGGATTCTTCTCTGGAGCTATTGAAAACCTGCCTGGACACTGTCCTGTGCAGCTTGCTCTAGGTGAACCTGCTTTGTCAGGGGGGTTGGACTAGATGATTCCTGGAGGTCCCTTCCCACCCCTGGAGTTCTGTGATTCTGTGATTCTGTGACTTGCTTAGATGAATGAACACTACCTGACACTATGAGTTTTTACCTCAGGGTCGATGTGACCTTAAGACCCAACCTAAGCCAGCTCATCCTGGATCAGAACACACCATAGCAACATGAAAACAACAGAAAGTTTACTCTTCAATTAAGCCAGGTATACAACTGTGGCCAGAACTTGAAGTGACCAGAATTCAGGATAAATCCCCCCACCTACACGGGACCTGGGTTTAGAAGATCAAATATTGATACGCCACTGACCATAAGTGTACAGCACCTGTGCAAGAGAAGCATGTACTGATTCCGCACAGGACTAGTACCTTCCGATTAGGTGAGCAATATTCACTGATCAGCCACTTATGTAAACCCTGCTTTCCTCTGTATCAGGATCCTCCCATGCATCAGACTAGGACATGGCTGTGCACACAGCTCAAAGGTAAAAGAATAAATTCCCTTGGTAATTCCACACTGAGTGTCCTTGCCTCCTTCCTCGGATGGCAAAGAACTGACTTCAAATAGCAAAGTCTGAGTTTCAGTGTTCTGCTTTGCCCTGGCACATATCACCTGCAAGGATGTGAATGTGCTTGTGAGTCTTTCACAGAATCACAGGAAGGTTGAAATTGGAAGAGACCTTAGAAGGTCATCTGGTCCAAGCCCCTTCCTCAAGCAGGGCCACGTAGAGCTAGTGGTCCAGGACTGTGTCCAGACAGCTTGCAAATACCTCCAAGCATGGAGACTCAACAAGCTCTCTGAGCGTCCTATGCCTGTGCTCTGTCATTCTGACAATGAAAAGTGTTTCTTGATGTTCGGAAGAATTCCTCTGTGTTTCAGTTTGTGCATATTGCCTCTTGATCTTCCACTGAGCACCAGTGAAAAGAGCCTGGCCCCATCTTCTTTGAACCCTCCTTCAGACAGCAAGACTGGAGGCAGCCTGGGCTACAGTGATCATGCACCGGTGGAGTTCACATTGCTGAGGAATATGGGACAGGCAAAGAGTAAAGTCAGGACTCTGGATTTTAGAGAAGCAACCTTCCAGCTGTTCGAGGAGTTAGTCAATAGAACGCCCTGGGAAAACGCTTTCAGGTACAAGGGAGCAGAACAGAGCTGGCAGATCTTTAAGGCATCTTTCCTTGGAGCACAAGAGCTCTTGATCTCCATTTGTCAGAAATCCTCCATTTGTCAGAAATCAGGATAAGAAGGCAAGAGACCGGCATGGCTGAGTGCAAACCTACCTGTCAAAATAAAGGGTAAGAAGTAAATTTGCAGGCAGTAGAAGCAGGGACAGGTGTCCTGGGTCGAGTACAGGGACGCTGCCTGGTTCTGTAGGGATGGGGTCAGGAAGACCAAGGCACAGCTGGAGCTGTGAAACCTCCATTGAGTTGTTTGTGGTCCATGCATTATGGTGCTCAGGACAGGAGATGCCTTGTGTTGTGTGTAGTTATTGGCTGTGTTATAGAAAAGTGTTGCAGTCTGGCCCTGGCCGGCAACAAAAGGGCCACACAGTGTCTCTGTCGCCCCTCCCCCCACGGGGGTGGGGAGGAGAATGGAAAGAAAAAGGCAAAAATTCCTGGGTCGGGATAAGGGCAGTTTAACTGAACAGCAAAGGAAGGGAACAGTAGCAAGAACAATACTGATAAGGAGAATATACAGAACAAAGACGGAAACGCACAGAGCAACTCTCACCAATCACCCCGTGCACTCCCTAGGGGCAAATCCCTTCCCCCCTGCTCAGCTCCCCCACTCAGAACCCAGCATGACTGCACACGGTATTGATTACCCTGTTTTGTTTGGCCAATTTGGGTCAGCCCACCCGGCTGTGTCCCCTCCTGGCTTCTGGTGAAAATTAACCCTGTCCTGGCCGAACCCAGGACAAAAAGATAAGCCAAAATGTAAGAAGAGTCGCTGTTCTGTGTTCTGGTACAGTACTCATATATGTATATATATATGTTCATATAAGTAACTTGCTTGGCTTTAGTGGCTAACTTCACTGAAGCCTTAGGCTGCACGCTGTGAATCTACCACATGGATACAGTGAAATTCCACTGAAGCCTTGCCAAGCTCAGTGAAGGATAGCCCCAAGGACTCAGTTGCAGCTAGAAGACAAGGAAGTTAAGTCATCAATAGACAACAGCAGGGCATCTCTGAAGATAAGCCTGCCCAAAGACAATGATGGGCTCCAATGAGGGACAAATGCCCCCAGACCCAAATGACACCATTGGATCAGCTGCCGCTTGGACACCACTCATGCGGGGAGGGAACTTAGATTGTGGGGGTATAATTGCCCAGGAATTTCTTTGTTTGGGTTCCCTCTCCAGAGGCAACCAGCTCAAGCTGGTTTCCACCGCTGCACCACTTACTAGACTTGCCTGGCACACAGAGACTCTGCTTCGAGAAACCTGGAGTCGAGCCTGAGGGATGAGGAAGCACCCGAGAGTGAGTGTATGTGTGTGAGGAGTCGAAAAGGGGCACGAAAAGGGGCACCTGTCGGCTCACTGGAGTCGCCTGCTCTGGAGTCGCCTGCTGCAAAGCGACTCCGGTCCTAGCAGTTAAGGTCTCGGGTGGTGTGTGTGCGACTCCTTGCACGGAGTGTGAATGCTCGGGCGGCAGGTTCTCCCTTAACAGCAGCCAAAGCCAGCTCTGGACCAGTGGTGCTGAACCTGCAGGGCTGCTTGTGAAGCTCCTTCTGCCTTGGTTTTGTTGGTTCCTGCTGCAGCGCTTCTTGTAACACACATCTCAAAACGTGGGTTACAAGAATTTAAAGGTATAACCATAGCAGCCTGTAGGTGTTGTCTCTTTGGAGCAGGTCATACAGGCTGTTGAAGCAGGTGCAAGAGCAGGTGGGTTGCTGAGGCTTTCGTGTGTCCTGGTACGGTACAGGGGCTGCCTGCAGCGTGAGAGAAGAGGAAGAACGAGCGCTCTCCCCATTGGTCAGGCAACTATTTTGCTCATAGGCATGTGAGTTAGGAGTTGAGTCCCAAGTTACGAGTTGTGAGTTGCAAGTTCCCAGTCGCGAGTTACAACTTGAGTTATGAGTTATGATTTAGAGAACTATTACATTAGAAACCTCAAGAATTGAGTGATAAAGAAGTGAATTGACATGTTAGACTGATCTGTGAAAAGGGGACTGAGCCCTTGCTTGACATGTTTGTTTTCTTTCCTAATGAGCTCATAAAACAAAGTTTGAGTCACAGGTTAGGTAATGCTGTAAATTTGAGAGATCTGAGCGGATCGTGACCTGCTGCTTCAGCGTGGACTTACCCATGGATCACAGTCCTTTCAGGGGAGAATCTGGATTGACACGGCCCTAAACACAGACCACAGTTCTTTCAGGGATGTACCTTATCCACAGCTCACAGTCCCTGCCACACAAGCTCTCACTGGAGTTCCGGCAGGTCCAGTGCAGCAGCACAGGAACAGCGGCGATGCCCTGGCCATCTGCCAGCTTGGGCGCACGTCCGTTGCTGTTGGCAAACTGTTCCCAGGCACAGCAGAGTGAGGTGTTAAGCGCTACAGTGAGCGGCAAAAGCCAAAAGCAACCCCTAAGAAGCACCAGACGGTAACAAGAAGCAAAGCAAGGAAGCCCTGTGGCAAGCACAGGAGCCTGCCAATTCACAGCTAAACAGCTGGAGAGTTATAAATTCGGTCCAGCGCACTCCACTCAGACGCGGCATTTTGTTGAAGCCCTTGAGAACTGTGCTGGGCACCAAAAAGGACAGTTGTCGATGAACCATTGCAGACTGCTAAGCCCCACACAGCTTCTCCGTCACTGCCCCCTCAGCAGGATGGGGAGAGAATCGGCAGGGCAGAATAAAAAGAACACGTGGGTTGAGGTAAAGATAGTTTAATAGTTGAAACAAAAACTGTATGTGCACACCATATTAAGTAAAGAATTAATGAAGCGGGGCTACACTGTGCATAGTGGCTTCTCAGAAGACAAATGCCATAGCTCCAAATGTAACCCTGAGGTTATACAACCCATTCTTCACCAAAACTATGTCACACAGGCAGGATACGGTAAATAACAACAGCAGCTGAAATCCTGCTGATAAGCAGACTCTGGACAGTCCGTCCTTTCACAGAGACTCCACTCCTCTGCTGAGTCATGCTGTGTGCAGGGCCATAACCTGTGCCTGTTTGTTCACCAGTGAGGCTTGTGACCAGTGTGCTGTGAGGAGGCGGTGGTGATGGAGCTGAAGGGATCCCCCTTCCTCTGGCCGTGACAACCTTGCAGGCGTTAGTTGCATTGGTGGGGCAGGAGTGACAACTGCTGTGGCCTTCGCCCTCACTCCACCTGCAGACAACCCGCCCTGCCCCTGCCTGCTGGATGTGCAATGCGGGGCCGGTCTGATGCGGTGTATGAGGGCAGCTCAGCAGGAGCCGGGTGCTGCGACAGCCAGGAAGAAGAGAGCCGAGGGCTGGGGTGGGGGACATGGAGGGCAGCACAGAGCAGCCGTGCGGAGCTGAAAGGGGGAGTTGTGGGGGAACGGGGAAAGCAGTGTTTCCTCACTGTGACTCTTGTCTCCCCGGGCATGGGCTGGGAGTGAGGCCAGGGCGGGCTGGGGGTGCGGGGCACGGCGAGGGTCCTGCGCGGGGACGCTGCGGGCCGAGAGCCTGTGCCTGGCGCTAGGGCTGGGGCTGGGAGCTGGGACAGCGGCGGAGCCGCGCTGGGAGCCGCGGGCCAGGAGGCTTCGTGTGCCGGGCGCCGCGCTCGTCCTGTGCCGCCGGCCCTGGGCCGCGTCCCTCCCCGCGCCCCCTTCCTCCTCCTCCTCCTCCTCCTCCTCCTCCTCCTCCCCCTCCTCGTCCTCCCGCCGAGGGGCCGCGGCAGCGGGGGGCCGGGCCGGGCCGGGCCGTGGCGGGGCGGGTGTGCTGGGGGCGGGCCGAGGCGTCGGCGCTGCCCCGGCGAGGGGCCGAGGCGGCGGGGAGGGCAGGAGCGGGCCCGAGCGCGGCTCCGCTCGGCTCGTGTGCGGCCGCGGCGCGGCAGGGCGGGATGGCGGCCGGCGTGGGGCCGTGGCTCCTGGCCTTGTCGTTGGCCGCGGGGCCGGCGGGTGAGAGGCGGGCGGGGAGGGCAGCGAGGCCGGGGCTGGGCCCGGGGCTGGGGCTGCAGCGGGAGAAGGGGGGAGCGGGCGGCGTCGGGGGAGCGGGGGACGGAGCGGCAGGGGCAGGGGCAGGGGCAGGGGCAGGGGCAGGGGCAGGGGGCGGCTTTGGGTCGGGCCCAAGTGCCGGGAGCAGGCGCGGCTCAGCCCCGAGCAGGGCAGGCGGGGCATTGTCCCGGGCGGGCGCGGGGCTTTGTCGGGAGCCAGGGGGGTGTCGGCGGTCGCTGTGGCGGGGCGGGGGTCGGCGGGGCGGCGGGTGAACGTCCTCGGGCCGTGGGCGCGCCGTGCCCGGCTGCCTGCGCTCTCCGTCCGCAGGGGCGTGGGCGCAGCTGAGGCTGGTGGAGGCCGGCGGAGGGCTGCGAGCGCCCGGGGACTCCGCGCAACTCTCCTGCCGCGGCTCCGGCTTCAGATTCGAGAATCATTATGTTCGGTGGTACCGTCAGGCACCCGGTGGCAAACTGGAGTGGGTGTCCTGGATCAGCCATTATTCATCACAGATTCAATTCGGGCCAGCAGTGCAGGGTCGAGCCGCTGCCTCTCGGGACAATTTGCGGTCTGAGGCATCTCTGTCCCTGCATCTGCTGCATCCTGGGGATTGTGCCTGCTACTTCTGTGCCGTTCGCACGGTGACACAAAATGCAGCTGAGCTTTAACACAAACCTTTTGGGGCCCACCAGTGGGTGTAGATATTTTGGAGCAGGCGAGTGCTGAGCTGGCTTGCTACTGTTTCCAACAAGAGTCGCCATCGCTGCACACCTCTGGAGGTCCTGGCCTTTCTGCAAGAGCTCCTTTCTTGGCACTGCTAAATTGCATCTCCTCAGTTGCAATTTCAGTGTTTTATTCTGAGGAGGTGGTTCATTGTGTTTCTGTCACCTACCCAGGCTGGCCACTCTGCCTTCCTGCAGCCTCTCTCTGCCTTGCCTTGGTCACCTTCTTTCCTGGGGTATCCAAAGCGCTTGGGTTTTGGCAACAGTGTTGCCTGCTTCTGCTGATGCCTTTGTGGGTCATTTCCTTGGGCCATGAGAGCAAAGCAGCGGGGGAACAGCCCTGCTTTTGTTTCAGGTTCATTTCAGGGTGGTGAGATCCAAGCAACAAGGTCTATAGTGTGGTGGCGAGCAGGGAATACCGGGACCCTACGATGCACTTATAGCTCTAATGCCTCCTATATTTACGTGGCCTGGTATCGGCAGCGTCCTGGCAAGCCCCTGCAGTACTTGCTGCAGAGCAAGGGCCGAGGCGGCTCCTACAGCCACACAGCCCCTTTTGCCCGCAAGAGGTTTTCCTGCCAGGCTGACAAGAGCTCTGGGACCTTGATCATCACCAGGCTGGAGCTGGGGGACAGTGCGCTCTATTACTGCACCCTGCAGGGACCACGGTGAGAGACACTTGGCTCATGCCTGAACAACATCAGCTTCCTCCCCTCCTGCTCTCCCCTCCTGCATGTTCATGGGAGTCACAGCCCATCTCCATGGCGAGTCTGTGAGGGAACAGTGCCTGGTGTGAGAGAAAGTGGGGGGTCTCTCTGAGGCTGGGTGCTGTCAGTGGTTCATAGAATAGAATAGAATAGAATAGAATAGAATAGAATAGAATAGAATAGAATAGAATAGAATAGAATAGAATAGAATAGAATAGAATAGAATAGAATAGAAGATTTCAATCGTACGGCCCTGCAACGATCATGTAGTCCAACTGCCTGACCAGTTCAGGTCTGACCAAGTTAAAGCATGCTCTTAAGGGCATTGTCCAAATGCTCTTAAACACTGACAGGCTTGGGGCATTGACCACCTCTCTAGGAAGCCGGTTGCAGTGTTTGACCACCCTCTCAGTAAAGCAATGCTTCCTAATCTCCAATCTAAACCTTTCCTGGGGCAACTTTGAACCATTCCTATGCGTGCTATCACTGGATACGAAGGAGAAGAGATCAGAACCTCCCTCTCTCCACTTCCCCTCCTCAGGAAGCTGTAGAGAGGAATGAGTTTGGTCTTCAGCCTCCTTTCCTCCAAGGTAGACAAACCCAAAGTCCTTAGCCATTCCTCATAGCACACTTCTTCCAGCCCTTATGGGGGGAAACCTGACATGGGAAGCTGCAGCAGAGCAGATTTGTGGGCAGAGAGGAGCTGGGGAGAGGTGAGTAGGAGCTGTTCTGCCCACGTGTAACACCGTGTGTGCAGTGTCATTGCCCATCCTTGCCAACTGGACAGAGGAGGAGTTGGAGCTTTCCAGGAGGGAACTTTTAAATTCATAGAATCCTAGGTTGGAAAAGACCTCTAAGATCATGAAGTCCAGCTGTCACCCCAAAACCACCATGCCTACTAAACCATGCTCTGAAGTGCCACATCTGCATGTTTTCTGAATACCTCCAGGGATGGTGACTCCACCACCTCCCTGGGCAGCCTGTTGCAATGTCTGACCACTCTTTCAGTAAAGACATTTTTCCTAATATCCACTCTGAACCTGGCGCAACTGGAGGACATTTCCTCTCGTCCTATTGTAAGTTACTGGGGAGAAGAGATTAATACCTGCCTGTTGGCCAGGGCTATGTCCAGGCAGCTTTTGAGTCTCTCCAAGCATGGAGACTCCACAAGCTTTCTGGGCAACCTGCACCAGTGCTTGCTCACCCACACACTAAAAAATTGTTTTCTGGAGTTCAGAGGGATACCTTGAGCTATCGCAGCCTGTTCATCCTTATGTCCTGGGATTTCAGGTGCCCTTTCTCAGGTGCAGACCTCTAGCCCATGGTAGGGAAGGTCTCAGAGATGCCTGTCACATATCTGGTGTACGCGTCAGCGACAGCAGGTACTCGTGGGGAATGCGTGAGTCCATCAGACTCCTGGCAGAGACCTGCAGCATGTAGTGCTGCAGTATCCTCTCACAGGACTCCAGCACATTACTTCATCCTTCCAGACCCGAGTCACCCGCTCTGCAGAGCCCTCCAGGAACCCGCACTCCCTGGAAGTGCTCTTTCCGTCGGCTGCAGACATGGCCACATATTAGTGCAGCACCAGAGAGCTGGAAAAGGGCACAGTGTTTGAAACACAGGCAGAGTGAGGGCAGAAGTGGTAGGAGAGGGGGTTAAATCCAGCCAGCTCTTTTGTGGTTGGCGGCAAGAAGGCTTCTCAAGACTAGTCTTGTCTGGCTTTTCCCAGAAGCAGGCACAGAGGTGCTGGCAGCGGCGGAGTCTCCCACAAGCACACACAAAACCCTTCGCATGTTATTACCCTTCTTTCTTCCTTCTCAGTCTCTCCCACAGGCACAAAGTGAGAGGGAAAGAGACTTATTTTAGGAAGAACAGCAACCATTGAAGAACTAAACTCTGAACATGGAAAGCCAGAGCTGAGTCGCGTTTTGAAACCTCATCTTGTTCAGGGAGCCCCAGAGCAGTGCGACAGCTGGGCTGCAGAGCAGCTTTTCCCCTGAACACGATGAATAGTCTCTTCGTTGTCTTGTTAGTGTTGGCTCCATTTGCGTATATGCTCATGTGTGTACACTGAGGGACAGCGTGGATTTTTGTGAGAAACCCCAAGAAGGAGGATATGGGGTGTGCCCTGTGCCAGAACAACATTCCAGCCCTCCATGTGTTTGGGGGCTGTAGGGAACTCGGCATGTCCAACCACACTGGAGCAGCTCCAAGTGTCCCTGGGCGCCTTAGGCTACCCTCGCCCTGCATCACTGTGCTTCTTTTCCCAGCCTCAAGCCTCCAGTTTCGATGGGTTCTTCTACCCTCTTGTCATGGTTTAGCCTGGCTGGATGCTGGGTGCCCACCAAAGCCGCTCTATCACTCCCCCTCGTCAACTGGACAAGGGAGAAAAAATAATGACAAAAAGCTTGTGGGTCAAGATAAGGACAGGGAGATCACTCAGCTGTTGCCATCATGGGCAAAACAGACTTGACTTGAAGAAACTAGTTTAATTTGTTACTAATCAATTGAGAGTAAGATAACGAGAGATGAAACCAAATGTTAAAAGCACCTTCCCCTCACCCCTCCCTTCCTCCTGGGCTTGAATTTACTGTCAAATCCTCTACCTCCTCGCCTTGAGTGGCAGAGGGGGATGGGTCCTGCCAGCAAGCTTGCTCCCTCGTGGGCTTCTCTCTCCATGGGTCCGCAGGGCACTGTGAGCAGACTGTTCCACTGAGGGCTCCACATGGGGTCACAGCTTCCTTCGGGCATTCACCTGCTCCAGCTTGTGGTCCTCCATGGCTACAGGTGCATATCTGCTCCACTGTGGATGTCCATGGGCTGCAGGCAGACAGCCTGCCTCACAATGGTCTTCACCACAAGCTGCAGGGGAACCTCTGCTCTGGTGCCTGGAGCACCTCTTCCCCCTCCTTCTTCCCTGACCTTGGTGTCTGCAGAGTTATTTCTCTCACATATTCTCACTACTCTGTCCGGCTTCACATGCTACCACACAGGATTTTTTTCCCTTTTTCAATATGTGATCACAGAGGCACAACCATCATCGCTGATTGGCTTGGCCTAGGCCAGTGGCAGGTCCATCTTGGAGCCAGCTGGCATTGTCTCTACTGGAAACAGGAGAAGCTTCTAGCAGCTCCTCAGAGCAGCCACACCTGCAGCTCCACTGCTACCAAAATGCTGCCATGCAAACCCACTGCACCTCTGCAACTGCCCTTCCCACACCTCTCCTGCATCCCTTCCGCAGGGGGCCATGTTGGAGCATCCACTAAAAGGGAGGCGAGGAATAGGATTCCAACAGTTTGTGGAGTGGGCAGTGTTTCCCAAAATGCTGGTACCTGTCAAGACAGTGACATTGTGTCAGGGCTCAGTAGGTGTCCCAACCTGTGGCTGCAAAGGTCCTAAGGGGATCTCTGGGTTCTTGCTGGGTAGGATGAGCAAAGAGAGGGGTGTGTTCCTGCTCTGCTGAGGAACCCCAACAGCATGGTCCCTGCCAAGTCCTTTGCACATGAGTGTTGGGGTATGAGCTGGGGGGCTTGAGCCTGCATATCTACCGCAGAGCTGCAGCACCAAACTTATCCTGGATCTCAGCTGCCCAGAGCCCTGTAGGTCCTCTGCTGCTTGGATGGCCTTGGAGGGCTTTGATGGGAAGAGGCAGCTGGAGCAGTGTCATCACGAGGGAGCAAGTTGCGGAGTAGGGTGCTTGGCCAGCGTGGAGGGAGGAGAAAGCGGTGAACGTCTGCCTAGAGGTACCCTGTAGAAGCGGAGCTGGGCTTAACGGGGTTCCATATGGGAGCAATAGAACAGCACTAAGGGACATGGCCCCAGTGGGAGGACAACCTGCCACCGCCGGGCCAGCTCCAAGGTCCCACCAGCACCCAGCTGTCCTTCCTCAGAAGAAGGGTGGGTGGCCCCACAGCAACACATCACCTTTTGCCCACCAGGGGCTTTCCTGACAAACCAGCACATATTGTTGCACCTGCAGGGTGAGAGACACCAGGAGTCCACCAACAACATCAACTTCTTCTGCTCCCCCAGCCCCCGCCTCCCGCCTTCATTGTTGTCATAGGCTGAGGGAGGGACTAGGAGGGACTAGGACTGACTGCAGTCACAGAGGCACAGACCCGGAAGACGTGGGTAGAGCTGTTGTGCGCTGCTCCGCCATCTTGGGGCCTAACGCTTGGCAACAGGGCTGGACACTCTGCTCAAGGTGCACTGCAACCCATCTTTCAAAGATCAACCAGGTCGAGGACGGCAGCCTAGGGCCCAATTGCCACTTTCTTCTGAGAGGACCTTGTCACTCCTGTGCTCATTCAGAGCAGTTTCAGTGAGAAGAGAGTGGGTTCCTCACCATCCCATCTTGGCAAAGACACAGGGATTTGTGCCACATGGTGTAAAACCTTCCTTCTTTGAATGGGAAAATCAGACAGGTCTTCCTGTCTGTCAGAGAGGAGGAGGGAGGGAAACGTGGTGTCTCCCTCCTCATGAGCTGTGATTGCTGGTACTAGCTCTATTGCTCTGTTCATCCTTGGGCAGAATGCTTTAGACCTCCCACGGGTCCAGTGCTATCACAATGCCCCCACCTGTGTTACTCTGACCTTTGCTCATTCTTGGAGTGATCATGGCTTGTTCTTGCTCTCTGCAGCAGTCACTGGCCAGGTGGCCTTGGAGCAATTTACCAGGGAACTGGCCGTGCGAGAGGGAGATGGAGTCACCTTCCAGTGCAGCATGAGTGGAGAGAGAATGAGCAGCTACTACATGTCCTGGTAATGGCAGGGGCCACGTGGCACTCTGGACTGGGTTTACAAGGAAGGTGATGTCGATGGAGATGGTTTCCAGGATCTCTTTAAGGGATCAGTGGAGACCTCCCAGAATAGATTTCACACTGCATGTCCAGGCAGCAAAGCTTGGGGATGAAGCAGTGTATTACTGTGGTGCTGGGCTTACCCTGGAGCATCTCTGCAGCAGAGTGGACCAAAAAATGACTGATATAGAAAATAAACTTCTCAGCATTTCTTTCTAACAGCTGGTAACCAGATACTGGTGTCACACAATGGCAGGTGCAGAAAACCAGACTTTGGCCTGCTCACAGGAAAATGTATTAAAGAGCAGTATGGTTGAAGGGCCGAGACCATTTATGATCTCTTAGAATTCACATTTATGATCTGTTAAGATGCACATTGCCTTTGGTCCTGACCAGCATGGCCCAGTTTTTTCTTCTGTGGCTTGTTGTAAGACTGTGGGAGCACGGACATATGGTGGGGTAGCTTATAGAAGTGCTGTGGTGGATGGAGCCAGACAACTGTAAGAAGTCTCACGTTCATTCACCCTGGTCCTCATGGCATATGTGAACCATAGCAGATGTTGTCTGGTAGGTCAGCACAGCAGGGTACAAGCTACTGAGCAATTTTCTGGAGTGCGTTGATGAGAACTTCATCAGAGGAAGAATTGGTGGTGGATGGAAAGGTGAGGGGCAGCCTTGCCTGTTGTGATCATGTAGTGTTTGAGCTCCGGATCCAGAGAACAGGGAGCAATGTAAAAAGCAGGACCGCAGGCCTGGATTTCAGGAGAGCAGAATTTGGGTTTTTTAGGTGTCTGCTTGGAAGAATCCCTTGGTTCATGGTCCTGGGCAGAGGAGGGGTCTAGGAGAGCTGCTTGATTGTCAGAGATCACCCCCCTTCAGGCTCAAGAATGGTTCCTTGTGAGGAAGCAGAAAGTCAAGCAAAGGTGATTTGGGAGGGATTTTTGTTGACTTGGTCTTCACTGGTAACACTAGCTATGGATGTCATCTATCTGGATTTTTGTAAAGCCTTTGACACGGTCCCCCACAACGTCCTTCTCTCTAAATTGGAGAGCCATGGATTTGATGGGTGGACCGTTCGGTGGATAAGGAATTGGTTGGATGGCTGCAGCCAAAGGGTAGTGGTCAACGGCTCAATGTCCGGATGGAGACCAGTGACAAGTGGAGTCCCTCAGGGGTCCGTACTGGGACCGGTGTTGTTCAATATATTTATCAATGACATGGACAGCGACATTGAGTGTACCCTCAGCAAGTTTGCAGATGACACCAAGCTGAGTGGTACGGTCGAGACACCAGAAGGACGGGATGCCATCCAGAGGGACCTGGACAAGCTGGAGAGGTGGGCCTGTGTGAACCTCTTGAGGTTCAACAAGGCCAAGTGCAAGGTCCTACACCTGGGTCGGGGTAATCCCCGCTATCAATACAGGCTGGGGGATGAAAGGATCGAGAGCAGCCCTGCTGAGAGGGACTTGGGGGTACTGATAGACAAAAGGCTGGACATGAGCTGGCAATGTGCGCTGGCAGCCCAGAGGGCCAACCGTGTCCTGGGCTGCATCAGGAGAAGTGTGGCCAGCAGGTCGAGAGAGGTGATTCTGCCCCTCTACTCTGCTCTGGTGAGACCTCACCTGGAGTCCTGCGTTCAGCTCTGGAGCCCTCAGCACAAGAAGGACATGGAACTGTTGGAGCGGGTTCAAAGGAGGGCTACAAAAATGACCCGAGGGCTGGAGCACCTCTCCTGTGAGGACAGGCTGAGAGAGTTGGGCTTGTTCAGCCTGGAGAAGAGAAGGCTGTGGGGAGACCTGATTGCAGCCTTTCAGTACTTAAAGGGAGCCTATAGGAAAGATGGGGACAATCTTTTTAGTAGAGACAACAGTGACAGGACGAGGGGTGATGGTTTTAAACTAAAACAGGGTAGGTTTAGGCTGGATATAAGGAAGAAATTCTTTACAATGAGGGTGGTGAAACACTGGAAAGGGTTGCCCAGAGAGGTAGTGGAGGCCCCATCCCTGGAAACATTCAAGACCAGGTTGGACAGGGCTCTGAGCAACCTGATCTAGTTAGTGCTGTCCCTGCTCGCTGTGGGGGGGTTGGACTAGATGACCTCTAGGGGTCCCTTCCGACCCAAAACTTTCTATGATTCTATGATTCTATGATTCTAAGTGCTAGCAGCAGACCTCACACTATAAGTAAAGCAGACACCAGGAACAGAGCTAACATAGCCATGCTGCACATGTTCCACTTTTCTCCCCGTCAATATTACTTTTGTATCACGTGCATATTTCTCTTTGCGTTCCAGCTTTGAAACTTGTAGCCATGAGAGGAAAGTGAGCATTCCTCAACACTTGTGTAAAAAGCTGTTTCTGGTAGTCATCAGCGGAGCAGCAAAGTTGGAGTTTCAGTTTTCCCCTTCACCTTGGCCTGTCTGACCTACAAAACCACAGAAAGCTTGTGCGTGTTGCCTGCTGTCTTCTGAGAGAGCATCACTGAAAAGAGCTTGGTCCTGCCTTCCCTGCACCCTCCGTTCACATCTTTCTGTATATTGATGAGACCCCCCTGAGGCTTCTCTTCTCCAGGGTAAACAGCCCCAGCTCTCTAAGCCTTTCCTCACGCAAAAGGTGCCCGAGTCCCGTCAACATTTTCTTGGCCGTCACCGGCCTCTCTCCTGTGTGCCCAAGTCTGTGCTGCAGTGGGGAGCCAAGAAGTCGACCCAGTATTCTAGGTGTGACCTCTCCAGTGCTGAGGGGAAGGATCACGTCCCTGTCCTGCCTGCCATTCGTTGTCTAGTGCAGCCCAGGATGACAATAGCCTCCGTTCTCACAAGGACAGGTTGCTGGCCAAGTTTTGTACTCCAGAACCCTTGAGTCCTTTCCTGAGAAGCTTCCTGAGGATGCACTCAATGGCCTCCTCTAGGTCATTGCTAAAGATATTGAACAGAACCAGTCCCAATACTGAGCGCTGGGGAACACGATTCATATTGTGGGCACATTCCTGGCTCACGGTCACGTTGTCGTTTTCCAGAACACTCAGGTCCTTTTCTGAGCATTTGTTTCTACCTGAGCAGCCCGCAGCCTGCCCTGGTGCATGGGGTTGTTCCTCCCCAGGTGCAGCACTTTGCTCTTCCCCCTGTGGAACCGCAGGACGTTGCTGCCAGCCGGTTTCTGCAGCCTCTCGAGGTCCCTCTGGATGGCAGCACGAGCTCCCCGCGCCCCCCTCCTCCTCCTCCTCTTCCTCCTCCTCCTCCTCCCGCCGAGGGGCCGCGGCAGCGGGGGGCCGGGCCGGGCCGGGCCGTGGCGGGGCGGGTGTGCTGGGGGCGGGCCGGGGCGTCGGCGCTGCCCCGGCGAGGGGCCGAGGCGGCGGGGCGGGCAGGAGCGGGCCCGAGCGCGGCTCCGCTCGGCTCGTGTGCGGCCGCGGCGCGGCAGGGCGGGATGGCGGCCGGCGTGGGGCCGTGGCTCCTGGCCTTGTCGTTGGCCGCGGGGCCGGCGGGTGAGAGGCGGGCGGGGAGGGCAGCGAGGCCGGGGCTGGGCCCGGGGCTGGGGCTGCAGCGGGGGAAGGGGGGAGCGGGCGGCGTCGGGGGAGCGGGGGACGGAGCGGCAGGGGCAGGGGCAGGGGCAGGGGGCGGCTTTGGGTCGGGCCCAAGTGCCGGGAGCAGGCGCGGCTCAGCCCCGAGCAGAGCAGGCGGGGCATTGTCCCGGGCGGGCGCGGGGCTTTGTCGGGAGCCAGGGCGGTGTCGGCGGTCGCTGTGGCGGGGCGGGGGTCGGCGGGGCGGCGGGTGAACGTCCTCGGGCCGTGGGCGCGCCGTGCCCGGCTGCCTGCGCTCTCCGTCCGCAGGGGCGTGGGCGCAGCTGAGGCTGGTGGAGGCCGGCGGAGGGCTGCGAGCGCCCGGGGACTCCGCGCAACTCTCCTGCCGCGGCTCCGGCTTCCGATTCGAGAATCATTATGTTCGGTGGTACCGTCAGGCACCCGGTGGCAAACTGGAGTGGGTGTCCTGGATCAGCCATTATTCATCACAGATTCAATTCGGGCCAGCAGTGCAGGGTCGAGCCGCTGCCTCTCGGGACAATTTGCGGTCTGAGGCATCTCTGTCCCTGCATCTGCTGCATCCTGGGGATTGTGCCTGCTACTTCTGTGCCGTTCGCACGGTGACACAAAATGCAGCTGAGCTTTAACACAAACCTTTTGGGGCCCACCAGTGGGTGTAGATATTTTGGAGCAGGCGAGTGCTGAGCTGGCTTGCTGCTGTTTTCAACAAGAGTCGCCATCGCTGCACACCTCTGGAGGTCCTGGCCTTTCTGCAAGAGCTCCTTTCTTGGCACTGCTAAATTGCATCTCCTCAGTTGCAATTTCAGTGTTTTATTCTGAGGAGGTGGTTCAGTGTGTTTCTGTCACCTACCCAGGCTGGCCACTCTGCCTTCCTGCAGCCTCTCTCTGCCTTGCCTTGGTCACCTTCTTTCCTGGGGTATCCAAAGCGCTTGGGTTTTGGCAACAGTGTTGCCTGCTTCTGCTGATGCCTTTGTGGGTCATTTCCTTGGGCCATGAGAGCAAAGCAGCGGGGGAACAGGCCTGCTTTTGTTTCAGGTTCATTTCAGGGTGGTGAGATCCAAGCAACAAGGTCTATAGTGTGGTGGCGAGCAGGGAATACCGGGACCCTACGATGCACTTATAGCTCTAATGCCTCCTATATTTACGTGGCCTGGTATCGGCAGCGTCCTGGCAAGCCCCTGCAGTACTTGCTGCAGAGCAAGGGCCGGGGGGGCTCCTACAGCCACACAGCCCCTTTTGCCCGCAAGAGGTTTTCCTGCCAGGCTGACAAGAGCTCTGGGACCTTGATCATCACCAGGCTGGAGCTGGGGGACAGTGCGCTCTATTACTGCACCCTGCAGGGACCACGGTGAGAGACACTTGGCTCATGCCTGAACAACATCAGCTTCCTCCCCTCCTGCTCTCCCCTCCTGCATGTTCATGGGAGTCACAGCCCATCTCCGTGGCGAGTCTGTGAGGGAACAGTGCCTGGTGTGAGAGAAAGTGGGGGGTCTCTCTGAGGCTGGGTGCTGTCAGTGGTTCATAGAATAGAATAGAATAGAATAGAATAGAATAGAATAGAATAGAATAGAATAGAATAGAATAGAATAGAATAGACGATTTCAATCATACGGCACTGCAACGATCATGTAGTCCAACTGCCTGACCAGTTCAGGTCTGACCAAGTTAAAGCATGCTCTTAAGGGCATTGTCCAAATGCTCTTAAACACTGACAGGCTTGGGGCATTGACCACCTCTCTAGGAAGCCGGTTGCAGTGTTTGACCACCCTCTCAGTAAAGCAATGCTTCCTAATCTCCAATCTAAACCTTTCCTGGGGCAACTTTGAACCATTCCTATGCGTGCTATCAGTGGATACGAAGGAGAAGAGATCAGAACCTCCCTCTCTCCACTTCCCCTCCTCAGGAAGCTGTAGAGAGGAATGAGTTTGCTCTTCAGCCTCCTTTCCTCCAAGGTAGGCAAACCCAAAGTCCTTAGCCATTCCTCATACCACACTTCTTCCAGCCCTTATGGGGGGAAACCTGACATGGGAAGCTGCAGCAGAGCAGATTTGTGGGCAGAGAGGAGCTGGGGAGAGGTGAGTAGGAGCTGTTCTGCCCATGTGTAACACCGTGTGTGCAGTGTCATTGCCCATCCTTGCCAACTGGACAGAGGAGGAGTTGGAGCTTTCCAGGAGGGAACTTTTAGATTCATAGAATCCTAGGTTGGAAAAGACCTCTAAGATCATGAAGTCCAGCTGTCACCCCAAAACCACCATGCCTACTAAACCATGCTCTGAAGTGCCACATCTGCATGTTTTCTGAATACCTCCAGGGATGGTGACTCCACCACCTCCCTGGGCAGCCTGTTGCAATGTCTGACCACTCTTTCAGTAAAGACATTTTTCCTAATATCCACTCTGAACCTGGCGCAACTGGAGGACATTTCCTCTCGTCCTATTGTAAGTTACTGGGGAGAAGAGATTAATACCTGCCTGTTGGCCAGGGCTATTTCCAGGCAGCTTTTGAGTCTCTCCAAGCACAGAGACTCCACAAGCTTTCTGGGCAACCTGCACCAGTGCTTGCTCACCCACACACTAAAAAATTGTTTTCTGGAGTTCAGAGGGATACCTTGAGCTATCGCAGCCTGTTCATCCTTATGTCCTGGGATTTCAGGTGCCCTTTCTCAGGTGCAGACCTCTAGCCCATGGTAGGGAAGGTCTCAGAGATGCCTGTCACATATCTGGTGTACACGTCAGCGACAGCAGGTACTCGTGGGGAATGCGTGAGTCCATCAGACTCCTGGCAGAGACCTGCAGCATGTAGTGCTGCAGTATCCTCTCACAGGACTCCAGCACATTACTTCATCCTTCCAGACCCGAGTCACCGGCTCTGCAGAGCCCTCCAGGAACCCGCACTCCCTGGAAGTGCTCTTTCCGTCGGCTGCAGACATGGCCACCTATTAGTGCAGCACCAGAGAGCTGGAAAAGGGCACAGTGTTTGAAACACAGGCAGAGTGAGGGCAGAAGTGGTAGGAGAGGGGGTTAAATCCAGCCAGCTCTTTTGTGGTTGGCGGCAAGAAGGCTTCTCAAGACTAGTCTTGTCTGGCTTTTCCCAGAAGCAGGCACAGAGGTGCTGGCAGCGGCGGAGTCTCCCACAAGCACACACAAAACCCTTCGCATGTTATTACCCTTCTTTCTTCCTTCTCAGTCTCTCCCACAGGCACAAAGTGAGAGGGAAAGAGACTTATTTTAGGAAGAACAGCAACCATTGAAGAACTAAACTCTGAACATGGAAAGCCAGAGC
This sequence comes from Opisthocomus hoazin, assembly GCF_030867145.1. Lineage (NCBI taxonomy): Eukaryota > Metazoa > Chordata > Aves > Opisthocomiformes > Opisthocomidae > Opisthocomus > Opisthocomus hoazin. The sequence goes on along the minus strand of NC_134439.1, from coordinate 7,309,473 downwards.
TGAGTCGCGTTTTGAAACCTCATCTTGTTCAGGGAGCCCCAGAGCAGTGCGACAGCTGGGCTGCAGAGCAGCTTTTCCCCTGAACACGATGAATAGTCTCTTCGTTGTCTTGTTAGTGTTGGCTCCATTTGCGTATATGCTCATGTGTGTACACTGAGGGACAGCGTGGATTTTTGTGAGAAACCCCAAGAAGGAGGATATGGGGTGTGCCCTGTGCCAGAACAACATTCCAGCCCTCCATGTGTTTGGGGGCTGTAGGGAACTCGGCATGTCCAACCACACTGGAGCAGCTCCAAGTGTCCCTGGGCGCCTTAGGCTACCCTCGCCCTGCATCACTGTGCTTCTTTTCCCAGCCTCAAGCCTCCAGTTTCGATGGGTTCTTCTACCCTCTTGTCATGGTTTAGCCTGGCTGGATGCTGGGTGCCCACCAAAGCCGCTCTATCACTCCCCCTCGTCAACTGGACAAGGGAGAAAAAATAATGACAAAAAGCTTGTGGGTCAAGATAAGGACAGGGAGATCACTCAGCTGTTGCCATCATGGGCAAAACAGACTTGACTTGAAGAAACTAGTTTAATTTGTTACTAATCAATTGAGAGTAAGGTAACGAGAGATGAAACCAAATGTTAAAAGCACCTTCCCCTCACCCCTCCCTTCCTCCTGGGCTTGAATTTACTGTCAAATCCTCTACCTCCTCGCCTTGAGTGGCAGAGGGGGATGGGTCCTGCCAGCAAACTTGCTCCCGCATGGGCTTCTCTCTCCATGGGTCCACAGGTCACTGTGAGCAGACTGTTCCACTGAGGGCTCCACATGGGGTCACAGCTTCCTTCGGGCATTCACCTGCTCCAGCTTGTGGTCCTCCATGGCTACAGGTGCATATCTGCTCCACTGTGGATGTCCATGGGCTGCAGGCAGACAGCCTGCCTCACAATGGTCTTCACCACAAGCTGCAGGGGAACCTCTGCTCTGGTGCCTGGAGCACCTCTTCCCCCTCCTTCTTCCCTGACCTTGGTGTCTGCAGAGTTATTTCTCTCACATATTCTCACTACTCTGTCCGGCTTCACATGCTACCACACAGGATTTTTTTCCCTTTTTCAATATGTGATCACAGAGGCACAACCATCATCGCTGATTGGCTTGGCCTAGGCCAGTGGCAGGTCCATCTTGGAGCCAGCTGGCATTGTCTCTATTGGACACAGGGGAAGCTTCTAGCACCTCCTCAGAGCAGCCACCCCTGCAGCTCCACTGCTACCAAAATGCTGCCATGCAAACCCACTGCACCTCTGCAACTGCCCTTCCCACACCTCTCCTGCATCCCTTCCGCAGGGGGCCATGTTGGAGCATCCACTAAAAGGGAGGCGAGGAATAGGATTCCAACAGTTTGTGGAGTGGGCAGTGTTTCCCAAAATGCTGGTACCTGTCAAGACAGTGACATTGTGTCAGGGCTCAGTAGGTGTCCCAACCTGTGGCTGCAAAGGTCCTAAGGGGATCTCTGGGTTCTTGCTGGGTAGGATGAGCAAAGAGAGGGGTGTGTTCCTGCTCTGCTGAGGAACCCCAACAGCATGGTCCCTGCCAAGTCCTTTGCACATGAGTGTTGGGGTATGAGCTGGGGGGCTTGAGCCTGCATATCTACCGCAGAGCTGCAGCACCAAACTTATCCTGGATCTCAGCTGCCCAGAGCCCCGTAGGTCCTCTGCTGCTTGGATGGCCTTGGAGGGCTTTGATGGGAAGAGGCAGCTGGAGCAGTGTCATCACGAGGGAGCAAGTTGCAGAGTAGGGTGCTTGGCCAGCGTTGAGGGAGGAGAAAGCGGTGAACGTCTGCCTAGAGGTACCCTGTAGAAGCGGAGCTGGGCTTAACGGGGTTCCATATGGGAGCAACAGAACAGCACTAAGGGACATGGCCCCAGTGGGAGGACAACCTGCCACCGCCGGGCCAGCTCCAAGGTCCCACCAGCACCCAGCTGTCCTTCCTCAGAAGAAGGGTGGGTGGCCCCACAGCAACACATCACCTTTTGCCCACCAGGGGCTTTCCTGACAAACCAGCACATATTGTTGCACCTGCAGGGTGAGAGACACGAGGAGTCCACCAACAACATCAACTTCTTCTGCTCCCCTAGCCCCCGCCTCCCGCCTTCATTGTTGTCATAGGCTGAGGGAGGGACTAGGAGGGACTAGGACTAACTGCAGTCACAGAGGCACAGACCCAGAAGACGTGGGTAGAGCTCTTGTGCGCCACTCCGCCATCTTGGGGCCTAACGCTTGGCAACAGGGCTGGACACTCTGCTCAAGGTGCACTGCAACCCATCTTTCAAAGATCAACCAGGTCGAGGACGGCAGCCTAGGGCCCAATTGCCACTTTCTTCTGAGAGGACCTTGTCACTCCTGTGCTCATTCAGAGCAGTTTCAGTGAGAAGAGAGTGGGTTCCTCACCATCCCATCTTGGCAAAGACACAGGGATTTGTGCCACATGGTGTAAAACCTTCCTGCTTTGAATGGGAAAATCAGACAGGTCTTCCTGTCTGTCAGAGAGGAGAAGGGAGGGAAACGTGGTGTCTCCCTCCTCATGAGCCATGATTGCTGGTACTAGCTTTATTGCTCTGTTCATCCTTGGGCAGAATGCTTTAGACGTCCCACGGGTCCAGTGCTATCACAATGCCCCCCACCTGTGTTACTCTGACCTTTGCTCATTCTTGGAGTGATCATGGCTTGTTCTTGCTCTCTGCAGCAGTCACTGGCCAGGTGGCCTTGGAGCAATTTACCAGGGAACTGGCCGTGCGAGAGGGAGATGGAGTCACCTTCCAGTGCAGCATGAGTGGAGAGAGAATGAGCAGCTACTACATGTCCTGGTAATGGCAGGGGCCACGTGGCACTCTGGACTGGGTTTACAAGGAAGGTGATGTCGATGGAGATGGTTTCCAGGATCTCTTTAAGGGATCAGTGGAGACCTCCCAGAATAGATTTCACACTGCATGTCCAGGCAGCAAAGCTTGGGGATGAAGCAGTGTATTACTGTGGTGCTGGGCTTACCCTGGAGCATCTCTGCAGCAGAGTGGACCAAAAAATGACTGATATAGAAAATAAACTTCTCAGCATTTCTTTCTAACAGCTGGTAACCAGATACTGGTGTCACGCAATGGCAGATGCAGAAAACCAGACTTTGGCCTGCTCACAGGAAAATGTATTAAAGAGCAGTATGGTTGAAGGGCCGAGACCATTTATGATCTCTTAGAATTCACATTTATGATCTGTTAAGATGCACATTGCCTTTGGTCCTGACCAGCATGGCCCAGTTTTTTCTTCTGTGGCTTGTTGTAAGACTGTGGGAGCATGGACTGGTGGGGTAGCTTATAGAAGTGCTGTGGTGGATGGAGCCAGACAACTGTAAGAAGTCTCACGTTCATTCACCCTGGTCCTCATGGCATATGTGAAGCATAGCAGATGTTGTCTGGTAGGTCAGCACAGCAGGGTACAAGCTACTGAGCAATTTTCTGGAGTGCGTTGATGAGAACTTCATCAGAGGAAGAATTGGTGGTGGATGGAGAGGTGAGGGGCAGCCTTGCCTGCTGTGATCATGTAGTGTTTGAGCTCCGGATCCAGAGAACAGGGAGCAATGTAAAAAGCAGGACCGCAGGCCTGGATTTCAGGAGAGCAGAATTTGGGTTTTTCAGGCGTCTGCTTGGAAGAATCCCTTGGTTCATGGTCCTGGGCAGAGGAGGGGTCTAGGAGAGCTGCTTGATTGTCAGAGATCACCCCCCTTCAGGCTCAAGAATGGTTCCTTGCGGTGAAGCAGAAAGTCAAGCAAAGGTGATTTGGGAGGGATTTTTGTTGACTTGGTCTTCACTGGTAACACTAGCTATGGATGTCATCTATCTGGATTTTTGTAAAGCCTTTGACACGGTCCCCCACAACGTCCTTCTCTCTAAATTGGAGAGCCATGGATTTGATGGGTGGACCGTTCGGTGGATAAGGAATTGGTTGGATGGCTGCAGCCAAAGGGTAGTGGTCAACGGCTCACTGTCCGGATGGAGACCAGTGACAAGTGGAGTCCCTCAGGGGTCCGTACTGGGACCGGTGCTGTTCAGTATATTTATCAATGACATGGACAGCGACATCGAGTGTACCCTCAGCAAGTTTGCAGATGACACCAAGCTGAGTGGTACGGTCGAGACACCAGAAGGACGGGATGCCATCCAGAGGGACCTGGACAAGCTGGAGAGGTGGGCCTGTGTGAACCTCTTGAGGTTCAACAAGGCCAAGTGCAAGGTCCTACACCTGGGTCGGGGTAATCCCCGCTATCAATACAGGCTGGGGGATGAAAGGATGGAGAGCAGCCCTGCTGAGAGGGACTTGGGGGTGCTGATAGACAAAAGGCTGGACATGAGCCGGCAATGTGCGCTGGCAGCCCAGAGGGCCAACCGTGTCCTGGGCTGCATCAGGAGAAGCGTGGCCAGTAGGTCGAGAGAGGTGATTCTGCCCCTCTACTCTGCTCTGGTGAGACCTCACCTGGAGTACTGCGTTCAGCTCTGGAGCCCTCAGCACAAGAAGGACATGAAACTGTTGGAGCGGGTCCAAAGGAGGGCTACAAAAATGACCCGAGGGCTGGAGCACCTCTCCTGTGAGGACAGGCTGAGAGAGCTGGGCTTGTTCAGCCTGGAGAAGAGAAGGCTGCGGGGAGACCTGATTGCAGCCTTTCAGTACTTAAAGGGAGCCCATAGGAAAGATGGGGACAATCTTTTTAGTAGAGACAGCAGTGACAGGACAAGGGGTAATGGTTTTAAACTAAAACAGGGTAGGTTTAGGCTGGATATAAGGAAGAAATTCTTTACAATGAGGGTGGTGAAACACTGGAAGGGGTTGCCCAGAGAGGTAGTGGAGGCCCCATCCCTGGAAACATTCAAGACCAGGTTGGACAGGGCTCTGAGCAACCTGATCTAGTTAGTGCTGTCCCTGCTCGCTGCGGGGGGGTTGGACTAGATGACGTCTAGGGGTCCCTTCCGACCCAAAACTTTCTATGATTCTATGATTCTATGATTCTATGATTCTATGATTCTATGATTCTATGATTCTAAGTGCTAGCAGCAGACCTCACACCATAAGTAAAGCAGACACCAGGAACAGAGCTAACATAGCCATGCTGCACATGTTCCACTTTTCTCCCCGTCAATATTACTTTTGTATCACGTGCATATTTCTCTTTGCGTTCCAGCTTTGAAACTTGTAGCCATGAGAGGAAAGTGAGCATTCCTCAACACTTGTGTAAAAAGCTGTTTCTGGTAGTCATCAGCGGAGCAGCAAAGTTGGAGTTTCAGTTTTCCCCTTCACCTTGGCCTGTCTGACCTACAAAACCACAGAAAGCTTGTGCGTGTTGCCTGCTGTCTTCTGAGAGAGCATCACTGAAAAGAGCTTGGTCCCGCCTTCCCTGCACCCTCCGTTCACATCTTTCTGTATATTGATGAGACCCCCCTGAGGCTTCTCTTCTCCAGGGTAAACAGCCCCAGCTCTCTCAGCCTTTCCTCACGCAAAAGGTGCCCGAGTCCCGTCAACATTTTCTTGGCCGTCACCGGCCTCTCTCCTGTGTGCCCAAGTCTGTGCTGCAGTGGGGAGCCAAGAAGTCGACCCAGTATTCTAGGTGTGACCTCTCCAGTGCTGAGGGGAAGGATCACGTCCCTGTCCTGCCTGCCATTCGTTGTCTAGTGCAGCCCAGGATGACAATAGCCTCCGTTCTCACAAGGACAGGTTGCTGGCCAAGTTTTGTACTCCAGAACCCTTGAGTCCTTTCCTGAGAAGCTTCCTGAGGATGCACTCAATGGCCTCCTCTAGATCATTGCTAAAGACATTGAACAGTACCGGTCCCAATACGGAGCGCTGGGGAACACGATTCATATTGTGGGCACATTCCTGGCTCACGGTCACGTTGTCGTTTTCCAGAACACTCAGGTCCTTTTCTGAGCATTTGTTTCTACCTGAGCAGCCCGCAGCCTGCCCTGGTGCATGGGGTTGTTCCTCCCCAGGTGCAGCACTTTGCTCTTCCCCCTGTGGAACCGCAGGACGTTGCTGCCAGCCGGTTTCTGCAGCCTCTCGAGGTCCCTCTGGATGGCAGCACGAGCTCCCCGCGCCCCCCTCCTCCTCCTCCTCGTCCTCCTCCTCGTCCTCCCGCCGAGGGGCCGCGGCAGCGGGGGGCCGGGCCGGGCCGGGCCGTGGCGGGGCGGGTGTGCTGGGGGCGGGCCGAGGCGTCGGCGCTGCCCCGGCGAGGGGCCGAGGCGGCGGGGCGGGCAGGAGCGGGCCCGAGCGCGGCTCCGCTCGGCTCGTGTGCGGCCGCGGCGCGGCAGGGCGGGATGGCGGCCGGCGTGGGGCCGTGGCTCCTGGCCTTGTCGTTGGCCGCGGGGCCGGCGGGTGAGAGGCGGGCGGGGAGGGCAGCGAGGCCGGGGCTGGGCCCGGGGCTGGGGCTGCAGCGGGGAAAGGGGGGAGCGGGCGGCGTCGGGGGAGCGGGGGACGGAGCGGCAGGGGCAGGGGCAGGGGCAGGGGCAGGGCAGGGGGCGGCTTTGGGTCGGGCCCAAGTGCCGGGAGCAGGCGCGGCTCAGCCCCGAGCAGGGCAGGCGGGGCATTGTCCCGGGCGGGCGCGGGGCTTTGTCGGGAGCCAGGGGGGTGTCGGCGGTCGCTGTGGCGGGGCGGGGGTCGGCGGGGCGGCGGGTGAACGTCCTCGGGCCGTGGGCGCGCCGTGCCCGGCTGCCTGCGCTCTCCGTCCGCAGGGGCGTGGGCACAGCTGAGGCTGGTGGAGGCCGGCGGAGGGCTGCGAGCGCCCGGGGACTCCGCGCAACTCTCCTGCCGCGGCTCCGGCTTCGACTTCGGGGGATATCATGTTTGGTGGTACCGTCAGGCACCCGGTGGCAGTCTCGAGTGGGTGTCCGTTATCAGCTATGATTCGTCAGTCATTAAATTCGGGCACTCGGTGCAGGGTCGAGCCACAGTGTCCCGCAACGATTCCCGGTCCGAGGCATCTCTGTCCCTGCATGCCCTGCACCCCCGGGACTCTGCTCGCTACTTCTGTGCTGTTCCCACAGGGACAGGAAATGCAGCTGAGCTTAAACACAAACCTGCTGGGGCCCAGCCCTGGATGTGTGAGCTGCTGGGCAGGCGCATGTTGGGGCTGGGGACCATCAGGGCTGTTCCCAGGAATTGAGGGGTCATCGCTGTGCACTACAGGTGTTCCTGACCTTTCCTGCACAGTGCAGTAATTTGAATTTATTGCCAGTTAAAATGGAATTGTATGGTGAGAATCAAAGAAACCTTCAATGCCATAGAAACCTTCCTCCCTCTCTGCCCTCCTTCCCAGTCTCAACTGCACTGCTTCCTTCTCTTCCTCTCCACCAGAGGCACAGGGGCCAATGGGAAATGGGTTTTGGGGTCAGTTCATAACATTTCATCTGCATTGGTCCAGCTGGATGCACATAAAACTATGGGGCCTGCTGGGATTTAGGCAAGGGCACAAAGAGAGCTGGCCAATTTTATCAGAGGACCTGTCTCCATTATTTTCCAATGGTCTTGGGAGCGTGGAGAGGTCCCAGATGACTGGAAGATGTCAAATGTTGTCCCAGGTTTTAAGAAGGGAACTAAGGAAGACCCTGGTAATTACAGGCCTGTCAGTCTCACTTCAGTGCCTGGTAAAATGATGGAGAAGGTTGTTGTGAGAGTTGTCAAAAAACAGTTGAGAGACAATGCAGTCATTGGTCATAGCCAGCACGGGGTCATGAGGGGAATATCCTGCTGAACTAGCTTAATGTCCTTTTATGACATGGTCATCCATCTAATGGACCAAGGGGGTGTTGTTAGATGTGAGGGTTGTATTGGATTTTAGGAAAGCTTTTGAAACTGTCTCTCCAAGTGTCCTTCTGGACAAGAGGTCCATCACACGGCAAGACAAGTCCATAATATGCTGGGTGAACAGCTGGCTGATGGGTCAGTCTTAAAGAGATATAGTAAATGGGGTTACATCAGGCTGTTGGTGAGTCAGCAGTGGGGTTCCCTAGAGCTCAGTGTTAGGGCTGGTGCTCTTTAATGTTTTCATAAACGATCTGGACACCGGAATGGAACGTACATTAAGTAAGTTTGCCAGTGGTACTAAACTAGGAGGAGCTGTGGACTCCCTTGAGGGTAGAGAGGCCTTACAGAGAGCTCTGGATAAGCTAGAGAGCTGGGCAGTCACCAACGGTATGAAATTTAAGAATAGGAGGTGCCACGTTCTCCACCTAGGATGAGTAATCCTGGTTATGCATACAAGGTGAGGGACTAGCGGATGCAGAGCTGGATCCAGAGGCTGGATTTTGGGTTGATGGCAACATGAACATGAGTCAACAGTGCGCCCTGGCAGCCAAAAGGGCCAACCATACCCTGGAGGGCATCAAGCACAACATAGGTAGCCAGTCAAGGGAGGTGACTGTCCCACCTTACACTGCACTGGTGTGGCCCCACCAAGAGTACAGTGTGCAATTTTGTGTACCTCAATATAAAAAGGACATCATAATATTAGAGCGTGTCCAGGTGAAGATGATCAGTATGGCGAAATATCTTGATGGCAAGATTTGAAGGAGTGGCTGAAGTCAGTTGGTTTGTTCAGCTTGGAGAAAAGAAGGGTGAGGGCTGACGTTATCATTGTCGAAACCTTCCTCAAGAGAGTCAACGGAGGGGAAGGTGCTGACCTCCTCTTTCTGGTGGGCAGCGATAAGATACAAGGAATTAGAATGAAGCTACATCAGAGGAAGTTCAGATGGGACATTAGGAAAGGATTCTTCATCACTGAGAGGGTGGTTGGTCACTGGAACAGGCTGCCAAGCAAAGTGGCCAGGGCACCAAGGCTGTTAAGGGAGAAGGTGCTGCCTGAGCATTCACACACCGTTCAAGAAGTTACACACACCACCTGAGGTTTTAATTGCTAGGACCGGAGTCCTTTCGCAGCAGGTGACTCCAGTGATCTGGCAGGTGCCCCTTTTCAACTCCTCACACACACAAACACACTCACTCTCGGGTGCTACCTCATCCTTCAGGCTCTACCCTAGGTTTCCCAAACTAGAGTCTCTGACACAACTTATGCCAGCCGAGTTTATTAGGTGTTACAGTGATGTAAACCAGCTCAAGCTGGGTGCCTCCAGAGAGGGACCCGAAACAAAGAAATCCCTGGGCAATTATACCCTTACAACCTAAGTTCCCATCCTGCATGAGTTCTCCACCTGGTGTCCAATCAGCAGCTGATCCAATGGTGTCATTTTGGTCTGGGGGGCTTTTGTCCCTCACTGGGCCCCTCCATTGTCTCTGGGCAGGCTGAAGATTCTTCCCTTATCTGCAGAGAGGCCCTGCTGCTGTCAAAGGAACTTCCTTGTCTTCTAGCTGCAACCAAGTCCTTGGGGCCCTCCTTCACTGAGCTTGGCAAGGGTTCCATGAAAGTTTACTGAATTCAACTGGCAGATTCACAGCGTGCGGCCTAAAGCTTCAGTGAAGTTAGCCACCAGTGCTGAGCAAGTCAGTTATACGAACATATATATATATGTACACGAGTAGTATTCTAGAACACAGAACAGTGACTTTTTGTACATTTTGGCTATTTTTTTCCATAACAAATTCTGTCAAAGTTCAAGGAGCATCTGGACGATGCTTTTAGTATTCTGGTTGTTTTAGGTAGTCCTGCAAGGAGGATGGAATTGGACTCACTGATCCTTACAGGTACCTTCCAACTTGAGATATTCTGTGCTTCTGTGATTCTAACCATTCTGTTCTTCTATTAATAGTACTGTTCTTTCAGTATGTAGTGGTTCTGCCATGGTCACGTGAGGTCACTGTGTGGAGTATGTGTGAAATCCCACTGTCTCTAGCTGAACTTTACTAGAAGGTTCATGGACCCCTATAGCCACAGCCCATTCCAGACATTCTGCAATGTCATTGGTATAAGTAGATGTACAAGGGTCTACCCATGCAATAATTAGTGCATGCGCCCAAAGTCTTCATGCCGGTGTCACCTGGAGGACAATTGCTCGTGCACACTGTGTGTCCACAGAGGCTTATCAATCCCGTAGACTCCTGGTATTGCAGTTGTGTTGGCAGAAAGAGATGGCCTACCAGGACATGTCCTAGAGATATGGCTGTTTTTTTCCGAATTCTAGAGATATGGGTCAGTTATGACTTTCACAACTTGCCTGTTCTTGTTTCATAGCAGCCACTTGCCTACTTTGGCATAAGGACGCTGTGTACTATGATTTAGGCCACATGTTCTGGCATGCTAGCCCTGCCAGCCCAGCATCCCATGGTCTACACACTTGGCAATGTTACTAAGACAGCTGTTTGCTGTCTGAGAGCAGCAGATGCCAATGTGTGACTTTGCCACCAGTGGACTGACCAGTTGTGAGTGGGCTTTCCGAATTCGACTGTCCAGAGGGACAGTCCCTAGAGGGTTCCCCCTCCCAGTCATAGCACTCCAGACACTTCTTACTTCGTGCAATGATTTGCATGCTCTGAGTGAACTGCTAACTGCAATTCCTAACTGGAGTATGTGAGGAATTATGGGCATGTACACTGCAGCTGCAAGAAAGAAGATACTCAGTTCCTCTTCAGCAGCTTTCCTGTATGTGTTTGGCAGCCATAGCATGAACAGGGACTAGAGATGGCGTACAAGTACTCTGAGCCTGGGGACTGTGTGGACTCTCTCCCTTGCTTAACTCCATCCACATTTAAGCAGGGTCTAGAAAAACCTATTCCTACTCTATGCCATCAGTCAGATATCTCTCTGCTGAGCAATGGCAGAGAAGTGTCTCTTCCACATTCAGTTTCAGGCTATGCTTCTAGGCTGAACAAGAGGTGAAACAGTAACAACAGATTGATTAGCCAGCTGATGCAGCAATGCCACCAGCACCTGGAGCTGTAGACAGACAAGAACATGCATCAGGGCTGACACCAAGTGGGTGAGGGGAAGGATCACCCCCCTTGACATGCTGTCAACCCTTTGGCTAATGCAGCCCAGGATACTGTTAGCCTTCTTTTCCACAAAGGCTCATTGCTGGTTCATGGCCAGCTTGGTGTTTATCACAACCCCAAGTCTTTTTCTGAAAAGCTGCTCTCCAGCTGAGTGAACATAGCCTGTCCCGGTGCTTAGGGTTGCTCCTCTCCAGGTGCAGCATTTTGCCTTATCACTCATTGAACTCTATGAGTTTCATGGCAGCCCCATTTCTCCGGCTTCTTGAGGTCCCTCTGGATGGCAGCACAACCATTTGCTGTATCAGCCACTCCTCCAAGGATGGTGTCATCTGCATGTTTGCTGAGGGCACTTTCTGTCTGTTATGCGTTAGGATGGATGAATGCCAGGTGCTCACCAAAGCCACTCTATCACTCCCCCTCCTCAACTGGACAGGGGAGAAAAAACATGATTAAAGGCTTGTGGGTCGAGATAAGGACAGGGAGAGATCACTTGCCGATTACTGTCATGAACAAAACAGCTTGAACTTGGGGAAACAAACAAACAAAAAATTCTCACCAATGAAATCAGAGTAGGATAAGGAGAAATAAAACCAAATCTTAAAAACACCCCCCACCTTCCTTTCTTCCCAGTCTTAACTTTACTCCCGAATTTCTACCTCCTCCCCCAAGCGGCGCAGCGGGACGAGGAATGGGGGTTGCAGTCAGTTCATCACACATCGTCTGTGCCACTCCTTCCTCCTCAGGGAGAGGACTTCTCAGACTGTTCCCCTGCTCCTGTCACAGGAGACAGTTCTCCACAAGCTGCTCCAATATGAGTCCTTCCCATGGGGTGCAGTCCTTCCCAGCGAGGGTCACCTATGGGGTCACAAGTCCTGCCAGCAAACCTTCTCCTGTGTGGGTTCCTCTCTCTCCACAGGTCCACAGGTCCTGCCAGAAGCCTGCTTTAGCACGGACTTCCCACAGGGTCACAGTGTCCTTCGGGCATCCACGTGCTCCAATGTGGGGTCTTTGACGGGCTGCAGGTGGATATCTGCACCACCGTGGACCTCCATGGACTGCAGGGGGACAGTCTGTCCCACCATGGTCTTCATCACGGGCTGCAGGGGATAATCTCTGCTCTGGTGCCTAGAGCACCTCCTCCCCCTTCTTCTTCCCTGACCTTGGTGTCTGCAGAGCAGTTTCTTTCACATAGTGTCACTCCTCTCTCTCGACTGCCCTTCCACAGAGGGTTTTTCCCCTTCTTAAATGTGTTATCACAAATGTGCTACCACCATCGCTGATTGATTTGCCTTGGCCAGCAGTGGGTCCGTCTTGGAGCCGGCTGGCATTGGCTCTATCAGACATGTGGGTAAGCTTCTAGCAGCTTCTCACAGAAACCACCCCTATGTAGCCCCCCCCGCTACCAAAAAACTTGCCACGCAAACGCACAACACTGTCTGGTCCTCCAGATCTTTAATGAAGATGTCAAACAGGATTGGAGCCAGTATTGATCCCTGGGGTACACTGCTAGTGGCTGGCATCCAACTAGACTTCATGCCACTGATCACCACCATCTGGTCCCAGGCATTTAGAGAGGTTTTGATCCACGTCACTGTCTGCTCATCCAGCCTGGACTTCATCAGTTGCTCTAGGAGGATCTTAGGTGAAATAGTGTTATAAGCATTCCTGAAATAGAAGTAGCTAATATCTACTGCGCTCTCCTTATCTACAAAACCAGTCATTTCCTTACAGAAGATTCTCATCGTGGTCAAATCTGACTAGCCGCTTGTGACTCCTGATGACTTTCTTCTCCTTCAAGTTCCTGGAAATGGTTTTCAAGACTAGTTGCCCCATTGCCTTTCCAGGGCTTAAGGGGAGGGTTGAGCAGCCTGTAGTTCCCCGGTTGAGAATAGAGAGCTGTTTTATGAACATCCCAGGAGAGGTGGGAGGAAGTTACAAAATCCTACAGCTGTTCTGGTGCTGGGAACCCCATGCTGATGCAGCATCAGGTGAGCCACCACTCGACGCAAGTTGTACGGCACATTGGACAGTTTTCCCACCCTGGTGATGTTTGCCACTATTGTACTCTTCAGAGACTGTGCAGAAGATCTCTTAGCAATACAGTGTTGTAGAGGGAAAGCTTGTTTCTTCACTTGAAAAGAAAGGCAAAGCTATTCCAATGACATCATTACTGATGCCAGGTGGTTGATGACTCCAGGCTTTTCTGTCAGAACTAGCTGGCTAAGCTCATCTTGTTGTGGGTTAAACCCAGCAGGCACTAAGCCCCACAAGCTGCTCAGTCATTAGGTCCTCATCAGGATGGGGCTGAGAATCAGGAGTACAAAAGCAAGGCAACCCATGGATTGATATAAAGGTATTTTAAGAGGTAAAGCAAATCTGCATGCATAAGCCAAGCGAGTAATTAATTTTTTACTTGCTGTCAGCTGACAGGTGTTTAGTCCTTCCCAGGGAAGTAAGTGACACAGAATAGTCACCCGGGAGGACAAACGGTATAAATCTCAGTGCACTGGGAGCCGCGGGCCAGGAGGCTTCGTGTGCCGGGCGCCGCGCTCGTCCTGTGTCCGCGGGCCTGGGCCTCGTCCCTCCCCGCGCCCCCCTCCTCCTCCTCGTCCTCCCGCCGAGGGGCCGCGGCAGCGGGGGGCCGGGCCGGGCCGGGCCGTGGCGGGGCGGGTGTGCTGGGGGCGGGCCGAGGCGTCGGCGCTGCCCCGGCGAGGGGCCGAGGCGGCGGGGCGGGCAGGAGCGGGCCCGAGCGCGGCTCCGCTCGGCTCGTGTGCGGCCGCGGCGCGGCAGGGCGGGATGGCGGCCGGCGTGGGGCCGTGGCTCCTGGCCTTGTCGTTGGCCGCGGGGCCGGCGGGTGAGAGGCGGGCGGGGAGGGCAGCGAGGCCGGGGCTGGGCCCGGGGCTGGGGCTGCAGCGGGGGAAGGGGGGAGCGGGCGGCGTCGGGGGAGCGGGGGACGGAGCGGCAGGGGCAGGGGCAGGGGCAGGGGGCGGCTTTGGGTCGGGCCCAAGTGCCGGGAGCAGGCGCGGCTCAGCCCCGAGCAGGGCAGGCGGGGCATTGTCCCGGGCGGGCGCGGGGCTTTGTCGGGAGCCAGGGCGGTGTCGGCGGTCGCTGTGGCGGGGCGGGGGTCGGCGGGGCGGCGGGTGAACGTCCTCGGGCCGTGGGCGCGCCGTGCCCGGCTGCCTGCGCTCTCCGTCCGCAGGGGCGTGGGCGCAGCTGAGGCTGGTGGAGGCCGGCGGAGGGCTACGAGCGCCCGGGGACTCCGCGCAACTCTCCTGCCGCGGCTCCAGCTTTGACTTCGGGGGATATCATGTTCGGTGGTACCGTCAGGCACCCGGTGGCAGTCTCGAGTGGGTGTCCGTTATCAGCTATGATTCGTCAGTCATTAAATTCGGGCACTCAGTGCAGGGTCGAGCCACAGTGTCCCGGGACCATTCCCGGTCTGAATCAGCTCTGTCCCTGCGTGCCCTGCACCCCCGGGACTCTGCTCGTTACTTCTGTGCTGTTCACACGGGAACAGGAAATGCAGCTGAGCTTTAACACAAACCTGCTGGGGCCCAGCCCAAGGTGCAGTAGATGTGGGGAGGTTAGTGTTGCCAAGTGGGAGGACGGGATGTGTTTCAGAGCTGTTCCTAAGAGGTCAGGTGACATTAATGTATGCTGCAGGTGCTCCTGGCCTTTACCAAACACTGTAGGAATTCTATTTTATTACCAATGAAATTACGCTAGGTTTGTGAGTAAGTAACAAAAAACCTCCTTAAAACCCCTTGCCCTCACTGAATCCCCACTTCTTCCCAGGCTCACCTTCAATACTTCATTCCTAAATTCTCTACCTCCTCTTCCCAAAAGACACAGGAGCATCAGTGAATTGGGTGTGGAGTCAGTTCATAACATTTAGTCACAAGTCTGCATATCTACTGCTCCTTCTTCCCTCCTGTAATAGAACAGGTTCTTCCCTTGGAAAGAAGGGGTGTTGTTTCTGTTTAGGTAGCATTTCCTTGGTCAAGTAGTGCATGACCAGAATCGTGTTAACGTTTAACCTAAGGTTAGAGGCAGAATATCTTGGCCATCTACACTATCCGATTAATCAATGACAAATTCTCCTTCTTGAAGAAATAAAGGAAAGCTGGAAAAAGAAAGTAGCCTAAAGTTGTACTTTGGTTACTTGTGACGATATAGGGATAAAAGGAGTTAGGGTACTTCATGTGGGAAGACCACCAAGGACCACCAGGGACCCCCAAAAAAGGAAGAAGACATGTGGGAAGAACAGCAAGGACCACCAGAGACCCCCGAAAAGGAAGAAGACATGCACAGAAGGGTCTGAAAAGGACCCAGGAATAATGACGCCATGTAGTTGCATGACTCATGCAGATCAGAGTGAATATGTATTAGATGCATAGAATATGCATGAATTTAATGTATAAATGTAACAAAGAGGCCGGCCTTAGGTGTGCTTGATTTGTGGAAGGTCCACTGAGCACCCAGGCCTGAATAAAACAATATTTCTCCTGAGTGTGTGAGCATTGGCTTATTGCACACCTGGTAAAAGAGTCCTCTTTTTGGACAACACTCCCACAGTCTACAGTCCTTCACAAACGGCTCCACTACAGTTCCTTCACAAGGGCTGCAGTTTTTCAGAATAAACCCACTCCACCCTGGGTTCTCCACAGGCTCCAGTTCCCTAGGGTCATGACCAGACAGCTTTTGCATATCTCCAAGCTTGGAGACTCCACAAGGTGGCTGGGCAACCTGCGCCAGTGCTTGGTCACCTTCACACTGAAAAAGGAGGAAAGGTGCTATGCTGGACCTTGTCCTCACCAACAAGGAGGGGCTGGTGGAAAACCTGAAGCTCAAGGGCAGCCTTGGCTGTAATGACCATGACCTGGTGGACTTAAAGAGCCTTAGAGCAGCAAGGAGAGTGCACAGCAAGCTCACTGCGCCAGACTTCAGGAAGCAGACTTTGGCCTCCTCAGGGATCTGCTCAGTAGCGTACCATGAGACAAGACCAGGAGGGAAGAGGGGCCCAAGAAAGCTGGTTGATATTCAACGATCACCTCCTCCAATCTCAGGAGCAATGCATCCCAAGAAACAGGAAGCTGTGTGCACAAGCCAAGCAACGTAAGGAATTCACTCCTTACTTCTTTGGGTTGATGGCCTTGCTGGGCTTGTCAATGCTTGGACTCTGTGTGTCAAGCACCGAAGAATTAACAAAAGGGAGCAGTGCAACTTCAACAACGATCTTAGGTAAAGTGGGGTGGCCCACCACTACACCTACTCTGTGATGAAGGGCGCGCAGCCAGATGTTGCTTCAGATAAAAACAGAAAACCCCTGTACCTGCACCTGCAGTACTAAGCCCCGCTCCCCGAGGGTGTGCCGAGCTTTGGAGTCCCACTTCTGACGACATAGCATACCATGCCAAGAGCCAATCAACACATAATAATTTACTTAGTCCCACATCGCCAAAGATTTCAAAAGTGTAAAGATTTGCACTTGGAAACCACTTTGGAGGAGAAGCCAAGCGAAAACCTTATTTGACAGACGGGTTGACGGGCCTCATCCTATCATCCGCCCAAGAAGGGATGCCTTTTTGGTAAGAGTCGTGCTGTTAGTTTGAGTTCAGCTATTGTAGACAGTGCATTTATGAACGGTAATCCTGAATCTGTGATACCTGTCACTTGAATAAGTTACTTATTGTTTCAACTTTGTGAAACTGTTTCAGTGAAAGTCCCTGGGAGGGCTCTGACAGGAAAACACTGAATCTGATAAGTGGCTACACACTTAACCCTGTAGACATAAACCCTTGACCAAGCCTGGGACTAGGAGTGAATCCAGCTGCACCTAGGCTCCTCTCGGAGAAGACTTTAAAAAGCAAGGGGATTCAACTCTGAACCTCGTGATCAACAGGAGGGCTTTCCCGTTGCCAGTTATCAGACTCTCTTAACTCATTTAACGTGACAACTTCCCATAGGCAGGCAGGTGTTTAGCCATTTCCAGGAAAGCAGGCCTTCCTCAGCCCTAACGGTTACTTGGGAAGACAAATGCCATAACTCCAGAAGTCCCCCTTTCGTATTTCTTTCCGCTGTCCTGGCTGTGTCCCTCTCAGCATCTTGGGGCAGCAAGCGAATCAGCAAAGGCTTGACACTGTATGAGCACTGTTCAGCAATAGCTTAAACATCCGTGTGTCACCAACACTATTTTGCTCTCACATTCAAAACACAGCACCATGCAAGCTGCTATGAAAAAAATTAACTCTATGCCAGTGAAAACAAGTACAACTTGTCAAACTGCCTGCGGTTCCTGTCAGTCCATTTTTACATCTCTGATCAAGATGCTTCTGGACGGCACAAGTCTCTGGTGTAGCAGCCTCTCCTCCTAGCTTTGTTTGATCTGCAGATTTTGTGGGGGTGCTCTTTAATCCATCCTTCAGATCATGGATGAAGGTGTGAAACAGGACTGGCCCCAGTATTGACCTCTGGGGAACATTGGTGGATACTGACCTCCAACTAGACTTCAAGCCACTGGTCAGCACACTTGGGGAAAGGCTGTGTGTTCAGTGGTCAGTCCAGCTCATCGTCTGCTGAACCAGCCCAGACTTTATCAGCTTCTCTCTGAGGACCTTCTGTTGGAGAACAGTGTTGAAAACCTTCCTGAAGTCAAGGCAGACAATACACACTGCTCTCCCCTCATCTACAAAGCCAGTCATTTCATGACAGTAGTTGATTATCAAGTTCACCAAGTACAAATTCCCCTTGGTGAATCCTGCTAACAATCTTCTGCTTCTTCACAAGCCTGGTAAAGATTCCCAGTATTATGGCTTCATCACTTTCCCAGGTCTCGAGGGTAGGTTTACTGAACTGTAGGTCCCTTGGTTGTCCTTCTTGCCCTTTGTCCTGGTTTCAGCTGGGATAGAGCTGATTTTCCTCTCAGTAGCTGCTGTGTTTTGGATATAGTGCAAGAAGATTGTTGATAACACTGATGCTTTCAGTTGGTGGTAGACATCAAGGACTTTTTCCTGATTCTCATATCCAGCTAATGAGCAGGTGTGTAGGAGGGATCATAGCCTGACAGGTAGCCAAGTGGGCCAATGGAAATATTCCATACCATAGATGTCAAGATCTGTTTACAATTGGACTTGGCTGCGGGGTAGAACTCTATGGGCTTTTTGGTTTTCTTCAGGAGTTCAGACTTTTCTGGGAGTTCGGTCTTTTTCAGGAATTTTGTGAAATTTATGAAAATCCGAGGGGTCTGTGGTCACTGCTTGGGGACTGGCAATGGATCAGTCATTGGGTGGTGGGAAAAATTGTACTGTATATAGTCTGGTTTGCATAGTCATTGTTATCATTGGTATTATCATTACTGTTGTCAATATTATCATTACTGATAGTGTTTCTTGTGTTGCCTCACAAAAGTGTCTTTATCTCAACCCATGAGTTTTCCCTTTTGTCCATTCCTCCTTCCCGTCCCACTGTGGGGGAAGGGGACCAGTGAGCGAGTGGCTGTGTGGTGTGTTGTTGCCAGCTACTGGGTTAAAATGTGACACCCTACTTGAAGATGACAGTGACATTTGCTTTCCTCCAGTCCTCAGGCACCTCTCCAAAACACCATGATCCTTCAAAGATTAGGAAGAATCTCCTTGCTCCAGACTGTCACCCTGGTCTGTCACCCTGAAGGCCCTACATGATGTGTGATGTTTTAGGTTAGGTGCTGGATCTTTCTGAATCCAGAAGAAGTTGCATAAAGCTCTTCAGAATATGGAACTCTCTTATTAACCTCCCAGGAAATGTGATAGGAAGTTATGAAATATAATATACATTCTGATGCTGGGAATCCCATGCTCTTGCAGCATCAGGTGGGGCTTCACTCAGGACACAGCACACTGCACAGATCCCCACCCTGGTGCTGTGCTATGCTATTGTAGTCTTCCGAATTTGGATAGGTTTTTCTCAGAACTGCTGTGGGGTAGGGTCAAACATGTTGCCTCATTTGAAGAGGAAGCCAAGGCTATTCCAATGACATGATTGCTGCTGTCATGTGGTTGCTGCCTCCAAGATGCTTCAGTTATGAACTTATTAGATGTTATGAAGTCTGAGTTCATCCTGCAACAAGGGATGTGTACAGCCCAGCGCAGGTGTGAAGGCCACGTGATATGAATGGTACGGTAGGGCACCAGATGTGCCTGTGTTGAATCCAGAGCACTTTGTGATGTGGATCCCTGTGTGCTCTATGGGCAAGGGTCTTGCTGCTAGCACCGCTGCACTCCACCCCTTGACCCACATACCCGTGGCCTTTCGTAAGGATACTGTAATTTGCAGGTCAGATGCAGAAGCTGCCAGACCTTCCTGGCAGACAAAAAGTCTCTTACATATAAAGCAATTACTAAAACTACTAATAAATGTAGAGTGGCAAATGAAAGAACTAATGGGCATGAAAACAGGTGTGGAATGGCATTGGTGTTGGAGGTAAAACCACCAGAGATGTCCCACCGCCTGGCAATAGCAGTACCAGCTGCTCTGTCAGCAGACCCAATACATCTGCTTTGTTGCATGGCTCAACAAATTCCAGCAAGGATTGTATTTCATGGTCCAAATTTGCGGTAAATTGGCAAAGATTGTTTAAGAAGCTTCTAGTTTCATTTTGAGGAAGGTCTGTTCTTGGTTAATTAATGGCACTGTCATGTTTCTTATGGTTCTATTTATTTGTCCTGCTGGGCTTTTAAGGTATATGTCTGCCGATTGGCTCAGGATACGCGTGGGTCTTCTGTGGCACAATATAGGCAGCACTTAACTACAGCCCATTCCTGACATACTTGAATGTCTAGTGCAATGGTATAAGCAGATGTAGAGAGATCTCCCCATGGAATATTCAATTTGTGCATCCAAAGTCTTCTTGCCCATATGACCCACAGGAAAATAGCTCACCCATACTGTGCATCTATGGAAGCTTATAAATCCCTTGTGCCACCCGTATTGTAGTTGTGTTGGCAAAGACTTCGCTTAGCAGGACTTGGGCTATAGATGTGGCTGGACTTTTCCAAATCCTGGAGATACTGGGTCATGGTGGCTTTCACAGTTCTTCTTTTTTTCAAGTCTTTTACATGTGAACAAGGTAGCTTATAGCATCACCAGGCGTAACAGTTGTCATACGAATGTTCTGACACTGGGCACCTTGTGGACTTCCCTACGTGCCTAATTCTGTCCAAATTTAACCAGGCTCTAGAAAAACTTATTCGTACTGCATGTCATCAGTCAGGTATCTCTGTTCTGAGCAATGACATAGAAGTGTCCCATCCTACTTCCACATTACTTTCAAGCAACCTTTCTAGCATGAGTGAGAGGTGAAACAGTAACAACAGTGCCGTTAATCAGTTCATGCAGCAATGTAACAGTTACTTGTCACCTGGAGCTGCAGTAGAGTGTAAGAACATGCATTGGGGCTGACACGACGTGGGTGGCAACACCAAGCACTTCCACCATGATTTGGCAGCTGAGTTCATCCTGCGGCAGGAACACGTGCAGCACAGCACACTGTAGATGGTCCTGACATATGAGCACTGCAAAACATTGTTGTACCTACACAGATGAACTTACTAAGTGGATCACCAACTGGTTTTCAGGCACGTTTCAGGGTGACAAAGAAGGAGATCTGTGGTGCAGGGATGAGCAGGTATGTACTGACTCAGCGATGCACTCATAGGTCCACCTTCTGCTTTATTCACGTGCCCTGCTACTGACGGGGTGGCATAGGGCCCAGACAGCACATGATCCCGAGGAAGGGCCGAGGAGCCTCCTGAAGCCAGAGAGGTCCCAGCTGCACCCGGCCGAGGCGCCGACCGCCTTCCGCAGGGCTGGGAGCCGGGACAGCGGCGGAGCCGCGCTGGGAGCCGCGGGCCAGGAGGCTTCGTGTGCCGGGCGCCGCGCTCGTCCTGTGCCGCCGGCCCTGGGCCGCGTCCCTCCCCGCGCCCCCATCCTCCTCCTCCTCCTCCTCCTCCTCCTCCTCCTCCGCCTCTTCCCGCCGAGGGGCCGCGGCAGCGGGGGGCCGGGCCGGGCCGGGCCGTGGCGGGGCGGGTGTGCTGGGGGCGGGCCGAGGCGTCGGCGCTGCCCCGGCGAGGGGCCGAGGCGGCGGGGCGGGCAGGAGCGGGCCCGAGCGCGGCTCCGCTCGGCTCGTGTGCGGCCGCGGCGCGGCAGGGCGGGATGGCGGCCGGCGTGGGGCCGTGGCTCCTGGCCTTGTCGTTGGCCGCGGGGCCGGCGGGTGAGAGGCGGGCGGGGAGGGCAGCGAGGCCGGGGCTGGGCCCGGGGCTGGGGCTGCAGCGGGGGAAGGGGGGAGCGGGCGGCGTCGGGGGAGCGGGGGACGGAGCGGCAGGGGCAGGGGCAGGGGCAGGGGCAGGGGGCGGCTTTGGGTCGGGCCCAAGTGCCGGGAGCAGGCGCGGCTCAGCCCCGAGCAGGGCAGGCGGGGCATTGTCCCGGGCGGGCGCGGGGCTTTGTCGGGAGCCAGGGCGGTGTCGGCGGTCGCTGTGGCGGGGCGGGGGTCGGCGGGGCGGCGGGTGAACGTCCTCGGGCCGTGGGCGCGCCGTGCCCGGCTGCCTGCGCTCTCCGTCCGCAGGGGCGTGGGCGCAGCTGAGGCTGGTGGAGGCCGGCGGAGGGCTGCGAGCGCCCGGGGACTCCGCGCAACTCTCCTGCCGCGGCTCCGGCTTCGACTTCAAGATTTATGGAGTTCGGTGGTACCGTCAGGCACCCGGTGGCAGTCTCCAGTGGGTGTCCTACATCAATGCCTTAGGTTCTATAACAAATTACGCACCAGCAGTGCAGGGTCGAGCCACAGTGTCCCGGGACAATTCCCGGTCTGAATCAGCTCTGTCCCTGCGTGCCCTGCACCCCCGGGACTCTGCTCGTTACTTCTGTGCTGTTCACACAGGGACAGGAAATGCAGCTGAGCTTTAACACAAACCTTTTGGGGCCTAGCACAGGGTGGGAGAGTTTCAGGGCAGGTGAATGATGGAGGAGCCCAGGAGTGCACCCAGGGAGAGAGGGGCCATCACTGTGCACCACAGGTGGTCCTGGCCTTTCAGCAAGAGCTGCTTTCTCTGCACCGCCTCTTTCCTGCCCCTGAGTCCCAAAAGCAGTGCTTTATTTTTCGAAGGATATGCAGGGTACTCTTTGTCGCTCAACCAGCCTGACCAGTCCGCCTGTCTGCAGCCCTTCTGCTATCCCTCCTGCCCTTGTTCCCTGGGGCACTGAAGGCACTTGGGCTTTGGCAACAGCACTGCCTGCTTCTGTCGACTGCCAGCGGGCATTTCTTTGTGACAGAGCAAAGCAGTGGGTTCCTCTTGTTTCATGTGTGTTTCAGGGTGACAAGATCCCAGCAACGAGGTGTGCAGTGTGGTGGTGAGCAGGGAATACTGGGACCTTGCGATGCACTAACAGCTCCAATGCCTCCTATATTTATGTGGCCTGGTATCAACAGCATCCTGCTGGACCCCTGCAGCACTTGCTGCTGAGCAAGGGCCGAGGGAGGCTCCTACAGCCACAGAGCCCCTTTTGCCTTCAAGGGGTTTTACTGCCAGACTGACAAGAGCTCCATCTTTGGGCAAGGCTCAAATGAAATCCCCCTTTCCTCCTTCTTTCTCCCAGCTCTTATTGCTTTCCATGACATCATGCAGTATGGGATATCCGTTTGGCCAGTTGTGGTCAAGTGTGCAGCTGATGGGCAACAAGAGAAACAGAGAAGGCCCTGACACTGTGTAAGCACTAAAGTCACTCCAGTCTTCATAAAGGGCAAGAAGGAGGACCCAGGGATCTACTGGCCAGTCAGTCTCTTCTCCATCCCTGGAAAAGTGATAGAACAGCTCAGACTGGATGTCATCTCTAAGCAAGTGGAGGAACAGCAGGTTATGAGGAGTAGTCAGCATGGATTCACCAAGGGGAAATGATGCTTGAGCAATCTGATAGTCTTCTATGGTGGCATGACTGGCTGGGTAGATGAGTGGAGAGCAGTGGATGTTGTCTACCTTGACTTCAGCAAGGCTTTTGACACTGTCTCCCACAATCTAGGGAAGCTCTCCTATGAGGAAAGGCTGAGGGAGCTGGGCTTCTTTAGCCTGAAGAAGAGAAGATTAAGGAGGGACCTTATAAATGCCTATAAATATCCTAAGGGTGTGTGTCAAGAGGATGGGGCCAGACTCCTTCCAGTGATGTCCAGTAGAAGGGCCAGGGGTAGTGGACACAAACTGAAGCATAGGAAGTCCATGCGAAAATAAGAAAGAACGTCTTTACTTTGAGGGTGACGGAGCACTAGAAGAGGCTGCCCAGAGCACTTGTGGATTCTTCTCTGGAGCTATTGAAAACCTGCCTGGACACTGTCCTGTGCAGCTTGCTCTAGGTGAACCTGCTTTGTCAGGGGGGTTGGATTAGATGATTCCTAGAGATCCCTTCCCACCCCTGGCATTCTGTGAGTCTGTGATTCTGTGATTCAGTGATTCTGTGACTTGCTTAGATGAATGAACACTACCTGACACTATGAGTATTTACCTCAGGGTCAATGTGACATTAAGACCCAACCTAAGCCAGCTCATCCTGGATCAGAGCACCCCATAGCAACAACAAAACAACAGAAGATTTACCCTTCAATTAAACCAGGTATATATCCGTGGCCAGAACTTGAAGTGACCAGAATTCAGGAGAAAGCCCCCCACCTGCATGGGACCTGGGTTTTGAAGATCAAAGATGAATAAACCGCTGACCATAAGTGTACAGCACCTGTGCAAGAGAAGCATGTACTGATCCAGCTTAGGAGTAGTACCTTCCGATTAGATGAGCAATATTCACTGATCAGCCACATATGTAAACCCTGCTTTCCTCTGTATCAGGATCCTCCCATGCATCAGACTAGGACATGGCTGTGCACACAGCTCAAAGGTAAAAGAATAAATTCCCTTGGTAATTCCACACTGAGTGTCCTTGCCTCCTTCCTCGGATGGCAAAGAACTGACTTCAAATAGCAAAGTCTGAGTTTCAGTGTTCTGCTTTGCCCTGGCACATATCACCTGCAAGGATGTGAATGTGCTTGTGAGTCATTCACAGAATCACAGGAAGGTTGAAATTGGAAGAGACCTTAGAAGGTCATCTGGTCCAAGCCCCTTCCTCAAGCAGGGCCACGTAGAGCTAGTGGTCCAGGACCGTGTCCAGACAGCTTGCAAATATCTCCAAGCATAGAGACTCAACAAGCTCTCTGAGCATCCTGTGCCTGTGCTCTGTCACTCTGACAATGAAAAAGTGTTTCTTGCTGTTCAGAAGGATCCCTCTGTGTTTCAGTTTGCGTGTATTGCCTCTTGATCTTCCACTGAGCACCAGTGAAAAGAGCCTGGCCCCATCTTCTTTGAACCCTCCTTCAGACAGCAAGACTGGAGGCAGCCTGGGCTACAGTGATCATACACCGGTGGAGTTCACATTGCTGAGGAATATGGGACAGGGAAAGAGTAAAGTCAGGACTATGAATTTTAGGGAAACAAACTTCCAGCTGTTCGAGGAGTTAGTCAATAGGACGCCCTGGGAAAATGCTTTCAGGTACAAGGGAGCAGAACAGAGCTGGCAGATCTTTAGGGTAACTTTCCTTGGAGCGCAAGAGCTCTTGATCTCCATTTGTCAGAAATCAGGATAAGAAGGCAAGAGACCAGCATGGCTGAGTGCAAACCTACCTGTCAAAATAAAGGGTAAGAAGTAAACGCACAGGGAGTGGAAGCAGGGACAGGTGTCCTGGGTCGAGTATAGGGATGCTGCCTGGTTCTGTAGGGATGGGGTCAGGAAGACCAAGATGCAGCCGGAGCTGAGCACGGCAAGGAACGCAAAAAATAAGAAGAAGAGCTTCTACAGGTATGTCAGCCAGAAGAGGGAGGTCAAAGAAAGTGTACGCCACCAATGAACACGGCTGGCAAACTTGTGACAACAGACGAGGAGAAGGCTGAGGTCCTCAACAGCACTTTTGCCTCAGTCTTCACTGGCAACCTCTCTTCCCACAGCTCTCGAGTGGATGGACCTCAAGGGAAGGACTGCAAGAGCAAAGTCGCTCCTGGTGTAAGAGAAGATCAGCTTCAAGACCATCTGAGGAACTTGAACATACATAAGTCTTTGGGACGTAACAAGATGAATCCCAGAGTCCTGAGGGAATTGGCTGATGGAGTTGCCAAGCCAGTCTCCATGGTATTTGCAAAGTCATGGCAAAATTTGCAAGTCAGGTGAAGTCCCTGGTGACTGTAAAAAGAGAATCATTGCACCTATTTTTCAAAAGGGTAGAAAGGAGGACCCTGGGAACAACCACCCTGTCAGCCTCACCTCTGTGCCTGGGAAGGTCACGGAACAGATCCTCCTAGAAGCTGTGCCCAGGCACATGGAGGACAAGGAGGTGATTTAAGACAGGGCCTTTTATGATGGAGTGACTACGTTGGTAGACAAGGGAAGAGCTATCTGGATTTCGGTAAGGCCTTTGACAAGGTCCGCCACAGTGTACTTCTCTCTCAATTGGATGGGGAACAGAGGGGCAGATTCACCTCCCTTGACTTACTGGCCATGCTTCTCTTGATGCAGCCTTGGATACAATTGGCCTTCTGGCCTGTGAGCAAACATTGCTAGCTCATGTCCAACTTTTCATGCACCAGTATCCCGTACTCCTTCTTCAGCAGGGCTTCTCTCAATCCCTTCATTCCCCAGCCTGTATTGATACTGGAGGTTGCCCCGAACCAGGTGCTGGACCTTGTACTTGGTCTTGTTGAACCTCAGAAGTTTCACACAAGCCCACTTCTTGAGCTTGTCCAGGTCCCTCTGAATGGCATCCTGTCCTTCAGGCGTGTCAACTGCTCCACTCACCTTGGTGTCATCTGCAAATTTGCTGAGATTGCACTCCATCCCACTGTCTGTGTCTGTATTGGGTCTTGCTGGGATGGAGTTAACTTTGCCCATAGCAGTCCTCACAGTGCTGGGCTTTGTACTGGTGCCTAGAAAGGTGTTGATAGCACAGCAGTGTTTTGGCTACTGCTGAGTAGTACTCACAGAGCACCAAGGGAGTCTCTCCAACATTGCCCCCAGCCTGACCCTCAAGGGCCAGTAGGCTGGGGGTGGCAAGATTCTGAGTCTGCACAACTCTCCTGCCACAGGTGTGGCTTCGACTTCAGGATTTATGGAGTTTGGTGGTACTGTCAGGCACCTGGTGGCAGACTTTAGTGTCTGCCCTTCATCAGGCTCTGGGGTAATGCAAAGTAAGAACTGGCAGTGGAGGTCTATCTATAGTGTGATTCCTGGTCTGAATCACCTGTATCCCTGCATGCCCTGTGCCCCCAGGACTCTGCTCGCTACTTCTGCGCTGTTTGCACTGCACCAGAAAATGCAGCTGAGATTTAACACAAACATGGTGGTGTCTGGCTCAGGATCTCCAAGCTGTGGGGCAGGGGAGTACCTGAGGTGTGCGCTCAGGGCTGTTCACACAGAAGAGCCATGACTGTGCGACAGCAAATCTGCCTGAGCTTTAACACAAACCTCTCACTGGGACCTCGGAGCTTGAAGGCAGGGGAGTCACATATTTGTCCAGGGTTGCTCCCAGAGAGTCATGTAGTTAGAGCATACAGTTTTCAAATGTTTGATTCTGACAGGGAAATGCTACCTTCTTCTGTGCCCAAATGAGCACTGATCATTCTGCTTGCCACCTTCCCATGTCTCACTCCAATCCTCACTCCTCTGACACTGCAAATCTGCTTGACCTTTGGAAAGAAGTTTTGCTGTTTCCATTGTTTCCTGGGAGGACAGGTACCACGGCCCAGCTGCCGAGCAGTATGAATAGCCCTGCTCTACTTTTGGGAAAGGCTCAGGTCTTGTTAGTCCAGCCCACATGTTTTGCTACATGAGGAGTGAACAGAGGAATCGGGGAAAGTACAGACGGTCATTTGGGAGCTCACTGGAGAAAGGGGAAGTCTGTGTGACTCTCCTAGATCTGAGACTGTAACGGGAGGAAGACCATGTGTTTGCAGCTGCTAAATCTTGGAGTTCATAAGCAGAAGCCCAGAGAAGTGGTGGAGCAGATGAAATGATTGCTTGAGTGTTCCCTGCCCGTTCGTCCTTGTCCCCTGGGGTTGCAGGTGCCATTTTTCAGATGCACACAGAGGCCTCTGGCCCCATGGTAGGGAAGGTCTCAGAGCCTCTCGCGTTTAGCTGCCACGTCTCTGGTGTACCCATCAGTGACAGCAGCTATGCATGGGGGACTGGATCCGTCAGACTGCTTGCAGAGACCTGCAGTATATAGTGTTGCAGTATCCTTTCACAGGACTCCAGCACATTGCTTCATCCTTCCAGACCTGAGTCACCAGCTCTGCAGAGCCCTCCAGGAACCAGTTGCTGCTGGAAGTGCTCTCACCATCGGCTGCAGACACGGCCACCTACTTCTGCAGCACTGCAGAGTCTGGAAAAGGGCACAGTGCCTGAAACACAGGCAGGGCCAGGACAGAAAAGGAAAGAGGTGTTTAAATCCATCCAGCTCTTTTGTGGTTGGCTGCAAAAAAGCTTCTGAGGAATAGTCTGGGCTGAGTTTGCCGGAAAGAAGCACAGAGGTGCAGCAGCAGCAGCGGGAGAGTCTCCCACAAACACACACAAAATCATGACCATGTTAATCTTCCATATTTCTCAGTCTCTCCCACAGGTAGAAAGCAACAGAGAAAGAGGAATGTTTAAGAAAAAGCTTAAGAAGCACTGAAGAACTAAGCTTTGAACATAGAAATCCAGACCTGCATTGTGTTTTGAAACCTCATGTTATTCAGGGAGCCCCAGAGCAGTGCGAAAGCAGGAACCGAGCAGCAGACAACCTTTTCCTCTGGATGTGATGAATAATCTCTTTGCTTTGTGGTTTGTGTTGGCTCCATGTGCATATATGCTTATGTGTGTACACTGAGGCTAGCATGGAATCTTATGGGCGCCTCCAAGAGGAGTATATACAGGATGGCCTGGGCCAGAATATCGCTCTGACCCTACATTGTTTCAGCAGCCATAGGGAATCAGGCATGTCCTCCATCTAGGACCCACTTAGCTGCAAGTGGCCCTGGAACACCCTACACCACCTGCATCCCCTTGCTTCTTTTCCCAGCCTCAAGCCTCCAGTTTCAATGCATTTCTTTACCCTCTGCAACTCCCCTTCCTACATCTGTCCTGGATCCCCTCCCCATGGGGCCAGGCTGGAGCACCCATTAAAAGAGAAGGGAGGGGAAGGATTTGGAAGCACTGTGGAGGGGCAGTGTGGAGGGCCTTTGTGAAGTGGGCAGTTTTCCCTGAAATGGTACCAGTCAAGATGGTGACACTGTCAGGGCTGAGTAGGTGTCCTGGCTGCAAAGGTCCTAAGGGGAACTCTGGGTTCCTACTGAGTAGGATGAGAATGGGGAAGGGTGTGTTCCTGCTCTGCTGTGCAGCTCCAAAAGCCTGGTTCCTGCTGAGTCCTGTGCACATGACTCCTGTAAGATACGTTGGGATGCTTGAGCCTGCATATCGACCCCAGACCTTCAGCACCAGGGACAACCTAGATCTCACCTGCCCAGAGCCCTGTAGATTGTTTGCTGCTTGGGTCTCTGAGAGGCCCTTGCCAAGGAAGAAGTGGCTGGAGAAGTGTCAGCACAAGGAAACAAGTGGAGGAGTAGGGTACTGGACCAGCAGAGTGAGGAGCACGTCTGCCTAGGCATGTCCTTCCCTAGTGGAACTGGGTTCAGGGGTTCCCATCCAGGAGCAGCAGCTCAGCAGCTCTAAGGGCCTTTGGAGCCACTGGAAGGACAAACTGCCACCCCCAGGGCTACCTCTGCTATCCTAGCAGCACCCTGCAGTCCTTCCTCAGAAGAAGGGTGGGGATCACCCTGCATAAACAACCTTTTGCCCATCAGAGGTTTTCCTGCCTAATGAGTGCTGTTATTGTACCTTGCAGGGTGAGAGACACCTGGGAGTGCACCAACAGCTTCAACTTCTTCTGCTCCTCCAGCCCCTATCTCTCGCCTTCATTGTTGTCATAGATGGAGGGAGGGACTAGGACTGACTGCAGTCACAGAGGCGCAGACAGGGAAGATGTGGGCAGAGCTGTTGCGCAGGCAGAGAGAAGCTGCAGACAGGCAAGAGAGAGCAGGGCTGGCCATGTGGACTGCCATGTGCGTGGGGTTATTGCCCATCGCAGGTAAGTGTAAGGAAGGGATGATACCACTTGCAGGAATGGAGCATGCCCCTGTGCTCAGCTCATCTCTGTGGAGATGTGCTGGCTGCTTGCAGCCTGGCCTGCCCCTGACTTGACCTCGTCACTCATCCCTGCAGAGCACACTGGGAAGAGGACTCCTCCTGGTGTCCTGGTCACTGTGTCTGGTGACTGAGGATGCAGAGAAGGCAGAGTGACTGAATGCCTTCTTTGCTTCGGTCTTCAGTGCTAAGGCCAGCCCTCAGGAATCCCAGGCCCTGGAGGTAAGAGAGGAAGCCTGCAGAAAGGATGACCTTCCCTTGGTCAAGCAGGACTTTGTGAGAGATCACTTAAGCAATCTGGACGTCCACAAATCCATGGGCCCTGATGGAATGCATCCACAAGTGCTGAGGGAGCTGGCAGATGTCATTGCTGTGCCACTCTCCATCATCTTTGAGAGGTCCTGGAGGACAGGAGAGGTGCCCAAGGACTGGAAAAAAGCCAGTGTCACTCCAGTCTTCAAAAAGGGCAAGAAGGAGGATCCAGGGAACTACAGGCCGGTCAGCCTCACCTCCATCCCGGGAAAGGTGATGGAGCAGCTCATTCTAGAGGTCATCATGAAGCAAGTGGAGGAAAAGAAGGTTATCAAGAGTAGTCAGCATGGATTCACCAAAGGGAAAGCATGCTTGGCCAATCTGATAGCTTTCTACGATGACATGACTGGCTGAGTAGATGAGGGGAGAGCAGTGGATGTTGTCTACTTTGACTTCAGCAAGGCTTTCGACACTGTCTCACACAACATCCTCATTGGAAAGCTCAGGTAGTGTGGGCTGGATGAGTGGTCAGTGAGGTGGATTGAGAACTGGCTGAATGGCAGAACTCAGAGGGCTGTCGTCAGCAGCACTCAGTCTAGTTGGAGACTGGTAACTAGTGGTGTTCCCCAGGGGTCAGTACTCGGCCCAGTCTTATTCAGCTTCTTCATCAATGACCTGGATGAAGAGTTAGAATGTACCCTCAGCAAGTTTTCTGATGACACAAAACTGGGAGGAGTGGCTGATACACCGAAAGGCTGTGCTGCCATTCAGCGAGACCTGAACAGGCTGGAGAGCTGGGTGGAGAGGAACCTGATGAAGTTCAAGAAGGGCAAGTGCAGAGTCCTGCACCTGGGGAGGAATAACACCATGCACCAGTACAGGCTTGGGGTGGACCTGCTGCAGAGCAGCTCTGTGGAGAGGGACCTGGGTGTCCTGGTGGATGGTAAGTTGCCCATGAGCCAGCAATGTGCCCTGGTTGCCAAGAACGCCAATGGTATCCTGGGGTGCATTAGGAAGAATGTGGCCAACAGGTCGAGGGAGGTTCTCCTCCCCCTCTAGTCTGCCCCAGTGAGGCCCCATCTGGAGTACTGTGTCCATTTTTGGGCTCCCCAGTTCAAGAGAGATGAGGAGCTACTGGAGAGAGTCCAGTGGAGGGCTATGAGGATGAAGAGGGGACTGGAACATCTCCCCTACGAGGAAAGGCTGAGGGAGCTGGACTTGTTTAGCCTGGAGTAGAGAAGGCTGAGAGGGGACCTTATAAATGCCTATAAATATCTTAAGGGTGGTTGCCAGGAGGACGAGGCTAGACTCTTCAGTGGTACCCAGTGAAAGGAGAAGGGGCAACAGGCACAAACTGAAGCAGAGGAAGTTCCATCTGAAGTTGAGGAAGAACTTCTTCACTTTGAGGGTAACAGAGCCCTGGAACAGGTTGGACAGAGAGGTTGTGGAATCTGCTTCTCTGGAGATATTCAAGACCCGCACATTGCTGGCTTATGGCCAGCTTGATGTCTTCAAGGACCCTGGGGCTGTTTTCTAAGAAGTTGCTTTCCAGCAGGTTGGCCCCAACACATAATGGTGCTTGGGGTTTTCCTTCCCAGGTGCAGGACTTTGTATTTCCATTTGTTGAACTTCATAAGGCTACTGTTAGCTCATTTCTCTGGCATGTTTAGGTCCCTCTTGATTGCTGATCCTTCTGGAATATCAGCCACTCCTTCCGGTTTCGTGTAGTCTGCAAACTTGCTAAGGGTACACTCTACCCCATCCAAATCGTTAATGAAAATGTTAAACAGGATTGACCTGGTATTGACCTCTGGGATACACTGCAAATTACTGGGCTCCAGTAAATTCTTGCCACTGATTACCACCTTCTGTGCCAGGACATTAAGCCAGTTTTCAGTCCACCTCATTGTGTGCTTCATGAGCTTCTCTGTGCTGGTCTTATGAGAAACAGTGTTGAAAGCCTTCCTGAAATACAGGTAGAGAATACCCACTGCTCTCTTGCTATCTGCCACACCAGTTATTTCATTGCAGAAATTTATTAAGTTGGTCAAGCATGACTTCCCCTTGGTGAATCCATGCTGACCACTCCTGAAGACTTTCTTGTCTTTCATGTGCCTGGAAATATTTTCCAGGACTAGTTGTTCCATCACCTTCCCAGGAAATGAGTTGAGGTTGACAAGCCTGTGGTTCCGTTCGTCATACACTTCCTCTTGCCCTTATTGAAGAGAGAAGTGACATTTGTTGTCCTGCAATCCTCAGCCATCTCTCCCAATCACCGCGATCATTTAAAGATTATTCAGAGCTGTCTGGCAATGATCTTGGTCCAGACTTTCCCCTTGATCTGTGGGGTCTGGTATTTCTGAAGACACTGCATGATGCATAAAGTTTTGCCCTTTCAAGATTATTGAGAGTGGCCTTGCAGTGACATGCATGGGTGCATCCCATCAGGGCCCATGGACTTAATGTATGTCCAGACTGATGAAACATTTCCTGATCTGATCCTCTTCCACCAAGGCTATGTCTTCCTTGCTTCAGCTTTTCCCTGTGGTCTCTGGAACCTGGGATTCCTGAAGGTCAGTCTTGCGAGTAAAGATTGAGGCAAATAAGGCATTCAGCACCTCATCCCTTTTCCATGTCCTGTATCACCAGATCCCCTGCCCCTTTCAGCAGAGAGGCTCTGTAGTCTCTGTTCTTGGACATATTTGAAACTGAACTGGGCAAGGTACTGTGGTGGCTTGACCCTGGCTGGCAGCTAAGCCCCACAAAGCCGCTCACTTAACCACAGTGGGGTAGATGAGAGAAAACTTATGTGTTGAGATAAAGGCAGTATAATAACTATGGCAAAATCTGCATATGCAAACCATGGAAAATATTGTGTTTTTCCAATCAGCAAGCAGATGTTTACCTACTTCCAAGAAAGCAGGGCATTATCACATGTAACAGTTACTTAGGAAGACAAATGCCGTAACTCTAAATATCCCTCTTTCCTTCTCCTTTCCCTGAGATTTTTTTGCTTTTGGCTGGGATAAAGTTCATTTTCTTCATAGTAGCTAGTATGGGGCTTTATTTTGGATTTGTGCTGAAAATGGTGTTGATAATACAGGGATGTTTCAGTTATTGCTGAGCAGTTCTCACATGGAGTCAAGGTTTCTCACATCACCTCACCAGTGAGTAGCCTGGGGGTGCTCAAGAAGTTGGGAGGGGACACAGTCTGGACAGCTGACCTGAACTGACCAAAGAGATGTTCCATACTGTCATGCTTAGCAATAAAAAACTGGGCAAAGAAGAAGGGAGGGGGGACATCTGGAATTACGGCATTTTTTCTTTCCAAGTAACTGTTAAGCATGATGAATCCTTGCTTTCCTAGAGGTGATCAAACACCTGCCTGCCAGTGGGAATTCATAAATTAATTCCTTATTTTGCTGTGCTTGCATGTGCGGCTTTTGCTTTACCTATTCAACTGTCTTTATCTCAACCCACCAGTTGTCTCAATTTTACCCTTCTGATTCTCTCCCCTACCCCTCTGGAAGTGGAATGAGTGAGTGGCTGTGTGGTGCTTACTTGCTGGCTGGGGATAAAACATGACAGCTTTGCATGACATCATGCAGTATAGAATATCCCTTTGGCCAGTTGTAGTCAACTGTGTAGCTGGTGGGGCAATGTGAGAAACAGAGAAGGCCTTGATGCCATGTAAGCATTGTTCAGCAACAGCTAAAACATCAGTGTGTTATCAACATGGTTTTGGTCACAAAATATAGCAGCTGCCCATACAGGCTGCTATGAAGAAAAGTGAATCCATCCCAACCAGATCTAGTAAACCTACTCTGGTTGATCCTGCTTAAAGCAGGAGCATTAAAATAGCCCTTATCCAGGGGTTCATTACAGCCTCAACTCCTGTGAGCAAAACTGGGTCCTATTTTGTTTCCCTTTCTTACACCCTTTTTCTGGGGAGCCTGAAAGGACAGCATCAGGCCTGATGGCCAGCCAGAGCTTTTAAGAGACAGCTTTGGGGTCTGGAAATGCTTTGGGAGTACTCTTGCATCCTTGGGTTTCTGACTGGATGAAGATCTCTAGTTGTTCCTCCTCGTGTGCTGCCAACATGCTACCATGTGCCCCCTGCAATCCTCTGGCAGTTGCCTCTTGGTGGCTGTCAGGGGGAAATGGCAAGCCTCAACAAATCATTTTCCAGTTGAATTCTCTCCTATCCCCCCCACTCTATCTAGGAACCCTGCCTCCAGCAACAAGCTGTGTCAAGCAGTTGGCCTCTCAGGCTCCTGGAAGTCAACCCATCAAATGGGAAAGAATTCCCCATCCTTCCAAAGCCAGGCTCTGTGTTTATGTAAGTAGTCATGCAACCTTGTCACATAAGAACATATTTGTGCCTGAACTTCACAGAAGTAGAATATGCTATACAATCTAACAGAGGACCACACATCATAAATACAGCAGATGCCATGAATACAGCAAGCCACCATGGTGAACAGCTCTCCTTGCTCCTCTGTGTGCTACTGTGTTATCCACCCATATTACTTTTGCATCACTTGCATATTTATCTCTTGAGTTCCAGGACTGAAACTTCAAGCCAAAAGAGGAAAGTGAGTTTTCGTCGACATTCTTGTAAAAATCTCTTTATGGAACTCTTTGGGAAGGTCCAACCCACATGCTCAAGCAGGGCCACCTAGAGTCAGTGGCCCAGGCCCATGTCCAGATGTCTTTTGAATATCCCTAAGGAAGGAGACTCCACAACCTCTCTGGGCAATCTGTGCCAGTGCTCAGTCACTCTTAGAGTGAAAAAGTGTTTCCTGATTTTCAGACAGATCATCCTGTGCTTCGGTTTGTGCCTATTGCCTCTTTTCCTATCACTAGTCACCACTGAAAAAGAGCCTGGTCTGGCTATCTTTGCACCATACCATCAGATCTCATCAATGTCCTGAATTGATGAGATCCTCCCTGAGCCTTCTCTTCTTGAGGGTAAACAATCTCAGCTCTCTCAGCCTTCTTTCATATGACAGATGCTCCAGTCTCTTTCATGGCCCTTTGCCAGATTCTTTCCAGGATGTCCATGTCTCTCGTAGTGGGGAGCCTAGAAATGGAGTGAGTACTCCAGTTGTAGCCTCATCAGTGCTGAGTAGAGGGGAAGGATCATCCCTTTGACCGGCTGATAACACTCCTTCTAATGGAGCCCAAGAAACCATTAGTCTTCTATTCCACAAGGGCACATGCTGGCTAACTCAGTGTAATCAGACCCCCAGGCTGTTTCCTGAACTGCTGCTTCCCAGTCAGCAGTTCTCCAGCCTATATTGGTGTGTGGAATTATTCCTTCTGAGGTGTAGGACTCTGCATTGGAAAGCAAAGCTACTTTCCAACCAGTCTACCTTCCTTTTTCCCATGGTCAAGTTCTGAGTTGATTGTTTCTTTTCGTGTGTTTCTTTCCTGGATCTGAGATTATAATAGGAGCAAGAGGTTGTGAGCATGTGTGTTTGCAGCTGCTGGATCCCAGAAAACACAGGCAGAAACCCAGGGAAGAGGTGGAGCAGATGAAATGATTGCTTGAGCTGTTCCTGACTGTTCATCTTTGTCTCCCAGGGCTGCAGGTGTTGTTTTTCAGGTGCACACAGAGGCCTCTGGCCCCATGGTAGGGAAGATCTCAGAGAGATCTGCCACGTGTGTGGTGTACCCCTCACTGACAGTAGCTATGCTTGGGACTGGATCCATCAGACTCCTGGTGGAGACCTGCAATATATAGTGTTGCAGTATCCTCTCACAGGATGCCAGCACGTTGTGTCATCTTTCCAGACCCAAGTCACCAGCCCTGCAGAGCCCTCCAGGAACCAGCTGTTGCTGGAAGTGCTCTCACCACCAGCTGCAGACATAGCCACCTATTTGTGCAGCACCAGAGAGCTGGAAAAGGGCACAGTGCTTGAAACACAGGGCAGAACTGAAAGGTTCTGGAGGGGGTGTAAATCCAGCCAGGTCTTCTGTGGTTGTGTACTGGGCTTGCGTGGCAAGATTTTGCTAGCGGGAGAGCTTCCCTGAGAATCTGCTAGAAGCTTCCCCTATGTCCTATAGAGCAAATGCTAGCCAACTCCAAGACAGACCCACTGCTGGCCAAGACTGAACCACTCAGCAACAGTGGTAGTGCCTCTATGATAACACAGAATCGTAGAATCATAGAATCATAGAATCATTAAGATTGAAAAGACCTCTAAGATTATCAAGTCCAACCGTCAACCCAACACCACCATGCCTGCTAAACCATGTCCTGAAGTGCCATATCTACATGTTTTTTTAACACCTCCAGGGATGGTGACTCCCCCACTTCCCTGGGCAGCCTGTTCCAATGTCTGACCACTCCTTCAGTAAAGACATATTTCCTAAAGTCCAATCTAAACCTCCCCTGATGCAACTTGAGGCCATTGTCTCTTGTCCTATTGCTAGACACCTGGGAGAAGAGACTGACACCTGCCTCACTACAACCTCCTTTTGGGTAGTTGTAGACAGCAATAATGTCCCCCCTCAGCCTCCTCTTCTCCAGACTAAACAGCCCCAGCTCTCTCAGCTGCTCCTCATAGGACTTGTTCTCTAGACCCTTCACTAGCCTCGTTGCCCTTCTCTGGACATGCTCCAGCACCTCAGTGTTCTGCTAGTAGTGAGGGGCCCAAAACTGAGCATAGTATTTGAGGTGCTTCCTCACCAGTGCTGAAAACAGGGACACGATCACCTCCCTACTTCTGCTGGCCACACTATTTCTGATACAAGCCAGGATGCCGTTGGCCTTCTTGGCCACCTGGGCACACCGCTGGCTTGTGTTCAGCCATCTGTCAACCAATATCCCCAGGTCCTTTTCCACCAGGCAGCTTTCCAGCCGCTCTTCCCCCATTCTGTAGTGTTGCATGGGGTTGTTGTGACCCAAGTGCAGGACCTGGCACCTGGCCTTGTTGAATCTCATACAACTGACCTTGGCCTATCAATCTAGCCTGTCCAGATCCCTCTGAAGAGCCTTCCTATCCTTGAGCAGATTGACACTCCTGCCCAATTTGGTGTCATCTGCATATTTAAGAAGGAAAAAAACCCCTGGGTAATGGCAATACTGCAGCAGGAGAGAGGAGTGAGAGTATGTGAAAGAAATAACTCTGCAGACACCAAGGTCAGGGAAGAAGGAGGGGGAGGAACTGCTCCAGATGCCAGAGTGGAGACTTTTCGCTTGCAGCCCATGATGAAGACCATGGTGAGGCAGGCAGTCCCCCTGCAGCACATGGAGATCCACAATGGAGCAGATATCCACCTGTAGCCTGTGGAAGGGACCTCACACCAGAGCAGGTGGATGCCTGAAGAAGGCTGTGACCCCGTGGACAGCCAGCACTGGAGCATGCTCCTGCCAGGACCTGCGGACCTGTGGAGAGAGGAGCCCATGCTGGAGCACGTATTCTGGCAGGTCTTGTGACCCCACGGGGGACCCACGCTGGAGCCGCCTGTTCCTGAAGGACTGCACCCCATGGAAGATACCCATGCTGGGGCTGTTTGTGAAGAACTGCACCCCATGGGAAGGACCCAGGCTGGAGCAGTTCATGAAGAGCTGCAGCCCATGGGAAGGACTCATGTTGGAGAAGTTTGTGGAGAACTGTCTCCCGTGAGAAGGACCTCATGCTGGAGCAGGGGAAGAGTGTGAGGAGTCCTCCCCCTGAGGAGGAAGGAGCGGCAGAGACAACGTGTGATGAACTGACCACACCCCCCCTTCCCCCATCCCCCTTTGCTGCTCTGGAGAAGGAGGAAGGGAAACGGGACTGAAGTTGAGCCCAGGAAGAAGTGAGGGGTGGGGGAAGGTGTTTTAAGATGTAGTTTTATTTCTCATTATCCTACTCTGCTTCAATTGGTGATAAATTAAACTTCCTTTTCCCCCCAAGTTCAGGCTGTTTTGTCCATGACAGTAACTG
This sequence comes from Opisthocomus hoazin, assembly GCF_030867145.1. Classification (NCBI taxonomy): domain Eukaryota; kingdom Metazoa; phylum Chordata; class Aves; order Opisthocomiformes; family Opisthocomidae; genus Opisthocomus; species Opisthocomus hoazin. The sequence goes on along the minus strand of NC_134439.1, from coordinate 7,272,096 downwards.
GTGAGTGATCTCTCCATGTCCTCATCTCCACTCACGAGCCTTTCATTATATTTCCTCTTCCCTGTCCAGTTGAGGAGCGGGAGTGATAGCGTGATTTTTGTGGGCACTTGGCATTTATCCAGGCTAAACCAAAACAGAGCAGCAGCAAGAACATGTGATGAACTGACGGCAACCCCCATTCCCTGTCCCCCTGTACTGCTTGGGGGGAGAAAGCAGAGAATTTGGGAGTAAAGTCGAGCCTGGGAAGAAGGGAGGTGTGAGGGGAAGGTGATGTAAGACTTGGTTTTATTTCTCATTGTCATACTCTGATTTGATTGGTAACAAATTCAACTTGTTTCCCCAAGTTGAGTCTGTTTTGCCTGTGATGGTAATTGGCAAGTGATCTCTCCCTGTCCTTATCCTGACCCACAAGCCTCTCATGATTTTTTTTCTCCATTGTCCAGTTGAGGAGGCGGAATGATAGAGCGGTTTTGGTGGGCAGCTGGCATCCAGCCAGGCTAAAACACAACAGGTTGTCTACAAAGAAAGGCTCTTTCCAGACTTCTCAAGACTAGTCTGGGCTGACTTTCCTGGAAAGGGGCACAGAGGTGCTGTAGCAGCTGCAGTTTCTCATAAGCACATGCAAAACCCATGAGCATGCTGTTACTTTCTTCCTTTCTTCTTAATCTCTCCCACAGGCAGAAAGTGACAGGGAAAGAGGTTTGGGGTTTCTTTTAGGAAGAAGTACAATGGGCATTGAAGGAATTAAAATTTTAACATGGAAAGGCAGAACTGAATTTAATTTGGGTACCTCATATTGTTCTGGCATTCTCAGGGCAGTGTTGCAACAACACACAACAGTAGTCAATTATATCTGAAAAGCGAGTGGCACTGCACCAGGAATTGCAGTGCCAAAATTATTTTTCTCTGCATTCCTAACTTTGGCTCCATGTGAATGAACACAAAAGGAAATTGTGTTGAAGTACAAATAGAGGTTTTTGGGGGACCAAGAAGAATTATGCTGGAAGGACCAGAATAGTTTCTTCTGGAAAGAAGCAGTGTAAACTTTTCAGAAAAGGCTGAAGGAATTCAAAGAACCATACATGCACAAACCACCTGCAAGTTCCCCTCTGAAATGTGTCTTCTTCTGCCTAGGACACTTTCTGTATTGGGAAGGGGGACTTTCTCTTTTCTCATTTCCTCTCAAACAGAACTCAGAAGTCTTCAGTGTCACCTCGTGGAACACAGATAGTCTATATATTCTCTCTAACATCTCACTGGCAGTATTGGAGCGCCTCCTGCAATGTTTTGGAGGGGATACACCAGGACAGAGAAAGAAAAAACAAAGGCAGAACTCAGCTTCTAAAAGGAACAAATTCAAGCATGTGGCTTGCGGGAGGATGCGACGACAGGTGTGTTTCTGTGGCCACCCAAATAAAAAAAGGCTGTTTAACTGCATCTGAGATCTCAGTGACAAGCAGGCTGCTGTCTCACTGCTCTGGGAATATTTGGCAGCAAGTGAAGGGTATGCAAGAGGCACCTGTATGTACCCAGGCCTGTGGCAGGAGATATTTAGAGTTTGTTCTTTTTGTCCTGCCGACATTTCAAGAGACCGAAAGTATCACATCAGCTGACTTGACAACTTTCCTGGAGGAGTGAGGCAGTAAGGAGGAGAAAATAATCTGACACAATAAAGGGAACAGCAGATGGACATGCCCATGTTAACAACAGAAATTATAGCAGCCCTGGTATTAAAAACAGTGATTAAAAATGAGAAATATACTTTTGTACTTTGTAATAGTAATAATGAAAACATATTGAGCAATACAGCATGGAACCAGGCAGATTTATGAACAGGATGAAATAATGCTATTTCATTTTGTGTCTTAGTAATGAATTCGAGGATTCAGAAACCGCTCCACAATTCCAGGCAACTATTAATCAAAATAATTGAAGTAAAATAAAAATGAAATTGAAAGCCAACTTTAGTCAACCGTGACTAGGTGTTCCCCACCTTCAAATTCAGCTAAAAGCATGTATAAATAAACCAAAAGTCCAAAGCATAGCCAACTCAGTTGTCAAATAATCTAGTTCACAAGATCAGAGAACCTGAGAAAAAAAAATGGTGCATATAATTAGGAAAAAAATCCCAAGACCCTTAGAAAAATGGCACTCAATCAAGAAGTACTAAAAATCAAGTACCTGAGTAAATGAGCAACTTCAGCACATCAAGACAAAGAAAGTCCATTAAACCACCATCAGCTAAACAAAAATAACTTACAAACAATTCATAAACATGGACTCATTTTTTACTTGGCATGTAAATAGGTTTTGAGAACATAAATACCCTAATGTCCAGAAAGAGTTAGGAAATACAGAATGAAATTAATTTGCAATTTAATATGACTGGGGCAACTGGTCCCCAAATATTATTTTAAATATTTGACCCTAACTCTCTTGATGTTTGTTAAAAGTCAGACTGGTAATCAGGTCCTTTAAGTGAGAACAGCTCTAACAACTCAGTAGGAACAATATTCCTTTTTGACAAGTATGGGCAATACCTTAGTGAGTTTAATATGACCATATCTGCCAAAAACAGGAATGGTGATAATGTTACTTTTAGTGTACAGCAACATCTCTGAAACAGCATTAGATTGTTCAGGGGTAGAACACATAGAGGAAGAGGAAAGTAAGATCCAGCACTTCAAAGGACATGAAAGAGGAGATGTCACCTGGCACTGAATAAAGCAACTGTTTTTGTAGAACTGTTTACCACTGTGTGGACTACGTACCACAGTGACTGAAAAGGACTCAACCACTACACACAAACTGTCTCGCTTACTGACTTCTCTTGAAGATGGAAATATGGTGCCCTGCATAGTCTCTTTTTCCTCAGCCAACTGCATGCATGCACACGAATTTGATTCCCAGAATGACTCAGACAGCAGGAAAACCTCTCTGTGCAAGGCCAGTTTCCCCAACATTCAACATCAGATCTTGGCTCTTGCAAGGGATGTCCTTTTAAATGTCTGACTGTCAGCTCAAGTTGAGCAAGTGGGGATTAACTGGCTGTATTTCAGGTGTTTCTGTTTAAGATTAGCATTATGTTCTTCTCCTTGTCTCAGAGACAGAGGAGGTAAGATTTATTCACACTTTTTTGATAAGAATAAAGATCCTTTTAGCTTCATATCCAACAGTGGCCAGAAGCGGATGCATGAAGAACAAGAGCAGAAGACTGGAAAGGACACTTCCCACTAGTAAACTCCCAGATACTAGACATCAGAACAAGGGCCCTGAATCACATATGGTTCCTTTGTTTTTACCTGGGAATCCTGACAGTTGGACTTATCTGTAAAGACTGAATCAAATGAGGCACCAAGTGCCTCAGCTTTTCCAGTGTCTTTTGTTTCCAGATCCCCTACCCCGGTAAGCAGTGGGCCCACATTTTCCCTAGTCCTTCTTTGGCCGATGATGTACCCCTAGAAACCTTTTTGTTGCCCTTCAGATCTCACACCAGATTCAGCTCCATATGCACTTTGACTTTCCTAACCCAAACCCTTCATGATCAGACAAGGTCTCTATAACCCTGCCAGATCTTCTTCCTTTGCTTCTACCTCCTGCACATTTCCTTTTTATTTATGAGTTTGTTCCGGAGCCCCTTGTTCATCATTTTGGCCTTCTGCCACCTTTGCTTGACTTACTGCTTTGTCAAGAGGAACCATTCTTCAGCTTGAAGGAGCCAATCTCTGAAAATCCAGCAACTCTCCTAGACCTCTCTTCTGTCCAGGACCATAACCCATGGGATTCTTCCAAGCAGGTCCCTGAAAAGCCCAAATTCTGCTCTCCTGAAGTCCAAGGCTGCGGTTCTGCTTTCTGCATTGCTCCCTCCTCTCTGGATCCTGAGCTCAAACACTGCATGATCACTGTGTTAAGACTGCCACTCACCTTGACCTCCACCACCAATGCTTCCTCACTTGCAAGTAAGAGATCCAGAGCCTCAATTGCTTGTGCCAGCAGGTTTTTATCAGTACACTCCAGAAAACTGCCAGATTGTTTGTGCCCTGCTGTGCTTTCCCACCAGCAGATATTTGGTATGGTTCATGCCTGGTCCCATGAGGACCAGGGCCTGTGAACGTGAGGCTTCATCCAGTTGTCTGAAGAAGGCTTTATCAGGTAATGTCTAGTAGCCACTCACTACAATGTCATCCATGTTGATCTGTCCTCCAGTTCTGATCCGTACACTATTAGCTAGCCCATTGTACATCCCAAAGCAGAGTTCCATGCATTCTACCTGCTCTCTGACAGAAAGGGCAATTGCCCCTCATCACCTTCCCAGCCTGTCTTCCCTGAACAGCCTGGCTCCATCCACTACTGTACTTCCTTAAGCTACCCCAGTGCACATCCATGATCCCATATCTCTGCAACCAGGCCATGGAGCTAAAACTGGACCATGCTGGAGAGGATCCCAGGGAATGTGCACTAACCTGTACTTTACCATGCATTTCAGTTCTTGGATCATGTGAGTTATTGCACCACATCACTGTGTTGTCAATGAGACCATAGGCCTGCAACTGCTAGCAGAGCTCTAATTTCTATTATTTTTTCCCCATATTCCACGCATTTGTGCACAGGCATTTTAAAGAGGCACCCAGTCATGCTGATTTCCTAGAAACGGAGGGCTTTCTTTTTCCCTGTAGGTACTTCACTTGAAGTGCACCCCTTTCAGCCTTTTTTTTAATTTTATTATTGTTATGAAGTCTGTCCTGTTCATATCACACGTCATACATTTTGTACCAACCCTTCCCACCACTTTCTCACTTGATTATTGATCATTCTCTTCCTCCCCTGTTGTTCTTAGTTTAAAGCTCTTCTATTGGGTTGGCCAGCCTGTTGGAAAAGATGTTTTTGTTTTATTTAGTCAGGTGGCTCCCATCTGTTCCAAACAATCCTCAGTCCTCTAAAAGGGTTCCATGGTCACAGAAACTAAGTCCCTTTTGCCAATGCCAGCTGTGCAACCAAATATGACTATAGGATCGATCCACTCCTTCTCACCACCCTCCCCCTCACTAGCACGATCAAAGAGAAACCCACGAGGGCCCGCAAGCCCTTGACCATCACCTCCGGAGTCTGGTTGTTACTTTCCAGGACTCCCCTGGCAGTATCATTAATACCCACATGAGAGAGCAAGCAGGGGGTAGTAGTTTGTAGATGTAATAAGTTTTGCAAGTCTTTTAACAGTGGCCCCAATCCAAGTCTTTGGCAAGGAGTAAATGACAGGCCCAGCTGTCAGAGGGGGCTTTTGTTTCCTGCATCAGGGAGCGCTTTCCATTAGTAACACCCCTTTTTCTGGTACTCTGTGTGGCTCATGGTCAGTGGGCTCAGACACCTCATTTAACAGAGCTCCCAGCCTGTGATTTGCTATGACAGCACAGAATCTATTCTGTAGATGCAAGTCTTCACGTGAAGCAAGAGCCTTCCTCTTGGTGTCAGAAGTCACAAGCTCTCAGCCTTTGTCATCATGGGAATCTCCGTTCTCATTTTGATAGACACAGAATAAACCTGCCTCTCCTTTGTTAGAAAAGGGAGGAGCTGGCTCTTGAAACTGCAGGGTCTCAGATATTGAGTCCATCTCTTGCCATCAATGTTCAGATAGTGCTAATGATGCAGAAACTGATCATCCTGAAGGATTTGATCAATCTGCAACAACTTCTTTACTCTTTAATAGACACTTCCATGGGTACAGTGTCTCTGTCTAACAAAGAACAAACATTTTGCCCACTTTCTCATCTTATCTAAAACAACATAAAGACTTCCTAAGGCACAAAATGACCCCCAGACACCAACTCTAAGAGCCCAGATCAGGCACATTGCTCACGCTCCTGAGCACTGAAACCAAATGCAAGGTGAAAAAGCAGTCAGCTTCCTGCAGCACAGAAGTATTTTCATAAATGCTTTGAAATAGCAATAAAAAAAAGGTTTTTTTTCCCCCCCTGCTTTCTGTGTAGCTTAACTCCATGAGACTTTTCAGAGGTGTCATGTAGTCCCAAAGTTATGAGTTATAAATCAACCTTTTTTGGTCTAATTTTAGACCATTCTTTGAAAGCCATATCATATGTCTTCATGTGGTATGTTGTGACAAAAACTACACAAGAAGTCATGTGACTGCCTGTATATTCCAAAATTCTGTGTAGTGAAAAGGAAGAGACAGTTTTTGTAATGGAATATATCACTGTGTTGGGGGCTGGAGTACCACAATGATATAAATTACAAAGGGCCCTGTACAAAAACTCAAAGATGGAAAAAAGGCAATATATTTTGATGAAGAAAGGAGATGGGTGACTGAACTGATTAAGGAGACAAATACAGCATTCTTTTAGTATTTCTATTTATCCCGGAAATACAGAATTCAGGGTTTCTAAAAGATGGAAGAAAGCAAGTATTTGGAAATTCTGCATTCAATCAAGCTATTTTAAATCATTTAACTACTCAATTATTGTTTTTCCCTTTCCAGTTTTGGAAGAAAAATGTGGCTCTAGTTACCCTCATGGGATTGCAAATATGGATAATTAGGACAAACATCTGGCTTTTCATGTCCTGTTTTTACAACACTTTTGAATACCTTGAGAAAAGCATTACTTATTGGACTAAGTATTAGCACTGTGTGGACAGAGAAGATGGTATTTGGAAGTGGGACCACTCTCATAGTTGAACCACGTAAGTAACATTATTTTATTGCTAAAAATTATGTTAAAATTAAGCTGGGGAAGAACAAAGGGATCTACTGGTTTGGGTTCACTGTAAGAATTCTCTGCTGCAATAATCCCTGCTTGCCAGAGTTTCAAGCTGATCCTTAGGTTGTATCTGCTTAGGAAGGTTTTAGAGGAACATCTGGGCTACCTCTGTATATCGGCGTTACTCCATGATCCCCAAACACCTGGTATGCACTACTTAAGTTTAACGTGTTGTAATTTATTGCCAGTCTGGACAGCACTCTGGCCCAAATTTACTGTGTAGTGTCCTATCCTTCATTGGATTTTCACTGCCTCATTTTGAGCAGGAATGCACAGCTCACTGAAGAGCTCGCAGTGGAGAGAAGTTTTGAGACAGATCATTAGCTCTCTGATATGAGAAGTTAGTTTTTGACACTGGCACCACACTCATAATGTCACCAGGTAAGTAATTCCACTGGTATGGAGACAGAGGAGTAGGGAGGTTTAATACAATTTGGCTTAAATTTTCACAGCTGCGTTATATCCAAGACCACTTTGAATGAATGAAAATTGTCTAACAAGTTGCCTAGGCTTTGAAAATGCAGGTGTGGCGAGTAGGGGTTACAGGAAGCCTTAGTCTTTCCTACCTTTATGTGAAATTTCTTGATGTACAAAAAAAGGTGGATGTCATCCCAAGCTTTTCTGTGCGAGTGTGAATGTTGAGGCAGCAGGTGAGTTTGTTAGGCTGATCTTTGTTGTCCTAAACATCCTAGTACATACCTTAGGACTTGTTATGATGCTTTCAGAGATCTGCATATCTTTAAAGTGCTGCAGAAATGTCCCATGTAATTTTACATACTTAAAACATCCTGCTTTCATTCCAGAAGGGCACAGGGTTCCCTTAGTTCTTGCCTAATATCTGTCCAGTTCTGTAAGATATCTTGCTTGGGAATAAATGGAACGATTTAAGTCCACCCCCCAGTTGCAAAGGGACAAAGGAATACAAAGATACCATTTTGAAGAAAGATCTGTTCTTTCCAGCTAGCAAATCCTCAGTTGTAAATGTAGGACCAGAAGAAACTGCCAGATGTCATTATTTTAACCCCAGTCAACACTGATTTGAAGATAGTATTTATCAAGAAAAAAAGAGGTAAAATATCCCAGAATACTAGAATTTGGCAAGAAAAAAACCCCAGTAAAACACAGTCTAAGAGCTGGCAGGTGGAAGATTGAGCAATGGTTTTGCCATTTCAGACATTTACAGAAATGCTGTTATGATACTCTTATGTCTCACATAAAGAGTCTTCTGTTTTTTTCTAAAAGTTTAGTGCGTTGCTTCTTCTGTTGACAAGAAAATATTTCTTTCTAATCAGCTGAAGGTAGCATGTGGCTCATTGACTGCAACAAGATATTCCTGGTTTAAGCAAACTTTTGCAGTATGTTACTCAAATTTCTCAAACATCTCCACTGAGTTTCCCACAATTTGAGTTAGAGAACAATTCACTTGACAAAACAAAGGTATTGGCCTTCTCTTCTTCTCTATCTTGAAACCCTTTAAATCATTCTTTCTCTGTTTTTCCTGCCTATCTAGCGTCTCTGACATCCTGATGAAAAATTACACGAAACCTCAGTTGAGTGAAGTTTCCATAATGTTCAATGATTTATCTTTTTCTAGCTAAGGATCAGAGGACATTTTCAAAGCTGCATAAAGACTTTAGGATTATGTTTGACAGTAAAACATGATAGGCCTTAAGCATCTAAGTCACTCAGTGTCTGTTGAAACACTTAAGAAATTGAAGCCAAAATTTCCAGAATTTGCACAACCTGACCCTCTTGTTGCTAAATTTGGAGTTCTTTGTGAGATACTAATATATATTTTAAGATGCTAAGAACAGATGTACTTTATTACCTGAATCATTTGAGAATCCCCAAAACCAAAATGAAGTAGAAAACATGCATTACCAGTCACTATAGGATACTCAAGGCATATTCTCCTCTTGAGGTTCAGTTAAGGAAAGATAAGTTTTTTCTTTTGGTTTGGTTTTGTTTATTCTACGTAAAACTTGCATTAAGAGAACTAAGGCCCATAACATTATGGGATATATAGCTCTTCCCAAGAACTTGTGAGATTAAAGGGAAAAAGTAGTACATCTTTTTGGGCTAATAAAATGCTACTGCTAGAACATAAAACAAAAATCACTCCCAAAAGCAAGCAGTGGTAGGAATTCATGGCTGTATTTTCAGGTAATGCAAAACAGTGAGACTCAGCTGAGGCTTCTGTGGTCTGATAAAGAAATAATTCTGCTTTATTAACTACGGTTGCGCAGTGTACATTTGTTTTTGCTGAGGATTTTACCCAGTGAGTTATGCCAGAGAAGCAGTTTGCTAGCATACTGGCTGTTTGGTAATGCTGGAGATAAGAAAACATGAAAAGCCTCTAAAGATCTTCACAGATAACAAAGACTGCTCTGGCAAAAATATGTCAGAGCACCTGGAAAGGAAATGTATGTAGGAGGAATAGCAAAATGAGCCTTTTTTGATTTATGCTTTTTAACTGTGTGTTACTGCTGCTCTGGTCTTTGGGAAGGGGACTCAACTGACTGTGGAGCCAAGTAGGTATTCTTTATGTATTAATCTTTTCTGACTTGTTATTGTTTGGATTCTCACTTTTTTTCCTTTTCTTCCTCCTAAAATTCAGGCAGCCACTCCCCCATGCTTTAAAGACACTTATTAGACTTTAGGCTTTGTATGCATAACCTTTTGCTATGCAATTAGATAATTTAGGTATAAAAAAATGCTGATCTCAGTTCTTGGGAGTTGCCATAGAATTACAGAATTTGGGCTCTACAAGGGCAAGTCCTGGCTGCTATCATGCTGGATTTGTTTGGGACCTAACATCTACCCACTTACTGAGGCATCCTAATGAGGTTTTCATAGTAATTGTCAGGTTCAAAGCCATGGTTGGACAGTCTGAAGGAAACTGAAGTTCCTTTGGAGGCTGACATTTCAGTTCCTAAGTCAGAGCTAGAGAGACAGCACTGAGGGGAGAGAAGGATAATATAGAAAAACATTAAAAGGAATCTTATGCAACATTTCTGTACTAGTTCAATTTTATGACATTGTTCAGAGTTTGAGTTAAACTGAATAGGTCAAATGAAGTCAATGCATGTTTGATTCCTGTTTGATATCTGTTTGCTGTAGCTGTTGACAAACATGGAGTTGTGCCTGTTTTATCAGTAGAGCCAGCCCATGAAGTTATGGTAAAGTACTGCTTGGCTTTCACTTCAGTTCCTCAGTATTGGGATGTAGCTGGTGAGGGAAACAGAGTAAAATCAGAGCCCCTTGAATAGAGCTTGGAAAAATACCCTGTGATGAACAAAATGTTAGACCTGAGTGATCTCTTGACCAGACTGCAAGGCAGATGACATGCAAAATTCAAGGCCTCATGTACCTATCTTTAGCAAAGAGACCCATCAGGATGCTTCTGTCAAATTGGACATGTAAATCTTTTTTTATATGTCTCATGGCCTTTCCTAAGATGAGGTCTTTTTAAAAGGAAGCATACTAGATGATTCTCTGCAGCTTAATGTTTTTGTTATAACTCATGTTGCTAATCTTGTTCTGACATTGGTATGTGCCATCACCCTAGTTTCTCCACCTATGACCTGATGGCAAACATATTTTCTTTTAAAAAAATCATTATATCATAATGATTTGTTGGCTACTAAATTATTTTGAGACCATCTGTTTCTTGAAAAGACATCCCCTTCAAGTTTAAGAAAGCTTACATTACTTGTGTGTCTTCTAAGAAATTCTCAAGGAAGGCTGCTGCTATACTGTTGAAATTCAGTCTTTTGCAGTTCTCAGGCTTTTGTCATTTACATATGTTGGTTGGAATTGGGAATTCCACTCTAAAATTATTTCAAAACAGAAAAAATACATCTGAAAGTTTCAGAGTAACACTTCTGAAAGCTGCGTTAGAGAGCAAGGATACCAAATCGTCTGAAAATTTACTAGCATTTTTTAGGTTCTTTCAAAACTCCAGTTCTAGGGCACATTTTTCATGCCTTGGTGTTGTTGGCATCTTGATTCTAAAGAACTACCTTTGAAGGTTATTACACTAACTTAAGCAAGATTGGAAGAAGATTTGTCCATGGACATGAAGTTCATATGCCTCAAGGTGTTTGTGCCTTCAAATCAGTTTATTATACAAATTCTGCATTATACTTCTAAATGCCTCTGGAGCTGTGGGACTAGCAATATGGCACAGCACATGGATAAGAAAGGTCACACTTTTTGGAACAGTTGCAAGAACTTTTGCTGAACTGAATACCAATCCTATTCTGTGTTCATTTTCTACAGACTGGGTTGGAATGTCTTACACCATATGCAATGTCTAGTGGGGAAAACCTCCACAACTGAAAGTTCGTGACCTTATCAGAAACTCCTGGAGAAGTGGGGATACGCAATTCACAGACTTCTCACTGCTTCTCTCGTTTTTTCCCATCTTAGAGTCCTTTTTGCATATGGGAATTTGTTGTTGAAAAGATCAACCTTATCCCCCACTCCAGCAGCAGTACTTTATTTCTGCAAACAGTATAATTCATTGGAGTAACATTGCACAACACTGAAGCAACAAACTGACTTCTCTTTGCCCTACTACTCTTGCTGTGGTTAGACCTTTTAGCCACATCAAAAGAAGATTTGGGGGAGGGGAGGAAGAGTAAAGGAAAAACAGTTATTCCCTCATATTTCATGAACATGCAAGACAGGCCTCGATAGAAATGTTGGTTTTAGTAATTAAATTGTTGGGAAAGCAGAATAATTTGACTCTTGGAGTGGCATGCATGAAAGTTCTCTTCTCATTTGCAGGTCCCTTACTTATAAAGATTTTACATACAGGCACGAAATTTGGCAAAAGGAAGCTTAGAATGTCATACACCCTTTCTGTCTTTGATCTGATCTTCTGGAAGCAGCAGCAAGAAACAACGACAACAGAGGCTGTTTGTCATTGATAATGCTAGGAATTAGTCACAGCTGGAGTATAGATAAATTTTAAGTAACTTAGCACTCAAGCAAGCTCACAATAAAATCAAATCATGCCCAAAAAATGCTTTTTTTGCAGACAATCAAAACAGTTCTGACCCAGAAGTCATTGTGATGAAATCAAAGAAACTGGAAGAAGACGGCAGCATTGGGAAAGCAGCGTGTTTGGCAAGAAATTTCTATCCAAAGAACATAACCTTGGAGATGTCCTCTGATGAGGTCATATATGAACAAAGTACATCTATTTTGACATCAGAGGGGTTGTACGATAATATTAAGGTGGTCAATGTGAAAAAAGGCACAGAGGTGACCTGCACAGCTGAATTCAATGGCAGAACTATTACAGGCAACGCACGAACATTGCCAGGTACAATTTTGTGATATAGCTGCAACTTATTTCTGGATGCAGTATCTTCTAGTGCTTGCTATTTCTCCTGCTAGTAAGCATTGCCCTGGGTAACACACAAAAATGGGAAAGACATCTGGTGCTTAAGCAGGCAGAGCTGAAAGATAATGAAAACATCTAAAATAAATGGTCTTATTTGTTTAGCAACTTGGAGTTACTTTTTTTCTGGGAAAAAAAAGCAACAATCTTTTTTAAAAATATACATTTACTTATGACGAAGTACTTCACCACATAGCAGCAAACCTTCTAAAGTACAGCCTGAAATAGCCTTTCAAAAAGGAAAAATTTTAGGTGGTGGTGTCTTTTTTTTTTCCTAAAAAATTTTTTATGTTTTACCACTTTTCTATATTTTTATCCTTTTTGTCATCATGAAGCTTATTCAATCAATAAAAACAAAACAACTCAGGAATTCTTTTGTTTTCTGCAATTGCATTGAGAAACTTTCTCCTCAAATTAATGTTAGAATTAGTAACCGGTCATCTGAGCCTCAGACTGTACTGCCCACATGTTGCTTGGGAAGGTTCATATGAACATTTTGTTTAATCCTTTTTAAAATTTGGATGTAGTTTATAATACCTTTTCTTTATCATGCTACAGGAAAGGAGGCTGAAGAACCAGTAACAGAGAAGGTTTGCAACACCACAGACACCTCTGCACAAGGTTAGTTAACTAAATAGATTGTGAAGTTACATTACTATTTTGGGGATAAATGCATGGAAATGTAATTTCTCAGGGGTAAAGGAATCAGGATACAACATATTCATCAAACACAACCTGCTTTTTCAAGGCAGCTAGCTTAGTAACAGACAAGCCACAGGACACAAAATTCAATCTAGACAGACATTCTCCTTCCCCGTTGTTGCCATGTTTCTCTATCAGCTTTTCCTTTGCTGCTGTTTCTTTCCCTGAAACTATTAGCTGTGTTTTTTTCCACTTGCTGCCAATATCATGATAGCCAAATCTAGACCATGATGTCTCCCATATTTTCTCTATCACTTAGCAGATATCAAAGTGGAGAAAGCAAACATGCTCTCTATGGCTGTATTGGGTTTGAGAGTCCTGCTGGCAAAAAGTATCGCCTTCAACACACTCATGAGCATCAAGTTGTTTCTTTTCTGAGGTAAGGAAGCAGAAATCCTGGAAACACATGCCAGGAATGGCTGCTTGTCTTTGTATACTTCTCTAACCCCACAAGAAATGACACCTGTTCATTTACTCCTGTTTCCATTAAATAACTCTTGTAGGTTTCTGGGGAAATAATAAACACCTCCCCACCCAAAAAACCCCAAAAGCCAACCAATGCCCACTCTCTCCTACCACCCAGCCCCCCTGCTACCCCCACCACCCTACCCCCCCAAACCACAAAGAAAAGAGCCCCTTTCTGTATCCAAAGCTCAGTTCTTGGTGGTTGGTCCCCAGATTTTCTTTGCAACAAACTTGCTTTGCCAGAGCATCTCCGGTATTACCGGAAATGCCTAAGAGATATCTCATTGACTATTTCAAATGGCAGAGCACAAAGCCCAGAGAAAAATCAAGACAAATAAGGAGTCAAAAGCAAAGCTCCCAAAACACAAACATGTAAAGTAGAGGGAGGAAAGAGAGGAGGGGAGAGGATTTTTAAATTAAGGCATCCAAAGAGGCACAAATGACAGCCCAGCCTAAGTTTTGTGAGTCTAACTGTCTTGATCTGACAGCTATCAAACATTGGCACATAGGCCCAATTGCATTAAATGTAGTTTAAACACACTTTGCTCTTCCTGGCAGTGGTGAAGCAAGGCGACAGCATTCTGAAGAACAGCAGGAGAGAGCGTGTACCAGCAGCACAACTGGTTGAATGGCCAATGTCAAATCTGCTGACAATAATGAACCAGAACACAACACACCACCCCCCCCTTATGACGTTTTATACTGTTGAATCCTGCCTAGATAGTTTATGTAGTAAGAGTTGTAACTGCTTTTGCTATTTGTATTTCTCTGTGAACTGAGGACTCTGTATTTTTCCTCATCTCCCTGCTAGGTAGAAACAGATCTCTCCACTCTCTAGTCTTTGCATAGAACATCCAACCTGCTTCAATAGTTCTGAAAAATCCAAACCTCACTATAGATAGACAACCTTCTTAAAAGACCTTTTACAGGCATATTGCATTACTGTCTGTAGAACCAATGTATTACTGCTTAGAGAATTCAGGCACAGTGGATGCTATTTAGAGCTTTAACGATTTAGATAGCTTTAATAACAGTAATTTTCTAGTGCAGATGAGAAGACTTGTGTTGGATATGAAGTGATTCACTTCAACCAGATAATTTTTAACCATAGAAGCATTTTTATTTACATTTTTTTATTAAACCTGTATTAATTTTTTCTGCGAAGTGTATAGCACCTGCATTTTAGGTTACTGTAGTAGACCAAAATAAAGTTTTACTAAGCTAAAATGCAATTGTTTGTTTTGTGCTCCTTCTTCTGAATTCAGGATTGAAATTCCTGAAATCCAAGTGTCCTAATGAGGTTAGAAATATCTAGATTTCCTGTTGGCTGAATTTGACTTATCTAGACTTTGTACAGGGACGTGGAGATTCTTTTTGGCACATTAAAAAGCTTCAGCAAGTCCATGAATTCTAGACTTCAGGGATTTGAATGAGGTCTGGTCTTTCAGATCACTTTGAAGAGACCTCAGCAAGACATTTTGGATCATAGCGAAAAGAGACATATGTCTAAGGAGAAATCCATTAAAAGACTGCTTGATATGAGCATGAGGAAGAAAATACACATATAAGAAGAGAAGAAAATATGCTGTGTTTTTCCACTCATTGGTACTAGGAAGAGGCCAACAGGAAATAATAAATATTGGTTTGATGGAGTGATGGTTCCCATAGCAACTTGGTTATTAGTTAAAAAGACCTCAATGCACATATTCCCCAACTCGTCTTTCTCTCACAAACAACAAGCAGGATGCTGTGGTCAATATTTATGACTAAGTTACACCGTTCAAGATTAACTCTGCCTTGTTTTGAAAAATAAGTTAACCACATCCTGAAGGGGAAATACGGTTTTTCACATACTGAGTTACTGCTGGCTTCAAGACAGCCTCTACAGAGTGCATAGTAAGGTCTGTTTAATTAAGCTCTGTCAGGTTAGTTCCTCAGACCCCACAGACACCTAGAGGAAGACTCTCACCCTATGCAGAAGATAAGTGAAATTTGCATGGCAAATCCAAGAAAAGTAAAACGCTTTTTTAGCATATTATACCACTATAATGTAAATCAGGGGGAGCTGTTGACTACTACTTTTATCCTCATATTCTGATGACATCTTGAACCTTTTTGTCTTGCACTCCACACCTTTTCCCAATCTCTCTGGCAAGACTGAGCCTGGGAGCACCATTTCTGTGCCTCTGTGCAAATTAAGAAATTATATTTTCCAGTAGTCCTTGATTGTGCCCAAGAGCTTCGGCAGAATTAAAATCCTGCAACACTGCATAAGCAAAAAGATGAATCTACAAATCTGTGACTACTGAGGGATGGCATTGACTCATATAGAAATTTATCAGCCACATAAAGACATCAGTCTCTATTGTTTCAAACACCCATCCCCATTGGTGTAGGACACCAGAGCCCTTATTTCCATCACAAAGAGATTCATGACCTGAGTGATACTTCCATGGTCAGGTTTTTCAGACCTGCTTATGCACCACTGGCAAACCACTCTGTGTGGGAACACCTATGCCCTCACTAATCCCCTAAAATGACAGTCATCTGTGCCTGTTGTTATCTAGGTCTCAGTCAAAAAAAGAGAAACTAAGGTCTTTGAGAAGATGGTTAAAAGTCTTCAGCTCTGTGGATCATGAGAAGGATGCCATACCATCCATCAGTCTCTTATCATAGTCTGTCGCTCAGCCACAGTGAGCAGAATTAGTCCCCATTGGAGTGCACTAGCCTGGTGGTCAGACCTGTGGCTCTGCTGAGAGTTTATTTCAGGTCAGTGTATGTGAAATAAGATTCTGTCACAGATGGCCAAAATAATGTTTCTGAGACATGATGCCAGGGTTGGATACTGAAGACAGCCCATGAATCCTCATATTGTAGCCAGACTGGCAGTCTATTTTTCTCACTTTATCTGGAGAAAACTGTTTTGTTGGCTGGGTCTGCCTTCTTCTGGAAGGAAAGGATTAGCTTCCTGTGGCAAGAAGCAGCCTGTGCTGGCTTAGACTAACTGGAGATAAGAGAGGAAGAGGTAACAAACTGTATAAATACACGCTTGGGGAGAAGAGCAGTATCTGTACTCAGTGAAGAATTTTGGCTTTTAGGCAGCTGACATCTAGAGAAAGGGACGTTAACGGGAAAGGCAATATGATATTAGACCACAAGATCCAGCTGGAAGATACATGTGCAGACATACAACCTCTTTCCAGCTCTTAAACTTCTAGACAGATTGTGTTGGATTTTTTCTTTGAACCATTTCCCCTTTCAGGAGCTGTCTAGGTCTAATTATTTAGTTTGAGTTAAGAAAGACCCTGTAGCTCCTCTGTCTTATTTTCTGTTATTGTGACTTCCTGATTACCTCCCACTAGCAGTGGCTTTTCACTTTACGGTTGCAAATCTATCATTTTGAGTCAATGGAGAACAGACAGCTTAAGAAAACAGGAGAATTTGTTTGCAGAAGAAAATCTGTAACCATAAGCTTTTGTACAGCCCAATAGTAAGATTGCGTTGGTGTGGCTAATTCCACAGAAGAAGGCAGAGTCTGCAGCTTTCCAGCTGATATGAGCTAAGGGAAAGTTTTTTGTAAAAAGATTGTGCTCCACAGTAAAATATCCTGTTATAATCAGCACCTTGGCATTTAGAATTATCCCTAAATAGGAAAAACCACGTTGTCTTGTAAGAGATCGATGATACCAGAGTAACGGAGGATGATGATAAGCAGAACTCATTAGTACAAAGCATTATAACGGTGTTATCCATATGGTCCTACAGATTTCATTATGTCCATATTTGATTGTGTTCAGAGAGCCTTTAAATATTTCCAGGGGTGGAGTCACTATCCCTGGAGATATCCAAAGACCATCTGGACATGGTCTTTGGCAAACAGCTCTAGATAGTCCTGCTTGAGCAGGAAAGACCAGATGACCTCCAGAGGTCCCTTCCAACCTCAGTCATTCTGTATTTCTGTGACATCTTTGTCATACACAGAATGTTTGCCTAGAAATTTCAAACAAATAAGCCCAGATTAGGAGTATAATTATTTGGACATGAGAAATGAATTGCACATTAACAGTGCGATTCAATAAGTTCAAAAAGCAGATTATATTGCCCTATAGCTGTAGACAGTGGTCAGGAGCACTAACATAGTCAAATAAAGCACAAGAAGATAAGTGATGAGACACTTAACAGAAGACAAAAATGGAGTATGGCATTTGAGAGGACAGAAATAGCAGTAACACTTAGCACAAGGGCTTGAACATTTTCTTTGCCATCTCTCATGATGAGAGATGGAGGAGAACTAAACCCCAAACAATGTCAATGTTGCTTGTGTGAAGCAGACTGTGAGGAGTTGAAGCCCACAGCTCATGAGTGAAGTCCATTCTGAGCAAGCCCAGGGAAGATGTTGCAGACAGCCAGCAGAAACTAAGCTAAAGTGGCAATTCAAGCTTACAGACGCTGAACACAATATAAAATTTTTTGAAGACAATGACAGGCAAGCAATGTCTTATTAGACAGACAAATAGACGGGGTACCTTTGAAGCATACAAAAATATTCAGGCTTCAAGGTCTCCGGACATGATTACAAAAAACAGTACCACTACTACTACATCCAGGGAACTGTATGACACCTTGCCACCTCTGTTATCCATCAACTTCATTTTTTCATGGATGTGCATATGGGAAAACAAGATCTGCCCCATTTAGGGCTAGCAGTTATTTAAAGGTATAAATAAGCATTTTTATAGCACAGAAAATGATTCTAAAATCACTAGTAATGATCATGGTTTGACCTTTCACTTGTGTCCTATCCAATTATACCAGTTTTTATCTAAGGGAGTAGTCTTCAAACTTCAGTCTGGCCTAGAGTTAAGAAATCGCTCACAACACTGTTGTTGTTTTCAGAATAAGAACAACCTGCAGATACCTATTCACCCTAAGTAGAAGCTTGCTCTTTAGTCCGTCCAAACAGTATTCTCTCTCTACCCAGTGTCAGAGCCTGAAAAGAGCTGATGCGAACATCTGTCTCCATATGCAAGTGCATGTATCCAAGCTACAGGGTCTGTGGACTTCTATCTTTATTTCATTGATGTTAATGTTCATGGCTCTTTGCAACGATGTATTCCCCTGCATTCTCACCTCTGGTCCTAAGGAACTGTCAGACAGGTCTGCGTCACGCTAAATGACACAACAAATATACCTGCCTTGGAGGGCTCGGAAATTTTCATCTTTGTAGGTAAAGGTAATGTATGCATCAGACTAGGGGTCTGAATGCCTTGAAGTTCTTCATTGTGAGTATCATCTCCTCACCTCTTCTGTGCAATTGCTGTTGTGGTTTTCTTTTGGTTTGTTTGTTAGTTTTAGGTTTCTGACTCACACCTTGTCTCTTTTTAATGCAGACCTAAGAAACTCAAGTCATTAAAGAAGATGTTCAGAAAACTACTTTGTTTTTCTGTGGAAGTGTTCATTAAAATGTTCATGATGCCTAGATTTCAAGTGAAAATCTAAACTACTTTGCTAACTCCTGAAA
Organism: Opisthocomus hoazin; assembly: GCF_030867145.1. NCBI lineage: Eukaryota > Metazoa > Chordata > Aves > Opisthocomiformes > Opisthocomidae > Opisthocomus > Opisthocomus hoazin. Next base: position 7,253,228 of record NC_134439.1, on the reverse strand, counting down.
ATCTCTTCACCTGGATGCTGCTTAAAGAGAATATCATATTTGAGATGAGTTATTTTACATTCCTTTCCCAATAGTACTTGAAGTATTGTTCAATTTTGTCAACATTCGGAAATTTTAGAATTATGTTTCTGCCTGGTATAATTTTATGACCATTCTGCTCAAATAGATTTTAATTCTTTTTTGCATTGTTTTCTTATTTTAACTTCGTAAGATACTAACAGTATGCTTAGTCATTGCTTTACCCAATGGTAGTCTTAAACTCACATCCTGGGTCAGGGAGTTTTAAGATCTTTTTGAACAGTATGAAACATTAAATTCCTACTGCTAACAGTGTCTTATCCCAGTTTAAGTCTGTAATTCTTTTCTGACTCCTGCTGAGCTTCATGGGCATTCTCTGGCAAAGGTTTACAGCTATACAGTATGCACAAGTTACATCTTCACCTTTCTATTGGGGAACTGCTGCTTGTCATTTGTCATTTTGATAGCTTCTCCTCCAAGCTGCAAATGCTTCTAAGCATCCAGTTATCTTTAACTGGATGCTATAGACAGGATGGGAATGCAGAGAAGTTCACAGAGGCCAATATGACTCAGGAGGTGCAATATCTGCATTTCTACTGACTACCGATACCTGCAATCATTCAGATATAAGAGCTTCACTCTTCACTCTGATAGAAAGCAGATCTCTGCCTGATAAAAGTGAAATATTGCATGCCATGTTTTTTTGCAGTCTCTTTTGGTTTTACAGAGGCTGCTGCAGCAGCCAGGAACTTTGAGCCTTGGCCGTCAAAAAGATTCCACCTACAAACAGCTTCACAGCCCTTTTGCTGCCAGCAGGTCACAGTATGTTTTGTGACTTGTTGGTATAGAAGGACACATGCTACTCACAATGTGAACTTAAATCTTTTAAGTGCTTTCAGGCATATATTCATATATTCACCTCTGGCACATCAGCTTTAATCTTATTTCCCCTTGGTGGGCCTCACAGATCGAGTATACTATCTAACACCTGTACAGCGCTGTTTGCTGAGTCAGTCAAAACGGTGATAGCTCTCTCCTGTGTCAGAGAACACTAAAAGCACCCTAAGTGAATAACATCTTTGCAAATGGTTAAATAGAAAAGCATCATGAAGAACAAGGAAAAGTGAAGAGCAGGGAAAATATTTTGCATTTTCTCTCATATTTTTATTTATATATGGGGATAGGATGTTTATGCTTACAGCCTATACATTTCTTGCTTCTGAAGAAATTTATGGGAGCGCCACAAGCAAGATTAAGTATCTCTAAGGTTTCAGTGCCCAGCCTCCCACAAGACACAAAGGATGGTAAAGCGTCATAGCCAGAAAGGGTCTGGCAGCACAGCACAGGACCCCCAGTCTCATTCGTTTAGTGTCTTAGAGCCAATAAGAATGTCACAGAAGGGGATAATTTCAAGGACAGTATTAACATCTCTGTATGTAGACTTCCAGAGAAAAGTGCTTAGATCAGCCTCAACAGACATACAGGATTTTGTATCCTCTGGCAAACTGTTACAACACAAATACTTACTCTAACCATATGTAAAAAAAAGCATAACTATCTGATCCCCTTTCCAACTCAGCCCCATGAACATGCACATATCAAAGTCTCCATGTAATCTAACCTGTCTGTCGTTTTCCCCCCAAATGCTAAAAAGTTCCTGATGAAATTAGAGATACTGAGGTAAACAGAATTTCTTTCCTTGAGCTCTCCTGCTACCTGCTGGTCAAAGTATTTATTGTTCTCACAACATTTTGGATTTGACAAAATCCAGTAAATAGGTCAAATGGAAAAAAACCTCAAACACCTAAACCCCATAATATGTTGTCTTTGTATGTGCCACAAATTAAACTTCTTTGCTCTTCGTTTGCATTCTTGCCTTGCCAGCAGGTGCAGATGAAACCCCATGCTGTGTGATACAGAAGCTTTAGAAAGTCCAGTGCCCAAAATGCACAGCTGAAAGAAGATGAATAGCTGAACTGAGATTCAAAGAAGCTTCATTCGAAGATACAAGCTAAAAGAGTTGTACAGCTGCAAGTGACTTGCAACAGAAGAAACGGAGTAGAATATAGCAAACGGAGCACGCTTTCTGAAATTCGTTAATATCCCTGAGGGAGCTTAAAACTGTAAGTTATTCAAGAAACTTGGTGTTCAGAATGTCCTAGGCTGGAGGAAAGATATCTTTCTGGGATTAAGGGATGTGTTTGTGCCCTGAAAAGCTGTTATATCTAAAGCAGGGTAGGGTCTTCCAAAGGTATGTCTTGCTAAACAAGGAGGAAGTTTGAAACACCAAGGAATGCAGTACAGACTTGCTGATTTCAGGCAATGAAGAGGCTGACAAGAAGATGGATGAATGCAACTGCCAAAGTGTCTGATGCCCTGTGATAAATAAATCATAAGGTGTGTTGTTGCATCTAGGAAGGCTACAGATGAGGTGCACTCAGGAGCTGTGTTCTGCTGGTGAGGCTTTCTGCTCTTTGAACTGTGACGTTTTCCCCGGAGGGTTTTCTCACTGTGGAAGGACAAAGCCATATCAGTTCCATCAAGTCCTGGCTATGGACCTGGCTGTTTCTGGAAACAAGTAAGTCTGTTTGCTGTTGGCCAGTAATTTTGCATGCCACAAACCTGTGTATATAATACTTTTTAAATTTTGTCAAACTGGGAATTCAGGGTGCCATACTTTGGAATCCTTCTCTTCATCATGTATACTGCAGTCACAGCAATGACTATACTGAGGGTTGTGCTCTTGAACAGAAGTAATCAGGTTTAGTGGTACAGTCAATCAAGTGGAGAGTGGATGTTAAAGGACTGGCCCTAGAGGTGATCGCTTGCTATAGGACTCTGGTAAAATGACTTATTCTTTAGTGTCCACTGTGTATGAAGTAGGAGAGAGAAATTAAATTCCTTAAAATTTCTTATGAAACCAAATACCGCCGGGACTCAGAGAGGGATGGAATGGCTTAAACACAAAGACAGAATTGGTCTGTTCTTGCTTTTAATTCTGTCCCATTTATATATTTTACAGTAGCATCAGTGGAAGAGTTTCCGTTTATTGAACAAGTTTGTGTATTTGGAACTTTGTGTGAGATGTTTAAAACAGTTGAGTGATTTGATCTGCAGCTTTTCATCTTATAGTGAACCAGGCAGTTTTTCCTCCCCAGATCTCAGCCAGATTTTAGTTGAAAATCTTTGACTTTAGTAGGGATTGCACATACAGAGCAGCTTGGAAAGCTAATGATTTCGTATATAAATCATATTTGCATAGGCAAACACAAAGGTTTCTGACCACTAAGCTTATAATTTGAACAACAGTAATTCCTTCTTCCCTCCTTTCTTTCCTCCCTCCCTCCCTCCCTTTCTTGCTTCTTTGCTTCCTTCCCTAATTCCTTTCCTCCTTCCTCACAATGTTGTATAGTACTTTTGGAACTTGGGAATGACACGCCAAGAAAAATTCCAAAAGCAAATTATGCTATGGCTGACTTGCAGTTAAAAATTTATCTGGATGTGGTAAGAAGGGATTTTTTTGTGAAGCGGTGTTACACTGTGATTCTAGGAGTTAGAAGAAAATTTACTGCCGCACAGGAACCACATATACTCTTCAGTTCAGCCACTACAACTCTGAGTAAAACCATAATCCCAACTGTGTTTGCTACCCAAGAAAAAATCCTATCAGCTGCTGGTTCTAATGTTTTTATTCTTTCATTTACTGCAAGTAAATGTGCTTGAGACTGTTCAACTAGAGTGGAAGTGATTGGGTAAGCTATTCTGGAAGAGATGCTCAGATTTTTTTTCAGCTGATCCTGAATATCCGTTCAAAATATTTTTCTACTCTATGGAGTATGACAAAGAAAGAAAGCTTGCATTCATAAGAAAAGTAAAAGTTTTAGAACAAATGTTCTTTTTGCTGTAAAGATAATCTGCACATATTCAGCAATGGGCACAAACTGAGGCACAGGAAGTTCCGTCTGAACATGAGGAAGAACTTCTTCCCTCTGAGGGTGACGGAGCACTGGAACAGGCTGCCCAGGGAGGTTGTGGAGTCTCCTTCTCTGGAGACATTCAAGACCCACCTGGACAAGATCCTGTGCAGCCTGCTGTAGGTGACCCTGCTTCGGCAGGGGGGTTGGACTAGATGACCCACAGAGGTCCCTTCCAACCCCTACTATTCTGTGATTCTGTGATTCTGTGATTCTGTGATTCTGAGTTACTTAAGAATTATTTGTTTTATCACAATTATGTCAGTTACTTTTTCTCAGCAGACAAAGGCATGGCTATTTTACAAAATGCTGTTAATTTTAATGTTTTTTTCATTGCTTTGTATATTTAATGACTGTATATAATTGTCAAGTTTTGTGAAGTAAAAGGAAGATGACCAGTAAAATCTAGCTTACAGTAGGTTCTTTCAAAGCTATTCTCTAACATAGAGACAAAGCAACTTCCCAAAGGTGACATTCAGAACAGAATGTGCAGCCAGCTAAGAAAGACTGGAAAAAACCCATTGCAAACAGATAGATATCAACAAAATAGATTGTATTATTTCCTGTGCATTTAAATGAACTTAAAGTAAAATAAAATTAAATTAGCCAGCTGTGTGTATTATTTTTCAAGGCTAGTATCAACTGAGATCCTTGCTACTAAATAATGTGCTTTCACTTTGATGTCATTCTGTAAATTCAGGCCTGCTTTCTGACTGGACAAACTGATTGTGATTGCCAGTCCAGTCTTCCATAAGGGTTTGAGAGCTACTACCTGTTTATAGACAGAAACCCAGTGTAGAATCGTTTGCCCTCTGGGGAAGGATTTGAAGTTATATTTAAGAAAGGAAAAATTGGGATTAAAATCATACAATACCTCTTTTCTGTACATCAGTGATTTAAAAAAAATAGAACTAGTGCATGAGATTTAAAAATATTTAGATGCTTCAGTCTGCTCTGGTTTTATTTTTGTTTTTTTTTTTTTGAACTCAAATGTGTTTTTGCAAAGCTTTCTAAAGTAGTGAAAACCCTTCTGGCAAATACCAACTGAATTTCTGACAAGGAGGTATATCTGACCTTTATTTTTTTGTTTGTCTTTCCTCCCCCTGCAAAGGATAGGTTATTTCTTCATAAATATGAAAAATATGCATAAGTGTAGTTAGAGAAGTGTAGTCAAGAAGGATGACTCCAGTGAAGCCAAATAAGGCTTGTCATTTATCCTAGCTGAAAAGAGCACTCTATAGTTTTGTGATGGGACATGGTCCCAGTGACTTAATGTAAAGTTCTCAGCAACTGCGTAGTGCTATCGTAGCCAACTCAAAGCAAGTCTTTCAGAAGGGGATATGTCTGAAAGTCTGTGCAAGTAGGTCTGAAAGCAGAAATGATTATTTGGTAAATGTATGCAATATCTCAAATCAGATAGATTAGAAATATCTCTGCACTATAGTGCTAGCCTTCGAGAAATTTGGAGGATTCCGTTAGAAACCACATAATGCAAGAAGAGTAGTGCCCAGTGACAGGATGAGAAGCAGTGGGCACAAACTGAAATACAAGAGGCTCTATCTGAACATCAGGAAACACTTTATCACTGTGAGGGTGACCAAGCAGTGGCACAGGTTGCCCAGAGAAATTATGGAGTCTGCTTGGAGATATTAAAAATCTGTCTGGATGTGTTCTTGGGCTACCGGCTCTAGATGGTCCTGCTTGAGCAGGGGTGTTGGATCAAATGATCTCCGGAGGTCCCTTCCAAACTCTACCATTCTGTGACTGGGTGGCTGCATGTGGTCTTCTCTCCTTTCTGAAGGAGAATGTAGCCTGATTTTTTTAACTGTAGTCAGTAAATGGAAACAGACTTTCCATTGGAAAGGCTTTGCTCAGGTGCTGTATCTCTGCGTTCAAAAATATTAAAAAGAAATTGCATTGTAATATTAATCTGAAAGATTAGCTTAACAAATAAGATATGTTCATTTCTATGGACATGACACATCTTACAGCTGGCAAGAGGAAGGTGTAAAGAGGAGGACTAAAAGGAAAAGCAAACAAATTTTTTGTAATGGGCTCAAAGACAGTGAAGCAAAAAAAAATCATGTCTGGGACTGGAACAACACTGAAAGTGGCACTAAGTGGTTCATTTTCAACCACAAAAGATGGTAAAAAAAGACAACTACAGTAGGAACAAGCATTACCCTTGTACAGTGTTGTAAGTTCTTGTAAAGCTGTCAGATGGTGTGTGAACAAGGATAGCTGGATAATAACACTTGGGATTGGAACTAGACTGAAAGTAAAACCTGGTAAGGACAGAAGATACAGGGGTAGAGGTGGATGTGAAAGGCTGTTCTAACAGTTAAAAACTGTGATCTTGAAAGAATAAGACTAGGGGTGCAAGGTCAGTTTCCCTCAGCAAAAACTTACCTATTTTAAAGTAGATCAAGCTACTCGGATTAATACCTAATAGAGACAATGTGTTACGGTCGACAATATGAAGGCTATGCACTTTCTTTCACACAATGGGAAGAAAAAAGTGTACACCAAACTTTGGTCAAAGTGTAATGCTTTCAAGATATTAAGCTGAAATACTTACTATAGGATTGCTGTAAGCCTCTGGTGGTTCTGTAGATGTTTTAGCAAAATTGATGAGGTTTGGGAATAGATTTATAGTGTCCCACAACTGACAAAGGAGAATTTTAGGTCATTTTCTGGAACATTCTTTAGTACTGAACACTTAAAGTGGTGTTATAGGTGTGAGCTGCCTGTTTTGTAAATATTTTCATGGTGGCACAGCATTGAACATCTCATATCAAGAAACATATTTGGAACTGGATATATTTGTATGTGCTTTGAAAGAAGTCCAATGGGGGAAAACATCTCCATGAAATCTATTGGTTTACAGCTAAAGTAGACACATACTATTAAATCAGTACTCACTCTCAGCAGGTTGCCTGGAATTTGATGGCTTCCACAGGTTTTTAAATCTGAGTTCTGAGTGGCATTTTGAGGTGGTTTGGCAATAACTTCCATAGCAGTGGGAATGCTAGAAGTGGCAACATACTTAGCTTTGGGACAAAGACTCTTCTGACGGTGAGTCCAAGTGAGTATAAAGGAAGAATAAAAAAACACATGTTGGAATAAAGAATTATCGGCTCGGAGTATATTCTGCTGTTATGTCTGCATGGAAGTTTTCAGGCTTACTGATATGTAGCTAAGTCATGAAAGGCAAGAAAGAGATAATACTGAATTTTGCGGCTTCAATGCCAGTTTCTAGGAATCTCTGTGCATCTATTGCAATGAAAATAGAGGCAGAAAGTGGGACTGAGTTGCTCTGTAGAATTTCTGTAGTTTTAATTATAAAGGAAGATTATGGAAGTGTCTGTGGGTTTGGGGTTTTTTTTCACCCCAAACTGGGAATGTGAAAACAGAGGCAAATTCATATCTTAGAGAGGAATAAATCCGTGGGGCTTGGTCATCATTTTAGTGCTGTCTGGGGGATAGAAGGCATTTGGAAAAAAAAACCAAAAACCCTGAGGTGAAGAAGTATCATTGTTGTACTTAGGCTCTACTGGATGAGGAGATTAGATAGTTTTGATGTGAGGTGCTTCAGTGTTGCAGGCTGGTGAAAGCTGGGATAAGCTCTGTCTGAGGCGGACGGAGGAAATGCTGTAGAAAAATTTCCACTTCTGTCTTGCTTTTTCTTCTCTATCTTCATGGTTGCAGTTAATTATTCTGACTTCTGCAGCTCCATCATAGATGGATGTAACTACAGTCTCCTCTGTGATAGATATAGCTGGGCTGGTGAAATCGGATCCCACAGCAGTGGGATTCACTGCAGTGAATTGTCATGAGAGTTTTTACCAGGGTTTTGATCTAGGAAACTTGAGAAGAAACACCCTGGGAGATCTATATATATGCATCAAAGTTAAAAAACTCCTTTGAGTCAAAAGCTAGTGCCAGCATTTTTGGTAAAGCTCTTTGTCACAGTGACACTTCGTAGGTGCCTACGAAAAGCTGACTTTTGCAAAGGGGACAAGGCTGTCTGTTCATTCAAGTAAGTGTCAGAAATAAACATCTCAAAAACTGAGCTAAGTGATGCTGTGATAAGCTTTGGCATTTATGGATTTAAAGATAATTTCTTCACTTTATGAGACACTTCCCAGGTATCTGTGTTTTTGCAGTTGGTGGATGTGTCACATTTCAGAAAAAGAATAAGCAAATGTTCCATCTTGAAATTGTCAGACTTGTGAGTCCAAGTTCTTGTGCGTCCAGGTTTACCCCCTTCAATACAAAGCATTCAAGACCAAATTTGCTAGCCCGAGGTGATTTTGCTTCTGTCTTCATCACTGTTTTTTAAGGGTTTTTTTTAGAGGTAATATCTTCAAGGTGAGAACTGTACTTGAAAAATGCTTGTGTTTCCCTACTGACACAGGATATGTTTCTGGTCTGCCTCAAGACATCTAATATGCTTGAACATGTAGTCCAGACTGTCAGTTTCTTTGCACCATGTGAAGGCTAAAAAAACCTTTTGGAATGAAGGTTTTTACTAGTTTCACAGAAATTGAAAGACCATTTAAGCAGTAGGGAGAAAGTTTGTCATGGATCAAAACTTTCCATGGCCAGGATTTTGTAAAGCTCTGCTGTGGTGTAACTTTGGAGGTGGCAATGAAGAGCTAAATGTGGAAGAGGAATGTACCAAAAAGTAAAGTCATGTAAGCCTAGAAGAAATGTGAAAGGCTTTAGAAAGCAAGTGTTTGTGTGTCTGAGGATTGCATGCATACAGATGTGGGCCACAGATGTCCAATACTAGTTCCCCATACATTTTAAGTGATGTTTTGGGTCAGTGTTTTAATCTAGGTTTCCAGAATAGAAATGGGGAGTGATGCATGAGTACATAGGTTTCAATATTCCAAGAAATTTTTCTTTTCATTTACATGAAACTTAGGTTTTTAAAGCACTGGAATATGAAAAGCTGTTAGGAATTTATGAATGTCCTTGCCTGAGGTCCCTGATCATTGAAATCTATTGATGAAAAATATTTTTGAGTGTCTTTAGCTCCCAGTGATTATTTCTCTTAGTGTTCTGGCAAACAGCTTAGTTTTTTGTCACATAGCAGACAGGAGAGAAGGCTGAGGGGGGACATTATTGCTCTCTACAACTACCTGAAAGGAGGTTGTAGTGAGGCAGGCATCGGTCTCTTCTCCCAAGTAATTAGCAATAGGACGAGAGGCAATGGCCTCAAGTTGCGTCAGGAGAGGTTTAGATTAGATACTAGGAAAAATTTCTTTACTGAAAGAGTGGTCAGACATTGGAATAGGCTGCCCAGGGAGGTGAGGTGGTACAATCACTGTCCATGGAGGTGTTCAAAAAACGTGTAGAGGTTGCAGTTCGGGATATGGTTTAGTAGGCATGGTGGTGTTGGGTGGATGGTTGGACCTGATGATCTTTGAGGTCTTTTCCAGCCTTAATGACTCTATGATTCTATGATTCTAATCAGATCTTCAATAACAGCAGGTAAGTGTTTTCTGGAAGTTCCTACTTTCATTTAATTCCAGATGACTTCCAAAAGTCAGATGAAAAGCAGGTTTTATCTCACCTGTAGTAGCTCAATACTTTGAGTGAGACTATTTCTGCCCGTGTGATTGGATATGACACAAACCTTAAACAGAATTAGAAACAATGTGCTGCATCATGTTTTAGCGATATTTGCAAGGAGCAGCTACTTCTGATTTTAAGCCAGAACTGATCATACGTTTGCCAGCAAATGCAGTACCAGCAGAAACAACGTTCATTAAAGCTTTTGTTACTGTATATACCATTGTTCTGAGTTCTCCCTGAAACTGGTAATTCACCTTCTGGAATGGTAAAACCAGGCATTTTTTCCTAGTGAAGAATTGCCTTGTAAATGTTTTTATGATTGAAAGTAGATGTATGGGTAAGACGGAGTGATAATTACTCCTTGGTGAGAGAAATCAGTTTACAATTTAAAGCAAAAAGAAAAGAAAAGAAAGAGACACATACAATTATATGTAACAGGTTGAGGGTAGTGTCTGTAGTTAAGCCATGAGTCTCATTCAGTAATAAACCACAAATACCATCATTTTATACTCCCAGTTGCATTTAGATAACTTCTCATCTAGGAAAGGAGGAGTTAAGAAGGCAAATATATTTCTCTGGATGGTTTTTGTAAAGCACTTGCTGGCTGTGCAAATACAGGAAACTATGGGAAATTAACATTTGGACAAGGAACAAGAATTGTTGTAATACCAAGTGAGTGAGAAGTGAAGAATTTCATATACAAACACTAACAACCTAATTTCTGTTTCCAAAGTTGAGCTTCTCACATCAACCCAATTTTACTAATTACAGTTCCATGTGGGTGTTTTTTAAAAGCATTTAATACACTTGAACGTTTAGGAAATTTTGTCTCTGTTCTGGTGAGTATCTATAAGACTGAAAAGACTTTCAATATTGATTTTTCTTATGCCAACCCCATGGCCTTCCCAAATGTACTGTATTGCAAGGACAGTGGTGTAGAATGTTTCAGATGAATCTTTTTTATTCTTTTAAAATTAATAAGTTGGCCTAATAATAGTTGCAGAGGAATGTTGCAATGATAAATACTGTCTTTTTGCATTGATGCTTTATCTGAAATATCTTAAATGAATAAAAAAGTGAAAAGTAAAACTCATTGGCTTTTACAGACCCAAAATACATATCGATGTGGACAGAAAAGTATCAATTGATGACATTTGTGATAAGATTTGGTTCAGCAAAATTTTAACCAACAAAAGCAAATTTCTGTGGATACAGTCATCAGCACAGCAAGACATTTTGCTTCATACTGGCTTCCAAAGATTTTGGAAAGGCAACATTTATCATTTAGTGGCGACTGGGAATCTGTTAAATTCTTCCTGTAATGGTTTATATAAAGCACCCTATCAGTGTTCTTGGTGGTTATGGAGAGTTCATTTTTGGTGGAAGAACTCACTTGTTTGTGCTTCCAAGTAAGTCTTCTATTAAAAATAGTGACCTCAGATTACGGTGTTTCAGCACATCCCAGATCCAGTAAGAGTCCATTCAGTGTGACTCCTGCACCCTCAGCAGAGCTGGATGCAGAAATGTTCTTGTGCTTTAGTCATAGGTGTCTTCTCCCAGATATTCAGACTGAATGATTAATTCAGATTCATCCTACAAGTGTATAGCAGTATAAATCAGACAGGCTAACTTCAAGTTTCTGTTAAAATCTCTTCTGCCCTTGCAATTCCAATTATGTACTTTTACAAAGCAGTTTGTGTTCAAGCCCTTCAGTGTCAGGTTTTCATTTCCAAGCTAGTATCTGATAAAGTGCATAGACTTTTTCAGGGCTATGACATAAGCAGCTACTAATTTCCTACCTACTTTGAGACTCTAGCAATACTGGTTGAAAATGGCGGCATTGTCTGTGCAAGGTAAGCAATTAAGAAGTAATTAGAAGTTTGATGGACCTCTGGTTTAGACAATCGAGATACTCAAAATGTTATCTTGTTCTACTAGGTTGATTGACTTCCATTGTCTATTGAACGCTTGATAAAATGGTCACTTGTGCTGCTGTTGAGAGGCAGATATACTTTCTGTTTATTTTTTTCTTGGCTTCTTTCTCTTGCGGGTCTGCTCCTTTGCTCAGCTTCTGAGATTGACTAGCTGGCTGATCTGTCTAAACTCCTTCTTTAGAACATGAGAAGTTTAGAAACAGTTATGTCAGTTGTTAAAAAAAATAGTGGAAATGTTATCCCACTTCAATATGTCTGACAGTGTGTTCTGCCTCTTACAGACTGAGGCTTCCCTCCTTTACAATTTTTGTATAAAGTCTTATTACTGTGGGACAACTGAGTCTTTCTGGAAATTCACCTTTGGAGAGGCACAAAACTAATTATGAAATCAGGTACATCTGAAAACAAATAGTTGTTTTGCATTATAAATGCAACTCTGAGATCCTCCTGTGCTTCTAACTAAGGCAAAAAATTGTTCTACTTAAAAACTTTCCAAGGAGCTTCAACTGCTTTATGCTAAGAGGGTAATGGGCTTGATTTTCTACTTCACTCATTTCAGAATTTCTATCTGTTTCTATCTGCATTTCCATGGAAACATCAGTGGCATGCAACTACAAAGACATCCTAATTTGGAGTCAAAGGTATGTGACAAGGGTGACATCTGTTTTCCCCCTTGATCTCTTTTGAAAAATGCGTATGCTTGTGTGGGCCAAAAGTTGTGTGCAGTTTTTGTTAGTAGATGTGTCACTGTGTGAATTCAGCATCCAACTGGAAAGTCACCTTTGGAAGCGGGACACAACTGATGGTGAAACCTGGTAGGTAGAAACCATGAAGAAGTAAGGATAGGAAAGCCTAATTTACCTTTCTGTGAAACAGTCATTAAAATTCCATTGTTCTTTCCCTCTGTGGGCAATCCAAGGACAAGGTTGACCTTGCATCATGGAAAAAAAATCATTGTGAAACTACATACCTGTTTGGAGGACTGGATTTGCCTCTGTGTGTCATTGACAGCTATAAAATTTGTGAATATTCAAAGTGAGTTTAATGCAGGTTCTGGAGTGACGACTATAACGATAATTTTCTGGTCAGCATCTACTGATGCTAATTGTCCTCACGAGAGGACAGAGATCAAGGACATCCCAATGGACCGTATGCTGGATGGTTCTTTTTCTCCAAAAAGAATAAGCAAATCACTCAGTTATAGTTTCTACACCTGGAGGGTTCCTACCCCAAATACTCATTTTCTTCACTACTACATGTTCCCAGAAATCTCCCAGACCTGCAACGGTAATTACAGTCCTTTTATGCCCATTGCCCAGAACCTCATCCTCATTAATTCTCAGAAGCTGCAGTTCATTGTCTGCTGGGAAAACTGTCTTACCTTCTGCTCTGCTGCTCCTGCTTCTGGCTACAGACTGGTTTCCATCCAGGTTCTCAATCCTTGACAAAAAAAGCTGAGTTGTCTTGGAAAGAGATTTGAACAAGCAGAGTGCTTTCAGGAATCAAGAAAGGTATTTTAAAGGTTTGCACTATACGTGGGAAGGTCCAGGGGGAGATCTCTGCTTTTAGTGTTGAACTAGTTCTGAAAGACGAATTTTGCTGTTGATCCATATAGCATTTCTTTGCATGAATGAAGGACAAAGCCTGCAGTCAGTGATTATCTCAATTAAAACTGAAAGAGACAATCAGCCAGGAAAATCTTTAAAGGAAATCCAAGTTAAAATTGCCAAGGAATTTACTTGGGTAGACTAAGTTAAAAGATACGCCAACCAGGAACAAATAACCTGTTGGAGGAGAAAAAGGGGGTTTTGTTTGGAAGAAAAATACTGTGTGAATAGCTATGGAAACAAATTTATTTTGGAAAAGGAGTGCAGCTAAGGACAGAACCAAGTAAGTTTTAAACAATTTTCAGCTCAATGTTTACAAAAAAAAAAAAAAAAGATACAAAAAATCATTATAGTAATATATTTTATGAGGTGCAGAAAGGTCTACTAAGGTATACCCTCATTTCTTCAACTTTGTCAGTATATGTACTTCCTCCCTTTCAGATAAGTAGTGTGGGGTGCTGAACCCATTTGCTCAGGGTCAGACACTTTGTGCCACAGCTGTGCGAGCACAGGTTACCTTTTGCTCTAAGAAGGTGGATGAGCTCATGTTCTTGTTGAGCCAAAAACAACTGTGTGAACTATGGCAAGCTCACACTTGGCAAAGGGACACGACTTCAGGTATTTCCTAGTAAGTGCTGCCACTTTATTGTCTCCTTCCACATGAGGCAAAGCTACCCACTGCCCAACGGGCACTGGCCTTTCTAGCATCTATCTTTCTGGGCTTGTGGCTCTTTAGCTGTGGGGTTACATGTTGCCTGCTTCTCTCCAGGATGGGGCAGAAGCAGCAGTGCTCCCATACAGGGTTTGTATCCATAGGTCCAACAATGCTCTTGATCGCACAGGCAGATATTGGGGGGCTCTTTACTTCAGGATGTAGCTGACTATGAGCGTCATTCAGCACTGTCTCATCAGGCTGTGGGTGCCCAGCTTTGCCAAGGGACTGGGGAGGTTTTTGCTGAGAAAGGAAATGCTGTGTGACTACGGGAGCTGGTGTGTATACACCTATCTTTGGCTCTGGAACGAGACTCACTGTTGGGCCACGTAAGTCCAACACTACTCCTATGCTTTCTCTTTTCTGTGAGGCTTTTCTGGCAGTGGTTGAGAGAAGCAGCATGGCTGAGTGTTTTGTTATTTATGTGTGACCATATCCAGTGATGGACTTTGTTTGAAGAGAGTGTGCCAGCTTGGTCCAAAGCAACCCATTTTGCTCTCAGTTTTGCTGGGACAGATAAAGCGGCCACATGTCTGCTCCCAAATGTCCCAGCTATCACGCGGGGAGAATGAGCTATGCAACTGGGTCACAGTCACCCTTCTGCTGCCCCTCCAAGCCTACATATTGCTGGACAAAACTGTAGGGAGAGGTGCTGCTTCTGAAATGTTTTGCTGGGCTTTTTGTAATGAAAGGAAATTCTGTGTGTTCATGATTCCGGCTTCATCAAGATGACGTTTCACATAGGGACCAGACTGTCTGTCCAACTCAGTGAGTCTGTAGCTTGCCCGTGTGTAATTTGTCAAAAGTCATTGAGTGTCTGCTGAAGTGCCTTGTAGATGTACTGGTTATACATGGGTCAGCTTTCATAGGGGAAGGAGAACATAGGTGATATTACAAGGTACTAACATACTTAGAATTGTTTCTAGGTGAAGGATTTTTGCTATTCAGGGAAATGTGCTCCATACATGGTTCTTGATGCTGCTTTCAACCTTGATAAGGTGTGGACAGTGAGAGAAGGAAATGGCTGAATACAGAGCCAGAAATGGAAGGACCCTCAAAAAAGCCAACCATATTAAATCGCCCACTGCAGATACACCATGCAGAAATGTAGCAAGTTTCCAGTGTAAAGTGAGCATCCCGCTTGCACAGGGTGTAAGTGAAAAGCCTGCCAGTGCAGCCCGACAGGTGGAGGTGTCTCTAGCGGGGAGCTAACCCAGAGGGTTTCTGTAAAATTCTCTGCTGTTGTGACAACAGCCTCTAATTCACCTTTGGATCACAGACTAAACTCACCATCTTGCCAAGTATGTGGGTTAGTGCCTGTGTGTTGCAGTCTCACCTAACAATCGTGTACTAAGCCTGTGCTTCAGCAACAGCACAGGAGAAGCACACAGGAGAGGGAAAGTAAACAGAACTCTCAGGGAAAGCTTACGTTGTTGCTAAACTGAAAAAAAACGATCGACATTGCAAGGCAACAGAGTGGAAAGGTAACACAGACTGGTCAGACTAAATTAGAAAACCAAGGGCAAGAGTGTGCTTTTTCTCTTTTATACAGCAAACCAAGACCACGCCATGTTGGCACTCTGTCCTGAAAAGTCCTGGTGCCAGTGAATGACTGGAATTCTCCAAGCAGCCTGAGAAAGTCATCCCTGAGTTTTCATCTTTCCCTTCTCTCACTGTTGCAGTTCCCAAGGCAAACAGCATCTGCTGTCCAAGGGGCTCATCCCTCTCCTTGCAAAGGGAAGCTGGAGGGGATGTGAATCAGTCTGGGCCTGGAGTTCTTGTTAGGGTGTGAAGCAGTGTGTGACTAACAATGCAGGAAAGCTCACGTTTGGGCAAGGGACGAAGCTACTTGTTCTTCCAAGTATGTTTTCTTGTCCTGCTTCTCCACTTTACGCTGTCTCCTCTTCCTGCTTTTCCACTTTCAGCCAGCTTAAGATCATACAGAGAAGTGAGAGGCGCAGGGGAAAAACACAGAGGATTTGTGTATCCCTAGGGTTGGCATGGTGGGGCAAAGGCTTGGGGAGAGGTACTGCTTCTGAAATGCCTTGCTGGACTTCTCGTTATGGGAGGAAATGCTGTGTGATTATGGCTATGGCTACAACAAGCTGACCTTTGGCTCAGGGACCAGACTGTCCGTCCAGCCCCGTGAGTATGCAGCTTTCCTATATGTCCTTTGTCAAAATTCCTTGAGTGTCCATCAGAGCGCCCTGTAGAAGTTCCTGTCTTATCCAGGTCATGTTAGAGATGGGAAGGAGAGCGTAGGCTCTATTTCAAGATACTCTCATGCCTAGAAGTGTTTCCAGGTTGTGGACTTCTGTCATGTGTACTCCGAGCAGAGAAACAGTGATCAGTGTCTCCAGATTAACCCTTGACAGAAGCAAGGTTGTTTTTAAAATGAAGTAAGATGCTAAGCAAGGTGCGCATGCATGTTTTGATTACCTTCTGGGTTTAGAATTGTCCATAGGATAAGTTGAACAATTGCATTTACTTAGGAAAACCGGGGACAAAATCGTCTTTTTCCTGGAGATAAAGAAGGAAACAAAAGTTTTGTCTTGGAAAGTAGAACTTAATTTTTTTAATAAGCTCTGGATCAGGATGTGAATTCTGGCCCAGTAAATTAGTTCATCTGTGGCAAACGAACAAAATAGCCAGTAAAACCCCAGTAAGGATTCAGGCCATTGCATGGGAAAATGACGAAAGCGGTGTCTCAGGAAACGGGATTATTCCATTATTTACTGGAAAAAAGGTCCTTGTAAGGGCGTGTTTTGAAAATGCGTCCAAATACTTCTCGGGTATTCCGTGACCTAGTAGAAACTTATTTTCTTGGCTGTCTACTTGGTACAAAGTTTGCCTCAGCCATTGTTAATAGCAAGGTAGTCATCATGCTGCAATGAAAACACTGAGGACTCATTAGCAACAGAGTATCAGACAACGAGGAAGGAAAGGAGAATTAGTGGGAAGAGCCTGAGTCTGGGAAACCATCTGCCATGACTGAAGTGGGGCATCATATTTTTGATGTAGCAACAATAGCTAGATAAAGTATTCCCCGCCACCTAAGGAGCAGGTTCTTCCCATCTCTGATACCTGAGGTGACTGTAAACAAATCTAGTTATTCCCATGCGTTAGAACATGGAAAACGGTGTTTGGCAAACAGGCTAGGCAAGATCTGTGGAAACCTGTATGGACATTTATAGCTTCTCTGAGAGGCAAGTCCATGATGGAATGTATCCAAGGCCTCCAACACCCACTGAAGCGGCTGAATGAAGAGATCCATTTTGTAAAGACCTGTCACACGGTGCTAGTAGTAGAGGATGGGGAAAACTCACCTGGGGAAGTGGAACCAAACTTCTTGTTGTCCCAGGTGAGCTGTCTCTTCTCTGAATCGAGATGGACCCAATATAGATGACACTGTACTCTGGCTTGAAAACTAACAGCGTAGTGGCTTTGTGGAGCAATTTGGGATGGTTTTAGTATTCCCTGGAAAGAAGCGGTATGCTTCCTGTTTAACCAATGTGCACTTAGAAATGCGTCCATCCAGTGGAAAGGAAGCAAGTGAAAAGTGAAAACAGGTAAGTGAAATACAAGAACAGAGATGCTGAAAACAGGGAGTGGTCTTTAGTGAGCGGTGCCAGTTTGGCTTTGTCAAGTATGGAGGTGGAAAGGGAATTGTCTTGTGGGTCTTCCTTGTGGTTTTAATGAGACTGCAGTGTGGGGCGGAAGAAGAATAAGCAACGGACATGGAGGTAAGATGTGACGCAATGCAAGTGTGTGCGTGGAGAAATTGTGGGATTTCCTGAGGAATGTTCTTGAGGTGGATTGGGGTGGCTAGGAGGGTAGGAAGGGTTTTGCTATGGCAGTTAATACAGTGCCTATGAATACCTACCTACTTACGTTTGGACATGGAACCATGCTTGTGGTAAAACCAAGTAAGATTTCTGAGATTTGGGACACTGAGATGTTCAGCGGAAAAATTCAGTCCACCCAAAACCAAATTTAATTTTTGCTAAGGGAGTAGCGAAATGCAGTTCAGAAGAAGGCTGCTGCCAAAAAGTGATAGTAGTGTTCTCTTAGTTACTATGTTATCTATTGGATATTGTAGAACAGGAGAGGTGATCTGCAGAGCAATGATTGGAATTTTGCAAGCTGTGGAGCTTTCCAGTGAGAGAACACTTAAAAACTGGCAACTTCTGCAGGTGCATGCAAGTTTTTTTCCCACTGTGAGCAGATTCATGCCTGCAACATTGTCTAAGCAAGCTTTGTGTCACAGTTTACTTTCCAGAAGTACTAAGAAACTCTTCTTTGGAGTGGGAAATAACTTTCTTCTTTCCCCAGGTACGTGAACATTGCAACTTAGGTAAACGCCTGACTATAGGTTTGGTACAGTGAGGTTTGAAAAATATTCACATCACTTGAACCTGCAACTGCTGTGCTTGGATCTCCGTCTTTGTGTGAATGGATTTTCTGGTTACATATGACTTAGTTTAGAGAGCTTCCAGCATGCTAAGCCAGTTATTATCGTGCAAAACTAGCTAGTTGTGCAAACAGGTA
Source organism: Opisthocomus hoazin (assembly GCF_030867145.1). NCBI lineage: Eukaryota > Metazoa > Chordata > Aves > Opisthocomiformes > Opisthocomidae > Opisthocomus > Opisthocomus hoazin. The sequence continues at coordinate 7,234,852 of NC_134439.1, read as the reverse complement.
GGATACATTTGGACACCTTTGGCTAAATAAGCTAAGCTTGGCTCCAGCTGGTTTCTTCTGGAGGTTCGTAAGTGGGGGGTTTCCTTGTTGCAGTTATTGGGTTTTTTTGTTGCTTCTCAATTTGCAAACTTCTGTGAATGCATGGCCTTAATTCAGGTTCTGATATTTGATATTTTGTGTGCTTCTGTTCTTTTGCACAACAGTGCAAATCCATGCCATTTTGGCACTCTGTCCTGAAAAGATGCAGTGCCAGTGAATGACCAGAATTTTTCAAGCAACCTGAGAAAGTCATCCCTGAGTTTTTATCTTTCCCTTTTCTCAGTTTTGCAGTTCTCCAGGCATATGCCATCTCCTGTCCAAGGGACTTGTCCCACTCCAAGCAAATGCAGACCAGAGCGGGTGACAGAGTAGACTAAGCCTTGGGTTTTTGTTAGTGTGTGTAGCAGTGTGTGAGCAATAATGCAGGAAAGCTCACGTTTGGGCAAGGGACGAAGCTACTTGTTCTTCCAAGTATGTTTTCTTGTCCTGCTTCTCCACTTTCCGCTGTCTCCTCTTCCTGCTTTTCCACTTTCAGCCAGCTTAAGATCATACAGAGAAGTGAGAGGCGCAGGGAAAGAACACAGAGGGTTTGTGTTTCCCTAGCGTTGGCATGGTGGGGCAAAGGCTTGGGGAGAGGTACTGCTTCTGAAATGCCTTGCTGGACTTTTCGTTATGGGAGGAAATGCTGTGTGATTATGGCTACGGCTACAACAAGCTGACCTTTGGCTCAGGGACCAGACTGTCCGTCCAGCCCAGTGAGTGTGCAGCTTGCCATTATTCTTTCATAGGTCTCTCTTGCAATAGGAGTGCTTTTATATTCTTCTTTTTGGTTTACCTCTGCACACCTGAAATGCCTTCTCTCCCATCACAGGCTCCGAGAATGCCTTTAGCACAGTCTTTAATGAGGTTGTGTTTGGATGGAGCAATCCTCAAGCTGAGGTTTGCATGATTTCTGGAGAAGTGTCCCCTGTGCCTGGCTGGGGATGTCCTTGTCAGCCACACTAACGGCTTCCTTGCTATGAGGAGATGAGAGTGTTTGTGTAATGGCCTTTATTGACGTGATTGTCAGTGGGAACAGGTACACCTTTGGAGCTGGGACAAAGCTGAGTGTGAAGCCTTGTGAAGACTGTCACTTCATAGCTACTTTATAGCCTTGGACGGCAATGCCAAGATGTCCAAGGCAATAATGTCAGGGTGTAAATGCTGGGAAGCCTTCACATGAGCAGGCACAAACCTGCACCTTCTCTCTGGCAGCACAAAAGCTGCGAGTTGCTGTGGGAAGAGCGTGTGCTGGGCGGGAGGTTTGTCTCCGGGAAGGGCAGAAAGCTGTTTAGAAAGGCACATAAGTGCCATGAGATTGAGAGGAATGCATATGTCTCGACAGATGTGTCCTGAGCAGCACTGGATGCTGCTTGCAGGGGCTCAAAGGCAGTGCTTTGACCCTTGTGGGCAAGGCCACTATTGGAGGAAGAGCAGCTGTCTGTGAGGCTGGTGTGTAGGGAAGGATACTGTCGTAGCTCAGGAATCAGTGATCTCCCTCACCTTTCACCATTTTTTCCTTACTCTGCCAGGAAAGACAAACGTCAGCCTCTTCTGCAGGTGACGGTGTTTCCTTTCTGCTAGCTGGAGGGTTGTTGTAAAGCTGGCTGTGGCTGTGGCAGTTTGCAGGGACAGGTCTTGGCAAGCTCACCTTTGGGCATGGAAGCAGACTTTCTGTGAAACCCAGTAAGTAGCTCTGTGTTAAATGAGTTTTGGTGTGCCCCAAAGCTGCATCTGGATGCCCGCCTTGATCTCTATGGGAAATCTTGTACTGTTTTCTGGAGTAAAAGTTCTGTGCGAGTTTTGTTAGTGGATGTGTCGCTGTGTGGTTCCAGCAACCACCTGGAATGTTGCATTTGAGACTGGGACACAACTGATGGTGAAACCTGAGAGGTAGAAACCCAGCCTGAAGGAGTAATGATAGGCAAGTCACATCTCTTACCTGGAGAAAAAACAGCCGAGCTGTGCTGGAAACTGATCTGCACAGTGATGGAGGTTGCGTGTACGTGTGTGAGAGATGCAGCAGCCAGAACCAAGAAATACATTTTGGAGGTGTGCAGTGTGTGCAGGAGAGTCCAGGAGAAGATCTTTGCTTTTAGGACCAATTTTTTAGGGCTGAGAGAGGATTTGTGATCCTAATCCTGCAATTTTTCTCCACATGGGGCAAGGAGGCACTCAGGGGTCACCTCTGTCAGAGCTGAAATTGATAACCAGCTGAGACTGTTGTCAAAGAAGTACCCAGCCAGCAACACACAGCTTTGGAAGGAATAAGCTAGTGCAGGGCAGATGTGACTTGCAGGATTTTTGTTGTGAAGGAAATCACTGTGTGACTAATTATGGCAACCAAGTCACCTTTGGAGGTGGAACTCAGCTAAGGATAAATCCCAGTAAGTTTTAAAGCCTTTTCCTTCTCCACTTGGTGGAACAGTTTTGTGGACATAAGCTAGCGTAACTGGATGGAGATGGGTTGAATCTGTGGGGCTTTTTGCTCTGCTTTCTCTAGCAGGAGCAGAAACCTGGATTCAACAAGGCTGTGAATTTGCTCCATCTGCTTACTGCTGCCAGCTTCTGCTGTCTGCCCTCCACACAAGCAGACTGGGGTCCTGAACACAGTTGATCAGTGGCAGACATTTCATACCATGGCCATCCGTACCTGTGACAGTTGTGATGGGTTGCTGATGACTCTGATGTAGTAATGCTTGGTTTTGCGGCAGAACCCCATTTCTCATCCTGCATGTGGATGAGGTTCCCAAGGGATTTCTTATGCAGGCTACAGTTATTTCTGGTTTCAAGTGCCTGGTCTTCATGTGAAGGAGCTGATCTCCTGCAGATTAGTGGTACAGTAACTGGCATGACAGCTGATGGTTTTTGCTAAGGTGTCAGGTACTGTGTGAACTCAGCGAACTACAAACTGATGCTGGGGACAGGGACGCGCTTGGTGGTGAAGCCCAGTGAGTACAACTGATGCCCAGCTGGGGCTATGTCTTGTCCTTTGTTATCTCAGTCCTCCGTTTGTAGCTCCCTGAGCACTTACCTTTATCTGATTGGATCAGGCTTGTTCCCATCCCAGTGGCAGCGGGCTTTCTGTCGTTGCTCTGCTTGGGAATGTGGCTCTTCAGCTGCGGGGTTACATGACGCCTGCTTCCCTCCTGCTGCTGAGGAAAGGGTGAAGTAGTAATGCTTGTGTTTGCAGCAGAATCCTGTTTGTCATCCCTCTTGCAGATGAAATTTCCAAGACATTACTGGTCGTAGAGCTCAAACTCATTTTACATTACTGCAGTGGTAGGAATTGAATGTGCACAGGCTGTAGCTGTTACAGTGGGTGATGGATTCCAGCTGTTCATACAGCAATGCCAGACTTTCTGCTGCTTTAAATTGAGGCAGCGTCATCCATTCAGCTGCAAGCATGTGGGCTCTAGCTGAAGTATCCTGAAGTGTAGTTCAATTCCAGGTCCACACATTCCTCTTGTCCAGAAAGCTCTCCAGCTCAGGTGACACAAACAGGACTTCCTTGGTGCTGGCAACAGCTCAGGTTGTTTGGGTGACCAGGGAATAGGTGTCCAGTAGTGACATACTTCTCCACTGGACACCCATAAGACGAACACATGCTGCAAAACCAGGTGTTCCTTGCTGTCTTCCAGCACTCTCCTTGCAAAACTCCTGGTTTCTAAATGTCTGGTGTTGATGGGAAGGAGATGATCTAATGGGGATTTCATGGCAGAGTAACCTGCATGAGTGCTGATGTCTTTTGCTGGAGTGTGAAGGACTGTGTGAACACAGGGAACTACAGACTGACACTGGGGACAGGGACACGCTTGGTGGTGAAGCCCAATGAGTACAACTGTTGACCTGCTGGGGGTATTCCTTGCTCTTTGTTATTCCAGTCCTCCCTTTCCATCTCCCTGAGTACTTACCTTTATCTGGTCTGAGCAAGCTCATTCCTGGCTCTGATAGAGCCCTGGCTGCCCAGGACCTTTCCTGAGCTGGACTCTGCTGGCCTGTCTTTCCCAACCTACCCTTCTTTTCCTTGGCAAGAGGATCAGGCCTTGCATTGGCAGAAGTGTGCACCAGTGGATGGTGGTCTAGTACAGCGCTCAGTGTTAATGCATGTACGCTGAAAGTTTTCTGCTTACGGAGGAAAAAGCCAGCTTTGGCTAGCTTCCCCAGGAGCAGGGGTTGCCCGTCTCTCCAAGTACATGGATGAGCTTGTGTTCTTGTTGAGCCGAAAACCACTGTGTGAACTACAACAAGCTCACACTTGGCAAAGGGACACGACTTCAGGTTTTTCCCAGTAAGTGCCACCACTCTCTTGTAGTCTCCTTCCACAAGAGGCAAAGCTACCCACTACCCACTGGGCAGCAGCCTTTCCAGCATTTCTCTTTCTGGGCTTGTGTCTTTTCAGTTGTGGGGTTACACGTTGCCTGCTTCCCTCCAGGAAGCGCTTTGGCTCAGGGCAGAAGCGGCATTTTACCATTAGGTCCAACGGTGCTCTTGATCCCACAGTCAGATCAGGGGGGTCTTGATTTCAGGATGGATCTGACTCCTAGTGATAGTATCAGCACTGGCTAGCTGGGCTCTGGGTGTCCAGCTTTGCCAAATGGTTGGGAAGGATTTTGCTGAGAGAGGAAATGCTGTGTGACCACGGGAACTGGTGCATATCAACCTGTCTTTGGCTCTGGAACGAGACTCGCTGTTAGGCCACGTAAGTCCAACGCTGCTCCTATTCTTTCTGTTTTCTGTGAGGCCTTTCTTGCTGTGGTTGAGAGAAGCAGCGTGGCTGGGTGTTTTGTCATTTATATGTGACCAAAACTAGTGATGGACTTTGTCTGAAGGGAGCGTGCCAGCTTGGTCCAAAGCAACCCATTTTGCTCTCAGTTTTGCTTGGACAGATAAAGTGGACACATGTGTGCTCCCATGTGTCCCAGCTGCCATGTGGGGAGGCTGTCCTATGCCACTGCATCCCGGTGGAGTCTGTGATGCATTTGGAAGCACTGACATCATTCTGCTACCCCTTCTGGCCTTGATATGGCTGGGCAAATGTTAGGGGACAGGTGCTGCTTCTGAAATGGCTTCTTAGGCTTTCTGTTATCGGAGGAAATGCTGTGTGATTATGGCTCCAGCTACAACAAGCTGACCTTTGGCTCAGGGACCAGACTGTCCATCCAACCCAGTGAGTGTGCATCTTGCCTCTGTATCCTTTATCAAAAGTCCTTCAGTGTCCATCAGAGCAGCCTGTAGACATTCTTATTATCTCCAGGTAATCTTTCATAGGGGAAAGAGAACACAGGCACTATTTCATGGAATGCAGTAAATGTAACCTTTCAGAGGAGTCTCTGAACCGGAGAACTTGCACAAAATTGCAGCTAATATGAGTGATCACAGCTGTAAAACTCTCTCGTGCTTAGAATCAGCTCCCACTCACATGTACCTGTGTACGGCTGTGAAAGGATGTGGAAGACACAAAAAAGGAGTTCAGTTCTATTACTTACTTAGGACTTTCAGGTAACTTGATCAAGGCTCAGATGGTCCTTGGTGAAAATGTCTCCTGATAGTCATGTAAAATAGCTCTAGGTAGGTAGATTGTTTTTCTGAGCATAACCAGAGAGAAAAAAGCTGCGGATCCTTATGATAGTATCTTTCGGTCTGGCTGAGGTGTGGACAGTGAAAGAAGGAACATCAAGTGGCTGAGCACGGAGCCAGCAGTGGAAGGACCCTCAAAAAAGCCAACCAAATTAAATTACCCTTGGTGAAGGGCAAATTAAATCGCTTGGTGGTGAAGCCCAGTGAGTACAACTGATGCCCAGCTGGGGCTATGTCTTGTGCTTTGTTATCCCAGTCCTCTCTTTCCAACTCCCTGGGCGCCTACCTTTACCTGACAGGATCAGGCTTGTTCCCATCCCAGTGGCAGCGGGCTTTCTGTCATTGCTCTGCTTGGGAATGTGGCTCTTCAGCTGTGTGGTTACATGACGCCTGCTTCCCTCCACAAAGGGCTTTGGCTCAGGGCAGAAGCAGCAGTCCTCGCAAATGGGGTTTCTAGTCATAGGTCCAATGCCTGCTTCCAAATGTCCCAGCTACCCCGTGGGGAGTCTGTCCTATGCCATTGCATCTCAGCAGGGTTTGTGTTACAGTGGGAAGCACTGTCACCATTCTGCTGCCCCTGCTAGTCTTGATATGGCTGGGCAAATGTTAGGGGACTGGTGCTGCTTGTGAAATGGTTTGCTGGGCTTCTTGTTATGGAAGGACATGCTGTGTAATTATGGCTTCAGCTACGACAATCTGATCTTTGGCTCAAGGACCAGACTGTCTGTCCAGCCCAGTGAGTGTGCGTAGCTTGCCTGTGTGTACTTTGTCATAAGTCCTTGAGTGCCCACGAGAGCACCCTGTAGACACACTTGTATGTGAGTCACATAATAGATGAGAAGGAGAACATAGGCCCTTCTTCATTTAATGCTGAGAATGGAAGCCATCAGGGGAGTCTCTGAGATAGTGGACATGCACAAAAACTCCCACTTGGGTGAGCAACTTTACCTGAAACACTGTTTCAACAACGGATTTCCCCATATTCTGGGTAGCAGCACTACCTTTGGGCCTGTTGCATCAGACAGCTTGAAGTACAATGTCATTTGCAGGGCTGACAGGGACATTTTTTGATCGAATGTGTTAGAATGTGTACGGTGCAGACAAAGTAACATTTGGAAAGAGAACTGCGTTTTTAGTTGCAACCCATAAGTAGCAAATTGTACTGGAAACTGGAATTGCTTCATTTCTCTCTTCCTTATCATTCAGCTGTGAAAATCTTGGGAACTGAACAGTGAAATCCAGGTGTTCCTTGTCTTCTTCCAGATACCTCCACATCAAGGCTCCAGTTACTCCTGCCTTTAAATAGTTGCTTGTATAGCACTGAGGTATGCACAATTTGGTGGTCACTGACTGGTCATCTCACAGTAGCCTTTGAAGCCCACAGACAGCCAAATCCGATGAATTTCCATGAGTTCCCAGCACAAAATCAGGCTTTCCAGATGCACTGTTTTCCTGATTCTGGGCAAGCATTACCCTGGGCGGGAGCTGTCACTCATGAGTCTTAAAAATTCAGAAAGGCAAAATGAAATGCTTTTCTGAAAAGTGCAAGTGAGCCAGGGAATAGATTTTCCTTTGTTCCAGGTAATGATATAAACTTGAGCCTGTTGTGTCGGGGAGCTTTGCTGTGGCCAGAATCCAGGTGCTTTCTCTTTGAGATGGTGTGCAGGACTGATGGAGACATTTTTGTAAAGAAATGTGTCAGAGTGCGAATGCTGCAGGCAAAGTCACTTTTGGAAAGGGAACAGTGCTGTCAGTCACACCAGGTAAGCAGCAACTTGTCCTGGAAACTGGAATTGTTTCATTTTTGTCTCAGTCTTAATTGTTTTGAGGGGAACAATTTTGGGAACCACAGTTTGGGACACCTGCAAATCTCCAGGTGTCCCTTGGACTTGGTTTTCCTGCGTGTCTGTTACAGCGTCAAAGCTTCTTCACATGCCTGTTCCTGTTCCTCCCTTCACCCTGAGCATAGATGCATGTGTGTGTCATAGAATCATAAAATGGTTTGGGTTGGAAGGGACCTTATAGATCATCTGGTTCCAACCCCCCTGGCATGAGCAGGGATACCTTCCACTAGACCAGGTTGCTCAAAGTCCTGTGCAACCTGGCCTTGAACACTTCCAGCAAGGGGGCACCCTCAGATTCTCTGGGCAACCTGTGACAACGCCTCACCACCCTCATAGTAAAGAATTTCGTTCATATATCTAATGTAAATATCTTTTAGTCTAAAGCCGTTAGCCCTTGTCCTATCACTGCATGTCATAGAGAACTGACACTCCAGAGAACTTTGGAGACCTAGTTGCATCCATACTGAAGTTGTGCCAATGGTCCCTTGGCTCTCCAATGTCACTGCGTCCCAACAGGGATTGTGTTGCCATTGGAAGCAGCGTGTGAGCAATGGTGCAAGCCACAAAGGCACCTTTCGGAGGGGGACAAGAGTCCTTGTGATGCCCAGTAAGTGCTTGCTGAGGAAGGCATGAGAGCCTGATGCTTTTAAAGCTTCCTGAGCTCCAGGGACCATACACCATCACACTGGTATTCTCTCATGTTAGCAGGCTGACTTTCAGCGATAATCAGCACTGCCTAGTTGGTCTGTGGATGCCCAGCTTTCGCAAGTGATTGGGAAGGTTTTTGTTGAGAGAGGAAATGCTGTGTGACTACGGGAGCTAGTGCGTTTAAACCTGTCTTTGGCTCTGGAACAAGACTCACTGTTAGGCCACGTAAGTCCAACACTACTATGCTTTCTGTTCTCTGTGAGGCCTTTCTTGCGGTGGTTGAGAGAAACAGCGTGCCCTGATGTTCGGTTATTTATGTGTGACCATATCCAGCAATGGACTTTGTTTGAAAAGAACATGCCAGTTGGTCCAAAATGCCCCATTTTGCTCTCCGTTTGGCTGGGACAGATAAACTGGACACATACCTGCTCCCATGTGTCCCAGCTGCCTTGTGGGGAAGTCGTGCTATGCCATTGCATTCTGGTGGGTTTTGTTATGCAGTCACATTTCATTCTGCTGCCCCTCCTAGCCTTGGTATGACTGGGTAAAAATGTGGCAAGAGGTGCTGCTTCTGAAATGGCTTCTTAGGCTTTTTGCTATGGAAGGAAATGCTGTGTGATTACGGCTCCAGCTCCAGCAAACTGACCTTTGGCTCAGGGACCAGACTGTCTGTCCAGCCCAGTGAGTATGCAGCTTTCCTGTGTGTCCTCTGTTGAAAATGCTGGAGTGTCCACTGCAGTTCCTTGTAGATATATTCTGTGTATCTTTCACTGGGGATTGGGAACACAGACACTATTTCATGGAATGCAGTCAATGTAATCTGTCAGAGGACTCTCTGAACCAGAGAACTTGCATCAAATTGCAGCTAATACAAGTGATCACAGCTGTAAAATTCTCTCATGCTTAGAGGCAGCTTCCAGGTGGAGGACTTCTGGTGTTTAGGGAAATGTACCACGGACATGGTGCTCCAGGCTGATGGTAATCCAGCAGCCCATTGCAGTAGAGGTGTGGTTTGAGACAGAGAGATTGTCCAATTTCTGTTCAGTACCTGTCTATGGCTGTGAAAGGCTGCGGGGGATATGGAAAGAGGGTTCAGTTCTCTTCCTTACCTTGAGAATTTCAAGTGACTTTTGCAAGGCTCAGGTTGTGCTCGGTGTAAATGTTTCCTGATAGTCATTTGAAGTAGCTCTAGGCACGTAGATTGTTTTTCTGAGCGTAAACAGAGAGAGACAAGATGCAGAACATTATGACACAAGTTTTCAGACTGGCAAAAGTGTGTACAGTGAAAGAAGGAGCCTAATGTGGCTGAGCACAGAGCCAGAAATGGAAGGACCCTCAAAAAGGCCAGACAAGTGGAACTGAGCACCACTGACCCACTCTGTAGAAATGAAGCTAGTTTCCCACTTATAGTGAGCATCCCGTTTCTGTAAAATTATCTGCTGACCTTTGACGTAGGGACCAGACTGTCTGTCCAACTCAGTGAGTCTGTAGCTTGCCCGTGTGTAGTTTATCAAAAGTCATTGAGTGTCTGCTGAAGTGCCTTGTAGATGTACTGGTTATATATGGGTCAGCTTTCATAGGGGAAGGAGAACATAGGTGATATTACAAGGTACTAACATACTTAGAATTGTTTCTAGGTGAAGGATTTCTGCTATTCAGGGAAATGTGCTCCATACATGGTTCTTGATGCTGCTTTCAACCTTGATAAGGTGTGGACAGTGAGAGAAGGAAATGGCTGAATACAGAGCCAGAAATGGAAGGACCCTCAAAAAAGCCAACCATATTAAATCGCCCACTGCAGATACACCATGCAGAAATGTAGCAAGTTTCCGGTGTAAAGTGAGCATCCCGCTTGCACAGGGTGTAAGTGAAAAGCCTGCCAGTGCAGCCCGACAGGTGGAGGTGTCTCTAGCGGGGAGCTAACCCAGAGGGTTTCTGTAAAATTCTCTGCTGTTGTGACAACAGCCTCTAATTCACCTTTGGATCACAGACTAAACTCACCATCTTGCCAAGTATGTGGGTTAGTGCCTGTGTGTTGCAGTCTCACCTAACAATCGTGTCCTAAGCCTGTGCTTCAGCAACAGCACAGGAGAAGCACACAGGAGAGGGAAAGTAAACAGAACTCTCAGGGAAAGCTTACGTTGTTGCTAAACTGAAAAAAAACGATCGACATTGCAAGGCAACAGAGTGGAAAGGTAACACAGACTGGTCAGACTAAATTAGAAAACCAAGGGCAAGAGTGTGCTTTTTCTCTTTTATACAGCAAACCAAGACCACGCCATGTTGGCACTCTGTCCTGAAAAGTCCTGGTGCCAGTGAATGACTGGAATTCTCCAAGCAGCCTGAGAAAGTCATCCCTGAGTTTTCATCTTTCCCTTCTCTCACTGTTGCAGTTCCCAAGGCAAACAGCATCTGCTGTCCAAGGGGCTCATCCCTCTCCTTGCAAAGGGAAGCTGGAGCAGATGTGAATCAGTCTGGGCCTGGAGTTCTTGTTAGGGTGTGAAGCAGTGTGTGACTAACAACGCAGGAAAGCTCACGTTTGGGCAAGGGACGAAGCCACTTGTTCTTCCAAGTATGTTTTCTTGTCCTGCTTCTCCACTTTCCGCTGTCTCCTCTTCCTGCTTTTCCACTTTCAGCCAGCTTAAGATCATACAGAGAAGTGAGAGGCGCAGGGGAAAAACACAGAGGATTTGTGTATCCCTAGCGTTGGCATGGTGGGGCAAAGGCTTGGGGAGAGGTACTGCTTCTGAAATGCCTTGCTGGACTTCTCGTTATGGGAGGAAATGCTGTGTGATTATGGCTACGGCTACAACAAGCTGACCTTTGGCTCAGGGACCAGACTGTCCGTCCAGCCCAGTGAGTGTGCAGCTTTCCTATATGTCCTTTGTCAAAATTCCTTGAGTGTCCATCAGAGCGCCCTGTAGATGTTCCTGTCTTATCCAGGTCATGTTAGAGATGGGAAGGAGAGCATAGGCTCTATTTCAAGATACTCTCATGCCTACAAGTGTTTCCAGGTTGTGGACTTCTGTCATGTGTACTCCAAGCAGAGAAACAGTGATCAGTGTCTCCAGATTAACCCTTGACAGAAGCAAGGTTGTTTTTAAAATGAAGTAAGATGCTAAGCAAGGTGCGCATGCATGTTTTGATTACCTTCTGGGTTTAGAATTGTCCATAGGATAAGTTGAACAATTGCATTTACTTAGGAAAACCGGGGACAAAATCGTCTTTTTCCTGGAGATAAAGAAGGAAACAAAAGTTTTGTCTTGGAAAGTAGAACTTAATTTTTTAATTAGCACTGGATCAGGATGTGAATTCTGGCCCAGTAAATAAGTTCATCTGTGGCAAACGAACAAAATAGCCAGTAAAACCCCAGTAAGGATTCAGGCCATTGCATGGGAAAATGACGAAAGCGGTGTCTCAGGAAACGGGATTATTCCATTATTTACTGGAAAAAAGGTCCTTGTAAGGGCGTGTTTTGAAAATGCGTCCAAATACTTCTCGGGTATTCCGTGACCTAGTAGAAACTTATTTTCTTGGCTGTCTACTTGGTACAAAGTTTGCCTCAGCCGTTGTTAATAGCAAGGTAGTCATCATGCTGCAATGAAAACACTGAGGACTCATTAGCAACAGAGTATCAGACAACGAGGAAGGAAAGGAGAATTAGTGGGAAGAGCCTGAGTCTGGGAAACCATCTGCCATGACTGAAGTGGGGCATCATATTTTTGATGTAGCAACAATAGCTAGATAAAGTATTCCCCGCCACCTAAGGAGCAGGTTCTTCCCATCTCTGATACCTGAGGTGACTGTAAACAAATCTAGTTATTCCCATGCGTTAGAACATGGAAAACGGTGTTTGGCAAACAGGCTAGGCAAGGTCTGTGGAAACCTGTATGGACATTTATAGCTTCTCTGAGAGGCAAGTCCATGATGGAATGTATCCAAGGCCTCCAACACCCACTGAGGCGGCTGAATGAAGAGATCCATTTTGTAAAGACCTGTCACACGGTGCTAGTAGTGGAGGATGGGGAAAACTCACCTGGGGAAGTGGAACCAAACTTCTTGTTGTCCCAGGTGAGCTGTCTCTTCTCTGAATCGAGATGGACCCAATATAGATGACACTGTACTCTGGCTTGAAAACTAACAGCGTAGTGGCTTTGTGGAGCAATTTGGGATGGTTTTAGTATTCCCTGGAAAGAAGCGGTATGCTTCCTGTTTAACCAATGTGCACTTAGAAATGCGTCCATCCAGTGGAAAGGAAGCAAGTGAAAAGTGAAAACAAGTAAGTGAAATACAAGAACAGAGATGCTGAAAACATGGAGTGGTCTTTAGTGAGCGGTGCCAGTTTGGCTTTGTCAAGTATGGAGGTGGAAAGGGAATTGTCTTGTGGGTCTTCCTTGTGGTTTTAATGAGACTGCAGTGTGGGGAGGAAGAAGAATAAGCAACGGACGTGGAGGTAAGATGTGACGCAATGCAAGTGTGTGCGTGGAGAAATTGTGGGATTTCCTGAGGAATGTTCTTGAGGTGGATTGGGGTGGCTAGGAGGGTAGGAAGGGTTTTGCTATGGCAGTTAATACAGTGCCTATGAATACCTACCTACTTACGTTTGGACATGGAACCATGCTTGTGGTAAAACCAAGTAAGATTTCTGAGATTTGGGACACTGAGATGTTCAGCGGAAAAACTCAGTCCACCCAAAACCAAATTTAATTTTTGCTAAGGGAGTAGCGAAATGCAGTTCAGAAGAAGGCTGCTGCCAAAAAGTGATAGTAGTGTTCTCTTACTTACTATGTTATCTATTGGATATTGTAGAACAGGAGAGGTGATCTGCAGAGCAATGATTGGAATTTTGCAAGCTGTGGAGCTTTCCAGTGAGAGAACACTTAAAAACTGGCAACTTCTGCAGGTGCATGCAAGTTTTTTTCCCACTGTGAGCAGATTCATGCCTGCAACATTGTCTAAGCAAGCTTTGTGTCACAGTTTACTTTCCAGAAGTACTAAGAAACTCTTCTTTGGAGTGGGAAATAACTTTCTTCTTTCCCCAGGTACGTGAACATTGCAACTTATGTAAACGCCTGACTATAGGTTTGGTACAGTGAGGTTTGAAAAATATTCACATCACTTGAACCTGCAACTGCTGTGCTTGGATCTCCGTCTTTGTGTGAATGGATTTTCTGGTTACATATGACTTAGTTTAGAGAGCTTCCAGCATGCTAAGCCAGTTATTATCGTGCAAAACTAGATAGTTGTGCAAACAGGTAGGATACATTTGGACACCTTTGGCTAAATAAGCTAAGTTTGGCTCCAGCTGGTTTCTTCTGGAGGTTTGTATGTGGGGGGTTTCCTTGTTGCAGTTATTGGGTTTTTTTGTTGCTTCTCAATTTGCAAACTTCTGTGAATGCATGGCCTTAATTCAGGTTCTGATATTAGATATTTTGTGTGCTTCTGTTCTTTTGCACAACAGTGCAAATCCATGCCATTTTGGCACTCTGTCCTGAAAAGATGCAGTGCCAGTGAATGACCAGAATTTTTCAAGCAACCTGAGAAAGTCATCCCTGAGTTTTTATCTTTCCCTTTTCTCAGTTTTGCAGTTCTCCAGGCATATGCCATCTCCTGTCCAAATGACTTGTCCCACTCCAAGCAAATGCAGACCAGAGCGGGTGACAGAGTAGACTAAGCCTTGGGTTTTTGTTAGTGTGTGTAGCAGTGTGTGAGCAATAATGCAGGAAAGCTCACGTTTGGGCAAGGGACGAAGCTACTTGTTCTTCCAAGTATGTTTTCTTGTCCTGCTTCTCCACTTTCCGCTGTCTCCTCTTCCTGCTTTTCCACTTTCAGCCAGCTTAAGATCATACAGAGAAGTGAGAGGCGCAGGGAAAGAACACAGAGGGTTTGTGTTTCCCTAGCGTTGGCATGGTGGGGCAAAGGCTTGGGGAGAGGTACTGCTTCTGAAATGCCTTGCTGGACTTTTCGTTATGGGAGGAAATGCTGTGTGATTATGGCTACGGCTACAACAAGCTGACCTTTGGCTCAGGGACCAGACTGTCCGTCCAGCCCAGTGAGTGTGCAGCTTGCCATTATTCTTTCATAGGTCTCTCTTGCAATAGGAGTGCTTTTATATTCTTCTTTTTGGTTTACCTCTGCACACCTGAAATGCCTTCTCTCCCATCACAGGCTCCGAGAATGCCTTTAGCACAGTCTTTAATGAGGTTGTGTTCGGATGGAGCAATCCTCAAGCTGAGGTTTGCATGATTTCTGGAGAAGTGTCCCCTGTGCCTGGCTGGGGATGTCCTTGTCAGCCACACTAACGGCTTCCTTGCTATGAGGAGATGAGAGTGTTTGTGTAATGGCCTTTATTGACGTGATTGTCAGTGGGAACAGGTACACCTTTGGAGCTGGGACAAAGCTGAGTGTGAAGCCTTGTGAAGACTGTCACTTCATAGCTACTTTATAGCCTTAGATGGCAATGCCAAGATGTCCAAGGCAATAATGTCAGGGTGTAAATGCTGGGAAGCCTTCACATGAGCAGGCACAAACCTGCACCTTCTCTCTGGCAGCACAAAAGCTGCGAGTTGCTGTGGGAAGAGCGTGTGCTGGGCGGGAGGTTTGTCTCCGGGAAGGGCAGAAATCTGTTTAGAAAGGCACATAAGTGCCATGAGATTGAGAGGAATGCATATGTCTCGACAGATGTGTCCTGAGCAGCACTGGATGCTGCTTGCAGGGTCTCAAAGGCAGTGCTTTGACCCTTGTGGGCAAGGCCACTATTGGAGGAAGAGCAGCTGTCTGTGAGGCTGGTGTGTAGGGAAGGATACTGTCGTAGCTCAGGAATCAGTGATCTCCCTCACCTTTCACCATTTTTTCCTTACTCTGCCAGGAAAGACAAACGTCAGCCTCTTCTGCAGGTGACGGTGTTTCCTTTCTGCTAGCTGGAGGGTTGTTGTAAAGCTGGCTGTGGCTGTGGCAGTTTGCAGGGACAGGTCTTGGCAAGCTCACCTTTGGGCATGGAAGCAGACTTTCTGTGAAACCCAGTAAGTAGCTCTGTGTTAAATGAGTTTTGGTGTGCCCCAAAGCTGCATCTGGTTTCCCGCCTTGATCTCTATGGGAAATCTTGTACTGTTTTCTGGAGTAAAAGTTCTGTGCGAGTTTTGTTAGTGGATGTGTCGCTGTGTGGTTCCAGCAACCACCTGGAATGTTGCATTTGAGATTGGGACACAACTGATGGTGAAACCTGAGAGGTAGAAACCCAGCCTGAAGGAGTAATGATAGGCAAGTCACATCTCTTACCTGGAGAAAAAACAGCCAAGCTGTGTTGGAAACTGATCTGCACAGTGATGGAGGTTGCGTGTATGTGTGTGAGAGATGCAGCAGCCAGAACCAAGAAATACATTTTGGAGGTGTGCAGGAGAGTCCAGGAGAAGATCTTTGCTTTTAGGGCCAATTTTTTAGGGCTGAGAGAGGATTTGTGATCCTAATCCTGCAATTTTTCTCCACATGGGGCAAGGAGGCACTCAGGGGTCACCTCTGTCAGAGCTGAAATTGATAACCAGCTGAGACTGTTGTCAAAGAAGTACCCAGCCAGCAACACACAGCTTTGGAAGGAATAAGCTAGTGCAGGGCAGATGTGACTTGCAGGATTTTTGTTGTGAAGGAAATCACTGTGTGACTAATTATGGCAACCAAGTCACCTTTGGAGGTGGAACTCAGCTAAGGATAAATCCCAGTAAGTTTTAAAGCCTTTTCCTTCTCCACTTGGTGGAACAGTTTTGTGGACATAAGCTAGCGTAACTGGATGGAGATGGGTTGAATCTGTGGGGCTTTTTGCTCTGCTTTCTCTAGCAGGAGCAGAAACCTGGATTCAACAAGGCTGTGAATTTGCTCCATCTGCTTACTGCTGCCAGCTTCTGCTGTCTGCCCTCCACACAAGCAGACTGGGGTCCTGAACACAGTTGATCAGTGGCAGATATTTCATACCATGGCCATCCGTACCTGTGACAGTTGGGATGGGTTGCTGATGACTCTGATGTAGTAATGCTTGATTTTGCGGCAGAACCCCATTTCTCATCCTGCATGTGGATGAGGTTCCCAAGGGATTTCTTATGCAGGCTACAGTTATTTCTGGTTTCAAGTGCCTGGTCTTCATGTGAAGGAGCTGATCTCCTGCAGATTAGTGGTACAGTAACTGGCATGACAGCTGATGGTTTTTGCTAAGGTATCAGGTACTGTGTGAACTCAGGGAACTACAAACTGACACTGGGGACAGGGACGCGCTTGGTGGTGAAGCCCAGTGAGTACAACTGATGCCCAGCTGGGGCTATGTCTTGTCCTTTGTTATCCCAGTCCTCGATTTGTAGCTCCCTCAGCACTTACCTTTATCTGATTGGATCAGGCTTGTTCCCATCCCAGTGGCAGCGGGCTTTCTGTCATTGCTCTGCTTGGGAATGTGGCTCTTCAGCTGCGGGGTTACATGATGCCTGCTTCCATCCCCCTGCTGAGGAAAGGGTGAAGTAGTAATGTTTGTGTTTGCAGCAGAATCCTGTTTGTCATCCCTCTTGCAGATGAAATTTCCAAGACATTACTGGTCGTAGAGCTCAAACTCATTTTACATTACTGCAGTGGTAGGAATTGAATGTGCACAGGCTGTAGCTGTTACAGGGGGTGATGGATTCCAGCTGTTCATACAGCAATGCCAGACTTTCTGCTGCTTTAAATTCAGGCAGCATCATCCATTCAACTGCAAGCATGTGGGCTCTAGCTGAAGTATCCTGAAGTGTAGTTCAATTCCAGGTCCGCACATTCCTCTTGTCCAGAAAGCTCTCCAGCTCAGGTGACACAAACAGGACTTCCTTGGTGCTGGCAACAGCTCAGGTTGTTTGGATGACCAGGGAAAAGGTGTCCAGTAGTGACATACTTCTCCACTGGACACCCATAAGACGAACACATGCTGCAAAACCAGGTGTTCCTTGCTGTCTTCCAGCACTCTCCTTGCAAAGGCGATAGTTACTCCTGGTTTCTAAATGTCTGGTGTTGATGGGAAGGAGATGATCTAATGGGGTTTTCATGGCAGAGTAACCTGCATGAGTGCTGATGTCTTTTGCTGGAGTGTGAAGGACTGTGTGAACACAGGGAACTACAAACTGACACTGGGGACAGGGACACGCTTGGTGGTGAAGCCCAATGAGTACAACTGTTGACCTGCTGGGGGTATTCCTTGCTCTTTATTATTCCAGTCCTCCCTTTCCATCTCCCTGAGTACTTACCTTTATCTGGTCTGAGCAAGCTCATTCCTGGCTCTGATAGAGCCCTGGCTGCCCAGGACCTTTCCTGAGCTGGACTCTGCTGGCCTGTCTTTCCCAACCTACCCTTCTTTTCCTTGGCAAGAGGATCAGGCCTTGCATTGGCAGAAGTGTGCACCAGTGGATGGTGGTCTAGTACAGCGCTCAGTGTTAATGCATGTACGCTGAAAGTTCTCTGCTTATGGAGGAAAAAGCCAGCTTTGGCTAGCTTCCCCAGGAGCAGGGGTTGCCCGTCTCTCTAAGTACGTGGATGAGCTTGTGTTCTTGTTGAGCCGAAAACCACTGTGTGAACTACAACAAGCTCACACTTGGCAAAGGGACACGACTTCAGGTTTTTCCCAGTAAGTGCCACCACTCTCTTGTAGTCTCCTTCCACAAGAGGCAAAGCTACCCACTACCCAATGGGCAGCAGCCTTTCCAGCATTTCTCTTTCTGGGCTTGTGTCTTTTCAGTTGTGGGGTTACACGTTGCCTGCTTCCCTCCAGGACGGGCTTTGGCTCAGGGCAGAAGCGGCATTTTACCATTAGGTCCAACAGTGCTCTTGATCCCACAGTCAGATCAGGGGGGTCTTGATTTCAGGATGGATCTGACTCCTAGTGATAGTATCAGCACTGGCTAGCGGGGCTCTGGGTGTCCAGCTTTGCCAAATGGTTGGGAAGGATTTTGCTGAGAGAGGAAATGCTGTGTGACAGCGGGAACTGGTGCATATCAACCTGTCTTTGGCTCTGGAACGAGACTCGTTGTTAGGCCACGTAAGTCCAACGCTGCTCCTATTCTTTCTGTTTTCTGTGAGGCCTTTCTTGCTGTGGTTGAGAGAAGCAGCATGGCTGGGTGTTTTGTCATTTATATGTGACCAAAACTAGTGATGGACTTTGTCTGAAGGGAGCGTGCCAGCTTGGTCCAAAGCAACCCATTTTGCTCTCAGTTTTGCTTGGACAGATAAAGTGGGCACATGTGTGCTCCCATGTGTCCCAGCTGCCATGTGGGGAGGCTGTCCTATGCCACTGCATCCCGGTGGAGTCTGTGATGCATTTGGAAGCACTGACATTATTCTGCTACCCCTTCTGGCCTTGATATGGCTGGGCAAATGTTAGGGGACAGGTGCTGCTTCTGAAATGGCTTCTTAGGCTTTCTGTTATCGGAGGAAATGCTGTGTGATTATGGCTCCAGCTACAACAAGCTGACCTTTGGCTCAGGGACCAGACTGTCCATCCAACCCTGTGAGTGTGCATCTTGCCTCTGTATCCTTTATCAAAAGTCCTTCAGTGTCCATCAGAGCAGCCTGTAGACATTCTTATTATCTCCAGGTAATCTTTCATAGGGGAAAGAGAACACAGGCACTATTTCATGGAATGCAGTCAATGTAACCTTTCAGAGGAGTCTCTGAACCGGAGAACTTGCACAAAATTCCAGCTAATACGAGTGATCACGGCTGTAAAACTCTCTCGTGCTTAGAATCAGCTTCCACACACATGTACCTGTGTACGGCTGTGAAAGGATGTGGAAGATACAAAAAGGGAGTTCAGTTCTATTACTTACTTAGGACTTTCAGGTAACTTGATCAAGGCTCAGATGGTCCTTGGTGCAAATGTCTCCTGGTAGTCATGTAAAATAGCTCTAGGTAGGTAGATTGTTTTTCTGAGCATAACCAGAGAGAAAAAAGCTGCGGATCCTTATGATAGTATCTTTCAATCAGGCTGAGGTGTGGACAGTGAAAGAAGGAACATAAAGTGGCTGAGCACAGAGTCAGAAGTGGAAGGACCCTCAAAAAAGCCAACCAAAATAAATTGCTCACCACAGATCCGCTCTGCAGAAATGCAGCATGTTTCCCTTTTATAATGTGTATCTCGCTTGCGCAGGGTAAGTGAAGAGGCTGCCAGTACGGCCCCACTGCTCGAGGTGTCTCCTGCTGGGAGCTAATTCTCTGAGTTTCTGTAACATGTTTTGTTGTTGTGACACCAACCTCAAATTCACCTTTGGATCATGGACTAAAGTCACCATAACACTAAGTAAGTGGGTTAGTGACTGTGTGTTGCAATCGCACCTAACATTTATGTCCTAAGGCTGTGCTCCAGCAACAGCACAGGGGAAGCACACAGGAGAGGGAAAGGAAACAGAATTCTCAGTAAAGCTTTTGCTGTTGCTAAATGGATGGACATAGACTGGTCAGACTAAATTAGAAAACTTGTAGCAAGTGTGTGCTTTTTTTCTTTTGCACGACACACCAAGACCACGACATTTTGTCACTCTGTCCTGAAACGTCCTGGTGCAAGTGAATGACTTGTATTCTCCAAGCAGCGTAGGAAAGTAATCCTTGAGTTTTTACCTTTCCCGCCTCTTGGTATTACAGTTCCCAAGGCAAAGGCCATCTCCTGTAGAACGGGCTCATCCTTCTCCTTGCAAAAGGAAGCCAGAGGGGGTAAGAGTTAGGCTGAGCCTTGGGTTCTTGTTAGACTGTGTAGCATTGTGTTAATACCAACACAGGAAAGCTCACATTTGGTCCAGGGACAAAGCTACTTGTTCTTCCAAGTACGTTTTCTTGTCCTGCTTCACTACTTTATGCTGTCTCCTCTTCCTGCATTCCCAGTTTCTGCCAGCTTAAAATCAAACAGAGAAGTCAGAGGCGCAAGGGAAAGACACAGTGGTGTGTTTCCCTAGCCTTGGCGTGGCGGGGCAAAGGCTTGGGGACAGCTGCTGCTTCTGAAGTGCCTTGCTGGGTTTTTTGTTATGGAAGGAAATGTGTGATTATGGCTTCAGCTACGGCAAGCTGACCTTTGGCTCAGGAACCAGACTGTCCGTCCAGCCCAGTGAGTGTGCAACTTTCCTATATGTCTTTTGTCAAAATTCCTTGAGTGTCCATCAGAGCGCTCCTGTACTTGTTTTTTTATGTGTGTCACATTGCTAGATAGGAAGGAGAACATAGGCGCTTCTTCATTTAATGTAGAACATGTAAACCATCAGGGGAGTTATTGACATGGTGGACATGCACAAAAACTCCCACTTGGATGAGCAACTGTACCTGAAACACAATTTCAGTAACAGCTTTTCCAATGTTCTGGGTAGTAGCACTGCCTTTGAGCACATATCATTACCTCTTACATCAGAGGTTTTCAATAGCGTTTTGCACAAGGCCATTCATAGGGCTGACAGATACATTTCTGTAGTTAAATGTGTCAGAGTTTGTATGGTACAGATAATGTCATTTTTGGAAAGGGAATAGCACTTTCAGGTGTAGCCCATATGTAGCCAATTGCACTAGAAACTGAAATTGCTTAATTTTTCTCTTCTTCCTTCTTATTTTTCTGTGAAAAGCTTGGGACCTGAATGATGAAACTCTCCAGAAGCCCCACGGTCTTGTCTTAGCTGTGTCACCTTCCTTTGGCTTCCCCTGACATATTTTTCAGTGTCTAGGTTAGTCTAAAGGAGGGATTCTCTCTTCACTCAGTACTTAGATAGGGGTTTGTGCTACAGCAATGATGCTCCAGATCAATTTACAAGACGCCTTCTGACTCTGCCTAAGCAGCTCAGCAAACTGCACTGATGCTATTCTCAAATGGGTCTGGGAGAGCTATGTGCCTACATCTGCAGTGTCCCAAAGATGCTTCAATATCTGTATTCTGTTCAGTAGTGAATAAGCTTCCTGCATTTAAATTCAATGGTTGCGATCTGCAATTTTTTTCCTTCTGCTGATACCTTTGGTGTTTTAGATGCCTAAATATTTTAAATGTCATTTCCCAATGGTTCAAAAGCACTCTAATTCTTTGGAGACTAGGTGTCTTCCTTAGTACTCTTGGCGTTATTTCTGCAGGGCTTGCTGCAGCTACTGCTGCCCATCTGTCTGGACAAACACCTTACCTGTACTGACCCTTCATGTTCCAGGATGATCAGCATGGTGGCTGCTGTACCAGAGTGCAGCAAATTACTGGAATAGGGAGGAAAGGCTGCTAGCTTTGCTGCCTCCTAGATCCCTGCGTGAATGCTGGTTTGGGGAAGGTGAAGTTTGGCAGGGGGGGCCATTTTAACTGTGAGATCTGGTGAGTAGCATGGTATATTTAGGGTAAGTGTGATTGTTAGTCAACATCTGTGGTACTGAGCTGGGCACTCAGCTCTATGGACCAACATGTGTGACAATGTCATAGGTTTTGGAAATGTCTCAGAGCCCTGACTCCATCATGCCACTCCAGGAGCCTACAAGGCACCCAAACAAAGCTGGCAGTCAAGGCCTTCAGTCTGTAGGTATCTTGAGGCTTCAGATGATTTGGCTGTTTGACTGCATGAGTACATTTTTTTCGAGATACTGTCGCAGTACTGATGTAGGACAGAGCTGAAAGCAGATGACACAGCATGCTTAGGTCTCAGGGTGCAAGTAGGTGTGTCTCAGGGGCAAAATACTTTTAACCAGACCCCAAAAGGTTAGGGATTGATGGGAGTCTTTCCTCCCTCTCTGTGGATGAATCTCAGGAGTTGTCGAGGGGATGACTGCATCTGTGCTCAGTGAGATTTTGACAGGGTTTGTTGCATTGGGTGTATGATGGAGGAATGGTTCTCTTTGGGACTGGAACAAGGTTGTCAGTGCTACCCTGTAAGTACACAATGCTGTCTTTTGGGCAAGAGGGTCATGAATGAGCCTAAAGGACAAAATGCACTACTGAATTCGAGGGTAGGGATGCAGATAAGTTTCTGCTTGGTATATAAAATGCTCTTTGTCATGATATATAAAAATTATGATAGTGAATTCCTTCTTTAAGCTTAACATATAGTCTCCATATAACTAAACATGTCCTGGTAAACACAATAGTTCTGTAAAAATTAGATGTGGATCAATATCCTTTTTATGCTTTCTTATCAATATACTTTCTGTTTTCAAGAGGTCTGCTGTTGATCAATCTGGAGAAAATTCAAGGGTCTGTTTTCTTCTGAGTAGGGGAAAGTACAAAATAAACAGACATAAAAAAACCAGCATAACTTTTCACCACCCTAATCTAGCCTATACTTGTAAAAGCCGGCAATTACCCTGTCCTTGAATATTTTCTTTTGCCCGTATTTTGTGTAAGATCTCCCTGGTTATTCAAGTAGGACATTTTGGTAACATGGCCACTTACTGTGTGACATACGAGGTTCTGGTGCCAAGTTGTTCTTTGGAAGCAGAGCTAAACTGAAAGTTGATCTAGTACTCAGACACAAACCTTTAATTTGACCCTATATAAATCTGGAATGGCCAGGAAATGCCATATATTCACAATGAATTAAGTAGCTTCATCTTCATTTTATTCTGAATCACACCCACCTTGCTGTGTAACACATTCAATTGGGAAAAATCAAAATGTTTGTCTAAAACCAACTCCAAAGAAAGTTGCCAAATTATTGCTCAATTCTGTGGGTGATGAGCATAAATTTACAGATGCAGAGTAGATATATAATTCATACATGGGGTTGGGAAGGATAGGAAGGAATAAGAAGGAGGTAGGTCTACGTATCCATCGACATGAAACCAAGAGCTGAATTGACAAAATGTCTTCACTGTATTGTAAAAACGGACATAAAAGAATTTTTTACATGATATGCAGTAGTAAATTGAAAGAATCAAGGACTTTCAAGATTCAAATAAAAAATAATGTTAGCTAAACACTTTTAAAAAGGGATGAAATCTCAAGAGTAGTGTATGTGTGTGTTGGAAAACTTTCTGGAACTTTATGCTTTAAATGTATGCAAATGATTGGGCAAACCTAGAGGAAACTATATTTAAAATAATTTACCCCTTTTTTTCCCTTCTTTTTTTTAATCCTTCAATGACTTTAAGTCATTATTACATGAGAGCAGTGCTGTGGTGTATTGACTTCTAGATAGGCTTGAAACACTGCCTTGCTTCTCTTACCTTCCTTTGAAAATGCCAGACTGCAGAGCACCTCATGGAGAAGTAGAAGCTGGACTGGGCATTTAAATTCCCATAGCCCCATCTATCCATGAAGAAAGTGCTGTATTTTTTGTTAAATTTTCAGTGATTGGATCAGACTACCTGAATTTGTGGATGTGTAAGTGATGACCTGAGGGACGGTTTTTGTTGGCTCATTTCTCACTGTGTGAACACTGCATATAACTTCGTCTTTGGAAAAGGGACAAAGCTTCATGTGAAATCAAGTAAGAAACATTTATATGTATTTGCCTCCTTTATTATGGATATAGATTTGAACAGCAAAGGGGCTTTTATCACCATGGCTTGGTAATAGAAGGAATTCGCTAGCTGACATACATAGTACTGATTTAAATTATTGTAATAGTTCTTGTATTGTCTGCCTATCTGGTGTATCTTGGAAACTGGGAAAAAAACCACCTGTAGATGGAAATGTGGACTAACTGGAAGCAGGACTTCATCAGTTACTCCGACCCTACACCATATACGACGTTGTTGTTCCCCTCCCTTTTTATCATTCCAACACAAGGCCTTGGGGCAGGAACTGTTGTGCCAGGTCTAAATGTAAAGTTAATAGACTAATTTTTTTCTAATGAGGATCTTAAACAGGTTTAACACTAAGGGTCCGTTTGCATAGTTTCATTTAATGCAGACAGTGTAAGACATCGGAGGAGTCTCTGAGATGCTGAACTTGCATGAAATCCCCACACAATTGAACGATCACTGCTGAAACATGATGTCGTGCTTAGAAAAGTTTCTAGCTGGAGGACATCTGCTATTTAGTGAATATGGTGCACCAGGATGCTGATAATCCATCAGTAAGCAGCAATAGAAGCTTGCGTGGTAGAGTTGTGTGTGGTTTGTGTAAGTGGTTGTGTCACTGTGTGACTTCAGCATCCAACCAGAGAGTTGTCTTTGGAAGCGGGACACAACTGATGGTCCATCCTGGTAGGTATAAAGCCAGCCTGAAGGAGTAAGGATAGGAAAGCCACATCCCCTACTCTGCTAAATCCTGCTGGGCTGTGTTGGAAACTGGTTTGCACAGGGATGGATTGTGTGTGTGGTGTAAGGGGGACATACAGCAGAGAGATCTGAGAAAGACATGACTGTACGCTTTTATGGCTGATGTATGGCTGAAAGGAGAGCTGTCATCACAAATATATGGTCACTAACTAGTGTAACTAAAGTGGAAGGAAACTGATTCAATCTGTGGGGCTTTTTGCTCTGCTATCTCTAGCAGGAGTAGAAACCTGGATTCAACAAGGTCATGTATTTACTCCATCTGTTACTCCTGACAGCTGCTGCTCTCTGCCTTTCACACAAGCAGACTGGGGTCCTGAACACAGCTGATCAGTGACTGACATTTCGTACCATGGCCATCCATACCTTTGATAGTTGGGATGGGTTGCTAATGGCTCTGTCTAGCACAGCCCTGGGTTATCGTCCTTAGCTCTGCTGAAGAATGGCTGAATTAATAATGCTTCTCTTTGCACCACAATTCCAATTGTCATCCCTCCTGTACATGAGATTCTGAAGATATCTCTTATCAAGTCTACGGTTACTCCTGGTTTCAAATGTCTGGTCTTGATGGGAACGAGCTCCTTATCTGCAGAGTAACTGGCATGAGAGCTGATGTCTTTTGCTGGAGTGTGAAGGACTGTGTGAACACAGGGAACTATAAACTGACACTGGGGACAGGGACACGCCTGGTGGTGAAGCCCCAATGAGTACAACTGCTGACCTGCTGGGGGTATTCCTTGCTCTTTATTATTCCAGTCCTCCCTTTCCATCTCCCTGAGTACTTACCTTTATCTGGTCTGAGCAAGCTCATTCCTGGCTCTGATAGAGCCCTGGCTGCCCAGGACCTTTCCTGAGCTGGCCTCTGCTGGCCTGTCTTTCCCAACCTACCCTTCTTTTCCTTGGCAAGAGGATCAGGCCTTGCATTGGCAGAAGTGTGCACCAGTGGATGGTGGTCTAGTACAGCGCTCAGTGTTAATGCATGTACGCTGAAAGTTCTCTGCTTATGGAGGAAAAAGCCAGCTTTGGCTAGCTTCCCCAGGAGCAGGGGTTGCCCGTCTCTCTAAGTACGTGGATGAGCTTGTGTTCTTGTTGAGCCGAAAACCACTGTGTGAACTACAACAAGCTCACACTTGGCAAAGGGACACGACTTCAGGTTTTTCCCAGTAAGTGCCACCACTCTCTTGTAGTCTCCTTCCACAAGAGGCAAAGCTACCCACTACCCAATGGGCAGCAGCCTTTCCAGCATTTCTCTTTCTGGGCTTGTGTCTTTTCAGTTGTGGGGTTACACGTTGCCTGCTTCCCTCCAGGACGGGCTTTGGCTCAGGGCAGAAGCGGCATTTTACCATTAGGTCCAACAGTGCTCTTGATCCCACAGTCAGATCAGGGGGGTCTTGATTTCAGGATGGATCTGACTCCTAGTGATAGTATCAGCACTGGCTAGCGGGGCTCTGGGTGTCCAGCTTTGCCAAATGGTTGGGAAGGATTTTGCTGAGAGAGGAAATGCTGTGTGACCACGGGAACTGGTGCATATCAACCTGTCTTTGGCTCTGGAACGAGACTCGCTGTTAGGCCACGTAAGTCCAACGCTGCTCCTATGCTTTCTGTTTTCTTTGAAGCCTTTCCTGAGGTGGGTTCGAGCAGCATTGTTGCTGTGTGTTTGGTCATTTATTTGTGATTATAGCTTCAGCTTCAGCAATCTGACCTTTGGTTCTGGGACCAGACTGTCCGTCTAGCCCAGTGAGTGTGCATCTTGCCTCTGTATCCTTTATCAAAAGTCCTTCAGTGTCCATCAGAGCAGCCTGTAGACATTCTTATTATCTCCAGGTAAACTTTCATAGGGGAAAGAGAACGCAGGCACTATTTCATGGAATGCAGTAAATGTAAGCTGTCAGAGGACTCTCTGAACCAGAGAACTTGCATGAAGTTCCAACTAATCACAGGTGTAAAATTCTCTTGTGCCTAGACGCAGCTTCCAGGTGGAGGACTTCTGCTATTTAGAGAAACGTGCTATAGACATGGTGCTCCAGGCTGATGGTAATCCAGCAGCCAACTGAAATAGAGGTGTGGTTTGGGACAGACAAAGAGATTGACCAGCTTCTGCTCAGTACTTTTCTATGGCTGTGGGAGGCCATGGAGGATATGTAATGGGGGTTCAGTTCTGTTCCTTAGAGAAGTTCAGGTAAATCGGTCCAGGGTCAGATCGTGCTTGGTGCAAATGTTTCCTGATAGTCATGTAAAATAGCTCTAGGTTTGTGGATTCTTTTTCTGGTCATAACAAGAGAGAGAAAAGCTGTGGATCATTATGAGATGTGCTTTCAGTCTGGTGAAAGTGTGGACAAAGGAAGAAGGAATCTAATGTGGCTGAGCACACAGGCAGAAGTGGAAAGACCCTCAAATTAAATTGCCCACCACAGATCCACTCTGCAGAAATGCAGCAAGTTTGCATTTATAGTGAGCATCCCGCTTGCCCAGCATGTAAGTGGAGAGGCTGCTAATAGTCTGATTGGTGCAGGTGCCTCCAGCAGGCAGCTAACCCTCTGGGTTTCTGTAAAGTATTCTACTGTTGTGACAACAGCGTCAAATTCATCTTTGGCTCAGGGACTAAAGTCACTGTCTTGCCAAGTAAGTGGGTTAGTGCCTGTGTGTTGCAACCTCAGAGGATATTTACGTCCTAAGGGTGTACTGTGACACAGCAATAAAAGGAATTGCCTAGCTGAAATGCATAGTACTAATATAAATACTGTAACAGTTCTTGCATTGTAAGATATTCCACCTGTAGGTGGAAATCTGTACCAATAGGAAAGTGGACTTCATCAGTTACTCTGAACTTAAACTGGATTCATGTTGTAATTCCCATTCCTTTTTGCCATTCCAGTGCAACAAGGCTTTGGGGCAGGGATCATAGTGTTCCCTGCCACCTAAGGAGCAGGTTCTTCCCATCTCTGATACCTGAGGTGACTGTAAACAAATCTAGTTATTCCCATGCATTTCAACATGGAAAAAGGTATTTGGCAAATAGAGGCTAGGGGAGGTCTGTGGAAAACTGTATGGGCATTTATAGCTTCTCTGAGAGGCAGGTCCATGATGGGATGTATCCAAGGCCTCCAACACCTACTGAGATGGCTGAATGCAGAGGCCTACTGTCACACAGTGCTAGTAGTGGAGTGTGGGGAAAACTCATCTGGGGAAGTGGAAAATAGTGTTTGGCAAACAGAGGCTAGGGGAGGTCTGTGGAAACCTCTATGGGCATTTATAGCTTCTCTGAGAGGCAGGTCCATGATGGAATGTATCCAAGGCCTCCAACACCCACTGAGGCGGATGAATGAAGAGATCCATTTTGTAAAGACTTGTCACACGGTGCTGGCAGTGGAGCATGGGGAAAACTCACCTGGGGAAGTGGAACCAAACTTCTTGTTGTCCCAGGTGAGCTGTCTCTTCTCTGAATCGAGATGGACCCAATATAGATGACACTGTACTCTGGCTTGAAAACTAACAGCGTAGTGGCTTTGTCGAGCAATTTGGGATGGTTTTAGTATTCCCTGGAAAGAAGCGGTATGCTTCCTGTTTAACCAATATGCACTTAGAAATGCATCCATCCAGTGGAAAGGAAGCAAGTGAAAAGTGAAAACAAGTAAGTGAAATACAAGAACAGAGATGCTGAAAACATGGAGTGGTCTTTAGTGAGCGGTGCCAGTTTGGACTTGTTTTGGCAAGGGAATTGTCTTGTGGGTCTTCCTTGTGGTTTTAATGAGACTGCAGTGTGGGGAGGAAGAAGAATAAGCAACGGACGTGGAGGTAAGATGTGACGCAATGCAAGTGTGTGCGTGGAGAAATTGTGGGATTTCCTGAGGAATGTTCTTGAGGTGGATTGGGGTGGCTAGGAGGGTAGGAAGGGTTTTGCTATGGCAGTTAATACAGTGCCTATAAATACCTACCTACTTACGTTTGGACATGGAACCATGCTTGTGGTAAAACCAAGTAAGATTTCTGAGATTTGGGACATTGAGATGTTCAGCGGAAAAATTCAGTCCACCCAAAACCAAATTTAATTTTTGCTATGGGAGTGGTGAAATGAATTCATTAACTATGAATTCATTCACTTTTTAATTTATAAGCTCTTCAGGGAAAGAGGTCTTTTCTTGGTTGACTTTAAGTAAGGGTTCTGGGCTTGCCTTTCACCAGCAAGTGAGGTTTTGATGCACTGTGCCCTGATCTCTGTCTTTGTGTGAATGCCTTTTCCAGTTATATATCATTTGGTTTACAGAGGTTCCAGCATGCTAAGCCAGTTTTTATCATGCAAAACTAGCTAGTTGTGAAAACTGGGAGAGTGCATTTGGATATCCTTGGCTAAATTAGCGAAGTTTGGCTCCAACTGGTTTCTCTTTTTGTGGTTTGGTTGTGGGGGTTATTTCGTGGGGGTTTTTTTAGTTGTGTTATTTTTTTTCCTTTTATACCTCAGGAGTAAACTTCTGTGCATAGCCTGAATTCAGGTTCTGATATTTGATGTTTCTGCATTATTCTTTTCAGCCTTTCTCAAAATAATCATACTGTTCAGATTCTTCTGCTATCTAGTGCAACTCTGGTTCTCTGTGGCTCTGGATAATGGAAAACTGACTATATATTGCACAGTGTGCTCATTTGTGTGTGTGTATCTATATAAATATCATTACTGAACCTGGGCTGCTGTGGAAGACCTAGTTCTGGAACGGATGGAAGGGAGATTTCTGTTGTGTGCTGAACCACTCTGCAGAATTCGGGGCATGATACAAGCTCACGTTTGGTAGTGGCATCCCCCCTCAGAAAGTGTTAATTAATACAACATAAAGTGCAGCCTGTAGAGGAGGACGGACATCACAAGAGAACAGAGCAGAAAGGTAACACAGACTGGTGAGACTCAACAGCAGCAGTCAGAAAGCTTCTAAATGCTAGAAAGTTGTACATGCACACACTGATTGACAGATGCTGCTATTGTGTGGAGGCAGAAGAAAGAATAAACAGATGACTAACTAGGTGGTGGACAATAGCTAGACTAATGAGTGTCAGGAATGACTAAGTAGGCAGAGGAATGTGGCTGAAAGAAGTGTTTATTTGACTGTATGTGCTGAGGAGGTGGCTAATAATGTTAGTTAGATTATTCCAATAAGAATCTTGCATTTCCATGTTCTCAAGTCTAAATCCAGCATACGTGCATACCAGCGCAGCATTTTGCAAAGCATACTGTCACAGTGTAATTCTGTGAGGTATGGCAAGCTTACATTTGGACCTGGAACCAAACTCACAGTTTCTCCAGGTATGTCTGAATTCTCAGATGTGATTCCTCTTGGAAGTATTTCTTTCACTTTGCCAGTTATTTTACCTATTTTGTCACTCCACAATATATTAGGAATAGGACTACAAATTTTTAACTGCTATAAGAGCAAGTGATTTCCATGGCTGCATACGTATTTTCCCCTCCCTATTCCTGATGATGAAATAGCCATAGCTATACAGATGAAATAGCCATAGCAGAAGTTTTACCTATGCAAGAGGTTTTTACTGGAAAGTCAACAGAAAGTGGTCTCCTAAGTGAAAAATCCTCACATAGACAAGAGGCAAAGGGAAACGGAGAAAGCCAGCACAGGCCAGCAAAATGCAGACTGATGAGACTAGCCTCATAAAGCTGCAGCAGGTAAAAAGGACTTTTCTAGTACATGGCTGTTAACACTTTAAGATAACAAGACTCCTAATACTATGCTGAGGCAAAATATAAGCACATATTGGGTCTTTGCTTTGGAGACCCTCAATAAATCTGTAATGATAGGCGGTGGGTTTCTGAGTTGTTGTGGAGCGTTATATAAATACTTACAGGAAGTAGCTTAGGAAGCGAGGTCATCCCTGAGAATAATACTAAGTTTATAATCACAGCCAACTAGTGTTGAATACTGTGAAATTACCTTGGCCGTCAACATCCATGTGAAGCTTGGAGCACATTAGAAGTGAAGCTCTGAAACTGTTGTTTCTGAAATGTGACAAGTCTTAATAGCTAGGGGTGGAATAGATAACCAGACAGAGGGGAAAGAGGTCAATAAGCATAGCTGAATGACTTTTGGGAAAAGATGGAAAGGTGATCCTGACCACAAAATAATTTTCTCTGTACAAAAAAGCTTGAAAAAAATTGTGCTTTGGCAGGTGCTGCCACCAGTGTTTGAAAAAATATCCTCCCAAAATCCTCTTTTCTTGTCTGAAACTCTTCGTAAAAGGGAAGAAAGTATGGCAGATCCTGAAACACCAATGCTTTTTTGTAATTCTATCAATTTTTCCAAATTTCTTAAGAATACTTTTAGGAGAATTTAATATCTAAATAATTTGCCTTTACTTTTGAAAAGTAGTGTTTCCATTTCTTAAAATGGTAGTGATTGTTAAGAAAATTTCAAAATAATTTTATTATGAAAGTCAAATAGCATAGTAATATAATGAAACTGTTCATTCTGAAAACCTCTGGGGAAATTCCTCATATCTCAAATGACCCTCCTCACCCTGTTCAAGAACATCTGAGAAAAATAAGAATCTCAAGTTTGTATGGAGCTATCAGCAAGCTAAAGGAGCTATAAATCAAGGCTCTGCCTGAGATCATTTACATGTCCCCAGATTTACCATTCTGGTCATGTCTGTATGCAACTGCTCCAGATCTTGCTCTGGTCACAATGTAGAACCTAAGAGCTTCCCAAGTGCATCTTGAAACCTCAGTGTTTAATGGCAGAATAAGCAATGGTCTCCCTGCCACAAAGAAACTGCATACCAAAAAGTGTGCTTTCTACTTAAAAGCTAACTGGCAAATTTGCTCTGGAATGACTCATGACTAATTCAGATGGCAAATACAAGAAAATGGGATGATAGCATTTGTACTATGCCATCAATTAAAGGTGAGCTGTGAAGTAATAGTAAATAAACTAACTTTTGAGAGAACAATCTGACTGGCAGATTAAATAAAGAATAAAATGACGAATAGAACTCGTGATGCAAGTGGCTTTATGGAAGCAATGGGATAAATTCAATGGAGGAGAATATTAAGGAACAGGTGTTTGGGAGTCTGAAAGATGAAAAACACCACTAAAAAGTTAGTCAGCCAGAAGTGACTAGATAGATGGATCTATCTAATCACTGAGATAAATAGGATTTCTTTTGGTAGAGTATTTACTTGTTGAAGGTTCCATTCAATACCACCCTGGATATTGTAGAGGCCTGTGCTATTGTGTGACTATGGAAGTAGTTACAAACTCACATTTGGATCTGGGACAAGACTTCTGGTTTTGCCAGGTACATTTATCCTGAATTTTTGCTTAATTTACAATATTGTTGTGGATACACACCAATATATGGGAAATGGCAGCTGTGAAAGGCATAGTAGCCTGAGGTCTCACTTTAACCAGTGGAATTTTTCCATGGCAGCTGTCCAAGTAGTCTTCGTGAGGCAGCTGCAGGCAGGTATGTGCTTTCAGTGCTCTTTCATCAATTGCATTCCTGTGCTAAGCCAAGACAAACCTTGTTTTTGCTCTTCTGTTAAGTCAGTCATGTGGATTTATTCTCTCTAAATCCATGCCACTTCCATTGGCCTCAAGCGAAGTCATGGATGATATATGTCAGCTGAAAATGCATTGAAATACAAGAATGGCCGTAATATTTATATTGCTGGACATGAGCTGGCAATGTGCACTCGCAACCCAGAAAGCCAATCATACCCTGGGCTGCAGCAAAAGAAGCATGACCAGCAGGTTGAGGGAGGTGATTCTGCTACTCTGCTCTGCTCTGGTGAGACCCCACCTGCAGTTCTGTGTCCAGCTCCAGAGCCCTCAGCACAGGAAAGACACGGACCTGTTAGAGTGGGTCCAGAGGAGGGCCACAAAAATGATTAGAGGGATGGAACACCTCTCCTATGAGGAAAGGCTGAGAGAACTGGCGTTGTTTAGCCTGGAACAGAGCAGGCTGTGGGGAGATCTTATTGTGGCCTTTCAGTACTTAAAGGGGGGTTATAAGAAAGGTGGGGACAGACTTTTATCAGAGCCTTTTGTGATAGGACAATGGCCAATGGTTTTAAACTAAAAGAGGGTAGATTTAGACTAGACATAAGGAAGAAATTTTTTATGATGAGGGTGGTGAAACATTGGAACAGGTTGCCCAGAGTAGTGGAAGCCCCATCCCTGGAAACATTCCAGGTCAGGTTGGATGACACTCTGAGTAACCTGATCTAGTTGAAGATGTCCCTGCTCATTGCAGGCGGGTTGGAGTAGATGGCCTTTAAAGGGCCCTTCCAACTCAAACCATTCTATGATTCTATGAGTCTATAATTTAGAAAATATCCACTTACAGTGGTAATCACCATTTTAGCTGGTTCTTACTTGTAGAAGAATCCCACTAACAACACTATACTTATAACATTTGTAATACATTGGAATAAGAATTGGACTGCCTTTTAACTGGTTTGTCTGATGTACAGATATTGTATTATCCACAAATATTGCAAGTGGATTCTGTTCACGACTGGGACTTGAATCCAGATTTGAAAAGCTGTTGCAGCCACAAGGCCATACTTAATGCTTACTGCTGCTACCACATATCTAAGTAAGTGAGAGTATACGAATCCTGAAGTGATAGAGACAGAAGGTTCAGATTGCCTTCATAACTGCTGGTGAAGCTCTAAGATCTAGACAGGGTTACAATGTGCCACTGAAACCAGCAAGAAGATAACAGTAACCAAGGTCAAAGGGTTTTTTACAAAGGTTTCCTGGGTCATGTGAATTATAAGGGTGGAGAAGGATACAAGCTGACATTAGGAAAAGGAACCTTGCTGGTGATCAAGCCAGGTGGGTAGCAAACAGTGAAACATTCAGGCGAAAACTTGGACTGAAAGGCAGTAACCCCAACCACATGGCACAGTGAACACAAATTTTAGGTGATGTTGCAAATGGAAAAATACAGATTGTTCCCAGTACTGTCCCAGAAGGTGTAATACACAATCGCAACAGTGAACATTTTTTTATTTGATCGTCCTGTTTCTGATCTTGATAATTTTCTAGCAGATTTCTTTGGTACTTTGATGGTGACCTAAATCAATGTGTTTTGTCATTGCTCCCTTAAATTATTCCCTGCTTTGGAATGCCTGTTGACCTGATTATCAATATGCATTGGGAAAATCTGTCTACATTTTTGTAGAGGTTGGCACCAGTGTGCCAACCAGGGGTATGTGAAACTCACATTTGGAACTGGGACCCAACTTCTTGTCACCCCAAGTAAGTTTGAGCTTTCTGTTCCATATTAACACCAGGATTGCCAAATCATTTGCTCATTGCATAGATGGACTAGGGACTTTCATGGAAACATGTTCCAACTTCTTTTTGGCTTCCCTTGACAAAAAAAAGTTGGAACAGGGATGCTATGTTGGAATCCATGGAGTGCTTGGCTATGGTGTGGCAGTGACCCACTGCAGGAAAGAACAGTTGAGAAGATGGTAATGTTTGCACAGGTTTAATAGTCATGGCACAGTGCAGGTACACATAAAGTACTGCATACAGTTTACACATGGCTAAAAGCTACATTAAAAATTTAGCATTTTTATAGAGTTTCTGGCTATTAAAGTTTCCAGATTTGATTTTTGCATCTTTAAAATAATATCCGGAAGTTATTCTGACTAATGGCTTATATAATTGATTTCCTAACTCTTAGCCTAAGATAACATGTCATTTTAAAATCTGAAAGTAAGGCCCCCTTCCATATCTGTAAAAACTGATGTTACAGCGTGAGCAGTTAGGAACTAGAAAATTTGTATTTGGAAAAGGAACCAAATTTGTTGTGATGCATGGTAACTCTCTTTCCTTTCCTCAGTTACATTTTAAAATGCTGTAGAAACCTGAAAAGATGGAATGAATTTTCAAATATCTTTGTGTGTCATCCTCTGGTAAACAGCTTTCCAACATATTTAGTATGAGGAGCCATTGGAATATGCAGCTGGCTGGCAGGAATTTATTGCAGAGGCTTCTCATTGAATGGGAAACTGAAAGAAGAAGTAAATTTGTGTTTGGAAGACAGACTAGATTTAAAGTCAACCCAGCTGAGTAAGATCTGGAGAAGGGCAGGCTATGCAGGTATGAAGGTGGGAGTAGTGTCCACTGGTTAGTGCTTCTGAATAGCTCTACCTTTATTGGGAATGAACATAAACTCTAGATGAAGAGTGGAGGGTGGAATGAAGGCTGAAAGAAAATGAACCCAGGATTATTTTTCAACAGGGTGCTTGTAAAGATGGAGCAGGGAGACTGGGAATAGTGGGAAATGGGACAACAGCTCAATGTCTTAGGTTAGTGATGTTGTCATCTCATTAACTTCTGAGTCCTGTCAGACAGTAATAGTGTATTGCTTTAGACTGAGGGGAAAAAAAATCAGAGATACCTCTGGGTTCATGTTTAAGTTTTAGTTTCACACTGCATTGCGAAGAAATTTTGCAGGTGATTTAGACTATACTATTTGCAATGATTCAGACTGGGGTGCGTGGGATACTGGACCTAGGAGAGTAATTTAAGGAAATGGCACAAGGCTATGATCCCAAATAAGTTATCTGTTTAAATGTACCCATTAAATAGACTGATCAGGAAAGGATGTCGTTTTGCTGTGAAATAGACATCTACATCTGAGACAATTCCACAAGTGTAAGATCAAACATTGATCTGACTTTTTGATATCAACATAAAAATGATCTTCTGCCTGGTTTTTGAAAGAGGTTTTAGGTTTATTCTTTTGAATGTCTTTTTTTCTTACTCATTAAACAAATATGACTTTTTTGGCTGGTGCTACATGAATAGTTAATCTGCAATTCAGAAAGTTTCTTTTTTTTTGAGTTGAAATTATTTGAATTGAGGGTTGGACTAGATGACCTTTAAAGGTCCCTTTCAACCCAAACCATTCTATGATTCTATGATTTTTTTTAATAGAAATCAAATCACCGACATACATATAAAATTGGAAACTTGTTCTGGCAATTAAAACCCACTCTGATTTTGGAAGAAAAAGCATGCAAAATTATTTTGTGAAAATGACAGAGGATCTCAGGAGGTTCATGAGCAGCCACTTCAAGTCTTTTTGTTTCCATAAAAATGTTACACAGAGGGGTTAAGCCATCTCATTCACCTGTGAGCTTTAAAGAGTGGATTAGATAAGCAGACTTGCTCCTTCTGACCCCCCAAAATCTGTCCTTAACATCATTGAAACGAGCAGCAGAGGAGATCATAGTAAATCTAACCTGCAGTTTAGGTGATGCATGAACAAATCTGTACATGAACACAAATACAGTATTGCTTCCCAATATGGAATTTAAGAAACAATCATCTCAATTTTTCCTTAATGTGAGCACATGCTATAACACCAGGATTTATCTTGTTTTTGTACTAGAGGAGTATTTCGTCCACTGAACACTTGATTTCTCCTCCCATACTGGGTATCTTCCCCAATTAATTCAGCTTTAGTTTTGGTTCAGAGCGAAGTCTTCCCCTTTAAAGCTTTGTGAGAAAGATCTTGGATGGTTTTGGTAGTTTGACTTCCCCAAGTGTAATTACAGAGGCACCGATAAACACATTTTTGGAGTGGAGACCAGAATTATGTCTGAATCCTGTAAGTGGAGCAGCATATTCACATTGGCAAATACTGAATCTGTGCACAGAGTTCTTGTACTTTGGATGACTTGTCTGATGCTGGACTAGGACCTGGCTTCTTCTATCTGAGTGCCTCCAGACATGAGCACTGGAAGTCCAGAGAAGCGTTCAGGTATTAAAAGAAGCGTTCAAGTATTAAATGTAGACATCTAGGCTCGCTGTAGACATCCTCGCATCCATGCATGGCTGGCAGATTTCACAAAGGACCTCTGCTATATCTTTTGTAATTTCCATTGGAGGACAGCCAGCAAACATCACTGAAGTTCTTGTTAAGTCACTGGAGTTGCTCCTCTGGGGTCAAGATTAGCCTGTATGAGTGTTTGAGGGGGTGTATTTCCTCTGAGTTGGGCGACAGCTCCAGGCTGAGTCTAGCTGTGGAATATCATGTCTCTGGCTAAGAAATGGTAAGATGATCAAAGACCTTTATCACACCAACTCCAGTCTGACCAGAGATTCAGAAAGTTTGCTCTGGAGGGAATGGAGAATGAGATAAATCTCTGTATAATACAAGCTGTGTGTTAAACTAGTTCAGGATTTCTACTGCAGCTTGTTTGGAAAAAACAGCATAGGTGTCAGTCTGATGTTGGAATGGGCTTCTACGGCTCACTCCCTGAAATCAGCCTCTGGAGTTGGCTTTCTCTGTAGACTGGTCAGGAATAGCATTCCAACAGCTCCTGTTCTTCAACATGGAAGATATCCTTCAGTAAATATTAAATTAGGCACGGGGGACAGCTCAAGAGTATCATGATTTACTTCTCAATCTTTCCCGCAAATAGAGGTTATAACTATCAATACAGCATCTCCAACACATCCACCAACTCATTAAGACAGAATAACAGGAAACATAGGTCACAGTGCTGTGGTTATAATAGCTGATATTTACCAAGACTGCTATCTGCAAACTTTCATAACAGTGTGCAAATATGCAAAGCAACTTATCGGAAAAAGATTCTAGTACCAGAACAAAGCCAGCAGCCACTCCGAGCAAGAATGAGAAATGAGTATTTTGCAAAACAGGTATTGCTGAAGTTGCCTGCAAAAACTTGACCTTATTTTTTACCTGCTCAAGATAAAAGAATTACACAGATTGAAATGGTGAAAAACATCCCAATTTGGAGAGAGGTGGATATGCAGTGCTTCAGAAAGCACAGTACTCATAATGAGAGATGCAGAACAGCTCAATCAATTCCTCCTCTTTCGTATCCATGTACTCCATGACAATGATGTATGCTGGTTCATCTGTACTTTATACAGGGATCTACCATCAAGCTTTGTATCTGCTCCTGTCTCTTTTCCCTAACAAATGATCACTGAAATCTATTTCCAAAACAGTAACTGATAGTATGGGAGGCGGGGAGTGGGGTTGAGGGAATCAGAACATACATTAGACCATATTCTGCATAGCTGGGAAAGAGACAGTCTCAACAGGTTTTTCAAAGCCAGGGCAAAGCTGGGACAGATGAACCACAATTCAGGGGAAGGGCCAGAGAATGAATCATTAGGCTTTGTGGATTAGTTTTTTTCTGAGATCATACTAATAAAGAAGGATGGCTGTTTCTCTAAGGTGCTGACAACTGACAACTGAACAGATGAAAAGCACTTATCATCTCAGTGACAGAACTAGGGTCTGCACTTGCATAAGAATTTGGGACAGTTTCTCAAAGCCAAAATTCAGTCCAAACTTTCCCCTCAGGAAAAAATTAAAACTTCTTCATCTGGGAGCTAAGCTGTCTTTAGTATTTCTACAATATTTATCAGTGTGGTGTGTGAACAGGGACAAAACAAATATTCATCTAAACTCTTAACCCTATGTGATAACATTTTGTCAGTTCATAAATGTGAGCTGAAGCTCTGGTTTAAACCTGTGATTGCGAAGTCCAACGGAAAATGCAGGCAGAGGGTTGCTGTGAGCCCCAAATCTGTATCTTAGCTACTGAATGTCTTCAGTGATATTTCATTTTTTCATCATTAAGGTACTGTAATGCCCATAACATTTTACTATTACTCACGAACAAAGATTTAGGAAAGCACCTTCTCAAAGAATCAGACTTCAGAAATGGGACAAGATGAGATGCACGCATAGAGTACAAGTTTACAAAGCTAAATGTGCAAAAAAGAGTTTAACCACAGGTAGCATTTTGACATGTGTGGAAAATCCTAGTCTAACTGACTTGCTAGCAGAATTTGAAGCAAGAAAACAGAAATAAACCCCAGGTGTCTGGGGTCTACAGCTTTTAGTTCCCCAAACCCCTCTTCTGCAGGGTAAAATTGAGTAAAAAAATCTTGCACTACACTGTCAGGTGGTGGAACATAATGAAAAATTTGTTTGTTTCATCTTTCTTTCCCTAAATGCAAACTTGTGTCCCTGCTTTGCAGTGTCTTTCTTAGCTTTCTCCTACAGGAACACAGTTAGCTAGACTTGTGGTAAATGTGGAGACCCTTAAGATTTGGTAATTTATCCTGTGTCCCTCAGGACAGGTGGAGAAAATGGGATTTTGAATGTCAGTGATGGATTTAACTACACATTTGCAGAAAGGGCAGAATGCCCCTGGGCTGCTCAGTTCTCTCCACACACATTACATCTCCTAGCAGTGAAGGAAGAAGAGAGTGCTCTCTCTGCCTGTTATACACATTCCTGAATGCGTCCAGATCCATAAAGGAAGCCTGGGCTGCAGAGTAGAGTGGAACAAGTTGTTACAGAGAGGAATGACTAGGTTAGATATGGACATCTAGGGTGTGGATACCCACATGACTGTCATTTGAGATGCTCTAGGGATCCTGCCTGATCACTGTCTGTGTCTCTCGCACAACATAAGTCAACAAAAGTCTTGTGTAGCTTCTGCATCATCTGCTGTGGATGCCTTGGTTCTCTAAAGTTGTCCTAGCACAAGATGCCTATAATCAGGCAACTTCTCACTGGAATCACAGAAAAACCTACATACCTATGTGTCTGTATGTTAGGACTGAAGGAACTATGACTGTGTAGTCTCATCTAATGTCTCTTCTCCTCTCCGTTTTCAGATGTTACTCCATCTCCTTCAGTCTACAGGCTGATCTCTAAAGATGATGAGGATTTGGAAATGTGCCTTATCACAGATTACTCCCCTGAAAAGCTTACACTTAACTTGGCTGATAAACAGACAAATGCTGTTGTGGAGGTGGCAACACCCGAGAACAAACATGAAGCTAGCTACCTGTCAACCTACTGGGCCAAGAAAGATGAAATGCAGTGCCATGCAAATCACGAAGACTTTGGAGAACTGAAGGGAGAGGATCCTGAAAGTGGTAATGGCATTGTCGGATGTGTGAACAGGGCTAGAGCTGTTCTGGTTTCTGTGCTATTAGTATGAACAGTACTTGTTCACATCTCCTAGCCTTGCAAACAAGGCTGAATTCTGCTACCATATTCCACAGGAATGTTTCTTTGTTGCCTCTGTTTTCTTTTGCCTTTCTCCTTGGTGGAAGCAGGATTAAGGGTCAGTAGACTGCAGTGTACACTCACAGCTGAGAGATCTTAAAATCACACTGTGGGGTATACAAATCTTGAAATTCCTTTGCCCGATGGGACAGTAAAGTGCACTAAAGATCATATTTTGTGCTTGCCCTGAAAACAGCAGAAATTAATGTTTATGGGAAGGTTTACTGGCCAGAAACTCTAATCCAGTCCTTCTAAGTAAAGAAACATTTATGAACTTTGGAAGAAGTACATTTCTGTTATTTATTCAATTTATTGTTACTATCTGCAGGTGCCAGCACTGTCTGTGTTACAGGCATGTCTCTACACTTCAGGACAGGTATGTACACAGCATTTTAGGAGTAAAGCTTAGCCTAATTAAAGGAAATCTCTTCACTGTTTGCAGAATTCCTGTTGGAGAAAAAAGCTCAGAATGGAAATTTCCGAAAGGGCGCCACAGGCTTTAAACATCAAGGCTAGAAGTCCTTGGGTTAATGTAGTCTTCCAGATCCGAGCTGGCAATTTTACATGACCAGTGTAGCCAGTGCCTACATGCCCTTGCTAGGACTAGCCAAACAACTAGTGCTCATCACATAACTATTTAAGGTACCGATATGAGTCAGCCTTACTGGATGTTTGTCTGCATTCCAGACTTCAAAAGAGTTGTTTTTATATTTGGGTGCACAAACACCTAATGAACCAAAAGATAAGCAGGTGGTTTCTGCACTGTGTGCTCAGAAGCAGGGTTGCACCAAAGATACGGTGCATTTGAGCAAGCTTTGTTTCAGCTCATGGCTGTGGGAGTAAACTAGCTGGTGCAGGAGCCCAAGCAATTGCTGTTCCTGCTAGTTCAAAGGAGCTGAGCTTGCCTCTGCACTTGCCCCGTTTGCAGAACAGCTGTACTTTTGCAAATATGCAGCCTTCCTGAAAGGCAACCAGTTAGGCAAATGTTTCTAAAACATCACTTCAGGAAAATAATTCTTAGTAAATTTGGCTGATTTGATCAGTCATTTCAGAGAGAGCTTTTAAAAGATAAAAATAAAATGACTTTTCAATGACAGCTCTCTGCTTCCCCAATATCAGTCAATGTATTTTCAAATGAAAATGGCTTTATAACTTAAGATTAATAGAAAACCCAAATAGTTTTTGTGTTCTTTGAACAAAATTTTATCTTTTTTTCCCTTGTCCATCTCAAAAAAATCTAGGGAGAGGAAGGAGGGACACCTCCAGCACCCTGGGTTCATAATACACTGTATTTAAAAACAGCTAGATGATTGGAAAACTTGCATATTGGATAATTAAGTGGTTATTGAATGAAAACCTGGCCCTTGAAACACCAACTGGAACAAATGAAAGTCAGTGAGACAGTCCTGCTCACCGTCTCTTTAGCTATCCTACTAGCTGACTCAGTTACACAAAGTGGAACAGCTTCATTCAGAACTGCTTTTAAGATTGTCTGGAAGCCAGGATATCTCAGTGCTTTTGTGACTTTCATTCTCCGTTACTTTTACAGATGAAAACCTGAACATGCTGTCTTTATCACAGCTGGGCCTGAAAATAATTTTAATGAAAGGAATCATTTTTAATGTGCTGATGACGATGCTTATGTGGAAGAAAAAGTGAGTACGCATGGGGGTGGTAAGGCCTGACAGAAAACATCTGGATCAGTTCATGAGTTATGAATGTTCCTTCTCTCT
Organism: Opisthocomus hoazin; assembly: GCF_030867145.1. Taxonomy (NCBI): domain Eukaryota; kingdom Metazoa; phylum Chordata; class Aves; order Opisthocomiformes; family Opisthocomidae; genus Opisthocomus; species Opisthocomus hoazin. The sequence continues at coordinate 7,193,658 of NC_134439.1, read as the reverse complement.
GTAATACATGTTTATGCAGTCTATCCATACACCTTTTGTCTACCAACAGTAAAATCCCTCTACTTCTTGGGCCATATTGCTCTTTTCGTCCAGCCCTCAAGTATACTTTCTTTTCCTTAGCCACATGCAAATTTAACTTTTTTCTTCTTTCTAGACATGTCTTCCTTCTACCTCTGTATCCATCCCTTCCCTTGTCTGCATTCATCCATCAGAGTCATCCCCTGACCAGTCTCCAGCAGGGAAAGTTTGATGCTTGTTGACCTTAAGACCTCAGACCTAACATATTAGTTTTGGCTTAGTACCTCTTTCTCCTCTTTCTATTGCCTAGGCACTTCAGGTCTACAATTGTGTAGCTGTGACTGTATTCAAGATAATGATTATATAAAAATCCCTTTATTTTTGTTACAGGAATGAAAGTAACCAGATGGTGCAGTCCTGAAGTACCAAAAAAAATGTGCTGAGGAACCTATACCAGAGCATCGTGTTCAAAAGGGAGCATCGGCATTCCTGTTGCAAGGGATCTCACTTGTTTCTCTACATCACGCCAACCATCCTAGCCTAAATTGCTTTATTTGCACTGTTATAAAGCTACCCAAAGATAAGCTTAAATTTTTCAGCATTCTGCTTCCCAAGACGCTTGATTCATTTAGCATGACAATGCCCCTTCTGCATGAAGCACAGTTTGCTATAACTATAAATTGCCAAACATCACTATTACCTGTGTTAAAATAACACACGATTCTGCTTGGGGCAGTGCTGTTTGTTGAAAACTGCAAGATAAATATCACTTGAATGTGCATTTTTCATATTTTGATAGCTTTCAAGTATGCATATCTCAGAGTGCACCCCCACAGGCACCTTTTCAGTTGCAACTGAAACACTGAAAAGTAGAAGGACACTTCTTCAGGGTGCTATGCACCATGTCCTGCTATCTTTTGCTAGATCAGAGCAAGGTTATTTTTTTTTCCCCTAAAAGATGTGCTACTAGGTCTCTCAGAAGTCCTGAATTCAGTGAAATTCTCACTTCATTATCACAGAACAAAAGAATGGGTTTTTGTATTTTTTGAAGTCTACCTGGCCTTAACATTTTCTGAATTTAAACCAGTTTAAGATTTGGCTTTGCTTTTAGTAAAAATACAAACTGCTTTTGTTCTTTTTGGTTAGTTCTAATAACCTTAGATTTCCCATGTTCTTTTTATACTCATTGCATAAAACTACACTGAAATATTTACCTGTCCATGTGGGCACTCCTTGGAAACAGTCCATGCATGTGAAATTCGCATGCTGCTAATTCTTGAATTGTACTGGCAACCACACTGATGTCTTGGCATTTCTTTAGGCCTTTGGCTGCTATTAAACAATTCTTATAAAAAATAAGAAACTTGTTTGTATTTTGTCTTTGTAGTTTGAGGAACTTGTTTTACCCTTCAGATGAGCTTTAGAAATGAGCCTGGCCGTTGAGGGGGAGGAGGGAAGGGGCATCAGGACTCTCTCTTCAGCCTGACTTGGCCACCAGGTGCTGTTTGCAATAACTGGCTGGATCCACCGTGGGGGTGACAGCTACAAAGTCCCTTTCCAGGACATCTTTGCTGTGAGATCAGCGTGGCTGGCTTGGAGCACGGGGAATGGAGGAAAGCATCTCTCCTCCAAGAGTAGACTCTGTGCAAAATAAAAACAATGGTAAAATATGGCTTGCCCAGAGTGAGAGGACTAGTATGTGGTCCGAGTTCTTAGATGTCTGCTGCTATGGGGAACACAGGAGGCTGAAGTGTCCTGCCTCTAAGTGTCCCCCAGTCCCAAGTGCCATTGGAGAACAAGGTGCCTGCTCTGCACTCCTGACACCAACTGACCGACCTGCATCTCCAGGTTCAGTTTGTCACCGGCAAGACTGGAAAGGAAATTTTTGCCTTTTGTGACATTGATTTCTCCGCCTTCTTCTGAAGCATCAGAGATTTCTCTGGAGGAAGAAATGCAAAGGGTGCTCTGAAAGAAAGACACCCCTCCCGCAAAGCATGAACTTTGCTTGGACCTCATACCAGTGCCCAAACTGCATGGCAGGGAAAGCCTCACCAGACTGGTGGGGGTAGTTCCCTCTCATGAGATATTTTTTACTCTGCTGGATTCACAGCCATCATAATGAACTTCGATTTTTGGAAAGGCTCATGTTTCAAATGCTGTTAGCCAAAAGCCCCGGCACTTCATGCCTTCTGCCACTCTACTCTGGTGACACCCCACTGGGAGCCCTGCATCCAGCCCTGGAGCCCTCAGCACAGGAAAGACAGGACCTGTTGGAGCGGGGCCAGAGTAAGGCCACGAAAATGATTAGAGGGATGGAACACCTATGTTGTGAGGAAAGGCTGAGAGAACTGGGGCTGTTCAGCACGGAGGAGAGAAGGCTCCAGTGAGACCTTATTGTGGCCTTTCATTACTTAAAGGGAACTTATAAGAAAGATGGGGACAAACTTCTTAGCAGGGCCTCCTGTGATAGGACAAGGGGCATTGATTTTAAACTAAAAAAGGGTAGATTTAGACTAGATATAAGGAATACATTTTTTATGATGAGGGTAGTGAAATACTGGAACAGATTACCCAGAGAGGTGGCAGAAGCCCAGGTCAGATTGGACGGGGCTCTGAGCAACCTGATCTAGCTGAGAATGTCCCTGCTCATTGCAGGGGGGTTAGACTAGATGGCCTTTACAGGTCCCTTCCAACCCAAATTATTCTATGCTTCTATTCTATAATTCATGTGGGAGAGGGTCTCCGTGTGAAGACCATGTCAGCATCCGTGCCACAGGATCTGACTCCACAGTGCTGAGCAGCAACACAACAAAGTCTCCCTGGTCTCCTGCCATGGTTGTGCCACCTGACCGTTTAGCAGGTGGCCTGTCACAGGGTGACAGAGAGTTATTGACCCCTCCTGCCAAGGATCAAGGATTGAACTTTATTTTATACTACAAATGTTCAGGGACTCATTCTCTTGTCTCTCCCTTGACACAACAGTTACTCTCATTTCTCTCCATCTGTAGAAAGCCCATGGCTCTTTAAATGCTAGATTCCAGGCAGTTCTTGAAGCTTAAATTTCGCTCAAGGTGAGGTCTGCCATGTCACAGGGAAACAGCTTGATGAAGCTACTTAAACCATATTTGAATCATAAAGCAAGTAATTGCATTTCACAGATTTCCAACTGATTAACCTCATCCCAGAAGCCTTTTGGGATGTGGAAGAAAGGTTTCCATGCTCATTTACATCTAGCATCACTTTTTAAAAATTAATATCCATCTTAATTTTTTTGTGTTGCACATCAAACCCACTCCCAGCTTTATGGTCAAGGAGGAAGAACAGTGTGCTACCTCTGTTTCTACATCTCAGTCTTTTCTCTTCTAGACTAAACGACCCCAGTGATAAAATTTGCTGAGTTAGGGGATGAGTATACAGATAAAGTTAAATGTTTAGACTAAAGTGACTCTTAGCATGTCACCTGCAAAACACTGAACTTGTAGGTCTAGTTCAAAGATACTTTTAGATATTGGGCTCTCAATTTCCCACCACCACAATGTGCCCCCCTCCTTGCGCTTTCTTGTTTATTTCAAGAAAGAAAAACCGCAGCGCAAAGCAAAGGCAGGAAATAACACAGTAGGACAGGACGTGGAAGGGGTCTCATGGCCCAGGTGGGACAGGAAGAGCACGCGTCACCAGTTCCATGACGCCACAATCGAGATCTGGGTCAGCTTTTGAAGCTCCTCTACGCCCTAACGCAGAAACCACTTCCTCTGGAAAGTGGAGAGCAAAACAGGGGTGGGGGGAGCAGGGCTGGTGTGGCACGTGGCAGGGAGGAGGAGAAGCGTGCGGAAAAGAACAGCAGACGTTAGACCACAAGCCAAAGTCGAATGAGGTTCAGGCACCCTCCCTTCCTGCCTCCTCACCACAGCCAGCTCTTGGGTCTGGGGACAGTTGTTTTGGGTACAGCAGGAAACACTGAGCTATGTATAGCATAGGCAGGGGAAAGAAGGGGAGAAAATACATTATAAAGTGTGGTGGTTGGTGGGGAGAGATCTTAGAGGTGTGTAAGATTTCTGAATTTGCTGATAGGCCTCTGCACCCTGTTATACAGACAGTGAATCCAAGCAGTAAAATACTTTCACTTCTCCCAACCTGAAAGAGCAGGTAGGAAGACGGGGCAGGCCAGAGAGTCCTCACACATTGGCAAGGAAGAAGAAGTTGCCATGGTCCATCTTTAGCATGCCCTCCCCTGTGCCAGTTCCTGCCCCCAAATACCTACCTATGGGTAGGAGATGAATATGAACTTGCATCTTTCCTAGGGTTTTTGCTGGAGAAAAGAGGCTGTGTGAGATTTGTCATCTCTCATTAAATTTCGCCCTCTACACAAAACAACCTCTCTTCTTGCCCTCTTCTACAGTGTGAACAGGGACCCGAGCATGGTCTTTATAAGGAGCAGAGCTTTAAAATATCTACCGACTTGCTGCAGCTTATTCGGGTGTGGGAATAGCTCTAATAGGACCTGAATTCTAGTGCTGAGTTTATAGCAACTAGAGGTCTCGCAAGCTAGTGAAAATCTGGAAAAAAAAGAAACCCCACTGAAACGCCCCGGCTTCCCCTTTTCCACAGGCTCCCGCGCAGTTCCTAGCAGCGGCCACAGGAGGGTCCCAGCCTGGCGCTCTCTCTGAAGCCGAAGCGTGGGGAGGCCGAGTCCCACGGACCCGCCGGGAGGCACTCGCGGCTTGCGAACAGGAGCAGCTGCGGTGGCAAAGCGGAGACCCCGAGCTGTCCCTCCTTCTGCGAACACGCTGGCTCTGTCTGCCATCGGCCTGGCTCAGAGAGGGCCCTCCTGACGGGAACGAATTGCTCGGTAGCTCATTTACAATGCCTGCATGCTGTCGAGTCCCCTGCCTGCTCCCCGTCCAGTACAAAGCTGGTACCACCGTAAACAAACCCAGCTTAATGCCTGGGGCTGGAGGAGGGTGATGGTGCAGAGCTGGCATGAATTCTCTGCTCCTACCACAGAGCCAGACAGGATCCTCTGACACAGCAAAGACCCTGCTCCCTCATACCACTACTCTTTAGTAAGCAAGAGACTTGGGAGCCCCAGGTTTCACACTTTTATGGGTTTAATGGCTACAGCATGGCTGGAAATGCCAAGAAGAAAAAGGTGGTAAACTGGAGCCATAATCTAATGTCGAGAGGCTGAAGCTATCAGACCCCATGTTTTGCCTCCTCAGCAGCAGTAGCCAAGCATTTCTCTGTCACATAGTCTAAAGGCACATTTTGCCTATCCAGCGTTTCAGCCACAGAACAAAGTAGACAAGTGTGAAACAGGATCAGTACAAGGATGGACACCGATGCCTGAAGGTAACCCAGGTAAATTCTGCAGCCAAAGGGGTGGAGGGGCTAGCTGGGGTTTATATCTCATCCTGTGCTCACAATCTGATCACCACAGGGCTCTAATTTTCCATCAGGACAAAGAAGTATTTGACCTCAATGCAGGAGCCAGCTTGGGGTTGAGGAGACAATGGCCATCGGCCACAGCCTTTGAGTTTAATCATTTCACCATGCTTTAGAGGGTGAAGGATTTCCAACAAAGTTAAGTTGGAGGGGTGACCTTCTCCATGGACTCAGAACAGCTCAAGTGCATCTGTTGGAGGCACTGATACAGTGTGGCAGCCCCTTCCTACATCCTTGGGTTTATCAGCACACCTGATGGGAGTGCCTGTGGGAAGATGCCGGAGGACATCCTCCACTTGCTTCTGTTCATGACCACTAACCACAGCCTAACCCAAATTTTCCACAGCTTTGAAGCCTGGGGGCACACTTTCCATAAGATAAAGGGGCAGGAAACCAGGAGATGAAAAGGGTGGATGACAGCTGAGTTGCCATGACGACTTGTTTCCTGCTTCCCTCTGAAACCAGGGCACAGAAAAAAAGACTGCTGGGTAGAAAGGGAGGGAGGGGAGTAAAAACAGGAAGCTGTGCCTGACAGCGAACTCGGGTATCAGAAGAACCTCTGTATTTGTCAACAATAGGGAAAAAATTACAGTGTTATAAAGGGTTTTATTGATGGAAAGGATTACAGTAACTGTAATGAGGCAACAGATCCCTCCATAGCACAGTCTGTGGGGAAAGATCTTGAGCCCTGCATCCCCCTCCTCCACCAAAGAAGAAGGTAATAGTCTGCTGAGGAACAGCACTTCCCAACACCAGGCTTTGGCATCAGAGCTCAAGAGCAATTCAAGACCTGGAAAGAGAGAAAGGCAATACCTGTGACATTTCTGCAAAGGGAAATACCCCAGAAGCTCCAGTGAGCTTGTGGTCCCTTGCAACACCAACAATAGAGCATGTCCTCCACTTTCCAGCACGAAACTCTCCCTGTCCCAAGCTCCCTCCTCTCAGCTGCTGAAAACCCGCAGATTTGGACATCAGCCATACCATGGCCTCCAAATAGAGCCCTGGAGTTCCAGCTCCCAAGGCCCCTTTTGCAAAATGGTGCACTTCTCTCAGAAGACAGAAATGTGGGTAGATTTCTGTTACACTCCGAGTTAAAGTACCTTTTAAATGACAAAAGCCAAAAAAATACATGCACGAAACCAGAAAGCTGTAAATCCTAACCCTGTATCAATCTAGAGGACAACAGCTTAACTGCACTTGGCCAAGACAAAGCTAGGACTCCTGGATTCACTATCTTTCTAGTTCTCTCCCAACTCTACAAAAGTACTGAAGTTGTGTGAGCTATTGTTGCCCCTTTTGTGACCCCATGGATCAGTACCTCACAGTCTCCTCTAGAGCTCAGCCAACAAAATTGATGACGACAAGATGGAGGATGGTGTTGGCAAAGAGGAAATCGGCAAATGCCCGCTCCGGTGAAATGCCTTGGAACTCGCCTTTATTCTGGGGGTTGATCTGGATCCGGAGGCAAACTGCATGGCAGAGAAAGCATGAGAGATTAGAGATCACAAAAGAAAGTCATGGTGGGAAGCACAGCCTTCCCAGGGCAGCGCACCCCAGCCTGGGTCACTGTTCCACCAGAATACCACACGAAACAATAACTCTGTCTTTGTTGCAAGATGAGCAGAACACTAGCAGCGGATTTGCACAGGGCTTTTACACCACACCCTTACACCATCGGGGGTGGCCAAGTGAGTCCCAAGTGGAACATGCTTGTAACGGGACAGGACTCGCACAGAAATAGGGATGTTTCTAATGTCCTCTATTGAATGCGTTGGGGCGGGCTGCACAGCAACAAGGTGATTTTGGGGGTGTTATGGGAGAGCAACACCTTGAAGCAGTCATTTAGCGCTAAAGTTTGGGCTTTACCATGGGACGGTTGCCAAAGGAGACCGACATAACATGGTAAAAGGGAGGGCTCCGTGACTACTGGGGAGAAGCAAGGACACCTTGGGGCTGGTAAGAAGCTGGCTTCTGTAGTACATACAGGCAGGAACCCTACAAGTTCACAGTGGCTGTAGAGCATCCTGTGGCAGGGCAGGAGCCCGGGGGTTTCTGGGAGCAGAACTGGGCGTTATGGGGGAAGGGGAGCCATGGGACTGCCATGGGACACCGTGGCTGCCGCGGTAGGTGTGAGGGCTGCTGTGGCTGACTCCTTCGGGCTGCTGGGGAACGCCTGTGGCAGTTAAGGGAATCCTGCGGTTACTACGAGAGATTTCCAGGCAGCTCTCAGATGGCCGGGGGCCTCTGGGCGTTGCTGGGGGTCCCGGGTCGCTGGGGGGGGGGCCGGCTTTGCTCCGGAGAGAGCGCGGTGGCGAAGGGAGAACCGCGCGGGGCGGGGCTGGCGGGGCACTGACCGCCGAGGATGAAGCTGCCGACGGCGGAGATGAAGCCGCTGAGGAAGGAGTTGAAGGGGAAGGTGCCGACGCCCAGGCAGTAGCCGAACTGGAGCGCCCCGGTGAGCAGCACGTAGAGAAGGTAAGCGTCCAGCACCTTGAGGCGGCTCGGCGTGCCGCTGCCGTACTCCGCCAGGAAGCGCCGCACCACCGAGCCCACCGAGCCCGCGGACCCCGCGCCGGAGCCCGCCGCGCCCGACATGGTCCCGCCGACCAGGCTGAGGTGGACGGAAGCTGCAGGGCCAAGCGCTTCCGGGGCACCGCCGGGCAGCGCAGGCGCACGCCCAGCTCACCGCCGGGTCAGCGAGTGCCGCGCAGACGCGGATCTGCTGCCCGCGAAAGGGCGGAACTGAGTGGCGCCGCCGGCCGCTTTACGCATGTGCCTGCGACGGGCCGCGGTGTGGGCGACGCGAACGCAGTCGGAGCTAGCGCATGCGCCGAAGGCTTTATAGAGTCCACGCCCCCGAAGCTTTCCAAGACCCAATGAGAGCCAAGAGGCACACACGTTGCTAGGCAGATTAGAGAGCAGCTCCTTCCAAGAGCCAATGAGATCCATGCGGCGGCTGTTGCTAGGCAGATTAGAGAGCGGCTCCTTCCAAGAGCCAATGAAAGCCATGCGGCGGCCGTTGCTAGGCAGATGAGAGAGCGGCTCCTTCCAAGAGCCAATGAGAGCCATGCGGCGGCTGTTTCTAGGCTGATTAGAGCACGGCTCCTTGAGGCCGCGCGGCCGCCCATCAGTAGCCGCCGGCACCCAGGCCACGTACCTCCGCCGCGGCACAGCCTGAGGCGCCCGCGGGTCGTGGGTGGCCGCGGCCGCAGCGTAGGCTGTCCCTACCCGTTTGCAGAGCTCGCCGCGCAGAGGCTTGCGGGGTCCCGATCCCTGGTTTCGGCGCGCGTTGTTGCAGGGCGGCGGGGTGCGTGGAGGGGGTGGCGTGGGCTCTGCGGGGGGTGCGGCCCCGTCCCGGCCCTGCCGGCGGGCAGTGTCGCGGTCCCCCGTGGGGACACGGTGGCCAGTCCTCCGGGATACCCGGGCAGTGCTGGCTGCGGGCGGCAGGGCCTGGCCCGGAGGCCGCAGGGAGCTGCCTGCCGGCGCCTGCCCCTCACAGCTGGCTGCCGCGGGCCGGCCTGCCGGAAGAGGGCCTGTTCTGGGAAAACCAGCCCTGCTGGGAATGGCAGATGCTGTTGGGAGAACCCTGGCCCGAGGTGGGATCCGCCAGCTGGGAGAGGCTCAGGGCACGTGTGTGTACATGTGTGTTTGCTGGCTGCTTTACAGAAAGACTGTCCGAGTTCTCACAGGAGGCTGGTAGAAGCCTGACTTTGGTGGCCCCATTCTCAGAGCTGAGGAGAGGCAAATGGGTGTTTTCCTTGCTTTTGATTAAAAACTGTTATGATGCTGAGCCTGAAATGAGAGCAAAATAACTCTACTTCTTTTAGGTTTTTTTTTTTGGGGGGGGGGGGGGGAGGAAAGACTTCCAGGGACCAGAGGGAGCGCTTTTGTACCCAAATTTTCCATTTAAATCATCGCAGCTGTCCTGTCACTCCCAAACCAGGGATGCTTTCGATGTGGACAGCTGATCCTCCCGAATAGGCTCTGAAATGAAGGTGGGGCATTTTTCTGTCCTGTGCCCTCTGACAGGAGTGGTGTTTGTGTGTCACTTGGACTACCTCATTGCATCAGTCCTGTAGCCTGAGTCTTTGGACACCTTATCCCTGCTAACTCATGTGCTTGCTCCCCATGGATGCCTTCTTTTCTGTCCTTGGTCTAGGGATAGAAATACCCCCAAGAAACAACACTTGTGTTGATGTGGTAGGGAATGCACCCATCTAGGACTTGGATAGGGGAAGTGTATACACATTCCCTTCTTTGGTTTCAACTTGTGCAGACTGTTTCCCCTTTGAAGTCCATGTCTGTAAATGGTAGGACTGAGCTGGGATGTTTACAGGTGCCCCATGCTCTAATCATGCCTCCAGTGCCTCCTGGAGGAGCCTTATCCTGTACAAGAGACCTTCTACATTCCTGAGCTCAGTTTCTGTGGCTAGGAGATGGGATTAACAGCAAGATTTTTCTTGGACACAGTCTGAATCATAGAATCATAGAATCAATAAGGTTGGAAAAGACCTCTAAGATCATCAAGTCCAACCATCAATCCAGCACCACCATGCCTACTAAACCGAGGGGTTGATTGTCTTCCTGCTACAGCCTCTGGTATCCTGATGTGTTAGTCTCCCCAGTCATGGAAGAAATTGGGGTGTAAGCATGCATATTCTGCTGGGGTTTTTCTGGAGTGCCCATAAGGGGACTAGGACCTCTTTCCTTGGTCAGTTGCCCATTTTTGTGGCATCTGGGGGAATAATAATCTGCCTGTGTCCCCTTTCTTGTCCAGCAGAGGAGCAAAGGCCTGTGTGTGAATGGGTTCTGGGTTCCACAGCTGTGTCCCTTGCTTCTTCCTCCAAATACTAGCAACTGCTGCCCTTGTGGAAGTCCTCTGCATATTCACGTCTACAGAGAAGCATCAGAAGCTGTAGTGTTTCCTCTTCACCTTACCAAACCCAGACCGCTCTGTGACAGTATGTCCTGGTTAAAGATGGTGGCTGCAGTCCTGGGGCACTCCAACAAAATTGATGGTGCTCAGGATTGCTGGGACCCGTGGGAGGCAGCCGTGCTGATGTGCAAAGAAGGACCATCTGGAAGTCGTCTCCTTTCATCACATAATGCCTCATTTGGTGTTCTCACTGTGGCCCTGAAGAACAATGTTTTGGGGGGGAGGTAATGATTGCTACCCCAGAGCTAGGGTGCACACAAAATACTGGTGAGCTATGGAATGGAGAGGTGAACTATAAAGTGCTGGACCTCCAAGTTTAAGAGGTGATGATCAACAACACAAAGTCTAACTGGTGGATGGTTATTAGTGGAGTCCTTCGGGGATCAATACTATCTTTGTTAACAACCTGGATGATGGGACGGTGTTCACTATCAGCTAGGCTGTGGACGACTGGAAGGAGCCGTCGATATACTAGAGGGCAAGGCTGCTATTGTGACTGACTTTTACAGGCCAAGAAATGTATCAGAAGAAATACCACTAGGTTCAATGAAGTTTAGAGCAAAGTGCTGATCCTGATGTGGGATAACCTCATGGAACAGAAAAATCTTGGGGCTAATTGGCTGGAAAGCAGCTTTGCAGAAAGAGACCTAGAGTTCCTGTGAAAAAGTAAACAGGAGTCAGCAAAGAAAGCATATTCTGGGCCATCTTAAAAAGAGCATAGGTAGCAGGTCAAGGAAGGTGATTCTTCCCCTCTCTTCAGCACTTGTGAAAACCTGTCTGCAGTACTGCGTCTAGTTTGGGACTCCCCAGAGCATGGTAGACTTTGGTATATTGGAACAAATCCAGGAGAGGTGGAGCCTGGAGCACAAGACATGATGCTGAGACAGCTGGGTTTGTTCTATGGCAAGAAGAGAGAAGGCTCGGGTGGAATCTTACTGTGGCAATCAGCTACCTTTTGGTGGGATATATGAAAGGCAGAGCTAGATTGTTCTTGCAAGTGTACAGAGATAGGATGAGAACGAATGATACAACACAAGAAATTTCAGTTAGATATTCAGAAAAGATTTTTCACAGGATAGCTAAACGCTGGAACAGAGACCCTGAAAATTTGTTGAATATCTTGTAGATTTTCAGAACTGAACTAGACAAGGCCTTGAGCAGCTGCTCCAGTTTGGGCCTGCTTTGAGTGGGAGCTGAACCAGAGATCTCCAGAGGTCTCTTCCGAACTCTGTTACTCTGTGATTTATGATCTGTAATGATTCTACAAATGATGATTTTAAAAATACCCTACAGGGCCCTATAGTCAGGTACTCCAATTTTCTACACTGCTAAAACCCTTGCAACTCCCACAGAGATTCTCTGCCCATTTTTCTGCAGCACCACTTCCTTTTGCTCCCCTTAAGCATCTCCTTGGCCTTTGCCTTTGTCCTGCATGGTTCTTCTCTGTCTAGAACCAATATTTATCCTGCACACTTGAGATTTAGTATCTAATATACTTTTAACTCATCATGACTGAGTCAACCAATTTAGCAGCTGAATAAGAACCCAAACCACACAACTGATTCTGCTGTTCACAAGGCCTTCAAGAAGAAAGCAATGGCCATTACTCCACCTGAAAACATGGAATGGATGCTCAAGGATTATTTGTTGCATGAGACTTCTTTCTGGACTGTCAAGTGAAAGTTCTTAGGCTTTTGCTAACCCAATGCTATCCAAAATCCATCTCTTCTGCTTTGGCAGTGTGCTCACCACCCTGGTCCTCACTTAAGCTGTAAACACTAATGAGGGTTGTGGTGGCCACATCCGGTTCATGCTGGACTTTGCAGGATGGATGGCAACACAGTAGCCAAGGGCTGTCTGGAACAGGGACCCAGACATCTTGCTGGTATGCAAATATGACTGTAAGTCAAGCATCTTACCACCATAAATAGTGAGCAGCCCAAGAGCCATTTGTGCTCTCCCACACAGCAGCAGACTGTACACCAGCATCTCCCCTTGAGTAGGGACACCTCTCAAGGTTACTCCTCGAGGTTGAAAGAATCCTTACTGTGTCACATACTCGATAAGTGAATTGGGAATAAGTGTGCTGAAACTCTGAAAATCTTAGCTAAGTGATATAAAGGATTGATTGCACATATATAATCCTTTAGACATAAACCGTTGGCCGAGTCTGGAGCTAAGTCTGGATCCAAGCTGCACCTAGACTCCTCTCTGAGAAGGATTTTAGAAAGCAAGGGAGTCTTTTCTGAATCTCATAGCTCAACAGGAGGGTCTCCCTGACAGTTTTGTCTGACATTGTCCTCTATGCAGTAAATATTCAAGTGTACCTTGCCACTAAATCTTGTTAAATCACTGTCACACTTACCATTGAACATTGTTAACTCACTGTCTTGTATCAATAAAGTATATTGTTGCTTTTCTCTTGCGAGTGAAGTGCATCCATCTTTCTTTCCACGGCATCTGCTCCAGCCATGCTAACTTGAAAACATCTGAAGCTTTTTACTTGTGCTGATCCTTTCCCCAGTGTAGAAGTAAAATAGCTAATAGCTTGTAGGCAGAGGTTTGCCAGCTTCTCTAGTTAGGAGATGTCTGCAGCGTGACTTCTTAGCCTCACCGAGTCAGCATGACCCAACTGTTGAAGGATTGAATTGTTTGTAAAAGGATGGACTGTCTAGATGTTCCTTTGTGAAGTAATCCACTCTCTGTTGTAGTTTACTATGTCCTGCTTATCTGATACGGCTTGGTGAAGAAGAACTTATATAACCCAAAGGAGTGTAAACACTATAACGGCCCTATCTGGGAAGAGTTTCCATGAGCAGAGTCTGTCACTGCTGCTCTCTGTTCTCCCCTGTAGTCGTAGCAATAACCTGCTTCTGTCCTGGCCTGCTCTCAATTGCATCCTGGTTATTCTGTAAGACCAAGCAAAGTGCAACTTGCAGATTTTGTAGAGGTGTTGTTCAGTGTGGCACTAAACTCAGGGAAATTTGGATTGAAGAGGCAGTGCATGAAAGCACCATGGTTTAGTCAAATGTATAATTGCTCCCATCTCCCTGCTGTAGGTGGGATCAGCTGTAGGGTCATTCTGTTTTATTTTCGTAAGTGCATTTTTAATGGGAGTTACACTAGCCTTAGGCCTCTCTCTGTCCTCCTGCTAGTATTGATGTGTTTCCTTTAATGCGTTTTTGTCGCTGTAACTTTTCTTGTCCTCCATGCTAGGAGCATGAGGAAATAAGTACAACTCATAAAGGTCTCCTTTTGTAGGCAACACCAACAGACATTTGACTGTGGTGGTAGTCTGTCTCGTTTTAGACTTGTGCTATGGGGTGGCAGTCACCTCACTGTGGGTGTAGTTGGGTGGATCTCACCTGAGTATTAGCCCCTTCCCTTGATCACAAGTTGAATAGCTGAGTGTAATAAGGCATGGTCAGCAGGACAACAAGAACTGTGTGTGGTGAGATTTCGCAGAGACCAAGAATGAACAAGTGACAGGAGAACAGTACCTAAAACTGCTAGAAAGATATACCGTGATATCTCTGGGAACTGACTAAATTGGCAACTTGTGTTGATGTTTGTCTATAAAACCCGTGGTGACAGAGATACGGAGGGAATACTGGTATGCAGACACTTGGAGACACAGAGGACATGAGGTGGAAAGGTTATGTGTTGGTGTCAAGCTGTTACTAGCTCCCCGAAAGCAAGAGGTAAGAGCAGTTGTCTCAACAGTATGGCCCTGCCAGGGTTCATAGTTCTAGTATGCCTTAGGCTGATGGATGCTGGGCTTCTGTGATAGGACTCCTGTGCTCTCAGCGAGCCACACCACCAGCAGTAGATGTAACTGCAAGAAATGTCAAACACCTGTAAAGTTTGAGTTACATATTGAAAGTCTGCAGCTGATGTTTGCATAAAAGAAACAGAAAACTGATTTACAGTTAGTACAACGTGAATGAAGAAAGCTGCTTTCAGAAGGTTTAAGATTACTAGGACCTGATGGCCATTAATTATCTTGCATCATACTAGTTTTTATCATTATTTTTTGTGTATACACCTGTGAAGACTTAAGCTATTTTCCACTAATGGTGCATAATGCAAATGAAAGTATAATTGCATCTATATATTGCATGTACTTGCCAGATGATGGTAAGGCAAAAGGGTAGAATAGAGTGGGAGTAGCACAAACTTACCTCTATCAAGAGTTGAGTAAAAGAGTGTAATGAGCCGTGACAGACAGGATAGTGCAGATGAGCGGAGTGGATGAGCCCTGGTACAGACCATGGATTAACAAGTGGTAGAATAATACCTGAACCTGCTGAAAAGACATATCACAATATCGTCTTGGATGGTTCCCACTCTTCCATTAGTACTTCCTCATTACCAAATGTCCTATGCTGTAGATCTATGACTAGCTCCAGGAACATCATCAAAGTAGAGAAAAACATGTTACAAATAAACAGATGGGCTATAGCTTGGAGTACCCCTCTTTCCTCCTGTAGTAAATGGTTAACAGTAAGTTTGTTTCTTTCTTCTTGGTGTGTGGTGAAGGATTTCAACCCAACCTGTGAATTGCTTCCCTCTGGAAGAGGGAAAGTATTAACAGTCATAGTAGAGAATCATAGAATGCTTTGCGTTGGAAGGGACCTTTAGAGGTCATCTAGCCCAACCTCCCTACAGTGAGCAGGGATATCTTCAACTAGACCAGGTTGCTCAGAATGCCGTCCAACCTGGCCTTGAATGTTTCCAGGGATGGGGCCTCCACTGCCTCTCTGGGCAATCTGTTCCAGTGACTCACCACCCTCATTGTAAAAAATTTGTTCCTTATATCTAGTCTAAAACGACCCTCCCTTAGTTTAAAGCAGTTACTCCTTGTCCTATTGCAACAAGCGCTGCTGAAAAGATTTTCCCCATCTCTCCTATAGGCCCCCTTCAGGTACTGAAAGGCTGCTAGAAGGTCTCTCCGCAGCCTTCTCTTCTCTCCTTTCTTTCTTCTCTTCTCCGGGCTGAACAGTCCCAACTCTCAGCCTTTCTTCTCTCCTTTCTTCATAGGAGAGGTGCTTCAGCCCTCGGATCATCTTTGTGGCCCTCCTCTGGACCTGCTCCGATAGTTCCATGTCCTTCCTGTGCTAGGAGCTCCAGAGCTGGATGCAGTACTGCAGGTGGGGTCTCACCAGAGCGGAGTACAGTGGCAGAATCACCTCCCTCGACCTGCTGGCCACACTTCAGCCCAGTATATGGTTGGCTTTCTGGGCTGTGAGTGCACATTGGTGGCTCATGTCCAGCTTTTCATCCACCAGTACCCCCAAGTCCTTCTCAGCAGGTCTGCTCTCAATCCCTTCATCCCCCAGCCTGCGTTGATAGTGGGGATTGCCCCGGCCCAGATGCAGGACCTTTCACTTGGCCTTGTTGAACCTCATGAGGTTCACACAGGCCTATTTCTCAAGCTTGTTCAGGTCCCTCTGGATGGGATCCTGTCCTTCTGGCATGTCAGTTGCACCACTCAGCTTGATGTCTCTGCAAACTTGCTGAGGGTACCTTCAATCTCGCTGTCTAACTCATTGACGAAAATGTTAAACAGCACCAGCCCCAGTATGGACCCCTGAGGGACACCACTTGTCACCGGCAAGTTTTGATTATTGCAGAACTGAAATTTGCAGTGATGTCGGTTTGTCCTTTCCTCCTCTCCACAGCTACAAAACGGGTTGATTGAGATGAGTGAGTCCTAATTTACATACGGATCTGGCATACTCCTCAGCAAATTAGAAACTGACCTGGCTTACAAGTTCTTACAAGGGTGTGTTTCCTCCACTAGCTTTACATCTCTGCTTTAGGAATCCATGTTAGTCACTTTACTCCTAATAGTGAATAGAGAAAGACAGGTGGTGCCACAGGGTGGGTTAATACTCTAGTTCCTGTCTGATTTTGGTACTTTGAACTTAGCTCCTGATAGTAACCACAGCAGCTAGGAAGCTAGTTACTAGTTGGTTGATGTACTCAGTGAGGTGAAGTGGCCTTCCTTCAGTTGTCCTGACTGTGGGATGGGATAACCCCACCCATAGGTGTAGGCTGGAAGATGACTGTCTGTGGAGCAACTCTGCAGACAGACCTGTGGGCTTCTGGTGGATGACAGCTTGAACACGTCATCAGTGTGCCTCTGTGACAGTGAATATTCACTGCATACCGGGCTACATTCGCAAGAGTGTAGCCAGCCATTCAGAATAGGTGCTAATTTCTTGTTGCTTGGCACTTGAGAGACTGCATCTGGAGAACTGTGTACAGGGTAGCTCCGCCCTCACCCAGGAAAAAAACCCACAGGTGTTATCAAAATGGTGTGAGTCCAAAGAAGGATGAGCAAGTTGATCAGAGAACCAGGACACACGACACGTGAAGAGAAGCAGCGGGAGAAGACACAGTTTAGAGGAGGGATCTAGCTGTACTGTTCATTGTCGGAAGGGGATTTATAGAGAGGTCAGAGCCAGATGTCTCAGAAGTGTACAGTGAAAGGACAAGAGATGTGGGTCATGGCTTAAACAAGTATATCTCCACTGGACACAGAGAAGTAACTTTTCATAATGAAAATGTTGAAGCACAGGGCGGTGCCCAGGGAAGTTCTGGGATGCCCGTGCTTGGAGATATCCACGCTTATATAGAGAAGGTCATGAGCAGCCTTGTCCAGCTTTGAAGTTAGCCTTGCTTTTAACAAGGGATTGGACCTCCAGTGGTCCTTTCCAGTCTCATTTCCTCTGTGGCTTGATTATATTCTTACCATTCTTCAAACTTTCACAAATGCTTTCCCAGAAGGTGTTTGGCAGATTTCAGTACCTAATTGGTCCCTGAGGTTTGACTCAGTAAGGAAATACAAGAATGTATATGCTACCACTATTATAAAAAGGAGCTGAAAAGAGAGGAGATTTATTTGCCGAAAATCAAATATCAAACTAAATGAAGGAGAAACATCAGACTAAGAATCCTTTTCAAAGCATCCTGGATTGTTGTGGATACACTGGTAACTATTCTGACCATTTATTAGAGTTTGGGTGTGATTTTTTTGAGACAGGGAAGCGATGTAGCTTTCATCCATTTCTCTGTGCATTTTGCCTTCTCCTTGTAGCATTGCTGTCTTTCTGTCTGGCCTTTTCTCTGTAAAGTCTTTACCTCTCTCTTTTCTTTTAACTCTAAACTAACTTTTAACTTACTTTTAATTTCCTTTTAACTGCAGTAAGTTTCTCTTTTGCAGTACTGATGTATCCATCAACTAGTCTAATCTGTTTCAGTGTCAGTCTACAGTGTGATTGCATTCCTCTGCAGTACCACTTCTGAATTCATTTCAACTAGTAGATCTTTGGGCACTTAGTCAAAGTACTCACTGTGTGTATTTGGCTTTTTGCTGTATTTGAATCTTGTCAGACCATTCAGAGATTCATTTGTCCTAGGGTCTATAACAGTTTCTGCACGTGCACCTCTCTCAACTATATGAAGAGGGAACTGTATGAATCGTTTTTACTGGAGGGAGGACTCAGTATTGCAAATGGAGTTTAGGACTCCATGTGCATGAACAAGGTTGTTAACGTGGTTATTGTGGCTGCTCCAGTCTTTTACAAAGGGTTCATTACTGGTATTGCCCTTTAAGGTCAGCAAAGCCAAACTGACTTGTGCTTGGTTGTTTTCCAGTAGTTCTCAAAATGAGGCTTTTTTTCTTTTTGTGCTAGCAATGGTGCCTCAATGAACCACACAACAGTGGTGGAATTTGTCCTCTTGGGCGTGACCAACAGCCGCCATTTGGAGATCATCCTCTTTCTGTTTCTTATGGTTGCCTACTTCTTGATCCTGCTTGGAAACATTGCTGTCATCAGCATCACTCTTGTGAATCGTTTCCGTCAGACCCCAATGTACTACTTCCTGAGAAATTTTGCCCTTTTGGAAATTACTTTTACCTCCACAGTCATTCCCAGCACCCTCTACAGCCTTCTGACAGAGAAGAAGAAGATTTCCCTGCCTGGTTGTTTCCTTCAGATGCTGCTTTTCTTTTACTTGGGTACCTGCACATTTTTCCATGTGGCAACAATGTCCTTCGATCGGTATGTTGCCATATGCCACCCTTTGCATTACACAACAATTATGAACAACAGATTTTGCCTCCAGCTGGTCCTGGCTTGCTGGGCAGTGAGTTTTCTCTTGATGTTTCCTCCCACCGTTATGATTGTCCAGTTGCCATTCTGTGGTCCCAATGTCATGAACCACTTTTACTGTGATACTTCCCTGTTGTTGCAACTGTCCTGCACAGACACAGGATTCATTGAAGGACTGATGCTTATCATACTATCTATCATCATAACTAGTACCTTAATAGTAACTGCTGTTTCTTATGGCTGCATTGTTATCACCATCTTGCATATATCATCTTCCACAGGTAGGAAGAAGGCATTTTCCACTTGCTCAGCTCACCTCATGGTGGTGATGATATTTTATAGCACATGTGCTTACAGGTATATCCGCCCAGCACAGCGAGGTGGGCAGGACTCTGACAAAGTTCTTTCTTTCTTCTTCTCTGTGGTGACTCAGATGCTTAACCCATATGTCTACTCACTCAGGAACAGTCAAGTCAAACAAGCCTTAAAGGAGAGCATGCTGAAGGCATTTTCTAGCTCCCTAAGGCAGTTGTGAGTGCTGGAGTAGCCCAAGCCAAGCCCATCCAAGTGACTGAATTGTTTCCCAGCTACAACATCAGCATTGTATAACTGTGAATTAAATTATGCTTTCTACATGTTGTGTAGTTCCTCCTTCTGTTAGCAACCAAAAAATGCAAACACAGAGAGGATCTTCTAGTCCTCCAGTACCTAGACTCAGCTTTGCCTGTGTTTTTTTTCCCCCTTGCAGTGGTGGGTTAGGCTTGGCTGACAACCACATTCTCATCCAGCTGCTCACTCACCCCTTCTACCCCATAGTGGGACAGAGCAGAGGCAGGACAGCTGCAGAAGAAGGGCAAAGTGGCTGATCGCCTCTGGGTCTGTCTCAGAGCTGACTCTTCAGGAAGCCAGAACTGACCTAACAGGAACAATAAACAGCAACCTGTCTGCAGAAACTGAGGACGTGCACAAAGGCCACTGAATTTAGAGGAGATGAAAGGCCAGCTCGCAGGTTGTGGGGTGTTAGCAGGAAAACCACCAGTGAAGACCCCACCATCCAATAAACTGCTTTGCAGGCATAGCAATCCTGACCAAAGGCCACTGCATGTCGAGGAGTTAGAGCTGCACGTAACAGTTCACCTGGTGAGGCTCAGGCCTGGGCCGGGCTGCACTGTGCCAAGCTGTTCTGTTCCATGCTGTGCCAGTCTGGTCGTTCCGGTCTGGTCCGTGCCCTCCCACGCTGCGCCATGGGCAGAACAAGGCCACAGGCTGGGTGGTGCCGCACGAGTGTCCCGGCCACAGCACAACCTCTTCAGCGCCTTGTAACGGAGGAGCCTGCAGGCAGCGCGCAGCGACCATGGCTACGTGGCTAAGTTTTTGATAGGTATCCATCACCAGTTGTCAGTTAATCGTATCACACCTATATTGTAGACACATGCTGGCAAATTTAAACAAACATAACTGACATAAACGCACCTGCTGTTGCTGTGATTACCATAATCACATGCTACAGTCTGTGTAAGGTGTACCACATCTCTGCGCATATAATTCTTACAGTCACAGTTTCTTTCCTCCCTGGCTAATACTGCTTTACATTTTCCTCCCCAATAACCAATGAAAACATACAACTGATGTCCCATCATACTGGCTGCTCTTTCTCCTGTTGGTAGAAGAGTTGGCACTGCAGGTATGGAGCACCTCTGAGTTTTCAGCTGTGGTTTTGGGGCTCTGTGCTCAGTGTTGCTACTAAGAGGCTGAGTGAACAGAGGGTGGAGTGGGAAAGGAGCATCATCTAGTGCATGCTTATGGTAAATACCCATCATGAGCCTGAGTGTGTGCTCAGGGAAAGTCTGTTCTCGAGGAAAAGAACTCTCTGCCCAGACTGCATCCTAGGGTTTTCCCAACATTGTGGATAAGCACAGTGATGTCCCTGCTGATTTTCTCCCTGTGACTTTTGAGCCTTCACAGGGAGATGGCAATGCTGAAGGAAAGCACCTAGATGGTCCACAGAAGTCCTGCGATGGACAGGCTGCTCAAAAAAAGCTGATGCACCCAAACTCCAATACACCTTTCTCCTGGGCTGGGATGAATTGTGTCTGGAGATTCTGATGACAAGTGCAATTAGGAGAGGTTTCCCTACTGAACAGTGTGAATGAAAAGTTTCCAAATCTCCTGGGAAAACAGATGAGAGTTAAGTATTAAAAATCTGAAGGAGTGAGATGAAAACCCAGGTTACAGACAGAGGGAGTGTTTTATGGAGCAGCCCAGTGGGAGATGAAGTAAGAAGTGTTGACCACCTTGACCTACGCACTTCCCAATCTTCTCCAGCATTTCAGAGGAGGTATGTAAGTGTCCCAGGGCTAGGACCAACACTGCAACAGCACAGCTGTAACTATAACAACAGCCATAACCATGCTCTCTAGAATTTCAGAAAACGTAAGCAGGAGAAAGACATTCAGGAAAGGGCAGAACTAAACCACACATCTTTGCCTCTCATTTTCACTAGGTAAAGACCCACTGATGAAATCAGAACATCCCAGATGTGCCTCAGCAAACATGGCACTTTCCTGTAATCTTCAGCATAAAGTGATTACCTTTCGTGTGATAATGCCTGGGAAGGAAGACTCAGGTCTGGGTGTCACCTGTTCTGCCCCAAGTTTCTTTCCTCCCTGTTGTCTCTGAAAACCCTTCTCTCACAGGAAGGCAACAAAAAGTTCAGCTCTTTCACTCTTCCTTCCAGAGAGGGAGCTCTAGGCCTGAAGCACCTGAATGCAATTTCTTAGCATTACGGAAATAATCAGTGTCCTGGAGGGAGTCTCCCTTGGGATTTCAGGGAAGGAGCACTGTGTAAGAGAATCCCTGTGAATATGAAAGTTCTGAGCTGGTGCAAAGTGTTTCAACGCCTCAGGCAATGGCTGTCCCTCTCCAGACCTCCAAAGCATTTCAGACTGTTCTGAGAAAAAGAGAAACTGAGATGGGGCAATACACACAGGCTTTTCCAGACTGATGCAGCAGAGCCCAGTGAGGGTCCAGAAGGAGGACTCAGCTCAGATCCTGCAGAAGACTATAATGGGGTTGACTCCTTCAGAATTAGGCAGCCATGAGTGACTGAGGTTGCCTTTTCAGCCTCTGCCAATCATTTTATTGCTCAAGTGAATACCTTGTATACTAACGCTATATACTGTACGGGTAACAGCAGATGAGGAGAAAGCTGAGGTACTCAACAACTTTTTTTGCCTCAGTCTTCACTGGCGACCATTTTCCCAAAGCCAAAATTGGGAAGGGCAGCCACTGGGGAATGTGATGATTCCTTCCCACTCCCAACTCCGCCCAGACCAAACATACTGGAGACTCTGAACTGGAAATTTTACCTTGAGGAGTTCACCGTGATACAGGTACAGCTCAACCAATAGAAGACATAAGTAGAGGGAATTCATCTGTAATGCTAGACTTCAGCTGGTAGCTGCAGTGGTATCCCAGCATGGTAGGTGAATTTAGGCTAAGCTTTCTGGCCCTCTTTAGCTCTGCAGATGCTGTCGGTCTGTAGCACAAGGCATGTATTGAGCTCAGAGCCTGAAGACACTTGGCTTCACGCTGCTCCCAAGGAGGCTGTTGGCTTCCTCCAGGCACTTGTCCAGCTGGGACACTGCAGTCAGGGAGAGACGGGGACACTCGGGGAGTCAGGCAGGAGGGAGAGTCCACAGATGGGAAGGAGAAAGGGGACACAGCACTCTTTCATCTGCCTGCAGGAAATTGTGGTCCTGCGGAGGGGTGAGGCAGGTCCCACTGGAGACAGAAGGGAGGAGGCTGTGCTGTGGGGATCAGCAGGAAAAGGACCCTCAAGACTCACCAGCTCGGCTGCACGGCCAGGTCACAGCCTTGGCCTCCAGCAGCTCACAGAGGTCTTGGTAGCACTTTTTTCTGTGCAGGTAGGTCACAGCCAGCACTGTAGCCCAAATACTTGGCTCCATGACCTGTAGGAGAACAGTGACTCAGACCAGCACATAGTGCTAAGCATTCCTCCTGCCCCCTCACTGCTTCCCCTCGCTTCCTTTGTGGCTTCTGGTTTCTGATCCCTTCATTCCTCTCTGCCTGCCATTTGGATGCCAGTGTTGCCACCAGCCAAGGGGTTTCCACTGCCCCAGGATGGCACGCTGCCACCATAAGAGGTTTTTCCATTACCTCACTAGGCGTCTTTCCCTTGATTTCAGCCTCATCAACTTCCAGCACAGAGGCCAAGCCTGAGCAGAGGGCCCCGGAGCCATCTGTGTTCTGCAGTGCCACCAGCTCCTGGCACTCAGCAATGGCTTCGGTGGACCAAAGCCCAAAAACTGGAGACCGCAAAACAAATTCTGTGGGGTTCACATACTTGAGAGAAGAAATAGATGGTGGTGGTGTAACCAGAGTGATAGAGTCTGCTAACGATAGCAATGAACAGCAAAAAGGGCTTGGGGGATTGATACCAATTATTGTATTTTTTTAATCTGTATTCTAGTCTCTAGGTAACAGTTAATGCTAACAAAATAGGAGACAATCTGTTTCTGTCAAAAGAGAATGATGAAGCGTGTTTTTGTGTAGCAAACTGAGAAAGCTAGCTAGGACTGCCAAGATTAAGAGCTGAACAGGTAAAAGGTAATTCTGACAGGGGGAGATTGCAACCACTAACCCACTGACCACCTACCCAAGTAACACCACCTACTCACAAGAGAACAATGGAAGAGGACGAGTGAGTCTACGCAAAAATTTACATGTGAAGCAAACAAATTTGCACCAATAACCAAGGAGAATAATAATGAATATGTATTAATAAAATAAATATGTATATTTTTGATTTATATAAACTGCTTGGAAAAGGTATGAAGTATGCACGTTCGGTGGAATTATCCCCCATGCATCCAGCGCTGCAATAAAGAATGCCTGCCTTTTAACACTACATTGGTGTTACGAGGTTTTAATCCCAGATTTTCGGTGACAGTATCTGGCAACCTAGTTGGGACCCCGCTTGTTAATACTAACGCATCCGTGGGATCACGGGACCTCCAGCCAGCATCGAGGTATTCTCAAGGAGAACCTCTGATCCCCAGACTGAAGGATTCCAAGTAATTCTCCTGGAATTAAACAATAAGGCATTCTTTTAACAGGTAATGGAGCTCTGGGTAGGAGCCTGCTTGTAAGGCACGGTGAAAGCCACGCAGGGTTGGTCTGAAGAGGTACCTCGGTTGGTAAGTTTCTGCTAGGTGAAAGCCTGTGGGGGCCCAAAGGGGGAGTCTTTAACGGGATGTTGAAGTCTCCAAGGTTGGGATTTCTGGCAGGGGGCTGGGATCCCAGAGGGAGCTCCAACAAGGGTTGGGGTCCCTCTGACTAGTGCCTGTAATAGTGCACAATCGCAACCACTAGTCTTTAGGGAGATGGGTACATTTCTGAGCAAAAAATCCATCCCACAAAGTACACCCTTGGGCTGTATTTTAAAGCATTGGAAAGATCTCGGGGGTGATCCTCTGACTTGTAAACAGTAAATTATTGTAATCATTGGTGGCCAATGTATACCTTGGAAAGTGGGGAGAAATGGCCAGAAAATGCAACATTGCGATATAATACCATCTTGCAATTAACATTATTTTGCAAAAGGGAAGGTAAATGGGATGAGATAACATATGTAGATCTGTTTTTCACACTGAGAAATCATCCAGAGTAGCAAAAACAGTGTGGGATACCTCCACAAAATTCTATGGTGATGGCTTTAAAGAAGGCGAAATCTGGTGAGGACTTGAAAAAGTGCTGGTCTGCTTGTAGTGCCCGTAAAAGGTGTTTAAAATATGGACCCAAGGAGGATGATATTGAATTATTGGTTGCACCTCGCTGGAGATGGGGAAATGATCAAGAGGATCTAAATTTGGAGGCTGATAATCCTTCTGCTCCTCGTATGGAAGCAGAAGCAGAGGGATTTAGCCTGATTTCAGGAAGGACACGGGGAAAGAAAAAAAGGGTGGCTGAACCAGCTCCCCTCCAAGCCCCTCTCTGAGAAGCAATAATGAATAATGGTCCAGTAGTAGCCAGGGAACATTTTCCTGCCTCTCAGATCTTGCTTTCCTCACCACAGGTGATGAGTAATCATAGAATCATAGAATCATGGGTTGGAAATGACGTATAAGATTATCAAGTCCAACTGTCAACCCAAAACCGCCATACCTACTAAACCATGTCCTGAAGTGCCAAATCTACACATTTTTTTAACACTTCCAGGGATGGTGACTCAACTACCTCCCTGGGCAGCCTATTCCAATATCTGACCGCTCTTTCAGTAAAGACATTTTTCCTAATATCCAATCTAAACCTCCCCTGACACAACTTGAGGCCATTGCCTTTTGTCCTATTGCTAGCTAGCTGGGAGAAGAGACTGACACCTGCCTCACTACAACCTCCTTTCAGGTAGTTGTAGAGAGCAATACGATCTCCCCTCAGCCTCCTCTTCTCCAGACTAAATTGCTCCAATTCCCTTAGCTGCTCCTCGTAAGGCTTGTCCTCCAGACCCCTCACCAGCCTCACTGCCTTTCTCTGGACATGCTCCAGCACCTCCATGTCCTTCTTGTAGTGAGGGGCCCAAAACTGAACACAGTATTTGAGGTGCGGCCTCACCAGTGCTGAGTACAGGGGCACAATCACTTCCCTACTCCTGCTGGCCACACTGTTTCTGATACAAGCCAGGATGCTGTTGGCCTTCTTGGCCATCTGGACATATTACTGGCTCATGTTCAGCCAGCTGTCGACCAACATCCCAAGATCCTTTTCCGCTGGACAGCTTTCCAGCCACTCCTCCCCAAGTCTGTAGTATTGCATGGGGTTGTTGTGACCCAAGTGCAGGACCCGGTACTTGGCCGTGTTGAACCTCATACAATTGGCCTTGGCCCAGCAATCCAGTCTGTCCAGATCCCTTTGCAGAGCCTTCCTACCCTTGAACAGATCGACATTCCTGCCCAACTTGGTGTCATCTGCAAACTTACTGAGGGAGCACTCAATCCCCTCATCCAGATTGTTGATAAAGATGTAAAACCAGACCGGACCCAAAACTGAGCCCTGGGGAACACCACTCACGACCAGCCACCAGCTGGATTTATCTCCATTCATCACCACTCTCTATGCTCAGCCATTCAGCCAGTTCTTTATCCAGCGAAGAGTACACCCATCCAATCCATGGGCACCTAGTTTCTTCAGGAGGAAGCAGTGGGGAACAGTGTCAAAGGCCTTACTAAAGTCCAGGTGGAGAACATCCATAGCCTTTCCCTCATGCACTAGGCAGATCACCTGGTCATGGAAGGAGATAAGGTTGGTCAAGCAGGATCTGCCTTTCATGAACCCATGCTGGCTGGGCCTGATCCCCTGTTTGTCCTTCACATGCCCAGTGAGTGCACTCAGGATGAATCGCTCCATAAGCTTGCCTGGCACTGAGGTCAGGCTGACAGACCTGTAGTTCCCGGGATCCTCCTTCCAGCCCAGCTTCTAGATGGATGTTACAGTGGTGAACCTCCGGTCATCTGGGACCTCCCCTGTTAGCCAGGACTGCTGATAGATGATGGGGAGTGGCTTGTCCAGCTCCTCTGCCAGTTGCCTCAGCACTCTTGGGTGGATCTCATCAGGCCCCATAGACTTGTAAGTGTCCAGGTGGCGTAGCAGGTCATTAAGTGCTTCCTCCTGGATTATGGGAGGTTTGTTCCGCTCTCCTTCCCTGTCTTCCAGCACTGGGGGCTGACTACAGTGCAAATAACCAGTGTGACTATTAAAGACTGAGGCACAGCAGGCATTAAGTACCTCAGGCTTTTCCTCATCCTTGTTGGCAACATTTCCCCTTGCATCCAATAAGGGATGGAGACTCTCCTTGGCCCTTTTTTTGTTGTTGATGTATTTGTAAAAACATTTTTGTTGTCCCTTACAACAGTGGCCAGCCTGAGTTCTAGCTGGGCTTTTGCCTTTCTGATTTCCTCCCTGCATGACATAACGAGACGCCTGTACTCCTCTTGAGTCACCTGCCCTACTTCCATAAGTGGTAGGCCCTCCATTTTTTCCTGAGTCCCAGCAAGAGCTCCCTGTTCAGCCAGGCCCGTCATCTTCTCCGCCGGTTCGTCTTGTGGCACATGGGGACAGCCTCCTCCTGTGCCTTTAAGACCTTTAAGACTTCCTCCTTTAAGAATGTCCAGCCTTCCTGAACCCCTTTGCCCTCCAGGACTCTCTCCAGGGGACCCTCTCAACCAGCATCCTGAACAGGCCAAAGTCTGCCCTCCGAAACTCCATGGTGGTGGTTTTACTGGCTTCCCTCTTAACTTCGCCTCGAACTGTGAACTCAGTCCTTTCATGGTTGCTAAGCCCAGGATGCCCTCCAACTACCACATCTCCCACCAGTCCTTCTCTGTTAGTAAACAGGAGGTATAGTGAAGCACCTCCCCTGGTAGGCTTACTTACCAGCTGCATCAGGAATTTATCTTCCACACACTCCAGGAACCTCCTAGACTGTCTCCTCTCTGCTGTGTTGTATTTCCAGCAGATGTCTGGTATGTCCCCCACAAGAACAAGGGCTAGCGACTGTGAGACTTCTGCCAGCCTCTTACAGAAAACGTCCTCCACCTCTTCATTCTGGTTGGGTGGTCTGTAACAGATCCCCAGCAGGATGTCTGCCTTGTTGGCTTTCCCCCTTATCTTTACCCATAGAATCTAAGCAGTCCCTAACATGCAGTGCCACTTGTTGCCTTCAGAGGCGTGGTGACCTGGTTCAGGAACGGCACGGCGACCAATCCCAGGCCGCTCGGGCCATCAGCTCACAGACACCAATGTGGTGGACGGCAAATGGCGTTTATTGGTGGGTAGCACAGCATTAAATAGTCTAGGTTTACAGTGTCACTTCCATCTGCTTGCGTCATAGGCTAAATGCTATTGGCTATCCAGAGAGGGGCCCTATCTTTCCGTACAGCGTGACATCTTCCGACCGCCAAGCCCTAACTATCCACAGCCACCCCACCACCTCTCTTTCCTCGCCTGTCCCTTCTGAAGAGCTTACAGCTATCCATCGCAGCACTCCAGTCATGAGAGTCATCCCACCACATTTCTGTGATGGCAACCAAGTCATAGCTGTCCTGCTGTACAATGGCTCCCAGCTCCTCCTGTTTAGTGCTCATGCTACGTGCATTGGTGTAGATGCACTTGAGCTGGGCTATCAATCTCATCCCCAACCCTGGCATGCCACGCCTGGGCTCATCTCTAGTGTGCCTGGTTACATCCCCTTCCCCCTTTGAACCTAGTTTTAAGCCCTCTCAATGAGCCCCGCCAGCTCATGGACAACAATCCTTTTTCCCCTTTGTGACAGCTGGACTCTGTCGCCAGCAGGCCCAGTGCCCTGTACACCTCCCCATGATCAAAGAAACCAAAATTCCACTGATGGCACCAGTCTCTGAGCCAGGTGAGTTTTCCTACCCCTTTCAGTGCTCTTCCCTGCCACTTATGGGATTGAGGAGAACACCACCTGCACCCCTGATCCTTCAACCAATCGCCCCAGGGCCCTGAAGTCCCTTTTGATGGCTTTGGGACTTCTCTCCATGATCTCGTCCCTGCCAACCTGCATTACCAACAGTAGGTAATAATCAGAGGGCTGCACCAGACCAGGGAGTTCCTTAGCAACATCCCTAACCCGGGCCCCAGGGAGGCAGCAGACTGCCCTGTGGGATGGGTCTCGTTGGCATATCGGGCCCTCTGTTCCCCTTAGAAGGGAATCACCTCCTTTTTTTCTGAACAGGGGCAGCCATAATGTATGGGGCTGACTGACTCTTCCTAGGTAACCCCCCGAATGGAGCTTCACCCACATCCTCATTTTCCTGGCGCTCACATTCCAGAACCCCGTATCTGTTGCTTAAGGGCAACTGGGGAGGTGAGGGAGGCTGGGAGGGGATCTGCCTGCTGCCCCGAGCAGGGACCTGTTTCCATTCCCCCCTGTCTCTTAGGTCCGCTCTTTCTGCTTGGTGGCAAGAGGGTAGGGGGTCCTCTGCTTCTTGCAGAGCTGCCTCCTGCTGCCTTGGCCTCGGGGATGGCAGGGTGGGGCTCCACCGTTTGATCTCCCTCTCGCACTCCCTGATGCTCCTTAACCTCTCCACTTCCTCTTTCAGCTCTGCCACCAGGCTGAGAAGATCATATACCCATGTTTAGTAAGTGGCACCTTTGGTCAAAAAGTGCCCCAAATACTGAACTGCTGACCCCTTAACCTAGCTTCACATTCCCAAAACTTCTGTACAGCTGGGGTGTATCCTTGAAGGTTCTCACTGACTCTTGATGGAGAGCACTCAATGGTTGTGGATTGTTTTGGGGTGCTGGACCTCCAGAATCTCTCTTCTGAGCATCTCTGGAGGATGTCAGCCCCCTCAATTCAGGGCCTCTTTTGATGTGTGAAGAAGTAATACCTGGTCTTAATGTGGCATGAAAGTAGTTCTGCTCAGATGCTCACGTATTTTCTGTCCAGGCAGGATAGCAGAGTCTGTTGCATCCAGAATAGGAAGCAGCCAGGTGACCAACCTGAGGGGTGGCAGTGGTATAAGGAGTTAGCACAGGTCTGGACAGAAGCTGTGTGCTGTTGCTGAGGGGACAATTGTAGCCACCCCCCTGCCTGTCACATACATGCATGGTCTGAAGTTCTCCAGCGTTCAACCTATGCTTGCATTGGTGAGTTCACCCCTGGTAGACAGCACTGCTCAGAAAAGAAGGGAACTGGGCTGTGGAGAGATTGTGGCCCTGCCTACAAATCCATGGAAGCATTTTGGGTACTACATTTCCACTGTTTTTTTAAGCCTGCATGGGTCCAGCAGATTTGAACGTGGAGGGTCCTGTCAGGGAGCAGAAAAGGCCAGCTGCTCCACAAAGGCAGGTGAGCTGCTGGCCAAATGCAAGAGTAGGGTGGGTGGGAGCAATGACCTCACCAACAAAGAGCCAAGATGCTGAGGGGTAAGTGAGGGTCAGGACTGGGTCCAGAGACAGTGGTCAGGATCAGACACAGTCAGTGGTCACCCAGCAAGTCGAGTAACAGAGGGCACAGACCCTTGCTTCTTGCTTTCTTCACAACAGCTCTTCTCAGCAAAGGAGCTGACCTTGGAGTCAGCCATCTACACTGCTTGACTTAGCCAGCTGAACTGGAGCAGGCTCATTTACTTTAAGAAGTCCCACTTCCTACATACTTTCTTTCTAAAAGGTTCTTGTTATAATTTTATTCTATCCATGACCAGTCCTATTTTTTCTGCTTTCAATAACAATGCACAGAGATATGCATGAAGTAAGCACACGCATGGATTTTCAGTAACTACCTAAAATTTAAATATCATTTATGTGAATTTGAAGTCTGTGGTCAGTTCCAATCTGTTTTAGGAGGTAGAATTCAGTTGGCAATTGTAAAATACATGTATATATACAGTCAAAACATAGATATCTGTGGTGAGTTAAACTTGGCTGGTTGCCAGGTGCCCACCAATCCGTTCTGTCATTCCCTCTCCTCAGCAGGACAAGGGGAGAAAATAAGATGAAAAACTAGTGGGTCGAGATAAAGGCAGTTTAATAAAGAAAAAGAAAAGGGATTACGCAGAAATATAGGAAACAAATAATTTTATTCACTGCTTCCAGTCAGCAGGTGATGTCCAGCCCCTTCCTGGGAAGCAGGACCTCACTACACATAGTGGTTGCTTTGGAAGACAAACATCTGAATAACAGATATTACCTTCCTCCTCCTTTCTCTTAACTTGTATTGCTGAGTAAGACATATATGGTATCGAATATCCCTTTGGTCAGATTGGATCAGCTGTCCTGGTTATGTTCTCTCCCAGTCCCTTGCCCACCCCAGCCTATGGGCCTTTTGAGGGTGATTGCAAGGTGTTAGAGATTCAGCGTTGATACTCTAGCGGTAGCTAAAGCACCGGTGTGTTATCAACACCTTTCTAGCTGCAAATACAAAACACAGCACTATGAGGACTGGTATGGGGAAATTTAACTCCATCCCAGCCAGACCAAATACAATGTCTATGGAACAGAGTTTAGGAAAAACATATCATTTTAATGTAAGTTGTAGTCACACAAAAAGAAGAAACTACTTGCCATTTTGATTGACAATGGGAAACAAAGTAACAGAGAAAATAAATGATAGGCAAATACAAAAATTACTTTTTACTGTTTTCACCCTGTTGTAGTTGTGTCATAGCTTGAAAAATATGCAAAACGTGAGGTATTGTGGTCTGTTAATGGTAATTTCTCAAATGCAGTAATGCCAACAGGCACTCATTATTCCAGCAGGAAAAATAAGCAGTGGTACAACTGACGCATCTCATATCAGTTCTAGATGTAGGCTCATCTTTCAGCAGTACACAGGCAGGCAGATAGAGGCACAGCCATCTGGAGAAGGTTTATGCACTGGAAGACTTGATTCATCTACAGAGCAAAAGCACTTCAAGTGGGCATGCATCATATCAGACTAGGCTAAAATCACATTTCTAACAGGAAAATCACATTAGGCTGGTCCAGGATGAAAATATGAGGATGGACATTAATGCACAGGATATGAAGAAAATTACAGCAGGAAGGATGAATAAGTAGACAAACAAACACGCTGTCAAGCTATTAAATATTCATTGTAGTGTAACTGAATGCCAAATTTCCTTAGGTATTCTTTTACTTTCCATATGCTCAGTATATTTTGGGGTAAGAAGGGCAGAAGTTTGCCTTAGCAGTCTGCCTGTGGGAATTACAAATGCAAACTGTTCTGCAGAAAGGTAGGTGGGAAACTTTCCTTTTATCTTTTCTATTGAAATATGATTTGTGAAACAGGAATAATTTTTATTTTATTTTGAAGTGTTACTTTTTTGGACATTCAATCTGAATGAAATGAAGATTTTTCAATGTGATTGTCCAGAACTAAGACACTAGTCTGTGGTCAAGAGAGAGAGAGAGAGAGAGAAATCCTCTTACAGTATAGTTCATCTCGTAGAAGCATAGAATCATAGAACAGTTCGGGTTGGAAGTGACCTTATAAATCATCTAGTTCCAACCCCCTTGCCAAGGGCAGGAACACCTTCCACTAGACCACATTGCTCAAAGCCTCATCCAACCTGGTCTTGAACCCTTCCAGGGAGCAGCCATCCACAGCTTCTCTGGGCGAACTATTTTAAACAGTTACTGGGGAATTAATATGTCCAAGTGTTTGTGTCTACGCCGAGCTTAACTGTGTGTGTGTAACAATATTTATTTAACAAGTAACACCAGGTCCCTGCTAGATCACTTTGTTGTTCCTCAGCCTTGTGTTCTTTTAGCTTCTGAATTAACTCTTTAACAGAAAAAAAAAACATGCACAGAAAAAACCTCCAAAACAAAAAAATAACAAAAACTTGCCAACCTCTAAAAAAAAAGAAGGAAAAAAGGAGAGAGGAGAGAAGAGAGAAAGAAGAGAAATTGATCATTTTAGTAACAATCAGTGTATTAAAGTAGAAAAAAGATCTCTTCTTATGATTTCATTCAGTATCTATTATGTTTCCTAGGTATGGTATTTGTCATCTTGGGTGATGAAATAGTCACTCAAAGAATCCCTCTCTTTTCCTTTCTCCGTTTGATTGAGGGTTTCTAAATCATGACTTGTTTCTGTTGGCTGGAATATCACTTTCTGACCCTGCAGGTTTAAAAAAATATTGCCAAATGAGAAAAGTCATACCTTTCAACATTTTCCTCAATATTTTTCTGGATATTTCAGTTTTTCATCAGGTTCAGGATTCACAAACATTCATCAATCTGTCCGGTTCTTAGAAAATGCATATTATGGTTTTCCACTGGTTGTACTGATCTGATTTAGTTAGGTCATGAATACATCCTGCTGCAGTGCCCTGGTGCCCTACCATCCTGCCCAGGCTGTTGTCCAGCTTTCTGACTGGGGACAAGAGCATTTCTACTGTCAGCTGCATTACACAATTTTATTTCTTTGGTTCCCTAGCAGTCACTGGAAGTTTTATCAGTGATGTCCTATGATCGATATTTAGCAGTGTGCAAACCCTTTCACTACAGAGCTGTCATGAATAGCAGATACTGTCTGCAGCTTATAGCTTGGTCTTGGATGAATGGTTTCCTTGTTATGGCCAGACGCTGCTTCCTGATTTCACAGCATTCCTTCTGTGGTCCCAAGTTTATTGATCACTTCTTTTGTGATTCCACTCCAGTGATAAAACTCTCCTGCTGTGACTGCAGCCTGACTGAAATGTTGGTGTTCATCCTCCAATCAGTATGCGCTACGCCCTTTCCTACCAACCCAGGTGTCCTACATGTGTGTCATCACCGCTGTCCTGAGAATGTCTTCCACCACTGAGATGCAAAAGGCTTTTTCCACTTGCTTTTCCCACCTAATTGTTACATTTTTTTGTGGAAGATTAATAATTATTTATGTCCTGCCAAAAACTAAGACTCTAAGAGCATTGAATAAACTCTTCTCAGTTTTCTACTCTGTTGTGACTCCACTGCTCAACCCCCTCATCTACAGTCTGAGAAACAGAGAGGTGAAGAACACTGTGAATAAAATAGTCAAGAAACGTGAATATTTCCTAAAGGTTAGATAGTCTTAATCATTTTTTTCTCCCACAAAACAATGACAGAAAATAACCTATGACATTTGAAGGAAGACTCTCCTCGTAATTTTTAGCCCTCAGAGCCTGTGCTACTTACCCAAGACATTTCACTATCAGCTTAGCTAATCTGACCTACCTTCATTGTCCAAGTAAGGATGAGACATTTTTCTCTGGAAAAGGGTCATCTCTCTTCAAAAATTGTTTCAGTTGCCTGGGTGACTAGTTCAGCTTTCAATGTCGAACTAGTGATTCCTCAAATTAGCTGGTTGCAATACCACTCCTCTGAGAAGTGGCCCATTTCACCTTAAGAAAGTGATTGAGGACAGTTGATTATTAGATGAACAATTTAGATCTAAGGAGTAATTTTTTAGGTAGCTAAAGGCAGGTCAGAGGAATGGATCTAATTCAGAGGGAGCAATTTAATCTCTGTTTTAGAGTAACTATACCAGTATGAATATATTTGTCCCTGTGAATGTGAATGCTAAAGTTGGTTGCATAGTTGTAAGTTTGCACATTAAAAAAAAGCATAAATGGCACACTAGT
Source organism: Opisthocomus hoazin (assembly GCF_030867145.1). Classification (NCBI taxonomy): domain Eukaryota; kingdom Metazoa; phylum Chordata; class Aves; order Opisthocomiformes; family Opisthocomidae; genus Opisthocomus; species Opisthocomus hoazin. The sequence continues at coordinate 7,159,987 of NC_134439.1, read as the reverse complement.
AACTCTTAATCGGTTCTACGTTTTTAGACATTTCATACTCGTGTTTATTTGTCGTCTCAGCTGTTTTCAGCGGCTATGTGAACTTAGTTCGTAAGTTTTCTCTTTTAGACACAACACTGATGGCAAATGTAAGCATGAGTTCTACAGAGATGCAGGTGAACCACAGCCATGGAGACAGTTCTTCATGAATACCTTGGGATGCAAAGATGGCTGAGGAAAGAGAACTATCTTAAACTTTTTTCCTCAGAAAGACAGCCATACCTTTTCATGTCAGTAACTACAAACGTTTTTCAGCACTTAGCCTGAGATTTTAATATTCCCCTAATATTTTAAGTCTCTGGTTTAGATGCTTAAGCCACAGCTTGTCACCCTAGAAGTCTTTAAGAATCAATGGAGAGAAATTTATGCAAAGTGCTGATTTCTTTGACCTTTCTTAGAAGTTCATTGCAGTATGGGCTGACACACCTTTTCTGAGGTCACTATTTAAAGAAATTTGCTGCAACAATTTTCTTTAGATGTTTAAGAAGGATGAATTGCTAGGGTAACTCGCCTCATATATTTCATGATGCATTGAAAAATATGGCCATAAGATTCCATAAAGTTCTGTGGGGAAGTCACTCTTTCCATATAACAGGACCTCTGCTGATTCTCCAAAGCTGACATTTCGAAAGATGTCAGAATTTCCACTTGGCCATAATATGTGCTTGGATTTGGTGTTTAAACCCCATAAGGCTTAGGGTAGTCATCTTCTTGAAGCTTTTTTTACCTGGGGGCTAGGAGTCTCCTAAGCAAGCTAAGTGCTTCCAATATAGCCTGCACTGAAGCTAATCACCCTGAGGTTTGCCTTTGAGTTGGTGAGAAGAAAAACATATTTTGCATGGCTGAGCTGACCTCTTGCAGGCATTGAAGGAGCAATCCACGAGCTTAACCAAAATAATCTAGTGTGTAAATTAACTGCCAGAACATAAACTGCTACTACTTTTGCAGATACCCTGGGGCACCCAAGCCAACTGGCTGAGGCTTACGTATATAAAACGGAACAAAAGAGAAACCTACACCTTATGAATTGACAGCTGAAGGCCAGGTAATATAGCACCCAGCACTTAATGATACTAGGCATCTGTGTTTCGAAACTGACTGTATCCCCAGCATGTTTTCAGATTGTTTGTGTCATTCTGTGTGGCTTCCAGCTGTATATCCAAAAGGCTGGCTGGCTTGAGACATACCTTTTTTGTACATATCACATCCTCTAGGAGATCCAAAATGGTACTAGATGCCTGCCTGTGTACACTTCAATTGTTCCCCTGTTTCTTCTTACCTAAACAGCTCGTTAGACTCCTGGAATCACTCATCAAAAAACATAAGATGTGATTTTTCATTAATCACCTCACAGAATGAAAAATAAAGCCAGATTTGTCATCATCATTGGATCTCCATATCATTGAGGAAGCAGTGGCATGTTTAACATAACAACTTCATCAATTCCATAAATAAGTTACTTGTATTTTTCGTGTAATTGGGTGCTCTGAGTTCAGGAACAGTCTAAATCTATCACATTGAGCTTGTTTATGAGGAATCTTACTTGCAAGGTAAACAGGACCTGAGTGCTTAGCACCTTTGTGGTGTGTGTCTTAATGGCTCATCTGTGTGGGTGGATTCCACAGGAAAATTGTGGTGGGGAGTCAGTGTTCTGTAGAGCCCTACACAACTGTCTACCACCTGCAACTGAAATGCATGGGTCCTTATTAATTGTGATAGGTGAAATGGACGAATTATGTCCCTTACATGCCATATCATGTAAAATTTGATTAGCATCCCAAATCTGGAGCTTAGGATCAAATCTAATGAAGGAAATTATTTGACTTTCCTTTGAACACAACAAATTCACATTTCTCAGGTGAAGATCCTTATCCTGTAATCTATTTGCTGTTAAGGGATATAACCAGGCATTTCCAAGGGCCATCCTTGACTGCAAACATAGAATCAAAAAATCACAGAATCATAGATTCATTAAGGTTGGAAAAGACCTCTATGATTATCAAGTCCAACCGTCACCCCAACACCACCAAGCCTACTAAACCATGTCTGGAAGTGCCATACCTGCACGTTTTTTGAACACGTCCAGGGATGGTGGTGTCACCACTTCCCTGGGCAGCCTATTCCAATGTCTGACCACTCTTTCAGTAAAGAAATTTTTTCCTAATATCTAATCTAAACCTCCCCTGACACAAATTGAGGCCATTTCCTCTAGGCCTTGTTATCTGGGAGAAGAGACCAACACCTGCCTCACTCCAATCTCTTTTCAGATAGTTGTAGAGGCCAGTAAGGTCTCCCCTCAGCCTGCTCTTCTGCAGACTAAACCGCCCAAGTTCCCTCAGCTGCTCCTCATTGTCCTGGGTTCAGCCAGGACCTTTTTCACCAGAAGCCAGTAGGGAATACAGCCGAGCGGGCTGACCCAAACTGGCCAAAGAGAACAGGGTATTTGATACCATGTGCCGTCACGCTGGGTTCTGGTGGGGGAGCTGGCTGGGGGGAAGGCAGTTGCCACTCGGGAGAGTGCAGGACACCAGGCAGTGAGAGGTGTTCTGGCCGTTTTGCTGTTTGTTTTGTAAATTCTCCTTATCAGTATTGTTGTTGTTGCTGTTCATTTTGTTTGCTGTTCTGTTAAACTGCCCTTATCCTGACCCACAAGTTTTTTGTCTTTTTTCTTTCTATTCTCCTCCCCACTCCAGCGGGGGGGAGGAGTGGTAGAGCGACCGCATGGCCCTTTGTTGCTGGCGATGGCCAAACTGCAACGCTCATAAGACTCACTTTTTGATAACATTTAGTTTAAAACAGCTGAAATAAAATTGACAATGGACTAAATGAGGAGCCAGAAATCAGTTGCTAACACAAAGGAGCCCAGCAGCATTTGCTGTGCTCTAAGGTATTCTACCTGCCTTCTAGATGCTGCTTCAAAAGTATTTAGTTCCCCAAAAAGTACTGTGGCATGTCTTGCTGCTATGTGTAAATTGGTTTAGATGCTAATATTTAGGAAATTGAACCCAACTCTTTGGTTGTCTGACTCCTCGGACCCGACTGACTGCATTATCACAGAATCACAGAATCACAGAATCACAGAATCACAGAATAGTAGGGGTTGGAAGGGACCTCTGTGGGTCATCTAGTCCAACCCCCCTGCCGAAGCAGGGTCACCTACAGCAGGCTGCACAGGACCTTGTCCAGGCGGATCTTGAATATCTCCAGAGAAGGAGACTCCACAACCTCCCTGGGCAGCCTGTTCCAGGGCTCCGTCACCCTCAGAGGGAAGAAGTTCTTCCTCATGTTCAGACGGAACTTCCTGTGCTTCAGTTTGTGCCCATTGCCCCTTGTCCTGTCGCTGGGCACCACTGAAAAGAGCTTGGCCCCATCCTCCTGACACCCACCCTTCAGATATTTGTAGGCATTTATTAGGTCCCCTCGCAGCCTTCTCTTCTTCAGGCTGAACAAGCCCAGTTCCCTCAACCTCTCCTCGTAGGGGAGATGCTCCAGTCCCCTCACCATCCTCGTAGCCCTCCGCTGGACTCTCTCCAGTAGCTCTTCATCTTTCTTGAACTGGGGATCCCAGAACTGGACACAGTACTCTAGATGAGGCCTCACCAGGGCAGTGTAGAGGGGAAGGAGAACCTCCCTCGTCCTGCTGGCCACACTCTTCTTGATGCATCCCAGGATCCCATTGGCTTTCTTGGCAGCCAGGGCACACTGCTGGCTCATGGTTAACCTGTCGTCCACCAGGACACCCAGGTCCCTCTCCGCAGAGCTGCTCTCCAGCATGTCCACCCCAAGCCTGTACTGGTGCATGAGGTTGTTCCTCCCCAGGTGTAGGACCCTGCACTTGCCCTTGTTGAACCTCATCAGGTTCCTCTCTGCCCAGCTTTCCAGCCTATCCAGGTCACGCTGAATGGCAGCACAGCCTTCTGGTGTATCTACCACACCTCCCAGTTTGGTGTCATCAGCAAACTTGCTGAGGGTATATTCTAACTCTTCATCCAGGTCGTTGATGAAGAAGTTAAACAAGACTGGGCCCAGTACTGACCCCTGGGGGACACCACTAGTTACCAGCCTCCAACTAGACTCAGCGCCGCTGATGACAACCCTCAGTTATTGTCAGAGTTCGACTTTTCTGACCAGGTTCTTTCAGATGTTACACATGAGAAGAGTTTAATGTTCAGTATAAAGTGTACCTATTTGAAGATATTTGACACTACGTGGCATTTTGATTTAGTGAGGCAATACAGCAATATCAGCAATATACTCAAATCACAGTATAAACATAATACAGCAATTGCAATATACAGTTGAATGACCATACAAATGTGTTACCCATTGCTATTCCTTCTATGCTCACCATTGCAATGCTGAGCATCTCCAGTTGCCAGGAAGGAATACATGTGTTAAAGCCAGCTCAAGCCCATCACTCTCTTCAAATTGCATTTTATGAGCTGTCAAGTTGTTGTAGTTTATGTCAGGCTCAGTCATACATACAGTCCCTTTATACCCCCACCTCGCTGCTCTGGCTCAATCAGGAGGACATTACCCTCTACTAATTGTGTCAGGGAAGGCTATGCATAGAACCTGATGACGCACTGGTAGAGCTGTATATCTAAAACAAAGTTTCCCTTGTGTTGAGAAAAGTTCATCTTACTTTACAAAAATTGTTGGTCATTCCTTACAATCTTTCCGTGGCTCATCACTCTTGCTCATCTTCAGTGAGCCTTCTTCAATTGTGGAGGTGTGTTGATTGGTCACAGTTATCTAGGACACCAATTTACAGTCAGAAGAGTTTAGTCAGATGGCCATCGCACACAACCACACCTTAATTTGACACAGAGGCATCTTAATTCAGAAGTGGTGTCTTCCCAAAGATGGCTAGAGATAAGTGAGATGCATCATAGAATCACAGAATAATTTGGGTTGGAAGGGACCTTTAAAGACCATCTAGTCTAATGCCCTGCAATGCATAGGGACATCTTTAACTAGATCAGGCTGCTCAGAGCCCCATCCAAATTGACCTTGAACGTTTCCAGGGATGGGGATCTACCACCTTTCTGGGAAACTTGTTCCAGTGTTTCACCACTCTCATCATAAAAAAGTGCTTCCTTATATTCACTCTAAATCTACCCTCTATTAGTTAAAAACCATTACTCCTTGTCCTGTCACAACAGGCCTTGCTAAAAAGATTGACCCCATCTTTCTTATAGGCCTCCTTAAGTACTGAAAGGCCGCAGTAAAGCCTTCCGGAAGCCTTCTCTTCTGCAGGCTGAGCAGCCCCAACTCTCTCAGCCTGTCCTTATAGGAGAGGTCTTCCATCCCTCTGATCATTTTTTTAGCCCTTCTCTAGACCTGCTCCAACAGGTCCATGTCTTTCCTGTGCTGAGGGCTCCAGAGCTGGACACAGAACTGCAGGTGGGGTCTCACCCGAGCAGAGCAGAGCGGCAGAATCACCTCCCTTGATCTACTGGCCACGCTTCTCTTGATGCAGCCCAGGATACAGTTGGCTTTCTAGGCTGCAAGTGCATATGTTGGCTCATGTCTAGCTTTCCATCTACCAGTACCTCCAAGTCCTTCTCGGCTGGGCTGCTGTCGGTCCCTTCATTGCCTAGCCTGTGTTGATACCAGGGATTGCCCTGACACAGGTGAAGGACCTTGCACCTGGCCTTGTTGAACCTCATGAGGTTCACATGGGCCCACTAGTCAAGCTTGTCCAGGTCCCTGTGGATGGCATCCTGTCCCTCAGTTGTGTGGACTGCACCACTTATCTTGGTGTCATGTGCGAACTTGCTGAGGGTGCATTCGATCTCACTGCCTATGTCATTGATGAAGTTATTAACTGCTACTGGTCACATTATGGACCCCTGAGGGACTCAACTTGTCACTGATCTCCATCTGAACATTGAGCCATTGACCACTACCCTCTGGATGCAACCATCCAACCAGTTCCCCATCCACCGAACAGTTCACTCATTAAATCCATCTCTCTCTGATTGCTCTGGTTGCTCCCAGGATCCACCTTTCTCCTCTTTTGAAAAATTTGTGCAGTGTTTCCATTTTTCCAGTCACTGGGGCCTTCACCTGACTGCTATGACTTTGCAGATATTGTGGAGAGTGGCTTGGCAACTCCATCAGCCAATTCCCTCAGGAGTCTGTGATGCATCTCGTCAGGCCCCATAGACTTATGTATGTTCAGGTTCTTCAGGTGGTCACAAACCTGATCTTCTCCTACAGTGGAAGGACTTTGCTCCGCCAGCCCCCATCTTGTGGTCTGTCCACTCAAGAGCTTTGGGAAGAGAGATTGCCAGTGAAGATGGAGGCTAAAACATTGTTGAATAACTCATCCTTCTTCTTCTCTCTGTTGTTACCAGTTTGCCAGTCTTGCTCATCAGTGGGGGGTACGCTTTCTTTGACCTTACTTTTGTGGCTGACATACCTGTAGAAGCCCTTCTTATCATTCTTTGTGTCCCTTGCCAAGTTCAGCTTCAGCTGTGCCTTGGCCTCCCTGAAGCCATCACTGCACAACCAGACAGTGTCCCTATACTCTTCCCAGGTTACCTGCCCCTGCTTCCACTGCCTGTTCAGAAATCTACTATGAGTTTGCAGTTGCCACGCTATGTGGTTGTGGAATTCCAACAGGTCCTGTATTATAATATATGTGGCAGTCCTATGCAGATGTTTGGGATACATACATGCATTGGACTGAACTGGGCTCCTACTTGTCCTGGTTTCAGCTGGGATAGAGTGAATTTTCCTCCCAGAAGATGCTGTGTTTTGGATTTGGTACCAGAAGGATGTTGGTAACACTGATTTTTTGTAGTTGTTGCTAAGATATCAAGGACTTTCTTCCAGGCAGCTGAATCCCACACTCTTGCTGTAGACATATGAAAGTAGGTGAGATGATCATCATTACTTGCTTCCTTCTAGTGGCTATGTGATGCCCTATACTCCCCAGTTCACCATTACACACCTGTAGAAGACTTCAAAAAGGAAATGTGGATATTCTTCTCTCCATGGCTACCAAGGTCCCTTGTCCCAAAATACGTCTTTAGGAGACTGGGTGCTTTATTGATACATGGTGAATGTTGACTCTTACCTGAATTTGTTTCTAGAGCAATGTCCTGGTGTTCACCTTGATATTGAGAATCCCCTGTGAACCGGGTCAGTGAGGTCTTTTTCACTTGCTTTCCTCACTCCCCTGTGGTCTTTTTGGGTGTGATTCAGCTTATTTTAGGAATTCATAATGTGAGATTATGAAGCCTCCCTTTATAGTCAGAGGAAAGAGATGATCACTTAAAGGCTGTGATTCATTTGACCAGCCCTGAACCTAGACTGAAGTTCAAACAAACACATAAATGCATAAATGTAGGTGTCTATAATGAAGGTATTTCCATGTGAGCTATTTCCCTGTGTGCTGGCAAATTAAACCTTTTACTTTTTTCACCAAAGGAGCTAAATACAATACAATCACTCTGAAGACTGACTTATCTGATGAACAGAGGTTTCTACTTCAGGGAAACTGTGAAAGCTCTGCACCTCCCACTGGGTAGAAAGCTACTCAAACATAGGCATCTAATGCCACTGAAGATGCCTGAGGATGGCAGAGACAACCACACAGGGCAAGAAGATTAACATAAGAAATTGGTAACCTCCTGGAGGGGTGCAGAGATATGCTTGTGTCACGTCAGCCTTAATGGTTTTTTTGCCTTGGTGTGGTATGTGCCTTGGTACAGGTGCAAACACATAAATATGTGGTGCTAAATATCAGCTACTTTAGGGAATTCCACTTTGCTTTCAGATGCCATAACAGTGTTCTTTAGGTCTTATGTCATATATGTCAGCTCAATATGGAGTAGAGAAACTGATTCTTGTCTCTCTAGTATTTTAGAGGACTTCCAAATATTTCATTTTCAACCACCTGATGCAAACTTTAGAGGTGGGATTCCTCTGACGAGTCTATATTTCTATAGTATAGACTCTGTGTCAGCATCTTCCAGCTCCCTTTGCAGTAAATGAAGAGAAACAAGCACTTCAAGGGCACCTGATGAAATGTAAAGATATGTTTTAGGTTGAGATGCATCACTCCCTGTTCCTTTGCCTCAGTTCCTAAGAAGCAAGGCGAGAACTGAAGAGATGGAGATATCTGTATTATGACTGTCTCAGTTTATTCAGATGACAGCCATCTTAGGCATCAAGAAGTGTAGCCTGGTGTGGATGACCTAAATTGTCTGTTAACAGCTTCTCTACATCTTCCTACAATCAGTGGGGAAAGATGTTCTTCCAGAGGGTGAGACTCTCCAAAGTAGTTTGAAATACAGTGCATATATCATCAAAAGGCCAGCTGAGAAACAGAACATCCTTGCTTTTCCTCTTGCTTTCCTAACTTTCCCACTGAGTTTTACTCAGATTTTCACTTGTGTGAACAGGGGTAATCCAGGGAATGTTTTAATGATAGTCCTAGCGTAATAGAACAAGTTCTTCCCTTGGAAAGAAGAGGTATGATTTGTGTTTAACAGCATCCCTTTGATCAAGTAGTGCATGACCAGAATTATGTTAATGTTTAACCTAAGCTTAAAGGCAGAATATCTTGGCCATCTACGCTATCCATTTAATCACAGAAAAATTATCCTTCTTGAAGAAACAGAGGAAAGCTGGCAGAAGAAAGTAGCCTTAAGTTGTCTTTAGGTGATGTGAACCTGGTTTTGGGTGTGCTTGATTTGTGGAAAATCCACTGAGCACCCAGGCCTGAATAAAACAATATCTCTCCTGAGTGTGTGAGGATTGGCTTATTGCACACCAGGTAAAGAATCCACTTTTTGGACAACACTAGGACCAGGGTGAAAAAGAATTCTGATTTGAAGTTGCTGCTGCAGTGTTAATTCCACACTTCCAGGTGCTGGAACACAAGGGTCTGATCTCCTGAAATGTCAGCATGTTCCTGGGACTAGTAAGCAGTTCAGGGAAACCCCCAGGAGCAAGTCAGGATTTAGCATGAGCCAAAGTCTACTCCCAGCAGACAATTTGGGTGGGGCATCTCAATTTTGGCAGCTCAGAGGTTTGGTACAATGGATGTGGACAGGCTGTCAGCCAGAAATCAATCGCTATCACATAGAATTTACTTTAAAAAACATCTAGCTTAAGCAATTCAACATGGTGATGGCTGAAAGTGCACCCATTGGTGCTGAAACAATCTCACCTAAGTTGGAGAAGCAATTCATAGACCAAAGCATAGAAGCGTAGTGTAATTCAAATTCGTCCTTCCTATGTGATCTCCAGCCACCTGACCACTGGCACGGGATGTCTTAAGGCCATGTGTAAAGAACTGTCTTCTGGAGGTGTTCCGTTCTCTCCAGGACTATAGCTAGAGCCAACATGTCTACTTCAGACTTATATATCATCTTTGTTGTACTATAGATTAAAAAGATAATGCTTAGGCTGGTTGTTGTACAGAGCTCAGTTCACCTGTCCAAATATTTGAGGTGCCTTGGGGTACCTGGACATTCTCATCAGGCCACTAATTACAACGTAGAAACTACAATAAAACCACACTCTTCTGAACATGCAGTTTGATGCCACGTGGGGTACTCCAGGGCATGTCAAACTGTTTGCAAGCCTGTATTCTGCTTTTGTTATGAGGTAGACTTGAGGTTTCACTCCAAAGGAGTAACCAAATGCTGATTAAACGGTGGTGACAGAGGATCATGTGTGAGTGTAACCCCTGAGTGGCAGGGAGCAGAACTTGGGAAGCAGAGGGCAGTGCCAAGGGGTCCTTTGTTCAGTCTGTTTTATCTCCATTGTAACAAGGAGATAATGAACATTGTTGGAATTTGTGCTTACATCTGTCGTAAGGTGGACTATAGTAGTTCCTTACTTGGAACATTATCAAAGATCTGGCAAGAGGTAGTGGGATACATGGACATCAAAAGAAGCTGTTAAGCCCGTGGTTTTGATCTCACGGAGTAGAGAAGCAGGTGTTCAGGGTCCAATGCAACAGAGGATGGGGGCTGAGGTGCAACTTTTAAGCCTGTAGCTGTCTGAATGCAGAGATGACCCAGATCATTGTAGAAGGGAGCTGTGAATTGGGATGGCTTGTGGTTCATGAACGTGTCAGCAGTGTGTGTTGCAGGCACAGTGTCTTGCCTGATCATTATGACTGAAGCCTGGAGAGCAGGACCTGTGCATCTGCCAGTGTCTTGGAAGAGCAGGTTTGGAGATCTGGGCCTACAACTTTTCCTTTCCATATTCCGTATGTGGGGGTTTCTGACTGAAACGACAACCTTCCTGACACCTGAGGATCACTGTTTGACTGCTGTAAGGGAGGTTTGATACAGGAGAAGTCTATGGCTTTCTGTGCTGCCTGTAGTCAAAGGCTGTGAGTTTCTGCTCTAGTGAGGCCTGGTGGGAAGACATTGTCAACTACATTTCTGGTGTCACATCTTACACTGAGCTCCATTAAAACTCCAAGTAATTTTTCTTTTTGCTTCTGTCTGTCGTTTCTTCAAGGCAGCTTGCCAGAATTTGCCACAGCTGCAAAGTAGCAGGGAGGTAGCACCACATTCCTCAAGGGGCTAATTAAATGCTGACAGCCATAATGAGCTGTGCCTTTGGTTTTCTGCCACTCCCTGTAGAGTTGTAAGTGTTATGTAGCTAATTAGGGAGCTCCCAGATGTGTTTCAATGAATACATACAGCATATTTTTTGTTTGTCATTTGTTTTAATTACTTATGACAAAAAGAACGGAAATGAAGACATTTTGAAAGCAAATTAGTGTGACTTTTATTCTGGTGGGAATCAGGCAGAGAGAGGACAAGTATCTTTGTGATCAAGAAACGGGTGGCCAGAATAAAACTTTGGTTCATGTGCTGGGAATAAGACAGTTCTTATTACTGTCTATTCTCTTGTCACTGCAACCCACAGCAGTGTTAAAGGCTTTATTTGCAAAGCCTTTGCCTGCTTTAATTAGCACTGTCTTTATCTGTTGTACTAACTATGAACAGAAACAGGAGAAATATTCATCACCACTGTAAAAGAATTTCAAGGCCTTTTTTGAATGATAGAAAGACAAAATCTTAATTAAAAATATCATATCTTTCCCTGTCGTCCCACTGAGCTCCAGTTTCCTCAGGACATGAACTCTGAAAAGAGCTGGCTCAATGGAGAGATGGACAGGTGATAGAAATTTTCAGGGGCAATTAGACTAAGAAAAGTTTACACCAGAGAATGAACAGAAATAAATTAAGAAACACTGAATGCATATGCAGAAGACAATGGCATTGTCTTGCTAGTTAATTTAGGATGACTGGGTATTGACTTGGTTGACTGGTTCAGGAATGACAGAGTTAATGAGACAGAGCTACAGATAGGAGCATTCACTTGGGATGGAACAATGGATTCAGGTGGAATAAAGGGATGAATTATTTTGGAAATGTCAAAGTAATAGTTGGAATTGCTAATTTAAATTTCATATACTATTTATGGCCAAAAGAGCCATTGTCCGCAAAACAAATCAAAAATATAATCATGAGCAAAACAATAGACAGGTGGGAAAGAGGTAAATAGCAACATTCCTTACTGTTAAAAATGTATGGACTGTAAAAAAAAAGCTTTTGGCAGAGTAAGGTTGTATTTCCTTCTGAACTTTGCTGCTTGTTTCTTACTTTTATTATTAAAGTTTTTGTAACATTTCACTTTTGGGTATCAGTACCCATTTCAGGCATGGACTTTCTTCTCCAAGCCTTGTGAGTTCTGACCTTTCTGGACAAGTGCTTAAGACTCCAGTTGACGTTCTCAGGACATTGACTTTTGAGGGAACCTACACAGGCAGCTTGGATTTGGGAGTTTGAGTGAACTTAGTGGATTTAGCTGAAATCCACCAAAAGCCTTTCGTACAGTGTTCACATAATAAAAGAGCGTGTTGTAATTTAAGTATAACTAGTCATTTGCAAAGTCGTGCACCTGGGACAAATAAGCCCACTGCAGAGGACAGACTGGAGGCCTGGTGAACAAGGTCTTGAACCTGGCTCAGCAGGGAGCACTTCAGATGATGTGGGCAGACTGTATATTGCACAAAATAATTAGAAACTGCCTGCTTTCTGCTGAAATGCCTCTTGCTCATTGTTGAGGGAGAACCAGAGAAACTGTATTTTCCATTATGTGTGTTCATTCTCAGGCTTTGTTTTGGACCCAATGCTGGTTTCTTACAGCCTATATGTGCCTTTGACAAGCACAATGTTTAAAATGCATTTGGGGACCTGCAGCATTGTTTGAAGTTCAGAAATGGTGGAATTCATCGGATTAGAATTTAAAGGGCAGGATTTACTTCAGTATTAAGAAATCTATGCTAAGGCATCTCTAAGCACATTTCACAATAGTCATTGGAGATCCAGCCAATAGAGCTGTCTGAATTCCAGGCATGATTTATCTGGCTGGCAGGTAGATTTTTACTTCATCTATCTAGGTTCTACCTGAGGTTTTGGTTTTCTGCAGAGAGGTCCCTGATACCCTTTGCAATGTCTCAGGATACCTGAAGACAACCCAGTGGAGCTGGGCCAGAAGGAGCAGAAGGATGACTTTTGTCCTTCTGGAGTGACATGTAGAAGTCCCCTTGGCTATCCCAAGGCAAGTCCAGTGGCCCTAGATACCTACATTTTGTCATCTGACTCACTCTCCTAGTGCAGCCCAGATTCCTATCTTTTCAATGGCCAGAACGGTTAATAACAACCCTTTTGTTGTTGTGCAGGAAATCAGATTGTGTTCATACAGCTGAAGAAGTGGGGGAACTTCAGCTCCAACATCTCTGTTGGACTCACTTTTTCCAGTGTTCCCTCAGCCTCATTTCTGTCTTAATGAATAGAAAAGATGCTTGTCATGTTTTTTTCCCTGACAATCAATGACTAAAGATAACCTGCTGTGGTGGACTTCTGCCAGCACAGGCAGTGGCAGTACCTACCTTACTGGTTTGCTTTGGGGTAGGGGTGTAATTCAGAAGAGAATCCCTAAATTATCCTCTCTATTATGTCAGCTCATGGAGAAACTTGGGTGGACATGAACTGTTTCACTTTGTACATTGGAATCTCCTCTGTAGTAGCTGAGGAAACTCTGTGTTGACCTACCCTCCTACTGCTATTGTACTACAAGGGTTCTCGTTGTAGCAGAGGCAATAACTTCTTCAAATTGATGAAAGAATTCCTAGGAAAAAAGGACTTTTACCTCCTAAGACATGGGTGGTGGGACATCCCACCACTGCGTAGCACTTCTTTGAGCATCTACTCTGAATATCACACGGTGCATCTGTGGGCCTAAATTTATGTGTGCACCTATGAAGGGCCTTCCTCCCCTGCCCTCTCCCCCAGTTCACAAACTATAAACTATTACGAGGGCTGTGCTTAGTCACCAAGAAATCCAAACCCTAAAAAGGCAAAACCAGAAGAAAACTTCTATGACATGGAGCTGAGGGTTTGCATTGTAGCACTGAGGGTATTTGTTGAGAGCCATTGCACATATTTGACACTGCAGAGCTTACCTGGGCAGTGTTGAATGACTGCGTAGTGCAGGAAGAACAAAACCTGTTCCAATCTTATTTGCTTTGCCTCTTGAAGGGGATTCCTGGGGTGATCTAGTCTACAAATTTGTTTGTTTCACTCAGATGGAGAAAACTAGTTAACATTCATTTTCTTGTTTCCTGTATTCCAAAGCCAAGCAGAGAAGCAAATGAGCAAACTAATGAGCAAGCGAGCAACCTGGCAACACAGTCAAGAAAGTAATTTATATCCACAGATATGAGTCTGAGCTATGAGGCCAAACAGGATGATTCCTTTCTTTCTGACACTCTCTAATCAGAGGGAGTTAGCTTTCTCACACATTTGTTCCTCGTGACTGTCTTCAGTCACAAACAACCATCCAAGTGCTCCAGGTGGTTTTCCAGCCTGACCCTTTCATTCATTCATGCACACAACATCTATTTATTTCCCAGGCCTGCTCAGCTCTCTGTTCCCGCACTTTTTCTTGATTAATCTTCCATATGTTGTGTACAGCTCCGTCAGGGATGGGGTCAGGCAGGCCAAGGCACAGCTGGAGCTGAACTTGGAAGGGACAGAAAGAATAAGAACAAGGGCTTCTACAGGTATGTCAGCCAGAAAAGAAAGGTCAAAGAAAGTATACCCCATCAACGAACGTGACTGGCAAACTGGTAATAATGGAGGACGAGAAAGCCTCTGTCTTCCCTGGCATTCTCTCTTTCCACACCACTTGAGGGGATCATAGAATCACGGGATCATAGAATCACGGGATCATAGAATCGTGTGGATTGGAAAATACCTTTAAGATCATGTAGTTCAACTGTAAACCTAGCACTATCAAGTCCACCACTAAACCATGTCCCTAAGTGCCACATCTATATGTCTTTTAAATACCTCCAGAGATGGTGACTCCACCACTTCCTTGGACAGCTTGTTCCAATGTTTGACTGTCCTTTTGGTGAAGAAATTTTTCCTAATATCCAATCTAAACCTCTCCTGGCACAACTTGAGGCCATTTCCTCTTGTCCTATCAAGTGTTACTTAGGAAAAAAAAAAAAAATAGAAAAGAGACAGACACCCACCTCGCTACAAGCTCCTTTCAGGTAGTTGTAAAGAGCGATAAGGTCTCCCTGACCCTCCTTTTCTCCGGACTAGACAATCCCAGTTCCCTCAACCACTCCTCACAGCACTTGTGCTTTAGACCCTTCACCAGCTTCATTGTTCTTCTCTGGGTGCACTCCAGCACCTCAATGTCTTTCTTGTAGTCAGGGCCCCAAAACTGAATACAGTATTTGAGGTCCAGCCTCACCAGTGCTGAGTACAAAGAGATGATCACTTCCCTACTCCTGCTGGCCACTCCATTTCTGATACAAGCCGGGATGCTGTTTGCCTTCTTGGCCACCTGGGCACACTGCTGGCTCATATTCAGCCAGCTGTTGACCAACACCCCCAGGTCCTTTTCTGCCAGGCAGCTTTCCAGCCACTCATCCCCAAGTCTGTAGTGTTGCATGGGGTTGTTGTGACCCTGTCGCGTTAATTTGGCAGAAGATAAACCCCCTTGCGTTCTAACTCTCTTCACCAGAGTGAGAGGCTAGGTGCGGCTAGGTTTAAATTCTGAGTGATATCCAATTTGCCACTACCAGTCCAGTTGCGTTTAATACGTATATTATATTACCACAGTTCTGGATACACTAATAGTGGTCTGCACCGTCAGTCCAGTCATGCTCATGAACTAGCACGGCCACATTTGGTTGCGTTCAGTGAGAAACTGTGACCACTGGCTACTTAAACAGTGCAGTTTTATTTGTGCAACAGGTATATAGGTTTTTTGAATTGCCGGTGATAGTGACTGTCTGCAAGAAAGGACGTGTAAATATGTTATCAAGTATAAAACACGTAAAAAGGTCATAAATAATACAGCCCGGCTATAAACATTAGGGAGTAACTATTCCCGAGAAAAGCGCTTAGTTTAAGTCTCACCCAAGGCGTCCCAAGGGGGGCAGAAGCAAGGCCCAGCCTGTCGGCCAATCCCGGTTGTCGGAGGCAGTCTGAGGTGGAGTTCCCTTGACTTGCTCACGGTGTTATCTTCTTCTTCTCCGAAAATCCCCTATTTCCCTGGCTATTTTTATATTCTTTCTACATTTAAGGTAGAGTATGGAGTTTGAGTAACCGTAGTCATACATACCTTTTATCATGATTGGTGTAAAATTCTCTCGCTTCACGTTTAAAGGTATAGTTTATGAAAAATTGCGAGTACAGACTCGAAGAGGGGTGGTCGCACCTCGGAGGCGGGTAGCCTTCAGGATGGAGGTGTGTTTTGGTATTAAAATTATATTAAAACAAGCAAAGTTCACGAGAGGATAGCACTTTGGCAAGGTTTCGAACACCTGTTGGCTCAGGGGGCCAGATGAGCGGCTGATCAGTTCTAGAGGACCATTTCTTCCTACTTTATCATCATGGAGCATGGCCATGGAATCTTCATTCTGCTCCATCCTCTATGGGATGTTACAGGGAGTTGCTGTGTTAGTGGATTCCTCGCATGCCTGCTGCAGCTGTGTCCCATCCTCAGAGCTCCTTTTGATTTTATGCTTTTCCTCAATGGGTGAACAATGCTACATTTTTTCATATAAACCTTAATTTTCCGATGTAAAACCTTAATTTTACTAATAATTCCACAGACCCAAGTGCAGGGTTTGCTGAATCTCATACAATTAGCCTGAGTCAATCAGTCCAGCCAGTCCAGATCCCTCTGCAGAGCCTTTTACCCACAAGCAGATCAACACTGCTTTTGGAGGAAAGCCGATGTTACTCCAGTCTTCAAAAAGGGAAAGAAGGAGGACCCAGGGAACTACAGGCCGGTCAGCCTCACCTCCATCCCAGGAAAGATGATGGGGCAGCTCAGTCTGGATGCCAACTTTAAGCAAGTGGAGGAAAAGAAGGCTATGAGGAGTCGTCAGCACGTATTCACCGAGGGGAAATCATGCTTGACCAACCTGATAGCCTTCTATGATGAGGGGAGAGCAGTGGATCTTGTCTGCCTTGACTTGAGCAAGTCTTTCAACACTGTCTCCCATAACATCCTTCTAGGGAAGCTCACCAAGTGTGGGCTAGATGAGTGGACAGTGAGGTGGATTGAGAACTGGCTCAATGGCATAACTCAGAGGGTTGTCGTCAGCGGCGCTGAGTCTAGTTGGAGGACTATAGATAGTGGGTCTCCCCAGGGGTCAGTACTGGGCCCAGTCTTGTTCAACTTCTTCATCAGTGACCTGGATGAAGAGTTAGAGTGTACCCTCAGCAAGTCTGCTGATGACACCAAACTGGGAGGAGTGGCTGATACACCAGTAATGCTGTGCTGCCATTCATTGAGACTTGGTCACGCTGGAGAGTTGGGCAGAGAGGAACCCAGTGAAATTCAGGAAGCGCAAGTGTGGGATCCTGCACCTGAGGAGGAATAACCCCATGCACCAGTACAGGCTTGGGGTGGACCTGCTGGAGAGCAGCTCTGTGGAGAGGGACCTGGGTGTCCTGGTGGATGACAAGGTGGTCATGAGCCAACAGTGTGGCCTTGTTGCCAAGAAGGCTAATGGTGTCCTGTTAAGAAAAGTGTGGCCAGCGAGTTATAGGGAGGTTCTCCTCCCCCTCTACTCTGCCCTAGTGAGGCCCCATCTGGAGTACTGTGTCCATTTCTGGGCTCCCCAGTTCAAGAAAGACGAGGAACTACTAGAGAAGGTCAGTCAGAGGGCTATGAAGATGATTAGGGGACTGGAGCTTCTCTGCTATGAGGAAAGTCTGAGGGAGCTGGGCTTGTTCAGCCTGAAGAATAGAAGGCTGAGAGGGGATCTTACAAATGCTTATAAATATCTTAAGGGTGGGTGTCAAGAGGATGGGGACAAACTCTTATCAGTGGTGCCAAGTGACAGGAAAAGGGGCAATGAATACAAAATGAAGCCTAGGAAGATGCATCTGAACATAAGGAAGAACTTCTCTGAGGGTGACAGAGCACTGGAAGATGCTGCCCAGAGACGTTGTGGAGTCTCCTTCCGTAGAGATATTCAAAATCCACTTGGACACGGTCCTGTGCAACCTCCTCTAGGTGAACCTGCTTTGACAGTGGGATTGGACTAGATGATCCCCAGATGTCCCTTCCCACAATGTCCATTCTGTGATTCTGTGAACACTTCTGCCCATCTTTGTGTCATCTGCAAACTTACTGAGCGTGTACTCAATCCCTTTGTCCATATCATTGATAAAGATATTAAACAGAGTTGACCCCAATACTGAGCTCCGGGGGACACCACTTGTGACCAGCCACCAACTGGGTTTAACTCCATTATCCACAGCATTATCCACATTATCCATCCAGACAGTTTTTTACCCAGTGAATAATACATCCAACCAAGCCATGAGCAGCTAGTTTCTCCAGGAAACCACAGGGCAAAGATGAACCATAAGACGGGGACTGGGACAGCAAAATACCTCCCACTGTAAGAGAATCACATAATCACAGAATGATTAAGGGATTGAGAACAACACTGCCAAGAAGGACTTGGGGATACTGGTGGATGAAAATCTAGACATGAGCCCACAATGTGTGCTTACAGCCCAGAAAGCCAACAATACCCTGGGCTGCATCAAAAGAAACGTGGCCAACAGGTCGAGGGACGTGATTCTGCCCCTCTACTCTGCTCTGGTGAGACCCCACCGGGAGTACTGTGTCCAGCTCTGGAGCCCCCAGCACAAGCAGGACATGGACCTTTTGGAGCGGGTCCAGAGGAGGGCCACAAAGATGATCTGAGGGCTGGAGCAGCTCCCCTATGACGAAAGGCTCACAGAGTTGGAGCTGTTCAGCCTGGAGAAGAGAAGGCTGTGGGGAGACCTTATTGCAACCTTTCAGTACCTGAAGGGGACCTGTAGGAAAGATGGGGAAAATATTTTCAGCTGGGCTTGTTATGATAGGACAAGGAGTAATGGCTTTAAACTAAGAGAGCATAGATTTAGACTAGATATAAGGAAGAAATGTTTTACGATAAGGGTGGTGAAACACTGGAACAGGTTGCGCAGAGAGGTAGTGGAGGCCCCATCCCTGGAAACATTCAAGGCCAGGTTGGATGGCACTCTGAGAAATCTGATCTAGTTGAAGATATCCCTGCTAACTGTAGGGGGGTTGGGCTAGGTGACCTCTAAAGGTCCCTTCCAACCCAAAGTATTCTATGATTTTATGATTCTATGATTCTTTTTACTGTGGTGACAGAACAAGAGGCAGTGTTTTTCTACTGAAAGAAGGTAGATTAGCTATAAAAGGAAGAAATTTTTTATTATGAGGGTGGTGAGACACTGAAACAGGTTACCCAGAGAAGTTGTGTATGTCCCATCACTGGAAGTGTTCAAGGTCAGGTTCGTTGGTGATTTGAGCAATGGCAAGGGGGGTTGGACTAGAAGAGCTTCCAAGGTCTCTTCCAACCAAACCTTTCTATGATTCTGTGATAATATGACTAGATTTGTGGACCAGGAGAGAGAACAGTATATCATTTATGTTGACTTTAGCAAGGCTTTCCTCATTAGTTCCCACAAAATCTTTGTATCTAAGTTAGTTCATTACGGTCTGGATGAATGGACAATTAGACAAGTAAAAAAACTAGTTGGATGGTTGTACTTGGAAGATAGTAAGTAATCAGTTGTCTTCAACTTGGAGGCTGATAGTAAGTGGAGTGTTGTGGGGGTCTACACCAAGACCTGTCATGTTTTTCAGTGATCTGGAGGAGGGGCGAGGGAGTGCATTCTTGTCAGTTTCATAGATAACACCAAATTGAGGGGACCAGAGGGTAAGCCTAAAGGTAGGGTTGCCATTGAGAAGGACTTAGACAGGAGGAATGGGGCCAGAAGAAACTGTAAGTAATTTAAGAAGAACAGATTTTTCTCATCAAGAAGCTTCACCTTTGACAAAAGTGCAGACTGTCAACTGTCTTGAGAATGGCTCTGTGAATAAGCACTTACAGGACTCTGTGAGTAGCAAGCTGAACATAAAAAAGCAGTGTGTCCTGGCAACAAAGAAATTCAACAGTATGCTGGGCTGCATTAACAGGAGCATAGCCACTAGATCAAGCAAAGCGACTGTTTCCCTCTAGCTGGCACTCATTAGACCACATCTAGACCACTGCATGAAGTTTTGGGTCCCCTGGTTCAGGAAACTGGAGCAAATGAACTGGGGTAAATGAACTGGAGCAAATTCGGAGGAGGAATGCTAAGGTGGTTGGTGGCCTTAGCACATGTCATGTGAGGAATGGCTGAGGGAAGAGGGTTTGTTGATCCTGGAGAAAGAAGGGTTTCTGAGGAACCTAACAGCAAGTCCTTCAGTACGATATGAATGTTATGGAAAGGAGGGAGCCAGGCTCTTCATAGTTGTGCAAGGTGGAAAGATGGGAAATGAGAGGCTTAAATTTAAAACAGACTGTATTTAAAGACAGCTTCTTTTCACCTTGAAAAGCAGTCAAGCATTGGAAAGGGGTTACCCAGAGATATCCTTAGGTAACCTGACTGGGCAACCTGAGTCAAGGCCCTGCAGTTCCATTTGAATATCAAAATGTCAAATTTTCTAAGTTTTCCCTCAGTCTAAAGCTACCTCTGCACTTTATTTTTTGATATGATTTCAGATAGAATAAAATAGAATAGAATAGAACAGAACAGGACAGAACAGAACAGAACAGAACAGAACAGAACAGAACAGAACAGAAGAGTTCAGTTGGAAGGGACTACAATGATCATTTAGTTCTACTGCCAAACCACTTTAAGGCTGCCCAAAAGTTAAAGCATGTTATAAAGGGCATTGTCCAAATGCCTTTTAAACACTGACAGGCTTGGGGCATCAACCCCCTCTCCAGGAAGTCTGTTACAGCATGTGACCTCTCTCTCAGTAGCAAAGTGTTTCCAAATGTCAAGTCTAAACCAACCCTGATGCAGCTTTGAACCATTCCCTTGCGTCCTATCACTGGATACCAGGGAGAAGAGATCAGCACCTCTCGCTTCACTTCCCCTCCTCAGGAAGCTATAGAGAGCAATGAGGTCGCCCCTCAGCCTCTTCTACAAACTAGACAAACCCAAAATCCTTAGCCACTCCTCACAGGACATTCCTTCCAGCCCTTTCACCGACTTTATTACCCTCCTCTGGATGGATTCAAGGACCTTCACATCCTTCTCAAATTGTGGGGCCCAGAACTGCATATAGCATTCAAGGTGAGGCTGCACCAACACTGAACACAGTGGGATAATCACTTTTCTCGACCGGCTGTGTTAGATGCACCCCAGGGTGCGGTTTGCCCTCTTGGCTGCCCGGGCACTTTGCTGACTCCAATTGAGCCTGATGTCAACCAGCAGCCCCAGATCCCTTTCTGCAGGGCTGTTCTCCAGCCACTCCTCTCTCAGTTTATACTTGTGCCCCAGGTGCAGAATCTGGCATTTGGATTTGCTAAATTTAATCATTGCCCAATGCTCCAATCTATCTTGATGCCTCTGCAAGGCCTCATCCCTCAAGACAGTCAACACCACCTCCCACTTTGGTATCATCAGCAAACTTTTATCCAACTCCTGCATCCAGGTCACTGTTTTTTACCTCTTCCCCTGTCAATCTGCTTATGATTATCTTCCAATGAAGAGGTCTGGTGACATTGAAGACATACAGTCAATGCTTCAAATAGTCTCAGGCTGACTGCTGTGAGGTCTGGTACCTTATAATGATCATGGGCCTTAGCATCACCTAGTACAGTAGTCTCCGAACTTCTTTGGTTGCACACCCCAACCAGTTAAAAAGTTTTGAGCACACCCCCCAATATATGTATATTTACATATTTATAAATTATATACATGTACTACTTTGCTAACACATTATGCACGTTATGAAACATACATAAAGTAGAAATGAAAAAAGGTTGAGACGAAGATGAAATAAACACTTTGTAAAGATTATTTTTGAAATATTAATGGTTCAAAAATACTCTCTTTCTATGCCCCAGTGGATTGTCCTGCACACCCAACGTTGGAGTGAAGGAAGGGGTTAAAAGGGATTTTAGCAGAAGTAGCATTATCTAATAGTAGCAGTCCATTTAAAGAGAATTGATAGTGCCTATCTATTGTCTAAATTAACTGAAGCAGAGAGTCTTGCATCTCCATACAAAGGGGTTAGTTCCTGATAGGGGCTGGGAGTCGCCTAGAACCAGTCAAGACCGACCCTGCTGTATGGATGGGAGCAGGGGGACAACTGAGTTTGCGCAGAAACAAAGGTCAATCAGCAGACACTGTGATGAAGAGGATGGGCCTTCATCTTGGGACCCCCAACGACCACCACTAGGAGGCACTGCGCAAGCGCAGCTGGGAGGAGACTATGGAAATTATTTCTTGGAACTAATTATAATATGGAAATTATTTCTCGGAATTGATTTTGATATGCAATGAGGATAGATGTGTATGTATAGGTGTATTGGGAAATCTAATGTATATGTAATATTTAATTGTATAAATTGAAGAGGCACGTTGCTGCTCGGTGCGCACAACTTTGGTGGGACTACCCCTCCGTGTCGCTAGGCGCCGAATAAACATACCTACTTTACAATCTTACAGATTGTGGAGTCTGCTTTCTGCACGTCAGGAGACTACTGATATGCTTCATTCAAAGGCATTGCTCAGCACTGTGCTAGCTGTGCACTGTAAAGGTCCCTGTCATGTACCTGGAGTATGAGGAACTTTCTGAAGATATGCATTTTCTAAGTGTAGACTAACTTCAGGGGCGCTATCAGCATGGCCAGTCTTGCCTCTTGATCCTTTCTGGCCTTTCCTGGCTTTGAGAGAGCTGAAGAACTTTCTAAATGGATGTAGAGAGGAAACCCTGGAGCGGTCTCATCCATTTAACCTCTCTGAGCAGTCTTTGGTTTGATCAAGCCACTAAAACCCTCTGAGAATTCATCTTCAGGGTTGCCTTCAAGTTTTTTTCTGCAGAAGGGGTGCTGGAAACCATCTAATTTTCCTGCAAAGTGGCATGTCAGAGGGACAGAACCCTGGACTGATAAGTGGCTATCCAGGCTGGCAGCATAGACACACTCCAAGGGAGGACTTAATTTGCCTTAGGGAGGAGTTAATTTTCCTTAACACAGGTGTCTAGTGGTATTTGAGACTGCCTATGTTATTCAAGACTTTCAAACAGGTCTAACACGGGTCTTGTGGGATAATCTCAGCTTCTCAATTCCCATAAAGCAGCATTTGGACAGCAGGTGGGGTCCCTGAGTGTGCCATAATGTCTCTGGATGTCAATATTCAGATGTCAATATTCAGGCAATGGACTTCTCCCACCTCTGGTGTTGGTGTCCCTGTGTTTGTGAGGTGCCCGAGTTCTGATCTTCTGATCCCCCAGCTGTTTGGAGAAGAGCTGGTCAACACAATCACTGCAGCCAAGAGAGAGTTTCAGGTCACTTTAAAGGTGACCTGCATTGGACCAGGTTAGTTGCTCTGCTGACATAATTGACTTCACGAAGTGGATCTGCCCTGACTGTATTAGGTGTTGAGACACCCACCTCACAGATACAAAGCTTCACTGTACATGCTTAAGTCCAGATGTCTGCATCTGCAGCTGATTCCCCTCTCTGCAATTTAAGGTGACTTACAACGATGTTTACAACCCAACATCTTTTCCAAAAAAGAAGGTACTTAAGATGGAGCCAACACAAAGAGTGGCATAAAACTTCCAAAGTTTTTGTGACAGTTGTTTGCTTTGTGCATGGCCAAAAAGTATCTATGGAATGTAATTTCATTTTCTTAACACTGGTGGCTAAAATTTTTGTATAATTCACCCTTTGGAGGGATTAATATTCCTTTCTTGGCTGAAGACAGTCCCTGAACCACTGTTTTGGATTTCAGCTGTCAACTGAGATGAATTCTATCCTTAATCATGTCCCTACTTTGCAGCTCATGCAGCTGTTGGGTTTGACAACAGGGAAGATACCCTGGGACTTTGGCTGAGATTCTTCAGCCCTTCTGAAAGTGCAGAAGAAGCCTGGATACCCTAAGGTATTATTGCCATTATATATCGATTTGTAGGGAACTGAATCAAAGCTCCGCAGTGTTGATATTAAAGATACATAAGATGAATCATATCCACTGCTGTCTGAACTTCTTATTTCTTGGAATGAACCATAAGCCCAGTCAATTGAATAAGGCAAGAAAGAAGGTGTTTCTGTGACATACGATTACACTCCCAGAAGCCCACAAAGGATCTTTACAGGGAGATCACCACATGTCGTCTTTGGAAGGGGCAAAATTAGAATAAACCAAATTAAATAACATTAGTGCAACGACTCACAGGAAAAGCTTTGAGAAGAATCTAGGTTGCTAGGCTGGTATCCTTTAAAGCAATGCAAAATGGAAGCAATGTTAATGGCACTAAATTAAGCATTTTCTTTTTCTCCTTCTAAGGCAGTTAGTGTTGAACCTTTAAGGTATATATTCTGTACTTGGAAAGGCAGGTTATACATGCATATAACCAGCATACATGCAGACAATGTTTTTGCTGGATACATGTCAGTTTAAGAAAAAGCTACATACTTGAAATGCCGCAAAAGAAGATGTGATTTTGTCACTTGCAAGACAGGTCACTGAGACCTATGCATAAGAAAACCTCCTCAGAAGAGAAGGCATCTCAGGAGGAGGAGGAGTGTTCTTTGGCTAAAAGGCAATTTCAAGGGATTAAGTGACACAACAATAACTGGCTGATATGAGCTGAAAGATATTTCTAAGGGTTTGTAAAACAAAAGGTCTTCCTCCCAGGAATATTTGATTTTCTCAATCTGCATGGTGAGTACTTCTCTCTTCCTTTGTAACAGTACCATAACAAGGGTGATCTGAAGGATGACATACGATCTAGCTCCCTGAAGGGGATGAAAACATGTCTGTTGAGATAGTGTGTATGTCTTCTCCCCATAAGAAGAGGTTTTCTAGCCCTTGAAAACATCTCTAAGTGTGCTGTCCAATTACTTTATTAGAAATAGTCATTTTATCAATTTAAATATTCTATGTTATTACTCCTATTATTGTTATCTCTGCTTATTATTATCTCTGCTATAACTCAAGATTTGGTGATTGATTCATGTCAGGATGTTTGTTAACCTTTAGCAGTAATTCATAATTCTTTCATTATAATAGGCTTGAATTAAAGTATTTTCAGTAAAATCATTGCACAAGAGTCCAGAGAGTATTAATCTCTACAAGTTAGACATCCAAATCTGAGGAAGCACTTTAAGCTCAGTGTATTATGAGTGGAGAGAGCAAGAGAGGTCCGGAAGGCACTTTTCAGACTTACTGCCACTACCTGCTTAAGATGAAGAAGAGTTATCCCTGCCAATGCTTATTGTTATCAACCAATTAGAGAAAACCTGCTGTGACTAACTCAAAACTTGCACATATATTAGCCACCTCATTTAGGGCATTTGGCAGCATTAAATGCCTGATTTAGTTGCATACATACAGGTGCCTAGTTCCTTTGGAAATGTCTCATGGTTACCTGGCCAGCCTCCCATTGTGTCTCCTAGGGGCAATGGTCCTCCACAGTGTCTGCCACTCCTCTGTAGACATTAGTCTAGGAATGCAAGTGGATCCTTCTGTCAATGTTTAAAAGTCAGTGGAATAACCCAGTGGCATTTTATATGCCTTACAATATCTCATCTCATCTCATCTCCAGGTTGCAAAAACCTATAAATAGATGTCCAATCTACCAGCAGTATGTTGATGTCCTGGATACTCAGCAGTGCCTAAGGTGTAATGAGGCATCTATGTTTAAGCAACTGAGTTCCATCCCAGTTTTGCAAATGTAAGTTACTCACCACAAGTGGGATTTTTCTCACTTGAACTGAAATCTATGTCTCTGTCTTTTTTTGGTTACAGGATAGTTACAGACGATCCAGGAAAATAATTGCATAATCTACCTTAACATGAGATGAATCATGTCCTACAAGTGCCTTTTATATCCATTGTTCAAATAGGCTTTCTAGATGATTTGGTCATGCAGCTCTCTACCAGAAAAGGTGCTTGAGGATGGATGAGCAGGCTCTTATCTTCTGTTTGTTTCTGGAGATTGACTCCTCTGTTCTTTGAATCAACTGTCAGCAAATCCAGAGGCTAATCATCATGTTCATGTCATCAGGGAACAAACTCCACTCTGAAAATACTAGATACTAGTAGTCTGGTAGTCTATTTAGATTTAGCACTTATTTTTAGTAAGGTAGAGTTGTGTGAGAGGAATTTAACTAAGAAAGTGACACCAAGGGCCAGGAGTACTGTTGGGAGGTTTAGCTAAACCTTGGTAGTAGAGGTATTCATAAAGGCTATGTTCAATCAAATGATGCTCCTTTTCAGACCTCCCACTGGATATGCCTATGTTTGCATGTTATATCAGGGTCACCTACCATAAAGCTCCAGCTCTTAAAGTGTCCACTACCCCCCTCCCCCAAGCAACTGCATTTTAACTGTCTCTTTAGGGTCTAAAGATTAGACACTGAAGAAGGAAGGATCAAAAGCTTCTACAGTGTGGATTTAATTGCCTTTACATGCTTAACATTGAATTTGGGTATTGCTCAGAAAGGCAATGTAAACTTGTCACCGTTTAAAGCAGGGCATCAATAAACTGAGTGACAGACGCTATTAACCCCCACCCTCCCAGCAGAGGAAGGGAAAAGGAGGAAAAGGGAGAGAGACTTACAAATTGAATATAAGAAGTGTTACTAATAACACTAATAATACTACTAATAATAAGACAGACAATGCAAAATACACAAAACCAATACTGAGTTTCTTGGAGTTGGGTGCCGGGGCACTGGGTCCTGCCAGCAGCTGCCAGGCAGCACCAGGAAATCCCGGGCTGGCCTTGGCAGTAGACAGGAACTGGACTCTGGAATGCACTGATTGGAATCTGGATCAGGATTGCAGGCAGAACAATCAGCAGCGTCCTCTTCAGAAGCCGGCCATGGGTGAAGAGAGCGAGACCCTTGTGATCCCCCAGCTTTAAACCGAGTATGACGTGAATGGCATGGAATACCTAGCTGGTCAAAATTGGGTCACCTGTCCTTTCCACCCCTCCCTGCAAGTACGATGCTTTATGACTCCTCACTTTCAGGACCTAAGAGATCTATCAGTGACCTTGGCTGCTATAGTAATAATTATAAACAGGGGCTTTTTTCTGCATTCATTTCCTACCATTAGCTCAGTGTAACCGTAAAGATTAGATGCTATCAGCTTTGGAGCGGACAGTGTCTGTAAAATATGCAGCCAGCTTCAGAAAAATGCAGTTACTTAGAAGAATTTAGATGTAAGGAAGATTCACTAGAAGTGAATTGGTTTTGTTTTAACCAAAACCAGGACAAAACTTCATCTTAGAAACTAATGAAGAGGAGTAGCAGGTGATTCAGAGTGGAGATCTTAGTGAGCCTTGATGAATGCTTTCTTTCGAAGAACACCCAGTGAAAAGGGAACACTGGCTAATTTCAGGAAGAATGTTTTGGAGACTCTCGCTCTTTACTTTTTGTTTTTTTGTGTGCTTCCCTCAAAATATGTTTTAGTCTTTAAAGGTAAGCTACAAATGGAAAATCAAACAACAGTGATTGAGTTCGTACTCTTGGGTGTTAATGATGATGATAAACTCTAGTATGTGCTCTTTAATGTTCTTTTAAGCACCTCCATCTTTACTTTAACAGGTTACATTCTCATCATCACCATCACCCCGATAAACCATCATGTTCAGACTCCCATGTACTTCTTCCTTAGGAACTTCTCCATCTCAGAGATTGGCTTTACCACCACTGTCATCCCCAATGCATTGGCCAAGTTGGATTTAGGCAAAAAACCAATTTCTTCAAGATGTTGTCTCACTCACACTTTTCTCTACTTCACACTAGGTACCACTGAGTTTCTCCTGTTAGCTGTAATGTCCTTTGACAGCTATGTGGCCATCTACAAATGTCTACACTATGTGGCCATTATGAATTCACAAGTCTGCAGCATGCTGGTAATTACTGCCTGGATTGGTGGGGTTGTCCTCATTCTTTCTCCATCAGTGGTATATTTCCAGATGCCATGTTCTGGTTCAAAGATCATTAACCATTTTTTTCTGTGGTAGCACACCAGTGATTCAGCTCAAATGTGGAAATACCAAGTTCCTAGAGTGCATGAATTTCATGTCAGCAGTGTTCACCCTGCTGCACAGCCTAGCTATTACAGCTGTATCCTACATCAACATCATTACTGCTGTGGTCAAAATCCCCTCTGTGGCTGGCAGACAGAAAGCATTTTCCACCTGTGCCTCTCACCTCGCTGTGGTGTCTAAGACTGTCACGTTAAAAGGGTTAAGGGAGTCTGATAAGCAGCAAAAGGAGAGCCCTCCTGTTGAGTCATGAGGTTCAAGGCAGACCCCTTGCGTTCCAAACTCTCTTGCAGAGGAGAGTCTAAGTGCGGCTGGATCTACTCCTAGTCTGAGACTTGGTCAATGTTTTATGTCTAAAGGGTTAAATGTGTAGCCATTGTCAGATTCAACTTGCCTGTCAGAGCCCTTCCAAGGACTTTCACTGAAACAGTTTTGCAAAGCTGAAAAAACAGGTAATTTATTCAAGCAACAGGTATCACAGATTCGGGATTGCTGTTGATAAATGCACTGTCTACATAAGTTGAATTCAAGGTAATGGTTTAGCACTTTAGTTAACAATGTGTTCCCGGGGATTCGTCTGACAAAGTCAAAGGCGCGACTCTTACCAAAAAGGTGTCCCTTCCTGGGAGGGGAAGAGAGGTTCAGGCTCATCGACCCGTCCGTCAGGTGAAGTTCTTGCTTGGCTCCTCCTCCCAAAGAGAGTTTTCAAGTGCCAATTTTTATATGTTTAGAAATCTTTTTGCAAGGTGGGACTAAGTCAATTATTGTGTATCGATTGGCTCTTGGCATGGAATGTCGTGTTGTCAGAAGTGTGACTCAGCAGTGTGACACTCCTTCGGAGCAGGCACCTTGGTATGTGTATTCCGTGGCCATCTGTGCTTTATCCAAAGCAATCTCTGAAGCAATCTGTGGCTGTGCAGCCTCCTCGGTGCCCCACAGATCACTTGGTTTACAGTGATGGGC
The DNA here is from genome assembly GCF_030867145.1 of Opisthocomus hoazin. Taxonomy (NCBI): domain Eukaryota; kingdom Metazoa; phylum Chordata; class Aves; order Opisthocomiformes; family Opisthocomidae; genus Opisthocomus; species Opisthocomus hoazin. The sequence goes on along the minus strand of NC_134439.1, from coordinate 7,131,307 downwards.
TATCCCCCCTTACTTTGTCTGATAAGATAAGCACCAGTTAATGACTTCCTTTGTTATCTCTTGGGCTCTTGACACCTCAGTGGAGAGACTCCTCAGTCCGTTTGTCTTTCGTCTTGCATTTGGCAAGTCCAGCAAGGCCATCGATTACACAGTTTCTGCTTGTTTCTTTCCATTCTCCTCTGCACCCCGGCGGGGGGAGTGGCGGCTGCATGGTGCTTTTGTTGCAGGCCGCAGCCAAACTATAACAAGTGCCATGTGAACCAACAGACTACACACACATGTTGCGTAAGCCTTGCTTCCTCCGCTGCATCCCCCAGCACTAGACTGCACATCTCATTCAGACAGCCACCACCCTTACCTCAGATGTATTTGCTTTTCCCATGAAAATGTCAACCTCTTTCTTTCAGCGTTTACAGTGACTTTCACAGCTTTTCACATTCCTTTGTTGTTTGTATCCAAATTGAGAGGTCAAGCTCTATGTCAATCTTAAACTTTGTGTGTTTTCTGCCTGGGTGCGAAACCAAGGAGGTACAAATTCAGTGTGAAACCTGAAGTACAATCCTTCCTGCAGGGCAAAAGGGAAAGAATATGCCAATGCAATCTCAATAACCAAAAGAAGGTCAAAAGGCTCCAAAAGACATGGAAGGGCTGGACCAACCTGCAGAGGGTGGGAAAAACTCCTTTCCCCAAATTTTGGACTTATGTCACTTTCCCTACACTCTACGGCTCCTTCTAAGAAAGACACAAAGGTTGTTTGACAACTTCACTTTCTGGTGACAAACTGCAAAACCTGAGAAGTCCTCCAGACACACCTCAGAGTGAGAATAGAAATGCGTGCCTTGTCTTGGACATAAAGCCTAACCTTGTCAGTTGCGCATGTGTCTTTCACAGGAAGCTATTTGCTTTGCCAGCGCCTTCTTACCCTCTCCTGTCTGCAGCATGGTGCACTTTAATCATCAAAACCCTACAGGAAAACCTTGCTGCTCAGAAGTGAAAAATTGGTTACAGGTTGGTTAAAGATTGAAAACTTGTCAGAGTGCCAGCAGCCAGGGTGGGGCTGTAAGCCACTGGATTGCCTGTGGCTGATGTGCCAGGAACTGGAGAGGCCAGCCAGCCTGCCTGCATAGGGTAGGAGACTTGCAAACCAAGTGTTGGAGTGGCCTACATTTTGGCTTAGTAGCAGACATTCTCCAGGGTTCAAAAGCTGCCTACTGGAGGGACTGGCATGACCAAGCTAGCCGCTGCAGAGACTGTGAGCACTTGACATCACCTGAGAAAGCCATTTGCATGTATGTGGCTGTGTGTGTGAGGCAAGTGGAGATGAGGGGTTCCAAGGGCCAGCTACTCTGTAGGCTGAGTGTCTAAAGCTGGTATCTGGGGGGGGATACTTCACACGTACAAGTCTGAGCATGTGTTTCTGTGTGCAAGTGAAGGTTGGAGGCAGACTTGGCTGCAGTGACCATGAAATGGTCGAGTTCAGGATCCTGCATGAAGGAAGCAGGGCGATAAGCAGGATCAAAACCTTGGACCTCAGGAGGGCTAATTTTGGCCTCTTCAAGGAGCTACTGGGAGGAATCCCGTGCGCCAGGGCTCTCGAAGGCAGGGGGGTCCAAGAGCCCTGGTCACTTTTTAAATGTCACTTTCTCCACGCTCAGGAGCAGTGCATCCCCCTGAGAAAGAAATCCAGCAAATGAGGCAGGAGACCTGCATGGTTAAACAAGGAGCTTCTAGTAGAGATCAGGTGGAAGAGAAAGGCCCATGGAATGTGGAAAGAGGGACAGGCCACTTGGGAAGAATACAGGAATGTGGTCAGAGCATGCAGAGATGCAACAAGGAAGGCCAAGGCCCACCTGGAATTGAATCTGGGAAGGGATGTCAAAAACAACAAGAAAGGCTTCTTCAGCTGCATCAGTAGCAAAACAAAGGCTAGGGACAATGTGGGGCCACTGCTGAATGAGGTGGGTGTCCTGGTGACGAAGGATGCAGAGAAGGCAGATCTACTGAATGCCTTCTTTGCTTCAGTCTTCAGTGCCAAGGCAGGCCCTCAGGAATCCCAGGCCCTGGAGGTAAGAGAGGAAGCCTACAGAGAGGGTAACTTTCCCTTGGTCGACGAGGACTGCGTGAGCGATTGCTTAAGCAATCTGGATGCCCACAAATCCATGGGCCTCGATGGAACGCACCCAAGAGTGCTGAGGGAGCTGGCAGATGTCATTGCTGAGCCACTCTCCATCATCTTTGAGAGGTCCTGGAGGACAGGAGAGGTGCCTGAGGACTGGAGAAAAGCCATTGTCACTCCAGTCTTCAAAAAGGGCAAGAAGGAGGACCCAGGGAACTACAGGCCAGTCAGCCTCACCTCCATCCCGAGAAAGGTGATGGAGCAGCTTATCCTGGAGGCCATCATGAAGCAAGTGGAGGAAAAGAAGGTTATCAGGAGTAGTCAGCATGGATTCACCAAGGGCAAATCATACCTGACCAATCTGATAGCTTTCTACGATGACATGACTGGCTGGGTAGATGAAGGGAGAGCCGTGGATGTTTTCTACCTAGACTTCAGCAAGGCTTTCGACAGGGTCTCCCATAACATCCTCCTAGAGAAGCTCAGGAAGTGTGGGCTGGATGAGTGGCCGGTGAGGTGGATTGAGAACTGGCTGAATGGCAGAACTCAGAGAGCTGTCATCAGCGGCGCTGAGTCTAGTTGGAGGCTGGTAATTAGTGGTGTCCCTCAGGGGTCAGTACTGGGCCCAGCCTTGTTTAACTTCTTCATCAATGACCTGGATGAAGAGTTAGAATGTACTCTCAGCAAGTTTGCTGATGACACCAAACTGGGAGGTGTGGCTGATACACCAGTAATGCTATGCTGCCATTCAGCGTGACCTGGACAAACTGGAGTGTTAGGTGCAGAGGAATCTGACGATGTTCCACAAGGGCAAGTGCAGAGTCCTGCACCTGAGGAGGAACAACCCCATGCATCAGTACAGGCTCGGGGCGGACCTGCTGGAGAGCAGCTCTGCAGAGGGGGACCTGCGTGTCCTGGTGGACAACAGGTTAACCATGAGCCAGCAGTGTGCCCTGGGTGCCAAGAAAGCCAATGGGATCCTGGGATGCATTAGGAGGAATGTGGCCAGCAGGTCGAGGGAGGTTCTCCTTCCCCTCTACACTGCCCTGGTGAGGCCCCATCTGGAGTACTGTGTCCAGTTCTGGGCTCCCCAGTTCAAGAAAGATGAGGAGCTAGTGGAGAGAGTCCAGCAGAGGTCTACGAGGATGATGAAGGGACTGGAACATCTCTCCAATGAGGAACGGCTGAGGGAGCTGGGCTTGTGTAGCCTGAAGAAGAGAAGGTTGTGAGAGGACCTAATAAATGCTTATAAATATCCTAAGGGTGGTTGTCAGGAGGATGGGGCCAAACTCTTTTCAGTGGTGCCCAGTAACAGGACAAGGGGCAATGGGAACAAACTGAAGCACAGGAATTTCTGTCTGAACACGAGGAAGAACTTCTTCCCTCTGAGGGTGACGGAGCACTGGAACAGGCTGCCCAGGGAGGTTGTGGAGTCTTCTTCTCTGGAGATACTCAAGACCCACCTGGACAAGGTCCTGTGCAGCCTGCTGTAGGTGACCCTGCTTCGGCAGGAGGGTTGGACTAGATGACCCACAGAGGTCCCTTCCAACCCCGAACATTCTGTGATTCTGTGATTCTGTGAAGTGGGTCTGTGTGCCAGCAGCTGGAGTGGGGTTGAGGTCCTCGGGGGCTTGCCTGCACAGGTGCTTGCAACTGGGAGACCTGGGATCCAGGGTGGATACTGGGTCAACTGTCTGTCTAAGGCTGAGTGTCTTAGCATTACTGGGGTACTCCTGTGCCTAGGTGTGGGTGCTGGTGTACGTGCAAGAAAAGCAGAATTCTGGGAGGATAGGTCCTGTGTCAGTTCTGGGGTATACTGAGTACCTCAGTCCAGCTGTGGGGACATTGACAGTGTTCCCATTTGGCAGGGGGCTGCTTGTGTTTGTGTGAGGGTGGTAGGTTGGTGTGGGTGAGGCAGGAGGGTCTGTACCAGCAGCCGTAGTGGTGCTGGACCTCAGGGCTCACATTCCCAGGTGCCAGAAACTGGGGATCCAAGGGCAGGCACCGCACACACTGAGTGTCTGGGGCAGGGACTGGGAGATCTATTTTGTGTGTGCATATGTGCATATGTTTACACACATACGCATGCCATACTAACAGATACACTCCTGATCAGCCAGAAGAGAACTGGATAAAGCTTCTGGTGCCATCAGCATTTGCAGAGTGTTTCTATCTATGTTCTGTCCATGCCATTTCTTTTTTATATACAGTTGTGCCTGGGGTGCACATTTGAGTGTACCTGGAAGGTGTCAGTTACACTGGGGAGATGTGTTCAGAGCTGCTGTAGCAGCTTTCCAGAGATTCCAGGCCAGGACTGACAGCAAGGCACTCTCTAGGTCCCCAGCCCTTTGGACACAAGTACCTCCACCAGGTCCCTCTGCTTTGGTTTTAGAGGAAACAAAGTTTGGGCTTCCATTCAGAAGTGGTAGTGAACTGGGCATTGCATGAAGTCTTCATTTATTCCTCCCCTGAGCTCACCTCAACTGTCATCATGAACCTTTCAGTGATTACTACACGACCTGCTTTGCTCCTGCCTCACATTTTTTCCACCAGCAGTCGCCAGTAAATCCACTATCCAGAGCAGAGTGGGTAGGGCATTTCCCAGTTTCATCTGGGAGACTTGTAGAGCAACACAATGCGACTTCATTACTTTAGGTTTGCAGGCTTTCTCGGACTTGGGAATTCTGGCTCCAAGATCAAGGCTGGCCCAGCCGTGAGAGAGAGTTGGAGCATCAGAGATCTGTTCCATCCATGGTTTGAAGCCATCATTCCAGCTTGAAGTATCCTGTACCCTCCCCTTCTACACATTGTTCAAATGCAGAGACCAACAATGTTGCAGAAGAAGCAGGCTTTACAGTTTCTTCCAGTTTAACATCTTGTTCCTTTGTGGTTGAGCTCAAGATCAGTGTGGATGATTAGACAAAGGAGTATTTGGCAGTGTGGGTGTGGTCAAAAGTTTATGGTAAGGTCTGTCTTGAGTCACACTATTATCTGCATTATTCCTAGCTACTGAAGTGAAATTTAAATGAGGGAACTGAGGAAGTTACACTTTCAGCTTTCTATACTGTTTGCTTCTTCATCAGTACCCTTTAACCTGTGTTGCCAAAGACTGTGTTTCAACCAGCAAATGAAACAGAGAAAAAAAATCACACACGAGCACATTCTGCCTCTTCAAAATGGGCAAAGTAACTTGGCTCATAGAGAGTACTTTTCCTCCCAAATGCCCTTTCTTTCCTGAAATTTGAAATTTGGTGTAAGGTTTCAGGCAAACCACAGAATTTGAGTTGTTCTTCAATTAAATACATCAACACAGAGGAATGAGGACTGAATAGCATCTGGGCAGCTCTGGTCCAAGGCTGAACTCAACTAAAGGAAAAAAAAAAACCTGAAATTCCGGGACATAGCCAGTCTGTTACATATCTAAGTAACTCGTGTATGACTATAACAGCCTCAGAAGTCATAAAGTCTCTAATTTTAGATTCTTCAGATGTACAAGAGTAAACCTATCCTTTCAGATGTCATGAATTAGGAAATTCTTAGATTTTGTACCAAAGATGATGTCATAAAAACCTCTAACAATCTACGTAGAACAAAGAAATAAAGCCTATTCATTTTTTGTAATACCTAGTTTGAAGTCTAAAATAGGAGAAGGCTGGAACAGGAATAATAAAAGAGGAGTTACCATAAAGACTTTCAGAAGGGTTAGTTTGTGTTTTTTCTCATTTTTTCATACACATTGTCCCCCTGCCACCTCCACCACTCCCGAGAAGGTGCTAAGCACTGCAAACTGTGCAGGCTTCTGTAAAACCTGTATTCACATGAAGTAAGAAGAGAGAAAAAGAGGTTTCACAATGATTCCTTTGACCATGAATGAAACACAAAACTTCCATCTCAGTGGGATGAAATTTAGCTTATTTCAGAAAGGAAGGTGAGAAAGGTGGCCTTTGTGTGTTGTGAGGTGCCCACCAAGTCCATTGCTTTCCAGTCCTCTTTGACAACCGTTTTGCTTGCTGTTTAAATTCTCATCCCTCACCACCACTGTGAGTCTCCTCTATCAAGTGTGGTGGGAAAACGAGCCCTTCCACTGTTCGTCTTTGGGGTCCCATTCAGCAGCTCTGGAGAGATGCTGACCTGAGGCACTTCAAGGCTTTAGCTCTGCCCCACGGAGACAGGGATGTGTGCTCAGAATCCCATGGGCTTTCTCCAAGAGCACTGCAGACTTCAGCTGCACCTATGAGGAGAGCATGAGTAGCAGGTGGAGTCCATTCCTCCATCGCCATACTGTGCCTGGCTCACAAGAAGAGGTGACTGCCGATCCTGATCATTGTCTGTAATTGATACCTTCAATTTTGCAGTGAGGTTGACCTCAGCTCTGTGTATGACTAGAAAAGCTAAAAGTATTATGTCTAAATGCCAGCAGTCAACCTGGAACCCTTCCTCACTGGTGGTCAATGCAGAGCAATGAACATCTGGAGAGACTTGTTTCTGTTATGTGGCATTTCTGTCCATACAGGTGGAGTTATGTGACTGCCATATGGATGGACCCTGCCCAGCTTGCTGCCCTTGCTCAAATGAGTGCTTAAGGGCTCTAGGTTGTCTTTGCTTTAGAGTTGTTTGAACTATAAAGCTGGGTGAGTTAATTATTCCCTGTCTTTGGCTTTGAGTTGAATTGCTTAAGTACAAGCACCTTGTGCCATTTGACAAGACATGACCACAAAGGTGCTGGCAGGTAAGGCACAGGAGACCCATGTCCTAAAGGACCATCAACTGGTGGCTGTAGAGAATACTTCAGGTCACCCAAAATGTTACCAGATTCTTATTTTTAGGTAACTAAGTTGTGTCCCAAAAAGCAGCGGAGAAGAGTCCCAGCCCTAGATCCCAGGCAGGATTAGAGCTGGTGAGCCAAATCACCTCTTCTCATTGAACTGGAGAGAGGCTGATCTCCATAAAGAAGTGCACGATTGTGATGCTGATATAGAAATCAGAGCTGGGTGTATGCAGAGCTGAGCTGAGAGCGTTGTAGATCCGAGCCTTTCAGGCCTGAAGGAACTGGCAGCAAACTTACATTCTTTGTCCAATTTTTTCTGCAGAGCTGTGAAAGACCAGCAAGTGTGTCTGCCCTCTGAGGTGGCAGGTTCCTTCCTCCTATTATGTCGTCTTCCACACCATCCCACTTATAGTGTTAAGGGACCTGTTGCCTTTAGGTCCAGCCAGCTTTTTCCTTCAGCATCATGGGTTCCCTGAAGAAAAGAGCTTTATGCAAGGAAAGAAAAGATAAAGTGGGAAGAAGCAATGAGGCAGAAGCAGGAAAGGTTGTCGCAGCGAGTGGAGGGACCAGCCTATCAGTGGAAGAAAAGCATGGACAGTGTAGCATAATGGATGTGTCAGGTGTGATCTCAGCTGCAGGGCATCAGGCAGAACTGGACAGAAAGGAGTTTTGAAAGTGGGGTCCTTGTATGAACTGTAAGCTCTGTCACAGGTTCCTGACATGAGCTTTGAAGGGAGTCCCAAGTCAGGAGCTCTGGCAGGGATGTGAAACTGTTCGATATTTAAGGTAAGAACACAGGCATAAAACATTCCTTTCACCTGCCAGAAATAAAGGCTCTGCCGATCAAAACTAGCATGCCATTTGAAAGAAAGTGTACTTCTTTGCTTTAGGGTTGGGTATGTATTACAAATATTTGTAAGAACAAGGTGTAGGGACAAACCCTACATGCTCTGAGGAAATGACAACTGGGTGTCTCCTGACCTTCCCTGAAGTGGCTGACTCTGAACTAAATTTATTTTGCCTGCCTGTCTCAGGGATTGGTTCCCACTGGAACTGAAAGAGTATATCATGAGATCAGAGAAAGCTCTCTTCATTGGTGGTTTCTAAAGTTCGGTGAGGTCAGTGCCCTCATTACAACAGTGAAGTTATTACTTCTTTTACCAGATGATTCTTGTTTGGTAAGAAAACCACCAAAATACTTCAGAAAGTATTGTGTATCCCCTAGAAAATGATCTTTCTGAAAGCTTGACTAAAATGCAAAGGCAATAAGAAGATTTAATTATTTTTTTTAATGTTTGTTTTTAAATGTTGAAGTCCCTCAATCTACTTTCCTTCCCTCCTTCCTTTCTTCTGTTATGGAAACAAATAGTAAAGCAATCAATAAAGCAGTGGAAGTATTTCTATTGATACCTGTAAATGTAAAATTTCCACTTACTAGAGTGATTCTAATTAAACTAAAGTAGGTCCTTGCCGTTTTGAGAAGACAGGAAAGCTCTAAGACAAAGAGGCTCCTCAGTAACACTACTTAGACAAACTTGACTTGCTGTTTTGGGGAGGGGTAGGAAAGCTCTAAGACAGAGAGACTCCTAAATAATGTTATTTGGACAGCTGAGCCTTGGGAGGGCAGATGCACCAAGCTACAGAGATAAAGAGGCACCAAGAGGGCAACAAGACTGGAGCAAAACAACCTGGAAGGACACGGTATACTGATTTTAGAACTGAGTTTGTGCAGAAACAAAGGTCAACCAGCGAACACTGTGATGAGGAGTATAAGCCTTCATCTTGAGACCCCCAAAGACCACCCGAGGACGCTAACAGACATGCGTGAAAGACATTAACATATGCTAATTAGTTCTTGGATAAGCCATGAATATGCTAAGCATTTCTTGGCAGTATAATGAGTATGTATATTGTGACTGTATTTAACCTGAAATGACAGGGTGTTTGGCGCGCACGTTTGGAGGAGAGATCCCCCGTGTGCCCGGTGCCGTAATAAAGAATACCTGCTTAGTAGTCTGCCGACTATTGAGTCTTCAATTCTGGCTTTTCAAAGCATCACTATGTTCTTATGCAAAGATCCGATTTTATATGAAAAAACATTAAAACCATTAGCACTGTGTAGGTTACCAAAAGGCAAGCTGAGATAACTGTTAAGAGGGCATTCTCCTTTACAACAGGGAGAAACAGACTTTTAAGGCACAATTTCAGAAGTGGAGGGAGATCTGGAAAATTCAGATGAATTCTGCCTGAAGTTGCCTTTTCCTCTCTGCTGACCAAGAAGGGAGAGATTGACTCCAGAGATCACCGGATTCAGAGTAACAAACCCTTCTAAGGTACACTTCACCTCACCCTGCTCTGGGTATCCTCAGTGCAGGTAATTTCTCCTTAAGAACTGTCATTGTTGCATTCATAGGAACTTCAGTGAAAGCAATGTCCCACTTATGAGCAGCAAAGGTTGATACAACCCTGTAACTACCCATGAATGTGGACCCTGAAGTACAGGGCTGAAACGTATGGGTGTGTGGCTATGTGTATTAATTTCTCTTGGGAAATGGTACAATTTTCCAGAATGCTGCCTTTATCACTTTGTTGCGCAGGCTGTAGATCAGAGGGTTCAGAATGGGAGTCACCAAAGTGTACATAATGCTCACTGTTTTGTTTTTCTTCTCTACTGCAGTGCTAGTTGGCTGGATGTAGGTGTAGATGATGGTGGAATAGAACAAGCCAACAATAGCAAGGTGTGAGGAGCAGGTAGAGAAGGCTTTCCACTTCCCTGCAGAGCCTTGGATTTTCAGGATGGTGATGATGATGAGGCAATAGGAGAAGATGACCAGCAGGAAGTTTCCCATGCCTAGGATGATGTCTGCCATGTAAACCGTGATTTTACTGAGATAGGTTGAGCTGCAGGACAGGGCAAGGACTGGAGGTATCTCACACAAGAAATTTTGGACTAAATTTGGCCCACAGAAGTCCAGCTGTGCCAAAAGAATGGTATTTATGAGGGAGTTGATGGTACCGATTCCCCAGACACTGGCCATTAAAGAGATGCAGGTCCCCTTGCTCATCATGGTCATGTAGTGAAGGGGCTGGCAGATGGCCAGGTACCGGTCATAAGACATGACTGTTAAGAGTATAAGCTCTGTTGAGGCTGAGAAAGTGAAGGCATAGAGCTGTGCTACACAGCCCTCAAAGGAGATGGTGTTCTTGCCCAGGATCAGGTTCTCCAACATCTTAGGCAGTACTGAGGAGATACCTACCAAGTCAAGGAAAGCCAGGTTGGAGATGAAAAAGTACATAGGGGTGTGAAGTGGTGGGTGGACAACGGTAGCTATAATGACGAATGAGTTGCTGAGGATAGCAGTGAGGTAGAAACACAAAGACATTGCAATGTAGAGACCTTGGAGGTGAGGGTTGTCAAAAACACCCTCAAGGATGAATTCAGAGACCTTGGTGAGATTGACTGGATGCATTTGCTTTGATGAACCCTGTGTAGGTATAAAAATAAAGACATTACTGCAGCATGGCCAGAACATATGCAATGCAACATCAAAAATAAAGACAGACACGGAGAGCGAGAGACAGATGTAACAGAGATGTTTTAAAGCAGTTGTATTGCACAGTGGATCTTCCCTGACTGTGGTATGGACTTTGACTTCTACACACGAATCCTGAAACAAGTGCTGAGACATGAGACATGATTTCCACCAGGGCTTTGGGTACAAAATGAATCTGCGCTGGGCTAACAGCAAGACCTTTCAGAAGTGAAAGTAAGGAGAGGAAAAGAGAATAGTGTATCATTGTACCACAGGGAGATAGGTAGAATTAAGAGAATAGTGATATGAATTTATTAGTTTATAAAATAAATATGCAGTTTAAATAATTACTTTTCTAAAAGATTTGTAAAGGTACCTGAGGAATAGTGAAACAATGTTTGGCAGCTGTGCATCATGCACCCTACATACTTAATCTCAGTATGACTGATCAGGGCTGTGAAGGGTTCTCAGCTCCTGAAGGTGCAAACCTATTAACTGCAAGCAGAGACAGGTGACATTTCTGGCCATTTCTGGTGATTGTCCTCCAGGAATCTGACCGCTGACAGAGAGATCAGAGACTATCTGCATGAGGATTTACTCAACAGTGTAAGGCTGAAGCTGTCTCTGGGCTTGTGTTTCACCAAGCTAGAGTGCTGCTAGCTTCAACTGGAGATCTTCCCAAATATGGTTGTTCCTAACAAATTTGAAATCGTTCTGTCTGGTCCACCCAATTTTGACCATTCAAAACTGTGCCAGGAATTCCATTCCAAATGAACAAGAAGAGATTCTGGTACAACAAAGAGAGTTAAAATTTCTGCCTTGGAGTCTAATGACACAGAATTTAGAATTCAGGTCATCTCATTGTACTTCCAGGCTATCAGCAAACAGACTCTGCTGGTGGTTTCCCCTTCCACTAGTGTCAATGCAGAGAGACTGAGTCTTCTATAGCATCGCTTATCTCTTGATGAAGATACAAGTCTGAGATTGGCTGTGCAGAGGCACCAGCCTTTCCTCTCCTGTGTTGATTAAAACCTAGCTCAGAATTAGATGACTAACCTGGGGTTGTATGAATCTCCAATTTTCATGTGCTTCATACAATATTAAGGCATTACTGGGATGAGCAAGTGTGGAGCAAGTCTCGTTTCATTTTCCATCAAATTGAAGATGGTGGAAGAAGCATTCATGACACTAAAATATGAATTTAAAACTATAACAGTTAGGTCTGTTTACCTATGGCACTGAATGAGTCGACAAAGACCGATCATGGAATATAACCCAATGTTGCCCTATTAGACCCAGTGAGGAACATGCAAAAGAGAAAACAGCAAAGAAAATAGAAAAGGAGCCAGCAAGAAAGGATTAATATTCATACCTTTCATCAGTGGCACAGTGTTCAGAAGTCTTTCTGAAATAGTATCTTAAAATATGCCCCATCTATCAAGGTAGTTTCTTCTGGAGATTTCTCCTCCCTCATGAATGTAGCCTAGCTACACAGTGAGCTCAAAAGCATGCCCCAAGAGGAGGAGCCAAGTGGTGGTAACTTAGTTCAGCACTGAAGTCACGACCTGCAATAACTTCATCAAATGCCCAGTGGAGTGGCACCCAGGGGGGTTTGGTCGCTAATTTGTCTCTCAGGGAGAAGTTTCTCCTCGTTTTCCCTTCTTGAAGACTCTGGTGTCAGTAAAGCCGAGTTTCTGCTCCTAACTTCTGTTTGTGATTCTTGGGCTTGAAAACTAACAGTGTACTGAGCTGTATCATGAGGAGCATGGCCAGCAGGCTATGGAGGGATGTGTTTATTCCCTTTCACCCAGCACTGGTTAGACAGAATCTGGAATAGTGTCTCCAGTGTGGGGTCTTCAACTCTAAGAAAGCTGTTCATAAGCTTGAGTAAGTCTGGCAGAGATGATGACCAGGATGACCAAGGTCCTGGAAGAACACACTGTGTTTGGTGAGACTCAGGGAACTGAGTTTCCGGATTCTCGAGAACAGAATGCTTACTGGGACCTTATGACAGGTTTCTAGTACCAACAGAGAAGCTATGGAGAAGACAGACAGAGGTCCTTTGTAGAGGTACATGACAGAAGGACAAGACAATGGTCACGTATTGAAGAAGTGGAAGTTCTAAGTTAATTTAATGAAAAAAAACATTGCTCTGGCAATAATTATGTATCAAAAGTGGTCTGTGGAATTCTATCTTTGCAGGTTTGCAGGATGCGACTGGGCTAAGCCCTGAGCAACCTGGTCTGATGTGAGTCTTGATCCTGAATAGAGCATGAGGTTGTAATAATTGACTGCTAAGGCCCCTTCATGCATGGATGATTCTGGAATCCTGTGGTTTCTCTGACCTTTTGCAGACAAATCTTTTACAGAGCAATGTTGCATGCACCAGGCTCCCACGAAAAAAAGCTTCCTGGATGCAGTGAAATGCTCAGATGTTTTGCACATCTGACATGGAGGATGGTTGAGGCCCTGTTCATACTATGTTTGTGAATCACTCCAGGGATTACTTTTCCACTTTGTTTGAGAATAGTAGGCATCCCCTCTGCTTTGCTTGCAGTAGAGTGGCACGTAAACCCTGCAGAGAACTCTGTGATTCAATGCAGTTCTATCTTCCTTGCTCAGAGAATAAATGCTCAGGAGTGATCATAGAATCACAGAATCATAGAATCATGGAATCATAGAATCATAGGTTGGAAAAGACCTTTAAGATCATCAAGTCCAACCATCCGCCCAGCAACACCATGCCTACTAAACCATATCTCGAAGTACCATATCTACATGTTTTTTAAGCACCTCCAGGTATGGTGACTCAACCATCTCCCTGGGCAGCCTATTCCAATGTCTGACCACTCTTCCAGTAAGGAAATTTCTCCTAATATCTAATCTAAACATCCCCTGATGCAACTTGAGGCCATTGCCTCTCATCCTATCACTAGTTACTTGGGAGAAGAGACCAACACCTGCCTCACTGCAGCCTCCTTTCAAGTAGTTGTAGCTAGCGAGAAGGTCCCCCCTCAGCCTCCTCTTCTGCAGACTAATCAGCCCCAGCTCCCTCAGCCGCTCCTTGTAAGACTTGTTCTCTAGATCTCTCACCAGCCTCTTTGCCCTGATCTCTGGTCCCCAGAGTAAGTGGCAGCAAATAGCATGTGCCCACTCTTTTCAGGGAGCTCTCCTTCAACTACACTGGGCTTGAGCTCTAAGACAGCTTGATGCAACTGGTAAATACTATTATTTGGTCTTCTTTTCATTGCACTTTTTGGAAATGTACTGTCCGAGAACATTGAAAATCAACCCTAACAAGTGACATTCATTCCACTGCAATGTGGATATTTGCAGTGTATAGATCTACAGCACATCTAGAAGACTACAGCTGGAGTCAAGGAATAGATTGTAGCTCTTCTATGCACTAATGACTTTATCATAACTGAAAAGTCTACGTCTGATGAGATGAAGTTCTTGCTGAGAGTGAACATTTTGCTGCATGGAGAGTTAGCATTGTCAGAGATGATCACCTCTTGGTGTTCTTGTATGATTTTGACCTTTGCAGTCACCTTAAGGGCAGCAGTTGCCTAGACCTTCTTGACTTGTGTTATAGTATGGCTGTGGCCAGCAACAAAAGCGCCACGCGGCCACCCCTCCCCTCGTCGAGGTGCGGAGGAAAATGGAAAGAAACAGGCAGAAACTGATGGGTCGGGATAAGGGCAGTTTAACAGAACAGCAAACAAAGGCAACAGTAATAACAACGATACAAATAAGGAGAAAACACAACACAAACCGCACAACCCACAGAGCCACTCTCCCGGACCGGACCGGTGCCACACACTCCTGAGTCGCGAGTGAGATCCCGCTGCCGAGCTCCCCCCCACCGGAACCCGCCATGACGGCACATGGTATGGAATAACCTTCTCTGTTTGGCCAGGTTGGGTCAGCCCACCCGGCTGTGCCCCTTCCTGGATTCCGGTGAAAATTAACCCTGTCCTGGCCAAACCCAGGATATTATCCACCCCTTATTCCATACCATCTACGTCATGCCCAGGTCCCCCATTTTCCAGCTAATCAATACCACTTCTCCTGTCTCCAGATATCATTCCCTTATTCTACGGATCATCACTCTAAAGTGTCCGTTGAGTTCATTTAATCCATGACTTCGGGCTCCATCTGTCGTAATGGTCTTCCGTGGCAGGAGAGGTGATGTGTGGTGATGGGTGGTCGCTTGCTGCATCCGGAGCTCACGGCTGATGTATCTGGTGTGGCCCATGCCCACAGTCTACAGGACATGTCGATCTTGATGAAGTTGCTGGGTGCCAGTTGTTGAAAACCAGGTCCAGTCCCATCATAGCTATGCTCTGCTAGGTTTCATCAAAAAGTCCATCCTTCTTCAGTCTGGGCGAGTCTTAATATGCTACTACTGGTATAACATACAACAATTATAGCAGTGATAACAGACAGTGACAGGGTTATTTTAACAATTAACTTTATACAATTTATTTATGGATGATTCTCACCCAAAATCAAATCCCCATGAGGTACACATTGGACTTCCCCATCCTTCCGCATTACCCACCGGGTACACCCAGGTCCTTGAGCAAAAGCAATCCTGCAGACGGGCTTGCCTTTGCCCGAGGCAGGACTAACTCAAACCGTTTTC
This sequence comes from Opisthocomus hoazin, assembly GCF_030867145.1. Taxonomy (NCBI): domain Eukaryota; kingdom Metazoa; phylum Chordata; class Aves; order Opisthocomiformes; family Opisthocomidae; genus Opisthocomus; species Opisthocomus hoazin. Next base: position 7,116,242 of record NC_134439.1, on the reverse strand, counting down.
CCTAACATGTTCCACATGTGCACTACGGGGACTTTATCCCCTTCCACGGGGCGCTGAGGTTTTGACTGGGCAGGACCAGCCCGGTTGGTGGATCCCCTGGTGTTAACCAACCAGGTGGCCTTTGCTAAATGAGTATCCCAATTTTTGAAAGTCCCAGCCCCCATTGCCCTCAAAGTGGTTTTTAACAGCCCATTGTATCGTTCAGTCTTTCCAGAGCCTGGTGCATGACAGGGGATGTGATACACCCACTCAATACCCTGTTCTTTGGCCCAGGTGTCTATGAGGCTGTTGCGAAAGTGAGTCCCGTTGTCTGACTCAATTCTTTCGGGAGTGCCATGTCGCCACAGGACTTGTTTTTCCAGGCCCAGGATGGTATTCCGGGTGGTGGCATGGGGCACAGGGTAGGCTTCCAGCCATCCAGTGGTGGCCTCCACCATTGTGAGCACATAGCGCTTGCCTTGGCGGGTTTGTGGCAGTGTGATGAAGTCAATCTGCCAAGCCTCCCCATATTTAGATTTTAGCCATCGTCCCCCATACCACTGAGGCTTTACCTGCTTGGCTTGCTTCATTTCAGAGCATGTCTCACATTCATGGATAACCTGTGCTATGGTGTCCATGGTCAAGTCCACCCCTCTGTCATGAGCCCATCTGTATGTGGCATCTCTTCCTTGGTGGCCCGAGGTGTCATGGGCCCACCGAGCTATAAAGAGTTCACCCTTATGTTGCCAGTCCAGATCAACCTGAGCCACTTCCATCTTGGCAGCCTGATCTACCTGGTGGTTGTTTTGATATTCCTCAGTGGCCCGACTCTTAGGGATGTGGGTGTCCACGTGGCGGACTTTTACAACCAACTGCTCCAGCTGGGCAGCAATGTCTTGCCACAATGGGGCAGCCCAGATAGGTTCGCGTCTGCGCTGCCAGTTGTTCTTCTTCCATTGCTGCAGCCACCCCCACAAGGCATTGGCCACCATCTAGGAATCAGTGTAAAGATCGAGCACTGGCCACTTCTCTTGACTGGCAATGTCTAATGCCAACTGGATGGCTTTTACCTCTGCAAACTGGCTCAACTCACCTTCTCCCTCGGCAGTTTCTGCGACTTGTCATGTAGGGCTCCATACAGCAGCCTTCCACCTCCACTGCTTCCCCACAATGCGACAGGACCCATCCGTGAACAGGGCATACTGTTTCTCATCTTCTGGCAGCTGGTTATACAGTGGGGCCTCTTCAGCACGTGTCACCTCCTCCTCTGGCAATGCTCCAAAATCTTTGCCTTCTGGCCAGTCCATGATTACCTCCAGAATTCCTGGGTGACTGGGGTTTCCCATTCGGGCGCTCTGTGATCAGCATGACCCACTTACTCCACGTAGCATCAGTGGCATGATGCATAGAGGGGACCCTCTCTTTGAACATCCAGCCCAGGACCGGCAATCATGGTGCTAGGAGGAGCTGTGCTTCAGTGCCGACCACTTCTGAAGCAGTTCGAACGCCTTCATATGCTGCCAGAATCTCTTTTTCAGTGGGAGTATAGCGGACCTCGGATCCTTTGTATCCCCGCCTCCAAAACCCCAGGGGTCGACCTCGAGTCTCCCCTGGTGCTTTCTGCCAGAGACTCCAGGTTGGGCCATTCTCCCCGGCTGCGGTGTAGAGCACGTTTTTAACATCTTGCCCTGACCGGACTGGACCAAGGGCTACGGCATGAACTATCTCCCGTTTAATTTGTTCAAATGCCTGTTGTTGCTCAGGGCCCCATTCAAAATCATTCTTCTTCCGGGTCACGTGGTACAGAGCACTTACAATCCAGTTGTAATTTGAGATGTGCATCCTCCAAAAACCACAACGTCTAAGAAGGCCTGTTCTTCCTTTTTGCTGGTTGGTGGAGACATAGCTGCTATTTTGTTGATGACATCCATTGGGATTTGACAGCGCCCATCCTGCCGTTTTATTCCCCAAAACTGGATCTCTTGCGCGGGTCCCTTGTCTTTACTTCGCTTAATGGCGAAACCGGCTTTCAGAAGGATCTGAACTATTTTCTCCCCTTTCTCAAAACTTCCTCCGTGGTGTCACCCCATACAATGATGTCATTGATGTACTGCAGATGTTCTGGAGCTTCACCCTTTTCCAGTGCAGTCTGGATTAGTCCATGGCAAATGGTGGGACTGTGTTTCCATCCCTGGGGCAGTCGATTCCAGGAGTACTGGATGCCCCTCCAGGTGAAAGCAAACTGTGGCCTGCACTCTGCTGCCAAAGGGATGGAGAAGAATGCATTAGCGATGTCAATTGTAGCGTACCACTTGGCTGCCTTTGACTCCAGCTGATATTGAAGTTCTAGCATGTCTGGCACGGCAGCACTCAGCGGTGGTGTGACTTCATTCAGGCCACCGTAGTCTATTGTCAGTCTCCACTCTCCAATAGGTTTTCTCACTGGCCATATGGGACTATTCAAGGGTGAGCAAGTTTTGCTGATCACTCCTTGACTCTCCAGCTGGCAGATCAGCTGATGAATGGGGAGAAGGGAGTCTCGGTTGGTACAATACTGTCACCGGTGCACCGTTCTGGTTGCGATTGGCACCTGTTGTTCTTCAACCCTCAGCAACCCCACAACGGAAGGATCCTTCGAGAGACCAGGCAAAATGGACAGCTGTTTAATTTCTTCCGTCTCTGTTGGGGTTGATGTAGCTTGAGAGTCAGCATGACTAGGCCGCTTAAGCAAAACAGTTAGCATAACTGAACAGGCCACTGGAAAGGGCAGCTAAGAATAGCAATTGAGAAAGTTGTGATAGTGCACATGATGTAGGTTAGCAAAAACAAGATGTGTTCAAGGACGTGGAGGCGGTCTGTTGCTACTGGTGTAAGTGCAGAGTTACCAATCATAAGGGTAGGTGGGGCGCGTGCACAGCGCATAGTTTATGTCTGTAGCCTATCCGAATAAGCATGGTCGCATGTACAGATATGAAAAATGTATATAACCATGCAAGTGGAGCAATAAAGTGAACCGACTGTGCATTGCATCAATGTGTGAGAGTCATTCCTGTCCCTGCACGGATGCTGAAACTCGGCACGTCTCCACAGCAGCTATGCCAAAAGCCCACCGATACCCCTTTGGGTCCTTGAAATACCCTCTCCTAAGATAGTCTATCCCAAGGATGCACGGAGCCTCAGGGCCAGTCACAATGAGGTGCTTCTGCCACTCCTGCCCAGTGAGGCTCACTTCAGCCTCCAATACACTCAGCTCTTGGGACCCCCCTATCACTCCAGAAATGCAAATAGACTCTGACCCTTTGAAATCTGATGGTATTAAAGTACACTGTGCACCAGTGTCCACTAGAGCTTTATACTCTTGTGGATCTGACGTGCCAGGCCATTGAATCCACACCGTCCAATAAACCCAGTTGTCCCTTTCCTCCACCTGGCTGGAGGCAGGGCCCCTCTAATCCTGGTCAGAGAATTTGCTGCCCACTTGCTGTAAGAATGACTTGGAGGTCCCTTCCAGAGGATCGGAATCAAGACCAAACTTCCTACCTGGTCTGGAGAGCTGGCTGCTGGAAACCGGAGTGGCATTTTTCTTAACAGAATCCCCTTTGGTGATTGTTATACCTTGCAGCTCACGCACTCGTGTCTCTAGACTTGAGGTAGGTTTTCCATCCCACTTCCTCATGTCCTCTCCGTGGTCACGCAGGTAAAACCACAGGGTGCCCCGTGGTGCATAGCCTCTGTATCCTCTCTCCTGAGAAATGAAACATTTGCCCCTAATAGCTGAGATGCTGGCCCGTACAGGTGGGGAGGAGGGCATATTCTTTTCGAGTCGCTGGACCAGTTTCTCCACAGCTGAGACAAGAGAGGAAGAGAGACTTTCCTCATATTGCCGGAGTCTGACAGCCACCTCATCCACCGTTGGTGCCTCTTCACCTTTCCAGTTTACAACTGCCAATGAGTTGGCATATGAGGATGGTGTGCTCCGTACAAACTTCCTCCGCATAGATGCTGTGCACTGGACTTCATCTGGGTCTGCGGGTAACTGCTCATCGTCTGATTCATAGTAAACCAGCTCCCGCACAGCTAATTCCCTCAGGTACTGAATACCCCTTTCCGTATCGGTCCACTCGCCAGGCTAGCATACAAAATCCTCACTGAAGGGGTACCTCTCCCTCACGCCTGACAGAAGTCTCCTCCAGAGGCTGAGGACTTGTTCCTTTTTCCCAATGGCCTTGTCAATGCCCCCTTCCCTGGCCAGGGATCCCAGCTGCTTGGCTTCCTTGCCCTCTGATTCCAAGCTTCTGGCCCCGTTATCCCAGCACCGCAGCAGCCAGGTGACAATGTGCTCGCCTGGGTGGCGGCTGAAATCTTTCCACATGTCTCACAGTTCGCTCAGAGACAGAGACCGGATGATGATCTCTGTCTCTATCTATCTCCCACGATGACCCTGGCTCATTGTTATCCCTCCCGGAGTAATCTGATTTCTTTGCGTCTTACTTTAATTTTACAGGGGTGACTGCTACCGGCACAGGTTGGTCATTGGACTCAGCCGCGATGCCTGCAGCTGGAGCTGGGGCTGGAGCTGCTGCTGTGCATTCCAGGGAAACCGGGGCTGCCCCTGCGATCGTGACAGTGGCAGCGGTGTTGCCGGTCGTGGGGGCTGTGACTGCCTGCTGGGCTGGAGGGGCTGCAGGGCCGGCTGGGCGGGCATCACCATTTGCATTACCTGCCTCTTCGTTCCCCCCCCTTTCCCCTTTAGAGCACTGAACAGTGTTGAACAGGGAAGCTCGGTAGGCATGGGCCAGACCCCAGCACGTTGCATTGATTTGTGCCTCTCTGGAGTTCTCAGGGTGGCAGCACACTTTTTGCAGATTCTGATGATATTTTGAAATCCAGAGTCACAAAGCAGTGAGTGCATGCGAATGACTTCCTAGCAGAGTTCCCAGTACCCTGGGGGGGTTGGGGAGGGAGGGTAAAGATGATGCATGCGGATAGATTAGGTGGAATTCACCTCACCTAAGCGTATAAAAACTCTGTGATGATGCCTGTTTCTATGCCCTGACTACAAGCAACATCTCTTTGACTTAATCAGTTTGAAGTAGTCACATTTGATCCATTTGAAACGAGGTGTGGTGAAATCCAAGCCAGGTGACACAGACATGTTAATCAACTCTGTAGACTTCGACAGGAAATGAAAATCAATACAGTACTGTACTTCAGACAGAGATGTCTAACCTTCAGAGGAGACACATCACCGCTCAGAAAGTTCCTGTATTGGTGCCTATTGTTTCATTTACAGAAAGGTACGTGGAGGTGTGTGATGGATTCCTCCCTGAAGGAAGCTACTGAAGGTGAAGGGCTCTGGAGCAGAGGCTCACGCCGAGGGACCCTTTCTTCAGTGGCAAAACCGCAGCGGCGAGGCGGCAAAAAGCGCCGAGAGAGAGAGAGAGGAGACCCCAGCTCCCGCCCCCCCCCCCCAGCGGGAAAGCGGGAGGTGCCAACGAGCGGCAGCTCTGACTCAGCAGGGGCGGAGTCGAGTGTGACAGCGGCCAAACCCCCTCACGGATAAGAGCAGCCCCCAGGGAGCGCGGGCGGCCAGAGGCGGCGCAGCAGAGGTCTCTGAAAGGCATATCCAAAGGCACTAGATCCTTTTCTTTAGTAACAGAATTGTATCATAGTGCTCTCCTGAATTCAATGGCAGGTTAGTTTGCACCCCAAGCTCCAACTTCAAAACTCCAAGCCTCAGATTCAGGCATTTTTTTCCAGAAGTGAGACACAGACCTAAACAGAGGAAACATTTATCTTTCTTTGACCCTTCCAAGGGCCAAGAGTGGATGACTGCTTTTCTTGATCAGAATCAATGCTCCAACACAGTCAATTTAATTCCAATTTTGTTTGAAAGGATCTTTTGGAGAGCAGCTGGTGCCATATTTCACCTGACACAGGGTCAAGCCCAGAGTTACATTAGGTTGCTCAAGGCCCACTAGTCCCTTTCAGCTGCTATAATTTTTTCTCTCCAGATGATCTTCCTGCGTTTCAAACGTGCTGTCTTGGTATAAGCTAGTTATTTCAGGTACCAGGATCAGGGAAACAGCTACACCTGGAGTAGTTCAGCTCCATCTTGGCCTATCCTGTCTTTTCTACTCTCTGTGTTTTTCTTTCATGACATACTTGTCAAGTTTCCACTACTGTCCTTCATGACCACATCTCTTCCTTATAACATCATTTCTTCTGTCCTTTCTGCTCTTACTTTTTTTCATCTTGCTTTGAATATGCCTTCCAATCACTGCCATTCATCCGACTTTCCCCCAGACCCAGCCCTCCACAGCCCCCTAGCTTGGATGGCTCTCTTTGATGCAGACTTCATAACTGCAGTTGTATAAATATGGTGAACTACTCCGACTGGAGTGTTCTGACATAAAGCAAGGAAAAAGTGAAAAGGGGACTTGATTATGGCTATAACAACAATGCTATTCACACAGAATACATTACTGCATAGAGAAAGAGTTGATCTACCTTGTAGGCAAACCACTATACTGATTCGGACTGGGAGACCGTTGCACATTTAGGAGTTTGTGTTCCACAGAACAGTTAACCTGAGGAGGCTCTGTGCTGTGCTGTCCTGTCATGGCTTGCAGGGCTGTGTTGCACTGCACAAATCTTTGCCTGCAGGATAAACTCAGGAGCTCATTGCAGCAGAGGAGCTTGCAGGTAGCTGCCACTCAGTACCAGCCATTGGGCCACCTGCGTGCCCTTGCCTGTATCTGACAGAGCAGCAAGTAAATCTCAATTTTCTAATATGCCTCAAATACTTCATTCCAATTTTGAATTAAACAATAAATGCATAAATACACAAATACATGAAGGATTCAGAATAGTAATGACGATTTGAGAGAAGCCTGGTGTGATTTCTTCCAGTAATATGAAGAGAATCCTGTGGGAATGCATTCTGTGTTTCACAGTCATTAACATCTAAATTTTCCAGGTGAACATTTCAATATGGAAGAGGAACAAAAAAATAGAAACTAAAATTTTCTGTGGGAAACTCGTATTTTAGAAGAGGAGAAAGAGAACAGAATAACTGGTCCATGAAAGGTGCCATATTATAATTGACTTTATTTTCCTTGAAGTCTAGTGTCAAGCAGCAATGATGGTTAGCACAATGCGATTTAAAATCTTCTGCTATATTTATGTTTGGAAGAACACATTTGCTGATTTGCACTTATTTCAGAAACTGGAGCTGAGCTGTTCCTGACCTGGATTTTTACGTCTAAAATCTAGGTCAAAGTTCTCACACCAAAAGAGCCACAGACACGGTCATACAGACTGTCTGTAGCGGCAGACATGAAGGTGAGCCAGATTCGCTCTTTCACCCACTCTGCCATCCCTGTTGTCCTGGAGTTTCCCAGGTGGAAAGATCAGCTGGTGTATTGCAACCTACAGCCATAGATAATTCACAGGCAGTGTGGACAAGTAGGAATTTTGGACCTGAATGTGAGTGTAAGCCTTGGATCTGCATGGTGCAGGCTTCACTTGTACTCCCTGCCCACAGCAGCTACACAACAGTGCGGTAACACAGCCTTCCCAGAAGCCTGTTAGTAAAGTGCATCTGACACGAGTGAATCCCTCCAAAATGTCAGTGCGGTTATTTTAGTTACATGTTCAAGATCTCACAAATCCTCATGTATATGAAGGACCAGGAGGTTTGGATTTCCTTGTGCCTGGCTGACATGCCTGTCAATCCCCTAAGGAAAACATGGGGCAAGCAGAAAAGCATGCTAAATTTTAAAAAATCAAGAGCAAAGAAACACAATAACCCACCAGGTGCACATGAGGAGATGCCTTTCCACAGTGGAAATATTCTTCGTAGACTGTCTTGGAAGAAATAAAACTATAATTCAAATAAGAATACACCTTCTAATAAAACAGTCATTGTCTGTCAATGAAAGGTATCAGAAAAGCTAGCCATACACCTAGACATGAATGTACAGCTCTATTTCAGACTCCTTGGAGTATCTCACTTGCCTTGTGGCTGACACTCCAGAAGAGTAGTAATCTCCTGCTGGTTGTGTTCATCACATCAGATACCCGATGGCATCTCAGTCATCTCTATTATTCCCCCAGCAGTTTTCATAGCCTCCTACCTCAGAGTTTAAGATATCATCTCTGATGCTTCCATATCACAAGGAATCTAACACAGAGCAGGTCAGTCCACGTTCACTGACATGATATTTAAACTTTCCCCTGTGGTACTGGCAGAAATTTACCCAATCAGAATTGGACTTCTGTGGTCCACGCTCCTGCTACCACAGCTTTATACTGAATGGAGAGGCATTTCTAGACAAGGTTTCACCACATATTTAAGCAGACATCTAAATGTATCTGTGAAAAGCACCTGTGAAGCTCTTCTTTCTCAGTTATGAAGAGATTTTAAGGTAACTCAAATGACAGAATCACAGAATCATAGAATGCTTAGGGTTGGAAGGGACCTTTAAAGGTCAATGTTCGTAACAATGTTGTAAACATCTGAAGTGACATGCAGTAAGCAGTGTTTTATGTGGGTCATCTTCAGAAAAATTCAGCTGAGGTTGGAAAGGACCTCTGGAGAGCATCTAGTCCATGTCCTCTGCTCAAAGCAGGGTCAGATACAGCAAGTTTCTCAGGGCCATATCCAGCTAGGTGTTCAATTAGTTCCAAGAACACAGATTCCGCAGGCTCTCTGGGAAACCTGTTCCAGTGTTCAACCATCCCCACAGTAAAAATGTTTTCTCTTATGTTTAAATGGAATTCCTTGTCTTTGAATTTGTGTTGATTGTCTCTTCTTCTTTCCGTAGACATTACTGACAAGATTCTGAGCCCATCTTCTTTGAATCCTCCTGCCAAGCATTTATAGAAATTGACTGGTTCCCCCTGAGCCTTCTCTTCTCCCTGCTGAACAGTCCCGGCTCTCTCGGTCTCTCCTCATGTGAAAGATGCTCCTGTCCCTGAATCACATTTGTGGCCCCTTTCTGGACTCTGTTGAGTATGTCCACACCTTTCTTGTATTGGGGTGCCCAGAACTGGACACAGTACTCCAAGAGTGTCATTGCTGGTGATGAGTAGAAAGGAAGGATGACCTCCCTCGACCTGCTGGTGCTGCTCTTCCTAATGCAGACCAGGATACCGTTAGGCTTCTCTGCCACAAGAGAATGCTGCTGGCTTATGTTCAACTAAGTGTTCACCGAGACCCGGAGGCCTTGACTGAAAAGCTGCTCTCCAGCTTGTCAGCCCCCAACCTGTCCTGGTGCCTGGGGTTTTTCTGTTCCACGTGCAGGACTTTGCACTCCCCTTTCTGGCACTTCATGAGGTTCCTGTTGATCCATTTCTCCAACCTGTCAAGACTCCGCTGAATTACCAACCAGTCCTCTCAGTTTTGTATTATCTGCAGACTTGCTGAGGGTGCACTTGGTCCCATCATCTGAGTCACTAATGATGATGTTAAAAGTATCAGACCTAGAGTTCAGTTCTGCAATACACCATTAGTGCCTGGCCTCAAGCCAAACTTCATGCCACAGAACGCAACTCTCTGGGCCCACAAATTTAGGCAATTTTTCAATCTCACCCCACTGTCCATTTAGTTAGTCCTCTCTATGTGCATGAGGATGTGAAGGGAGACAGTGTCGAAAGCCTTACTAAGAGGACGGTAAACAACATCTGCTGCTCTCTGTTCATCCACCAAGCCAGTTATCTCATTGTAGAAGGCTGTCATGTTGGCTAAGCATGATTTGCCCTGCATAAATACATGCTGAGTAGTCCTCGTTGGCTTCTTATCTTCAATGTGTTTGGAAAAGTCTTCCAGGAGGATTTTCTCAATCATCTTCCCAGGGATGGAAGTGTGGCTGAATGACCTGAGACTTCTCAGATCCTCCTTGCAGCTCTTTCTGAAGACAGGAAAGAAAGACATCTTTCTTCTAGTCATGAGAAAACTCCCTCTATTGCTATGACCTCTCAAAAATGATTGAGAGTGGCCTTGCAATGACATCAGCCAGCACCACCAGAAATTATGGGCATATCCCATCAGGTCCTGTTGTCCCAAAAATCGGGGTTTGTTTACCCAATGTGCAGTATGCCAATGTACACACAGAGCAGAGGTGTTTTATTACATAGCTGCGCAAATATGGATGTCTGTCCCAAGACAGCACACCTCGTTCACAAATTGACAGTCATTTATACAGTTAACATTACCATATTCATCTTTCTAATACGTATGCATTGTTATTCTGTTAAAAGATCAGTTAAAGTCTCTTTGTCCAGCATGTAAATTAATACGCATGCTCAGTAACTTCCTATTTTGAGTCTGGGGTACAACCGGACTTGGTGGTCCATGGGTCAGTGGTCGCAGTCCCCTCCTGACGGAATGACCTTTTCCCTAGTCACCTGTTTTTTTGGCAATCTCAACAGCTTTTCACAGCTCGTTAGCTATTCTTACAATTCATTACTCTTTGGTTCTATTTTGGACAGGTACATCCTGCTAATGAAACAATAACAGAGCTCTCAGCCCCTCATGCTTGCAGTCTCTCATCTTTTATGAACCTACTAAATGTATTCCATAACTGCAAATCTTCAGGTGGAGCACGAGCCCTCCTACTGGTGCCAGAAGTCACCAGCTTCCAGCTTTTGCCTTTGTGATAGTGTCCACTTCCTTATCTGATGTGCACTGAACACTGCTCCTTTCACCCACCTGGAATTTTGGCTCTTCAAGCTGCACAGTCTTGGATAAGACTGTATCTGAAGGGGGGCTACAAGAAAGCTGGAGAGGGACATTTTACAAGGGCATGTAGTGATAGAACAAGGGATAATGGCTTCAAGCTGAAAGAGGGTAGATTTAGATTAAAGTAAGACATTCTTCACTATGAGGGTTGTGAGACGCTGGAACATGTCGCCCAGAGGAGTTGTGGATGCTCCCTCCCTAGAAGTGTTCAAGGCCAGGTTGGATGGGGCTTTGAGCAACCTGGTCTAGTACAAGATGTCCCTGCCCATGGCAGGGGGATTGGAACTAGATGATCTATAAGGTCCCTTCTGACCCAAAGCATTCTATGATTCTGTGAAGCTCCGGCCATTCTTTTTCTTTTCAACTCTGATGCTGTGAAGTCTGCTGACCTCCTCCTACAGATCCTTTGCTTTGAGACATAGATCCTCAACAAGCACAATTCTGCAAGCTGCAAGGCCACCTTCTGCTTCTCTAGCCTGAGCAAGAGCCCACAGGCACTCCCTGCAGCCTGAGACCTGCAGAACTGCAGCCTTCTCTTGTAGCTCCATTTTGATGAAGGCCTCTGACATTACTCCAACAGCTGCTGGAGACCTGTCCTGGTTTTGGCTGGGATAGAGTTAATTTTCCTCCCAGCAGCTGCTGTTTTTTTGATTTAGTACCAGAAGAATGTTGATAACACTGATGATTTCAGTTGCTGCTATGAAATCAAAGGCTTTTTCCAATTCCTCATACTCAGTAGGTGTGAAGGAGGTGGGAGGGAGTGTAGCTAGACATATAGTCCAAGGTGGCCAATGGAAATATTCTATGACACAGACATCATGATCAGTTCATGAATGGTGTTGGGCGAGGGGCAAGAGACTGTCTGCTTTTCCTGTTTCCATGAGTTAGAATCCTCTCTTATGCTGGAGTTCAAAATTTGGGATTTCGGGGTTCTGTGATTCCTGCTCAGGTACTGGCTGCGAATTGGTCATTGGGTGGTGAGAAAAATGGTATTGTATGTAGCTTGTTTTGCATATTCATTATTATTGTTATTATTATTATCATCATCATTAGTATTAATATTAGTATTTACTTTGTAGTCTTATTAAATTGTCTTTATCTCAACTCATGTGTTTCCCCTTTTGTCCCTTTCTCCTCCCCATACTGCTGCTGTGGAGGGGGCGGGATGAGCAAGCAGCTGTCTAGTGTTTAGTTGCTGGTGGCCAAGTTAAACCACCACAAGACCATACACTGTAATGTGGAACCATGATTGTGGAGAGAGTGGATGCTATCCTCAGCAGAGCTGCTTGCCCCTTTCTGTGTGCCCTCCTGTGTGAGCTGCTGTGCAAACTGCTGCAATAGTAGGCTGCCACTGTTCATTGTGCTCTCAGAAGAGTTCATATGGGTAAATCTACACTATGCTGCATAATTCTTGTGTTTTATCTTAATCCTGTTCTTCACACTGATGAGTGTGGTGAATGACTTCACGGACCCCAATCTTGTGCTCGATCAGAATCATTTTATTGCTCAAGTGAATACCTTATATACAATACAATAGTTACTAGAGCCAATCAACTTTGGATTCGTGGCTTTGGGAATGCCAGTTCACGGTTGCTGTTTTCCAGGATCTTCTGCAGCTGGATGTGTGAAAACAGCTTATCTCCTGAGAACAGAGAAGGCAGGCACAGGACGCACTGATCTTTCAGGGTTATGAGGCACTGCTGTTCTGTCTCAAGTTCTACGGTTTCCCACATCTTCTCCTTTTTTGTTTAGCCAGACACTGTTGATGATAAGAACTGACATAATTTGGCCTTCAGCTTTCTACCACTTTCTCAGAGGCCCACACAAACTACAATACTAAAAACAGACATAAGAATACAAACGCTAATAGAAGACATAGAGATGTGAAGTGCATACCATAACCTGCTGGGTGTAAAGAAGGATCAAATTAACCTGAGAATAATACATACTGATGGCAAATCTGTTACATAACATATAGGTGTAGACTGACTTACTTGCATCCAATTTACTTTCTGTGTGGATGGTGGGATCCAAGCAGAACCTGACCACAACATATCATTATTGCCAATCAGAGGGGATGCATCCCCCCATGTCAGGAGTTGAAATAATGGTGGATCAATGATATAAGCTTAGTAAATTTGCACTTGGCTTGTAGGTATACTCATCACACATACAAACATCCATAACAGTTAGTATTAGCTATTCATATTAATCACCTAGGCTAAAATCAATGTATCTAAGGGTATAACTCATTAACTATATAAGCTAAAGTCAAAAGCATAAATTTGCAAACTTTACCACATCTATTCCCTGTTGCATCAAATGCTTCCACAGCCCTGAGAAATCAGAATCCAGATACAACAGTCCAAAGTCAAAAACCAGAAATAATCAATACCTGCAGAACTCACCAAACCGAAGACGCAAAGGCAGTTACTTGGTCCAAACAAATCCATTAGATCACAGAAACCAAATAAATCCATCAGATCACAGAAATACAAACACTATGACAGCAAACACATATAACCACACAATCGTAGTTGCGACCGCACACGCACAAGCACACCAAGTTTTCAACATAAATCCAAATATTACAAATAGACAGAGACTTACAATAATATTCAACATTTAACAGATAAATTCCCGAGCTTCGGTTTTAGGAAGAGTACTCTCTTTTTAGTTCTGTTTTAGGAAGGATATTAGGAATACATGAGGAAGAACTTCTTCCCTTTGAGGGTGACGGAGCACTGGAACAGCTGCCCAGGGAGGCTTTGGAGTCTCCTTCTCTGGAGGTATTCAAGATCCGCCTGTACAAGTTCCTGTGCAGCCTGCTGTAGGTGACCCTGCTTCGGCAGGAGGGTTGGACTAGATGACACACAGAGGTCTCTTCCAACCCCTACCATTCTGTGATTCTGTGATAGCCCAAAGCTGTGAGGGTTTCACTATAAGTAACAGGCAAGCAACAAGAAATAATACTAGAAAAATGCCTTTACCTTATTGATGGTCCTTGCTCATAACTTCTCGGTCCAGGGACTGGAGGTTCTCCCCGAGAATCCCTTGGTGCCGGCTGGAGGTCCTGCGATCCCTCGGATCGTTGAGTTTCGGGAGCAAGGTCCCATCTGGGGTGCCAAAATCTGTTACCGGAAAGAGACAAAATAGCTAACTCTCTAAAACTTAATTTTGGAGTTCTAGAAAGCAGGTACTGCAGTACTGGACACACAGGGGATAGTTCTACCCAAATGTGCGCACCAAAAAGACACTACTACTAGATATTTATGCCATGTTAACATAAATAATCATTACATTTCTGAGAAGTGCTTATCATTTCCCTTTCTTTTTTTTCTTTTAATATATATATACATTAATATCCTTTGTACATGTCTATTGGCACCTCTGGGCAGTTGTTGGGAGCCCTCAGATGAAGTTTCATACTTTTCCCCATGGTGTCTGCTACTTGAACTTTGCTCTTGTGCAAACTCAGTTCTAAAATCACATATACCCTGTCCTCCAAGATTACTTCATTATACAAAAGCTGTTGTGGGAGATAATTGCCAAATAAGCAAGCAAATTATTTATGCAAGGAAGAGGCATTTTGATGAAAGAAGTCATGAGATAATCGGGCTTGCTCAAAACTGCGTGGCAGTACTGCTGCCGTTGTCAATTTATCTGATACAGCATTTCCTTCAGTTATTGGTCCTGGTAGAGTAGTATGTGACCGTATATGCATTATGAAATACACATGTACACAATTTTTAAGTAGTGTAGCTAATTTCAATAGCAAGGAACAAAGTTGTTTGTTATTGACCTCTTTTATCATTGCATCTTCAATGCGTTGAATAATACTCACAACATATGCAGAATCTGCGACAACATTGAGTGGTTCAGTTGGAAACAATTCAAAGGCATGCAAGGCCGCTGATAGTTCAACCATTTGTGTGGATCCTTCAACAATTAAAATAGATGATTGCCAATCTGATGAATCTGTTCGTTTCCACACAACTACAGCTTTATGTGTTTTCCCTGATCCTTCCAGAAACACTGTTCATGCTCCTTTAATAGGAACAGGAACACATCGTATTTTTGGCTGCAATGGAATTTGAGAAAGCGAATGTAACAGCTTATGTTGTGGAAAAGTATAACGTATGTCATTCAAATGATCAGCTAGAGCGGCTTGCAGTGATAAGGATTCCCTGTTTAATACCACAAAGTCATCTTTAGCCAGCGGCAGGTAAATAGTATCAGGATCACGTCCTGTCAATTGCTGACAGCGATTCTGACCTTGTGCTATTAAGGACACTATCATATCTACCTTTGTGGTTAATGTTTTCATGGGCGCATGAGACAAAAAGATCCATTGCAGAGTCTTCAGCTCCTGCGTATTGACACACCACTGACCTAAAAGAGCATAAGGCTGGAAAAAAGCATAAATTATACACAAATCTGTAGGTAACTTAAGATTGATTCTGGAGGCAAAGGAAGTTGCGATTTTATCCGAAACTTTCTGCAAGACAGTTTTAGCTTCTGGTGTCAATCTCCTGGAAGATAACAATTCTGAGTTGCCTTTCCACAAGGTAAATAGAGGGGACAACTCTTCAGTTGTGATGCCTAAAAGGGGTTGTACCCAATTAATTGTTCCTAATAATTTTGTAAATCATGAAGAGTGGTGACCTGATCAACAATATGCAATGGTTGTGGGAACACTTGTGAAGTAAAAAGTTTCCACCCTAGATACTTCCAGGGCTGCTCTGTCTTTACCTTTTCTGGGGCTATCTGTAATCTGTAGATCTTTAAAGACGATTCTAATTTAGCAAAAGCAGTGAGCAGCACATTTTGTGTTTCAGCAGCAAGAAGGATGTCATCCATATAGTGATATAAGTAAATCTGACTGAAGGATTGCCATACTTCTTTTAGTGCTGCATCCACAACTACCTGGCAAATCGTGGGTCTATTCATCATGCCCTGTGGCAGAACGACCCAATAGTATCGCTGCATAGGTTTGCTGTTGTTAATTGAAGGCACAGAAAATGCAAAATAAGCACAATCATCAGGGTATAAAAAAATTGTAAAAAACCAGTCCTTTAAATCAATAACAAAAAGAGGGCAATCTTCTGGGATCATAGCTGGGTTAGGAACACCAAGCTGTAGTGGCCTCATTGGGATCATTACTGCATTTATAGCCCGCAGAGCTTGTAATAATCTCCTTTTAACAGACTTTTTTGGGATGACAAATATAGGGCTGTTCCGTGGGCCAGTAGATGGCACCAGGTGACCTAATGCCAGCTGTTTGTCCACAAGGAATTCTACTGCAGTAATTGAATTGTGCACACTTTTTCCAACCAAGGGCTTGAACCTAAGGAAAACGGTTCTGGCCATGCCATTTCTGGGTCAGGCTGGGCCGGGCAGATGCGCCGGGGTGGGGAGGGGGGCAGGGCCAGGCCACTGGTTGCCAATCGAGAGGAGCCAGCCAGCTCGGCGGGAAGGGGCGGTGCGCGGGGGGCCGTGTCCCCCACCAGGTGTAAGGTTCGCTGACCCGTTCGGTGTGGTGACCGCTGGCGCTGCGGGCTGTGCTGCGTTGGAGGGACTGTGCGGTTTTAGGCTGGAATTCACCCTGCTCTGATCTCAGGTCGGGTACGCCAACTGCTGTAGAGGGGCCCTGCTGTACTTTTTTGGTTGCCAGCTGAAATAGCAAGATCTCAGTGGCTTGCTCTTGTTCAATTTGTCTCATAATAGCAGTTTGTAACCAATCTAAAACCTGAACATAGGGTTCCTGAGATCCCTGTCGAATTGATACGAAAGACGCTTCTCGCCAGCCAAGATGTGGCACCTTTTGCAAGGCCTTGAGAGTTAAATCCATGGCTTGCATAAATACTGCTCTTGGTAGCACCGCTTGCACTCCCCCCATGGCGTAATTATTTTTACCCAGCAACTCGTTTTCTCCAATACCTAATCCAGCAGAAATATTCTCCATAACTTTCCAAGTTCCTTATATTCTGATGCCCAGACAGTATATTGTACAGATGACAGAACCATGCTAAGTACTGATTGCCAATCAGAAGGGGTCATGACAGAAGATTCTCCTATAGCCTGTATGAGGTTCATAGTAAATGAAGCCTGGAGACCATATTCTTGTGTGAATTTCCGAAATTCCTTAATAACCTTGTATGGTAAATAAGCATACTCTGGGGCTTGGTTAGGCTTATATACTACAGGCATATCTTTAAGGATGGAAATATCTCCTTTGCAGAGCGCATCCATCCTACATTTATCTAACAGTACATTTGACTGTCCGACAACATTCAGTGGTCCCGTACGAGTCAGAGGCTGTGTAGGAGCCAAAGAGGGGGGTGTAGTAGTAGAAGGGAGCGGTTTAGGAGCAAAAGGGGGGAGTTTAATAAGTGACATGTGTGATATTGATTTTTGTCGTTGTGCCTGTAAAATTTCATCTGCTGTGGGGGCGAGGGTTGCCATAAGCTTCACCGAAGTTAGTGGTGGATATAAATCAGGTCCGTCCTCAGTGTCAATTTCTCTGGGATCAAAAGGGTCACCAGGTTCTGACGAATCTACCCCCCACATTCCCTGTGTTGAGTTAGGGGTTTCATTGTACTTAGGACTAAATGTTTCAAAAGACTGCAGCTCAGTCTGTTCCTGCTTTTGTGAGAACAGACGAAGGGCAGCCCATGCTTGTAAGATAGTTTCTGCAGGTTTTAGAGCATTTAAAGCTGTATACACTATTTTCCAAGTAATAATGATTTCCTCAGGGACTTCAAGCTGAAAGTCCTTTTTTGTCTGCAATTCCTCCCCCACCTTTGCCCACAACGAGCTATCATATGAGCCTGAGGAAGGGTACCACGAGCAATAGTCTCTTACCCAAACTAATAATTTAACCAACTTTGTAACTGATATCGCAAACCCTTGTTCTTTCAAAATTCTCTGTAAAATCCTTTGATGGAGCTTTTGCTCCTTTGTAGCTGACTGTCCCATCTTATAAATCCACAGCCGCTCACCTCAATCGTTCCAGCTAAAGGTGATGTCTCCCCTTGTGTGTGCGCGTGCGTGCATATGTCTGTCCTCTTGGTCCCAGCTGCGGTTCACCACAGGTAATAATCTCCAACTCTGTATATCTTCATGTTGTAATGTCTTTATATCCAAATATCTTTATGTCCGAATATCTTCATGTTCGAAAACCCACGTTTGGGCGCTGTTACGGTTTGGCTGCGGCCGGCAACAAAAGTGCCACACGGCCACCCCTCCCCCCGCCGGGTGCGGAGGAGAATGGAAAGGAACAGGCAGAAACTGGTGGGTCGGGATAAGGGCAGTTTAACAGAACAGCAAACAAAGGGAACAGGAACAACGACCATACAGATAAGGGGAATACACAAAACAAACCGCACAACCCACAGAGCCACTCTCCCAGACCGGACCGGCTCCCGTGCTCCCAAGCAACGAGTGAGTTCCCGCCATCCCGCTCCCCCCCACCGGAACCCAGCATGACGGCATGTGGTATGGAATACCCTGTTCTCTTTGGCACAGCCCGCCCGGCTGTGCCCCTTCCTGGATTCTGGTGAAAATTAACCCTGTCCTGGCCGAACCCAGGACAGACACCATTTGTGGTGAATGACTTCACGGACCCCAATCTTGTGCTCAATCAGAGTCATTTTATTGCTCAAGTGAATATCTTATATACAATACAATAATTACTAGAGCCAGTCAGCTTTGGATTCATGGCTTTGCAAATGCCAGTTCATGGTTGCCGTTTTCCAGGATCTTTTGCAGCTGAATGTGTGAAAACAGCTTATCTCCTGAGAACAGAGAAGGCAGGCACAGGACGCATTGATCTTTCAGGGTCATGAGACACCGCTGTTCTGTCTCAAATTATATGGTTTCCCACAGATGAGTATTTTGATCATCCATCATAGAATCTGCTTCCATTCTTGCCACTCTCCATAAATGTATTTCAAACCACCATCAGCAGACTTCCTAGGGATTCTGCTGAATGCTGGGAGAAGGACAAATACAAGACCAATGGAACTTCTGTTAGGCACAGCTGTATTTCTGTTTGGAACTAGACAATTGAAGAGATTACTAGAGGATGATGTGAAGTATGTACTCAGTTTCAGCAGGTGCAACAACTGATCTGAGCATACTGGAAGCAGAAAAAGTGTAGTAGCTCGTATGAAGTTCAGAATTTCTTCCATGCTTCCAAGAGCACTCTCCCGTAAGCCTGAAACAAAAAAGAAAATATGCTTAAAGTGCTTACTTTATAATAGTCTCACTAAGAATTCAATCCAAGTTTGCCTGTCAGTAGTACATTTCTCTTACTTAATTTTAAACATTGTTAAGACAGATGTCAAAATCAAAACTCCTTGCCTAGTCTTCCCTCACTGTCTACTGAAAGAATTAGATACTTCAAAGGATTATTTACTCCCTCTTCCTCCTACAAGGCCTACACATTTCTATGGACCATTTTTTGAGTTATTTAAGGCAGGAATCCCACAGAAACCATCGAGTACCCTCATACTGCAGAACTCTTGGTCGAGTGCTTCCCTGGGCCATCCTCCCACATGAGCCTGGAGGCATAAGTACTCTTCATGGATGTGTTGTGTTTATTTGATTTTTCCTTCTGAGTGAATTAAATAGTAAGAACTAGAGTGCTTCTTTCTTTTTATTTTTTTTCTTGTTTCCCTCCCCCTTGCAGCATGATGTTAAGGGTGTTTTGAGGAGACTGGGGCATGAAGTCATTAAACGCAAGATGTGGTTAAGGTTACCAGATATGTTTAGTTGTGTCACAGACAAGTGAGATGAGATTTGCAGCTATATCGCTTAGGTAGGGAATGAAAGAACTTAGGACGTGGACTGAAACAGAGTGAAACATCTTGGCAAAATAGGAATTACCAGTCCTCATAGTAGGATGTCTCTAATATTGGAAGCATCTTTCCCTGTAAAGTGAACACGCTGGGATTATAGAACATATAGAAACTCAGGTTACGACTAAATATACTTATAAATTTCAGTAATCTGCAGTGTAGGTCTTTAACTTCCCATGACAACCACAGCAAATTGGTCAGTGGAGTGTAGAGAGGCTTCAGATGTTCCAATTTGCACATGTAAAGTGAGACAGACTTTCCAGAATTCACATACTCTTATGCATGACTGATGGAATAACAGATGCATTCCTGTTATTTACATGAAGATACAGAATAGCTAAACCTGTATTTTTTTTTTACAAAGCAGAATTAGGAATATTCACCTTGAATGTAACAAATGTATTTCTTCTTCCCTCTTTTCTTCAGCTTACCCTTCTCAAATTCACTTCCAAAGCACTCGGTACTCACAGAATCACAAAATCACAGAATGTTCGGGGTTGGAAGGGACCTCTGTGGATCATCTAGTCCAACCCTCCTGCCGAAGCAGGGTCACCTACAGTAGGCTGTAGAGGATCTTCTCCAGGCGGGTCTTGAATATCTCCAGAGAAGGAGACTCCACAACCTCCCTGGGCAGCCTGTTCCAGGGCTCCGTTTCCCTCAGGGGGAAGAAGTTCTTCCTCATGTTCAGATGGAACTTCCTGTGCCTCAGTTTGTGCCCATTGCCCCTTGTCCTGTCGCTGGGCACTACTGAAAAGAGCTTGGCCCCATCCTCCTGACACCCACCCTTCAGATATTTGCAAGTATATATTAGGTCTCCTCGCAGCCTTCTCTTCTTCAGGCTGAACAAGCCCAGCTCCCTCAGCGTCTCCTCGTAGGAGAGATGTTCCAGTCCCCTCATCATCCTTGTAGCCCTCCGCTGGACTCTCTCCAGTAGCTCCTCATCTTTCTTGAAGTGGGGAACCCAGAACTGGACACAGTACTCCAGATGAGGCCTCACTAGGGCAGTGTAGAGGGGAAGGAGAACCTCCCTCGACCTGCTGGCCACACTCTTCTTGATGCATCCCAGGATCCCATTGGCTTTCTTGGCAGCCAGGGCACACTGCTGGCTCATGGTTAACCTGTCGTCCACCAGGACACCCAGGTCCCTCTCCGCAGAGCTGCTCTCCAGCAGATCCACCCCGAGCCTGTACTGATGCATGGGGTTGTTCCTCCCCAGGTGCAGGACCCTGCATTTGCCTTTGTTGAACCTCATCAGGTTCCTCTCTGCCCAACTTTCCAGCCTATCCAGGTCACGCTGAATGGCAGCACAGCCTTCTGGTGTATCTACCACACCTCCCAGTTTGGTGTCATCAGCAAACTTGCTGAGGGTACATTCTAACTCTTCATCCAGGTCATTGATGAAGAAGTTAAACAAGGCTGGGCCCAGTACTGACCCCTGAGGGACACCACTAATTACCAGCCTCCAACTAGACTCAGCGCCGCTGATGACAACCCTCTGAGTTCTGCCATTCAGCCAGTTCTCAATCCACTTCACCGACCACTCATCCAGACCATACTTCCTGAGCTTCCCAATGAGGATATTATGGGAGACCCTGTCGAAAGCCTTGCTGAAGTCTAGGTAGACAACATCCACGGCTCTCCCTTCATCTACCTAGCCAGTCATGTCATCGTAGAAAGCTATCAGATTGGTCAGGCATGATTTCCCCTTGGTGAATCCATGCTGACTACTCCTGATAACCTTCTTTTCCTCCACTTGCTTGATGATGGCCTCCAGGATAAGGTGCTCCATCACCTTTCTCGGGATGGAGGTGAGGCTGACCGGCCTGTAGTTCCCTGGGTCCTCCTTCTTGCCCTTTTTGAAGATTGGAGTGACACTGGCCTTTCTCCAGTCCTCGG
The DNA here is from genome assembly GCF_030867145.1 of Opisthocomus hoazin. Taxonomy (NCBI): domain Eukaryota; kingdom Metazoa; phylum Chordata; class Aves; order Opisthocomiformes; family Opisthocomidae; genus Opisthocomus; species Opisthocomus hoazin. Next base: position 7,094,762 of record NC_134439.1, on the reverse strand, counting down.
GCACCTCTCCTGTCCTCCAGGACCTCTCAAAGATTATGGAGAGTGGCTCAGCAATGACATCTGCCAGCTCCCTCAGCACTCGTGGGTGCATTCCATCAGGGCCAATAATACTAATAAGAAGAATATAAAAAACACTGAGAGAATACACAGAGCAACTTTTTCACCACTTGATGCCCAATACGCTCCCGAGCAATGATTAACCTACCGCCGGCCAGTTCCCCCACTCAAAACTGAGCATGATGTCACATGGTATCAAACACACCATTTGTTTGGCTATTTTGGGTCAGCCATCTGGGCTGTGTCCCCTCCTGGCTTCTTGTGAAAATTTACCCTATCCCAGCCAAACCCAGGACATCTAAGAAGTCAAAACGGCTTTCCTGTCCCCTAGGCGTTCCCTCACCAAACTTGAGGAAAAGATACCAGGCTTCTCAAACATGAAGGTGTCAGACACAATTATGGTTATGATAGCAATAGGTTTCATCTCCTGTTCCAAACTCCACTAATCAGGAGCAGGGTTGTTTGACAGATGTGCTGAACAATCCTCATCACATGATTTGCTTCACCTGATATCCTTATCCCCTCCCAAGTTCCTCCTCTTTATCACTAGCTACCCCCTTAAATAAAAAGCCTACCCCTGCTTACACGTTCCTCATTAGCCTTTTTTTTTCTACATTTAAGGACTTCTCTGATATTTATGATACGGTTGCTCTGGTAATTTCTACCTTGTTGATTCGTTATGTTAAGTTCATACTCCACATTTGTTATCAGTAGTGTGCTATCATTTCCCATGTTGCTATTTTGTTAGTGGTGCCCTGAGTCAGGTCACGCATCATATGCCTTTTGCCGTCTGCAATGTCTGCTAAATAGTCCTGTTGTTGTTTTCTTAGTGTAGGCCAGGAACAGCCATCTATACATGTATTTTAACACCTATATTTAGATGCCTACAGATAGGTCCAAATGAGGTGCTGAATCCAATCACTGATGTTTAGGTCAGATTATTCCCATCCCAGTGTCCTGAAGCTTAAATAAGATGTGTTCCAGCAAGCATGACATGAATTACTAAACCCTGTCATTGTTACAAATTTTGACAGTATTGCCTTCATCAGTGAACAAAAAATAGACAGTTTTTTTCAGAAAACATCTAGCATTCTTCCCACTTTCACTCACTGTATTATAGAGGTAGCCAACACTTTATTTGCTGAGGGTCAAACTGAAGTATGCATACATGAGATTGCTTATCACATATCACATATCACTGAGACTAATGAGAATGGAAGGCTCAGGCAGTTATTCACAGATAGCTGATGACAGTGTTTTTCCCTCTGTCCCATACCTTTCCATTGTCTCTGATTCCATTCCACTGAAGAATGAAACAGTTCTGTGGGTACTAGTGGCTCCTGAAATGACACAGTGATGCTGTTTGCGTAAAGCCTTTTGTACTTCCCTTCATTATTCATGTGGACTTGGAGTACCCAGTAAGAAAGTGATTCGTGGACTAGCCACTACTCTCCTAAATCATTCAGCATGGAGAAAAGAAAACCAGAAAGCTTGTGGCAAGAAAAAGGAAGGAGAAAGAACAGAACACATAATTTAGGTTTCAGTCTTTTACAAGATTATTGACAATTGTTTGAAGATGGCTTGATTGATGCATGAATGCATGGATGGATGGATGCATTAATGTGTAGTAATAGATATGTTGGTGAATGGATGGATGTCTAACACGATACAGAATTGTGATTACATTATTTTCTTTTGTATTCTCCATTGCATTCACGTTCATCACCACCTCAAATTTCTGGGTGTTTAGAAATTACTGTACTCCATTTGATGCATGGTGTTTAAGATACAGTTATACTAAGTGCCCATATTTTCCTGGAAAGTTTTAATCTTCTTTACTCAATGTTTCCTTATCCACTGCTGCATAAATCAGATAAGTGTTTATTCTGGTCTCTAAGGCCTTCTTGAGGTCAGCTAGCTCATTCTTGTCAAACTGGAAGATAAATATGGACTTCTGAAGGAACATAAAATGCCTCTCCCCTTTACTATAGCACTGATGACACCCCCAGTCAGGAGACTGAATTAACCAAGCAGTTGGATTAACCGCTTCTACCTTTCCTTATCTAGAGATAAGATGTCTTGCTCCAAACTACTGCTTCAATTTAGACATCTCCTCAAAAAAAAATCCACTGAGGTCAAATCTACTTGCAATTACTCTGAGATTTTCAAAACACTCCCAAGGTGTTTGCAATTAGCTTTTTACCTGCTGCAGTGTTTGATATACAATACAGAAGGCCAAGAAGTCGGTGAGTAAATAAAGTTCATCTTCTGATAACTCCTCTAAGAATTTTATTGACTCTATAATATGCCAGGAGCAATTATTGAGGTTTCCGCACAGCTCCTTTCTGAAGGACATCAAATATTTTGACCATTTCCCATTACCATACAGGAGGGACATGCACGTCTTAAAGAGAAAGAACAGTCCTTCCTTTAGCACAGGGCAAGAAAATGGGGCTTTGTTTTTTTTTGTTTGAATCTGCATGCAGATACAGGAGTGTCTTTTAAAATATATGGGAGAAGGAAGAAGTTCCAGGTTTATACAGAAGCAAGGCACTTTACACAGAAAGGTGGCATTACTCCCTCATAACTTACATCCCAACTGCATACCGATCATTTCATTTCATTACCTAGATGATCTGAAGGTGGATTTCAGCTGGCTACATGCAACATATTAATGATATATTGCTGCAGCAATACAGATTCTACAGAAAGCTGTAGTGGGAAAGATGTGAAATAGACCAAGATACAGATAATCCATCAAAGAACTCGAAGCAAGATTCAACATATAGAATGATTTACATCATGTCATCATCTTGCACTAGACTTTTTTTTGTCTGTTATTAGGACCAGCAAATCTGGTGCACTTGCAGAGTGACATCACCTCCTACTAAACTTACAGCTCTCAGCTCATGCTAGATACCTGCAGAGACGTAAAGGCTCACTCTATTCCAAGACCGACTCCACAGACTAATTCAACTACAAATTAAGGTGTACAACATTACCCTTATCATCTAGAGCAGCAAGTGTCTTGACTCTGTGCAAAGAAGATGATGTTCTGGATTACTGCAGACACCATACATAGTACCTAACCATATGTTTTTGTTTGGCCTGGATAAATGCCAGGTGCCCACCAAAACCACTCTATCACTCCCCCTCCTTAGCCAGACAGGGGAGAGGAAATATGATGTCTCATATTCAATGCTCAAGGGTCGAGACAAGGACAGGGAGAGATCATTCACCAATTACTGTCAGGGGCAAAACAGACTGAACTTGAGGAGAAAACGGAGTTTAATTTATCACCAATCAAATCAGAGTGGGATAGTGAGAAATAAAACCAGATTTTAAAACACCTTCCCTTCTTCCCGGGCTCAGATTCACTCCTGATTTCTCTACCTCCTCCGCCTACAAGCAGTGCAGGGGGATGGGGAATGGGGGTTACAGTAAGTTCATCACACATCTTTGCCACTCCTTCCTCCTCAGGGGGAGGACTCCTCACACTCTTCCCCTGCTCCAGTGTGAGGTCCCTTTCATGGGTCACAGTTCTCCACATTCTTCTCCAGCTTGAACTCTTCCCATGGGCTGCAGCTCTTCTCAAACTGCTCCAGCGTGGGTGCAGTCCTTCAGGAGCAGGCTGCTCCAGCATGGGTCCACCACGGGGTCACAAGTCCTTCCAGCAAACCTGCTCTGGCATTGGATCCTCTCTCCACAGGTCCGCAGGTCCTGGCAGGAGCCTTCTCCAGAGTGGGCTCCCCATGGAGTCACGGTCTCCTTCGGGCACCCACTTGCTCTGGCATGGGGTCCCTTCCATGGGCTACAGGTGGATATCTGCTCCACCATGGACCTCCATGGACTGCAGTGGTACAGCCTGCCTCACCATGGCCTTTCATCATGAGCTGCAAGGGAAGACTCTCTGCTCTGGCATCTCGAGCACTTCTTCCTCCCTACTTCTTCACTGACCTTGGTGTCTGCAGAGCTGTTTCTTTCACATCGTCTCACTCCTTTCTCTTCACTGCCATTTCACCGCAGTTTCTTTCCCTTCTTAAATATGTTATCACAGAAGTGCTACCACCATCACTGATTGGCTTGGCATTGGGCAACGGTGGGTCCGTCTTAGAGCTGGCTGACACTGGCTTTATCAGGCATGGGGGAAGGTTCTCGCAGCTTCTCACAGAAGCTGCCCCTCTAGCCTCCCCACTACTAAAACCTTGCCATGCAAATCCATAACACCATAGACTGTGACAGTGGAGGTGGCCTAAAGTGTCCAGGTCTTCCACTCTCATTTGACAGACAAGATCATAAGATCTGTGGAAGACCTGTGTCCTCTTGAACCAGCTGCTGAAAACCAGACAGGATTTCCTCCTGGGGCATCTGAACTGTCATTGGAGGTCTGTCTTTATTGAACACAAATTTATCCCCTTAAGTAAAATGGAAGGAGAGGTGTGTATGTCACATACACATACATGTACTGAGACGTCTAAAGTTAAGCGTGATAAGGCAGAGTTCTATCCTTACAGGGCAGATGTTAGTATGTGGCCTGTAAGCTAGACTCCCTCCACCGTCACTTCAGAGTGACACACAGTTCTGGCATGTCATTGACGTGCTGCACACAGACTTTAAGACAAAATGGCTCGTGTGTCTGAATGTCATTTTTTTTTCATTGCATATGAGGTAAGCCTAGAGGTGTAAATGAGGTATAAGCATTCAAGACCATAACCACACATACGTAACGCCATTTAACCTACCATAAGGATGAGTCACATCACCACAGATTTGGTAGATTTGATGCAGTACACACAGGAGACCTAGTGCTCTTCCAAACTGTCAGGGGGCTGGAAAAGTACCTGAAATGGCAGTACGTATTTAGGTTTAGGCACCTGACTCATTCCCATACACTTGAGAGATGTAGCTTAGTGGCATGGGCCCCACTTAAATGTACCACAGACTCTGTTTAATCAAGACCTTGTGCTTCTGAGTAGTATATTACCTAGAAGTTTTCAATGCTTTGCTGGCTGCTTATCACTTTTCTGCTCCTCATGGCCTCTGAACAGGGGGAATTTTCTCCTCCAGAAGCTAAGACCAAATGGCCAAGTGAGCTCTTTATTTGAATTGCCATTGAGAGGTGCTAATTTCTTCCACTCTGGAGGAGAAAGGTCAGTCTTGCTAGGACTGTAGTTCATGTCATGAATATTCCCTATGCCTCCGTGGAATTATTAGTAAAATTAAGGTTTACATCTGAAAATTAAAGTTTATATGGAAAATGTAGCATTGTTCACCCATTGAGAAAAAGCATAAAATCAAAAGGAGCTCTGAGGATGGGACACAGCTGCAGCAGGCATGCGAGGAATCCACTAACACAGCAACTCCCTGCAACATATAATAGAGGATGGTACAGGGTGGAGACTCCGTGGCCATGCTCTGTGATGATAAAGCGGGAAGAAACGGTCCTCTAGAACTGATAAGCAGCTCATCTGACCCCCTGAGCCAACAGGTTTTCGAGACCTTGCCAAAGTGCTATCCTTTCATGAACTTTACTCATTTTAATGTCATTTTAATACCAAAACACACCTCCATCCCGAAGGCTACCCACCTCCGAGGTGCGGCCACTCCTCTTTGAGTCCTCCCCCTTGATTTTTTGTAAACTATACCTTTAAATGTGAAGCGAGAGAATTTTATACCAATCATGATAAAAGGTATGTATGACTACAGTCACTCAAACTCCACATGACAACCCACATAGATACATGACAGCATCCAAGATATTCTGGTTCTTCAGCTCCACCAAGATTCCTAGTAGGGTAACATGGCATGCAGGCCTTTTCCTGGTCCCAGAGCAACAATATTAGGCATGCTGTCCTGGGGAGAGGAAGACAGAAAACACATTTCTTTCACAGCAAAGGCTTAACAAACAGACAGGAATAAAGGCTACTGCAGTTCTCATCTGACCTGCTTCCTTGCTTTAGGACACATTCCATAGTCTGCCTCCTTGCCCTGTTTCTCTTTTTCCTATACATTACAGTCACAGAATGGCTTCTTCTTTGCACTGTGCTATCGCTTGTCTTCCTGGTACTGAAAGGTGTTGTGGTTATGTTTCTGTGCCGTAGCTTCAAAATGTAAACAAACCTTGAACAGTACTCATTTTGTTTCTCTAGATGTCGCCTCTAATCCCCTTTTGTTACCAAGAACTTTTTTTTCTCCCAAAAGGGGAAGGCAGAACTGTTACAGCCAGCCACAGACATTTCACAAGAATCCTGTTGTACTGGATCTGTCTGGAACAGAGTTGACTTTCTTCACAGCAGCCCATATGGTGCTGTGGTTTGGATTTGTCGTTAAAAAGGTATTGATAACACACCAACGTTTTGGTTGTTGCTGAACAGTATTTTCTCCCTGTCCCATGTGAGAGGGGAGTGAGCGAGCAGCTGTGTGGGTGTTTGGCTGTTGGCCAGTGTCAGCCCACCATGAAAGCCATGAGGATAAAATAAGCATGGAGTCAAACAAAGATCTATGCAGAGTTATGCTGTATGCCTCTGTTCCTGTATCATTGTATGGGATGGTGTGCATGATGAGAGGGTTCAAAGGCAGAGATGAAAGTGTAGACAAGAATACACAGAGAGATTAGGGAGAGGTGTGTGTGCACGCCTATTAGGATATAAACACATTCAGGTGGTTAACTGTCTGTGTGTTCCGAATGGTGCTGTGGTGGTATGGCCCCTCCTCATCTGACCTCCTGCATCATCTGAATCATCCATGATGACCATCTGATCTCAGAACCAGCAGACATTTGTGTTCTTGCATGTACTAAAAGAGCAGTGAGCTGGGATGACTTGTCACTTCTCATCTTTGTACAAGCACAGTGAGTTGGGCTGATCAGGCACTCCCTGAACTCCTACTGCCTGGATCGTACCTGCCTGGTAAATGTCAGAATTACACATTGTGGGAAGTACTGTAATTGTATGGTTGCTGTCAAGACATCACCTCATACCCATTGTGGCCAGGATGGAAATTTGCTGATGCCTAAAGTCAACCATCTTGTGACCCTATAAACATCGGTACCAGGTGAGGCCCTTTGAGCTCTCCTGGACCACAGCAGGCTGCGCCCATTATCTCCCTCTGAGTGGATTGCCCCTCAGAGCCCTCAAACTCTGGAGTTCGAAGTTACCATCAATGACGGAAGCTGGGCTGAACACACTCCTTGAGAATCAAGGTTCACCCATTGAAAGAAATTATTTGAAGTGAGTATTTCACTGTACTCAAGGGGAATTCTTAGCAGGTACCTTTATCTACGCATATCATCTGCATGCGTGTGTGTGTGTGTGAATCAGTTCAAATCATAATATCCTGTGATTGTGATTGTAGAAAAATATTTTTAACCACTTTTTGTAAATGCTAAGTTAACCAATGATTTATTACTGCTAAATTCCTCTGATTTCCTCCATCTGTATATGCCTTTAACTATGAACAAACCTTAAATTGCTGCTAGATGTATCCTTTAGACATAAACCGTTGCAGTCGAAGGCAAAGTCTGGATCCATCTGCACCTAGACTCTTGTCTCAGAAGGAGTTTAGAAAGCAAGGGGGATCCATTCTGAACCTTTTGACTCAACGGAAGGGTCTCCCTTACCCCTTACATCTTTCTTCAGTTTCTGTATAAATCATTCTACATCAATCCTACTTTGATTCTGTACTCCATTGATTTAAGAAGTAATAGAGTGAACCTTGCCAATGAACTTTGTTAAATCACTTTTTACAAATTCTTATTAAAATAATTTCTTTCAATTATCTTTGCTAGTGATTCTTTAAGGGACATAAAGACTCCTTTGAGATAAATTGACGTAGCTGGCAGGAACACAACAGGATTCGCAACAGGTATATATTCATTTATACACATACATATAGATTTATAAAAATATGCATGATTATAAATATATGCAAGGGCAAGTAGATTAATTAATTCATTAGGTGGTAGAGAAGGGAATTGCAGCTGGGAATTTCATGGAGAATTCAGTGTCCTGCTCCCTTTGTTCTCCCTGCATAGAAAGCCTGCACTGGAAAACTTGTGATGACAGATGATGCTTCCTAGGGACTGGACCTCACTTTAAATGGCACTCTGTGTGCCATTCACATCACTGGACTGCTATCCTTCTTTCCTTAGTAGGACTGTCGAGCATCACCTGGTCACAGTGAATCTTTAATTTTTCCAGGCACCTCTGTACTCTTTCTCTTGTCTTCTAAGTGGCTTGTCTCTCACCTTCCAAGAGATCGTGAGACAGACAGACTTCATCACTGTCCTGGCATACAAAGTAAAACACATTCAAGGCAATAATATTTCTTACTGCAAGAAAATCAATATACGGGATACATACAGATGTCCCAGCTTCCTGACAACTAATCAGTGTTCACTCTGAGTCAATACCTAACAGCACCCTAAAGAACATCAGGGAACTCATTTTTGTATTACACTTTAAATACAGTATGAAAGAGGCAGTACTTATGAACCCACTAAACAAAGAGAATAGCAAAGAACACAAACCAAACTTTCAGTTCTTCCAGATTAAATAGTCCTCAGACTCTGGAGTGAGCAGAGTAGTCCATTTTCTTAAAGGAAACATCGCTGCGCTTGTTAGCAGCGTTCCACAATTAGCAACCACGAATCTCAAATACATTTTCTTGTTGAAGTGATTTATCAAATTCAGTGAAATTCACTGGTAGATTTCCTTGAGTCAACTGTGTATTTTTCAGTTAAAACCAAACATCTGACTTGAACTAATGTTCATAGTAGCCTAAAGAAATACAACTTTCTTAGTTTTGTATAGGAGATCAGGCATATGCCTGTGGCAGCATTCACCTCATTTCTCTTTCAGCTTCAGCCTGAAATCTACAGTCCCCTGAACATCCTCAAACCTCAATGCAGAGCTAGAAGCACTTCTAGAGTTCCACCTCTACACCAGATTTCAGACATCCCAGTGGTGCCTGTTTGACTCCACTATGAAATGCATGCGCGACTAGGACTCCTGTAGAAATCTGGAATGCAGATGTTTAAAGTCAGGTGAGAGGACTCCTACTCTTGTTCTGATTCACATCCAGGAGGATCCCCTTTAGCTATCATCTAGAGAGGAAGGCTCAAATAATTGAAGCTAGTGCTTACAAATACTTTGCAGAGTAATGTTAACATGAAGTACATAGTACATCCACTTTATAAAGTCAGGACGCCAGCGTCATAGAATGTGGACAATGAAGCAACCAGAAGAGGGATTAGGAAATAGAGTTGGTAAAGCCAGGGTACAAAGAGCATACCTTGGTAGCCATTGACATGTCTGTCTTTGCATCCTGGAGACCTAGCGAAAGGGGAATGCACAGCAATGTCTTAGCTCAGAGTACCTTTCAAACTGCCAAGGAGCTGAATTTATTTTCCTACTATCCTCTTCCAAGGTAAGAAAATCCCTTTGGCCTAACATCCAGTTGTTAGTAACCTCATCTCAAGAAACAGATAAAGAGTAGTCTTATGGGTGTGTGCTTGTGTATATAAAACAAATGGCAATATTCTGGTTCCCTGTAAGTGCTGAATGCAAAGTGCGATATTCTTTACATACTTGCCCAGTTCCTGAAGTCTCCACCAGAATTCAAAAGGCCACTACTGCTATCCAATAGAGGTTTAGTCCCAGTATGGCCATACTTCAATATTCTTTTTTTTCCTAGTAATCACGACTCATTTTCTGAAGTGCAAGTATGGGCCCTCCTTAATAACAAAGATGGAATGCTTTGCCAGCCAGTACTTACCATAGTCTATTGATCACAGACAATGGCTAGGATGGCAGCAGTGTCAAACAACATCCACCTAATTCCTCCTTCCACCCTTTGAGATGAGCTTGGGATGCTGGTTAACTGCTTCCCTGTTTTACAGTCTAAAGCACTAGACAGTCATGGAAGTGTCTCCTGTTCTATGCCCACAGTCTTAGAAGATGTCGATGCAGACTGAATCCTGAGTGCCCAGCACAGTCAATAACTATAATAAGTGGAAAACAACAGATGCATAAATCAAATCTAGTGGGTTTTTCTTTGCGAGATCATAAATGAAAACATGCTTGTGGTCCTCTTGTGATTATGTGAGGAACATAAATATCTCAATGATTCTAGGTGAATAAAATGATTTTCTTGTGGTCAGGCACTTAGTGAAAAAGTAACCAAAAGGGATACATAGGAAGGACAATTAGATGATAGAGTCAGTGGTTATGTGAATTTGTGGCTTATTTCTGAGTACTAAAATTTCTCCCTAAGAGAAGTCTCCCTAACAAGTCTAGTTATTTCATCTTTACTATTCTTTCAATCATTGTCAAGCTTTAAATGTTGTGATGAAAATCACCCTTTTTCTCAGATTCATGTTGATTTTCAAATCTCTTCGTCATTTCCTGAGTCTACAATGGTGAGAATAGGTTATATGGACAATGCAGATAGTTTTCCAGTAGGAGTTGAGACACTATCCCAGAGTTATCTAAGAACACAAGTATGTGGTATTACCTCAGCTGATTGAAAGCTTTTGTCCGCATTCTAGAATGGGGAAAATAATATTTACCTCACCTCAACAGAGTGTCCTTGGTGCCCTGGATTGATTGCATGGATTTCAAAGAATGCTGGCTGCATGAGCTAGTGAGATTCCCTCGGAATTGTCCCTGTTGAGCTGAAGGAAATATTTTAAATTGTTACATAGCATTGCTTTTGCCATGATATCACATCTTAAACAAACCTTAAAAATTATGAAAAGACGTGTATGTATTCACAAAGGAAAGAAAAATACTCATTCTGTGAAGGATGGTAAGTGAGAAATTGTGGAGAGAGAAGCAAGTCAGATAAGCTATGGTAGTCTGACACCAAATTTATGGTATGACGATCCCTGCAAGGTAGTAATTTGGTTGCTCATTTAGACCTTTTTGAAGTAGATTCTTCAGCATCTTTTAGCAAGCCTTTTTCTTCTCCCTTCATCACCACACTGCACTGTTCCTCCAACTGGAAGAGTTTCCTTTGTCTCTCTTACAGTGAGAACTCAGTTTTATTTTATCATTCCATCAGGGAACTTATAAAGGAATTCATGACCATTTGTTTTATCTCTCCATGTATAAAATAATTGGGGCAGGTACGATGTTCTCTCCTCTTCCTTTCTGTGTCCACAGTCTTCTAGGCTAAAACATTTATTCTTCTAATGCTCAATCAGATGAGGTTTCTTGCCTCTTTTTCCTCTCAAAATCTGCAATATACTGCTTTCTGCAGATGTGCTTAACAAGGGAAGCTGAGGAACATATCTCAGGAACACCAATGACTTTTTCAGACACTTAGAAATCCCAGTATGTTCTTGGTGTGACTAAGTGCAGAAACTTAGTAAGATAATACAGAAAGCCTCATGATGGCAAGTTATGCCTAAAAATAAAGCCATTAGGCTAGCTCCCTGTCATATACCCTTCAGAGATGGCAATCCCCTTACCTTCAAGATGGATGATGATGCAATAATGTATTCTTTGGACCTTATTGGAGGAATCCCCTTCAATTAAAATGTCATCTGTATATAGATATACTATCACCTCTGGTTCCAATGGGATTTGTTCTGATTCCTGAGCTAAGTCTGGATATGATAATGCAGGGCTATGTCTAAATCCTTGAGGTAATTGGGTAAAAGTGTACTGATTCCACCCCAAGCAAATCTCTCTTGATCCTCAGGTTTTCAGGACACCACGAAAATCATGTCTTTTTACATCCACAGCAGCCATTCAAAGATGGGCTGTTTGCTCTATAGCAAAACCAAGATAAATGATAGATGAGAGGGTAGCGTGCAGGGATCCTCTATTTTTGTTCAGTTTACCATCAAACACCAGATGCCATTAGATTTACAAACAGGCCACACAGAGTAATTATATCAGAAATGAGTTTTCTGAATAATAACCTGTCTTTCTAAATCCTGAATAAGACTAGTTACACTTAGTGTGTTTTCAGGGCTGATAAAATAATGTTGTACATGAATCAAGACACTCTTTGGCGATTTAGATGTGGTTTGTAATAGGTGGCTGACCCCTCAGTTGGGATTCTATCTATAGAGACTGTGGAGTTTTGAATCCAAAGGTTTGGCACCTGATGCCTAATGCAGTAGTAAAGGTCTGGAATTTTAATATATCCATACCTAATATATTTAAAGTCCCTATCGTCCTTATGGGTCAGTGTTCATTCATTTAGTAGAGTCAACATTACCATAGCTACTGGGAGCTTTTGTCTTTTCCCAGCCACCCATGTTATATAAATCCTTTCTTGAGTTATCCGAATGAATCCAGGGATGTCCCTAGCTTTAATGGTGGGTATTGAGGCTCCTGTGCCCATGAAGAGAGGGACAGAATATTTATCATCTACCACCAAAGATATCAAGGACTTTTATTAATATTAATTCCAAAAATTTCAGCTGCTTCAGACAGGTCATCAAAACTCCCTGGGCCGGAAGTTGAGAGTTCCTCCCTTACTTTAGCAAAGGTGGGGATGGAGCAGCAGATGCAGTAATTTCCTCTAGCACCTTCCCAACATTCAGGCTGCAGGCGCAGGCCCTCTTGTAATTATCCTGTAGTTTCTCTAAAGTGGGTAGAGGGAATCTGTCTAACTATCCTGTCATAAACTCTATTCCTTGGGGGAGGTCCATAAATGTCTCGTGTTCTGGACCTCACTCCTGTCTGTCAGGATGTCTTTTCATGTGAGATTTATTCCTTTTAACAGGGGTCTTTCTTTGAACATTTTGTCTGCATTCTTATTATTCTGACCTTCCGTTGGCATTTGGGCCACCTTTATTTGCCTTTCCTTTCAATAGACCACCTTCTCAGGGGTTCCCATAAAGGCTGTCCAATCCTGCAGACTTTGAGCCATCATGGTGTTCCAGTCATGTGTTTCACTGTGTGACATTAAGACCAGGCTTTTCGGCCCCCCAGCTGCTGCATTTTGCGATAATTTTGACTTCCCTCCTGCTGTTGCTGTCACAGACATCATATTCTGCGGTATAGCAGCTTACTCATTTAGGATATCCTGAGCAGTCAGCATCAGTATCCACTTAGCTAGTCTGTTGGGAACATTCTAAGGAGGGGAAGAGTTATAACATCACAGTCTTTGCAGTTGCCAAAGATCACATATTATTGAAGATAACAGAGAAAAGCTGTTCTGTCCAGTCCCTGCCCTGGGGTTTGAAGAAATAGTCCTCCTCCCAAGAATATTTGACTGGCCGCATTCTGACCAACAATAATGGCTATAGCAGGGCCGTGCCACTCATCCTAACCAATCCTCACTTGGCTTCTTCCCATACTGTAAGGATGCATGCCCTAGCTTTTTATGCATTTTATGACACAGTGGTCGTAGAAAACTGAGACAGGGGTGGGGGGCCCTCCTGTGGCTCTGGCAGGGGCTGGAAGTTGTACTGTGGCAGTTTTAGTAACAGGGCCCAAGAGGGCCCTTGGAATTTGCTGCATGTTTGGAAGTTTCCTGCCACTTCTGAAATTCTGTCCACAGTGTCTCCCGGTCAAGGCAATTTTCAGTGACCCATTTCCTGTCCCACCTCCGCTTTTTCCAAACCTTATTCTCTTGCATTTTAGCTGTTCTTCAACAGCCTTCTCAATTACCTGTGTATTTACAGAATCCCACTTCTGACGTCGGTTAATATCATGGTCATAACCTATGAGGGTTACCTGACCTGTGGGTGTGTAAAGATTGTGACTATGAGTTCCTTGGATTCTCTAATACACAAGGACGTAGAAGCTTTGTTTCCATTAGTTACTTTCTTACAAATCATTACTAGTAAAGTAAGTATATGTTGTAAGTTACTGCTAAATTACCACTAGTAAAGCAAGTATAAATGCATGATCATTTACCTGTATGCATACCTATGTATATTTCTTGAGGTGTTACCGGTATGGCACTTGCCAAACAAGTCCCAGGAGAGGAGCCAAACAATGACAGAAAAGTCTCACTTTGAAGATGATTTATGTTAAGGAGTCCAGAGTCAGCCAGTCATCTCAGATGAAGGTGTGGTCTGTCTGGGAGATCTCACACAGAGAAGCTCGCTTTGGGTAGACAGTGAGTTACTTTTGTATCTTTGGTGTAGATACGTTAGTGGGCATAACTGGTGCAGATACATAATTTGGACACCAGCTCCTGGGAACAGTTGTTGTTGACTTCTGCTTTCCTAGAAGGTCAGTTCGTTGTTGTGGTTTCTTCGTTCTGTGCTGTCAAGCATGTCCCAGCCTCCCAGCCAAGAAGATACCCTTCTCTGGGTCACTGGGTTTGTTCAGTCCTAAGGAAAGAAGGCTCAAGAGGAACTTATTCCTTTCTACAAGTACCTAACAGAGGAGTATGAGGAAAGTAGAACTATACCTTCTGTTAAAACCAGAATAAGATACACTATCTTGGAGCCCCGAGGAACACCACTTGCCACTGGTCTCCACTTGGACATCAAGCCATTGATCACAACTCTTTGGGTGTGACCATCCAGCCAATTCTTTATTCACCATGTGGTACAGCCGTCAAATCCTTGTCTCTCCAATTTAGAGATAAGGATGTCATGTGGGACAGTGTGAAATGCTTTGCTCGAGCCCAATTAGATGACATCAGTTGCTCTTCCCTTATCCACCAATGCAGTAACCCCGTTGTAGCAGGCCATCAGGTTTGTCAGGCATGATTCACCCTTAGCAATGCCATGTTCGCTGTCACGAACCACATCTTTATTTTCCATGTGCCTTAGCAGAGTTTCCAGGAGGATCTGCTCCATGGTCTTGCCGGGCACAGAGGTGAGACTGACTGCCCTGTAGTTCCCCAGGTCTTCCTTTCTACCCTCTTTAAAAATGGCGGTTATGTTTCTCCTTTTCCAGTCAGTGGGATGTAAGTTATTGCTTCAAGAACATTTCCAATCAGTTATCACTGTAAGCTGATATGATTCCTGGTGGATTCCATATCCTTAAACTTGCCTCTTATATTCTCTTTTCTCTTCCACTCTGCATTGCACTCAGACAAGCAATTATATTACTTCTTATTGCTGCTGCATTTATCATCTGGATTGTTTTTCTTTTTGTTTATTTGTTTGTTTGTTAGTGGCAGAGAAGATAAATATCTCATAATTTTACTAATAAGATTCATACATTATTTGTGAGTTTGTTCACTGATGCTGGCTCATTCCGGCTTGCCTGGTCAGTTTTGGTGCTGCTGATTTTGAAAGAACTATGCAATCAACTAACTAAAACCACTTTGTTCTTTCCATATTGTATTAAAGCTTGTGGCAAGCAGAATATTTTCTTTTCATCTTTTGAGGAAACTGATTCTGAATAAATTACAATACTTTAAAACTAAGAAAGAAAAGTATGATATAGCTGCTGTCATTGTTGGCATTTTTTTTCTCTTTACCTTAGAGGAACAAGCCAGGTGTCTAGAAAGCAGTGTACAGTGTCTTGCTGGTAGACTTCGAGTGTCTGACACATCTGCAGGAGACTATCAGATATTACACAGGGGTTATGGGAAACCTTTGTCCTTCTGGAGAAGCTGAAATAATCGGAGACCCAGAAATGTCATTAGAACCCCATGTTTAGTCAACTGAATCCAACCTAAGAGCACCGATGACAATAACATGACCTTCAATATCTATCCCACACATAGACATAAGGGTCCTGACATGGGTGCCTTAAGCTAGAAATTCATTTTTTTTCTCCAGTCTGTACTCATTCTATCACATAGATGAGTTTAGGGGTCGAAAGCTAGCAGATACAATGATAGAATCTCCATGCTTGGAAATAATCAAAGTTTGCTTGGACAAGGCCTTAAGCAATCTGATCTAAGTTGGCCATGCTCTAAGTGTGAGTGAATCAGAGAATATCATCGATCCCGTCCAACCTGATTTTGTCACACATAGGACTTATGGGAGAACCACATCCTTCTGGAGCAGCAGCTGGAAGCCAAAGGTTATGTTACAGGCCATTTAAAAGGCACCAGGCAGTCAAGGTGCATGAACTCCTCCCTAAGATAAAGAGTCAATGGAGTCTAGAAAGTTACTGAAATGACCACATACAGATTTTACTGGGGTGATTCCTTGCCTTTACATTCCGTTATCTTACCGTGTCCAATCAGAGAATCAATCATCTTGTAGAGGATAATTCACTGTGATCATATGCACTGTTGACACGATGGAACTCACTCTCATAGGTGGGTTTATTAGCCTCTCAAAGCAAACAAGTTCTCAGAATTTGCCCAAACTATCAATTGTTTTGTTTGAGGCCACTGCTCCTCTGATCGTCTGCACTGTTACATTGGTTTTGGCTGGGATAGAGTTAATTTTCTTCATGGTAGCTCATATGGTGCTCTGTTTTGGGTTTGTGACCAAAACAGTGTTCATAACACACCAATGTTTTAGTTATTGCTGAACAGTTCTTCCACAGCACCAAGGCCTTCTCTGCTTTGCACACTGCCCTGCCAGCAAGTAGGCTAGGGGTGCACAAGAAGCTGGGAGGGGACACAGCCGGGACAGCCGACCACAAATGACCAAGGAGATCTTCCATACCATATGATGTCAGGCTCAGCAATAGAAACAGGGAGAAGAAGAAGGAAAGGGGGGATGTTCTGAGTGATGGTGTTTGTCTTCCCAAGCAAACATTACACATGGTGAAGCCCTGCTTTCCTGGACATGGCTGAATACCTGCTTGCCAATGGGAAGCAGTGAATGAATTCCTTATTGTGGTTTACTCACACAGGAAGCTTTTGCTTTAGCTATTAAACTGTCTTTACCTCAACCCATGAGCTTTATCACTTTTGCTCTTCCAGTTCTCTCCCTCATTCTGCTGGGGGGGACAGAAGTGAGTGTGGTGCTTAGCTGCTTATTCAGGTTAGCGGTCAAGCTGCTATTTCTATCTTGGTTTTTTGGTTTGGAGAGAGCTAAATAGAATCATAGAATCATAGAATCATAGAAAGTTTTGGGTTGGAAGGGACCCCTAGAGGTCATCTAGTCCAACCCCCCCCGCAGCGAGCAGGGACACCACTAACTAGATCAGGTTGCTCAGAGCCCTGTTCAACCTGGTCTTGAATGTTTCCAGGGATGGGGCCTCCACTACCTCTCTGGGCAACCCGTTCCAGTGTTTCACCACCCTCATTGTAAAGAATTTCTTCCTTATATCTAGCCTAAACCTACCCTGTTTTAGTTTAAAACCATTACCCCTCGTCCTGTCACTGTTGTCTCCGCTAAAAAGATTGTCCCCATCTTTCCTACAGGCTCCCTTTAAGTACTGAAAGGCTGCAATCAGGTCTCCCCGCAGCCTTCTCTTCTCCAGGCTGAACAAGCCCAGCTCTCTCAGCCTGTCCTCACAGGAGAGGTGCTCCAGCCCTCGAGGTGCTCCAGCCCTCGGATCATTTTTGTAGCCCTCCTTTGGACCCGCTCCAACAGTTCCATGTCCTTCTTGTGCTGAGGGCTCCAGAGCTGAACGCAGCACTCCAGGTGAGGTCTCACCAGAGCAGAGTAGAGGGGCAGAATCACCTCTCTCGACCTGCTGGCCACGCTTCTCTTGATGCAGCCCAGGACACGGTTGGACCTCTGGGCTGCCAGCGCACATTGCTGGCTCATGTCCAGCCTTTTGTCTAT
Organism: Opisthocomus hoazin; assembly: GCF_030867145.1. NCBI lineage: Eukaryota > Metazoa > Chordata > Aves > Opisthocomiformes > Opisthocomidae > Opisthocomus > Opisthocomus hoazin. Next base: position 7,077,085 of record NC_134439.1, on the reverse strand, counting down.
CAGTACCCCCAAGTCCCTCTCAGCAGAGCTCCTCTGGATCCTTTCATCCCCCAGCCTGTATTGATAGCGGGGATTACCCCGACCCAGGTGTAGGACCTTGCACTTGGCCTTGTTGAACCTCATGATGTTCACACAGGCCCACCTCTCCAGCTTGTCTAGGTCCCTCTGGATGGCATCCCATCCTTCTGGTGTCTCAACCATACCACTCAGCTTGGTGTCATCTGCAAACTTGCTGAGGGTACACTCGATGTCGCTGTCCATGTCATTGATAAATATATTGAACAGGACCAGTCTCAAATAAATAATAAATAGCTGTCACTTAAATAAGTGGTTATATTAATAAGTGGTTAATATTAAATAAATAGCTGCCACTTAACACATGCATGGAGAAGAGAACAGTCTACTCTCTATCCTCCTGACGAAGTTGAACATTTCTGGATTAGAAACTGTGACCTGTTTCCATGTGAGGGTCACAAAGAAACCGCGGGGTTTCATTTTCTTTAGCTTTTCTGGGTTTGGGCTTTTTGGTGAGATTTTTTTGCATTTTCAAAACAAAATGCCTAATTTAAGAAATTCCAAACTGTTTTGTTAGCAAATCAGCCTGCTCAGGTATGATTTCCCTTTAGGTCATCCATTCTGGCTGTTCCAAATCACTTTCTTATCATTTCTATGCCTGCATATGGCTTCCAGGAATATTTACTCCATAATCTTGCTGGAGAATGAGGTGGTTTCCTGTATTCTCTTTATTGCCCATCTGGAATAGCTATGAAATTTTTCTTTTTCCAGTCATTTGGGAATTCTGCTCATTGCCACTGTCTTCCAAAGGTGATATTGTCTTTGCAAAGATAATATTGTCCTTGCAAAGACATCACTTAACATCCTTGAAAAGAGAGATGAGGGTATTGCGGTTTTCTGGGTGAAAGTGAGGTCATTGGACTTTGCTGCTGTCATCTTCCCCCAAGACAGGATATTGTCCCTGACTCATGCTGTAAGTGTGGAGTGTAAAAAAAGCACGATTGCATAGAACTGTTGCTCATTCTATGAACCTATGATTCTCTTTCCTACCTGAGTGGTTCAGAACATCCTTAATGCTCCTGGGGATGCCAAGAAAGGAAACTGTAACAACTTTCCCAAACTTCTGCCGTAGCCATGTCCTTTGCCTGTCTAGACTATAAAACTAGGAAAGAGAGGACGGTGATGTGCAGGCACGTTCCTCCTGACATTTCTCCCTATAGTCTTCCACTTACTCATCTTCCTTTTCTCTTCTCCACCTCTTCCTGCCTTCCTTTTCCTGTTCCATCTCGTGGGAGGTCAAATCGTTCTGTTTGTTCTGTGGTGGCATGTCTTTACAGAAAGAGTTTGTTAGTCAAACAACTATTTACAGAAAGAGTTTGTTAGTCAGCAAATCACCACATTCAGTGAGGCTGTGTGTAGCTGCCTTGTCCTAGAGAACAGGCTCAGCCTCATTTTATCTGTTTTGCACACTGACTTGCATGGAGTTGCTCTGTTCCTGGAAAGGCAGCCAGTGCTGACCATGATGACCAGAAGCACTCCTCCAGAAGCCTGGAGGAGAGTTCTTAGAGCTAGATGCACCAGCATAGATATCTATGGTACACAGAAAATAGGTAACAAGGCATTTTCTATCGAGGTGAATCATACCCTGATACATCTACTTTGAGTAGTGCCTATAGGTTATATTTGTATGCCTGTTCAGTCAGTCAAAAAACTGTGTCCTCTGTTGTGACTCTGTTGACTTTAAAAAGGGTCTACGTAGTTACAGCAAGTTTCATTTTCCTAACAAAGGCATCTATTGTCAGTTAGGACATATTATGACATCTGGGACAATTGAATAGCTTTGGTAGATAAAACACAGGACCTGTATGAGATGCCAAGATGTGCTGGATTCAGTCAGATCTGTACTGCATGGGAAACAATCCTGAGAAGAAATGAAACCACATCATATGTTCTATTTATTGACAATCTCAACATCAAATATTGTGAAAATTTTTTATGTTTTGAGCTTAGATGCCCAATTTAAACATCTGAATTCACACTGCATTCTACACTACATGACACAGTTGAATTCCTTCACAAACTTGAATTTGGAATTTATCAGGGCCTCAAGCAAGCACAAATGCCATAACCAGCCTTGTTTGGGACCTAAGCTCAGAAAGTGTGGGCTAAATGAGTGGTCAGTGAGGTGGATTGAGAACTGGCTGAATGGCAGGGCTCAGAGGGTTGTCGTCAGTGGCGCTGAGTCTAGTTGGAGGCCTGTAACTAGTGGTGTCCCTCAGGGGTCAGTACTGGGCCCAGTCTTGTTTAACTTCTTCATCAACGACCTGGATGAAGAGTTAGAGTGTACCCTCAGCAAGTTTGCTGATGATACAAAACTGGGAGGAGTGGTGGATACACTAGCAGGCTGTGATGCCATTCAGTGAGACCTGGACAGGCTGGAGAGTTGGGCACAGAGGAACCTGATGAAGTTCAACAAGGGCAAGTGTAGGGTCCTGCACCTGGGGAGGAACAGCCCCATGCACCAGTACAGGCTTGGGGTGGACCTGCTGGAGAGCAGCTCTGCGGAGAGGGACCTGGGTGTCCTGGTGGACCATGAGCCAGCAGTGTGCCCTTGTTGCCATGAAGACCAATGGCATCCTGGGGTGCATTAAGAGAAGTGTGGCCAGCAGGACGAGGGAGGTTCTCCTGCCCCTCTACCCTGCCCTAATGAGGCCTCATCTGGAGTACTGTGTCCAGTTCTGGGCTCCCCAGTTCAAGAAAGATGAAGAGCTACTGGAGAGGGTCCAGCAGAGGGCTACAAAGATGATGAGGGGACTGTAGCATCTCTCTTACAAGGAAAGGCTGAGGGAGCTGGGCTTGTTTAGCCTGGAGAAGAGAAGGCTGATAGGGACCTTATAAATGCTTCTAAATATCTTAAAGGTGGGTGTCAGGAAGATGGGGCCAAACTCTTTTCAGTGGTGCCCAGTGACAAGACAAGGGGCAACGGGCACAAACTGAAGCATAGGAAGTTCCGTCTGAACATGAGGAAGAACTTCTTCACTCTGAGGGTGGCGGAGCACTGGAACAGACTACCCAGAGACATTGTGTATTCTCCTTCTCTGGAGACATTCAAGACCCACCTGGACAAGTTGCTGTGCAGCCTGCTGTAGGTGACCCTGCTTTGGCAGGGGGGTTGGACTAGATGACCCACAGAGGTCCTTTCCAACCCCTAACATTCTGTGATTCTGTGATTCATCCTCTGCCCATAGCTCCAGCAGTTGAACATAAGCTCAGGCCTCAAAGTTCTTCCCGCTGCCTCTCCTGCCACTTGTGTGAGCTGTGTTGTAAACAGTCCTGTGCCTAGCCCTGTGTACTAGACCAGATCAAAGTGAACAATTGTCTCAAACATCAGTCCTGAGGAACAGAGACAGAGATGTGCAAATGAAGCAGACTCCTAGATCAGGTATTGTGCTTTGGGAGCTTCCTCTGCTTGATGAGGGACTGTGGCAGATGAGCAGAAACCTGCAGAGGCAGGGTGCCAGCCTGCGAAACTCACCTCTCTGAATTAAGCACTTGTGCAAGGTAGCGATCAGCCTTGCAAATGGTAGTTGTGAGAAAAAAAGGTCTAAATTTAAAAAAGATCTAAGTTTAAGCATCTGTGGATGTACTTAGGGGTGAACAGGGAACCTGAACTTCTATAATAGGTGGGTGCTTTTATATAAGACTTCTATTATCAGCTGGGAAATGCTGAAGGATCTGATGCCTCCACATGGGGGAAGATTTGGCAAATGATACATGGTAGACCTGTTTCTTTTCATTAGTCTCTCTGGGAGACCAGGCAGGATTGATTCAGTTGTCCAGACACATACCGAGCACTGCTTGATATGTTGTAGTGTTCCTGTCTGGCCTACTGACATCCAGAAATGAAGCATCCATGTTTCGGACACCCTCAAGTGCAGAATCACCCTCTAGACTCCATCACCTGTATCGCTCAGGTAGGGTGCTTAAGGCATCCCAAATGACACAACAACTCAGTATGGGCAACTGAATCCCGGTGTACACCTCTGACTCTAGTGGGAGTGTAGACAGACAGATGTGACGTGAGATGACTTATAGCATTCCGTCTGATGCACGCTCACAGCCCAGAAGGTCAACTATATACTGGGCTGCATCAAAAGAAGTGTGGCCAGCAGGTCAAGAAAGGTGACTCGCCTCCTCTACTCTGCTCTGGTAAGACCCCACCTGCAGTACTGCATCCATCTTTGGAGCCCTCAGCACAGAAAAGACGTGGACCTGTTGGAGGAGGTCCAGAGGAGGGCCACAAAAATTATCAGAGGAATGGAACACCTCTCCTATGAGGAAAGGCTGAGAGAGTTGGGGTTGTTCATCCTGGAAAACAAAAGGCTTTGGGGACACCTAATAGCAGCCTACCAGCACCCGAAGGAGGCTACAAGAAAGCTGGAGAAGCACTTTTTACAAGGGCATGTAGTGATAGAACAAGGGTTAATGGCTTTAAACTGAAACAGGGTAGATTTAGATTAGATATAGGAAAGAAATTCTATATTCACAGGGTGGTGAATCATTGGAATAGGATTCCCAGAGAAGTTGTGGATGCCCCCTCCCTGGAAGTGTTCAAGGCCAGGTTGGAGGATTCTTTGAGCAACTTGGTGTGGTGGAAGGTGTCCCTGCCCATGTCATGGGAGTTGGAACTACGTGGTCTTTAAGGTCCCTTCTGAGCCAAACTGTTCTATGATTCTATGACTTCCTGATGTCTAGCTGCCATTCTGAAAATGCACAAGTCTCAGCATAGATGAGACAATGGCCTGACCTGGGGCACGATGCTAAACCTTGACTAATCAATAGGCTCCATTTGTATATTTCAAGTTGTGGGTTCACGTCCCAGAATGAGGATCTCTCTGTCCCGGAGACCTGTCCTGGCAGTTCCTACCAAAGAATAGATGGGTTTCTACACAGATAAGACACCTGGAAATCAGAGAGGAAGAAATAACCCCAAACTACAAACATTTGAATATTGGGTAGGAAATGTTTTGTGCACAGTGAAGATGAAAGCTATGGGTTATGTATGTGCTGGAGTGATCAAAGAGGACCACAGAACAGCTTGGTAGAAGAACTCGGGATAGAAACATTTTGGGGAGTCTCATCCTATCCACCTGAATATGCTGCTGCAAAGATTCTTGCTACAGAGAGTCCTATCAAAATCTGGACAGGGACCAACCATCCTCTCTGGGAGATTTTGATTCACCTTATGAGCACTACTCTTTGCAAAGATCCCAGCAAACTATTGTTACTTCTGTTACTTTTGTTACTTTTGTTACTTTTGTGACCATCTCTGCAACATGATAAATGGCGGGTGACCTGGCTGTGGCTGGGATGGGGTTAACTTTCTTCAGATTGCTTGTACAGTGCTGTGCGTTGCATTTTGGCCCATAACAGTGTTGATAACTGTGTATTAGGTTTACATAGCAAGGCTGCGGGCGAGAGGGTAGGTGAGGCTGCAGGACTGGCCTCTTTGAGAAGAGGTAAGTTGCTACCCCTGTGCTGGACACAGGCAGTTCCAGCCAGCTCCAAAACAGAGGCATAGCAGGGCACAGCTGAGCCCATCAGCCAAGCTGGTGGTGCCTCTGGGAAAACACACATAAGAGCAGAAAACCTCAGGCAGGCAGCAGAATAGGAGAAAAATGAGTGAGAAACAACTGTGGACACCATGGTCAGAGGAAAAAGAGGAGTGGCAGAAAGTATTTTTCCCAAATGAAGCCTGTTTTGCCCATGATGGGACCTTATCTTGACCCATGAGCTTTTTCATTCTGTTTTCTCCCCATGTGCTCTTGAGGAGGGGGAATGAGAGAGCAGCTGGGTGGGAGTTTGGCCCTTAGCCGATGCTAATGCACCAGAATAACACACCAACATTCTGACTCTTACTGAACAGCACTTGCACAGCATTGGGGCTTTCTCTCTTCCCCCTACCCGCATGCACAGACAGAGCAGCCTGGAGGCAGGCAATAGGTTGTGAGGGCACATTATCTCAGTCCATGAATTGTCTCTCCTTTCCATTTTCTCAACATCCCACAGGAGAAGGGAGTGAGAGAGAGGCTGCGTGGCTGTTTGGCTGTGCGCTGAGTCAGCCCCCACAGAGCATGAATTGATACAGTCAGTGGAGTCTGGAGAGTAAACCAGCTCACTCAGAAGTGGACTCTTATGTGGTCAGCTGAGGTGATCTTTATACACTGCTGAATGTATTGACTAAGGGCTAAATTCTGCCACCAACATCTGCATACTTGTTGCCTCCTGCACCTCCAAAAGGGTACAGGTCTACCTGTCTACTCTCCATCATCAGAGACGAGAAATGGACTTTTCTGGAACATATTCACAACAAGGTACAGACCTTTAGTTGCTAGACCTGTGCATCAGCAGAAGTCTTCAAACCCATAAAATGACATTTCAGCAAAACAAGTCCAATTTCCTAAGCCTTCATTCTTTTTGCATAAAAACATAAATGAGGTTGAGAGAGAAGCGACTGTGAGAGAGATCATTTTGATTTATGTCAGGAGTGAAGATTTTAAAAAGTCACCAGAGAAAGACTTGGAAAATATGTTACTTTTATAGAGAGAACTATGTGAGCTTATAGTCAGTTTTCCTTGAGATTAGTTCTAGAGATGCAGAGGTTAAAAAGGAACTGTCTACATGTTCCTCTTGGAAGACATATTCACCAGGACCCTGAAAGCATAGTGATGCTCTAATTGTCCTCATCAGTGTCCACCCATGCATCCTCTGTCCATAGGTCTACCAGTTCCAAATAAGCTCAGGCCTGGACATCGCCCCACTGTCACACACACACTCACTTGCCTGAGCTGTGTCATAGGTAGGCCTATGCTCAGCCCTGTCCCCTGCTGTTCCTGACTTGTTTCAAGGCCTCCTGAGAGCAGGAAGCTACATAACAGCAACCATGCAAGCACATTATTATACATAATAATATCCACAGAGATACCTCTATAATTAGAAAACTTCTCCAATAATATTCTACATAAAAATTCATTGCATTCCATATAGGAGCTTTCTGCTCTTCACAGGAAATTTCTACAATTTCAATTCAGTACATGTAATCAAAAAACATCAGATCCTGAGTAAGTTTGGACTGATATTGCCAACCCTGCGTTTGAAACTAAAAGTTACATACACAGTAGAATCCATCTATTTTGATACAAATACTTCATTAAGGAATTAATTTTTTTTTCTATCCGCAGTGGAAATAATTTATAGGAGCTAGGGACATGCTGGTGGCAAAGCTATTGATTGCAAAGCCATCGATGTTAATGAAAGCATACTTGGTTAAGCGATTTTCAGAAAGGCAGCTGCTACTTTGCGTAGACAAAAGGTTTGTTGGCTTTCTCGACAACGAGAAAATTTCCTTGCAATTCTGTCATAAAACCTTGGTTCTTTTTCCACCAGAAATGGAGAATTGTGTCATATGTAACACAGAAGTCTCTCAGATGGCTTCTGGTGGTGTCATTGTCTTTCCAAAATTAATATATTTGCACTGTATCTCTTTATTAACAAAGGTAGCAGGTTCTCAGCTGTTGCTTGGTAGCACCATCTTGCCATGGCTTGTCTATTCATAGAACCACTAAGGTTGGAAAAGACCTCTAAAATCATCAAGTCCAACCATCAACCCAACACCACCATGCCTACTAAAACACATCCTCAAGTGCCGTATCTACATGTTTTTTGAATCCTTCCAGGGATGGTGACTCAACCACTTCCCTGGGAAGCCTATTCCAATGCCTGACTACTCTTTCCTTGAAGAAATTTTTCCTAATATCCAATCAAAACCTCCCCTGATGCAACTTGAGGCCATTTCCTCTTGTCCTATCACTAGTTACTTGGGAGAAGAGACCTCCTTTCAGGTAGTTGTAGAGAGTGATAAGTTCTTCCCTGTGCCTTCTCTTCTCCAGACTAAACAAGCTCAGTTCCCTTAGCCATTATTCCTGAATTTCCTCAGGAACAAAGATTTCAAACTAGCGCTTCCTGCTTAACTCCTTTGAAGACTTGTTTGTTTGGGAATACGCATGTCTACATGTGAATATTAAGTGTATTCTGAGGGGCAGTACTGACTGTACTTTACAATCTTGACGTTCATTTAACATAGAAAGGAATTTAGGCAGTATGTTCCATGAGATCTCATTTGTTCACTCTTTTTTTGTTTTGTTAAGATTGTAATAAATAATAAATAAATGAATGCGTAAAGGAGTAGTGGATGAAAGTTTCTAATATTTCCAGTGCTCTGTACTACACAGGAAAATTGTTTCTTAGCAGTGGCTCGGAGATCAGATGCATTTATGTCCTGCATTTCTGACATTTCCATGTCATGGCTAAGAAGAAGGAGAGATTTTTTTTTTTCCTGAAATGGAAGTACCTACGGAGGAGTTCTGCAGAGCTCTTGTCCGTGGGCTGAGACTGCTAAGTACCGTGCTAACCTAGGAGATAGGTTTGACTCTCTACAGTTTGCCTCACATTGACTGGAGAAGTTCTGCAAGTGAGCTGAAAGGCAAGACCAGACCTGAAAATTACCTTCACAAATTGAAACATAACAGACTTATTTGTTCTCCATGAACACAGGGAGGAAAATATAAGCAATGATCGCAAATGGTAGCCAGCAGGACTGATGTTAGAACAACCTTTCTGAAAAGGAGGATAGCAAATCACTGGTGCAGGCTGATTAGGTCTCTTCTGCTCTTCCAGGCAGCCAAGTCCAAAGGCTGGATTCTACAGCTAGGATAGAGTAACACTGGGCACTAATATAAATTGGGAGAGGAACGGTTGGAGAGCAGCCCTGCAGAAAGAGATCTGGGGCTGTTGGCTGATGGCAGGCTCAATAGGAATCAGCAGTGTGCCCTGCCAGCCAAGTGGGCAAACCGAACCCTGGGGAGCATCAAACACAGTATAACCAACTGGTCTAAAGAGGTGATTTTCCCACTGTATTCAGAGTCAATGCAGCCTCACCTTGAAAACTGTATGCAGTTCTAGGCCCCATAATTTAAGGAGGATGTGAAGGTCCTTCATTGCACGTGGGGTTTGCTGCTATGGAGCAAGGCTTGTAGGCCTTGCTTGACCAAAGTCAGTGATCAAAGGATGCCCTGATGAAAGAATCAAGGACTGTGGAAAAGTACAGAAAGAAGTAAACAAGAACGGAAGCAAAGATTCATAAAGAAATGGGACTGAATGATCTGCCAAGAAATGCAATTGACAAGTAAAGATGTTACTGTGAGGAAGTTATATCCTGTACTAATGAGAAAATAGATATCAAATATAATCAGTAGCTGTCACCATAAATATCAGGTATAATCTGTAGCTGTCACTAGAAAATTGCATGTTCCAATGAGATAATCTTAAAAATAGTATATAAGGAACTGAATCTATGAATAAAGTTTGACATTTGCAGCATTCATATTGTATACGTATGCTTTGTCCATCTTCACCACGGACATATCGCAACAAGTGCAGCCAGAGGAGGGTAACAAATCTGGTGAAAGGCCTGTCAGGAATGTCCTATGAGGAGTGGCTAAGGATTTCGGGTTTGTCTAGATTGTAGAAGAGGCTGAGGGGTGAGCTCGTTGCTCTCTACATCTTCCTGAGGAGGGGAAGTGAAGAGAGGTGCTGATCTCTTCTCCTTGGTATCCAGTGATTGGACGCAAGGGAATGGTTCAAAGCTGTGTCACAGGAGGTTTAGACTGGACATTAGGAAGCATTTCTTTACTGAGAGGGTGATCCAACACTGGAACAGGCTTCCTAGAGAGGTGGTCAATGCCCCATGCCTGTCAATGTTTAAGAGGCATTTGGACAATGCCCTTAACAACACGCTTTAACTTTTGGTCAAACCTGAAGGAGCCAGCCAGTTGGACTAGATGGTCGTAATAGGTTACTTCCAATTCAGATATTCTATTCTATTCTATTCTATTCTATTCTATTCTATTCTGTTTCTTGAGGAGTACTAGAAGGAATCTGCAGCAGAAGCAAAGTACCTCAAGTAATATTCAGTGACAAATCGATGATGACACCCGAGGTGAGATCAGGGGAGGAGTAAATGGAAGAATTCATGTAATACTCACTTTACTACCACTTCAGAATGGATGCCCAAAGTGCGGCTCCTCTCACGCCAAAGTAGAAGGAGCTGTTGGAGGTTGCTGTGTCCAGAGAGCAGGGAACACAGAGGACACCTCATTCCAAGCTGCAGGGCCCATTGCAGACATGACCTAGGGCCCAGCCCAGGGACTGCGAGCAGCAGCTGCAGCGGGTCCTGCCAGGGTTCCCCAGAGCAGCTGGGCCTCTCCAGGCACATTCACATGTGCACCCCAGGCATGACTACACCTTCAGGTTGACCACACAGATCAATGTGGATAGAAACACCCTACAAAGGCTGATGGCACCAGCAACCTCATCTGGTTCACCTCTGGCAGATCAGAATGATAGTCTGTCAGCAGGGCATATGTATGTGTATAAACACACATAGATATACACACACAAAACAGATCTCCCAGTCACTACCCTAGACATTCAGGGTGTACAATGCCTTCCTTTGAATCCCCATTTTCTGGCACCTGGGCATGTGAGCCCTGAGGTCTTCTGCCACTATGACTCCTGGTACAGACCCTCCTGCCTTACGCACCCCAACCTTCCACCCTCATAACTGCTAGCACCTGTGCATACAAGCCTCTGAGGCCCTCAACCCTACTCCAGCTGCTGGCACACAGAAGCATTTGCACACACAAACACACCCACAGACAAGTGTGTGTGATGTATCCTGCTAGTAACCAGCCTTAGATACTCAGCCTTAGATACTCAGATCCTCCCATCTCCGCTTATGGACACTTCAACACCTGGTTTACAAGTCTCTTACCATATGCAGGCAGGCTTGCTGGCCTCTCCAGTTCCTGGCAAACCAGCCACATGGAGTCCGCTGACTCATGGACTCTGCTCTGGTTGCTGGCAGTCAGATAAAACTTTTACCTTTAACCAACCTGTAAACAATCTACCACCTCTGAGCAGTCAGATTTTCCTGCAGGCTTTCAATAACTAAAGTACACCATGATGCAGACAGGAGAGGGTAAAAAAGCACTGGCAAAGCAAACAGCTTCCTGTGAAAGGCTTTACTTTAAAGATAAGGCAGCTATTTCAGTTTTCCTTCTAAGCCTCATATTGTGTCTGGAGGAGTTTGCAGGTTTTACATTTTGTCACTAGGAAATGAAATTGTCGGTCAACCCTTCTGTCCTTCTTGGAAGAACTCATAGATTGTAGGAAAGTGACACACATGTTCAGGTTGCATTAGTATATTCTTCCCCTTGTGCCCTGTAGAAATGATTGTGCTTCAGGTTTCACACTGAATTTGTGCCTCCTTGGTTTCACACCCAGGCAGAAAACGCACAAAGTTTAAAATCAACAGAAAGCTTGATCTTTCACGTTGGATACAAACATCAATGTTGTGTGAAAAGCTGTGGAAATCATTGTGAATATTGAAAAGAAGAGGCTGACATTGTTACAGGTGAAGTAAATACATCTGAGGTAAGGATGGTGGCTGTCTGAATGAGCCAGGCAGTGTAGTGCTGGGGGAGGGAGGGGCGGAAGCAAGTCATATGTAGCATGTATATGTGGTCTGTTGGTTGCCACAGCACTGCAACAGAAGCATGGTTCCTGCTCTTCTCATGGGCTTGGTGTTCAGAGAAGTCGTTCTCAAAATCATTAAAGAGATGGAGTTTCAGGAGAGACAAGATGAGATCTGGCAAAGCACATGGCCAGACAAATGCACCAATGAGCAGCCCCTTTTATCCCTTCATCCCCTCTCTCCCACAGGTGTTTCTCTTCACACCACCTTGGTCCTTCGCTTTCCCCACCTTTAACCCCTGGCTTTAAACATCTCATAGTATCTTTTGTACAATCCCAAAATTCTGCTCCCAGCATCCCTTAATTAGTCCCTTCAGACACAGGCAGTAAAGATCCTCAGCCTGCCAGGGGCCAAAGTCAAAGACGAAGTCACGTGACATAAACTAGAGGTCAGAGCTCACCTTTGAAAACATTGCCCTGGTAAGCTGTCACACAAGTAGGTCCACTCTGTCACTTCCAATATTTTGAATGGAAAAATACATGGGAACAAAGAACAGTAATTCCATAATAGTACCACCAAGCAGGGCCCGGACATGCGCCAGCCCACGTGCTCAGTAGTGTGGTTGCACAGGCCTATTCAAGGGGCCATAAGCCTTGCAGCATATCTTCCCACTTGGGAAGACACAATCTCTTCCTTTACAGCTGTTGGAGTTACCAGCCAAAAGAGGAATCTTTGAGAACATCAGCTCTTTCCTGGAAATATAAAAATACTGAAGAGGGATGGGAGTTTGCTCAAGTGTTTACTGTTATTCAGTGCTGCAACTTGGTGTGTCTGAAATGTCTCCTCAGTCTGGGTCTGTGCTCCTCTGATAATCTCACACACTACAGAAAGCAAAGCGGTTTGCAACTTTCTGCTTTATCTCTCAGTGGCAAGGAAACTGGACAGTTAAAAAGCTCCCAGGAAGCAGATTAACCCAGATTAGATACCATGCTGACAGGCTCTGGGAGAATAAAAATGTGAAGGGTGAGATCTAGCAAACAAGAGAAGCAGAAATTTCCTAAGAAGTCTGAAAAAAAGTGGAGCAAGTCCTCTCATAATGCACGTTAGGGCATATGGAGGAGAGGAAGGGGATTGGAAAAGTCAGCATGTGTTTACCAAGGGTGAAACAGGCATGACCAACATGATTGCCTTCTATAATCAAATGACTGGAGTTATGGATGGAGAGGAGCAGTGGTTGCCGTTTACCTTGACTTTAGGAAGGCTTTTGGCTCTGTCTCCCAGGATATTCTGTCTAGGTTAGGATGTTATGATCTGAGCGCGCGGACAACTGGATGGGTAAAAACAGGTTGGATTATCAGGCTCAGAGAGTGGTGGTGTTGCTTAACAGGCATACTCTACCTGGAGGCCTGTGACAAGTGGAGCACCATAAGGGTTTACACTGAGGAAAGGTTGAGCGAACTGGACTTGTTCAGACAGAAGCGCTCCCAGGGAGGACTTTAGAGAAGCCTTAGTCATGGCTGCTCCTCTTCTCATGGGAGATGCTTTGAACAGGAGATTCCAGCTGTATCTCAGCCATGCCTGTGCCTGGCCATGTAATCTGCTGATCTGGATCTGGGCCCATGGACTGACTTTCCAGCTTGGCGTCAGACTTTTCTCATTACTATGGACTTGCTTGATCATCTACAACACCAGTGTTTGAGGTTCTGAGTCTCCAGTAGGTCTTGTGCCTTAGCTACTCTGACAGGTGATTTCTGATATCCCAGGGGCACCTCTGATGGCAGTCAGTCCCTCTGATAAGAACCAGGACCTCTGCCTGACCCTATTCAGCTCTCACTGTTACTATCAGGGAATAGGGAAAAAGGGAAAGAAAAAGAGAAAGAAAAAGAAAAAGAAAAAAGAAAAAAAGAGAAAGAAAAAGAAAAAAGAATAAAGAAAAAAGAAAAAGAAAAAGAAAAAGAAAAAGAAAAAGAAAAAGAAAAAGAAAAAGAAAAAGAAAAAGAAAAAGAAAAAGAAAAAGAAAAAGAAAAAGAAAAAGAAAAAGAAAAAGAAAAAGAAAAAAAAGAAAAAGAAAAAGGAAATTCCCCATATCTAGGATCCAAGAAGGATCTGGTCAAGAGTCTCCCATGAGATATGCACTTGACTGGCGATGCCCCACTCCTCTCACTGCTGCCTTGGTAATGGGAACTCTCAGTACTCTGAAAAAGTGTAGTTCTTTCCAGCTTTTGGAGGAGATGGTGAAAGACACATGTCACCATGTTTTGGTGATATGATTGTGACATGAACCCCTCACCAAACCACAGCCTTGGATTTTTAAGAACAAGAGCAGCAAATGACACAATCTGATAGCAGGCTGAGGTTTCCTGTTTCAGCTCCAAACTTCGTATATATAGATTGCCATTCTGTACCTGTCTGCTGCCTGGCCATAACAACTGTTTTGGCTCTTCAGGACAGTGACACAAGATGCTGCTCCTCCTTCTGCTCCCAAGTGCTTTGCTCCTTGTCCCATGGGCTGGTGCTGGTGAGTACCGAGAGATGGGATTTAGATGAGGACAGACAAGGGCAGAAATGAGCACTGAGTAGGAAACCTATCTGGATTACCTTTCCTCATATATCTACTCTCTACTCTACTCCTCTCTCTCAGATCAGACTGTGCCTGAAACTAGTGACGGCTTGCAGGCACTAGTGTAGTGGCCTTTGATAGCATTTCAGACATCCAGAGTCAGGTGTGGTCAGTCACCCCAGGCAGTGTTACTTGTTTTTCTCTGCCTTGTGCACAAGCAATGTTTTCAACAGCCCAGTGAAGGAGAGTATTTGGTGTCATTGGCATACAACGCCAGAGGATGACCCTTCCCCCTCATCCACCTCTGAATGTGATAGGAAATAGAGGCATATGTCATATTAACACTTCTCATTTCTCCTCCAGGAAGGATCATTGGTGGATGGGAAGCTCAGCCCCACTCCAGGCCCTACATGGCTCATTTATTAATTCGAAATGCGTCACATAAATTTGAATGTGGAGGATTCCTGATTCGCCCAGACGCAGTGCTCTCAGCAGCTCACTGTGTAACTGGAAAAAAGTAAGACCCTGTCTTTCTTGTACATGGGATCTTTTCTAGTCTCATGCAGTCACAAAGAGCCACAGTCTTGGTCACGGGTGAAAGAGTACTCTGTGTGTCTTCAGGCACAGCAGGGCTCTCTGTGAGCCAAGCCACCCCCTGTGAGTTGCAGGAATTGTCTGTCAGGGGCTGTGTGCCCCCAGGGACAGGACTCCTCAGTGGCAACACTCTCCTGCTCCATGGTTCCTACCATGCATCAGAGCTACTGTTGAAGCAGAGAGGCCAGTGTCTCCCATTCCCTGCTTCCCTTTGGTCTTCCGAATGGGATACCTCAGTCCTATGTCACCATGGGGTAAGGGACCCTCACTTGAATTGTGGAAGGAGCCCAGCCTACAGAGGGCAACTTGCTGAGAACTAATCTCTGGGAGGCACATCCCACCACTATCATCTACCACAAACCACCTGCCATGGGGGTCTTCTGGCCGTGGTAACTGCAGCTGGAACATGTTTGTGTTTCCTGGCAGGGCAGTGAATACCACTGTGATCCTGGGAGCCCACAACTTGAAAAAGAAAGAGCCGAGCTGGCAGGTGTTCCATGTTGGCCACTGGGTCATCCACCCCAACTATTCAAAAGATAAAAAGGAAAATGACATCATGCTTCTGAAGGTATGCCCTCACACATCTTTCCTGCTGAGGGTCCTCCGCCTCCTCACTTCCCCAACCCCACTAACTTGTTGCTATTCCTTTGCCTGCTCTAATCTTTTGTTCTCTCTCTTTGGCAGCTGAAGCCAAGGGCCAAGCTGACTAAGGAAGTCAGTTATATCTCCTTGCCCCGTCACAATGAACAAGTGAAACCAAATACTACATGTAAAGTGGCTGGCTGGGGCTGGACATCGACGACAGGGGATGAGACTAGTGTGCTGATGGAGGTGGACCTGAAGGTGTTGAGTGAAAAAGTCTGTGAGAATCGTTTCCAAAAGAAATATCTGCATCAGTCCATGATCTGTGCTGGAGATGAGGAGGGAAAAAAATCAACTTCCCGTGTAAGTGTTGTTTTGGGCTCCAAGCTTGGGATGAGATTGGGACTAGGCAGTCGGATTGGTTCTCAGGTGGGGGACAAAGGGGATTATAATGAACTAGATACTTCAGGATGAATATGCTGAGGGTCCTCTCAGGAACTCTAAAGCAGACATGCTTCTTTTCCCTCACAGGGTGATTCTGGTGGCCCATTAGTCTGCAATGGGAAGGCTCATGGCGTTGTTTCTTATGGGCCCAAATACTGTGTCTTCCCTAAAATATTTACCAGAGTCTCCTATTTTGAGCCCTGGATACATGAAGAGCTGAGGAAGTTTGTGCTCCAGGACCTCCCTGACTCTCCCTCCTCTGACTAAAGTGATCAGTGCCCCATTTCCACAACGCATCAAACATCTGCTGACACTCAGAGGCTTCCAGGGGACATTTAAATAGAGTCAGAGATGCTCTCATGGCATATACACAGGCTTCTGCGCTAAATAATGTCGCCAATGGCAAGGCAAAAAACAGGTCTGAAGCACATACAGTTTCACGTAATTCCCTTCCTCCCAAAAGTGCTACCTGCTGCTCTGCTTTGTGGCCATGAATAAAAGCATGTTCAAACTCGCTTGTGTGTGCGATCTTCTTGGGAACAGGAAGGAATCCCTGAGCATGAGGATGAGGACATCACACTCTCTGGGACAGGTTGAGCAAGATGGTGGCTGGGGTGGATGGGGTGTACTGAGCCCAATGACCAACCTGTGCCGGTAGCAGTCGCCCCTGTAAAACTAAAGAAAGACACAATGAGAGCAGATCGCTCCGGGAGGGATGATGATGAGCCAGGGTCATCGCGGGAGATAGAGACAGAGATCATCACCCCGTCCCTGTCCCTGGGCGAGCTGCGAGACATGCAGAAATATTTCAGCCGCCACCCAGGCGAGCACATTGTCACCTGGCTGCTGCGGTGCTGGGATAACGGGGCCAGCAGTTTGGAATTAGAGGGCAAGGAAGCCAAGCAGCTGGGATCCCTGGCCAGGGATGGGGGCATTGACAAGGCCATTGGGAAAAAGGAACAAGTCCTCAGCGTCTGGAGGAGACTTCTGTCAGGCATGTGGGAGAGGTATCCCTTCAGTGAGGATTTTGTATGCTAGCCTGGCGAGTGGACCAATATGGAGAGGGGTATTCAGTACTTGAGGGAATTAGCTGTGCAGGAGCTGGTTTATAATGAACCAGAAGATGACCAGTTACCCGCAGACCCAGATGAAGTCCAGTGCATAGCATCTATGTGGAGGAAGTTTGTGCGGAGCGCACCATCCTCATATGCCAACTCACTGGCAGTTGTAAACTGGAAAGGTGAGGAGGCACCAACAGTGGATGAGGTGTCTGTCAGACTCTGCCAATATGAGGAAAGTCTCCCTTCCTCCCTTGTCTCAGCTGTGAATAAATTCTCCCGGCAGTTCCAGCAATTCAAAGAGGATATGTCCTACACCTCACCTGTGCGGGCCCGCATCTCAACTATTAGGGGCAAGCGTTTCTGTGCTCAGGAGAGAAAGTACAGAGGCTATACACCACAGGGCACACTGTGGTTTTACCTGCGTGACCACGGAGAGGACATGAGGAAGTGGGATGGAAAACCCACCTCAAGTCTAGAGGCACGAGTGAGTGCATGAGTTGCGAGGTAAAACAATCACCAAAGAGGATTCCTTTAGGAAAACTGCCGCTCCAGTTTCCAGCAGCCAGCTCTCCAGACCAGGTAGACAGTTTGATCTTGATTCCGATCCTTTGGAGGGGACCTCCAAGTCATTTTTACAGCAGGTGAGCAGCAAATGCTCTGACCAGGAATTAGAGGGGCCCTGCCTCCAGCCAGGTGGAGGAAAGGGACAACCACGTTTATTGTACGGTGTGGATTCAATGGCCTGGCACGTCAGATCCACAAGAGTATAAAGCTCTAGTGGACACTGGTGCACAGTGTACTTTAATGCCATCAGATTTCAAAGGGTCAGAGTCCATTTGCATTTCGGGAGTGACAGGGGGGTCCCAAGAGCTGAGTGTATTGGAGGCTGAAGTGAGCCTCACTGGGCAGGAGTGGCAGAAGCACCCCAATGTAACTGGCCCCGAGGCTCCGTGCATCCTTGGCATAGACTATCTTAGGAGAGGGTATTTCAAGGACCCAAAGGGGTATCGGTGGGCTTTTGGCATAGCTGCTGTGGAGACGGAAGAAATTAAACAGCTGTCCATTTTGCCTGGTCTCTCGGAGGATCCTTCCGTTGTGGGGTTGCTGAGGGTTGAAGAACAACAGGTGCCAATCACGACCACAACGATGAACCGGCGACAATATCGCGCTAAACAAGACTCCCTTCTCCCCATTCATCGGCTGATCTGCCAGCTGGAGAGTCAAGGAGTGATCAGCAAAACTTGCTCACCCTTGAATAGTCCCATATGGCCAGTGAGAAAATCTACTGGAGAGTGGAGACTGCCAATAGACTATGGTGGCCTGAATGAAGTCACACCACCGCTGAGTGCTGCCGTGCCAGACATGCTAGAACTTCAATATGAGCTGGAGTCAAAGGCAGCCAAGTGGTATGCGACAATTGACATCGCTAATGCATTGTTCTCCATCCCTTTGGCAGCAGAGTGCAGGCCACAGTTTGCTTTCACCTGGAGGGGCATCCAGTACACCTGGAATCAACTGCCCCAGGGGTGGAAACACAGTGCCACCATTTGCCATGGACTAATCCAGACTGCACTGGAAAAGGGTGAAGCTCCAGAACATCTGCAGTACATCAATGACATCATTGTATGGGGTGACACCGTGGAGGAAGTTTTTGAGAAAGGGGAGAAAATAGTTCAGATCCTTCTGAAAGCCGGTTTCGCCATTAAGC
This sequence comes from Opisthocomus hoazin, assembly GCF_030867145.1. Taxonomy (NCBI): domain Eukaryota; kingdom Metazoa; phylum Chordata; class Aves; order Opisthocomiformes; family Opisthocomidae; genus Opisthocomus; species Opisthocomus hoazin. Next base: position 7,058,528 of record NC_134439.1, on the reverse strand, counting down.
GAAGTAAAGTCAAGGGACCTGCGCAAGAGATCCAGGTTTTGGGGAACAAAATGGCAGGATGGGCACCATCAAGTCCCAATGGATGTCATCAACAAAATAGCAGCTATGTCTCCACCAACCAGCTAAAAGGAAGCACAGGCCTTCCTGGGTGTTGTGGGTTTTTGGAGGATGCACATCCCCAATTACAGCCAGATTGTAAGTCCTCTGTACCACGTGACCCGGAAGAAGAATGATTTTGAATGGGGCCCTGAGCAACAACAGGCATTTGAACAGATTAAACGGGAGATAGTTCATGCCGTAGCCCTTGGTCCAGTCCGGTCAGGGCAAGATGTTAAAAACGTGCTCTACACCGCAGCCGGGGAGAATGGCCCAACCTGGAGTCTCTGGCAGAAAGCACCAGGGGAGACTCGAGGTCGACCCCTGGGGTTTTGGAGGCGGGGATACAAAGGATCCGAGGCCCGCTATACTCCCACTGAAAAAGAGATTCTGGCAGCATATGAAGGCGTTCGAGCTGCTTCAGAAGTGGTCGGCACTGAAGCACAGCTCCTCCTAGCACCATGATTGCCGGTCCTGGGCTGGATGTTCAAAGAGAGGGTCCCCTCTACGCATCATGCCACCGATGCTACGTGGAGTAAGTGGGTCGCTCTGATCACCCAGCACGCCCGAATGGGAAACCCCAGTCACCCAGGAATTCTGGAGGTAATCATGGACTGGCCAGAAGGCAAAGATTTTGGAGCATCGCCACAGGAGGAGGTGACACATGCTGAAGAGGCCCCACTGTATAACCAGCTGCCAGAAGATGAGAAACAGTATGCCCTGTTCACGGATGGGTCCTGTCGCATTGTGGGGAAGCAGCACAGGTGGAAGGCTGCTGTATGGAGCCCTACACGACAAGTCATGGAAACTGCCGAGTGAGAAGGTGAGTCGAGCCGTTTTGCAGAGGTGAAAGCCATCCAGCTGGCTTTAGATATTGCCAGTCGAGAGAAGTGGCCAGTGCTCTATCTTTACACCGACTCTTGGATGGTGGCCAATGCCTTGTGGGGGTGGTTGCAGCAATGGAAGAAGAACAACTGGCAGCACAGACGCAAACCTATCTGGGCTGCCCCATTGTGGCAAGATATTGCTGCCCGTCTGGAGCAGTTGGTTGTAAAAGTCCGTCACGTGGACGCCCACGTTCCTAAGAGTCGGGCCACTTAGGTACATCAAAACAACCAGCAGGTGGATCATGCTGCCAAGATTGAAGTGGCTCAGGTGGACCTGAACAGGCAACATAAGGGTGAACTCTTTATAGCTCGGTGGGCCCATGACACCTCGGGCCACCAAGGAAGAGATGCCACATACAGATGGGCTCATGACCGAGGGGTGGACTTGACCATGGACGCCATAGCACAGGTTATCCATGAATGTGAAACATGCGCTGCAATCAAGCAAGCCAAGCGGGTAAAGCCTCAGTGGTATGGAGGACAATGGCTAAAATCTAAATATGGGGAGGCTTGGCAGATCGACTACATCACACTGCCACAAACCCGCCAAGGCAAGTGCTATGTGCTCACAATGGTGGAGGCCACCACCGGATGGCTGGAAACCTACCCTGTGCCCCATGCCACCGGCTGGAATACGATCCTGGGCCTTGAAACACAAGTCCTGTGGCGACATGGCACTCCTGAAAGAATTGAGTCAGACAACGGGACTCACTTTAGTAACAGCCTCATAGACGCCTGGGCCAAAGAACAGGGTATTGAGTGGGTGTATCACATCCCCTACCATGCACCAGCCTCTGGAAAGATCGAGCGGTACAATGGGCTGCTAAAAACCACTTTGAGGGCAATGGGGGGTGTGACGTTCAAAAATTGGGATACCCATTTAGCAAAGGCCACCTGGTTGGTTAACACCAGAGGGTCCACCAACCAGGCTGGTCCTGTCCAGTCAAAACCTCAGCGCCCTGTAGTGCACATGCGGAACATGTTAGGGAAGACAGTTTGGGTTAGTCCTGCCTCGGGCAAAGGCAAGCCCATTCGCGAGATTGCTTTTGCTCAAGGACCTGGGTGTACCCGGTGGGTAATGCGGAAGGATGGGGAAGTCCGAAGTGTACCTCATGGGGATTTGATTTTGGGGGAGAATAGTCCATAAATAAATAAATTGTATAAAGTTAATTGTTAAATAACCCTGTCACTGTCTGTTATCACTGTTATGATTGTTATATGTTATATCGGTAGTATCATAGTAAGAATCGTCCAGATTAAAGAAGGATGGACTTTTTTGATGAACCCTAGCAGAGCACAGTGATGATGGAACTGGACCTGGTTTTCAACAACTGGCATCCAGCAACTTCATCGAGATCGACATCTCCAACCTGCAGACTGGGCACAGCCCGCACCAGATACATCAGCCGTGAGCTCTGGATGCAGCAAGTGACCGCCCATCACCACACGTCACCTCTCCTGCCACAGAAGACCATTACGACAGATGGAGCCTGAAGTCATGGATTAAATGAACTCAACGGACACTTTAGAGTGATGATCCATAGACTAAGGGAATGATATCTGGAGAGAGGAGAAGTGGTGGGGATCAACTGGACAATGGGGGACCTGGGCATGACGTAGATGGTATGGAATAAGGGGTAGATAATGCCCTGGGTTTGGCCAGGACAGGGTTAATTTTCACTGGACTCCAGGAAGGGGGACAGCCGGGTGGGCTGACCCAACCCCAACCTGGCCAAACAGAACAGGGTATTCCATACCGTGTGCCGTCATGCTGGGTTCCAGTGGGGGGGGCGGCGCGGCCGGAACTCACTCGCGGCTCGGGAGTGTGCGGCGCCGGTCCTGTTTGGGAGAACGGCTCTGTGGCTCATGTGGTTCGTGTCGTGTTTTCTCCTTATCTGTATCGTTGTTGTTCCTGTTCCCTTTTGTTTGCTGTTCTGTTAAACTGCCCTTATCCCGACCCACCAGTTTTCTGCCTGTTTATTTCCATTCTCCTCCGCACCCCGGTGGGGGAATGGGCGGCCGTATGGCGCTTTTGTTGCCGGCGGCAGCCGAAACCAATACAGATGGACGGCTAAGCATGGTCCTTACAAATGATAAATATTCTATGGGGTAAAGCAAGTGGTTGATTAATCGATTTAGATAAGCCGCTTGTGGTATAGTTGCACCAAGCGCTTGCATTGCGATATATAATGTTCAATGTATTAACGCTCCATGCATGTGTTTGATTTCTCCCTGTATAGCTAAAAAATAAAACAAAAATCCTTTGGTATGGAGTCAAGTAACTCTGTCTCTCAAGGCTCTAACTGGGCCAACGGCAGTTGAACAGTCCATAGGTCCCACGTACCAGTGACTGTGCCGTTGTTGGGGGGGACCACACTGGTTAGTGTTGGTGGTATGGGCCATGCATCTAAAGGGACACTGACAAGGCATGTGGAAAAGGGGGGTTCCCTGGAGATGCTATGGACAGGCAAATCATATCTGATCTTGTCAGGTCTGCTAGCGTGACCCACACACTCATTTTGGTTGCGGTGGCAACCATACTGCTTGCATACACCCAGTTAAGCTTAAGAGGATCGTTATCATTTCCATCTTACATACTGGTCTGTGTTTCAGCAAAACAGCAGATTGAATAGATCGTACTTACGGTATCAATTCTTTTACAGCGAATGCACAATGGTGTTAAGGTACGATAAATGTGTTGATTACCATTAAAATAAATCAAATACCTTTTGCGAAATATACAATGTGCGATAATATATCCATAACAGCGCTTACAGACTAAACGTATAGACACCTGCGGCCTAGTGAGGCTTGATAAGCCACTCTTTACAGTCTCAAACGAATCACTTCCCATCAAACAGTGTGTTATCACTCAAAATGTCTTCTGACGGTTCAGCAGGCGCTTTAGTTCTTTGTGGTTGTCTGTTGCTTGTCTAGCGCCAGCTCAACGCACTTCACTGGGAATCATTTAGGTCCTACATCTGTGGAAACACAAGCATCCCCGTGCCCCCACATTAATAGTTCCCATGGCACTGTCCAAGCTCCCGATTGCAAATCCCGTGCCAGCACCTTTGCCTTAGGTCGTATATCAGCATTCTGTAATGACAGAAAATGAGTTAGGATACGAGTCAATTCTCGAGACGCCGGAAGCGTTAGGTGGTTCCAGCTGAACACGGTTTTGTGCAGACGGTCATGTACTCGGACATAAGTACCTGGGAACTTTCTATCCCGATCAGGCAGTTAATTGCACGAGAGTATCTGTTTCTACTTTTGTTCAGTCCGTAGGCAAATTACACGCCAGGTCAGCTGATGAGGTTGTTGATGATGATGAGAGTTGACATAATTTTGGCCTTCAGCTTGCTACCACTTTCTTAGAGGCCCACACAAACTACAATACTAAAAAACAGACATAAGGACACAAATGCCAATTGAAGACATAGAGATGATGTGAAGTGCATACCATAACCTGTTGGGTATAAAGAAAGATCAAATTAACCTGAGAATGGTACATACTGACTGGATAGGCTGGAAAGCTGGGCAGAGAGGAACCTGATGAGGTTCAACAAAGGCAAATGCAGGGTCCTGCACCTGGGGAGGAACAACCCCATGCATCAGTACAGGCTTGGGACGGACCTGCTGGAGAGAAGCTCTGCGGAGAGGGACCTGGGCGTCCTGGTGGAAGACAGGTTAACCATGAGCCAGCAGTGTGCCCTGGCTGCCAAGAAGGCCAATGGGATCCTGGGGTGCATCAAGAAGATTGTGGCCAGCAGGACGAGGGAGGTTCTCCTTCCCCTCTACACTGCCCTGGTGAGGCCTCATCTGGAGTACTGTGTCCAGTTCTGGGCTCCCCAGTTCAAGAAAGATGAAGAGCTACTGGAGAGAGTCCAGCGGAGGGCTACAAGGATGATGAGGGGACTGGAAAATCTCCCCTACGAGGAGAGGCTGAGGGAGCTGGGCTTCTTCAGCCTGAAGAAGAGAAGGCTGCGAGGGGACCTAATAAATGCTTATAAATATCTGAAGGGTGGGTGTCAGGAGGATGGGGCCAGACTCTTTTCAATGGTGCCCAGTGACAGGACAAGGGGCAATGGCCACAAACGGAGGCACAGGAAGTTCCGTCTGAACATGAGGAAGAACTTCTTCCCTCTGAGGGTGACGGAGCACTGGAACAGGCTGCCCAGGGAGGTTGTGGAGTCTCCTTCTCTGGAGGTATTCAAGACCCGCCTGGACAAGGTCCTGTGCAGCTTGCTGTAGGTGACCCTGCTTCGGCAGGAGGGTTGGACTAGATGACCCACAGAGGTCCCTTCCAACCCCTACTATTCTGTGATTCTGTGATTCTGTAAATCTGTTACATAATGTATGGGTGTAGATTGATTTACTTGCATCCAATTTTCTTCCTGTGTGGATGGTGGGACCGAAGCACCGCCTGACCATAACATATCATTATTGTCAGTTGGAGGGGATGCATCTCACCGCGTCAGGTGTCAAAATAACAGTGTATCAATAATATGAGCTCAGTAAATTTGCACTTGGGTTATAGGTATACTTATCACATATACAAACATCCCTAACATTTAGTATTGGCTAACCATATTAATCACCTAGCGACTCATTAACCTTGTATAGCTAAAATTAATGTATATAAAAGCACGAAGCTGCAAACATCAACACATCTAACCTCTGTTGCATCAAATGCTTGCAGTCCTGCTAAATCGGAGTCCAAACACAAGAGTCTAAAGACAAAAAAGAAAACAAGAAAATAATCAATACTGCAGAATTTACCAAACCGGAAGACACAAAACCTGTTACTTAGTCCAGACAAATCCATTAGATTACAGAAATACAAACACTGTAACATAAAACCACACATTCATGGTCGCGACCACACACACACAGGCACACCAGGTTTTCAGCATAAATCCAAATATTGCAAAGACAGGACTTACAATAATATTCAACATTTAACAGACAAATTCCCAAGCTTCAGTTTCAGGAAGAGTACTTTCTTTTCAATTCTGTTTTAGGAAGGGCGTTTTCCCTTCTACTCAGGGATATAGCCTAACGTTGAAGCTTTCATTACGACTAACAAGCAAGCAACAAGAAACAATACTGGAAGAATGCCTTTGCCTTATTAATGGTCTGTGCTCAGAACTTTTTGGTCCGGGGATCAGAGGTTTTCCCTGAGAATCCCTTGGTGCCGGCTGGAGGTCCTGCAATCCCTCGGCCCATTGATGTTCAAGAGCAAGGTCCTACCTGGGTACCCAAAATCTGTTACTAGAAAGCAGCAAAATAATTAACTTTCTAAAACTGAATTTTGGAGTTCTAGAAAGCAGGCATTCTTTACTGCAGTACTGAACGCACAGGGAATAGTTCTACCCAAATGTGTGTACCGAAAAGACACTCCTACTAGATATTTATGCCATGTTAACATACATAATCATTACATTTCTGAGAAGTGGTTAATATTTTCGTGGCCATATGATACCAAAAGATCCATTCCAGAGTCTTCAACTTCTGCGCATCAGCACATCACCGACCTAAAAGAGGATAAGGCTGGAAAACAAAAAACCTCATAAATTATATACAAATTTGTTGGTAAATTGACGTTAATTCTGGAGGTACAGGCAATTGCAATTTTATCTGAAACCTTTTGTAAAACAGTTTTTGCTTTTGGCATTGATCTTTGGGAAAATAATAAATCTGAGTCCTTTTTAACAAAGCAAATAGAGGGGACAACTCTTCAGTCGTAATGTCAATATTTTCACCTTTCAGCAGAGTGACAACATCATCTAGATAGACCATCTGCAGTAATTGAATTATGCACACTTTTTCCCAGCCAAGGCGTTGAATGTCAGAAAGATGGTTCTCGCTGCGCCACTTGTGGGTTAGGCTGGGCCAGGCCAGTGCGCTGGGCTCAGCAAGGGGGGTGCAGGCCACGCCGCCGGTTGCCTGGGGAGGGGCCGTGTGCCCAACCAGGTGTAAGGTTTGCTGACCTGTCCGATACGGTGGCTGCTGGTGCGGCGGCTGTACTGCGTCTGAGGGACTGTGCAGTTTTATGTTGGAATTCACCTTTTTTTGATCTCAGGTCGGGTACGCCAATTGCTGTAGAGGGACCCTGTCGTACACTTTCGAGATGCGGGATTTTGCACCCCACTTCCCATTTCTCTGGATTTAAAGGATCGTCAGGTTTTGGCAGATTTACCTCCCACATTTCTTGTAGAGGGTTAGGAATTTTGTCGTATGTAGGGTTAAATTTCAAAAGACTGCCTCTCTGTCCTTGCTTTTGAGATAACGGTAGAGGAGTAGCAGCCGCTTGTAAGATAGTTTCTGTGGGCTTAAAAGCATTTAAAGCTGTATGCACTAATTTCAAAGTAATGATTTCCTCAGGGATTTTAAGTTGTAAGACTTTTTTCTTACAAAATTCACTGTAAAATTTTTTGATGGCGCTTTTGCTTCTTTCTAGATGACCATCCCATCCTCCAGTGAGCCGGAGGGGGGGCAGACCCGATTCCTGTTCAGGGTCTGTTGGACCCAGCCCCTGCTCACGGCTTTCTTCAGGTGGTACATTTGCAACAAAAGGACTTTTCTGAATGACTCTGGCCACTTTTTTCTCTGCTAACACATCTTTTAACGCTTCATAAACCAAACGCGGTGATTCTGCGGGCACTCTATTACTTCTGAGTCAGGCTAACAACAGCTCAAAAAAAAGGAGCTAATTAATGCTCTTTTTTGTTGCTGACCTGCATGCACAGAGTCCACAATTCTCTGCCACACATCCAAGTCGAACAACTGATCTGTTTCCTGATTTTTTGCACTCACTGGTATTGTGGTTATCCCACTTACAGTTCACACACCACTTTAGCTATCCCTCTCCACCGTACCCCCGACCCTCCCCCGGTTCCCAACCCCCCATCCCACAGCACAGCACAAGGTGGGGCTGGAAGAGAAAACGGGTTATATGGGTTAGGAACTGGTGGCTCTGGCAACGAAGTGTCCGTAACCTTCTCATCTGTGCAACAAGTCACTGGAGATCCGGAAGATGGTGGCGTAGGCGGAGGAAGTGGAGGATACCGCAGTATAGGATTCAGGGAGATGGGACGATTGGAAGGGGCAGTGGCGGCAGCTCAGCGCACCCCTCTCCGCGGCACGGTGGCGGTGGCAGCGATTCTGGCGGTGGGGGTGGAAACTCCTGCGCCAGCGGTCGCCCCGTGCATGCTCCTTCTCCTAGACCTGCCTCCACGGGCCGCTGACTCGGACCCCCTCCTGCTTTCACAGGCGGCAGAGGGATACTAGGACCCTGAAACAGCAGACTTGTCGCAGAGCAGGTCCCTCCCTTGGGTGTTAATGCAGTGAAAGCAGAAGAAACGGCTTCCCTCTCAGCTATCACAGCTTTCAAAGTGTCATGTATTAGCCTCCACAACGTGGAGAGTTGGCTCACTTCCTTGGATCCCATCCTAATTTCTTCCCACAGTTTCATTCCTATATCTGCCCATGTCTGAACTTCAAAGGCAGCATTAACTGAGGGGATTAAGTCCTTTCTCTGTGCCGCAGCAACAGAGACTTCAAGGTAGCCGAGTCATATTGTAACCCTCTCACAAAGAGGATAAGTTGGAGGAGCTTAACTACTGCTGACTCTTCCTTTGTCAGTGCGGACCCCATCTCCTCCCCGGACGCCTGCTTGATCAGGGCAGGATTTCCCGATTGGTGCGCTAGCGACTCCCGAGTGCCGGGGCAGCACTCACCTTCGGCCGGCTTCCTCTCCCTCAGGGTTCGGTCTTCCTGGAAAAATCACCCGTAGATGCTAGTGCCGATCTGAGGGTCCCTGTTTGGGCGCCATTTGTTGTGGCGGCATCAAGGACTCAACCAATATGATCCATAACAGTCAACTTTATTAGCAGAGAATTTGGATTATATAGACAGCACTCGATTATGACTAGTCACTATACATAAACATTCGGTACAACACTCAGCTATGATTGGTCACTATACATAAAAACATCTATCAATAAAACACCCCAGTTACATAAGCACTACTCAAACTATGATTGGTCATTATTCATAGAATGACTGTTTACCTGCAGCTGGCCTGAGAATGACTGTCTTTCCCACAGCCAGCCCGGGAAATGTCTGTTTTCCCACAGCCAGCCTGAGAAAGGCCTTGAGGCCTGTGCTGCTTGAAGCCTGTGCTGCTACAAACCGATCAAATCCATATTCAGAGTGTCTGGGTTGCTCACAATATGTCTCTGTTCTTCCAGAAACCCCACACTTTTAGGTGTTGGAATTTTTTGTTCTGTTGTGTTTTGGGGTTTTTTTGCGGGTTCTTTCTATTAAAGAGTTCCTCCAGAAGCTAAAAGAACACAAGGCTGAGGAAAAAGAAAGTGATCTTCCATGGGCCTGGTGTTACTTGTTAAATTGAATATTGTTGCACACACAATAAACTCAGTGTAAGCACACATATTTGGACATATTAATCCCACATTCAGTGTTCAAAGCAATTGAGATGAACAATACAGTAAGTCGATTTCCCTCTTGCTATTGACCACAGACTGCTGTCTTAGTTCTGGACAACCAAAATAGCCTGTACAAATGAAAAGTAAAAAAATACCTAAGGAAATCTGATGTTCAGTTACACTACTGTGAACACCTAACGGATTGACAGCATGCTTCTTTGTCTATGTATACATCCTTCCTGCTGTAATTTTCTTTGTATCCTTTGTGCATTAATGTCCATCCTAATATTTTCATCCTGCACAAACTTGTGTTTAATTTGCCTCGAGGGATACCATAAAATTTCCTCAACAATATGATGCACCCCGACTTGAAATGCTTTTGCTCTGTAGCTGAATCAGGTCTTCCAGTGCATAGATCTTCTCCAGATGGCTGTGGCTTTGCACTGCCTGCCTGTGTACTGCTGAAAGCTGAACCTCCATCTGGAACTGACATGAGATAGGTCAGTTGTCCCACTGTTTATTTCTCCCGCTGGAATAACAAATCTCCTTTGGCATTACTTCATTTGGGAAATTACCATTAGAAGCCCCAAACACCTCATATGTTTTGCAGATTTTTCAAAATATGACACAACTAAAACAGGGCAAAACCTGATTTTTCAGTCTGAAATAAGATCTTCACAAATAATTTTCCTATTTGTCTTTATAATTTATTTTCTCCGTTACTTTGTTTCTCAATATGAGCCAAAATGGCAAGAAGCTGATTATTTTTGTGTGACTATTATTTACGTTAAAATTATTTACTTTTCCTAAACTGTATTCTATAGATGCCTATGTTTTGAGTGTATTTATACATGTATTTTACACTTTGGCAGCTGTGTTTTACCTCTTAAAACAGACTGGAACAGGCCACAGCCTTCAAACTCCCATTAGTCGTGTTTAAACCTCAGCTAATTGCTGAAAATCCATGCACGCTCTTACTTCATGAACATTTGTGTGCATTGTTATTGAAGTATAAAAAATAATGGCCACAGATGGAATGACATTATAACAAGAACATTTAAGAAGGAAAATACGTTGAAATATTTTTACACATTGCAAAAAGAGGACCAAATTCTGACATTACAACAAGTTCCTCAAACTTTGCTGAAGAAATAAGTGACATTTACTGCTCGAGTACCCTGGAGGCTACTGTAGTTCTTGTGATCTAGTTAATCTCAAAAGACCTGTTGGGTCTGTGATGAACTGTAAGAGGGCCCTGGTAGGAGTACAAGGAGTACAGCTGAAGTAGTGTTCAAGTGCAGTTACGGATCAAAGGGTGAAGTCATCTCTGGAGGTAGAACTGTCGAAAGATTTGTTGCACAGAGATTCCTGTTTCTGACCAGTGACTCAAGATGATTAATTGAGATGTACTCTGGAATACCAGATGATGGGATGATGAGTCCCACACATTGTATGCTTTAGTTTTCATTGTTCAGGTCTGGCTCTGATGCTGAGGTGTTGGAAGAAACTGTACACAGTGCCATTAGATAGTCTCGGAACTGCAGAGTTGCTTGTCTTACCCATTATCCTACTTCTGCTTCTTATCTTTCCATTCACGGCTCTGCAGTTTCAATGCTTCAGTTGTCTTAGGCAGGGATTTAGTCACCTAATAAGGTTTTCTAACATCATACTTGGCATTATAGGTTATTTCCACAACCTTCAGCTGATGCTCCAGAAGGCTTTGCTAGCTGCCAAGTTTGTCTGCATGGCTGGAGCATCCCAGTTGGTAAAAAGTACCTATGTTGAGGCAATCGAATTTCCCAAAGTTCATCTCAAACTAAAGCCCACCCCTAATCTTGCAATATTTGATATCTAACTACAGGCAACCCATCTGTGGCCAGGCTTCAGTTTTGTTGCAGTGTCCAGGCCTCCCCTTAGCCTTGGTGCTCTACTCTAGCTTGGCTAGTCCTTGTCATGGCCGTAGACTAATCTAGCTCTGGAACTCTACAGAGATTTTGGTGAAAGTTTCAAAGCCTGCTTGTTGTCTCCAGAGTTAGTCTGAGACTTTCCTTTGGCCTGTGATTACTAGTAAACCCTGTAATTGTTAAACCTCATTTTTGTCTGTAATTGTCTGCAAGCTGGAGTCCTTGAACAAGGCATGGCGAGCATGGGGGAGCAGTGCAGAGGACCCTCCCTAAGATAAGATGCAGCAATGTGCTGCAGTGAGCATCAAGCCCTTTCAGATCAGTAAGTCTCAGTGGGATCTGTTCCACTGTAGGATATATTTAACCTGTAGAAAGACCCTGGAAGGCTTGCTCCCAGCTGTGTTTTTCCTCCTGCCAGCAACCTTGCCTGGAAGGGAAAGAGAAGGGGAAATCACTTTTTCCGGGCTGCTTCATTCCCTTTTCCTATCCATTTGAACGGAAACTCTTTCACTCCTAAAGATACCAAAAATTTAGAAGTGGGACTACTTAAAGAAAATGAGCCTACTCCAGATACCCTTCTGCCCCCAGCCGAGGGAGAGAGGCACATCTGGAAGCTTATTCTCACCAGAATAGATTTGGGTGCATGGCACAAGTTCGAACATGGGCTTGATCACAGAAGTAGCATGACAATACAGAGCTTGTTCTGTATGCCAGTCCACAGGATGTGGATGCTCAAGACCTGGAGTGTGTGCCCCTTATGGAGTTCAGCTGGCTAAGTCAAGCAGTGTAGCTGGCTGAGTCCAAGGTCAGTTCTTTTGCTGAGAAGAGCTGTTGTGAAGAAAGCAAGAAGCAAGGGTCTGTACCCTCTGTTACCCGACTTGCTGGGTGATTACTGACTATGCCTGATCCTGACCACCGTCTCTGGACCCAGTCCTGACTCTCACTTACCCCTCAGCATCCTGGCTCATTGTTGGTGAGGTCACTACTCCCACCCACCTTACTGTTGCACTTGGCCCCCAGCTCACCTCCCATCATGGAGCAGCTGGCCTTTTCTGCTCCCTGCCAGGACCCTCCACATTCCAATCTGCTGGACCCATGCAGGCTTAAGAAACCAGCGGAAATATAGTATCCCAAATGCTTCCATGGATTTGTACCCATGGCCACAATCTCTCCACAGCCCAGTTCCCTTCCTTTCTGAGCAGTGCTGTCTACCAGGGGTGAACTCACAAATGAAAGCACAGGGTGAACACTGGAGAACTTCAGACCATGCATGTATGTGAGAGGCAAGGGGGTGGCTACAATTATCCCCCCAGCAGCAGCACACAGCTGCCCTCCAGACCTGTGCTAAACTCCTTATATAACTGCCACCACTCAGGTTGGTCACCTGGCTGCTTCCTATTCTGGATGCAACAAACTGCTGTCCTTCCTCAACAGAAAATCTTTGAGCATCTGAGCAGACTACCTTTATGCCACACTAAGACCAGGTATTACTTCTTCGCAAACCAAAAGAGGCCCTGACTTGAAGGGGCTGACATCCTCCAGAAATGTTCAGAAAAGAAATTCTGGAGGTCCAGCACCCCAAAACAGTCCACAGCCACCAAGTTGTTGCCATTAGGAATCAGTGAGAACATTCAAGGATGCAGCCCAGCTGCACAGAAGTTTTAGGAAGATGAAGGTAAGTTAAGGAGTCAGCAGTTCAGCGTTCCTTAATGATTCTGTGATTCTGTGATTGGACTTGATGATCTTAGAGGTCTTTTCCAACCTTAATGATTCTATGGTTCTATGATTTGAGGCACTTTTTGACCAAGCATGCGGCTTACACATCACCTGTGGTGAGGAAATGAAGATCCAAGAGGCAGGAAAGTGTTCCCTAGCTACTCCAACACAGAATGTAACACCTATACCTGGGACTCATTTGCCTACTCATGAGCATCAGGACCATTGCAGACAGAATCACAGAATCACAGAATGTTAGGGGTTGGAAGGGACCTCTGTGGATCATCTAGTCCAACCCCCCTGCCGAAGCAGGGTCATCTACAGCAGGCTGCACAGGACCTTGTCCAGGTGGATCTTGAATATCTCTAGAGAAGGAGAATCCACAGCCTCCCTGGGCAACCTGTTCCAGTGCCCTGTCACCCTCAGAGGGAAGAAGTTCTTCCTCATATTCAGACGGAACTTCCTATGCTTCAGTTTGTGCCCATTGCCCCTTGTCCTGTTGCTGGGCACCACTGAAAAGAGTTTGGCCCCATCCTCTTGACACCCACAATAAAAATATTTATAGGCATTTGTAAGATCCCCTCTCAGCTTTCTCTTCTTCAGGCTAAACAAGCCCAGCTCCCTCAGCCTTTCCTCATAGGAGCAGTGCTCCAGTCCCCTCATCATCCTTGTACCCCTCCCCTGAACTCTCTCCCGGAACTGGGCACAGTACTCCAGATAGGGCCTCACTAGGGCAGAGTAGAGGGGGAGGAGAACCTCCCTCAACCTGCTGGCCACACTCTTCTTAATGGAGCCCTGGCTCATAGTTAACTTGTCATCCACCAGGAAACTCAGGTCCCCCTCCACAGAGCTGCACTCCAGCAGGTCAGCCCCAAGCCTGTGCTCGTGCATGGTGTTGTTCCTCCTCAGGTGCAGGACCCTGCACTTGCCCTGGTTGAACTTCATCAGGTTCCTCTCCATCAAGCTCTCTAGCCTGTCCAGGTCTCACTGAATAGCAACACAGCCTGCTAGTGTATCCACCACTCCTCCGAGTTTTGTGTCATCAGCAAACTTGCTGAGGGTACACTCTGTCCCTTCATACAGGTCATTGACAAGTAAGTTGAACAAGGCTGAGTACTGACCGCTGGGGAAGCCCACTAGTTGCAGGCCTCCAACAAGACTCTGCACCACTGATGACAACCCTCTGAGCTCTGTCATTCAGCCAGTTGTCAATGCACCTCACTGACCACTCATCTAGTCCACACTTCCTGAGCTTCCCTAGGAGGTTATGGGAAACAGTGTCAAAGGCCTTGCTGAAGTCAAGATAGACAACATTCAATGCTCTCCCCTCATCTACCCACCCGGCCATGCCATCACAGAAAGCTATCAGATTGGTCAAGCGTGATTTCCCCTTGGCGAATCCATGTTGACTACTCCTGTTGACCTTATTTTACTCCACTTGCTTAATGATGACATCCAGACTGAGCTGCCCCATCATCTTTCTAGGGATGGAGGTGAGGGTGACCAGCCTGTAGTCCAAGGCAATTTGGCCCCTTGAGTGTCTAGAGAACAGCAGCGAGGTGGGTTGTCTCAGCCAGGAGATGGCTGCCAGAGAGGCACGAGCATGGGGCTGGATCATGCGAGGAAGGTGGAGATGGAGGAACCCACCACCCAATTAACAGCCTGGCACTAACCAGTGTCTGGACCCAGGCAGTGCTGCAGGCCGGGCAGGGGGACAGGCTCCTGGAGGGACAAGTGCCACCTCCTCGGGCATGCAGTAGGCACTGCCCCACTCTCGGGGGGCCCTTGACAGAGGCTGCCCACGACACCAGAGGTGAGGACTGAGGGGGAGGGCCGGGCGGTGGGGGACATTTGACAGACTCCTTGGACAGGAGCAGTCCTGCAGAGGGCTTTGCAGCCCCTTCCTTGGCTGTGCCTGCAGCCCCCTCGGCGGCCAGGGACACGGTTCCCTGCCCGGAACGCCCTCCCTGGGGCTCGGCTGCTGGCGGGGCAGGGGGTGCAGACGGTCTTGCCGTGCGGCATCCCGCAGCGCAGTTTGCAGATGCTCCCGCCCACTTGCCACTCACTTCTGAGGTGGGGAGGGGGGTCCAGGGAACCCGCTCAGATCCCCTCTCCCCTCCCCATCCCACAGCCGCCCAGGCCACCTGGCGACCAGCACCCCCGCGGCCCCCACAGGCCCCGGGCAACCGGGTGCCCGACGCTCCAGAGGAGGTTCGCATCGATGGGTCTCCACCCGCACAGCCCTGCCTCCCCATCTTCCCGCCCATTCCTCTGTCCACCTGCCCCTCCGCTTCACTCGCCATCGCAGCCATCCCTCTCCTGAAGTAGCCCTACGTCTTCCTGCCTGCCCAAACATCTCTTGTTCTGTCTCTCCATCCCTCCCGCATTCTGTTCCCACATCTCATCCGTCTGCCACTTACTCTCTCTCCCCATCCCTCTTCTATCTCTCCCTCTGTCCATCTGATTGTCAGCCTGTCCCTGCTGGCTCTGGCCTTGCTTCTGGTGAGTGTCTGCTTGTTTGTGCTTCACTTGTTCTTCTGTCCTTTGGGGACCTTATAAATGCTTTTAAATATCTGAAGGGTGGGTGTCAGGAGGATGGGGCCAAGCTCTTTACAGTGGTGCCCAGCGACAGGACAAGGGGTAATGGGCACAAACTGAGGCACAGGAAGTTCCGTCTGAATACGAGGAAGAACTTCCCTCTGAGGGTGACAGGGCACTGGAACAGGTTGCCCAGGGAGGCTGTGGATTCTCCTTCTCTAGAGATATTCAAGACCCGCCTGGACAAGTTCCTGTGCAGCCTGCTGTAGATGACCCTGCTTCGGCAGGGGGGTTGGACTAGATGATCCACAAAGGTCCCTTCCAACCCCTAACATTCTGTTATTCTGTTCTCTGTTCATCGTCCCTGTTCACTGGAGCGAGCTTGCCCCTATTCCATCCATCCACCTGTCCATCCCCCACCCCTAGGCCCCCGGGGACTTACACCCTATTTGCTCTGTCTGCCCACACAGTCAGAATGATGGGGGAGAGGAGATTTTTCTGGTGCTCCCCATCCTGTCACCCCAGAGCGGGAAATGGAGACACAAATGTGTCTGAACCTGAGAGATTTACATGGGTGGGTTTGGGGCGGAGGGCGGTCCCTTTCACCTGGCACTTGGCCAGAAGACAGCCAGCTATCACTTGAACTACACCCTTCTCCCAGTGCCTTTCTGGGATTTGTTCTGCAGTTATGGAATACCTGACCCTGGCCTCATTTCTGTCTCCATCATGTTCCCCCTTATTTTCTGGACTTTCAACCTTCCCTCACAACCTACTCCATGAACTTGTCCTCACATAATATTATGGGTTTGTGTAGCTAGGTTTCGGTAGTGGGGGGGGTATAGGGGTGGCTTCTGTGAGAAGTTGCTTGTAGCTTACACCATGTCTGATAGAGCCAATGCCAGCCAGCTCTAAGACGGACCCACTTCTGGCCAAGGCCAAGCCAGTCAGCGATGGTGGTAGTGTCTCTGTGATAACATATTTAAGGGGAAAAAAAACTCCAGGGAAGTGTCAGTGGAGAGAGAGGAGTGAGGCGATGTGAGAGAAACAACTCTGCAGACCCCAAGGTCAGTGAAGAAGGAAGGCGAGGAAGTGCTCCAGATGCTGAAGCAGAGACTTATCCCCTGCAGCCTGTGATGAAGACCACGGTGAGGCAGGCTGTACCCCTGCAGCCCATAGAGGTCCACAGTGGAGCAGATATCCACCTGCAGCCCATGGAAGGGACCCCACGCCGGAGCAAGTGGATGCCTGAAGGAGGCCATGACCCCATGGAGAGCCGGCACTGGAGAAGGCTCCTGCCAGGACCTGTGGACCCGTGGAGAGAGAAGCCTACACCGGAGCAGGTTTGCCGGCAGGGCTTGTGACCCCGTGGAGGACCCACGCTGGAGCCACCTGTTCCTGAAGGACTGCACCCCATGGAAGGGACCCATGCTGGGGCTGTTTTTGAAGAACTGCTCCACATGGGAAGGACCCAGGCTGGAGCAGTTCACCAAGAGCTGCAGCATGTGGGAAAGATTCCTGTTGGAGAAGTATGTTGAGAGCTGTGTCCCATGAGAAGGACCTCACGCTGGAGCCGGGGAAGAGTGTAAGGAGTCTTCCCCCTGAGGAGGAAGGAGCGGCAGAGACAACAAGTGATGAACTGACTGCAGCCCCCATTCCCTGTCCCTCTACCGTGTTTGGTGGGAGAAGGTAGAGAAATCGGGGGTGAAGCTGAGCCCGGGAAGAAGCGAGAGGTAGGAGGAAGGTGTTTTAAGATGGAGATTTATTTCTCATTATCCTACTCTGATTTGATGGGTGATAAATTAAACTTCCTTTTCTCCCCAAGTTCAATCTGTTTTGTCCATGACAGTAACAGGGGGGTGATTTCTCCTTGTCCTTATGGCAACC
This sequence comes from Opisthocomus hoazin, assembly GCF_030867145.1. Lineage (NCBI taxonomy): Eukaryota > Metazoa > Chordata > Aves > Opisthocomiformes > Opisthocomidae > Opisthocomus > Opisthocomus hoazin. The sequence goes on along the minus strand of NC_134439.1, from coordinate 7,041,056 downwards.
CTCGAGCCTTTCATCATCTTTCTTCTCCCCTGTCCATTTGAGGAGGGGGAGTGATAGAGCAGTTTTGGTGGGCACCTGGCATTTATCCAGGCCAAACCAAAACACATGTGCTATCTCTTGTGCAGCTACATTCACACAATACTGTTTGTGATGGGTGCCTGCTCATCTGTTCTAAAATGTATCCCTCCACTTGTCCATCCATCCATTTCAAAAAAAAATTCTGATGCCTCTCTGTTTGTCCACATATGCATCCATTTGTCCCAAAATGGACCTCATTTGCCAATCTATCCACCCAGCTATGGATGGATGATACCCATGTATTGCTCATCCCAATACAGCCCCATCCATCCACCCATCCACCCATCCATCCACTCTTGCTTTCACACCTTCTTCCCTCCATCTCCCTTTGCTGTCCCTCAGTCCTCTTCAAAATTCTCCCGTGGAGGAGGCGGGGTGCACTTGTCCTTGGTGCAGAGATACTCCTGGTGACATCCCAGTGCTCATTAACAGAGTTTTCTGCATCCCTGGGTCTGCTCCACCTGTAAAGTGTGGATTTGGGTTTCCAGCTGTGTGTGAAGGACTGGAGAAATGACAAAGAATCTTCATCAGATACGAGCTGCCTGGTGGTTTCTGTGGATCTCCTCTTACAGGAGACCCTTCTTGTCTGCAGGTCTCCAGAAATGTTATGTCAGAGCTTTGGACTTCTAGGCAAATCCTACACTCGTGACAGTGAGCTGGGGATCATACAGCTGAGAGACATTTGGGGGATGGAGGATGTTCCCAGAGGGGGGCAAAGGAAGGAGGAGGATAGGCAGCTGAAGGGGGAAATATTTGGACTGGATCTTCCCACAGTGATGCAAGGATGGGAATAGTCAAGAGTTCAACATGAAACATGTGGGGAATGGAGATGTGGGGAAAAAGGGAAGCTGGGGAGTGGGGGGCAGACAGTGTTCTATGACAGGCTTACACTAGATCCTCAGTAACATTGGTCACCTAGTCCTGGTTTCCAGAGTTGGAATAGACACATACTTGAAGCAGCTCCAGGCAACCCCCTGGACATGTGTCGTTCATGTGTGCTGGTGGACAGCTTGCATCTACCCCAACAACAATAGCATCCTTTTTGCTGGGGAAGTGCCTCCACATACCCCTGTATGAAACGCCCCTGTGTAGTGCTGTGGTGGAGGTTGCTATCCATGATTATGTGGCCAATGTGGCTTTCGAACTCATCTACCAGAACAAGAGCCAGATCTCCAAAGAAGTCATCTTTGTCTTCCCCCTGGACTGTCCACACGGCAATCTACTCCTTCCGGGCCTGCAGTGAGGATGCCAAGGTCCAGGCCATGCTGCAGAATGGCATACCAGCATCCACGGACAAATGGGTGAACCACCACAGGGGCACAGCATGAGCAGCCCATGGTCTTCCTGATGATCAGCTTTCTGTCCCTCCCCCCCCCACCGAGACCCAGCAGCTGCACAAGGCTGCAGAGGGCTGGGAGAATCTGGGATACCTTCAGGATCACTCTCAGTATCCAGGTGAGGTGTTTGCCTGCTTTCTGGGCACCTTGTGAGGGGGTCCACGTCTCCCACACATATTTCCCATAAACAGACTCATGGACCTCTCCAGATGCCTTATTGACAACACCCAGATCTCTCCATATGTCCTATATATGGATGCCAAATCCGGCCTCCCCCACCCCTACAAGGAGAGCCTTTGCCCTTCCCAATGCCATGTTTCTCCTTGAAGTCTGGAATTGTCTCACTAGCACGCTGCCCTACAGCCTGCTGCTGACCGCTAGGCTGCAGTCACCCTGTGGAGTTGTCAATGTCCAGGCCAACTTCACCCTCACCCCTTTGATCTACACCGCCAAGGACTGCAGCACTGCACAGGTGTGCCCTCCTGAGTGCCAGGATCCCAGGATAAGCTGGGGAGGGGTCTCACCATTGGGAAAAAGAGGTTGCACTGGGATCAGTTCCTGTGCTCCTGGCTAAACGCTGGGTCTGGTCCCCTCATCCTGTTTATGCCCAGGCACCCCTTCTCCAGGTCTCACTGCCCGGAAGCCCCCCAAGTCAGCATGATTTGCAGCTGCTGGTGTATTTTGGAGACCCCACTGCACTCAGTGCTGAGGTAGAGAAGGGAGACTCTGGGACCCCTCGAGGTGAGTGCAGCTGGGGAGAGAACATGGGGTCACCTCCGGGTTGCAGGAGGTATTGGGGCACTGGGAGACACTGAGGATTCTGGGAGGTGAGACATCATTGGACACTAAGATGGGAATGTGAGGCATTCAAGTGGGATAGTTGGGGCCCTGAGGCTCCAGGGTAGGGTACTGGGGACACTGTGGCGAGGTATCAGATACAGTAGGATGTGTGCATGGAGTTTTATGTTAGGGCTCACTGGGTAGCTCTGTTGGAGGCACTGGGTTTGATGACGTGGGGCACTGGGCTGTGCAATCAGTGGACAGTACAGTAGGATATTGAGGTACCAGTGTGGGGTGTCACAGGCTCTGTGATGGTGGAAGCTGAAAGCACAATGAGAATCAGAACCAGGAGGAGGAGAGGGGTCCCTATCTGGCCTTCATCCCACCCCATACCTCCTCCAGGCTCCCTGCTTGGTGACCCCACGGTGCTGGTGACACTGGTACCCAGTATCCCTGAGACAGTACCTAGGTGGCACCAGTCTGGAGAGTTCATCTTCCTCCCAGACACCACTTTCCTTGAGCATGCACAGGTACCCCTGCACAGAAAGGGCCAGGATGGGGTGGAGGAGCAGGCTGCAGGGGAGTGGGTCAGGGCAGGCATCTACAGATAGACAGAGGCATGAAGAGGGATTGGTGGGGCCTGAAATCATGCTGAAATATCTCAGGTTCCCAGGAGAGTTCAGGGCAGTGGGTCAGGTCATCCAGGGGAGTGCAGCATCTTTAGGAGGATCAGACTATGGTCAAAGACATCTGTACCCCCCAACAGTGTCTCCCAGGACCTGCCTGCTGTATCTTTCCACAGGAGTCCCTGCTCTTCCTTCTCAAAAGCCTGCCCATGGGCTGCTACTTCAACACCTACTGCAATGGAGAAACATCTGTGGGCATCTACCCGTGAGCAATCATGGGGCAGGCTGGGTGCTGTAGGTCTGGAATGTGTTCTGCTGGGGCAGGGTTAGATGCTGGAGGGCAGGTGTGCATGTTCTGAAATTTGCTGGTAGGTATGGCGCAAGGCAGGGTGCTGGAGGGCTTGGCTGACTACTGTAGGGCAGGGCTGGATTCTGGGCGTGGGATCTTTGTGGCATTACGGGATAGCACCTCATGGCATTCTGCTGAGCAGAGCCTTGTAGTAACTATGAAGCCAGGTCTCTTCAAGAACTACTATGGGGCAGGGTCTTGCAGAGGACCCTATGGCATAGCTGTGGGAAGTGCTACAGGGCAGAATCTCAGGGAGCACTAGCGCTGTCATTGAGCAATGTGCTCTCCAAACACACTGTGCTCCCTGCAGGCAAAGTATTGAACACACTCAGGACAACCTGACTGAGGCCATGTGGTGCATCCCCTCCACCAGCTCCAGTCTGGGTGACACCAATCTGCTGGGAACTCTCTGCTGAATCTACAACACTCCTCACCCCAAGGGCACGTGCGCCAGGTCTGGGTACAGGGCCATAGAGGGGTGGAGGGACAAGCGTCCCAGGGCGAGAGAGAGGACCACAGGAGTGCGGGTGGAAGGAGACACCCATACTACATGGTGGTCACAAGGGAACAAAAAGGATACTAAGGAGCGTGGGGAAACTGAGAAGCGGATCTACATTTTTGGAGGTTTCTGTCCCTCAGTGGCTCTCTCTCCCTGGGGTAGTCTCTCTAGAGGGTGTGTCTCTCCTGGGCCCCTCTCTCCTTTTCAGGGGCCTGCTCTCCCCATTTTGGGATTGCTGCACAGGGCCCCACCACTGATGTCCCCTGTCTCCCAGCTCTTCATCTTCAGGGCCGGGCTACCCCCTGACAAGGCAGCCATTGCAGCTGAGGTCTGCCAGCACTCCAACAGCCACCAGTAATGGGGACTCCCTGCCCCCAGTCCTCTAGACACCATTTGGTTGTCCAGTCATTCCCAGCCCTGATGAGGGCCCCTGTTCACCAGTGCCCATCCCGATCCTTGGGCCCCTCCAGTGTCCCCAAGACCCGTTCCTCCCCGCACAGCTGTCCCATGTCAAGCGCCCATGTGGGAGTCTTTGCTTACTACTCCCATAGCCAAGGCACCCTTCCCAGAGGGAGCAGGGAGACTGAGGCACAGGGCTTGTACACCCTGGTGTGCCCCCAAGCTCTGCCCCTGCCCCACTAGTCTGACTCCAGCTCTGCCCCGAGCCACAGCTCTACACTGCCAGCTTCCTGTCTAACCCCAGCTCCAACCCCAGTCCCTCACTCCCTACTCTTCCCCCTGCCCCCTTGTTTTGCACCCCAGTTTTGTTCCCCCAGCTTTGACTCCAGCCTGTGTTCTCCAGCTCTGTCCAAGTATCCCAGCACCTGGACCACCCACACACAATAGTCAAGATCCAGGTGCCCCAGGAACCCAGGCACTCAGGCTTCCCCTAACTCTACCCCACTGCCCCAACCCACTCAGAACCCAGGTGCCCGGGCTTCTGCCCCGCTATAACCCACAGACCTGACTGCACTGAGGGGACCCAGCCGGTCCACATTCCACTGTCCCCCAGGGAACACCAACATCAGGGGCCATGGGCCGAGCCCTAGTGCAGCTGCGAACTGTGGTGTCCTGCCCTCTGTTTCCAGGTGTTTAAGTGCCTGAAGCAGGCCCCCAAGCCAGCAGCTGAGGGAGTCTCTCTGAGCTGGACCCTGCCCTGTGGTCTGGAGGTTGACGTACTGGGAGGCACCCCTCAGTCCATCTTTCAGGGTCAACACAGCCTCCTTTATGCCCTGATCCATGGACAGGCACAGGTGAGAGCTGGGACTACAGTCACCCCCACTTACCTCCCAGTAGCTTCCCAGTAACCACCTGCAGTTTTTTAGTAACTTCTCAATATCCCCCCATAACCATCTTCTGTTCCCAGTAACCTCCAGGAGGTTCCCCTGTATTTCCAGGATACGACGGTGGCCAAGGGTGTCAAGACCTTGCAGTACAGCCTCGATGGTCAGAATGTCACTCACACCATTGAATTCCCACTGTGCCCACAGGGAGATGGACGGTGAGAGCTTGTCCTAAGGGAAGATGCATGTATCCCCCTCATGTCTAACACGGACTCCAGCTGAGACAGGACTCTGTATTCTCTCCAGAGAAGGAGACTCCACAACCTCCCTGGGCAGCCTGTTCCAGTGCTCTGTGACCCTCAGAGGGAAGAAATTCTTCCTCACGTTCAGACAGAAATTCCTGTGCTTCAGTTTGTGCCCATTGTCCCTTGTCCTGTCGCTGGGCACTACTGAAAAGAGCTTGGCCCCATCCACCTCACACCCACCCTTCAGATATTTGTAAGTATATATTAGGTCCCCTCACAGCCTTCTCTTCTTCAGGCTGAACAAGCCCAGCTCCCTCAGCCTTTCCTTGTAAGAGAGATGCTGCAGTCCCCTCATCATCTTTGTAGTCCTCTGCTGGACTCTCTCCAGTAGCTCCTCATCTTTCTTGAAGTGGGGAGCCCAGCACTGGACACAGTACTCCAGATGAGACCTCCCCAGAGCAGTGTAGAGGGGAAGGAGAACCTCCCTCGACCTGCTGGCCACACTCCTCCTAATGCACCCCAGAATGCCATTGGCCTTCTTTGCAGCCAGGGCACACTGCTGGCTCATGGGCAACCTGTCGTCCACCAGGACACCCAGGTCCCTCTCCACAGAGCTGCTCTCCAGCAGGTCCACCCCAAGCCTGTACTGATGGATAGGGTTGTTCCTCCCCAGGTGCAGGACCCTGCATTTGCCTTTGTTGAACCTCATCAGGTTCCTCTCTGCCCAACTTCCAGCCCGTCCAAGTCACTCTGAATGGCAGCACAGCCTTCCGGTGTATCTACCACACCTCCCAGTTTGGTGTTATCAGCAAACTTGCTGAGGGTACATTCTAACTCTACATCCAGGTCGTTGATGAAGAAGTTAAACAAGACTGGGCCCAGTACTGACCCCTGGGGGACACCACTAGTTACCAGCCTCCAACTAGACTCAGCGCCACTGATGACAACCCTCTGAGTTCTGCCATTCAGCCAGTTCTCTATCCACTTCACCGACCACTCATCCAGCCCACACTTCCTCAGCTTCCCTAGGAGGATGTTATGGGAGACAGTATCAAAAGCCTTGCTGAAGTCGAGGTACACAACATCCACGGCTCTCCCTTCGTCTACCCAGCCAGTCATGTCATCGTAGAAAGCTATTAGATTGGTCAGGCATGATTTCCCCTTGGTGAATCCATGTTGACTACTCCTGATAACCTTTTCTTCCACTTGCTTGTTGATGAGCTCCAGGATAAGCTGCTCCATCACCTTTCCCGGGATGGAGGTGAGGCTGACCGGCCTGTAGTTCCCTGGGTCCTCCTTCTTGCCCTTTTTGAAGACTGGAGTGACATTTGCCTTTCTCCAGTCCTCAGGCACCTCTCCTGTCCTCCAGGACCTCTCAAAGATGATGGAGAGTGACTCAGCAATGACATCCGCCAGCTCCCTCAGCACTTGTGGGTGCACTCCATCGGGGCCCATGGATTTGTGGACATCCAGATCGCTTAAGCGATCCCTCATGTTGTCTTCCTCGACCAAGGGAAAGTCATCCTCTCTGTAGGCTTCCTCTCTTATCTCCGGGGCCTGGGATTCCTGAGGGCCTGCCTTGGCACTGAAGACTGAAGCTAAGAACGCATTCAGTAGCTCTGCCTTCTCCGCGTCCTCCGTCACCAGGACAGCCGCCTCATTCAGCAGCGGCCCCACATTGTCCCTAGCCTTCCTTTTGCTGCTGATGTAGTTGAAGAAGCCCTTCTTGTTGTCCTTGACATCCCTTGCCAGCTTCAATTCCAGGTGGGCCTTGGCCTTCCTCGTCGCATCCTCGCACGCTCTCACCACATTCCTGTACTCTTCCCAAGTGGTCTGTCCCTCTTTCCACATTCCATGGACCTTTCTCTTCTGCCTGATCTCCGCTAGAAGCTCCTTCTTTAACCATGCAGATCTCCTGCCTCCTTTGCTCAATTTCTTTCTCAGGGGGATGAACCGCTCCTGTGCATGGAGGAAGTGATGTTTAAAGAGCAACCAGCACTCTTGGACCCCCCTGCCTTCGAGAGCCCTGGCCCATGGGATTTCTCCCAGTAGCTCCTTGAAGAAGCCAAAGTTAGCCCTCCTGAGGTCCAAGGTTTTGATCCTGCTTATCGCCCTGCTTCCTCCACACAGGATCCTGAACTTGACCATTTCATGGTCACTACAGCCGAGTCTACCTCCGACCTTTACATCCTCCACCAGTCCCTCCTTGTTTGTTAACACAAGGTCCAGCAGAGCGCCTTTCCTTGTTGGTTCCTCCACCACTTGCATCACAAAGTTATCATCGATGCTCTGTAGGAACCTCCTGGATTGCGCCTGCCTAGCTGTATGGTCTTCCCAGCTGATGTCAGGGTGGTTGAAGTCCCCCGCCAGAACCAGGGCCTGTGACTGTAGAAGGCCTCATCAACTTCCTCTTCCTGGTCAGGCGGCCTGTAGTACACACCCACCGTAATGCCACCCTTATGAGCCTGTCCCTTAATTCTAACCCACAAGTTCTCAACTCCTTCTTCATTTGCCCCCAGGCCAAGCTCAATGCATTCCAGTAGCTCCCTCACATACAGAGCAACTCCCCCACCTCTCCTTGTTGGCCTGTCTTTCCTATGGAGTCTGTAGCCATCCATGACAGCATGCCAGTCATGCGAGTTGTCTCACCACGTTTCTGTGATGGCAACCAAGTCGTAGCCGTCCTGCTGTATAATGGCTTCCAGCTCCTCCTGTTTATTGTCCGTCCTACGTGCGTTGGCATAGACACACTTGAGCTGGGCTGTCAATCTCACCCCTGACCCGGGCACGCCAAACCTGGGCTCGTCCCTAGTGAGCTGGGCGCTGTCCCCTTCCCCCTTCGAACCTAGTTTAAAGCCCTCTCAATGAGCCCCGCCAGCTCATGTCCAAGAATCCTTTTTACCCTTTGAGATAGCTGTGATCCACCTGTTGCCAGCAGGCCCGGTGCTGTGTACACCTCCCCGTGATCAAAGAAGCCAAAATTTGACTGATGGCACCAGTCCCTGAGCCGCCTGTTAACCAGGTGAGTTTTCCTGCCCCTTTCAGTGCTGTTCCCTGCCACTGATGGGATGGAGGAAAACACCACCTGCACCCCTGATCCCTCAACCAGTCGCCCCAGTGCCCTGAAATCCCTTTTGATGGCCTTGGGACTTCTCTCTGCAATCTCATCCCCGCCAACCTGCATTACCAAGAGGGGGTAATCTTCTAGGATAACCTGCTGGAAAGCAGTTCTGTGGAGAGGGACCTGGGAGTCCTGGCAAATGAGAAGTTGACCGTGAGCCAGCAGTGTGCCCTGGCTGCAAAGAAGGCCAATGGTATCTTGGGACGCATTAAGAAGAGTGTGACTAGCAGGTCGAGGGAGGTTCTCCTTCCCCTCTACACTGCCCTAGTGAGGCCCCATCTGGTGTACTGTGTCCAGTTATGGGCTCCCCAGTTCAAGAAAGATGAGGAACTACTGGAGAAATTCCAGTGGAGGGCTACAAGGATGGTGAGGGGAATGGAACATCTCTCCTACGATGAAAGGCTGAGGGAGCTGGACTTATGTAGCCTGAAGGAAAGAAGACTGAGAGGGGATCTTGTAAATGCTTATAAATATCTTAAGGGTGGTTGTCAGGAAGATGGGGCCAGACACTTCAGTGGTGCCCAGTGACAGGACAAGGGGCAACAGGCACAAACTGAAGCATAGGAAGTTCCGTCTGAATATGAGGAACAACTTCTTCCCTCTGAGGGTGACGGAGCACTGGAACAGGTTGCCCAGAGAGGTTGTCGAGTCTCCTTCTCCAGAGATATTCAAAATCCGCCCGGATGTGGTCCTGTGCAACCTGCTCTGGGTGAACCTGCTTCGGCAAGGGGGTTGGACTACATAATCCACAGAGGTCCCTTCCAACCCCTACCATGCTGTGATTCTGTGATTCATAAAGCAAATAAGCATTCTATGAGGAGACATGCTTATGGTCTACAGGATAAGGAATATGAGGGTTTTAGGACCGCAGAAAAGATCTGGAAGCTTGCAGCTCCCTGAGATACTGTCAGACTGCTGGATGAGTCAGTAAGAGACAGCTACCACAGAAAGAGAACAACAGTCACTGACTTGACTGAAACCAATCCTGTAATCAAGAAGTACAATAAGAAGGACAGAAGATTTATTTGTAAAAAATTTTTTTTTCAATCATTGCTTTAATATCTTAGGTAACTACTCCGAGACATGCTTACTTTAAAAGTTAGTTCTTCTCATTTAAATTTCAATAAAATCTAACTCCTGAAATTTTAAAGATTTTGGTCTTTAGGGAGCAACCACAGGTAACAAATTTGGGTATATCCACAACACAAAGAAGCTATTACGTTCTTTAGGTTCCACCACCTCAACTAGACTGACCAAGAAATTTTAAGTGAATATATCATCTTTATGCTCTTTGTGCCATGACTTGTGTCATCTTGACCAGAATGACAGTATATGAGGCTGTAAGAAGGCATGCAGATGCGTACTTGTGAGTTAACTCCCTACGTTGCCATTATACTAAAGGACACTACTGAGTTTTCTTTCAGTAGCTTTAAGATAGGCATTTAATGTCACTTGAGGTACTCCAAAGTCTTGAGATGTCCAGGTGTAAAACAACACTTAAGGGAGATCTGCACCCTTCTGAGCTAGTGGTTGAAGAGTAGCCTGAACGCTTACGAGCTGACAAGTGAATCTGCCAATGAATGCCACTTAGTGTGAACACTGTCTTTGATTTCCCAATTTTTATTGTAAAATTATTGTTGTTTTTCTCTTGTATTAGAAAAGAATGTTCAAAAATATGTATGAACAATGAGCTCTGCAAGAGGCAGTGTTTCAGAATAGTGAAAAGCATAAATACAGTGGAAACCTAGTTCATTAAAGAAGATTTGACATATTAAACGACAGTGGTTTTGAAATTCAGGCTGCAGAATGCACAGACCGCAGAATCATAGAGGCACAGAAATGTTGGCGAGAGTATGTCTGGAGGTCTGTTATTCAGTCTCCCCCTTAGAGGAAGATTGAACATCGACATTTGATTAGGTCAGCCGTGAGCTGTTTAGGTATGTCTTGGAAACTCCATGGATGGATGTCCGAAAATATCCGTTGCAATTTTTTCCACTGCCATACTACCCTGCTACTGAAGCAGTCTTTCCTAATATCCAGGCTACGACTCCCAAGCCACAACCCTTGCCCATTGTCCACTATTATATTGTCTACCATTACCAAGAAGAGTTTGATTCCATCATCTTTGTAACACTTCAAAAAGTTGATGACTACTGCTAGATCTCGCTTAATATTTTCTTTGTTGACAAACCCAAGTCCTTCAACCTCTCCTTGGGGGTCATGTGATCTAGAACTGTAACAATATCAGTAGACCTTTGCTGTTATTTACTAGATATCATTTGATTAAATGGCAGGTTAGACACATGCTTCAGGTATGAATATCTTCTATGAATGTATGAATATCGTGTATGAATTTACTTTTAAGCACAGAATTTAAAGAGGATTCAGCTGTGCAAGAATAGATACCTGTTTCATTTCAGAGGCATCAAGGTATCAAAGACATCCACATGTCATAGGCACATCTGATACAAAGCCTACTAGAGACTCACTTCTATCTGTATAGTCTGCTGAAGATTAGGAAAGATAATCCACAGTGCCTAAAATAACACACTAAGTCATGCTAAGACAATATCTCAATCGTACTGACATTTCACAGTGCTCTATCTGTCCTGAAGCTGTTAATCTGTTTGAACAAGAGGATTCCCACAGGTCTTCTGACATATGTGTCATGGCCCTTTGGACTTCTTTGCTCTTCCAAGGGTACCTCAAAGGGATTAAGGCACTTATGTATAGGCAACTGAATTGCATCCTAAATGTTTGAATCTAGAGTTGAAAACCAGACGTAAATATAAGTGATCTCTCCTGCAGTCCTCCACATTGCATTGGGTCTTGTTGGCATAGGGTTAACCTCTTTCATAGCCGCTTGTACAATGCTGTCCTTTGGGAGGGCAAAAATGAGGAAAAACTTTTGGGCTGAGACAGGCATAGTTTAATAAGTGAAGAAAAATAAGAAAAAAATCAGTGATGCAAAAGCAGTCTCTCACCAGCAGCAGACCAATGCCCAGCCACTGTCAGAGTAATGGCTACTTTTGAAAAATTCCCTCCAGTTTTGTTGCTGAGCATGATGTCATATGGTATGGGATATCCCTTTGAACAATTAGGGTCAGCTGTCTTGGCTGTGTCTCTTCCCAGTCCATAGGAATTGCTATGAAGAAAGTTACCTCCCTCCCAACCACACCCAACACATGCCTGCAGTTCTTCACTCTTGAGAAGAATTTTCTGTTTTGAAGCAATAATTATATTTTCATACTTTATTAGTAAATTGATATTCAGCAGAAAGAAAGCAGTAAAGGGGGAAATCGGGAAAGCAGAAAAGGAGGAAGGGAGGGAGGAAGGGAGGAAGGGAGGAAGGGAGGAAGGGAGGAAGGGAGGAAGGAAGGAAGGAAGGAAGGAAGGAAGGAAGGAAGGAAGGAAGGAAGGAAGGAAGGAAGGAAGGAAGGAAGGAAGGAAGGAAGGAAGGAAGGAAGGAAGGAAGGAAGGAAGGAAGGAAGGAAGGAAGGAAGGAAGGAAGGAAGGAAGGAAGGGAGTGCCTTAAGGAGAATTGTCTGTCTCAGTAAAATAAAATAAAGTAAAAACGTGTTTTCTTGCTTACTTCTCACCCTGTATCTAACCCATTTACCTTAAAAATATGAATGCGGTGACAAAATTGCAAGAATAGCCTGTCCAGGTCTCCATACACTCAGTGAGGAATGTTAAAATCTGAATAAGTCAGTGATGAATTTCTGTCTTTCCTACCTTGGACTATGTTTGCATCAGCTAAGAAATTAAATACCTGGAAATTAACTGCATAAGACTTCTATTCTTGTGCAATGGATTTGTTCTCTATTCACTGCTGCTTGATGTCCTGGAATATTTTTTTATTTTGATAATGATAAATTATATAAATTATCAGTATTTCATTGCGATGCATTTATCTGAACAAGCAATATTTCTTGTAAGAATGTGAGGAAAACATTAAACAGAATATGTGCTTACATTCTTCTTTAAGAAACAATTCAAAATGTTTTCATGTATATTGTGAAGTTGTATGTTCTGCACTTTTTCACCCAATCATGACTATTCCATATGAAAACATGAAAGCCAGAAACATCCATCTGGAAATTCCCTAGCATATATCAGAAAACAGAAACGTAGAAAATAACTGAACCCTTAGTAGTGTGAGTTATTGTAACAGAAAAAAAGAAGCATTTTTGTTTTTGTGCTATTGCTCTTTATTTTCTCTATAATGCACATTCACTGTTATATTAATCAGTGACCACTTTGTTTCCCAAGAAGTTATTACCTTGGGAGACAGTATTATCATTTTAGTCTCATGCTAATTATTGTTATTTAAATTTCCTTCTTGTTCAAATGCAAAAGACAATTATTAACTTGACAGTATCTGCTTTGTTTTTACATCTCTCTGTACAAGAAAATAACCATCTAAGAAAGTAAAGACAGCTGTGAGCTTCCCCTTCTGAGAAAGATGTTGCTGAGTAATCTTTTGACCGCATTCTTCATCTCCGTGTTCCTCAGTGTGTAGATTATGGGATTGAGCATTGGAGTGATGACTGTATAAAGAGATGACATGGCTTTGTCTACCGCAAGCTTTTGGAATGGACGTGCATAGACGAAGATGCAGGGTACAAAATGGATGCTCACCACCGCAACTTGAGCTCCACAAGTGGAAAAGGCTTTGTGCTTCCCCTCTGTGATATGTGTCCTGATTTTGACCAGTATGACAGCATACGACACAATCAGGGCAATGAAGATGAGGATTGTAAGCAGTCCACTATTGGACATCATGAGTAGCTCAACCACATAGACATCGGTACACGCCAGTTTGATTACCTGTGGGACATCACAGTAGAAATTGTCTAGAAAATTTGGTCCACAGAATGGCAACTGAATGACCAGTGCTACCTGCACAACAGAATGAACAAACCCCACTATCCATGCTCCTGCTACCAGCCTGAGGAGAATGTTGTGATTCATAATTTTTAGATACTGCAAAGGTTTATGGAGAGCCACGTACCGATCCAGAGCCATCACTATGAGGAGGATGGACACAGCACCTCCTGTGAAATGGAAGAAAAACATCTGTGTAATGCATCCCCAAAAACTAATGGTCTTAACCTCAGACAGGAGGTCCCACAGCATCTTGGGCAGAGTCACTGATGATTCACTGAGGTCTATGAAGGCTAAATTTCCCAACAAAAAGTACATAGGCTTGTGGAGCTGTTGATCTGTGATTACTGTGGTGATGATGGTGACATTTCCAAGCCAGGTCATTGAGTAGATTATGAGGAAAGTTGTAAAGAGAATATATTGCAGCATGGCGCTTTCGGTAAAACCAAAAAGGAAAAAAATTTTCACAGTGGTGGTATAATTCTCCTGCTCCATGGGTATCCTGTAGCATGCAATCAAGAAAGATAACACTCTTAGTAATAACTAGCTGTTACTCATTAACATTTTTGTTTAGAAGAGACTACTTGATATTCTATTGTTATTCATCAAATATAACAGGCCATTGAATTTCTTCAGCTCCTTTTCTTGCATTAAGAGTTTATGCCTGTAGAAATCCTCCTTGCCCAAATCCTTTCAGTATGTACTTGAAAACAGTCAACCATAAATTGCATCTCATCTGGCTCTAAACAGGAGGATTCAGTTCAGAATTTCTATGCCTAAATTTACATATCTATATGCTAAGTGTCTTCATGTAAGCTATTCTTCTAATTTTCCGTTATAGTCAAAAGAGATGAGCATAATCTGACAAAATGTAGGTGCGCAGTACCATTTTAAATGTCCATGTATAACCCACTTACAGTCACAGAGCTGAGATGTGTGACACAGCATCTACAGAAAACCTTTGCATCATGGTCTTCTGAAACAGGAGCTGGAGAGAGTTGGCATGTAACACCACAATATCACACACAGCGTTTTACATCTGTGTTTAGTCAGCGGAATCCCATTCCGGGGATTTCACGACAGAGTCAAGCAAAGACAAGATCATGATAATGTTCTCCTTAAAATAAACCACACTGTCTTAGCTATACGTGTTCCAGCAAATATTCGGTCTATGGAATGGATTTGACTGGAATTTCCATAGCCGTGTCCTCTACCTTCCTTCCTTCCTTCCTTCCTTCCTTCCTTCCTTCCTTCCTTCCTTCCTGCCTTCCTGCCTTCCTGCCTTCCTGCCTTCCTGCCTTCCTGCCTTCCTTCCCCTTCTTCATTTATTCATTCATTGTAATGATTCTCCATGCAACTGCAGACCTACTCTATTTATTCCCCACCTTGCAACATAGCTACCTTTTTAATCACACCAAGGAGATCTCAGAAGGGCTAGAGAACTATTTGGATGCTTGCATTTATGTCAGGAGGAAGGTTGAAATGTCATATCTAGCAGATTCTGGAGCTTCTTCTCTGATACTGATCTGTTCCTTGCCTGTGACATGGATGATGAAGAGCTCTGATGGGAAACCTTCTCTTGGGAAAATTAGCTTTGAAATCAGCAAAGATGATGTGAGTTATGGATTTTCAGATACAACAGAGCCATTTATATTCTAGAGACTTTTGTTATTCCTTACAGAATTTTTGTGAGGCTCAAATTTCCTGCTGATTGCTAAAAAGATTGACTTCCACTTTAATTAAAAGTGGAGAGGGTGAGGAAATAAGCAAGTACACAAGCAAGCAAGTAAGAAAGATTGTTTACTGATTTTTTTTTTCAGGCAATGAAATCTGATAGGTAGCACATTTGAATGCAGAGAGATAGGATTCATCTCACTTACTTAAACACAGCTGCTTAAAATTTAGATGACAAAGCCTACCCACATTGTCCAGATCCTAGCTGTACTCAATGGGAAAAAATAGTTCTCTGCAAGGAGAATCTACCTCATGACAGTTGTCCAAGACAGGGCAGATGAATCACCACAGCTGCTGACATAATTTCAAAAAGGGAGGTAAGATCAATTTATCAGAGAAGGAGTAAGGGGGCTGGAGCTCAGATTTCTCTAGACCTGGTCTGAGAGATGAGCTATTCTTTAGCTAGTGCAGAGGACAGAAAATATTGGATTTATCTCACTGCCTTGAGGTGTTTTAACATTTATCATCTTAGGCAATCGCCTACAACTTGCCAACTGAATTACCTGTTTGATTTGCCTCCAATGCCTCTTCCCTGGGATTACTCACACTTCATGATCCAAGTCTCTTCTCAGGTGGGATGCTCTGAAGCCTGGTGCAGTTCTGAGGAAAGTTGATTTTCAGTTTTGTACTGGCAGTAAGGTTGACACCACACAAGCTTTAACTCTTTTCCCAAGAAACAACCTTGCAAAGCTAGCCCAGCTTTTGCTGCACTCTCAAACACTCCTAGATGCCCTTGCAGTACGCCTTGGACAATCGCACATTTGGATTCAAGATCATGTCTGAAATATATTTCTGGGTTGTGGTTCATACGCTTTGAGCCAAAAAATATCCCAAAACGAAAAACAAACAAAATTTGAGAATATAGCAATAATTCTTATGCTTTAAGATGCTATACAGGGCTCAGAGGAAGATCTGTCTTAACTGGAAATGTTTGCTTAGAGGGAAAAAAATAACTCATTAGGACATACCTTTACGTCACAGGTAAATACATCTTGTTGTATCTTACAGCCTGAGTGAGGTGAGGTTGATGCAGCTACGTGTCCCCAGGCCCAACCAGTAGCAAGGCTGAAAATGTATTCCCAGTGGGCACACACACATACAGAGCACACATTTACACCACCCGGATATACATATACACATGGCCAGCACACAGAGCACTCACATGAACACAGAAAGTGCCAACAGCCTCACCCTACTACACTCTCCATCTGGACAGAATGGAAGTTCACTAGTAAGAAAAAATGTATAAATATATGTATATATATAGGTATATACATATTTACAAGGTGAATCCTCCAGCAGCTTGGCTCAGACACTCAGTTTGCCCAGTAGTGGACCCCTGGATCCCAGTCTCCTCAGTTGCCCACATCTAATACAATGCTGGTTGTGTTCTAAGAGTAATTATTTAAATAGAAAAAAGAAAATATTAGGTTTGAAGAAATTTCTTATTTATATCTCATACAATCTTTTTTCTATACAATTATAATCATACAAAATAATCTTCATTTCTTATTTACATTTTATACACTCTGCTAAGACAAAGTAGTAAAATAACTGCTCCTTCCAAAGGAATATATTGACTAGCATGGGGCTGTTGCCAGGTGGGACTTACAGGTATTAGCTCTCAGAAGATAAGAAACTAAGGTCACACTATTAAAAAAACAGGTGGAGTCCTGTCATCCAAAGTCTAGTGTGATGAGCCAACCTACAGACTGGGATTGCCATGATCAAAGGCAGACTTGCATAGTTTAGGCTTGTATAGTACAGATGTCCAAGGGTAAAATAGTTTAAGCACTTATAGCACCCAGTGGAGATGTAACCTGACCGCTATCCAAACACTAAGTAAATACAGTCCCAAGGCTATCACTCACTTGGGCAATACCTCCAAATAGAACCGTAACCTTAAATTGCATCTTAAATCTGTTTCTAGTTGTTATGCTGCTGTAACTAATTGTAGCTCCAAACTTAATCTTTACTTTCATACTACCCCAGTCTTATTTTATCCCTTGTCCTGGTCTTACCTTAGGTTTAGCCTTAACTTAGTGAAATCTTGACCCCAAATGGAACATTAATTCTGGCTTCCCATCCTATTATATACCTCAGACTATAGGGAACAAAAGATAGCTTTGACTTTCACAATACAATAATGTGAGTTTCAAAACCTAGGACATTTTAGAATAAAATATATTACAGTTGTCTTCCCTCTAGGGAACAGTAATTTTTCTTACTTAAACAACAAATATTTTATCCCTCAACGAATTAAAATGTTCCTCCAATTTGAAAAAAAAAAAAAAAGAGGAAAAGGACATGAAAACAGAAGTACATTGGTTAATAAAAATAAAAAAAAAAACAAAAAAAACGCCCCAAAAACCCTCAAAGGTAAAAATACAGAAAGCAGCCACAAAGATTATGGTTCTTAAATCAGCTGTATGTTAACATACATCATCTGAAGAAAATACAAAATTCAGTCCAATGAGAATGTAGTAATGCAGCAACTGTGAAACAAAGACAAACTAGTAAAGAGCTTTAGTGAAAGTCATCCAACAAACACCCATTATAAAAGATGTGAAGTTCACTTCACGTCTCAGTGCAGCTGACTGCCAGATGATTCAGGATGGTGCTTCTTCTTTTTGGAACCAATACAAGGAGACTCAGGAATGAGAAATATTAAATTTGTAACAGAAATATTAAACATGATATGACTGAAGTATAAATGAACCTGTGTGTTTGAAAGCCTCAGGAGAAACTGTAGAAAAAGGGTTAAAAGAATATTGTGTTTTAATTACTACGTTACATTGCATGTGATTTTTCAAACAACCACAGAACATGAAGCAAAAAAAAAGGAAACTGAAGCAAAAAAGAGAAAAACAAGATGAAGGACAGCACTGAACACATAAAATACCTACACAAGAAGTAGAAGGACAGTGAAACTGATGGATTTTGCACACCTCTGGGTTGCATACCAGTGATAATGACCAGAACATTTGGACACAAGCATCTTGATAGTTAGGGGTGTGTACAAGCAGAAATGAGTGAAAACCTTGTGAGAATGAGTACAAATGAATTAAATCAGACATTTAAAATTAGTATCACCTTCCCTTTTCAGAAGATTTCACCTTGTAGATTGCATATATCCCAAGCTCACATACATTCACCTCCCCATATACCACTGAAATTTCCTCACACTGAAGAAAATTTCCTCCAAACCACCAAGTGTAGGAAAGGTTTTAAAGTTTATTCCAAATGGAATGGGTACTTTGGCTTGGTTGATAGCCTGGGTCTAATCCTGCCACATTGAAACTACAGTTTCCATACTGAGGTCAAACAAAAGAAATCTTCACTACCATTGTGATTATGCTGATCTTCGAATGCTGTCTCTGTTAGGAAACAGTACAGGTTTCAGCTGTCTTAGTTAACTGACAGTAAAGGCAGTAAATACGGCATGAGATTCTTCAGTATAGTGTTCATTTTTTTTAGTTTACTTGTTACAGAGAAAGCCAACGTAAGTCATCTCAGTATAAATTCATCACCTGACTTCAGAAACTTCACAGCAACTACTTAACGGCAAAGTGGTTAATTAGATTTTGCACTGTTGTGTTTGTTTAGACCCCTCCAGGGAACTTCACTTGCCTGTGGATCTTTGGAACCTTTTTTTCTTCATAATTAAAACACTGGAGAACCAGAGTTAAGGAAACTTCATTTAAGCTTCTACTGATTTTGCTTCTGGGAGCTGATCTACTTTTACCTCTGCGAAAAGAGTTAAAGCATTAATTTTTTTCTTGTTTTATTCCTTGAACAGGCAAGATGAAAGAAGCTTTTCTTTACGAAAAAGCTTAATTGCTCTAATACAATTACACCAGTGTGATTAGCCTGAATCAGTTTAAGGAACATTGCATTTCAAATAGATAAAGCTTTTAAATTTATGCTTCTTTTAAAGATGTTTCAAACTATGCTCCAAGAAGAAAGAGACATCCAAATCATTCATCCATTTAGAAAAAATATTTTTTATAACTGCTGTAGAGCTCTCCCATCAAACACTATCAGCAACATACTGTGTTCCATGAATTCACCCCTTCTGCTCCCTGTTTCCATATGCCACATGTGCATGAAACATACTCCAAAGAAAGAGCTGGCACAAGCAGGAACTGGTGTGGTAGACAGCGAGACAGGTCTTTAGCTAGTGTAAATCAGAATTTCACCACTAGGAACGAGCACTGATTTTTGGTATCTAAGAAACACAGCCACTGATTTTTCTGAAGCCTAGGTCACTTACACTTATGCCGTCCTGTGTCCTTGATAGAGAAGGGGAGTCCTGGTTAAATTATGCCTTTTAGTGTATCACAGCTTCACCAGCTGTAGCTAAAATAGACAAAGGAAGCAGTTTGTGGCTGGATTTACCTCCCCAACCCCAATATGTGACCTATTGATTCTAACATGCCTAACCTGATTTCAAGCTACTATTAATTTTACTTATTTTTCCTGTGCATCAAAGAGAAAGGCATCGGACTCCATAAGGGACATTTCCTTCGTACAGTTAAGGATGATACAAACCCTAGCATATAGTATTGAGATTACATGAGGAAGACTGAGAGATTTTGGTGAATACGTCACAGAATGCAATATTGGCATTGCCCTCAGGTAGCCCGCCACAGAAACACCATGGCATATCTTGAAAAGATGGGCATTTTTCATCAGGTGCTGCTGTCCCACAGGCCTCTCACAAACTGAGACAGTGCCTATATCTGGTTCCTTAGGTGCTTATCAGAAATCAACTTAAACCATTAGTTTCATTCAGAGTTTATAATAAGCTGTAACAGAGCCAAACTCATGGTATGGACAAGGATAAACAAGAAACTGAAGGTGCAAAGGCATTTTATTGGCTCTTCCATACCCTTTAAATATTAATGCATATATATGAATGTACGTATGTGCATCTGTGTATGTGCATAAACACAAACCCAAACACAGAATCACAGAATCACAGAATGGTAGGGGTTGGAAGGGACCTCTGTGGGTCATCTAGTCCAACCCTCCTGCTGAAGCAGGGTCACCTACAGCAAGCTGCACAGGACCTTGTCCAGGCGGGTCTTGAATATCTCTAGAGAAGGAGACTCCACAACCTCCCTGGGCAGCCTGTTCCAGTGCTCCATCACCCTCAGAGGGAAGAAGTTCTTCCTCATGTTCAGACGGAACTTCCTGTGCCTCAGTTTGTGCCCATTGCCCCTTGTCCTGTCACTGGGCACCACTGAAAAGAGTCTGGCCCCATCCTCCTGACACCCACCCTGCAGATATTTATAAGCATTTATTAGATCCCCTCGCAGCCTTCTCTTCTTCAGGCTGAACAAGCCCAGCTCCCTCAGCCTCTCCTCGTAGGGGACATGTTCCAGTCCCTCATCATCCTTGTAGACCTCCGCTGGACTCTCTCCAGTAGCTCTTCATCTTTCTTGAACTGGGGAGCCCAGAACTGGACACAGTACTCCAGATGAGGCCTCACCAGGCTTGTGTAGAGGGGAAGGAGAACCTCCCTCGTCCTGCTGGCCACACTCTTCTTGATGCATCCCAGGATCCCATTGGTTTTCTTGGCAGCCAGGGCACACTGCTGGCTCATGGTTAACCTGTCGTCCACCAGGACACCCAGGTCCCTCTCCACAGAGCTGCTCTCCAGCAGGTCCACCCCAAGCCTGTACTGATGCATGGGGTTGTTCCTCCCCAGGTGCAGGACCCTGCATTTGCCTTTGTTGAACCTCATCAGGTTCCTCTCTGCCCAGCTTTCCAGCCTATCCAGGTCACGCTGAATGGCAGCACAGCCTTCCGGTGTATCTACCACACCTCCCAGTTTGGTGTCATCAGCAAACTTGCTGAGGGTACATTCTAACTCTTCATCCAGGTCATTGATGAAGAAGTTAAACAAGACTGGGCCCAGTACTGACCCCTGAGGGACACCACTAGTTACCAGCCTCCAACTAGACTCAGCGCCGCTGACGACAACCCTCTGAGTTCTGCCATTCAGCCAGTTCTCTATCCACTTCACCGACCACTCATCCAGCCCACACTTCCTCAGCTTCCCTAGGAGGATATCATGGGAGACTGTGTCGAAAGCCTTGCTGAAGTCAAGGTAGACAACATCCACGGCTCTCCCTTCGTCTACCCAGCCAGTCATGTCATCGTAGAAAGCTATTAGATTGGTCAGGCATGATTTCCCCTTGGTGAATCCATGCTGACTACTCCTGATAACATTCTTTTCCTCCACTTGCTTGATGATGGCCTCCAGGATAAGCTGCTCCATCACCTTTCCCGGGATGGAGGTGAGGCTGACCGGCCTGTAGTTCCCTGGGTCCTCGTTCTTGCCCTTTTTGAAGATTGGAGTGACACTGGCCTTTCTCCAGTCCTCGGGCACCTCTCCTGTCCTCCAGGACCTCTCAAAGATGATGAAGAGTGGCTCAGCAATGACATCCGCCAGCTCCCTCAGCACTTGTGAGTGCATTCCATCGGGGCCCATGGATTTGTGGACGTCCAGATCGCTTAAGCGATCCCTCACACAGTCCTCCTTGACCAAGGGAAAGTCGTCCTCTCTGTAGGCTTCTTCTCTTACCTCCGGGGCCTGGGATTCCTGAGGGCCAGTCTTAGCACTGAAGACTGAAGCAAAGAAGGCATTCAGTAGATCTGCCTTTTTCGCATCCTCCGTCACCAGGACACCCGCCTCATTCAGCAGTGGCCCCACATTGTCGCTAGCCTTCCTTTTGCTGCTGATGTAGTTGAAGAAGCCCTTCTTGTTGTTTTTGACATTCCTTGCCAGCTTCAATTCCACGTGGGCCTTGGCCTTCCTCGTCGCATCCCTGCATGCTCTGTCCACGTTCCTGTACTCTTCCCAAGTGGCCTGCCCCTCTTTCCACATTCCATGGACCTTTCTCTTCTGCCTGATCTCCGCTAGAAGCTCCTTGTTTAACCATGCAGGTCTCCTGCCTCCTTTGCTAGATTTCTTTCTCAGGGGGATGCATTGCTCCTGTGCATGGAAGAAGTGTTGTTTAAAGAGCGACCAGCACTCATGGACCCCCCTGCCTTCGAGAGCCCTGGCCCACGGGATTCCTCCAAGTAGCTCCTTGAAGAGGCCAAAGTCAGCCCTCCTGAGGTCCAAGGTTTTGATCCTGCTTTTAGCCCTGCTTCTTCCACGCAGGATCCTGAACTCCACCATTTCATGGTCACTGCAGCCGAGTCTACCTCCGACCTTCACATCCTCCACCAGTCCCTCCTTGTTTGTTAACACAAGGTCCAGCAGCGCACCTTTCCTTGTTGGTTCCTCCACCACTTGCATCAGAAAGTTATCATCGATGCTCTGTAGGAACCTCCTGGATTGCGCCTGCCTAGCTGTATGGTCTTCCCAGCTGATGTCAGGGTGGTTGAAGTCCCCCATGAGAACCAGGGCCTGTGACTGTGAGGCTGCTTGCAGCTGCCTGTAGAAGGCCTCATCAACCTCCTCCTCCTCCTGGTCATGTGGCCTGTAGTACACACCCACCGTAATGTCATCCATGTGAACCTGTCCCTTAATTCTAACCCACAAGCTTTCAACTTGTTCCTCGTTTGCCCCCAGGCCAAGCTCAATGCATTCTACTTGCTCCCTCACATATAGAGCAGCTCCCCCACCTCTCCTTGCTGGTCTGTCTTTCCTAAAGAGTCTGTAGCCATCTATGACAGCATGCCAGTCATGCGAGTTGTCCCACCACGTTTCTGTGATGGCGACCAAGTCGTAGCCGTCCTGCTGTATAACCCTCCAACCCCGAGCGGGAAAGAGGGAGCTGCTAATGAGTGGCAGCTGTGACTCAGTGTGGGCGGGACCGAGTGTGACAGCAGCTAAACCCCCTCACATACAAGAGCAGCCCCTGGGGAGCGTGAGCGAACAGAAGTGTGGGCGACCAGGGCTGGCAAACAGGGCCGGTGCATCAGCCAGGGAGCAGCGCCGTAGTTAGCGCAGGCAGGGCGTGTGGGGAAGGCGCAGTCCCCCTCCTGGCAACCCAACTAGTGGACATCGCCCTTCCAGGAGACATTCTACCTGTGGTCTCCACCTGCAGGAAAGCTGTCACCAGAAGGAGTGTGGGGACCCAGATGGAGGTCCCGCACAAACACACGGCTGTCCAGGTCTCTGGCTGCAGGGAGTGCCTGAGCCTGGCGCTTGTACCGGAGGACAACAGAGACAACTGCTGTGTTCAGTGCGACCAGGTAAATGACCTGCTCAGCCTGGTGGCAGAGCTGAAAGAGGAAGTGGAGAGGTTAAGGAGCATCAGGGGATGTGAGAGGGAGATCGACCAGTGGAGCCGCACCCTGCCATCCTGAGGCCAAGGCAGCAGGAGGCGGCTCCACAAAAAGCAGAGATCCCCCTACCCTCTTGCCATCAAGCAGAAAGGCCACTGTTGTAAGGGAAAACAAAAAAAGTTTTTACAAATGCATCAACAACAAAAAGAGAGCCAAGGAGAATCTCCATCCCTTATTGGATGCGAGGGGGAATATTGTCAACAAGGATGAGGAAAAGGCTGAGGTACTTAATGCCTGCTGTGCCTCAGTCTTTAATAGTCAGACTAGTTATTCCCAGGGTAGTCAGCACCCAGTGCTGGAAGACAGGGAAGAAGAGTAGAACAAACCTCCCATAATCCAGGAGGAAGCAGTTAATGACCTGCTTTGCCACCTGGACACTTACAAGTCTATGCGGCCGGATGGGATCCACCTAAGAGTGCTGAGGGAACTGGTGGTGGAGCTGGCCAAGCCACTCTCCATCATTTATCAGCAGTCCTGGCTAACAGGCGAGGTCCCAGATGACTGAAGGATAGCCAGTGTAACACCCATCTACAAGAAGGGCTGCAAGGAGGATCCCGGGAACTACAGGTCTGTCAGCCTGACCTCGGTGCCGGGCAAGATAATGGAGCAATTAATTCTGAGTGCGCTCACTGAGCATGTGAAGGACAAACAGGGGATCAGGCCCAGCCAGCATGGGTTCATGAAAGGCAGGTCCTGCTTGACCAACCTGAACTCCTTCTATGACCAGATGGCCCGCCTAGTGAATGAAGGTAAGGCTGTGGATGTCATATACCTGGACCTTAGTAAGGCCTTTGACACTGTTCTTCACAGCATCCTCTTGGAGAAACTAGCTGCCCATGGTTTGGATGGGTGTACTCTTCACTGGACAAAGAACTGGCTAAATGGCGGAGCACAGAGAGTGGTAGTGAATGGAGTTACATCCAGCAGGCGGTCGGTCACAAGTGGTGTTCCCCAGGGCTCAGTTTTGGGGCCAGTCTTGTTTAATGTCTTTATCAATGATCTGGATGAGGGGATTGAGTGCTCCCTCAGGAAGTTTGCAGATGACACAAAGTTAGGTGGGAGTGTCGATCTGCTTGATGGTAGGGAGGCTCTGCAGAGGGATCTGGACTGACCGGATCGATGGGCTGAGGTCAGCTGTATGAGGTTCAGCAAGGCCAAATGCCGGGTTCTGCACTTTGGTCACAAAAACCCCATGCAACACTACAGACTTGGGGAGGAGTGCCTAGAAAGCTGCCCAGCAGAAAAGGATCTTGCAGTATTGGTCGACAGCCAGCTGCACATGAGACAGTGGTGTGCCCAGGTGATCAAGAAGGCCAGAAGCATCCTGGTTTGTATCAGGAATGGTGTGGTCAGCAGGAGTAGGGAGGTGATCGTGCCCCTGTACTCAGCACTGGTGAGGCCGCACCTTCAGTACTGTGTTCAGTTTTGGGCCCCTCACTACAAGAAGGACATTGAGTTGCTGGAGCATGTCCAGAGAAGGGCAACGAGGCTGGTGAGGGGTCTAGAGAACAAGTCTTACGAGGAGCGACTGTGGGATCTGGGCTGTTTGGTCTGGAGAAGAGGAGGCTGAGGGGGGACCTTATTGCTCTCTACAACTACCTGCAAGGCAGATTTAGTGAGGTAGGATGTTGGTCTCTTCTCCCAGGTGGCTAGCGATAGGACGAGAGGCAATGGTCTCAAGTTGCATCAGGGGAGGTTCAGATTAGATATTAGGAAAAATTTTATTACTGAAAGAGTAGTCAGACATTGGAATAGGCTGCCCAGGGAGGTGGTTGAGTCGTCATCCCTGGAGGCATTCAAAAATCGTGTAGATATGGAACTTCAGGATATGATTTGATAGGCATGGTGTTATTGGGCGGATGGCTGGACTTGATTATCTTAGAGATTTTTCAACCCATGATTCTATGATTCTATGATCATAGTGTGGAGGTGCGCATCTCTCTCCACTGAGGTTCCGACTAGTCTCCTGGGATCCAGTTGAAATTAATAGGGTTTTAAGTATTTACAGAAGTGGTAGGTGTCTGTGGTCCTGATAGTAAACATATTTAAGATGTCTTATCCCACCAGTTCCAAATGCATTTCTTGATCTGGGCTGTTGAGGTCCTGATACGACGACACAGTTTACAGTTCTGTCAAGATCGCCTCCTTGTACCCTTCAATCAGAGTAGGAAGTTTGTCTGCTATCATATATTTAAACCGTAAACAGTTCTGGGCAAACTTCACAACTGTGTGCACACAGCCAATGCCAAGTACAAGGAGATCCTGTTCCTATGACTCCTTTTAAATATTAGTACTGGTGTTGGCACTATAATACAATACAGTAATAATACACCTGTAATAATTTACATTAATAAGGAAAATGTGCATTTTTATAAATAGATAGCAATGTTTGGCATCCAACATTAGTTGTAGTGGGATATCTGACTAGCTGATTTAAGCTTCTTTTTTGTCCAGCTTTCTCATATCACCTCATTGTCATCATCACATTGTTTTTCTTCTACAGACAATAGACAAGTAAAGTTTCCTGTGCCACAAAAATATTTCAGATTTTAAGTACCCCCTTACTCCATATAGACACATAAACTATGTGTAAGTATGTATATGTATGTATAATGCTCTTGACTAATAAGAGATAATGAAATAAATATTTACAGTTTAAATATGAATAAAAAAAGAAACAGGTCGGGGACCACTGCTTTACATGTCTGCTGAACAAGTCCTAATGTGTTTGTGGGGATGGGGAGGGGGCTTGAAAGGGGTAAGTGAGCACTGAACAGGGTGGGGGTACACAAAGAAGACTGAACATGTCTGCAGGGCAAGGGACCAACCCTGTGAGGATAACCAAGAGACCCCCACCTTATACAAGGAGGAGATCAGTCCTAAGTCTGATCAAGAGGCTCTCTGATATGGCCTCAGACCAACAGGAGGACCATGCAGTATAACTGAGGCAACCCTTGGTCTTTGTGCTGTGCTGCAAGGCACAAGTACCACTGCCTGCCCAAATGCAAGGCCACAACAAAAAGTGAACTTCACAGGAGTATGTACATGGGGACAACAAGGAGTGTTAGTTTGCTCTAAGAAACACCAGGTGCCCATGAGGCCTGTTTCTTCATCACTGCATGTGTGGAGGTTTCAGCAGAAGTGCAGCAAAAGGGAAAGAACAGATTGGTGTTTATCACCATGGGAAGGATGGGGGAAAAGAGTGCTTGAGAGAAGTACACTTGTATTTAGGCCATGTCAAAATAGGCCATCAGGCTGTCAAAATTCTCAAAATTTTGGGCTGTCCAGGAGGCCATTGGATTTCTTTTTTTTTTGTAGATGAATGGATAGAGACTAGTAAAATCACAGTAATGAACCTTTTCATTGAAGTATGTTAGCAATATAAAAAAACACCATAAAGCCTGCTGACAAAAAGAGCACATCTGGCTAGCAGAAGCATGTACAGTTCTTCACTAAGAACTCTGTGAACTCCCCATTGGACTTTTTTCATAGTGACTTCCCCATGCTCCCATATAGACCTGATACTAGATCCTGTTGTTGTCATGTGGTCTATCTTTGCTGTGTCATGTAATAAAAATATCAAAATTTGCCCCAGTCAGCAGGTTCTTTCTTCTTCTTTTATGGTAGCATTTGCCCATTTGAGAGTCGCTGTCTTACATTCACATGTGATTCAGGAAAGGCTGATAAAATTAATGTCAGTAAGAATAACCTTGAGAGGACTTGGAATCAATGAGGAAGAGAAGTGCCACAGGCAATACTGTACTCATCCCAGTACAAGGACTTCAGATGTTGACTGCTTACTTTGCCTGAGGATGAAGGACACTTGACCTTGAACCATAGATAACATGAAGGGTGAGAACTCAACTTCAGGGAAAAGGGACAGATCCTTGTTTCTGCTGAGTTTATGAGTAAAGATCTTCAAAATAAATTGGGTGAGTGTTAGTATTACTGTCATTGGACTAGTAATGAATGATTGTTGCATTTTTCTCACACTGCCAAGTTAGTAATGAGACTAACAACTACATTTATTAGATCAGCACATATTCTTTGATGCCCATGACCAAACTGTGTAGGTAACAGTGGTTAAAAGCCCAGAATCTCACAAGACTTAGATCCACAGATGGACATCAGTATTGCCCTAAAGAATGGTATGCCACCCTCTGATGAAGACATTAGCAGATCCAGCAAGGGTTTACTCATCATCCTCCTAGCAGTAGATGAAATTTGTTTCTGTAGTAGTTACACAGTCATTTAGGCTCAGGAATTTCCTATCAGTCAGAAATAACCAGGGGATAAATTCAGAGATTATAGGTACAATTCATCTGTAAAAAGACAAATATATAATTAAAAGTCTGAGTTAGACATGTATAGCAGACTTCGAACAGTCAATCATACTCTGAACCACTCTGATGGCACTGGATGCTCTTTCAGACATCTCCACCAGATCAGCTCATGACACACAGGACCCATAATTCTTGACCAGACACTGGAGGCCAAGCAGATTATTCCAGAGCATGTAAAATCACACTCAACATCTGTATTTAGGACCTGGGATACATCCCTACACTTCCTAAGAGGAACTGTATCTTTTTCCTTCCATTCTGTCCCTCAGGTCACTACGTGGACTTACTCAGATGTAGATATCTACATCAGCAGAATTGTAAATTATGCAGTGTGAACACCCCCATAAATAACTCGTGAAAGCTTCACTGTAGAAAAGTCCAGAATGAGTCATCACACTCGTAGATTGTGACTCTTGGGTCTCCTGTAAGTTGTTTCTTTTTGAACTAAATTATTAAAAAGTACGGAAAAGAGGCAAATTAGGGAGTGTATTATGTAGCCTTCTTGGTAAACTTGTTTCCAGTAGTGAAGACAAAAACACAGCAGTGAAAATAGGAATAAGGAATAGAATGGTGTTCAGAGCAGCCAGTCTTCTTCACTGAGGAAGGGAGATGGGGTAAACCACAATCTGCAGCTGAATAGTGGAGAGGAAGCTGGTGAAGGGTCTAGGGCACAAGACTTATGAGGAGTGGGGTTGTTTAATCTGGAGAAAAGGAGGCTGAGGGGTGACCTTATCGCTCTCTATAACTACCTGAAAGGAGGCTGCAGCGAGGTGAGTGTTGGTCTCTTCTACCAGGCAGCAAGCGACAGGACAAGACGAACGACTGGAATGTAGCTCTTGATGGCTACAGGCTGTTCAGAAGGGACAGGAGAGGAAGGAGGGGCGGGGGCGTTGCCCTTTACATCAAGAAAACACTACAGAGTGAAGAGCTGTCCCTGAAGAATAGCCACGAGCAGGTCGAAAGCTTATGGGTAAGAATCGGAGAGAGAGGCAACAAAGGGAACCTAGTGGCTGGTGTCTACTACATGCCGCCAGATCAAGAGGAGCTGATAGACGAAGCGTTCTTCCTCCAACTCCAGGAGGCTTCGCGCTTGCAGGCTCTCGTCCTACTGGGGGACTTCAACCACCCCGACATCTGCTGGAAAAGCAACACGGCAAGCTGTAGGCAATCCAGCAGGTTCCTAGAATGCATTGAGGACAACTTCTTAAGCCAGGTAATAAGCACCCCTACCTGAGGGGATGCGATACTAGACCTGGTGGTCACCAATGCGAGTGAGCTCATTGGGGATGTCAAGATCGGAGGTAGCCTGGGCTGCAGTGACCACGCGGTGGTGGAACTAACGCTACTGAGGGAAATGGGAATAACGAAGAGCATAGTCAGGACCCTAAATTTTAGGAGGGCAAACTTCCAGCTCTTCAAGGAGATAGTCAGAAGAACTCCCTGGGAAACGGTCCTCAGGGACAGGGGAACAGAACAGAGCTGGCAGGTCTTTAAGGATGTATTCCACAGAGCGCAAGAGCTCTCGATCCCCAAGTGTAAGAAGTCGGGCAGAGAAGGGAAGAGACCGGCATGGCTGAGGCAAGAGATGCTGGTCAAACTAAGGAAGAAGAGGGAACTGCACAGGCAGTGGAAGCAGGGACTGGCTTCCTGGGAAGAGTATAGGGAAGCTGCCCAGTTGTGTAGGGATGGGGTCAGGAAGGCCAAGGCACAGCTGGAGCTGAACTTGGCAAGGGATGTGAAAAATAACAAGAAGGGCTTCTACAGGTATGTCAGCTGGAAAAAGATGGTCAAAGAAAGCGTACCCCCGCTAATGCGCGAGACCGGCGAACTGGCAACAGCAGATGAGGAGAAAGCTGAGGTACTCAACAATTTTTTTGCCTCAGTCTTCACTGGCAACCTCTCTCCTCACCCCTCCCGAGTCGATGAATGGCATGAAGGAGACCAGGAGGGTAAAATCCCTCCAGCTGTAAGTGAAGACCAGGTTCGGGACCTCCTGAGGAACCTAAATGTACAGAAGTCCATGGGACCTGATGAGATGCATCCCAGAGTCCTGAGGGAACTGGCTGACGTAGTTGCCAAGCCACTCTCCATGATATTTTAAAAGTCATGGCAGTCAGGGGAAGTCCCCAGTGACTGGAAAAAGGGAAGCATTGTGCCCCTTTTCAAGAAGGGTAGAAAGGAAGACCCTGGGAACTACCGACCTGTCAGCCTCACCTCTGTGCCTGGGAAGATCATGGAAGAGATCCTCCTAGAAGATATGCTAAGGCACATGGAGGCCAGGGAGGTGATTCGAGACAGCCAGCATGGCTTCACCAAGGGCAAGTCCTGCCTCACCAACCTAGTGACTTTCTATGATGGTGTTAAAACAAGGGTGGACAAGGGAAAACCAATGGACATCATCTATCCAGATTTTTGTAAAGCCTTTGACACGGTCACCCACAACATCCTTCTCTCTAAATTGGAGAGCCATGGATTTGATGGGTGGACCGTTCGGTGGATAAGGAATTGGTTGGATGGTCGCAGCCAAAGGGTAGTGGTCAACGGCTCAATGTCCAAATGGAGACCAGTGACGAGTGGAGTCCCTTAGGGGTCCGTACTGGGACCGGTGCTGTTCAATATATTTATCAATGACATGGACAGCGACATCGAGAGTACCCTCAGCAAGTTTGCAGATGACACCAAGCTGAGTGGCACGGTTGATACACCAGAAGGACGGGATGCCATCCAGAGGGACCTGGACAAGCTGGAGAGGTGGGCCTGTGTGAACATCATGAGGTTCAACAAGGCCAAGTGCAAGGTCCTACACCTGGGTCGGGGTAATCCCCGCTATCAATACAGGCTGGGGGATGAAAGGATGGAGAGCAGCCCTGCTGAGAGGGACTTGGGGGTACTGATAGACGAAAGGCTGGACATGAGCCGGCAATGTGCGCTGGCAGCCCAGAGGGCCAACCGTGTCCTGGGCTGCATCAGGAGAAGCGTGGCCAGCAGGTCAAGAGAGGTGATTCTGCCCCTCTACTCTGCTCTGGTGAGACCTCACCTGGAGTACTGCGTTCAGCTCTGGAGCCCTCAGCACAAGAAGGACATGGAACTGTTGGAGCGGGTCCAAAGGAGGGCTACAAAAATGATCCGAGGGCTGGAGCACCTCTCCTGTGAGGACAGGCTGAGAGAGTTGGGCTTATTCAGCCTGGAGAAGAGAAGGCTGCGAGGAGACCTGATTGCAGCATTTCAGTACTTAAAGGGAGCCTATACGAAAGATGGGGACAATCTTTTTAGTAGAGACAGCAGTGACAGGACGAGGGGTAATGGTTTTAAACTAGAACAGGGTAGGTTTAGGCTGGATATAAGGAAGAAATTCTTTACAATGAGGGTGGTGAAACACTGGAACGGGTTGCCCAGAGAGGTAGTGGAGGCCCCATCCCTGGAAACATTCAAGACCAGGTTGTACAGGGCTCTGAGCAACCTGATCTAGTTAGTGGTGTCCCTGCTCGCTGCGGGTGGGTTGGACTAGATGATCTCTAGGGGTCCCTTCCAACCCAAAACTTTCTATGATTCTATGATTCTATGATTCTATGATTCTATGATTCTATGATTCTATGAAATGGCCTCAAGTTGCAGTAGGGGAGGTTTAAATTGGATATTAGGAAAAAATTCTTCACGGAAATGGTTGTCAAGCATTGAACAGGCTTCCCAGGGAAATGGTTGAGTCACTGTCCCTGGAGGTGTTTAAAAGATGTGTAGATATGGTGCTTAGGGACATGGTTTAGGGGTGGACTTGGCAGTGCTATGTTAACAGTTGGACTTCATGTTCTTATAGCTCTTTGCCAATCTAAATGATTCTATGATTCTATAGGCAGACTCGTAACATCAGGGAAGTAGGTAGAAAAACTGGGAAATATTTACCACCTATCTAAAGTGGTGTGGCAGGAAACAGCAAAGAGGTAGTAACCTCGATCAGTTCTTTGCTAATTAGAGCTGAACAACCCAGAGAGTAGTAGATACTGAGCTGTGTGGGAGAGTTGTAGATGCAAAGCCTTTGAAGTTAATTGCATCCACAGAAGTGTCTACAACCAAGTAAAGGTGAGGGGAGAGTGTTGTTTCTGCATCAGCTGCATATGTAGGAAATGATATGATTCCGGACAGCAGTTCTGTCATGTGATGAGATGGGAAGAGACTGGAACTGACAAAACCACTTAGAAAGAATTTAAAGTGAGTCAAAGAGAAACTCAGATTCAGATGGAAAAGGATTCACAGTCATCTGAGAAATTAAACATTGGTCAACTTACACACTCATCCATCCCAATGAGTCCTTCAGCTGTCCATGAAAGAACGGAAGAGATGGAGAAAACAAAGGATGTCAAGCAAGTTTTTCATTTCAAGGCATGACATGTAATTTTGACTTCTGACAAAAACATCAAAAAGTGACGTAAGGAGTATTTTTTCTGTTATTTGTTTTTATTCTTCTCTTATTTTCCTTTCCTTTTTTTCTTTATTCTGAATTTTGTTACTTTTTGCCATTTTCTCCTTCTCTCTGTTGTTGTTTTTTTTTTCTAGTTTCCACTGTCAAGATTGATTTCATTTCTCACTGGTATCAATAAGGGAACTAAACTTTAACTGTTCTAAAACTAAAATACCCTTATCGGTCTGAGCATTTTCTCCCACTACAGAATTTTCAGTATGCTTTATTCTCTACCTCAACATTGCTGGTGAAGTTACTAATGTAGTAAAGTGCAGACGCCGTAACACAGACAGGCATACCATCTTTGTAAGAAAATGTAGTGGAGAAAGGTGGAAGTCTGAATATGACTTAGGCACCTTCAGCTTCCTTGAAAGACAATTGGGAAAAATGAAATATTTTGGAAAATACTTAAACTGATATGTGCTAGAGAAAATTTAGGATGCTATTAGTCATTCCATGGACTGTCTATAGTGACATAATTGAGGATAAAGGAAATTGAAATTGCTTAATTGCAAACAACTTTGCAGCTGTGAGATGAATTTACCCGAGGGCTTCATAAACTTTCCTTCAGATGAGAGTGATCTACACTTAGTTTTCTTTTATAATCAGTGGATGTGACTTAGGTTAATTGTGTAATTTTAGAGTGCACTTCATCTAACTTTGTTTAGCTGTCTATCCTAGAATTAAATCTGTCTACCCTGGAA
Organism: Opisthocomus hoazin; assembly: GCF_030867145.1. Lineage (NCBI taxonomy): Eukaryota > Metazoa > Chordata > Aves > Opisthocomiformes > Opisthocomidae > Opisthocomus > Opisthocomus hoazin. The sequence goes on along the minus strand of NC_134439.1, from coordinate 7,008,307 downwards.
TAACCTGCTTTTGTCAACTGGAGACAGACTAGGCATGACTGGCTCAGATAAAGCCATCTACACTGTAAACCACAAAAATCAGCCTACCCATGGAAGAATAGACCTATACTTTATGACTTACACTCCATCCAGGTGCAGGTTCCCAGGGCACAGAGAAAACAACATCTGATAAAATGTGGACATTTCACATTTACATTTCCAGTAAAATGTCCAGGTTAATGGGAATCTAAATTACTGGCTTTCAAGTATTTCACCATTAGGAGTTCCCTAAAACCAGGAAATGGGAAAACGGCATGGATTTTAGGCCATCTAAATGTGCCCCAAGTTGTTCAAACATTTCTGTAGATTTGCACTGGTGTCTGTTTTATTCCATGACTGGTGTCTGGTTTTGTCCATGATTATTGTCTGTTTTTTAACATTTTGCAGAGTAGAAATGGAGCATGAGAACTATACAGTAGTTACAGAGTTTGTTCTGCTGGGATTGTCCCAAAACCATGAAGTTCAGATGATTCTCTTCTTCTTCTTCCTGCTCTTTTATATGATCATTCTGCCAGGCAATGTCCTTATCATTCTCACAATTCGAGGAGATTCCCAACTGGGATCACCCATGTATTCTTTCCTGGCCAATTTGGCATTCTTGGACATCTGCTACTGTTCTGTGACTCCACCCAAAATGCTGACTGACTTTTTTGCACATCCTAAGACCATCTCCTATAGCGCCTGCATGGCCCAGCTTTTCTTCCTCCACTTCCTGGGAGCAGCTGAAGCTTTCCTGCTGATGGTCATGGCCTATGACCGTTATGTAGCCATTTGCAAACCTCTTCACTACACCAGGGTTGTGAACAGGAGGGTATGCTGTGTCCTGGTTGGAGCTACATGGGGTGGGGGCTTCATCCATGGCATCATTCTATTTGGTCTCAGTATCCACCTCCCCTTTTGTGGTTCCAACATCCTGGACAACTTCTTCTGTGATGTCCATCAGCTGGTCAAGCTGGCCTGTGCCAACACTTACATAGTGGAGCTTTTGATGTTCCTCAACAACGGAGTTGTTATTGTTCTGTGCTTTACACTTCTCCTAATCTCCTACACTGTCCTATTGCTGAAGCTCCGGACACAGTCCTCCAAGGCAAAGAACAAAGTTGCTTCCACCTGTGTTTCCCACATCATTGTGGTTTTTATCATGTGTGGTCCAGCTATGTATATCTACAGTCTACCCTTCCAAGCTGTCCCAATGGAAAAAGTTGTTGCTGTCTTCCATACAGTCATCTTCCCCTTGACTAATCCCATGATCTACACCTTGCGTAACAAGGAGATCAAAGGCTCAATGTGGAACCTGGTCAGCAAATACATACTCTGGTGTGGAAAATAAAAAAAAAAAAAAATTTTTGAAGTAAATAAGTGAAGCTTTTTTTTTTATTTTTGCTTCATTTATTAATACAATTTTTTTTAAGCACAACTCCGTAGTGTACATTATGTAGCAACATAATATATATTAAGCAAGCTTCAAATTATTAATTAATTATTAAAAATCCTTGGAGTGATACTAAAACCTGTATGGAATAATTCAGAGGAGAATTATACTGTAAAAGAATTAACACAGTTGTGCTATGAAGTTCTACTGTTAAAATTCTGTATGGCTACAGAAATTAACTGGTAGGTGTGAAGCATTTATAGAATCATTACTGAACTTCTGGTCCAGATGCAGATAGATAAAATTAAGTAGTAAGCATGTTAGTTTAAGATTTCAGCTTATACTTGAATCTCCGACTGTTGACACTGCCTGCTATTTGACTCTCATATGACTTGTCCTGAATAAGTCAATTTCTTCTCCACAAACGGACAATATGCAAGTCACTGCATGATATAGCTTGAGACAGTAGTAGCACCTCTGTGATAACATATTTAAGCAGGAAAAAACCATGCACAATTGCAATTGCACCCGGAGAGAGGAGTGAGAATATGAGAGCAACAACCCTGCAGACACCAAGGCCAGTGAAGAAAGAGGGGGAGGAAGTGCTCCACGCACCAGAGCAGAGGTTCCCCTACAGCCTGTGATGAAGACCATGGTGAGGCAGGCTGTACCCCTGCAGCCCATGGAGGTCCATTGTGGAGCAGATCTCCATCTGCAGCCCATGGAGCACCCCACGATGGAGAAGATGGATGCCGAAAGGAGGCTGTGGACCTGAGGGAAGTTCATGCTGGAGCAGGCTCCTGCCAGGACCTGTGGACCTGTGGAGAGAGCAGCCCACACTGGAGCAGGTTTTCTGGCAGGACTTGTGAGCTCACAGGGGACCCACACTGGAGCAGTCTGTTCCTGAAGGACTCCACCCTGTGGAAAGGACACACGCTGGAGCAGTTCATGAAGAACTGCAGCCTGTGGGACAGACTCACATTGGAGAAGTTCATGGAGAACTGTCTCCCGTGTGAGGGACCCCACACTGGCACAGGCGAAGGGTGTGAGGACGAAGGAGCAGCAGAGACGTGTGATGACTGAACACAACCCCCATTCCCTGTCCTCCTGTGTTGCTCAGGGGGGGAGGAGGTAGAGAATTCAGGAGAGAAGTGCTTGTTTTTTCTCTGTTTTTCCCCAGGAAATTATTCCTGTGGGACATTTCAAGAGTTCTTAACATGCAGAAAACTTGTTTTCTCTTAGAAAAAGTTCCTGGGGTCAAACCATCAAATTTCACTGAAGCAGTAAGCCTCCAAATGTATTTCTGACCTTTGTCACTGAGGTCGTTCCAATAAAGAGAGTTTGTTTAATTATTCTCATGATTAAATACACTGAATAATTTGTTAGGCCATAAAAATTGCAATTTTAACATCTGGAGTTTTATCTTAATGGCTTGTCATTTTATTTCTAGGTGGTTAAAATCCCATAGTATCACAACAAATTTCCCAGAGGCATCTATGTAGGCAGGAGCAGGAAATCTCCTACGGAGCAGCAACAGAGAATCACATCTCAAACAACTCACTTCCCTGGAGAGTGGGGCGCAGAGATGTGTGACAAAACGAGTCTTGGGAAATGCAGTGAAGCCAAGTCTTCCTTAGGCAATGGAAGCCGTAAGTACATCTTCCCCAACACCTTAAGGAAGTCTAGTTTAATCTTGAATAATTCTTCTGCAACGCGGAACGAAGAATTTCAATGACTCAATGATAGTAGTGTAGAAAAAGGTCACTTTGTTAATTATGGTGATGATCAGACATTTTTGGCAATAATCAGACCCTGTGATATACTAGAAACAAAAGTTTTGACCGTTTCAAGTGGACATTTCATTTCAGAGCAAAAAATATCACTCTTTCATGTAAAGTTAGAATAGAATATTTCAGTTGGAAGGGACCTACAATGATCATCTAGTCCAACTACCTGACCACTTCAATGCTGATCAAAAGTTAAAGCATGTTATTAAGGGCGTTGTCCAAATGTCTCTCAAACACTGACAGGCATGGAGCATTGACCACCTCTCCAGGAAGCCTGATTCAATGTTTGATCACCATCTTGGTAAAGAATCGTTTCCAAATGTCAAGTCTGAACCTCCCCTGCCACAGCTTTGAACTGTTTCCAGGTGTCCTGTCCTTGAATCCCAAGGAGAAGAGACTGGCACCTCCCTCTCCACATCTCCTTCTCAGGAAGCTGTAGAGAGCAACAGCGTCGCCCCTCAGCTTCCTTTTCTCCAAACTAGACAAACCCGAAGTCCTTAGCCACTCCCCATTGGACATTCCTTCCAGACCCTTCACCAGCTTTGTTCCCCTCCTCTGGACATGTCCAAGTACCTTTAAATCTTTTTTAAATTATGGGGCCCAGAACTGCACACAGTACCCAAGGTGAGGCCACACCAACTCTCCTGTAGCTAGCTGTAACATCCGCTAACTCCTTCAGTACTCTGTGATGAATTCCATCAGGCCCCATAGACTTCTGGGCATTCAACTGATTCAACGGGTCCCTTACAATTTCAGTGTCCACAAATGGAAAGTCACTGTTTTCACACTCATGGTCCTCTGACTCCTGGGAAGGGGCAGCCCAAAGTCAGTACTAAAGACAACCTACTGAACAGCCTATAGCCCTCGATCCCAGCATCCTATAGCCATCCATCCCAGCACTCCAGTCATGGGACTCTTTCCACCAAGTCTCACTAATGACACCATAGCTCTGGGAATGGATCAATGTTTCCAGTTTGTCCTGTTTGTTTCTCATACTTCATGCGCTGGTGCACAAGCATTTCATATGTGCTTCTAAAACCTCAGTGCTCCTGGGAACAACGTAAATGCTCCCATCAGCATTGCCACCCTCAGGCAGTGTCATGCCAACCCTTGGCTTACCTTCAGCTTTCCTCGTGGTATCCCCTTCCCTGATCTATTCTAGTTTAAAGCATCTCAATCAGTCCTGCCAGCTTATGGGCAAAGAAGCATTTCCCCTATTAGGACAGGTGGATCCTGTCAGGCCCCAGTATAACTTGTGTCTTGAAAACTCTTCTGTGGTTATAAAAACCAAAGTTCTGGTGAAGGCACCAGGCTTGGAGCCAGGTATTGATGTCTTGGGCATGCTTGTTTCTTCCAGTATCTCTCCCCATTACTCCCCAATCGTCCCATGGGAGGATTCAGGAAAGCACTACCTGTGCTCCTGAATCCTTTAGCTTCCTTCCCAGAGCCTTGAAATCTCTTTTAAATGATCTTGGACTTATTGTTGTGATGTCACTAGTACCCAAGTGAAAGAGCAGCAGTAGGTAATAATCTGAAGTCTGTACTAAGCTCATCAGTTATCTGTTGACATTGCTGATTCAGGCCCCAGGGAGGAAGCAAACTTCCCTGAAAAGAGGGCATGGCCTGCAGAGGGTGCCGCTGTTCCGCCCACGAGGGAGTCACCCAAGACAATAACTAACTGCTGTTCCTTCTCCGTGCTGGTCTTCATACAGCTCTTGATGCAAGGAATTGATCTGAACTTGGTGAGAGTACTTTTACAGATTCCTCCTATTCTGTGTCAACATTTCCTTTGTCTGCCATACTCCTACCTATTTTGTAAAGGTAGCTGAGAGGGTAAGGAGGGGTTCTTACAGCTCCCTGCAGTAACTTGCTTCCACTCCTCCCTATCCCTCATAACACTGCCTTCTTCCTGGCACAAAACTGATACTAGATCTACATCAGTAGTGGCCATGCTGAGTTGGCTTGTGCATACCAGAGATAGCAGAGCACAGCTCCATTGGTCTATATTTCCTTCTCAGACTCAACTGTTCCTCAGTTTGCCCAACTCCTCCTGAAGTTCAGTCGCCAGGCAGAGCAGTTCATCTACCTGGGCACACCTCCCACAGATGTGCTTGTGACGGCCCTCCACCTCCCAAGAAGCCCCAGGCACACCCTGCAGCCTGAAATCTGGATGGTCATGCTCTGACAAGAGCTCTGTCTCTGTGGCTGCACTGGTTGTACCAGGTGCTAGAAGCTCAGGAGAAACAAGAGGACATGGCATTTTCCTGGAAGGGTGACCATGCTGCCACACACCTGCCCACTGTATCATTTCCCAAGCATCAGCCAAATTATAGCATCACTGTGAACTTGTCTGCCATAACTAAATTCAGCCTTTAGCTGATCACTGCAAATGATGGAAGAACAGATTCTCATCTCTCCTTAGGAACAGTATTGCCCTACAATGATTAGATATGAAAACAGTACCAGGCATTACAATCCTTCACAGGACAGGCTGCTCAGAAGGCTGTCACTCCCAGCCAGCAGTAAGACTGCAGCCAATGACAGCAGTGTCTGTAAGTAGCCTAGAAGTAGCTTATACATTTATCCTAAACTGCACCCACATTCATACATGCAGCACTTGAAAGGAGTGGGGAAAGCCACGTAAGCGACCCAATGCTTTAATTTATTGTGGAGAAGTGTGACTGCTGGCTAACTGGGCATTTCCCTGCATGCAGCCCTTGCTGGTATTATTCGTGCCAAACAGCTGTCTTTTTGCTTTCCACTGCATATTTTCCCAACAATAATTTCCTAGAGAAGGACTAAAAACTGACTTCCTCACTTAGAAGCTGAATGAATAAAGACTGAACTAACTGTTTTGTCTTTCAATCTTTTCTAAATCTTTCATGTATTTTAAATATTTAGTAACTCCAAATATGTTTGAAGAAATTAATGGTCCCGGGTAACAATAGTAATGATTGCTGCCATCTGAGTTATTTGAGGGTTTTTTGAATTCTCTTGTTGTATCTCAACATCTAAGAAGTCAGTAACAAAGCTTTACACAATCCGCTTAGGAGCAGCTGGAACTCTGGCAGTGCCAGTGTGGTATATTTAACAAAATGCTAGGTGGGAAATATTGTTCCTTCATAGTTTCTTAGTATTTCAAACTCTGATATCCTTGAACTCTTACCAGCATGTGAGTTTTCTGAGCATTTCTACAGAATTTTTCCCTTAATATTTGTAAATATTTTACACATTTTTAACTGATAGCCCACAGCTGATTTTATAGAACAACTTCTTGTTCTGAAAAATATAACCCAAATGTTATTACCATGTAAATTCAGGCGTGGCTGTTTAAAAACTTGTTTATTTTTAGTCTCCTGTCCTTTCCTCATACTCCTCTGACACGTTTGCCTTTAGAACTGATTGGCTTCATAAATGAAGAACTGCTGTTAACCTAGAAGAAACAAACAGGAAGGAAAAATATCCAGATTTTGTGTAACAGAATATGGTGCAGTCTTTTGAAATTTATTTCTTTACTTCATCACTGACTTCCTGAAAATCTGCAATGAAGCCAGGGCACCCGAATATTAATCTTTAAAGGACTTTACATCCGTACATGATGCATATTATTCAAAATCAAACACAGAAACTAACGTATATTATAATAACTTATCTCTCCTGTCCTTTAATATTTTATCTTTACTTTTTTATCACACCTGTAATACAGCAGTAGTTTCTTTTTTGAGATGTATATCATATATAGAAGAACTTCATAGCAAACAGAAATACCAAATTAGCAACTATGCACCAAATCAGTGTCACATATTTGTTTAATCTGTGTTTGTCAAATGGCCCATTGTATTCCTACAAGTCTTTCTTATGGAGTTGCAGCTTACTTTCAAAACTGTTAAATGCAAACACATATTTTCAGTTAGGGTATTCTGAAACAAAAATTTATTTCTAAAATATTTTTATTGCAATATGTAACATATCTTTAAATTGTCACAGGAAAACAGGATCAATAATATTTAAATGTAGAGTATGTCAACTGTCCAATCATTTATTTTCTCTGATTTAAAATTAAGAGGTGGGTTTTTTTTATTAATTGCTTAGCATTGACTGATACAGGGTATGCCGTAAATCTACTTCTACTGAACAAACTAGAAAATATTGGAAAAAATTTCTTTCAGTAGTGAAATATCAAAGGAAAGCCAGGGAAAGTCAGTGTATGAAAAGGCTGGCATTATTTAAATGGTCTGGGGTATCCGAGGCATCTGCATGGAGCATAGGGATGAACTGTGCCCCCAAAAGAGCGTTGGTCTCCCTTCATGTGGCACCAGACTTCAGTAACTGAACTGTTTGCAAATGCTCAGCTCACTCCTACACCTGTATATATGGTTGTACAGTTGAAGACCTCACGTTAACACCCTGTGTCATCGCACCCCCGCATTACAGATGCCCAAAGACAGGGGACGAATTCCATGGCACATGCATAATCTTTAAACAGACACACAAGGCATGTGTGGGACTAAGCCCTCTTAAGCCCTGCAGACTTCTGCATGGCTACCAACCCACCCTGTATTCACCGAGGCCAAAACTGTCCCTCATATCATGGTGTAAGTGCCCCTTTTGTAGTGTAGGTACCCTGGAGCACAACAAACAGCTTTTCTCTTCACCTTCCTCTGCATCCTAGAAGAGTGTGGAGCAGCTCCCAAGCTCAGTAAGCAGATGGAGCAGTCACTGCAGAGTAGTCACTTCTCTCCTTCTCAGGATAAGAAAATGGAAATATCTCTCCCATCTACAGACCTGCTGCCCTGAAGCTTTCACTCAGTGGTGCTTTGAAATAAAAGTTCAGTCACTGCCACTGGATTGTCTTATCAGTAAAGTCCTCAGAGAAGTGGTTATTCAAAGTGTCTACCAAGTGTCTACCAGTGCTTCTGGGTCCAGGCTCTTTGCCCCTTTGTAAAGTGAATTTCTTTGGTTATACAATAAAAAGCTGGTCCCCACACAACACAAAGGAGCACATAGGCCCAACAACAGGCAGAGAAACCGCAATAACCTAACCAGAGAAACTGACTCTCTGACCCAGCTCTTCCTAGGGCTGTCCCAGGAGAGCCATCAGTCTCATGCTCTGCGAGTGACACCCATCCCGATGTGTCAGTGGCAGCAGTTCTCTGGGTCACCTTACAGACTGAGGCAGCGTTAATGCCTGGGGGGTACGGGACACATTATGGAATGAAGGCAAAAGCATCTCAGGATTGTACAGGATTTATTATTGGATGTTCAAGGGAGGAACCACAGGCCGGCTGCTACACTTGTCTGGCCATGCTCTGCACCTGCGCCTCCTCCATGCAGTCTCTTCTGTTCTTATTCAACTTCATTTCTAACTATTTTCCTGGGTGTGAGTAAGACAACTGGAAGAATTGGTTACTGGAGGGACCAGAGGGGACCAGCTGGTGGAGATATCATAAGTTTTGGTGGCCAGCTGAGACACATATTTAGGAGAGAAGGAGCTGCATGTTTGGGTCGCTGAGGTTGCAGTGGCTGACCACTGGATAACAGAGATCTACAAACACAAAGACTGTTGCTGAACACCAAATGTTGCAGAGGCAGAAGGTCTCAGTGCAGAGGCAGAGGGCCTCAGAATCTGGGACAGAAGTTCAGTCTGATCCTTCTCATATGCTGCATGGATCTTCTCGTCCTCATCCATGGTTCAAGGAACTCAGCCAGCCCAGTGGGAAAAAGAGGGCAGGGGAAGTTGACCACGCATGGGATTCAGGTCCTTGAGATTCTCATGGCATCCAGCGGAGAGGAGTTTCTTCAGCAAACCTTGCATCTCTCCACAATCACTTCCCACATTTGCCTTAACCTCCAGAGCATTTAAAGCCTAGAAGAGTCCCAAACACCAGCAGCACAGCTGCAGATCATCTTGCAGCGACTCTCACTAACTGCAAGTCAAGCTAAATGAGAGAACAGAGCAGTATCTTCACACGGATGACTTCAGAATTAACTGCAGCTATTGCCCATTCCTGGCCCTTGGGAGCTCATATTTCTATACCATGGCTTTTCTAATGACCAAAATACCTTCCCTCTGAGTCATAGCGCAGCTCGAAAGATTGTTCCCTAGACCCTTCACCAGTCTTGTTGCCCTTCTCTGGACACACTCCAGCACCTCAATATCTTTCTTGCAGTGAGGGGCCCAAAAGTGAACACAGTACTCCAGGTGCAGCCTCACCAGAGCCGAGTACAGGGCATGATCACCTCCCTACTTCTGCTGGCCACACTATTCCTGATGCAAGCCAGGATGCCACTGGTCTTCTTGGCCAGCTGGGCATACTGCTGGCTCATGTTCAGCCGGCTGCCAAACCACAGCCCCAGGTCCTTTTCCACCAGGCAGCATTCCAGCCACTCTTCCCCAAGCCTGTTACGCTGTATGGGGCTGCTGCGATCCAAGTGTAGGACCTGGCACTTGGCCTTGCTGAATCTCATACAATTGGCCTCAGCCCACCAACCCAGCTTGTCCAGATCCCTCTGTACAGCCTTTCTAACCTCAAGCATATCAACACTCCCACCAAACTTGGTGTCATCTGCAAAATTACTGAGGGTGCACTTGATCCCCTCATCCAGATTGTTGACAAAGATGTTAAAAAGAATTGGCCCCAGTACTGAGCCCTGGGGAACACCATTTGTGACTGGCCACCAGCTGGATTTAACTCCGTTCACCATCACTCTCTGGGCCTGTCCACCCAGGCAGTTTTGCACCCAGCTAAGAGTACACCTGTCCAAGCCACGAGCAACCAGTTTCTCCAAGAGAATGCTATGGGAAACAGTGTCAAACGCTTTACTAAAGTCCAGGCAGACAACATCTACAACTTTTCTCTCATCCACTAAGCTGGCCATCTTGTCACAGAAGGAGATCAGGTTAGTCAAGCAGAACCTGCCTTTCATAAACCCATGATAACTGAGCCTGATCACCTGGCTGTCCTGCATGTGCCGTGTGATGGCACTAAAGATGATCTGCTCCATCACCTTTCCTGGCACCAAGGTCAGACTGACAGGCCTGTAGTTCCCTGGATCTTCCTTCTGGCCCTTTTTGTAGATGGGCATCACATTTGCTAACCTCCAGTCAACTGGGACCTCCCCGGTTAGCCAGGACTGCTGATAGATGATCGAAAGTGGCTTGTGAGCACTTCCAGCAGCTCTTTCAGTACCCCTGGGTAAATCCCATCCAGTCCCATAGAGTTGTGTGTGTTTAAGTGGTGCAGCATGCCGCTATCCATTTCCCCTTGGATTATGAGGGCTTCATTCTGCTCCCTGTCCCTGTCTTCCAACTCAGCGGGCTCGGTACCCCAACAACAACTGGTATGAATTGCAGCATCTTTTTGGGTTATGAGTATGATGGGTGTGAGCGTTCACCAGGCGCAGAAAGGGCTCAAACACATAGGTTTTAACAAGAGAGACTTTGCAGAAATGAGGCTTGTCCATTTCTCAACAAAGGGTCATGCAGCATTGCACTGTACCTCACAGCCCTCAGTCTCATGCACTCTGTGCAGACCTTCTTCATCAATCCCAGAAACAGGGATTAATTAGTGAAGCTCATTGTTAAGGGATGTCAGGAGCCGCTGTCATCTCCAATACCCCCAACCCAGGACCCTCACACCCAGCTGCTGGAGTCCACCCTGGGGACCTGAAGACTCAAGGCCTCTGCCCAGGCCAAGGGATGTGGCTGCCACTTTCCCATTTGCAATTTCAACCAGTAGTGAAGCCGAGAACTTATCCTGGAGACACACACATGGACACAGACAGAAAACACACACACAGATGACACTGACATGGCCATTCACACTGCCACAACCAAGGCGCAGCCATCAACAGCACACATGACCCATGTAATGCACAAGCACAGACAGCCACCTCCAGTCGTCTTCTGGGGATAGCAGACACAGGTCACTAGTGCAGGTACACACATGAAGCTGTCAGGCTTCACAAGCCTATACACATTTGAGGGTCCCTCAAGCACTGGCACAACTCCTTTGTCCGCTCAGCACCCCTACCCGGACCCAAGCCCTCTGACCCACCCCATGGGTCCCTTACTCTCTGCCTGGTCCAGCTTGATGCACCAAGCATGCAACACACGCACTCATCTCACAGGCACCTCACACTCACAGGTATCCTTGGGTACCAGCACGATACCAGCATGTCTGATACCCCTGCCCGGATCCTGCTCCAGCTTGAAGTTTGCTGGTGAATACACATGCACACCCTATGCACACCCGCTTTGTGGGGACTACAGGCAGTCTCCCGCCTCAGCGACCGGCACCAGGCACGCAGGCTGTGACATGTGGCCTTGCTCCAACTGCCAGCACTGAGCCCCTCACTTGCTTCACTCACACAGGTCCCTTCTGTAAGTGTAACTGGAAGGAGTGTATCTGATGCTTTAAAGGTATCTATCTAGTCAAGGACCTTCTCAATGCAAAAAAAGGGATAATAAAAAACGGAGAAAGCCATAAACAAGAAAACACACAGACACAAACGAGCTTCTAGCGGAGATCAGGTGGAAGAGAAAGGTCCATGAAATGTGGAAAGAGGGGCAGGACACTTGGGAAGAGTACAGGAACGTGGTCAGAGCGGGCAAGGATGCGACGAGGAAGGCCAAGGCCCACCTGGAATTGAAGCTGGCAAGGGATGTCAAAAACCACAAGAAGGGCTTCTTCAACTACATCAGCAGCAAAAGGAAGGCTAGGGACAATGTGGGGCCACTGCTGAATGAGGCGGGTGTCCTGGTGACGGAGGATGCAGAGAAGGCAGAGCTACTGAATGCCTTCTTTGCTTCAGTCTTCAGTGCTAAGACTGGCCCTCAGGAATCCCAGGCCCCGGAGGTAAGAGAAGCGTACAGAGAGGATGACTTTCCCTTGGTCGAGGAGGACTGTGTGAGGGATCGCTTAAGCGATCTGGACGTCCACAAATCCATGGGCCCCGATGGAATGCACCCACAAGTGCTGAGGGAGCTGGCGGATGTCATTGCTGAGCCACTCTCCATCATCTTTGAGAGGTCCTGGAGGACAGGAGAGGTGCCCGAGGACTGGAGAAAGGCCAATGTCACTCCAATCTTCAAAAAGGGCAAGAAGGAGGACCCAGGGAACTACAGGCCGGTCAGCCTCACCTCCATCCCGGGAAAGGTGATGGAGCACCTTATCCTGGAGGCCATCATCAAGCAAGTGGAAGAAAAGAAGGTTATCAGGAGTAGTCAGCATGGATTCACCAAGGGGAAATCATGCCTGACCAATCTAATAGCTTTCTACGATGACATGACTGGCTGGGTAGACGAAGGGAGAGCCGTGGATGTTGTCTACTTCGACTTCAGCAAGGCTTTCGACACAGTCTCCCATGATATCCTCCTAGGGAAGCTGAGGAAGTGTGGGCTGGATGAGTGGTCGGTGAAGTGGATAGAGAACTGGCTGAATGGCAGAACTCAGAGGGTTGTCTTCATCAATGACCTGGATGAAGAGTTAGAATGTACCCTCAGCAAGTTTGCTGATGACACCAAACTGGGAGGTGTGGTAGACACACCGGAAGGCTGTGCTGCCATTCAGCGTGACCTGGATAGGCTGGAAAGTTGGGCAGAGAGGAACCTGATGAGGTTCAACAAAGGCAAATGCAGGGTCCTGCACCTGGGGAGGAACAACCCCATGCATCAGTACAGGCTTGGGGTGGACCTGCTGGAGAGCAGCTCTGCGGAGAGGGACCTGGGTGTCTGGTGGACAACAGGTTGACCATGAGCCAGCAGTGTGCCCTGGCTGCCAAGAAGGCAAATGGGATCCTGGGGTGCATCAAGAAGAGTGTGGCCAGCAGGACGAGCGAGGTTCTCCTTCCCCTCTACACTGCCCTAGTGAGGTCTCATCTGGAGTACTCTGTCCAGTTCTGGGCTCCCCACTTCAAGAAAGATGAAGAGCTACTGGAGAGAGTCCAGCGGAGGGCTATGAGGATGGTGAGGGGACTGGAACATCTCCCCTACGAGGAGAGGCTGAGGGAGCTGGGCTTGTTCAGCCTGAAGAAGGCTGCGAGGGGACCTAATAAATGCTTATAAATATCTGAAGGGTGGGTGTCAGGAGGATGGGGCCAAGCTCTTTACAGTGGTGCCCAGTGACAGGACAAGGGGCAATGGGCACAAACTGAGGCACAGGAAGTTCCGTCTGAACATGAGGAAGAACTTTTTCCCTCTGGGGGTGACGGAGCCCTGGCCCAGGCTGCCCAGGGAGGTTGTGGAGTCTCCTTCTCTGGAGATATTCAAGACCCGCCTGGACAAGTTCCTGTGCAGCCTGCTGTAGGTGACCCTGCTTCGGCAGGAGGGTTGGACTAGATGACCCACAGAGGTCCCTTCCAACCCCTACCATTCTGTGATTCTGTGATTCTGTGAAACGTGATTGACAAATAAGGGAGGCAATGACGAGAACCAAACCTGGTCAGTCACGCTAACTGATGAGAGCATGTAGGAGTGTGTAGGAGTGTGAGAATGTTTAGTCCAGTGAGTTTATCTGATCGGGGACCTCCTCAACTGGGATAGTAAGAAACACAGAGACAATAAACCAACATCACACACAAACCTGACAAAACAAACATGGAGACAATGACAAGAAACAAACCCCACCAGTCACACTAATTGATGGGCTATCAAGAAACCACAGGTGCCACTTCCAGGAAGATCAAAATGGACTCTGCAACTGTTAAGATTTCGAAACATGGGAGATCCTGGATGCAGACATGGGCTGGAAGGGGTGTGGGAATAGGCAGAACTGTACAAATCCATGACGGACGTACAGGGGAAGGGGAAACGAGGTGTTGGCAGAAAGATGTATAAAAGGGGCCAGCTGAGTGCAAGTTGCAGGCAAAATGGCTTTGGGAGTACAGAAAGAGGAATAACTTATATACCTGTCCACGCTAACCTTCACCAAATGCCAGTGAACCATGAGAGCAGATTAGCACGTTACCAAGTATGAAAAGCTACTATCATGAAATATCATAACTAATGGCCTTGTTAGGTCCTTTTGGTTTGTCTTACCAGTAATCCTTTGAAGAACCCGAAATTTAAAAAAATGGATTGAATGATAGAGTTGTCCTTGACAGTAACTTTTCTTTCCTTCCCCACTGTGCCCCCCCTCCCCAACCTCCAAGTATGAAGTCTGCCAATTTCGATCGGGAACGACGTGCGTGTCTCTGCCAGTGTGTTCCTGTGAATTAGAAAAGGAGCAATGCCTTGCAATTTGTGAAAGAACACGTAGCATGGGCTAATGTTACAAATGGTGCAGAACTACCACTGGCTCCAAAAACTAAGAATTAAGCCCAGCTGTCTCTGATAGTGACTCAGCAGGCAGCTAACCCTGAAGCAGGTCACCAGTGCAGATCGCTCAGCTCTGCTGGAATGAAACGAAAACTGCAGGACCCACTGCCTGGAAAGATGCAGCTGTCAGAGCCAAATAACTGCACTTGCCTAACGGAGCTGTTACACTTACAGAGGTGTTACTGATCTTAAGTGCCTCAATATGTTCATGTCGATTGCCTCTGACAGGGTGGCCAGCAACCACAGTCCTTGCACATTTCCCCCCCCCCCCCATAGTTAATGCCCAGAGGAGTCTCCTGCCCCGATGTGTGCAGCCCACAGTGGGGCCCATTCCTGCTCCACAGGAGGGAGAAGTGGTGTGGGATGTCAGGGTATGGGGAAGGAGCCGGTCTGCTCTTTTAAAGAGCCATGAACAAGAACATACAGAGTTAAACCTGACACATGATCAGGGAGGTTGTGATGAGAACAAACCTGATCAGTCACCCTAATTGGTAAGGATGTGTGGAGCAAGTTTGAGAACATTTCTTTCTACAGTTGGGAGATGAAGGAAAGGGAGTGAGACAAACACAGAGAGTCGTAAAACCTGACCAGCTAGCATTAACAAAGACAATAACCAAAAACGAATGTCATCTCATCACTCGCACTAATTGATGCATGGGACAGGTGCATGTATCCACCTGCAAACTTAAGGCTGGACCAGCTGGCAAGCAGGAGGCCTCAGGTTTGGGCAGGACTATCAGGTAGGTAAGAAGGCCATGCTGGTAGCTGGGGGTACCTGCAAACATGGAGTGCCCTTGGGACGAGTGTGAGTGCTGTGTGTCTGGTGTATCAAGCTGGACCAGCTGGTGAGTAGAGGACCTGTGGGACGGGTCAGAGGGCTGGGGTCCAGGTAGGGGTTCGGGGCAGGCAGAGGGGTCATGCTGCTGCTCGAGGGACTCATGAGCGTGCATGTGCTTGTGAACCCTTAGGGTGCCATGTGAGTCTGCCAGCCCCAGAGCAGGAAGGCACATGGCTGGCTGTGCTTGTGTTCCACAGGTCCTGTGTGCGGGTGCTGCCGAGAGCAGCATCTTGGCTGGGGCAGTGTGTGACCAGCCACATCAGCATCATCTGCCTGTCTCTGTGTGCACGTGCCTCTGACAGGTGCTCAGCCTCAGGGCTGAGCAATCCTGCAAGCAGGAAAGCAGCAGCTGCATCCCTCAACTGCAGCAGAGACCCTGGGTAACTGGGCACCAGGCTGGGAGGCCAGTGGCCAGGCAGGAGGGTCCTAGGCCGGGGCTGCTGGAGGCAGCAGCTGCTCTTGACAGGTCTCACCAATGACAAGCATTCACCTCTAAAATAACAGAGAGACTTACCCCAAGTCAGAGTAAATCTTCAGAGCATATCTGGGGCACTACAGTGGGCTCAGACATGCTTACAGAAACACTCTGCCAGCACTAAGCACTACAGGGCTGGCTGTGCCAGCGCTGCAACAGCACAAGACCTGTACTTTGGATCACAAAGTCTTGCAGCCTGCAGCCAGGGTTTCCTTATGGTCATCAAAAATAGACACTGGTCCAAAATCCAGTCCATATCTCAGCTTGCTGTCACCCTAACACATTTTCTGGCTTCGCAGTAGACAAAGGGGCATGATGTGTACGTAAATTTATCATGATGGAAAGTCCTAATTGCACCCAGCAGCCAGTGTTTTCAGATCCCGTACTTGGATTTAGGTGTCAGAAGCTCATTTAAGTCCTGTGACATGTGTTTAAGCCAAGCCTCATGCAGAGGCAACCCTTCAAAATCCTGAGTGAGTTACAGATCCAGGCAGGGAGTCCGAGGCCTGGGAACTCTGCTTAGTGGTGATCCTTCATGGGATATGCAATCCTCTTTCAGAAGAGCTCTGGGTTTCCAGTGCTTTTCCAGCCATACTTGTCTTTATTTCCACTCACAACCCAAAGCCGTTGCAGTCATCAAGGTGCACATAGGTACAGAAACAACCTAATTGGGCTGGCTAGCCAGCCTGCCTGACAGAAGGATGCTGTAGCCCACAAAACATCTAGGGAAGCAGACTGAAGTCTGAGGCTCTAAGAAGTAGCTGGAATAACTAAGATGAAGCAACGCTGATTGTCCCCATTACACTGCCCTACAATGAAGTGTGCCTGCAACTCGGGGCAGGTCAGCCCGCTCTCCAGGACAGGAAACTGAGGCATGTGGAAAGAGGAAGGAATCTGTACCTAACTTAAAGGCAGCACAGACACAATCCAGGCAAGCCAGGCAATACTGCTTTCTTAGCTATTCCCAAAGTCCCAGCTGACCTGGCTGTGCTCACACTGACTGCAAGGACTATCTCCAGTTCCAGCTGGACAGTCTCACTCTGATTTTCCTGCCTGGAAATTGAGCAGATCGCCATTCTGTTTCCAGTCTGGACTGAGCAAGCAGGCAGGTGAGTGGGGAGTCCACACTCCACCAAGACTGACCCTTCAGCTACTGTGACTACATTAACCTGGCCTAAACCAGAAATATGTGGACAGCTCTTGTTCTGGATGATTTCTTATTTCAGGCATGGAGTAGGTCCTTTTAACTGCCTGAAGTGCCTTTTCAACTTATTTTTCTAGCCCAAAATTACACCACACTAAAAATATTTCTCCAAAAGTAGTGCTACAGTGAACTTCACTGCTCTGTAGATTTCACATCCCACAACCCACTTTTGACATGTGAAAATGGGTAAAGGGAAGCACGTGGATACATTTCCTTCCAATATGAGATGCTGAAACTGTAATATTCTCCACAAGAGAAGAGGTACTGCTTCCCAAGGCAGCCCAGGTGTAGTCAGTTGAACTCAGCATTATATAGTCATATAAGGTCAGTCTGACCTAATTATTTAAGTAAAATATGTACTCTAGGAAGGCCAAGATGTTGACGAGAGTGGTTGATACAGAACTGTCTAATTAGGAACTACAGTCCTTGGGAACGAAGTATATCCTGGAAAAATACGTAAACCAATTAAGATGTTTTTCAACAATCTGGAACTATCAGCAGAAGAATGATAAAGAGCGTCCTTAAACAAACTATCCTCATTATACTACTAAAAATCACACCCCCTGAGCTGGAGACCCCAGCCCAAGCAGAGATCCTTACTGACTGAGCATACGTCATAAATATTATGAGTACTTCATCTTCAAACCAAAGTGAGAAGAGAACTAACCAGTTAGTTAGGAGGGTATGGCTAATAGGTGGAACTGACATTTGTAACTGTATAAATACGTGATATGATTGTAGCCAGGTGTGCTAGCTTTGTGGAAATCCACCTAGCACCTGATTATGGCAAAACCAGAAATAAACTGGTGTCTCAGCTCTGTGTGCATATTGGATGTTGCACACTGGATAACAAACTGTTTGTGAGATATTCTCACTGCCCAATCAGGGGGAACCCTCTGAACACAAGTACTATAACATGGTACTTGTATAAGAATAAGGGAAAACTACCCTGTCTGGGATTAGGCAACTACAACGAAGGCAACAGCTGAAGTGCTCCTTTTGACTAAAGCAGTGCCTTGCACTACCTCATGCTGAGATGAAGCACCCAGTTTCTCCCCTGCACAAGCTCAGATGTAGTTGACACTTACCCAAGGTCTCAAGAGCAGTCCAGGGGCAACAGTCCCACTGGCACCCTGGGCCCTACAGGCTGGCAAAGCAGTGTTCTTCTTCACCCCCACCACAGCATCACAGTCACACAACCCTGGAGGGGTGCAACTTTTGGGTCTAGACTCACCTGGGAGGTTCTGACACAGCAACTTCATACCAGCACAGAGCCACCACAAGAAAGGAGATGGCAAAGTCTCCAAGCCATCCGTATCCAGCACCCTTTGTGCCCCCTCAAGATGCATCTTCTCCCACAGCCACAACTCCATTTCTTACGTGACTGAGAAGGGCAAAGCAGAAGAGCATAACTAGGTGTCTGTGTGACCATGGGGGAAAGAAAAGGGGAAAAACAGCAAGGCAGACATCTAGTAACACGGAGGAGAATTACAACACCTGAACATCTCTTTCCTGCTGCCACCCCTGCCTCTCAGGAGAGGAGACATTACATTCTCCAGCTGCTCTGCAAGCAGCTCACATGCACATTGGGGAAAATCGAAGATAGCAGGTTCAGTCACAATCCTTAGAGGGGCTTGTGGCCTTCCCCAAAAGCAGGTAATGTGGAGATTGCAGATGGCAATAAAAGGGACGACTCCTAAACTGGGGATGCACAAAGGGAAACAGCAGGGGAAAAGACTGCTCACCCTTTCAGCATGGGGATGGGGAAGTGTCAAGAAGGGGCAGGACTACCCTGTCTCATCCAGGGGAAGGCATACGAGCCAGTGAGCTCACAAAAACCAGGCCCAACCCAGCCCAACCGAGAAGTCCTCAGGCCACAATGTCCTTCAGAGCTCCAGACAGGTCAGGGAAGATGAAGTGGTAGCCGCTCTCCAGGGTGTGTTTTGGCACTACCCTTTGGCCCTCCAACAGCATGACGGCCCGCTCTGCCCCAAAGACAGCCCGCACAGCCCAAGCAGGCACTGGCAGCAGGGCTGGGCGCCCCAGAGCTGCAGCAAGCTCCTGAGCAAAGGTGCCATTGGAGGTGGCAGGGGAGGATGGGGAGACACCGTTGAGGACACCTTGCAGGCACTCACTCTCCAGGGCATGACACACAATCCCAGCCAGGTCCCGAATGTGGATCCATGGGAACGGCTGGAGCCCAGAGCCCAAGGGGCCTCCTAGTCCCAGACGGAACGGCCACAGCATTTGAGAGATTGCACCACCACCTCGGCCCAGCACTACCCCTGTGGGGAGAACAGAGTGAGATCTGAAAGGACAAAAGCCCCCTTCACCCCCAGACCTACAACCCAGAGACAATTCTTAGAGGGCTGGACTGGAACAGCAACCCAACAAGGAAAGGCACAAGACTTGACGTCCTTCTCCCTCCTCTTCCCCCAGCACCAAAGCAGAGGCACCCTGAAATGACATGATGCCCCATCTCACCAGATCTCACCACAACACCACGAGCTGGGCTCCCAGGGACGACAGCTGCAGCCTCCCAGGAGCTCACCAGGTGCGAGAAGAAGTCAAAATCCCCCCCAGGACTGTCTTCGGTATACTCAGCTGTGGGGCTAGGGCGGTAATAGCCTGCAGGTGTAACAGCAGAAAGGGGGTCAGGGTTGAATCATGACACCAGCCACCCTCCGTCCCCGAAGAGACTCTCTTCCCTGCGTCCAGGAGCCCAGAACTTGATCACTCCATCAGGGACATGCTCATAAGAGCAGCACAGGGCCTCTCTGATCACAATGCTGACAAATTTTTGAACTACCAATGCACTCTGCAAGTGCAGCAGGACGCACCAATATTCAGGCTGATCTGGCAGCCCCAAGAATCAAATTTAACAGCAAGCAACACACTGCGCCGGCTGCATAGAAAGGCGTTTGCTCTAAAATTGGGCATCACAGATGCTAAACTGTGGTAGTTTTAAAGACTGTAGCAGGCAGAAGTGCAGAGTTGGAGATCTGCAGCCAGATTCAGCTGAGGCCCTGCTTAGACAAACTGGTTCTACAGGATGCCTAAAGGCTTTCACAGGAAAACTAAGAAAAGGTCCTGTCCTAGTGACACCAAGAGCAAGCATAGGAACCCAAGTTCCTCTCCAGTAGTACCAAAAACCTGATCAAGGCTTGCCTAAACACAGCGACACTGACGGCAATAAAACTGGCATTTCAAGGCAGGACATGTGTCCCCCCAAAAGTGTGTTTCTGTCTGGAGGTGTACCTCTCCAGGTCAGCATGAGTCATGCCTTGGCTGGGACCAACCAGTACCTACGCCGGTGACAAGGACCCAAGCACGAGGTGGCTGTTCAGCATCAGCAATGGCTTTGGCCAAGGTCTTGGTGGTCTCAACCCGGCTGCTGATGATATCTCTGCAGAAGGCATCACCCCATCTAGGAAAGGGAGAGTCTCTGGTTACACTCCCCACAAGGACATCCCAGGAAAAAGCACCAATGAGGGCCCCAGCAGACAGCCGCTCACAAGCACACGAGAGGTCACATCAATTTCCCCCCACCCCAGAGCAGGGGGAGGACATGGGATCTTACTGCCTAAATAAAAGGGGACTTTGGGAGATGGTGGCCCTCCATTTCCCACAAAAGGCTGCAGATTTTGGATTGCCTTAGGACAAAGGAAGCAGAGGAGCTGGATACCAAAGCTGGGTGTGGTGAGCTCTTCCGAAGCGCCCAGCATTTCCAAAAATACTTTCACAGAAATCAAACTTCAGTTCTGATTTTGCATTATCTAAATGTAGACACATCCATTGTCATTTTGGAAACGCAGAACTACTTTTCCTGGCCTCCAACTGTCAATCCAGAAGGGAACCTGTATTCCACAGATCTCCCAGAACTTAACAGGCCCACAGAAATGTTTTGGATACTTGAGGACCCAGATGTCAACAGTTAGGTAACTCTAGTGTCTCCTGGACACCATTTCCTCCCCAGATCCCTTCCACATTCTCTGACAACACTGGGCCTTCACCTTGTCCCAACAGCACTATGGGAGATCAAGTTACCTGCGGAAAGGGTTGAGGACATTTTCACCAGCCAAGTTCACCACAGCGTCGCACGGGGGCAGTCCAGAGTGGGACAACTCTTCCTAGACAGGGGTAACAGAGACATCACACATCCAGCATCCCCCCTACTCAAGCCATCCCAACAACCAAGCAGGGTGGGCTCCTAAGAACTCCAGCCAGTTCCTTCCTGACACAACATGGAGCACAAGCCTGAATGGAGAAGATTTTCCTCCCTGGAGCTACAGCAGTACCCTTCCTAATGACTACAACCCATGGAGCACCTAGCAGCCCAAGAATACATCCACAGGAGCCAGATTCCCCACTGCAGATCCCCTGTATGCCATGGCAGGCCAGGGCAAGTGGGCTTGTTCCTCAGCGCTGACACGTTCCTCCTGTGACCACTCTCGTCTCATACCCAGCGGATCCGATCCTTGCCTCCTTGTCGAGAGACGTGGGTCACCTCATGCCCACGGCTCCGCAGCAGCTGGGTCAGGGCCCTGCCCACAAAGCCAGTCCCACCACCTAGGAGAAAGACAGCACGTCACAGATTTGCTACCCGGGCTGGCGTTCCCGGGCCGGCACAGGCGTCCCCACTGCCACGGCCAGCTTCCCGGGGCACACCCCTCCGGGCCCAGACTCCCCAGCGCCCACCTCCCCCGGCCCTGAGGGCCTCCACTCCCCGCGTCCGCGCCACGCACCACGTCCCACCCCTAGCCCCGGGAGAGAGGGGGGGCCCGGCCCCAACCGCCGCCCGCAGCACCCTCAACCCAGGCCAGCCCCCCCTCCACAGCTACGCCCCCCGCACAGGGCCCCAGCGCCCCGCGGCCCCCACTCAGGCCCAGCTCCCTCCGCCGGCGCCCGCCCCGCTCCCGGCAGCGGCCTGGCTGCAGCTCCCCCACGGCACCAGCGCTCCGAGCGGCCGCCGCGCACCGACCCCGGCCGCAGCCGCGGGCCCGCACTCACCCACGAGCACCCGCATCGCTGGGCCGGCCGCGCATGCGCCGGGCAGCCCCGATTGCGCATGCGCCCTCTCGTCACGCGCGCTGCGGGCCCGCTCCTAGCGGGGGCTCTTAAAGGGCCAGCGCGCCCCAGCCTGTCAACCCCTCCCGTGCCAGCGCGCAGGAGACCGGGCGGGCGGCCGGCCGGAGAGGTGGCTCGGGGGGAGCGAAACGTGCTGCTAAAACCAGCCCGAAAGGGAGCAGGAGCGACAGAGGAGGGAGCAGGGCCCGAGGAGCTGCGCAGCGCAGCGGGAGCCCACTGGTCAAACGCCAGGCTGGGCGCCGCGTAATCACAGCAATGTAATTAAACACCTGTAATTAAAATGCGGAATGAGACATAGGTTGGTCCTGCTGCACGGAGAAGTGAGAAAGCAACTCGGAGGAACTCATTAAGTCAGTCAGTTAGTTAAAGGGCGGAAATTAATGCTAGTGAAGTGGTTTTCAGTATTTCTGATCAAGAATGAACAATTTTGCAGCTGGGAATCAGGCTGGGGTTGTTTCTGTGGCCCCAGGCCTCCCCTCCCTCCGCACTCCTTCTTGCTCCTCTCCTCAGGGTCACAGGAAAAGAAATTATTTCAAGGATGTAATTCTGCCCCTGGACTTCAGATGTCTCTTCTGAGATGGGATGAAACGCACATGGAAAGACAAATCTTCCCGCTGCAGGCAGCTGGGCAGCCTTTGCTGCACACAGATCCGCCTGTGTTGTCAGCCCCCGTTATCCTGCGTCCTGCAAAGAGCAGAGGGTGATGGCAGCCGGTGGGCAGGACCTCTGTGTGTTGGCAGCTGTTCTGAAGCAGGGGTAAATGCTGGAGATATTTCTGCCCGCCTATCTGTCACCGAAAATCCGGGAATAAAACCTCGTAACACTGTTATCGAAAATCCGGGAATAAAACCTCGTAACACCAACGTAGTGTTAAAAGGCAGGCATTCTTTATTGCAGCGCTGGATGCACGGGGGATAATTCCACCGAACGTGCATACCCCATACCCCTTCCGTGCAGTTTATATAGATCAAAATATACATATTCATCTGATTGCATAAGCTCTTCCTTTCATAATCAGATCAGTCTATTTCCATACACTCCTCCCAGTCGCGCTTGCGCAGTGCCTCCTACTGGTGGTCGTCGGGGGTCTCAAAATGAAGGCTCATCCTCTTCATCACAGTGTCCGTGGGTTGACCCCTGTTTCTGCGCAAGCTCAGTCCTCTTCTGGCTCTTCTCCCTGTGGCACGGGTCGTCTTGACCAGTTCTAGGCACCTGCTAGTTTTAATTAAAACTAACTTCTTTGGGGGCGGAGATGTATGACTTTTTGCTTCAATTAATTCACACAATAGATAGGTACCACAAATGCACCTGCAATTACTAGGTAACGCTATTTCTATTAAAAATCCCCCTCCGCCATTATTGTTTAACATTAATGATTACCTAGGGACTAAACCCTCTGTTCCCAGACCTAATGTGCAGATGGGCAGGGCTGTACAAGGGACATAGCAGCATTGTTCGTGCTTTATGATTAACTAATTCCATCACCTTGGTTACATATCTACAGTTCATCTATCCTTGTCTGTACGTACACTCGTAGGCATTGCCCCACCTGCCCAACCATCTTTCCTCCTTCGCCCATACCCTGCTCTCTGTGGAGAGAGCAGGGTATCTTACATCCCCTGCCAGCGGGCCGTGTAACAGCATTTGGCAAGTCCTGTGACTAAGCAAAGAAGGAACTAGGTTTCTATGAGGAGCCAGCTGGAAATCTAAGACACTGGGAGTTATTTGCAGAGGAAGAGGCATCCCTGTGGTTCACAGGATGAAAGGTGGAGATGAACAGATGCTCTCTGTGTGGGATGTGCTGGCAGGCGGGTGGGTGAGTTGGAGCTGCTCCCCGTACGTGGTGTCATCTGCTCAACCCATGTCTACTGGATGGTTCACGGTGGTGATGTTGGCTGGAGGTGCTGGCAGCCTGTACATGCATTCTCCCTTTTAGTCCACCATAAAGGGCAGATGGCTGTACCTCGATGCAGCCTAGTAGGTTCTTCATTGCAAACTTTCAAAAATAAGGCAGGTGTAAGGCACCTTTGGATATGCCTCAAACTTGTGTTTTCCTCCCACCTCCCTCTGTCTGGTGGTGTTTCACTGGAAAGAACTTCCTAGAAAGACAAAATCTAGCATGCCCTTTCTCACTTCCTCTACACAGCTGCACTGTGTCTGTCTAACAAGATGTGATAGGGATAGAAACATGCCAGCAATCAGTCTCAATCTGTAACAGAGCCTCAGTGCCAGCAGCTGAGGAAGCCCAACACTTCTGCTTCTGTCACAGGGCAAAGCCTGCCCAAAACCACCACTCAGATACATGAGAATCATAGTACTATTGTGCCCACCACAAAGTTGGTGACTTTGATTTCAAAGACATCTTGACGTGAAAGCAAAGGTGGTGAGTCACAAAAGAAGTGGTTGATGATGTTGGAACCACAGAAAGGCAGGCAGAAAATGAAGGCAGTGGGAAGGGCAGGTGCAAGGAATCCACCCAACCAATGCCCCAGAACAAGCAATAAGCTCTACGATCCATATTGGTGCTGTAATGCAATGATTTGCAAATGTCCAGGTAGTGATCACAGGCCATGCTAGTCAGTAGAAAGCTTTCAAATGAACCAAGAAAGAAGAAGATGAAGCAGCCAGTGATAGAGATGGCCTGTGACTGCATAGCAATGTTACCTAGCATCTTTGGCACTATTACAGTAGTGTAGCCAATCTCTAGCAAGCAGGGATTTGTGCTCATGAAGCTCAAGGAATAATGTAGCAAGTTACTAGCCACAGATGTTGCATAGCAAGCTGAACTTAACACAAAGAAGAACAGAGGGTAGCCTTGATTCTAGGTGAATGGCTATATCGGTTCAGTACCACCTGTATCAGTTGAGTAGCTCAACCAGCTATGCAACTGTTTGACTCTGAGTTAATCAAAAGAGTCCATATGTCTTCCTTAGTTAGGGGCAGGGTTACATGGCTCAGCCCAGCACAGTGTATGAAAACTGGGCAACAAACAAAAAGAACTTCCAAAACAGCAATGGGCTTGAGCTAATTTTAACCCATGTGTTTCACAGAATCACAGAATAGTAGGGGTTGGAAGGGACCTCTGTGGGTCATCTAGTCCAACCCTCCTGCTGAAGCAGGGTCACCTACAGCAGGCTGCACAGGACCTTGTCCAGGCGGGTCTTGAATATCTCCAGAGAAGGAGACTCCACAGTCTCCCTGGGCAGCCTGTTCCAGTGCTCCGTCACCCTCAGAGGGAAGAAGTTCTTCCTCATGTTCAGACGGAACTTCCTGTGCCTCAGTTTGTGCCCATTGCCCCTTGTCCTGTCTCTGGGCACCACTGAAAAGAGCTTAGCCCCATCCTCCTGACACCCACCCTTCAGATATTTATAAGCATTTATTAGGTCCCCTCGCAGCCTTCTCTTCTTCAGGCTGAACAAGCCCAGCTCCCTCAGCCTCTCCTCGTAGGGGAGATGTTCCAGTCCCCTCAACATCCTTGTAGCCCTCCGCTGGACTCTCTCCAGTAGCTCTTCATCCTTCTTGAAGTGGGGAGCCCAGAACTGGACAGAGTACTCCAGATGAGGCCTCACTAGGGCAGTGTAGAGGGGAAGGAGAACCTCCCTCGACCTGCTGGCCACACTCTTCTTGATGCACCCCAGGATCCCATTGACTTTCTTGGCAGCCAGGGCACACTACTGGCTCATGGTTAACCTGTCGTCCACCAGGACACCCAGGTCCCTCTCCGCAGAGCTGCTCTCCAGCAGGTCCACCCCAAGCCTGTACTGATGCATGGGGTTGTTCCTCCCCAGGTGCAGGACCCAGCATTTGCCTTTGTTGAACCTCATCAGGTTCCTCTCTGCCCAACTTTCCAGCCTATCCAGGTCACGCTGAATGGCAGCACAGCCTTCCGGTGTGTCTACCACACCTCCCAGTTTAGTGTCATCGGCAAACTTGCTGAGGGTACATTCTAACTCTTCATCAAGGTCGTTGATGAAGAAGTTAAACAAGACTGGTCCCAGTACTGACCCCTGAGGGACACCACTAGTTACCAGCCTCCAACTAGACTCAGCGCTGCTGATGACAACCCTCTGAGTTCTGCCATTCAGCCAGTTCTCAATCCACCTCACCGACCACTCATCCAGCCCACACTTCCTCAGGTTCCCTAGGAGGATATCATGGGATAATGTGTCGAAAGCCTTGCTGAAGTCGAAGTAGACAACATCCACGGCTCTCCCTTCATCTACCCAGCCAGTCATGTCATCATAGAAAGCTATCAGAATGGTCAGCCATGATTTCCCCTTGGTGAATCCGTGCTGACTACTCCTGATAACCTTCTTTTCTTCCACTTGCTTGATGATGGCCTCCAGGATAAGCTGCTCCATCACCTTTCCCGGGATGGAGGTGAGGCTGACCGGCCTGTAGTTCCCTGGGTCCTCCTTCTTGCCGTTTTTGAAGATTGGAGTGACATTGGCCTTTCTCCAGTCCTCGGGCACCTCTCCTGTCCTCCAGGACCTCTCAAAGATGATGGAGAGTGGCTCAGCAATGACATCCGCCAGCTCCCTCAGCACTCGTGGGTGCATTCCATCGGGGCCCATGGATTTGTGGACATCCAGATTGCTTAAGCGATCCCTCACGCAGTCCTCCTCGACCAAGGGAAATTCGTCCTCTTTGTAGACTTCTTCTCTTACCTCCAGGGCCTGGGATTCCTGAGGGCCAGTCTTAGCACTGAAGACTGAAGCAAAGAACGCATTCAGTAGCTCTGCCTTCTCCGCATCCTTCGTCACCTGGACACCCGTCTCATTCAGCAGTGGCCCCACATTGTCCCTAGCCTTCCTTTTGCTGCTGATGTAGTTGAAGAAGCCCTTCTTTTTGTTTTTGACATTCCTTGCCAGCTTCAATTCCACGTGGGCCTTGGCCTTCCTCGTCGCATCCCTGCATGCTCTGACCACGTTCCTGTACTCTTCCCAAGTGGCCTGCCCCTCTTTCCACATTCCATGGATCTTTCTCTTCTGCCTGATCTCCGCTAGAAGCTCCTTGTTTAACCATGCAGGTCTCCTGCCTCCTTTGCTAGATTTCTTTCTCAGGGGGATGCATTGCTCCTGTGCATGGAAGAAGTGTTGTTTAAAGAGCGACCAGCACTCATGGACCCTCCTGACTTCGAGAGCCCTGGCCCACGGGATTCCTTCAGTAGCTCCTTGAAGAGGGCAAAGTCAGCCCTCCTGAGGTCCAAGGTTTTGATCCTGCTTATCACCCTGCTTCCTCCACGCAGGATCCTGAACTCCACCATTTCATGGTCACTGCAGCCGAGTCTACCTCCGAACTTCACATCCTCCACCAGTCCCTCCTTGTTTGTTAACACAAGGTCCAGCAGCGCGCCTTTCCTTGTTGGTTCCTCCACCACTTGCATCACAAAGTTATCATCGATGCTCTGTAGGAACCTCCTGGATTGCGCCTGCTTAGCTGTATGGTCTTCCCAGCTGATGTCAGGGTGGTTGAAGTCCCCCATGAGAACCAGGGCCTGTGACTGTGAGGCTGCTTGCAGCTGCCTGTAGAAGGCCTCATCAGTTTCCCCCTCCTGGTCATGTGGCCTGTAGTACACACCCACCATAATGTCACCGTGTGTGCCTGTCCCTTAATTCTAACCCACAAGCTTTCAACTTGTTCCTCATTTGCCCCCAGGCCAAGCTCAATGCACTCTACTTGCTCCCTCACATATAGAGCAGCTCCCCCACCTCTCCTTGTTGGTCTGTCTTTCCTAAAGAGTCTGTAGCCATCCATGACAGCATGCCAGCCATGCGAGTTGTCCCACCACGTTTCTGTGATGGCGACCAAGTCGTAGCCGTCCTGCTGTATAATGGCTTCCAGCTCCTCCTGTTTATTGCCCATGCTACGTGCATTGGTGTAAACACACTTGAGCTGGGCTGTCAATCTCACCCCTGGCCTTGGCACGCCAAGCCTGGGCTCGTCCCTAGTGAGCTGGCAATATCCCGTTCGCCCTTCGAACCTAGAGGGCTTTAAACTACGTTGCAAAATGCATTGTTTCGATGGAAAGCTCACTAAGGAGTACTGAAATGCTATAGTTTTCACTTTATATATGAAAAACTGAAATAAAGGGAGAAATAGGTTAGGTGATCATTGGTGTATAAATGCTTTACTTTAATATGCTGTAATAAGAATAAAAGTGGGCTTGACACTGTGCTGATTTTGGCTGGGATAGAGTTAAATTTCTTCACAGTAACTTGTGCAAGGCTATGTTTTGGATTTGTGCTGAAAACAGTGTTGATAATACAGGGATGTTTTATTTGTTGCTGAACAGCGTTTGCACAGTGTCAAGGCCTTTTCTGCTTTTCACACGGCCCCGCTAGCAAGTAGGCTGGAGGTGCACGAGAAGCTGGGAGGGGACACAGCCAGGACAGATGACCCCAACTGACCCAAGGGATATTCCACACCATAAGACATCTTGCTCCGCAATGAAAGTCAGGGGAAAGAAGGAGGAAGGGGGGACATTCAGGGCTATGGCATTTGTCTTCCCAAGTAACCGTCAGGTATGATGAAGCCCTGCTTTCTCAGAAAGGCCTAAACATCTGCCTGCTGGTGGGAAGTAGTGAATGAATTCCTTGTTTTGCTTTTCTTGTGTGCATAGCTTTTGCTTTACCTGTGCTTTATCTCTGTGGCTATTGATCTGAAATGTGAAACTGAAGAAGTACTGGGTTTGGGGGGTTTTTTTGCCTCCTTTCTCATCCCATGATTCATATTGTATTGTATATTCTTATGGTCTCAATTACCTGTTTTGTCATCTCAGGTTTTCTGCTAATACCTAGAATACAGCCAGCACCTTACATTTCTGGTAATACCTTCCCAGTATGGTTAGCTTGAAACTGTTCTTGACACCTCTCATTAAAATAATGCTCAAGTACTCAGAAAGTCGTGTTTGCATCTGTTGTATCCACGCCAACAGCACACAAAGAACAAGTTCTTCCAGCAAGTGTCTTAACGTTTACTCCCTGGAAAGCTAGATGTTTCATTAACGGCAAAATCTGAAAAGGCTGTCTGCTCATACAGAGTACAGAATATCAGAAACTATGGTCTCAGTTATAAGCTCAAACCCACATTTAACATGGTCATATAGATATGCATTCAGATGACAGCTTTCTATATTTTTTTATTTGCTTGTTCCAGAGTATTAAACATTTTGAATCACTGTGATATTCTGAACATGGAATAGATTTCTTAGAGCAACTTTTTACGTAGAGAGACTTCTAACTGATAATCAGATTTTCTCACAGATAATCAGTATTAAACTCAGATGCATCAGCCATGTCTCTAGACTCCTGCATATTCAATTGGAAGACTTGGACTGTAGTCTGTGAGTCAGAGTTTAAGCTCATGACCCCTGACGGAATATTGTTGGATCCAAGGCTCATGCAACCTGAAGGAAACATTGAAGTGATCTATCCTGTCAGTTGTGTCTGAATTTCTTCTTCTTGGAGTGAATTATTTGGTGTGCCCTGGGTACAATAAGGTATTCAGGATACCAGGGCCCTGGTGTGAACCAGAGACTGAGTCCAAGTGACACTGTAATTATACCACAGCGTGATCTACTCACACTATTCTCCCTCTATTGCTATATTAGAAAAGTTGTCTCCTTCAGAGGATGTTTCATTTTATCCTGAGTCAGGTATCTAGGAGAGGTAAGATTACTTATCCTTCTCCACTGCCTATTTTTTTCCAGGGATAGAATGTCAGGGTAAATTAATCATTTTACATTTTAAGGCATTTTACATGTCTTTTACAATCCCATGCAATGTTTTCTGGACCTGGTAATCTATCTAGGGAAAACAAAATCTGGGGTTCCGTTTCTAACATTGCCAACCTTCTCTTTATAACTGGAGCAGTTATTCAGCTGAAAACTTCTAAGAAAGGTAATCAGCATAGAATCATAGGGGGAAAATAAACAAGAAAAAAACCCTCCCAACCCAAACCCATAGCATATACATAGATCAAACTTAGATTTGTTAAAGTCTAGTTCTATAAATATGGTTACTCGATGCATAAATAGGAGAGTTTCACTTCAGGGTGGATTAAGGACCTCCTGAATTTAGTTCGTGAGCACTGCCAATTGATCTTCAAGAGCAGAGCACCTTGTTAGGTGTGTCTTGTGCAAGTTAAGGTCTTCCTCAGGGCAAACCTGACTTCTTTGTTTCTAAGACAATATATGAGAGGATTCAGAAGTGGCACAACTACCGTGTACAAGACTGACACCAACTTGTTAGCACTGTAGGTATACATGACCTTAGGGTGGGCGTAAGTGAAAAGAGTGGTGGAGTAGAACAATATCACTACAGTCAAGTGAGAGCTGCAAGTGGAAAAGGCCTTTTGCCTCCCCTGAGAAGAAGGGATCTTCAACACGGTGAATAAGATGCAAATATAGGAGGTGACCACAGTGCACAGAGGCACCATGATGATGAGCAGAGCCAAGATGAAGTCCGCTAGCTCAGCCGAAGAAGAATCACTGCAGGAGATATTCAGTAGGGGTGAAACATCACAGAAATAGTGATTGATTTTGTATACATCACAGAACGAAAGCTGGGCTATAAAGCTCAGCTTGATGCACGAAGTGATCAAACCACACATCCAACAACCAACTGTCAGCCGAGCACAGAACTGATGATTCATGATGAGTGAATATTGGAGAGGTTTGCATATGGCCAAGAAACGGTCATAGGCCATAACAGCTAACAGAATATACTCAGTACAAACAAAAGTTACAAAGAAATACAACTGTGTCATGCACCCCTGAAATGAGATACGTTTGTCTTGAGAGAGGAAATCTGTGAGCATTTTTGGCTCAGTAACAGAAACATACCAGATTTCTAAGAAAGACAGATTTCCTAGGAAGAAATACATGGGATTTTGCAGACTGTGGCTAGTTCGGATTATAAGAATGATGAGGAAGTTTTCCAACACAGTTAATAAATAAGCCAGAAGTAAAGCAGAGAAGAAGAGCAGCTGCAGTTCAGCAGTGGTGGGAAAACCGAGGAGAATGAAATACGTGACACTGGTTTCATTCCTCCCACCCATTCTGTAGGGGAAAGATGAACCTTATCCACCTGCAATAAATTAACACAATGAAACCTAACGAGGTAGGCTTAAATTCTTATCAATATGTTACACCACCACTTATAACACTGTAAAAGTTTAGGTGCTTTGTTGCTGGATTTCTAGAAATTAATTGTGTGGAATTCATCTACTCAATTCAGAATTTTTCATTGTAGAAATGTAAGCATGCTTTTTACTTTATACTTCATGGGGATAAATAGGCTCTACCAGTCCTATCTCAGCTAAGACACAGGTCTAAAATAAGCCAGATGAATCATGCTATCATATTGTCCATCCAGTGGAGAAGTGTTAGGTTATGAGCTTATAGATAGACATTTACATTGGCAAGGTTTTAGTTTCTACATGTATACATTTCTAAAGTTATACCATGTATATCCTATGAACCGTGAGGGAAGTACCAAGCACCACAAGGATATATACAATCTGATTTAAAAAACCTCCAAACACATCTGAAGGACCCCATGAGAAGTTTCTACGGCTAGCTCTGAAGAGAGTTATAGCTACCTAAAGCTTATTGAGATAAAAAGGTACACATCCCAGATACAGCATAATTTCCAGTTAATTATAGTTCTGGGTCTGGTTTGATTGTAGCTAACTGATATTGTTCCTTCAAAAATAAGAATGCCTCAACCTGTGCTATTAAAAAAATGAACTGTTCACTACCTTCTGTAGTGGTAAATCAGAGTAGAATCCGCTGCCTTAGCTGGTCCTCAAGAATATGATCAACAGGGAGCAGATGAAGTGTAGACTATTGTGTCAGTTGTGTGATTTATACCAACACAGATAAATCGACTACTTTATTTACCTTCAGTGTCTCATGAGATTTGACCTAGAAATTATAGGTAGCCTCCCAGTGGAAGCAATCACAGAAAGAGGATGGAAGCTATTGTTTCTTCTGTGATTTCATACAGAGTAGAAGAAACTCTGAAAATGTCTAAGATTTTGTCTGATACACTCAACAATGAAATAACACTAGCTGATGTCTACTGTTTTTTATAGGGCAGAGGAAAAAACCCACAAAAAATCCCCACAAAAAACCCCAAAAAAGCCCTGAAGCAGACTATATGGCAATCATTTACAAAAGCTTAAATTAAAAAAAGGTTTTAGTGCCCTAAATCTAAATCAGAGCCTTAACTGATAATCAGTTTTGGTGTAAGTAATTTCTCCTACACCGGAATTACTTTTACCACCTTTAGGTGTATGAATAGCCATGCTATGTATTTTCTGAATAGTACAGTACAGTACAAATATTATGTTGAAATGATTCCTCCAGTGGTGTGTAGTACCTCTATGAGATAGACTGAATGAGTTTTTTGAGTTGCCTGATCTATCCATCTCCATGGATGACATTGACATATGGAAACTCTCTTCAATACCTGCATGCCTGATTTTAATACTCACAGTCATGTACAATAATTATGAACTAAAACCTCAGCTTCAAAACGGGGTTTTATACATATATTTGCTTTTAGGTTTATGTTAGATACAGGATTCATTTGTCCCAATTTAAACACCAAATATGTATATGTTTAAGACGGAGTTCAGCTGCCTACACAGAGCACTCTAGGGCCATTTGGGATGTTCTTGATTCTTACTGGCTTCCATCTAAAGGACCCCCAAACAGTAGAGACGAAGGAGTCCAGAAAGCAGTTTTGGTAGGCAGTTTATTTATTTGCTCAGCTATTTGGACTCTCTTCTTGTACTGAGTTGGACTGTACCCATACTACCGCAACCAAAACTCTCAGCACACATGTAAACGTGCACATTACATGTATCTGCCTCTATACTGTAGACTCCTCAAAGTAGGTTAGACTAATCCTGTTCCTATCATCTAAGGTACAGTGAAAGCCCTGGATCAGGTAAGTATATGTTGCTATTCAGTGGCATTCTGGATGCCCTATTGTATCCAAAATATCTCTAATGGGCCAGCAAATGCTCTGCAAGACTAACAGAAGACCAATGCCTTTTCAGAGCAGCAGCTGGAAACAAAAAAGATGCTATAAAGCATGTAGCATACATGCAGGGAGCAAAGGAAACCTCATGCTGAAATACAGATTTTTCAGAACAGAAAATAGAAAGTTCTATACCTAAACTAGAATAACAACATACTTCAGTTAGGCTGAGAAGCCATTGTGGCAGCCTTGATGAAAAAGACCTGAGAGTTATGATGGATGCCAAACCAAATAACAAGCAGCAGTCACTCTTAAATAAGGCAAAATCTATTCTGGGCTACCGTAAAAGTGGTATGGCTAACGGATTCAAGGATGCAAAGATCACCCACTATACAGTGCTCACATAGGCACACCTGGAATTCAGTTTTGAGCACCTGGCTTAGGGTGGGCTGAGAGAAACTGGAGAGAGTTAGGCAGAGGCCTACCAGTAAGGCCAACAGTGGTCTGGAGTACAAATACTAAGAATAGGGCTGGTCTTCTTTGGACTGGTGAGGAGAAGGCTCAGAGGTGATCTAACAGCAGCCTGCAACAACTTGTAGGGGAGTTCCAAGGATGACAAGGTGAACCTTTCAGGTGTCACAGAACGACTAACATAGTGCAAAATCCACAAACTGTTAATTTAGCAGGATGCGTCAGGAGAAATTTTTTTTACATGGAGGGAAATGCAGTGTTTGGCATGATCATATCCAGTGAGTGATTCTATCTGTATACTTGCAGATTTCTGGTTCTATGGTCTCCAGTGGTTCTAGATCCTTATACACAGGCAAAAGAGTTGAAACCAGAATCCCCACACACATGCAGTTCCAATTAATTGATCGACAAATTATACTGTCTGCAGTCTTTGAGATTGTCATAGGATTGATCTAATCTATGTTTATCTGTCTGCAATGTAGACAATTTCAGAAAAGCAGCTTGCCCTGTTTTACCTTTAGTCAGTGAGGGCACCTCAGCACTTCCACAGAATAAATTGCTTTTAAAGCAGATGCTTGCCTCATCATGAGAGGAATTTCCCTCTGTAAGTACCTGTTTATGACCCAGACTATAAAGGGAACAGAGGGCAGCTGGTTTTGACTCAGCTAAATAAGTATTTGCCTTCTATATGGCCTGAATACAAAGAAAAATCTTAAAGCCCCATGTAAGCAAACCAAAAAGAAACACCATTTCAGTTAAACTGCGTAGGTTACCATCTGTCTCCTACTGAATGCACCTAGGATTCACAAAATAAAAGAAGAGACATGCATACAGCAAATCTAGTAAACCAATAATCACACTGCTTCACAAGGAAGAAAAGGACACTATAACCATATTTACATGACAAACGTCCAGTGGTAGAACAGGATTTCTTCTTTCCACCTATCTCTTCATTAGTGAGAGAAGACTCTCTCTCTTGTCTTTATTCTGACTCATATTTAAAAGTACAGATACTGACTATGTGTGCAGATCAGTGGGGTGTATTGCAAAGCTCTCTGCAGTAGCCGATTTATTTGGTTATTTTCATTCTGAACTTCTCTGTTTTGTGTGTGCTAACTTAAATCTCCATATTCGTTTCTAGATGGGCTTTTTTTACCTGAGCACTGGGTGTCCACTGCCATTTTCATGTTCCCAGGGCTATCTCAGACATTATATGGTGCCAATAAAATAAAATAAAAAGTTTATTAAAGGGGCCTGTTCCCTACTTCAGTGGCTGCTGGTAGCCAGGTGAGATATTCTAAGATTTTAAAACAGCAATAGCTGTCTATGTTGAGATGAACTCAACTGTGCCCTTTATGTCAGACCTACTTCTCATCTGTGTTTGAGCTAGCTATCTCAATTCTAGTAATAGACAAAAGGCATGTATACAGTAGATCTAGACAGTAAGTCAACTTCTGAGTACAGATCACCTGATCTGTTGTAGGTGTCTGCTTAAGACACTAGCATGGCAAGATAATGTGGCAGGTCAAAGACCTACTAGGATAGTGATGAAAGGTACGTGCCTGAGCATTAATCCCTTTGCTTATATCACCATAACCAGAACATCTGTTAAATGAGAATAGTCAGTCAGTCCTGGAATAAAGACCATTATCCAAACCATGTAAATAATTCCTGCTTCTTCTTTAAATTTTCATCTGACATGAAATAAATAATTAACTAACTAAATAATCACTTCCCTGATACTATGTCTGTCAATTTGTTTCTCACAGCACACGTGCATAAGACAGTAAACCATATAAGTATCCATAGCAAAATCAGTAAGGACTGAGGAACACCTCAAATGAGATTTCCCTCCCCTCTCATTGTTTCAGATGCCTACACTTGTAAGACTGACAGACAGGGGTCTTTCTGGAGAACTGCACCTGTCCAGTCAAGGAGCTGAGGTTGAGCATCACAGCTAGATACCTCTGTTGACGTTCTTGTACCACACCTGTTAAGGTGTGAATCTCATCAGTTTCAGATGTCTACCATAAGGAAAGGATTAAGTGCACCATAGAAGTTCCCCTTAATTCTCTCCATTGACCAAAAAACCCACAAAAAAAACAACCAAAAAACAGTTAGTTTATGTGTAGACTTCTACACTGGAGAACTGTGATTTAGCCAGGTAAATATAAAGTACTAAAAAGTAACGAGTTTATCTCTCAATTAATCATGCTAGAGTTCTTTTCTGTCTTCAGAGGAAAAGAAATCATAAAAAATAAAGAAGTAGTCCTAAGATGTCATTTGTCTTACCTTTGTTCCATGTCTAGCATATAATGAGAAAAATTACATCCTAGCTTTCAGCTGGCCATATTCTGTAGGTCTCCACTGTAGTGGAGGAAACAAGTAGGCAACTGAGCCGGTATGGACACCATTTCATTCCACCTCTTAAAGGAGGTGTCTTGTCTGAGTTGCCTTAGTGACTGAATACCTAAAGGAAGTTTAACTATTCAGACCAAATACCAAAAGTTGAGGAGAAAGATGAAATAACTTCATCTTCGCACCATCACTCATTCTGATGTAACAAACTACTTTTTTTCTTTGCTTACTTTTTGCTAATTATGTTCTGTTTATTTAAGGACTGTCTTGTTTAGGAAAAGCTCTCTGACAGATGTTATGTTGTTTAATGCAGATTATTTTGAGTCTTTTTCTATTAAGAAAAGCTTATAGACATTATGTATTTTGCAACAAGGTCTATAATTTAAGTTTAAAAAGCCTGTTGTTCTTCTGGAGTGCTTAGCAAGTTCATGACAACAAAAAAATGATTGGGGAAGATACCTGATTCTAGGGCAGTGAAAGGGGAGTATTGGGAACTTCCCTAGGTTGAAAGATATTAAACGATATGGATAGAGGGTTGCTGGTTTACAAAGTGACACGTACTAGGGATATAGTTACCATATAAGTTTGCAAAATCAGCAAAACCAAAGAAAATGAAAAAAACAAAATGGGGGTGACTTGTTTGGAAGAAGGAAAATCAGATAAAGAGATTATGAGAGGTAACAAATAATATCATTAAGGTTGTTCTGAGATCTATGCTGAGAAACCCTGTACTTAATCAATACAGCTTGGGGCAAGGCATAAAAACCTGTTATTCTGATCACATCATGTGTTTGACTTGCTTTCACTGTCAGAGATCTAGGGTGATTTCTCTAGTGCTGGTGAGGGACAGAGGACAGACTGAGCTTTCTAACAGACTGCCTCTGGTACAGATGGACCACATGAGGTTAGATTTAGAACCACAAGCCTGAGTACATACTGTGTTCCATGACCTTTCCTAGTCTCAGGATAGGCGGAAGATGACAATTTTAAGCACAGGAACTTCTGTGACCACCTATATAAATAAAGCAGAGCAGCTTCATCCTCTGTGACTGGAATACACCTTGAATGTGCCCCTTGGCTTTTAGAAAATCAGAATTGGAAGTTAGCACTAATATGTCCACAGTGAACACTAACATGCTTAAATTACAAGTGTGGATCATGCAAGTGATGTGCATGGCATGCAGCTGTCTTCTTGGGAGATACATCGGTGAGTAATTAAAAGCTTGTGGAATTAATTGATCTGGAGTCTGTAATTCTTGTAATATAATACAGGAAGAACCAGACTGTTCTAAAAAGTATGAGTGATAAACAGCGTGTAATCTAGGCATTATGGGCTACCTAGTAAGGAGAACAGAATTACCATCTACAATATTTAAGAGTCAATGTTGTCAAATAGTCAAAATAAAGATGAACATTTTATTAAAAGAATCTTAAAACAATTTTTTACTTCAATTAAACAGAGATACATATCTGAGAATGCAGAATCTTAGCATCATAGAATTGTTGAGGTAGGAAGGGCTGGGCAACCTTGGCAGTTGTACTGAGTGTACATGGCAAGGTTTTGGTAGTGGTGGGGGCTGCAGGGTGGCCTCTGTGAGAAGAGACCAGGGGCTGCCCCCATGTCAGACAGAGCCTGTTTCAACCAGTTCCAAAAGAGACACATTGCTACCCAAAACTGAGCCAATCAGCAAAGCTGGTGGCACCTTTGTGGCAACATGTTTAAGAAAGGGTAAAAGCACTATGCAGAAGCTGTGCAAGAGAGGAGTGAGAAAAATGTGAGAGAAACAAACCTGTAGATACCAAGGCAGGTGAAGAAGAAACGGGAGGAGGTGCTCCGTGCACTGGAGTGGAGATTCCCCTGCAACCCATGGAGAAGATCATGGTGAAGGATGTTGTCCCCCTGCAGCCCATGCAGGACCATGCTGGAGCAGATAACTACAGTGCAGCCCATGGAGGACCCCAGGATGCAGCAGGTGGAGATGCCCTGAAGGAAGATGCAGCCCATGGAGAGCCAGTGCTGGAGCCAGCTCCTGGCAGGAACTGCAGCCAAAGGGAGACCCATGTTGGAGTAGTCTGTTCCTGACAGACTGTACACTGTGCAGAAGACCCACAGTGGAGCATGAAGTTCATGAAGAACTGTATCCAGTGGGAGGGACCCCATGCTAGAACAGGGGAAAAGTATGAAGAAGGAGTGGCAGAGTCAGTATTATGAACTGACTGCAACCCCAATCTCCATCCTGCTGCACCAGTTGGTAGGCAGAAGGTGGAAGGCTCAGCAATTAAGAAGTGAAGTTGAGCCTGGGAAGAAAAGGTATAGAGGGAAGGTGTTTTTATTTTTGTCTTTGTTCTTACCATCCCGTTCTATTTTTAATTGGTAATAAATTTAATTAATTTTTCCAAAGTTGAGTCTCATTTGCCCATGAGGATAACTAATAAATGATCTCTCTGTCATTTATCTCAACCCACAAGCTTTTTCATCTTGTTTTCTCCCCCTGTCTTCCTGAGGAAGGGGGAGTGAGAGAGTGATTTGGTGGGTGTCTGAACAGCCAACCTAGGTTAAGCCACCACAGAAGTCTCTCCGAAACATCTTCTGAACTGAGCCACTGGCAAGCAGCGAATCTTTCTAGATAGCCTCTCAGGTTGACAGGTCAGGCCTCTATAGCCCACAGAGGGGACTCCCCCTATTATAGAATCATAGAATTATAGAAAGATTTGGGTTGGAAGGGACCCCTAGAGGTCATCTAGTCCAACCCACCTGCAGCGAGCAGGGACACCACTAACTAGATCAGGTTGCTCAGAGCCCTGTACAACCTGGTCTTGAATGTTTCCAGGGATGGGACCTCCACTGCCTCTCTGGGCAACCCGTTCCAGTGTTTCACCACCCTCATTGTAAAGAATTTCTTCCTTATATCTAGCCTAAACCTACCGTGTTTTAGTTTAAAACCATTACCCCTCGTCCTGTCACTGTTGTCTCTACTAAAAAGATTGTCCCCATCTTTCCTATAGGCTCCCTTTAAGTACTGAAAGGCTGCAATTAGCTCTCCCCGCAGCCTTCTCTTCTCCAGGCTGGACAAGCCCAACTCTCTCAGCCTGTGACTTGACACATCCTTCAGGTTCTGCTGTGCAGGCTCAGATGGCACTTATTCCTCTTTGGATAGATCATTCAGTCACCTATCTACTTCAAGAGCATTGAAACCATTCTGTAGCTGTAGATCTGCAGAGAGAAGAATAGCCTTCCTCCTCATGCCAGAAGTCACAGTCTTCCAGCGTTTACTGTCACGGTGCTTCCATTACCCAGGCTTCCATTACCCAACTTGATATGGACTCACTACGGCTCTCATTCCTTCTGTACAGTTTGGGATTCATGCTCTCGTATCTGCAGGGTCTCAAAAGATCCTGTCAATCTATTTTATCATCATCTCTGATATCATCTGCTGACCTCCTGCCATAGCTCCTTAGTTTGTTGACAATGATCCTCAACCAGCGTATACCTCTGACAGGGGCACAAATATAATGTTCCAGCTTCAGCAAGAGACAACAGGAATTCCCTGAGACCTGAAGTATTGCATCTTCCCTTTGAATCTCAAATATGAGCTGAGATCTCTTTTCCCAGAGGTAATTGTTTCAGGTTGGACTATCATTTTGACAGCATATTCACATAATTTAGAGCTATCTGCCCTTGCTCCTGCTGTCTTTTTGTAGATAACTCTGTTCCTAAAGTTAGGATAGCTCTCACCCTAGGCTAGACAAAATGGGAGTGATTTCCTCATGTATTCAGTGAAGGAATGGAAAGTCCTCTAGAGAAAAATTCAGATAATCTTGCCTAACTTTGTCTGTCTGTATAAAATTTTATCTATTGATTATATAGGAGATCTGACGGATAAAGCAAAGGTAAGCACATCTCCCTTGCCCTTAAAGCATTTAATGTTGTCTTTCATTAAAATAAGCTACTGGTGAGACTCAGAATGACAAAAGATCATGCATAAGACTGTTCCATTCTTATGACTCAGTTCCCTGTAATTCCCGAATTTCAAGAAAATTATATTTGGACCAACTTGCTTCAGCTTATGAAGCATAAACCAGAGCTTTTAATGAAGTGAATTAATCATAAAATCTGATTATTTCTATATAGTTTTCTTGCCTGTATAATCTCTTCTTTTCTGTTATTAAACCTGCTAATATTTCTGCATGGAAACTCGTTTTCTGAACAAGATCTTTTGGAGACTATCCTTGATTTCTTGGTTCCTCAAGCAGTAAATGATGGGATTGAAGAGAGGAACAACAACAGCATAGAGAGCAGACATGATTTTGTTTGTGTCATGAACTGGAAGTGTTTTAGGCCTCAAATAGATGAAAATGCTTGTTGCATAGAAGACAATGACCACTATAAGGTGGGAGGCACAGGTGGAGAAGGCTTTTTGGCAACCGTGTGCAGATGAAATGTGAAAGACAGTGAAGATAATGTAGATATAAGATAGGATTACTACAGAAAGAGGCATCAGGAGGATAAATATGGCAGCCACAAAATCCATAAGTACAGCTCTTTCCATATTTGTGCAGGATAAGTTCAAGAGAGGAGAAACATCACAGAAGAAATGGTTGATTATATTAGGTCCACAGTATGTTAGCTGAGAGATAAAAAATACTTTACATCCAGAAATTAAGAAACCAGTCAACCAACATCCCATAGTAAGGTAGAAACAGACAGTGTGTCTCATGATAGTAGAGTAATGGAAAGGCTTGCAAATGGCAACATAGCGATCATATGGCATGACAGCCAGGAGGAGGCATTCGGTGTTGCCCAGGCTGAGGAAGAAGTACAGCTGTGTCATGCATCCCATGAAGGAGATTTGCTTTGTCACTGACACAAAGCTCAGCATTGTCTTGGGGAGTGTGACTGTCACATACCAGATCTCCAGAAAGGACAAATTACTCAGAAAGAAATACATGGGGGAGTGGAGGTTACAGTTTGTCCAGACAGTCACAATGATGATAATATTTTCTGCTAAAACTAAGAGATATGCAATGAGAAAGATTGCAAAGAAGAGAATCTGCAAGTGAGGAGCAATGGAAAATCCAA
Organism: Opisthocomus hoazin; assembly: GCF_030867145.1. Lineage (NCBI taxonomy): Eukaryota > Metazoa > Chordata > Aves > Opisthocomiformes > Opisthocomidae > Opisthocomus > Opisthocomus hoazin. The sequence continues at coordinate 6,967,287 of NC_134439.1, read as the reverse complement.
GGAGAATGAATTCTTTGACCGTGCTGTGATTGCTCACCTCCATGTCTCCTGTCTACCTCTGTAAAGACAAAAACATTCTTGTTATTAGAGATTATAATACATTAGAATACCTTTTTTTCTGTCTCATTTTACAGTTGTTTTACATTTCTTTCACACTGCAGTCAAATTAATATTAGTCTTGCTACTGCTGCAAATGCCAGTTTTACTAATTATGAAAGTATTCAAAGACATGGTATTTAGAACAAAATAACAATAATTCTGCATTCTCCCACTGGCATAATGTCTAACTTCTCCTTGACCTAGACAGAATTATCTGTTATTATGTCCAGAAACTTTCTAAATTGTACGATAAATTTATTTGTGAATTTGTGAACAGAGTTGCTAGAAAATAATTCACAATAGATAAAGCTTTTCTGTCCTATAGCCCATGAGCCCAGAATATGTGGTCTAATCCAAAACCAAATTTGAAAAATCCCTACATTGTCTCACGTTTTCAGAGAATTTTGATAAATTTGCCAGCTTGTTCCCATTTCTGTAAGACATTCCAGTTCTTGTGTAAGCAGGGTTCAAGCCTGAATAACTAATGAATGTTGGAGTCCTCTTTCCTATGATAAGGGCAAGATTCAGTTGGATACACATAGATATGTAGTACCACTTAAGAAACTCCAGGATATCTGAGCTTTCCAAATGGGTATGAAGGACATGACACAAGATTTGCAGTAGCCCTGTGCACTTCTGGAATAGCAGCTGGAGGTCAGGTGGGATAGCTAAGAGCTAAGTCTTGTTTCAGGCAATTGCATCATGTGTTGAAGGATTGACTCACTTGCCCATAAATGGTTTCCTACTACCAGTTGAGATACCATGTGGCCCTGGAATTATAAATTAATTTCAGATAAACATAACACAGGATCTATATGAACCTCCACCCTTCTGAAATGACAGCTGGAGGCTGGGCAAGATATTTCTGGGCATCTCAAAAGTCGACAAATTGTTCAAGTCCATTTGTTACATTAAATTGGTATCCTGACTTTCTTGTGAATACCAATATAATCTTGTTCACTAACAGTAGAAGTTCAGCGACTTACAGACTGATTCAGTTGTCTAAATATAGCTATTTACTGTCATTTTAGATAGACTAGGCTATCCAATATATGCCTCATCAGTTGGAACATGGCCTTCTGAAACAATATTTGGAGGATATCCTGTAGGATATCTCAAGGGATACTAGACACCTACTCTTAGGCAATTGAATCTTAACTCCTATCTCACCCTTCTATGTGTAGACACAAAAAATAAGAAACCTTAATCTGACAGCTGAATCACATCACTGGTGTCTAATCAATGAGGAAAAAGAGACATCGGCAAAGTGAAATTCAGATGACATGTTATGTATCTGGATAAACAACCTTGAGGTTCTTTCGTGTTTTTCTCTATTAACTATAGGAAAGCCAGGGTGGGATTTCCCAAACTTTGATGTTTAATTTGTAAAGGCTTTGAAGCACAAATTTTTTGTTAATGAAATAAAATCATACAATTAATACCATGAATAATTTCTTGAAAAATATTTCAAAACTCTTTCTTTTTGTAGTCTACCATATTAATATTAAAAATACACTTAGTTCTTGAATGCCTAACTATAGAGGCCTGCAATAGTGTCTTTCGTAATGCAGGTCCTTTTTCTCAAAGCTGTTTGAATGATTCATTATATTTCAGAGGGGAAGGGAAGGGGAGGGAAGGGAAGGGAAACTGTCAAAAAGTATGTTCAGTTAAAAGATACGGCTTCACTCTTTTTTCTTTGCACGAAAATTCACAGATGTTCTGTGAGAAACAAGATTTACTGTGTGGCTTCTCACCAAGAAGAAAAAGATTTAGCTCAAACCCCGTCTTTTCTGTCGTAGTTTCTTTTTACTAACTTCATTAGCCAATATACTTCTCAGCAGACTCAAAGAAAGTGTTATTAATACTTATAAGAAATGCTACATTAGTAAATTCTTCTATTTCACTTACAAATTTGAGTCCTTGTACCAACGTTGAAGGGACTGTTTGAAGTTCAGAGAGACTGTGCTGTGACATCTGTTTAGTATTTCTTCTAATACTGAAGAATTCATCTGTGCTTGTGGTCTGTTCTTCCAAAGGGACCAATCAAAGAAACAAATTGCTACTTCTCTCTTCCCTACCCTAGGAATAGTGTTTATCATTATGATTAAAAAAAAAAAAACCTCAACCCTGAAAACAGAAAGTCTAGTAATCTTTCTGTAGCCAAAAATAGATTAAGCAAGCAGCATTCCTGGTTTTGATGAATTATTTTTTCAAAGTTTTGTGACTAAAGCTTGATGAAATGGCTGAACAAGTTGTACAACTGCTTATAAAACAGATACTTCTGAAAGGCTTCTTTTATAATCAACATGAGGCGTATAAAAATAATCTGTCTCCCTCATCAGGTAAAAAGGGATTTGGGGCTTCACACTCCATTGGTAGGATTTGTCTTTCCTGACACTGCAGGTATGACAAGGAAAATATTCGTTACTACGCATTTAAGGATCTGTCAGCTTGTACCTGCACAAGCTAGTTCTCTCAACTAAAACAGTGGAGAGAAGTAAGCATTGGGTGGGATTTATCTTATCCTAAAAGAAAACCATTAAGATACAAATCACTTGAATTATGCTCTGGAAAGGAAGGACCCACTACAAAACAATTTTGTACAACTAGCTGAAATGGAGATAGCTGTTAGGTACTTTTAGTGCTGGATGAGATTAATTCCAACGCTGACTACAGATTTTCCTAACTTCAGAAGCTTAGCTGAGCTGCCTAGATAAAAGTTTAGTCACTGATCTTATGTGTCAGCATTGAGATATTAATATCTTCATAGGTCATTCATTCTGCTCTTGATTAGGTACTACTAGGAATGGTGGTATTAGTAGGAATGGTGATGTTGGGTGGGTGGTTGGACTCGATCATCTTAGAGGTCTTTTCCAAACTATTATTCTATGATTCTGCACTGCTAAAGGTATTGATTCCTGAAAAACAAGCCAAAGGGTGAAGAGGCATTTGCATTCATTTTGCTTGAGACTAATCCCCCTTGGAATGAAATGTCCAGGACAAGTATAGAGTCATAGAATCATTTAGGCTGGACGAGACTGTCAAGATCATCGAGTCCAACCGTTAACCTAACACTGTCAGTTCCACAACTAAACCATGTCCCTAAGCTTCGCTTCTGTAGGTCTTTAAAATACCTCCAGGGATGATGTCTCAACCACTTCTCTGAGAAGCCTGTTTCAAAGCTTGACAACACTTTCAGTACAGAAACTTTTCCTAATATCCAGCCTAAACCTCCCCTGGTGCAACTTGAGGCCATCTCCCCTTGTCCTATTGGCTGTTACTTGGGAGAAGAGACCGACACCCACCTCACTGCAACCTCCTTTCAGGTAGTTATAAAGAGCAATAAGGTCTCCCCTCAGCCTCCTTTTCTCCAGACTGAACAACTACTGTTGCCTCAGTTGGCCCTCGTAAGATGTGTGTTCTAGCCCCTTTACCATCTCATTGCCCTTCTTTGGAAATGCTTTGTCTAGATCTCCTCTTAAACCTCTCTGATGCCCTGAAAATCTCAGAAAAAGTCCTTCCTTAGTATTATTTTTCTTTTCACCCACCTCAAGTTGTCTGAAATAATTACAGAATTGTGTTTCATCCAACCAGTATATTATTTGTTATAGCATGAGATGAGTAGTACACATTGCATGTAGGGACGTTTGAGGGTCTCAAATCTCCTGTAATAGGGCTGGAATTCATTCCAGTATAGTGGTAACCAAACCAGCACATTTTCATTCATATTGCCTAAAAGGAAATAGCTTTTAAATATATTATCCCTAGATGTGGAAATGTTTAGACCATTCCAAAAGATTGTCCAGATATGAATAAACATACATGCAGTGACTTGGGGTCACAGTTGGGAATCACAACTTGGTTATTGATAATGTAGAGTCATCCTTACATACTTCTGTTAGAATAAAATGTATCATTTCACAGGAGCATGTTCTTCTCCCACAGCCACTCCAGAGACAGCCCCCATGAGTGACTTAGACTTGCACAACTCTGCCTGTGAGGAACTGTTCCTCCATTTAAAAATATTCTGATGACTCACATCCTTTGTTGTTGTTTTTGTTGTTACTTTATCTGAGTACAAGTGACCAGGATATTGGGTCTGCCAATATTTTCTATATACAGATATTCATGCTATTGTATGATTTTCAAAATTCAGAAAAAAATCTACATTCTTAATATTTGACTATATTCTCATGTTTTTTTAAGAAGTTGGAAAAATAAATGTAGATGTGTATTGAATTTACAGTATGCATTTTGTAGGACAAGTTGGTTGGAACTGCTTCATACTCTGCTCAACTGTTTGGTATTAACTACTTATCTTGTGAACTTAATTGAAGTTTGAGACACAGAGGAAAAATTACCATTTTATTCATTGGAAAGAGTAATTCAAACAAGCAGAATTTATCAAACAACAGAATTTATCAACAAAAAAGATTAAAGTGAAAATAAACTAGTCTTCTTAAAAAAAAGGTTTTAAGCTGGTTTGTGATTTATTTTCCTTCAGCATTCAATGGAGAGAAACTAACACTTCCACAGTATGCTCCGTCTGGCATTACTCTCAGATCTGTAGCCCTGGAGGTTCCCATTTGCTGTCAGTGACTTCAGAGACAGTCTATCCCCATGTATTAGCTATACACATTTCAGTTCTGGATGCATAAATATAGCAAAGATAAATCTCACTCTTCTAGCACAGAAGAGGGTGGCTCCAAGTTATTCCACTTCATGTAATCTCATAACTGGGGAAGGAATTAGGAGTGTAATCATCCTAGCATCCCGGTAGAAGCAATGAACAGACATAAACAGCTCCAGGCAATGACTGTGTAAAACAGCTAAAACAGTGTGTCTTGTAGAGGAAATAAGGAGAATTTATGTGATAGGAGTATTTTCACTCACTAACTCATTTTATCTCAGGAGATAATACTCAGGGGAGCAATTCAGCTAGCTAACCAGTAATATTTTCTGCCATTTCAGATGCTGTAGGTTATCTAAAATATCTTTATCTGCTAGCCATCCAATACTAAGGTAACCTGAAAGCCTGTTATGAAGGCACCTGTGAGTGCCATCAATATTTGATTTATGTTGTGCTTTCTCTTAAGGACACAGAACTCCTCTTGTTGAGTACATTTCTGCCATTTATTATTTTTCTTAGTACTTCTTTGACATCTTGGTTCCTCAGGGAGTAAATGACAGTGTTGCAGAAAGGTACTACAACTACATATAGAACTGACACCATCTTGTTGGAATCAGAGACACCCATGGCCTTAGGCTGGGCATAGGTAAACAGAGCAGTAGCGTAAAATATAACAACTACCATGTGAGAAACACAGGTTGAAACACATTTCCACCTGCCCTGAGCTGTGGGAATCCGCATTATAGTAGCTGCTATGCAGAAGTAAGAGGCCATCACCACAAGCAATGGTATGAGAACTATAATCAATGCCAGAATGAAAACTACTGTCTCTACCATTGACGTATCTTTGTGGGCAAGGTTGAGCAGGGATGATATATCACAGAAGAAATGGTTGGTGATTGAGTCACAGAAATTCAAGCGTGAAATGAAGAGTACCTTCATCAATGAGTATGAAACTGGTAAAACCTCCCATCCAAGAACCAGCAACTAAGATAGCTTGTGGGTCATGATGGTTGGACAGAGCAAGGGGCTGCAAATAGCCAGAAAGCAGTCATAAGACATGACAGCTGGAAGCAGACACTCAGTGCAGGCCAGTGCATTGAAAAAGTAGATCTGGGCCATGCACCCTGCAAATGAGCTGATCTTGCATCCTGTCAGTAAGCCACTAAGCATTTTAGGCACAATAACTGTCATATACCACATCTCCAGAAAGGAGGGATTGCTGAAGACGCAGTATATAGGGGTATGGAGCCAGTAGCTAATACAGATCATTGTAACAGTGACCATATTCTCTGCTAGTGTCAATACGTATACAGTGATGAATGTGATGACAAGTAGGACTTGCAGCTCTTTGAGAACAATGAAGAATCCCTGGAGGACAAATTCTTGAGCGCTTGCATTTTATTTTTTAATTTCTATTGTTAAAAAAATATTATCAGTATTATTATATTATGATTACATTATATTATATCATTATTTTTTATCAGTAATGATGTTGGAAGGAAATGTTGGAGCAATTTGCATTATGCACCAAGAGGGTAATTTTAATATTATGCTGAATATTCAGGACACCTGACTTTGGATTCAGTTCATCTAACTTTAGGCATCCACAATGTAGATATCTAAATCTCAGAAAATCATTGAGATTCACTTTGCCCTCAAGTAGATAGGGAGAAGCACCACCAAAATGTGATTCATCTGTTCTGTCTTGTCTACAATATATAACTACTTAAGGATGAGATGGAATATGTCCTGGAAATAATTATTTCTCTTCAACAGCTACAAAGTCAACCTAGAATCAGGAGTTCAGACTAAGACAGTAAGAATTCATCACATTTAATTTTAGTAGAGTAGTTAAATACTTAAAATTAAATGCCTGGAGCCCAAGGCACTCAATTTTATGAGAGACATCTGTGTGAGGCTGCTACATAATACGAGACCTTTAGAAGACACGTATCTTCTTAACTTGACAGCTGTAGGCCAATAAATTACCCAAGATCATCCAAAGCTGCACTAGTTTCTTGAATCCCAATCTAGGTATCTACAGTAGAGGTAGTCATGTAGTAGTCTCAGTGCCTGTTATAGTCAGCTGAAGCCTGGTCAGTGCCATCAGTGGAGTCTATGGAGTCATTTGTCTCATCAAAAAGTAGACGTCTACCTTGGACTCACTGCAGTTTCCCAGACTGGTACTATTTGGTATTCCTGATAATACCTGGGCCTTCCATATGAAATTGAAAGATTTGATACACAACCTAGAGGATGCCTGTAGCCTTGTGGAGTGCATCTGGATGATCTACTGCATCTCAAATTACATGTAGTTCGTACTTGCAAGCAACTGTATTAGTTACCACATTTTTTCAGACGAATCATTTTTTGAATTTCATTAATTATTGATCATATCTCCACTGACCGAATGAAAATTTAGACTTCTAGTTACAATGATGACAGATAAATTTACTACCACCTAGTGCAAGATTTAGTTGCATTATTAATGTTGTGTTCTAGTATTTTGTATGTCTCTGTCTCAAAATGTTTTCATAGGGCTGACAGGTATCACTGTACCTTTTCTCAGATGAAGCTGGAGTAATCTCTCAGGGTAAAGATGACCCTAGATGACTATGCAACTGAGTCTTGTCCCTAAATTAGGTAGATCAATCCCACAAAGGAAATCTGTGTTAATTTCATTACATTAATTTCACATAATGACTGATCTTCGCTATAGATATAGTATCTAATACTGTATCACCTAATATACTAAAATTCGGGTGTACTGGGTTTGCATGGCAAGATTTTGGTTACAAGGGGAGGCCCACAGGAGTGGCTTCTGTGAGAAGCTTCTACAAGCTTCCCTTGTGTTGGATAGAGCCAATGCCAGCCAGGTCCAAGATGGACCCGCCACTGGCCAAGGCTGAGCCAATCAGCGATGGTGGTAGTGCCTCTGTGATAACATATTTAAGAAAGAAAAAACCCTGCACAACAACATTTGCAGCAGGAGAGAGGAGTGAGAATATGTGAGAGAAACAACTCTACAGACACCAGGGTCGATGAAGGAAGGGAAGGAGGTGCTCCAGGCATCAGAGCAGAGATACCCCTGCAGCTTGTGGTGAAGACCATGGTGAGGCAGGAGGTCCCCATGCAGCCCATGGAGATCCATGGTGCAGCAGACATCCACTTGCAGCCCATGGAGCAGGAGCAAGTAGATGCACCCAAAGGAGGCTGTGACTCCATGGGAAATCCACGCTGGAGCAGGCTCCTGCCAGGACCAGTGGCCCCATGGAGAGAGGAGCCCATGTCAGAGCAGGTCTGCTGGCAGGACTTGTGAGACACACTGGAGCAGTCTGTTCTTGAAGGACTGCACCCCATGGAAAGGACCCACACTGGAGCAGTTCATGAAGAGCTGCAGGGTGTGGGAAGAACTCACATTGGAGAAGTTTGTGGAGGACTGTCTCACATGGGTGGGACCCCCATGTTGGAGCAGGGAAAGAGTGTGGGGAGGAACGAGTGGCAGAGACAACATGTGATAACCCCGATTGCATGGGAGGAGGAGGTAGAGAATAACAGAGTAAAATTAAGCCCGGGAAGAAGGGAGGTGTGATAGGAAGGTGTTTTTAAGATTTGGTTTTATTTCTCACTATCCTAGTCTGATTTGATTGGTGATAAATTAAATTATTTTTCCCAAGTTGAGTCTGTTTTGCCTGTGATGGCAACTGCTAAGTGAGCTTTCCCCGTCCTCATCTCGATCGATGAGCCTTTCATTGTATTTTTTCTCCCCTGTACAGTTGTGCAGGGGGAGTGATAGACGAGCTTTTGTGGCCACCAAGTGTCCAGCCAGGCTAAACCACAAAAGAATCACAGAATCACAGAATGGTAGGGGTTGGAAGGGACCTCTGTGGGTCATCTAGTCCAACCCCCCTGCCGAAGCAGGGTCACCTACAGCAGGCTGCACAGGAACTTGTCCAGGTGGGTCTTGAATAACTCCAGAGAAGGAGACTCCACAACTTCCCTGGACAACCTGTTCCAGTGCTCTGTCAACCTCAGAGTGAAGAAGTTCTTCCTCATGTTCAGCTAGTTAAGTTCCTATGCTTCAGTTTGTGCCCATTGCCACTTGTCCTGTCGCTGGGTGCCACTGAAAAGAGTCTGACCCCCTCCTTTTAACACCCACCCTGAAGATATTTATAGGCATTTATTAGGTCTTCTCTCAGCCTTCTCTTCTTGAGGCTGAACAAGCCCAGCTCCCTCAGCCTTTCCTCGTAGGACAGATGCTCCAGTACCCTAATCATTCTTGTAGCCCTCCGCTGGACTCTCTGCAGTGATTCCTCATCTTTCTTGAACTGGGGAGCCCGGAAATGGACACAGTACTCCACATGGGGCCTCATTAGGGCAGAGTAGAGGGGGAGGAGAACCTCCCTCGACCTGCTGGCCTCACTCCTCTTAATGCACCCCAGGATCCCATTTGCCTTGTGACCTTGGTTTGGCCAGGACAGGGTTAATTTTCACCAGACTCCAGGAAGGGGCACGGGGGGGGGGGGGGGGGGGGGGGGGGGGTGGCGCTGACCAAACGTGGCCAAACAGAGCAGGGTATTCCATACCATGTGCCGTCATGCTGGGTTCCGGTGGGGGGGAGCTGGGGGAGAGAACTCACTCGCAGCTCGGGAGGGCATAGCGGCAGTTCGGTCCGGGAGAGACCGGCTGTGTTCTGCGGGCTCTGTTCTGCTGGTTTGTTTTGTGTATTCCTCTTTTCTGTATCGTCGTTGTTCCTGCTCCCTTTGTGTGCTGTTCTGTTAAATTGCCCTTATCCCGACCCACCAGTTGCTGCCTGTTTTTCTTTCCATTCTCCTCTGCATCCCGGTGGGGTGAGGGGAGGCCGTGTGGCACTTTTGTTGCCGGCTGCAGCCAAACCAGAACATTAAATTTGGTGCCCAAGCGTGGGGTGGGGATAACGGCAGGGCTGAGCAGCGTGTGTTAAAACAGCTTTCTTAGATTTTGTTAAATTTTTTTATACGCATTTACTGTGTTAGTTAAACAGTCACTGGTAAAAAATGTTGCTGACTTTGATCAGATGGCTGTGGTTTTTGAATCCTTATTTGCAGTATGTATTCACTGCTGTGCTGTTCATCATCACTGGGAAAAAGATCAGGATGATAAATTTGCTGTACTGTACGATATCGACTTATGACATGATAACATCACTGTGCATGAAATTAGTCTTGTATTTGCATGCAGCACTGCGGTCATTTCCGTACCTCAGATCCTATGTCTTAGAATTTGTTAATAATTGAACCCAATCTGTGGGGAAAGCCGGAGGGGATATCTTCCCCCACTCTTTCACCCCTCCTCCCTCCTTCAGGCTAGTCCTAACAGTGTTTGAGAATTTCGAGTACCCGTGGCATGCTCAGGCCACTTCGCTCCTATTGTTCTGCCTCCTGAATGGGTTGCACGTTTTGTTTAGGGTTAAACGAGTAGCTGTGAGTGGCTGGGTGTGTGGGACAGCATGGGCAGATGTCTAGGGCAGTGGGCACCACCGGTGTTTTTGAAACTCACCCCTGAACAAGTGCAGGATCCAGACAAACTAGTAAAATATCTGCAAAAAGTGTGCTGCCACCCTGGGAACTCCAGAGAGACACAGATCACTGCAACGTGCTGGGGTCTGGCCCATGCCTACCGAGCCCTGTTCAACCTGATTCAGTGCCTTAAAGGGGAAAGGAGGGGAAATGAAGCGGCAGGCACTGCGACTGGCGCTGCCCCCCCAGCCGGCCCTGCAGACCCTCCAGCCCAGCAGGCAGTCACAGCCCCCCTGACTGGCACCACGACTGCCACTGCCACACCTGCAGGGTCTGCCTCGGTTTCCCCAGCGGGCACAGCAGCTACTCCAACCCAGTTCCAGCAGCAGGCATCGTGGCTGAGCCCAATAACCAACCTGTGCCGGTTGCAGTAGCCCCTGTAAAACTAAAGAAAGACGCAAAGAGAGCAGATCGCTCCGGGAAGGATGACGATGAGCCAGGGTCATCGCGGGAGACAAGAGACACAGCTCATCACCCGGTCCCTGTCCCTGCGCGAGCTGCGAGACATGTGGAAAGATTTCAGCTGCCACCCAAGCGAACACATTGTCACCTGGCTGCTGCGGTGCTGGGATAACGGGGCCAGCAGCTTGGAATTAGAGGGCAAGAAAGCCAAGCAGCTGGGATCTCTGGCCAGGGATGGGGGCATTGACAAGGCCATTGGGAAAAAGGAACAAGTCCTGAGCCTCTGGAGGAGACTTCTGTCAGGCATGAGGGAGAGGTACCCCTTCAGTGAGGATTTTGTATGCTAGCCTGGCGAGTGGACCAATATGGAGAGGGGTATTTAGTACTTGAGGGAATTAGCTGTGCGGGAGCTGGTTTGCTATGAACCAGACGATGAGCAGTTGCCCACAGACCCAGATGAAGTCCAGTGCACACAATCCATGTGGAGGAAGTTTGTGCGGAGCGCACAATCCTCATATGCCAACTCACTGGCAGTTGTAAACTGGAAAGGTAAGAAGGCACCAACAGTGGATGAGGTGGCTGTCAGACTCCGGCAATATGAGGAAAGTCTCTCTTTCTCCCTTGTCTCAGCTGTGGGGAAACTGGCCCGGGAGGTGCGGCAAATCAAAGAGAATATGTCCTACTCCCCACCTGTATGGGCCTGCATCTCAGCTATTAGGGGCAAGTGTTTCTCTGCTCAGGAGAGAGAATACAGAGGCTAAACACCATGGGGCACCCTGTGGTTTTAACTGCGTGACCACGGAGAGGACATGAGGAAGTGGGATGGAAAACCCACCTCAATCTAGAGGCACGAGTGCGTGATTTGCGAGGTAAAACAATCACCAAAGGGGATTCTGTTAGGAACAATGCCGCTCCAGTTTCCAGCAGCCAGCTCTCCAGACCAGGTAGACAGTTTGATCTTGATTCCGGTCCACTGGAGGGGACCTCCAAGTCATTTTTAGAGCAGGTGAGCAGAAAATTCTCTGACCAGGATTAGAGGGGCCCTGCCTCCAGCCAGGTGGAGGAAAGGGACAACCACGTTTATTGGACGGTGTGGATTCGGTGGCCTGGCATGTCAGATCCACAAGAGTATAAGGCTCTAGTGGACACTGGTGCACAGTGTACTTTAATGCCATCAGATTTCAAAGGGTCAGAGTCCATTTGTATTTCTGGAGTGACAGGGGGGTCCCAAGAGCTGAGTATACTGGAGGCTGAAGTGAGCCTCACTGGGCAGGAGTGGCAGAAGCACCCCAATGTAACTGGCCCCGAGGCTCCATGCATCCTTGGCATAGACTATCTTAGGAGAGGGTATTTCAAGGACCCAAAGGGGTATCAGTGGGCTTTTGGCACAGCTGCTGTGGAGACGGAAGAAATTAAATAGCTGTCCGTTTTGCCTGGTCTCTCGGAGGATCCTTCCGTTGTGGGGTTGCTGAGGGTTGAAGAACTACAGGTGCCAATCGCGACCACAACGGTGCACCAGCGACAATATTGCACCAACTGAGACTCCCTTCTCCCCATTCATCAGCTGATCCGCCAGCTGGAGAGTCAAGGAGTGATCAGCAAAACTTGCTTACCCTTTAATAGTCCCATATGGCCAGTGAGAAAATCTACTGGAGAGTGGAGACTGACAATAGACTACCGTGGCCTGAATGTAGTCACACCACCACTGAGTGCTGCAGTGCCAGACATGCTAGAACTTCAATATCAGCTGGAGTCAAAGGCAGCCAAGTGGTATGCGACAATTGACATCGCTAATGCATTCTTCTCCATCCCTTTGGCAGCAGAGTGCAGGACACAGTTTGCTTTCACCTGGAGGGGCATCCAGTACACCTGGAATCGACTGCCCCAGTGGTGGAAACACAGTTCCACCATTTGCCATGGACTAATCTAGACTGCACTGGAAAAGGGTGAAGCCCCAGAACATCTGCAGTACATCGATGACATCATTGTATGGGGTGACACCGCAGAGGACGTTTTTGAGAAAGGGGAGAAAATAGTTCAGATCCTTCTGAAAGCCGGTTTCGCCATTAAGCGAAGTAAAGTCAAGGGACCTGCGCAAGAGATCCAGGTTTTGGGAATAAAATGGCAGGATGGGCGCCATCAAATCCCAATGGATGTCATCAACAAAATAGCAGCTATGTCTCCACCAACCAGCAAAAAGGAAGCACAGGCCTTCCTGGGTGTTGTGGGTTTTTGGAGGATGCACATCCCCAATTACAGCCAGATTGTAAGTCCTCTGTACCACGTGACCCGGAAGAAGAATGATTTTGAATGGGGCCCTGAGCAACGACAGGCATTTGAACAAATTAAACGGGAGATAGTTCATGCCGTAGCCCTTGGTCCAGTCCGGTCAGGGCAAGATGTTAAAAACGTGCTCTACACCGCAGCCGGGGAGAATGGCCCAACCTGGAGTCTCTGGCAGAAAGCACCAGGGGAGACTCGAGGTCGACCCCTGGGGTTCTGGAGCTGGGGTTACAAAGGATCCGAGGCCCGCTATACTCCCACTGAAAAAGAGATTCTGGCAGCATATGAAGGCGTTCGAACTGCTTCAGAAGTGGTCGGCACTGAAGCACAGCTCCTCCTAGCACCACGATTGCCAGTCCTGGGCTGAATGTTCAGAGGGTCCCCTCTACACATCATGCCACCAATGCTACGTGGAGTAAGTGGGTCACGCTGATCACACAGCGCGCCCGAATGGGAAACCCCAGTCACCCAGGAATTCTGGAGGTAATCATGGACTGGCCAGAAGGCAAAGATTTTGGAGCATTGCCAGAGGAGGAGGTGACATGTGCTGAAGAGGCCCCACTGTATAACCAGCTGCCAGAAGATGAGAAACAGTATGCCCTGTTCACGGATGGGTCCTGTCGCATTGTGGGGAAGCAGCGGAGGTGGAAGGCTGCTGTATGGAGCCCTACACGACAAGTCGCGTAAACTGCCAAGGGAGAAGGTGAGTCCAGCCAGTTTGCAGAGGTGAAAGCCATCCAGCTGGCTTTAGACATTGCCAGTCGAGACAATTGGGCAGTGCTCCATCTTTAAACCGACTCCTGGATGGTGGCCAATGCCTTGTGGGGGTGGCTGCAGCAATGGAAGAAGAACAACTGGCAGCACAGACGCAAACCTATCTGGGCTGCCCCATTGTGGCAAGACATTGCTGCCCGGCTAGAGCAGTTGGTTGTAAAAGTCCGTCACGTGGACGCCCACATCCCTAAGAGTCGGGCCACTGAAGAACATCAAAACAACCACCAAGTGGATCAGGCTGCTAAGATTGAAGTGGCTCAGGTGGATCTGGACTGGCAACATAAAGGTGAACTATTCATAGCTCGGTGGGCCCATGACACCTCGGGCCACCAAGGAAGAGACGTGACATACAGATGGGCTCGTGACCGAGGGGTGGACTTGACCATGGACGCCATAGCACAGGTTATCCATGAATGTGAAACATGCGCTGCAATCAAGCAAGCCAAGCGGGTAAAGCCTCAGTGGTATGGAGGACGATGGCTAAAATCTAAATATGGGGAAGCTTGGCAGATTGACTACATCACACTGCCACAAACCCGCCAAGGCCAGCGCTATGTGCTCACAATGGTGGAGGCCACCACCGGATGGCTGGAAACCTACCCTGTGCCCCATGCCACCGCCCGGAATACCATCCTGGGCCTTGAAAAACAAGTCCTGTGGCGACATGGCACTCCCACAAGAATTGAGTCAGACAACAGTACTCACTTTCGTAACAGCCTCATAGACACCTGGGCCAAAGAACAAGGTATTGAGTGGGTGTATCACATCCCCTACCATGCACCAGCCTCGGGAAAGATCGAATGGTACAACGGGCTGCTAAAAACCACTTTGATAGCAATGGGGGCTGGGACTTTCAAAAATTAGGATACTCATTTAGCAAAGGGCACCTGGTTGGTTAACACCAGGGGCTCCACCAACCGGGCTGGTCCTGCCCAATCAAAACCTCAGCGCCCTGTAGAAGGGGATAAAGTCCCCTTAGTGCACATGTGGAACATCTTAGGAAAGACAGTTTGGGTTAGACCTGCCTCGGGCAAAGGCAAGCCCATCCTCAGGATTGTTTTTGCTCAAGGACCTGGGTGTACCTGGTGGGTAATGTGGAAGGATGGGGAAGTCTGATGTGTACCTCATGGGGATTTGATTTTGGATGAGAATAGTCCATAAATAATTTGTCTAAAGTTAATTGTTAAATAACCCTGTCACTGTCTGTTATCACTGTTATAATTGTTATATGTTATACCAATAGTATAATAGTAAGAATCGTCCAGATTTAAGAAGGATGAACTTTTGATGAAATCTAGCAGAGCACAGCGATGATGGGACTGGACTTGGTTTTCAACAACTGGCACCTAGCATCTTCATCAAGATCAACATCTCCTGCAGACTGTGGGCACGGGCCGCACCAGATACATCAGCCATGAGCTCCAGATGCAGCAAGTGACCGCCCATCACCACACATCACCTCTCCTGCCACCGAAGACCATTACGACAGATGGAGCCCGAAGTCATGGATTAAATGAACTCAACGGACACTTTAGACTGATGATCCATAGACTAAGGGAATGATATCTGGAGACAGGAGAAGTGGTGGTGATCAGCTGGACAATGGGGAACCTGGGCATGACGTAGATGGTATGGAATAAGGGGTGGATAGTGTCCTGGGTTTGGCCAGGACAGGGTTAATTTTCACCGGACTCCAGGAAGGGGCACAGCTGGGGGGGAGGGGGGAGGGCGCTTACCCCTCCTGGCCAAACAGAGCAGGGTATTCCATACCATGTGCCGTCATGCTGGGTTCCAGTGGGGGGGAGCTGGGGGCGGGAACTCACTCGTGGCTCTGGAGGGCACAGCAGCGGTGCAGTCCGGGAGAGACCGGCTGTGTTCTGCGGGCTCTGTTCTGCTGGCTTGTTTTGTGTATTCCCCTTTTCTGTATCGTCATTGTTCCTGTTCCCTTTGTTTGCTGTTCTGTTAAACTGCCCTTATCCCGACCCACTGGTTTCTGCCTGTTTTTCTTTCCATTCTGTTCCGCACCCCGGCGGGGGGAGGGGAGGCCGCATGGCGCTTTTGTTGCTGCCTGCAGCCAAACCAGAACATCTTATTGGCAACAAGGGCACACTGCAGGCTCATGGTCTATTTGTTATCCACCAGGGCACCCAGGTCTCTCTGCGCAGAGCTGCTCTCCAGCAGGTCCGCCCCAAGCCTGTACTTATGCATGGTGTTGTTCCTCCACAGGTGCAGGACCCTGCACTTACCCTTGTTGAACCTCATCAGGTTCCTCTCTGCCCAGCTGTCCAGCGTGTCCAGTTCTGACTGAATGGCAGCACAGCTTTCCGGTGTATCCACTGCTCCTCCCAGTTTGGTGTCATCAGCAAACTTGCTGAGGGTACACTCTAACTCTTCATCCACGTCATTGATGAAGAAGCTGAACAAGATCGGGCCCAGTACTGACCCCTGCGAGTTACCAGCCTCCAACTAGACTCAGCGCCGCTGATGACAACCCTCTGAGTTCTGCCATTCAGCCAGTTCTCAATCCACCTCACTGACCACTCATCCAGCCCACACTTCCTGAGCTTCCCTAGGAGGATGTTATGGGAGACAGTGTCAAAAGCCTTGCTGAAGTCGAGGTAGGCAACATCCACGGTCTCCCCTCATCTACCCAGCCAGTTATGCCATCGTAGAAATCTATCAGATTGGTCAAGCATGATTTCCCCTTGGTGAATCCATGCTGACCACTCCTGATAACCTTCTTTTCTTCCACTTGCTTGATGATGGCCTCCAGGATAAGCTGCTCCATCACCTTTCCCGGGATGGAGGTGAGGCTGACCGGCCTGTAGTTCCCTGGGTCCTCCTTCTTGCCCTTTTTGAAGACTGGAGTGACACTGGCTTTCCTCCAGTCCTCGGGCACCTCTCCTGTCCTCCAGGACATCTCAAAGATGATGGAGAGTGGCTCAGCAATGACATGTGCCAGCTCCCTCAGCACTCATGGGTGCATTCCATTGGGGCCCATGGATTTGTGGGTGTCCAGATTGCTTAACTGATCCCTCACACAATCCTCCTCGACCAAGGGAAGGTTATCCTCTCTGTAGGCTTCCTCTCTTGCCTCCAGGACCTGGGATTCCTGAGGTCCTGCCTTGGCACTGAAAACTGAAGCAAAGGTGACATTCAGTAACTCTGCCTTCTCTTTATCCTCCGTCACTAGGACAACCACCTCATTCAGCAGTGGCCCCACATTATCCCTCGTCTTCCATTTGCTGCTGATGTACTTGAAGAAGCCCTTGTTGTCCTTGACATCCCTTGCCATATTTAATTCCAGGTGGACCTTAGCCTTCCTCATTGCATCCCTGACCACATTCCTGTACTCTTCCCAAGTGGCCTGTCCCTCTTTCCACATTCCATGGACCTTTCTGTTCCACCTGAGCTCCACTAGAAGCTCCTTGTTCATCCATGCTGGTCTCTTGCCTCCTTTTCTAGATTTCTTTCTCAGGGGGATGCACCGCTCCTGAGCATGGAGGAACTGATGTTTAAACAACACACTGAAAAAAGATCAAGACACATGAAAGATCCTTCGCACAAGTCTTCTACTATATATTAAGCCTGGAATTTCTTTTGTGGAATTTTCCTCAATTAACTTTAGCAATCTGAAAGGTCTTGGGTCATGTCAAATAGCTAGCTGTCCCTCTTTTCATAATTAATGCAGAAACAGGTTACCCCCATAAGATGTGTGTCTCGATCGAACGTGAGGGAGGTTTCAATAAAATCCCAAGCATGAGATTATGACGCAAATGGAGTCAGATGCCATGAAACCTTGCAAACTTTATTTCAGTGACCTGAGAACCAGAGGTTGGGCAGGGAGGCAGCAGGGGAAGGACAAGAGGAGAAAAGAAGAAAGGGAGAGAGAAAGAAAGAAAGGAGTAAAGTCAGACAACCCAAACAGGTGAGGAGAGGAGTGCAGGGGAGATCAGTTACCACCACCACGGATCCAGCAATATCCAGCAATGTCCCGTCAGCTCAGTCTGTATGCAGGCACTGAGGTTCCAGTGAGGACCGGCTCCGGGAGAAAAGCAGCAAGAGGGAAAAAGTGCCCTCAGGAGAGCACGTGCTGTCCTTTTATAGGGGCATTTGCCCATGCGCAGAGCGCATTTTGGTACCTGCAGTGCTTGCCAAGTGTGCTACCCGCTTAGGCAGCCCTCCTCACACTAGTCCATGCGCAAGCTCAGTGTGGTACTTTCCTGCAGGTTGTTGTGGCGGTTTCCTCAGAGGGCAAGAAGAGGTGATGGTACAACGGCAATGTCGAGACAAAACCAGTTCGTAGCGTTCTTCTACAGTGTTTTTCCAAACCATCTAAAACATCTTGCTTAAGAAATGATCCATCCTTTGTATTTGGCTATTTGTATCCTCTGATTATTGGTGGCTTAGAGTCAAATAACTGATTTTAAATGGCTAAAACTGAGTGAGAATAATTTCATGTCATAAGATGACAGTCTAAGACAAGGATAAATGTGATGCTAATGTCCCTGCCAAGCTTTTGCATACCTAATTTAACCTAAATAATTAGATAACTGCAGTACAAGTGGTAAATCATTCAATTCCTGTTGCTGTTGATACTGGTTCACTTTCCCTACCCTTTACATCTGAACCCATATTCTCCTTCTCCTTTCTACCCAGCTTGAAGAAATCTCTACTCCTATGGTATTTTCTTCATCTGATAGCCATAATGTTTTATTTCATTATTTTCTTTGTTCATCTTCACCTACACACATAGGAATTAGTGGTGACCAATTAATTCACTTAAGCTTTTCTCCTCTTTATTCAAACAAAAGATCTCTGTTATAGTCTTGTTGTAATATCTGTTTCTCAGGCTGCAAATGAAATAATACAGAGAAAAACAGCGTGACTAACAAAACAATTAGGGAGTCAGGGAGATGACGAATCTGAATTCAGCAACTTATTTGCTGGACTGTGTTGACAAAAACAATCTTGTATCAACCAATGACACTGAGTTTTCAGCTGCCTTTATAATAATAGACCAAGGAAGGCCTCAGCACCCAGAAATATGGATCTGGAGATTCAAAAACTTGCCTGTTCTCTAAAATGAGACCCTTTGTGTTCTGATAGCAAAGATTGAATGGGCAAGCAAAATAATAAGAGTCCTTTAAATTCGAGAGGGACAAGAATTAACAAAGAGACCAAAAACTAAACTAAAAAAAGGGAAAATGTCTCTATTACTGTAACATCCTGGGGGAAGTCTTGGAGTTATAGTTCATCAGTGTCATAAAAATCAGTTAAATTATGTCAGCAGGGGAAGCAATAGATGAATCTAAGGTTACAGTAGTTAGTGGAAAACATATAAAACCTGTCATTCAACACCCTGGATGACCCTACCTATGTTCATCTAAGTGTGTAAGTCTAAACTTGTCTAGGTTTTCTCAAAATTTATGCGGAGATAACAGCTATACGGGAGGTGAGATTAATGTTAGAAAACAAATCAACAACCTGCTCCACCTCTGAAATGATTCCTTTTTAATAATTTGCAGCATAGATAACCCACATGTGACTCAGTAAACGTGGGTTGTCCTTATAAAAGTGAGAAACAGGCACTTCTAAAACATGACTCATCTTATCTATTTTAATTATCAGTCATATGACAACATGAACCATATTCTAGAAGCATTTATTTCCCTCCATTGAGTGTGATGGAAACTTTCAGTGACATAGGTGTCTAAATATAGGAGAAATGCTACCAGACTCATGTGCTGTACAGTGGATTACGGTGGAATAAATCTGGAGATTAGTTATATGTAACTGACAATAAATAATAAGAATATATAAATACATATTATAGAAACAATATATCTATTAGATTTTATTATATAGAAAATGTATTACATATATGTATAACATATAATAAATCTGTGATCAATATCAATTATATATCCCCCAAGTAGTCTTGATCATCTTACGTAACTGCACTCAATTAAAAATAAAGACACAGACAAGAAGAAAGGAGGTAAGGAACAAGATTTTTCATGCAGCTAGAAAACTACCCTAGCATTCGCAGTTAGCATAGGCATAGGCATTTCTGTTATCTAAGGCTAAGACAGGCACCCTGTGTTCCTATACTGAATAAAAAGAGCCATTCATTAACAGGGATTTATGAAATAATAGAAATTTCATACTGAATCTCATCATGGGTAGCTCATATTTAGTTATATTTCAGTTGTCTGAAATTGAGACAAATGAATCCTTTCCAAAGGGACAGGATTCTAACATCCAAAAAAGTCCTTCAATTTTAGTGACCAAAGTCTTACCTGATACTGGCTCAGAAAAAATGCATTATTTGTATTTCCAACAAGCCTAATATCATCTGAGACAGCAAGATCCCAATGAGAGGCTAGGTGTAGGCTTACTCTTATCACTTTCTTCCTAGTATAGTGAGCAAAAGTCTTTGCTTTTAAGGTGATATTTTATTCTCACGAGGGGGGTTACAAATCTTGTCACTTATTTAACATAATATTTCCTAACAGTGGAAACTTCTGAGGGTGGTTCTTCCCAGGAAGTTGCAGAAATGTAATACCCAATGTCTATTGATTTCAAACACAACTTAGTGCCTAACTTTTCTCTTCAAAGTTCCTGAAGACTCTTTGATTCCATCTGGTGAGAAGGAAAGACAGTAGGTAAAAAGCTTCATTAGTAAACAATCATGATAGTACTGAGAAGATACTACTTTTTGGAAAACTCATGAAAGTTTTGTGTGAATATGCGTGTGACTCCAGAAGGTATGAGACCAGATCACAGTATGTGTCCATTTTTAATTTCAAATCCCAGCAGGAAGTGTCTGCACTTTTTAAGATTTCAATCAGAAATTTGACATATTATCCAGAGACTAAAAGAAGACATGAAACAGACATTTTCAAATTCTAATCACAGCTCCAGTGTGAGCTCCATTGATGGACTTCTGTGTACATTCCAGCCCTCATAGTATTCTCACCTCGGGTGGATTGATCTGATGGCTACTGTTTATAAACATATAGAGTCTCACTTCAGTACCTGGTAAAATTATGGAGAAGGTTATTCTGGGAGTCATTGAAAAACAATGGAGTGACAGTGCAGAAGTTGGTCATAGCCAGCAAGGGGTCATGAGGGGAAAGTCCTGCTTAACTAACTTAATGTCCTTTTATGACAAGGTCATCCATCTAGTTGACCAAAGGAAGCATGTAGATGTGGTGGGTTTGGATTTCTGCACAGCATGTGGTGCTGTGTCTCACAGTATCCTTCTGGACAAAATGTCCATCACACAGCTAGACAAGTCCACGATACTTTGAGTGCCAATTGGCTAATGGGTCGGGCTCAAAGAGTTAAAGTAAATGGGGTCATGTCAGGCTTGGTGGCCAGTCACCAGTAGGGTTACTCAGGGCTCAATTTTAGGGGCACTGCTCTTTAATGTTTTTATAAATTATCTGGATGCAGGAATCATTTAGCTTGACCACATCCTTAGATCACACCATCATGCAATGCAGCTACATGCAATAAGTGTTTACCTCTACATAGCTACTCCCTGTAGGCACAAATGGTCTAACCTGCATTATCAAACTACCATACTTTTTGTGATTCTGTGACTGCAAAACAGACATCTAACACAAATCAGCTCCCTGTAAAAAGCATGTGCATAAAGTTTCACCTAACGTGCGTATGTTACACTTCATCATCCCTGGATCTCCACTACACTTCCTCTGGCTACAGCCAGAAAAGACACTTCAGGACAGAATACAGCTCCATTGCCACACTGAGATTATACGCAAATTCTTCTGGAAATCATACAGAAGCATAGGAAAGACAAAAAGATAGTTGTGAGTAGCCATCACAGATTTACCAAAAGGCAAATCATACCTGACTAATCTGGTAGCTTCCTATGATGGGATGACTAGCTCCTTCAATGAGCTGAGCTCAGTGGATTATTTTTACTTTAGCTTTAGGAAAACTTTCACCATAGCCTGTCATTGGCAAGATGGGTCTCAGAGAGGTGAATTATAAATTGGCTGAAAAACTGACTAGATTGCAGAATTCAGTGGGTGGTGATAAACAGTACAAAGTTCAAACAGCAACCAGTATCATTCCTCGGGAACTGATCCGGATCAGCCCCACGTATTGATCCACGGAACTGATCTTTGTCAGCCCCATGTATTACGACTGCCTCGGATAAGAAAAAAAGGAGGGTCATTGTCATAGGTGATTCCCTTCTGAGGGGAACAGAGGGCCCGGTCTGCCAACCGGACCCATCCCACAGGGCAGTCTGCTGCCTCCCTGGGGCCCGGGTTAAGGATGTTGCTAAGAAACTCCCTGGTCTGCTGTGGCCTTCTGATTATTCCCCCCTCTTGGTAATGCAGGTTGGCGGGGATGAGATTGCAGAGAGAAGTCCCAAGGCCATCAAAAGGGTCTTCAGGGCACTGGGGCGACAGGTTGAGGGATCAGGGGCGCAGGTGGTGTTTTCCTCCATCCCATCAGTGGCAGGGAACAGCACTGAAAGGGGCAGGAAAACTCACCTGGTTAACAGGTGGCTCAGGAACTGGTGCCATCGGTCAAATTTCGGCTTCTTTGATCATGGGGAGGTGTACACAGCACCGGGCCTGCTGGCGACAGGTGGATTGCAGCTATCTCAAAGGGGAAAAAGGATTCTTACCCACGAGCTGGCGGGGCTCATTGAGAGGGGTTTAAACTAGGTTCAAAGGGGGAAGGGGTCATAGCCCACCTCACTAGGGATGAGCCCAGGCTTGGCGTGCCAAGGCCAGGGGTGAGATTCACAGCCCAGCTCAAGTGTGTCTATACCAACGCACATAGCATGGGCAATAAACAGGAAAAGCTGGAAGCCATTGTACAGCAGGACAGCTATGACTTGGTCACCATCACAGAAACGTGGTGGGACAGCTCGCATGACTGGCATGCTGTCATAGATGGCTACGGACTCTTTAGGAAAGACAGGCCAACAAGGAGACGTGGTGGAGTTGCTCTATATGTGAAGGAGCAAGTAGAATGCATTGAGCTTGGCCTGGGGGAGGATGAAGAAGGAGTTGAGAGTTTATGGGTTAGAATTAAGGGACAGCCTCATACAGGTGACATTACTGTGGGTGTATACTACAGGCCACCTGACCAGGAGGAGAAAGTTGATGAGGCCTTCTACAGGCAGCTGCAAGCAGCCTCACAGTCACAGGCCCTGGTTCTCATGGGGGACTTCAACCACACTGACATCAGCTGGGAAGACCATACAGCTAGGCAGGCGCAATCCAGGAGGTTCCTGCAGAGCATCGATGATAACTTTCTGATGCAAGTGGTGGAGGAACCAACAAGGAAAGGCGCTCTGCTGGACCTTGTATTAACAAACAAGGAGGGAATGGTTGAGAATGTGAAGGCTGGAGGTAGACTCGGCTGCAGTGACCATGAAATGGTTGAGTTCAGGATCCTGCATGGAGGAAGCAGGGCAATAAGTAGGATCAAATGTTCAATGTAGTTGCAACTGAAGTGTTTTAACCACAGTGTCATTCTAAATAAATAAATAAACAAGTAAATAAACAAATAAATGAAAAAGGAGTTCTTAAAAGCAGCGTATATTACAATTGATGAGGGAAACCTGGAAGATCGCATTGCTGTTGTGGAACAGGGAAGCAGCAGTGAACAGCATACAGAACACACTGGCAGAAGATCTGGGTGAATAGATGCAAAAGCCTTTGGTCACAATCAAGGGATTGCTCATTGGCATAGCAGACTGGTCACAAAGGGCTTAGCCATGAATGTTCTCAGCATCTGACCCTGTGATGTTTAGCAAAATGACCATAGATCACTCCCTAGAGTAAATTAATTTAGTGGTGCAGATGTTGACAAGGGCAGCAGAGATGCAGCCACTGACTCCTAAAATACACAAAATTTCCAAAAAACTGCATGTTCATTCATATTCAAACTAATACACAGTGACTTCAGCAGGATCTATAAGAACACAAATTAACGAAAATGTCCTACAAAATGGAAAAAAAGTTGTTTTATTTCCAGTGACAAGGATTTAAAGTCCTCAATTTATTTAGAGCATTTATTTCAACCTTCCTTAAGAAGCTGGGCTTCTCCCATTCCACTGTGAACACTTTCTTTCCTTCTGCTCTTACTCTCTTCCAGGGAGATTGAGTCAGGTTCCTAAGTACATGCTTCTTGTAGAATATGAAATACTGTGGAGTGCCTGAGACAAGACCTCCCCTTTTGGACAGGCAGGTATGATACAGCAACTACAGAAGAGATTCTTTCTTGTAGCATCACATTTGTAGGTCGAGCAGAATATCCAAGGTCTTTTAAACATACCTATAGTTCGGCACACACATGTCACCTTAGCTGTCAGATATTGCCTGGAATGGGATCACATGCTGCTAACAGAACATTTCAAGTGTGTTCTCAAAGCCATCGATGTATGATATCCTAGACATGTCATTTTGTTCCCTGAAGTTTCTGTCAGTCAAACCAATAACTTCATTGTGCATAAACATTCGTCAGAGAATAAAGATAATTTGAAGGTAATAGGTAGAAAGGTGATTTCTTGTTGAGGATAAGTGGTCATATATATGCCCCCACTTCTTGAGTTACAAGCATTATCATAGAATCATAGAATAGTTTGGGTTGGGAGGGTCATGTTTCCAGGGATGGGGCATCTGTCACCTCTCTGGGCAACCTGTGCCAGTGTTTCACCACCCTAATTATGATGATTACAGTTCTGACTACAGGCAACCTAAATCTTAAAACCTTTTCTTCCAACTCTCATACTTACACGCTGTCTATAAGGAACTATATTAAAAGTGGACAGAAATGGATTGAGAGACCTTGGGGACAGTCTGTCTAACACTGAAGATTTTTTTCAAAGCCCCTTTAACCTCCTGATTCCTCAGACAGTAAATGAAGGGGTTAAGCATGGGAGTTAAAATAGTGTACGCAATTGACACCAGCTTGTTTAAGTCAAAAGGGTGGATTCTCTTAGGCCGGGCATACATGAACAGGGTGGCTGAAAAGAAGATAATGACTACAGTGAGGTGAGAAACACAGGTGGAGAAGGCTTTCTTCCTGCCCTGGACTGTGGGGATATGCAGGACGGTGCTGATGACGCATATATAGGAGATAATCGTGACAGAGAGGGGAACCAGCAAGATAAGCAAGGCAAGGATGAAATCCACTATTTCAGCCATTGTCATGTCAGCACATGATATGTTCAGCAAGGGGCTGATGTCACAGAAGAAGTGGTTGATGACATTGGAGCCACAAAAAGACAGCTGAGAGATGAAAAATACTTTCAGCATGGAGGCCAAGAAGCCAATGAGCCAGGAGCAGGCGGCTAGTTGCATGCAGAGCTGGTGGTTCATAATGACAGGATAGCGCAGGGGATTGCAAATGGCCACATAACGATCATAAGCCATGACCGCAAGGAGGACACATTCGGTACAAATAAGGGAGCTGAAGAAGTAAAGCTGGACCATACAGCCTCCAAAAGATATATTCTTGCTTAGAACAAGAAAATTCACTAGAAGTTTGGGGACAGTGACTGAGACGTACCAAGCTTCCAGGAAGGAGAGGTTGCTGAGAAAGAAATACATGGGCTTGTGAAGCTGATGGTTGATCTTTATCAAGACAATTATCAGTATATTTTCCAATATTGTCAGCACGTATGCCACCAGGAATATCACAAAGAGCAACATCTGAAGTTCCATGATAGTTGGAAATCCCAAGAGGATAAATTCCTGGAATTCTGTGCTGTTTTTCTGCTTCATGGCATCAAGCTTCAGAGAAAAAGTAATGACAATAAAAGAAAAAAAATATGGAATATTTTTAAAATCAAAGAAATAGTGAGAAGAACTGCAGAGGAAGAAAAGAAAAAATGGCAAGTTGAAAAGAAAAAAGGAAGAATAATAATGATAAAAATAGAACAACATAAGGTGAGAGAAGGAAGAACATTGTTACATTCAGATCATATACCATTTTAAAGATATAAGAACAAATTCAATATGCTATTTTGATATCTGGTTCATAATTAGTGGCCTAGATTATTACTGAAATCCATGGATGTTGAATGCCGATATGACAGCTGGATGCCCAGTTCTCTTTAACTTGCAGGGGATACTGGATATCCAGGATGCATCTGCATGACTTAGGCGATTGGGCTTAGTTCTGCAAAGCCAAGCCATTCCTACACTGTCTGTGGAGTAGAGCTTGGTCCCCTCTACATTTTCCCAGCATAGAAAGCCTCAAGATATTCACTGAAAGAAATAGGTATTTCCAGAAAGCAATATGTGTTATTCTAAATAAAGCTCTCAGGGAAGGTGAATTGTGTTTTTGAGGAATGTATTTCTCTGTGTGTGTCTCTTCCCCTCTTATCCCCTCTTTTTATCAATTTCTCTATCTAGCCACCTTTTTTAAAAAATTGACGAGCTAATTTTCATATATAATTCTCAATTTCTACAGGTCCAAATTGAAAAGAAAGAAGACCTCTCAAACTGGAAAATGCACATTCTTCTTGTTTAACCTTATCATCCTCTAATCTGAGAAATGCTTTTTCATCTTGTTTCAAAGTTCTACTAGAGTAATACTTTATTTCACGTTAAAAGCAAAGAAATAAACCGCCTCTTCCCCCTCCTCAGAATTATTAGAGAAAAGCATATAATAAACTATGTTTTCAGTGATGGAAGAACATTCAAACATTCATCTTCATAAAGCAGTTCATTGACACTGAAACACCAGTGCAGATATTGTTCATTGAAAACTTTTTATAGCTTCAGAAGTGGTCATATAAACCATGACTGAAGACTTGTAACATTCAAACTCATTGAATTTTATAACCATATTACTGTTAGCTTTTACTACCATGAGAAATTCCACAGATCTAAGGAGAATCTCAAAAATTTTGTCTGTTTCTCTTAGCACAAAATACATTATTAACCAATTTGTCTCCATAGTAAGTGTATTCAGCACATCCTGACCTGGTCAGTATTAGTTCTACCTATAAAACCAGGGATATCCGACTGCTTCAAAATTCAAGTTGTTCATCTTACACATCAGTCAAATCTCTAAATAAGCAATTACAAGAGAGTGATATTGGTTCTACTAAGCCAAATACAATGCTTACATTTCTCTGTCACTTGAACTGAACTAAGGACCTGAGCTAGCTTAACATCAGAAGACTCTACTGACAACCTGCAATTCATCTGCTGTAATTTAGATAGCTAACGTTTAGTTATCTAAGACACAATATACTCAGCTTCTCTTCTTACTAGGGAATATAGCTATACAGACCTTTCCAGGTAATGCTGCTCTCATTGAGAAGAAAAGTTATAAAATCGGTCAGATGGACCATTCCATAGCCATGTCCAGTTCTTTCTTCCTTGACTCTATCGCTGCATGTCAACAAGCAGGTCAGAAGCCAGATGTGTTGCTCAATGCAGTTCATACATACGCTGTAGAAGTTGAAATGCCAGTGGATTAATTCCTCCTTGGAAGGAAGTGATTACCCTACAAAAATTCCTGAAGAAGAATAGCAGTGAAAAGCTTTCTTCTCCTCTTACCTTCACACCACTTCAGCAGTGCTTGTGGTCCCGTTCATTGACTGGTTAAGAAAGACAACCATTCTCCATGATTTAATTGAAAAAACATGACCCAGGTGGTGGGAGTTCTGCAAAACATACTGATGTGATTACTTCTTACCTGTTCCTAAAACAGAAGTTCAGTATAAGATTGCATAAGATACAAGTAATCACTCATGGGATTTCAGTGTTTACTTTGCCTTTGTATAACTGAGGTATCCAAGAAGCAAACAGATGAAGATTAATTATAGCTTTCTGAGGTTCTTTCTGTAGCACTTGCAGTTTATGAAACAGAACAATAACCTGACTTAGCTGCTATGAAACATTTTCTGGAGGTGACTGTTCTGCAGTTACCTGTCAGTGATTGTTCCTATGAACAAGCTGCTGACAGAGATTCCTCAGGAAGCTACCCAAAACTATATAACACGAATCTGTACCTGAGTAGTTATCTGTTACTGCGCCTACGTGATCAACTAACTGCGTTTTCACAAAGATATCACCCTGCAAATAGAACTAATTTGTCTACATATTCAAGTTTTGTGGCTATTTCACAAACATGTATATGTCTGGCAGATCTCAGTTAAGACCCTTGGGAGGACCTTAACCTTTCTGGAGAGAAGGAAGGCTACCCTACCACATCTAAAATATGAATAAGCATTTCCATGTATGTAAGGGAATGTCTTTGCCTAAGAACCTGCTTCTTTTTTAGTTCATAAGCTCTTTGCCTTTTAGCTGGAGCAGAGCCAACTAGCTCCCTTTTAGTCCAGATCAAAATGTAGGTCCATGGTTAGTTTCCTCTAATTGCTGTTTACTATAGATAGTACAGGCAAGATTTCTTTGGCCTGCAAATTCTTCAAGCACTGTATCACTAGTCTTTGTTTCTTCATACTACTTCACAGGATACACAACACCTAACATTGTGCTGAAAAATGTAACTAAGAAAAGTTCAGTACAAGTCTGTCAATATTTGGGTTTTTCAAATTCAACACCAAGGAAAATATATCCCTCAGAATCACAAGGAGTCCATGTAGCCTGGGATGCCCTGTAATGTGAATGTTACCTGCCATCAGGCTAAAGCCATGCAGGATGAATGTCAAAGATGGATCCCAGGAGACAACAGACAAAGCAGTCTATACAAAATAGAGTAATCAATGAAGAGAACTGGAGGCATCCATTATTACTGTACCTATAATAGAGTAGACAGCCCAGAACTCTTCCTCAAAATTAAAATCTAAATTCCAGAGATTCCCTTAGAATTCAATAGACATTTATCAGATATATTATTTGGATTTGAGATGAAGATCTATTTTCTTACTGAGAGAATGAGATTCATACTTTTAAAGAAAAATATGGGGGTTTTGTGCATGTGTACGACTGTAGATATTTCAGTCTTATCAAAGACCAGATTTGACAATTAAAATATGCAAGTAAGTTAGATCAAAGTCACTTGAGAGGTCAACTCATTCCCATCTCTAAGCCCTGTTGTTCACCCTGTCATAATGGAATGCCAAATTTAAACTCTGTGGGTGGACACTATCTCACCTGTAGACATACACATCTGAGGCAGTCAGCAAGACTTTTTCATAAAAGTGCCTTTTTCATCCTCGTTCCTCATGGTTAATGAATGGATTTAGCCATTGGAGTGACTACAGTTTAAATTACTCCTGGTTCAGGCATACATGAAGATGGTCTTTAAGAAGGTGATGGCCACAGTCAGGTGAGAAACACAGGTGGAGAATGCTTTCTGTCTATACTTAGGAGTTTAGACAGCTACACAGATCACCCTACCATGTATGTGTACATTTACTCAGCTGAATAGATCTCTAGAGTCTACTGAGTGCCCTGACTAGTTTCTCATTTCAGCTACATACTGTTGAGCTTCCAATGCCGTGTAATGGCCTCAGATATATGGAATGTTGAAACAAGGCTAACAGGTATGACACAAGCATTATAGCAGATCTCTTCCCATCTGGAGTAGCAGCTGGAAGTTATGAGAAAGACCATTGAACATTTTGAATGACAGTCTGGATCCAGCTTTTTCACCTAAATAAAAAACTAGAGCTAAGTGTTATGACCCTAATTGAAATGTTGGTCCTTAGGAGATGTTCAGTTATCTACAGAGAGCTGTTTAATTTCAGATTTTGTGGTATTTTATGTACTTTTCAGTAGGGTTTCCAGAAGTTATATGTTTCCAGTAAGTCCTGTGTCCAATCTGTCAACCCATGAAGGTATGTTTACTATTTTAATGACCTCAGATTATACTAACTGCCAGTGCTGAAGTAGCTGAATTTGTAAATAGATCTTTACAGATTAGGTGTAATAGCTAAACCCACCCCTAGATCTAAATGATATTATTCAATTTCAGTTCTGGACTCCCCAGTTCAAGAAAGATGAAGAGCTACTGGAGAGAGTCCAGCGGAGGGCTACAAGGATGATGAGGGGACTGGAACTTCTCCCCTACAAGGAGAGGTTGAGGGAGCTGGGCTTGTTCAGCCTGGAGAAGGCTGTGAGGGGACCTAATAAATGCTTATAAATATCTGAAGGGTGGGTGTCAGGAGGATGGGGCTAAGCTCTTTTCAGTGGTGCCCAGTGACAGGACAAGGGGCAATGGGCACAAACTGAGGCACAGGAAGTTCCGTCTGAACATGAGGAAGAACTTCCTCCCTCTGAGGGTGACGGAGCACTGGAACAGGCTGCCCAGGGAGGTTGTGGAGTCTCCTTCTCTGGAGATCTTCAAGACCCACCTGGACAAGGTCCTGTGCAGCCTGCTGTAGGTCACTCTGCTTCGGCAGGAGGTTTGGACTAGATGACCCACAGAGGTCCCTTCCAACCCCTACTATTCTGTGATTCTGTGATTCTGTGTGATTACGGAGATTCTAAAATAACCTATTTCATTTATCTTCCTCATGTAAATGTCTGTTAAAATAAATATGCTTGTCAGGCAATTTTTCAATTCCATATATCCCCCCAAAATATGGGGACTGTACTGCAGGTGAGCTCAGTGTCTTTTTGCCGAATAACATGGACGTTAAATGTTATATGTCCCAGGGCATGGCAGAATAGAATTTGAGGATCAAAGACCTGCTGATAAAAGTACTACAAAGCGTACAAAAACTGATCTGGTCTATCCATACTGCCAAGTGGAAGGAGTCCTTGGAGTGAACTGTCTATAAAACCACTTTGGAGATGTTTTTTTATGAGTTGGATATCTTACTTAAGACAAACGCATAAGATTAAAATAATATTCATACAGTGAGATTAAATGGAAGATTAGCACTTAGGTGAGTTGGAATTATAGAAGTTATTTGGCTGTTAGGATATACAGTTTGATTTAATTTGCCAATATATTAGAATCTAGTGACATCTGACGTGTTAAGGTATGTTGGTTTACCTCTAACTGCTGGCCAAAGCTTTATGTGCATGCTTAGACATCTAAGGGCATCTTATGAAGAAGACATCTTTAGAACAGTGTAAGTGCATGGACAACGTAAGGACCTCCAGGTCCTGTTCTGTATAGCTGTTGCCTAGTCAGTGGGTGCCCAGCTTATACTGAAGTATTGGGTAATTCTTTCCCAGGTGCAAGATTTTGCATCTGTGTTTGTTGAATTGCTTAAAGTTCTTGTCCCTCTCCTTCTGAATGTTACTTTAGAAACAGCTCAATCTCCTACAGACCGAGTGTCAAATTTGCAACATCTGTGTGGATACCATATGGCATCAGAAATGCTATTGGATGCCTATGTTTAGGCAATTGATTCTTCTCTTCGTGCTTGTATTTCCTCATGTAATATAGAAGGAGCAGAAGAAAATTACACTTGAAAATCAGGAGGCTCTTTTAGCATTTAAAATGGAAATTAAACTGTGTGAATTAACTCTCTTCCCCAAAAATAAAGGTTTGTTCTGTAAATCTCAGCTACTTCCCAAAGTTCTATTTGAACTTAATGAAGAGAAGGAACTTCTCAGTGGTGGCTCATGTTCTCCTATGACACCTACATAAAATGAATGACATTATCTGAATTACTGAAGTTCCCATCTTAATCCCTGTGAAGAAAGTTAACATAACTATTTATTTGGTGCCTCAAGTTCTTTGAATCCAAGTTTTATATTCAGTTATGTCCAGGTCAGAATGCAATTGTGTTCGTTTATGCAGACCAAAAAATATACATGAAGAGAAGGCGATGACGTTTATTGCCTTCTCTATTGGTCAGGAATGATGTGTGAGGTATTCAGTAAAAACACCTTCTTTTACATTCACACAGTGTTAGCATTCATTGCTTTTAGCTTAACATACAGACTGGCTCAGGAAAAGCAATCTTTAACCACTAATGTCTATATAAAACCATAATTTTAATTCCTGTGAAAGTAAAAGTCTTATTAGACATCCATAGGATTCAGACAAATTCAGCTGGAAGATTATCTTCCAGGTATTGTACTAGTGATCAGACCCAGAGACTCTGGAGGCAGCACCCATGCCACACAAAACCTTCCAAAAAGTGTCTTCTACCTCCTGGTTCCTCAGGCAATAAATTAATGGATTTATCATTGGAGTGACTATAGTATAAATTATGGAAATCAGTTTGTTGATATCCAAGGAGTTTAAACTCCTGTGTCGGGCATACATGAAGATGGTGGCTGAGAAGAAGATGATGACCACAGTCAGGTGAGAAATACAGGTGGAGAAGGCTTGCTTTCCGTTCTGGACGATGGGAATGCACAAAATGGTGTTAATTATGCACATGTAAGAAATTATGATGACAGAGAGGGGGATCAACAGAATAAACAAGGCAAAGACAAAGTCAAACATCTCTACAGCTTATTGCTCAGTACAAGAGAGATTGAGCAAAGGGCTGATGTCACAGTAGAAGTGGTTGATGACATTTGAGCCACAGAAAGAGAGCCGGAAAAAGAAGATGACCTTTAGCAGAGATGTCAGAAAGCCAACTAGCCAAGAGCCCATGGCTGGCTGCATACAGACTCTGTGGTTCATGATGACTGCGTAGCTCAGTGGGTTGCAGACAGCCACAGAGCGGTTATAGGCAATGGCAGCCAGGAGGACAATTCAGTACAGACCAGGGCAATAAAGAAGAAGAGCTGGGCATATAACCTGTGAAGGAGATGCTCTTATTCTTCATCAGAAAGTTGACCAGCAATTTGGGAACAGTGACTGAGATGTTCCAGGCCTCTAGGAAAGACAGATAGGCTAAGAAAAAGTACATGGGCTTGTGGAGTTGGTGGTTTCTTCTGATTAAAGTGATGAAGACGATGTTTTCAAGGACAGTTAACAAATACAGAATGAAGAAACTTACAAACAATAGAGCCTGCAGATCTATGACGGTAGGGAATCCCAAGAGGACGAACTCATATATGCGGGTATGATTTTCCTGTATCATGATGAACTTGAAGACCTGGAACATGCAAGAAGGAAAAAGTAAGGAAAGAAAGAACATCTTCTATCATCTCCTCCAAGCACCCTCTCCATACTGGACTTGCATATATCCAATTTAAGTAGACATTCCACAGCAGTTATTTAATCGATATTCTTTATTATGTAACCACCTCTGAAAATTTTTGAGTCCTACAGAGTTATAGGAATGGTGATTCAAATCTTGGCTCCAAGAAAATGTCTAGGCTTCACTGATTTCCTTGGAGGCCTTTTTGCCATGATTTTCACTTAAAAGGCAGTCAAAGGGAAGAGGAAATATTGTTAAACATGCTTTTGATCTAAGTTCCGAGCTACCCCCCAGAAGACCACTAATGCCAAAAGCTATCTGGATAAAAGCACAGTCTTGATAAATGGCTGAACTCACACAGCAGCTACTGGAAGGAAAATTAACTCTATCCCAGTTGAAATCAAGGCAGGTGACTTTCACATTTCCTAGCTTGTACTGTATGTGAGACTCCTCAACCCTATTTTAGCAACTTGGTGTAAGCACCTGTGGAATTATTAGTAAAATTAAGGTTTTACATCTGAAAATTAAGGTTTATATGAAAAACATAGCATCGTTCACCCGTTGAGGAAAAGCATAAAATCAAAAGGAGCTCTGAGGATGGGACACAGCTGCAGCAGGCATGCGAGGAATCCACTAACACAGCAACTCCCTGCAACATCCCATAGAGGATGGAGCGGAGTGAAGATTCTGTGGCCATGCTCCGTGATGATAAAGTGGGAAGAAATGGTCCTCTAGAACTGATAAGCAGCTCATCTGGCCCCCTGAGCCAACAGCTTTTCGAAACCTTGCCAAAGTGCTATCCTCTCATGAACTTTTCTCGTTTTAGTGTCATTTTAATACCAAAACACACCTCCATCCCAAAGACTACCCATCTCCGAGGTGCAACCACTCCCCTTTGAGTCTGCGCCCTCAATTTTTTGTAAACTCTACCTTTAAACATGAAGTGAGAGAATCTTACACCAATCATGATAAAAGGTATGTATTACTACAGTCACTCAAACTCCACCTTAAAGGTAGAAAGGATATAAAAATAGCCAGGGAAATAGGGGATTTTCAGAGAAGAAGGTAACACCGTGAGCAAGTCAAGGGAAACTCCACCTCAGACTGCTTCCGACAACCGGGATTGGCTGACGGGCTGAGCCTTGCTTCTCCCCTCCTTTGGACACCTTGGGTGAGACTTAAACTAAGCGCTTTTCTCGGGAATCATAGAAGTCTCTCTAGAGAGTTACTCCCTAATGTTTATAGCCAGGCTGTATTATTTATAAACTTTTCACACCTTTTATACTTAGTAACATCATATATGCACGTGCTTTCCTGCAGACAGTCACTATCACCAGCAGTTCAAAAAACCTCTATACCTGTTGCACAAATAAAACTGCACTGTTTAAGTAGCCAGTGGTCACAGTTTCTCACTGAACGTGACCAAACACTGGACTGGAGCTGCAGACTGCTACT
The DNA here is from genome assembly GCF_030867145.1 of Opisthocomus hoazin. NCBI lineage: Eukaryota > Metazoa > Chordata > Aves > Opisthocomiformes > Opisthocomidae > Opisthocomus > Opisthocomus hoazin. The sequence goes on along the minus strand of NC_134439.1, from coordinate 6,933,047 downwards.
AGTGTATCCAGAACCCTGGTAATTTAATATACATATTAAACGCGACTGGACTGGTAGTGGTAAATTGGATATCATTCATAATTTAAACCTAGCCACACCTAGCCTCTCACTATGGTGAAGAGAATTAGAACGCAAGGAGGTTTATTTTCTGCCAAATTAACGCAACAGCACCTTCCATGAGATTTATGGCACTCAATTTAAGCTGTGGTAAATGTTGATAGGTAAGGCAGGTAACTGGGTTTCCAGCATAGCTAATGGAGATCTAAGCAGAACAAGCAAAAAACCCAGCCTATGTGATCTTAGGATGCTATAGAATGCAAACCATAACTGAAAAGTGCATGAATGAAAATGTTGTCAAAGAAAGAAAATAAAAATCGTGTTTACACATTCCAATATAGGCTTTAGAAATTCCAAAACTACATTATACTACCCTAGAATATTGACTGAAAATAATTTAATTAGAAAGGGTGATTAATTACACTGTTTCAGGTACCAGTCTCAGATGACACAACTTCCATGCTTAATTTTGAGAATCACTAATGTCACATGAAGTTTCTCAGGGTAAAAATTATGCTCAATGTTTTTTATATTCTAGTCCACTGAAAGTGGAATACAAGTGCCAATTTTTACCACATAAATACCTTCACTACCTTCAGAAGAAATGCTATTGCATAAAATACACAAAGGGGGTGAGGGGAAGTTTGTCTTTATCTCACACTAGAATACTGCTTAAATTTAAGGGAAAAAAAAACCAGGAAAAAGTATAATACTAATGTCAAAGTACACTGAAATATATTATTGCTGCTGCTCCTGTTACCCTAGTCTCTCAATGGAGGTCATAGGATTTTTAAAAGCACATAAGTATGATAAGAAAGTTCTATCTTTCTAATCTTTTTGATCTACTATAACTACTTTTGTTTTCCCCCCCAAACAACAATTTCACAGAATCACAGAATCACAGAATCACAGAATCACAGAATAGTAGAGGTTGGAAGGGACCTCTGTGGGTCATCTAGTCCAAACCCCCTGCCGAAGCGGGGTCACCTACAGCAGGCTGCACAGGACCTTGTCCAGGCGGGTCTTGAATATCTCCAGAGAAGGAGACTCCACAACCTCCCTGGGCAGCCTGTTCCAGTGCTCCGTCACCCTCAGAGGGAAGAAGTTCTTCCTCATGTTCAGACGGAACTTCCTGTGCCTCAGTTCGTGCCCATTGCCCCTTGTCCTGTCACTGGGCACCACTGAAAAGAGCTTGGCCCCATCCTCCTGACACCCACCCTTCAGATATTTGTAGGCATTTATAAGGTCCCCTCGCAGCCTTCCCTTCTTCAGGCTGAACAAGCCCAGCTCCCTCAACCTCTCCTCGTAGGGGAGATGCTCCAGTCCCCTCACCATACTCGTAGCCCTCCGCTGGACTCTCTCCAGTAGCTCTTCATCCTTCTTGAAGTGGGGAGCCCAGAAATGGACAGAGTACTCCAGATGAGGCCTCACCAGGGCAGCGTAGAGGGGAAGGAAAACCTCCCTCGTCCTGCTGGCCACACTCTTCTTGATGCACCCCAGGATCCCATTGGCTTTCTTGGCAGCCAGGGCACACTGCTGGCTCATGGTTAACCTGTCGTCCATCAGGACACCCAGGTCCCTCTCCGCAGAGCTGCTCTCCAGCAGGTCCACCCCAAGCCTGTACTGGTGCATGAGGTTGTTCCTCCCCAGGTGCAGGACCCTGCACTTGCCCTTGTTGAACCTCATCAGGTTCCTCTCTGCCCAGCTTTCCAGCCTATCCAGGTCACGCTGAATGGCAGCACAGTCTTCTGGTGTATCTACCACACCTCCCAGTTTGGTGTCATCAGCAAACTTGCTGAGGGTACATTCTAACTCTTCATCCAGGTCGTTGATGAAGAAGTTAAACAAGACTGGGCCCAGTACTGACCCCTGGGGGACACCACTAGTTACTGGCCTCCAACTAGACTCAGCGCTGCTGATGCCAACCCTCTGAGTTCTGCCATTCAGCCAGTTCTCTATCCACTTCACCGACCACTCATCCAGTCCACACTTCCTCAGCTTCCCTAGGAGGATATCATGGGAGACTGTGTCGAAAGCCTTGCTGAAGTCAAGGTAGACAACATCCACGGCTCTCCCTTCATCTACCCAGCCAGTCATGTCATCGTAGAAAGCTATTAGATTGGTCAGGCATGATTTGCCCTTGGTGAATCCATGCTGACTACTCCTGATAACCTTCTTTTCTTCCACTTCCTTCATGATGGCCTCCATGATAAGCTGCTCCATCACCTTTCCCGGGATGGAGGTGAGGTTGACCGGCCTGTAGTTCCCTGGGTCCTCCTTCTTGCCCTTTTTGAAGATTGGAGTGACATTGGCCTTTCTCCAGTCCTCGGGCACCTCTCCTGTCCTCCAGGACATCTCAAAGATGATGGAGAGTGGCTCAGCAATGACATCTGCCAGCTCCCTCAGCACTCGTGGGTGCATTCCATCGGGGCCCATGGATTTGTGGACGTCCAGATCGCTTAAGCGATCCCTCACACAGTCCTCCTCGACCAAGGGAAAGTCATCCTCTTTGTAGGCTTCTTCTCTTACCTCCGGGGCCTGGGATTCCTGAGGGCCAGTCTTAGCACTGAAGACTGAAGCAAAGAAGGCATTCAGTAGCTCTGCCTTCTCCGCATCCTTCGTCACCTGGACACCCGTCTCATTCAGCAGCGGCCCCACATTGTCCCTAGCCTTCCTTTTGCTGCTGATGTAGTTGAAGAAGCCCTTCTTGTTGTTTTTGACATCCCTTGCCAGCTTCAATTCCAGGTGGGCCTTGGCCTTCCTCGTCACATCCCTGCATGCTCTCACCACGTTTCTGTACTCTTCCCAAGTGGCCTGCCCCTCTTTCCACATTCCATGGACCTTTCTCTTCTGCCTGATGTCTGCTAGAAGCTCCTTGTTTAACCATGCAGGTCTCCTGCCTCCTTTGCTCGATTTCTTTCTCAGGGGGATGCATTGCTCCTGTGCATGGAAGAAGTGTTGTTTAAAGAGCGACCAGCACTCATGGACCCCCCTGCCTTCGAGAGCCCTGGCCCACGGGATTCGTCCCAGTAGCTCCTTGAAGAGGGCAAAGTCAGCCCTCCTGAGGTCCAAGGTTTTGATTCTGCTTATCGCCCTGCTTCCTCCACGCAGGATCCTGAACTCCACCATTTCATGGTCACTGCAGCCGAGTCTACCTCCGACCTTCACATCCTCCACCAGTCCCTCCTTGTTTGTTAACACAAGGTCCAGCAGCGCGCCTTTCCTTGTTGGTTCCTCCACCACTTGCATCACAAAGTTATCATCGATGCTCTGTAGGAACCTCCTGGATTGCCTAGCTGTATGGTCTTCCCAGCTGATGTCAGTGTGGTTGAAGTCCCCCATGAGAACCAGGGCCTGTGACTGTGAGGCTGCTTGCAGCTGCCTGTAGAAGGCCTCATCAACCTCTTCCTCCTGGTCAGGTGGCCTGTAGTACACACCCACCGTAATGTCACCCTTATGAGCCTGTCCCTTAATTCTAACCCACAAGCTTTCAACTCCTTCTTCACTTGCCCCCAGGCCAAGCTCAATGCAGTCTACTTGCTCCCTCACATACAGAGCAACTCCCCCACCTCTCCTTGTTGGCCTGTCTTTCCTAAAGAGTCTGTAGCCATCTATGACAGCATGCCAGTCATGCGAGTTGTCCCACCACGTTTCTGTGATGGCGACCAAGTCGTAGCCGTCCTGCTGTATAATGGCTTCCAGTTCCTCCTGTTTATTGCCCATGCTACGTGCATTGGTGTAAACACACTTGAGCTGGGCTGTCAACCTCACCCCTGGCCTTGGCACGCCAAGCCTATGCTCATCCCTAGTGAGCTGGGCAATATCCCCTTCCCCCTTCGAACCTAGTTATCATCGATGTTCTGCAGGAACCTCCTGGATTGTGTGTGCCTAGCTGTATGGTCTTCCCAGCTGATGTCAGGGTGGTTGAAGTCCCCCATGAGAACCAGGGCCTATGACTGTGAGGCTGCTTTCAACTGCTTGTAGAAGGCCTCATCAGCTTTCTCCTCCTGGTCAGGTGGCCTGTGGTACACACCCACAGTAACACCACCCATATGAGGCTGTCCCTTAATTCTAACCCATAAACTCTCAACTTCTTCTTCATCCTCCCCCAGGCCAAGCTCAATACGTTCCAGTTGCTCCCTCACATACAGAGCAACTCCACTACCTCGCCTAGTTGGCCTGTCTTTCCTAAAGAGTGTGTAGCCATCCATGACAGCATGCCAGTCATGCGAGTTGTCCCACCACGTTTCTGTGATGGCGACCAAGTCGTAGCCATCCTGCTGTACAATGGCTTCCAGCTCCTCCTGTTTATTGTCCGTGCTAAGTGAGTTGGCATAGACACACTTGAGCTGGGCTGTCAATCTCACCCCTGACCCTGGCATGCCATGCCTCAGCTCATCTCTAGTGAGCCTGGTTATATCCCCTTCTCTCTTCGAACCTAGTTTAAAGCCCTCTCGATGAGCCCCGCCAGCTCGTGGGTAAGAATCCCTTTTCCCCTTTGAGACAGCTGGACTCTTTCTGTCGCGAGCAGGCCCAGTGCTGAGTAAACCTCCCCATGATCAAAGAAACCAAAATTGCACCAATGGCACCAGTCTCTGAGCCACAAACTTTGCTGTAGACAAAGAAAGCAGTCTCTGATCTTTCCCTCAAGGCTATAGGTCTTGAGTCTAGTCCGTCAACCTCCCCAGCATTGTCTTACTTTTATTTGTGCCAGGTTGCCAGTTGTATGACAAGTTGTGAGGGAAAGCGGTCTGTGGAAAGAAGTCCCATGTGCTCTGCCCCAGCAATAAACCTCTTGCTGAATAACAATCCAACCTCTGCAATCAGTTGAATAGCACAAGCCAGAACATGAGATAGCAAATACTTAGGACACATGAATAGGCCAGGCTATGCAGAAGGTTTTTTAGGTGGGTGGGACTGTAACCAAGGTGATGGAATCAGTTGACCATAAACATGAACAGTGCTGCTATGTTGCTGGTACAGCCCGACCCACCTGGACATTAGATCTGGGAACAGAGGGTCTAATCTCATGGTAACCATTAATGCTAACCATAGTGGGTAATTGTGTTTTTGTCAAGAGAAATGATGGAGTGTGGTTCTGTGAAGTGGACTGAAGAAACTGACCGGGTTTGCCAAGATTTCGAGCCTGGTGGGCAAAAGGTAATTCCGGCAGGGGGAGATCGCGACCACCTACTCACTGACCCCCTACTCCAGTAACACCACCTACTCAAAAAGGAACAATGGAAGAGGGTGACTGAGTCTGCGCAACAATTTACGTAAGAAGTGAGAAAGGTTTCCACCAATTGCCAAAGAGAATAATACTGAATATGCATGAATAAAATAAATATGTATATTTTTGATCTATATAAACTGCATGGAAAAAGTATGAGGTATGCACGTTTGGTGGAATTATCCCCCGTGCATCCAGCGCTGCAATAAAGAATGCCTGCCTTTTAACACTACATTGGTGTTACGAGGTTTTATTCCCGGATTTTCGATGACAGGACAGTGTCTCCCAAAGGTCCATTTGTCTGGGTTTTCATAGTATCTGTTATGAATGTATTGTTCTTGTTATGAATGTGTTGCTCTTTGCATCTTATTTGGTAATCCCAGCCTTCTGATGCTGTTATCCATTTTATTGCAGTTGTGTTCCTTCCGAGTTATATCCCAGATCTGAAAATAAACCAAGAAAGTAACACCATATTCAAGCCTGGTTTGTCCAAAGGGTGGTCAGTAAAAGGTTACTGAAGATGGGCTAGATGAGGAATCTGTGTAATATTGACAGCTTCCTGGTTAAGATTAGTTGAGAAGTAAGGCTGAAGCATTCTGATGAATTGAGTCAATACAGTTACACCAAAGAAATCAAATCATCTGAGGTGAACAGAACAGGCCACAGAGAGTTATAAGAGTTAGAGTGTGTCAGTCTCAGTATGAACTGGCCCATTTGAATCACTTCAGAAAGCATAGACCAAGAAGGTGCAATAAAATAATATTGTTGAACTAGGTGAAGGGAGTGATCTAAGACCCTTTTTGCAACGTTTCCCCTCTGCAAGACTTAATCCTCAGCTGCTGTCTGGTTTCTCAGCCATATTCTGTGCCACCACCAAACCAGTTTTACATGTGAAACTCGACACCTTGGGAAGCAAGACACTGCAATTGTCTCGCTCCCACTTTTGAGTGAAGAACAAAGACCCCCACAGGTTTTACAGTCACAATCTCTTGAAACATCCCATCTGGAGGCTGGAAGATCTCTCTTTTCCATGCCTGCTCACTCCATGTAACCTCCCTGCCCAGTATCTCTGGAGACTGGAGACAAGTTTTGCACCACTCTCAGTCAAAGGCAGGATTAAACACGCAATACACAGAGAAGAGCTGTGTTGGTAACTATGAAAAAGGACTGCTAAATGGTCTACCTTAGCAGCCTGCATCATGTTAAGGTAAGAAAATTTGGCTGATCTTTGAAAATCAAGCTCCATCCAAATTAATTCCTTGTGCTAAGGTTAAACCTAGCTAGGATATAGGGTTAATGGGGGTAGGTCATGGCAAAATGGACTGTGTCTGTATGAACAGAATAGACTTTATCACCACTGCAGTGTGACTGAATCAGTCTTAGGCATCGGATCAGCATGAATGGAGAATGCTGGGATACGGCATAAACTTAGCCAGAGCAGGCAGGATTAGTAAATTAATGTGGATTGAACAGGTTGGCATGCTAAAATAGATTGCATGGAATAGACCAGGCAATAGAGAAATCATGGTGGGATAGGTCAGGCGCTGAGCCAGGGTGGATGTCACATGGGCTTGATGCTGGTCATTGTGATGGACATCAGATTAGATTTGACTTGGTAACAGCGTAAGGAGTTTAACACGGGTGGCCCACACCAGGGTGGTGGAATAAGATGACCTTAATGTTTACCATTACTCACTGCCAACTGGCTTCAAGATTCAGGCCCACCTTCAGGCATTCTTAGCTCATGACATCCAGACCAAAAGAAAGCTTGGAGTGGCCTTTGGCTCATTTCTAGAATCTAACAGGTGTTCTGTATGGGCCATGCATATTTGTGTAAATTCTCTGTCCTGAAATGGTAATTCTCCCTCTTCACAGCACCAGTCAGTGGTACATTTTGGGCTCTGAAATGCAAGACATAGCTGAACGGACATGGGCTAAGTAAGGGTAATGTCCTAAGGTTAATCCTACAGCTTCTGCTACCTGCAAGACTCTCACTCCTTGACACCCGAACACCTGGTCATACACTGCACCACCTTCTAATTGGGTAGCTTTTAATACCTGTTATTATAGCGGGTTCAACAGCCAGTCATTCTCCTCTGCTGTTTAGCAGGAGGGACTAAGTTCTGTGGTCTGCGTTTAATTCCATAGATAAGATGATATGGGAGCTGCAGTAGTAAAAGAAACTCCAGCACTCTGACTGAAATCTCAGTTCATACCAAGGAGAGACCTTTGAAATCAGGTTCTTGGGGTAGCTAGTGTGAATCAGACACACTAAACTACTTTCCTGAAATACTCTGCCTGAGGAGGGAAAGAGTAATCATGTCTTGCTTGTTTCTTTCAGAAGGCTGGGAGAGGTTGTCAAAGCAATGTAGCAGAACCAGCCCGAAGCAGGGGGTCAATACACAGAGATGAAAAGTAAAAATACTGCAGCAAAATTGAATGGGTTAACAGATATGTAGCAGGTAATGTTCATGGGTCAGTACTGGTGAACCGGCAACACACAGTAAGCAAACATGTCTGTACTAGCAGAGAGCAGCAATAAAGGCGGACTTCTATGGCAAGTATTCTTCTCCCTACAGTATTCAGCCCATTCTGACATTTGAACTGCCAGCTGTTCAATCTGCACCAGGTTCAGTCTTAGCTTATGACACACATCACAGATGCCACAGCAGGGAAGGGAGCTTCTCTTTCTGCTATCGAGAAGTGGCCTTTATTGCAGAAGGGTCACATAACTCAGCTTTGACTGTGCCCCCTCATTGAGACCCCCCCTTGCCCAAACCAGAGCAGCTGCTCTGGCAGCAGATTCTTATCCCTGCTCTACCTGTAGTTAGTATCTTCAGATGCTGTCTCTGGGAGATGAAGATAAAATGTCTTTTTTTTAATGAGAGGTGGATTGAACATGATACAGACAGTATGTTACTGTGGATGGAAAAGAAGTCTTCTGCAGTTCTCCCCATGATCCACGTTAATTATCTGTGATTGCAGCAAAAAAAAGCTTTCCAGCTGGAACTTAAAAGAAAACTAAAATAAGCACAAGTTCTCTCCCTGTTTGATTTACCTAGCTCAGTGGTGAGTAGAGAGCCTGTATGAGTCGTTTAGATCAAACCCCTCTCCATGTCACTCTGCAAGCTGGATGATGATGGTGTGAGAGTGAAGCCAAACTGGTTTCACGTATAGTCTTAGCATGAATAAAATAGGCCTGAACAATGTGTCACCAAAAATTTGGTAGAACAGAGGAATTAATAATGGGGTGAACTAGGGTGAGGCAGGAAAAAAAGGACAGGTTTGAACTTGCTGCCAAGCCTGAGGCTTAATGGGAATATAGGGGCTGGGGTACAGCTAAAACGGATATATAGGCTGAGTGAGGTCCATCACATCCAGGAGTGCGATTTTAACAAGAAAACACTGGGAAATGCTGTGTGGATGAAATAGTTCAGGAGACTGAAAAACACACTGGCAAAGTTGTGTGAGCCACAAGAGGGCAGTGAACAACCAGCAGACTTTGGTGAAGAGAGTAAGAGCAGTGCATTAGACAGGAATGAGCAGTGATCCAACTAGAGTGGCTGTGCCATAGCGCTGGGATAAGGGATTCAGCCTCTGCTTTCTCCTGCTGACCGTGTTGTTCCAAGTCACATTCAAACCTGTTTAGACTATGAAAGCTGACAGAAGAGGAGTCTTAGTATCAGAAGTCACACACTCCTGAAGCTCAACAGGGCATTTTTGTGGAAAATAATCCTCCTTGTCACTGTACATACCCCCTCCATTAAACATATTCTTATCTGGTGAATCGAAGGACTCAGGGAAATCCTCTTATACCATCCTGTTAGAAGGAAGGCTGCTGTTTTTCCACACCCACAGGCCCAGCCAGTTACAACAGAGTAAATACGGCAAACAAGAGCATTGTCACAGCAAAACTGAGTACAGGTGTGGCTGCCACACTGATGATGCACACAGTGATGTCACTACCTTTCCTGGTGCCCACACAAACACAGGCAGCACTCGAATAAAAATGAACAACAGAGAAAGTGCGATCTCCTTCCTGTTAATCAAGATTAAAATAAGCTATTAGACTACACATATACCCTAATTCACTTACACAAATACTTCTATTTGTAGGTGTCTTTTGATCTCTGGCTGAGACTTCAAGTCCTCCAGCATCTATCTCAGGCCCTGGGACTTATATCCAGTCTCCAACACAGGCCCAGGGTCTTCTCATATTCAAGTTTCCTACCTTCCAGTTAGTCCAACTAAAAATTCACTAGCAGAAAAGGCACTTACACAGACAGACATACTCACACAAAGAAGATAGAGCACAAACTCACAGACACACATAGAGGAAGCACTTAGAAATTAAGTAGAACACACTGTAATGACTAGGGAAAAAGCTGGCCAAGCAGGTACGCTGGCCAGCAGCATGCTTAGACACTATTAGATCTTTTTACCCATCCATCTTTTAATTCTCTTCATTCTCACACGCTTTTCCTCCTCAATTCACTTCAACTTGGCCTCTCCCTACCTTTGATAATTCCACAGAACATACTACAATGAATTTCATACTAAGTTGTCATTTATCAGCGCAACCCATTCTAATCCTGGAATAATCTTCTACAAAGTTACTGTTTGAAAGTGTTTAAGGCTACGGTTTAATTATTGCTATTTAGATTTGGGCTTTGTTGCTACATCCATTATGTGCTGTTCATTATAGTATGCACGTCCAAATTCAATTTATTACTTCGTCTACCTATTGTGTTCTCTTTTAAGTTGAATAGCCTGTAAAAAGATGTCTCTGTACACACACTCACCCCCCACCCACCCCTCCCCTCAGGCTCTCCAGTATGAAGCGGCATTTCTCACAGCTGGAATAGCTTACATCTAATGTTCACAGAAGGAGCAATCATGGACTGCCTGCTAAGCTTCTTTCCTCTGGGGACTACAGACAAACAATGTGTGGAAGCAAAATAACCTGATCAAAGCTGTAAACAAAGTAAATCCCGTATGGTCCTCCCTCAACTAGTGGACAGGACTGACCTAGACAAGACAGCTCAAGCAGTAGTTTCAGAAAAAGCTCAAGGAAACAGGCTGAAACTTTGCTTCCATCTTCCTTGGACATCGTCAGCAATCCTTATTTTCTGATAGAACTAATTACTTTCTTGCCTCAGAATGAACTGATATTAACAATTTGAGTACAAATTATGAGAGCATAAGAACAAATCTGAATGTGTAATCAGGATTTTTGGAGCCCCATTACTAGTTTGGTAAATCTGTATTGCTCCTTTGGCATTTCTGCCACCACAATGTGCCACAGTGCAAATTACTACTGTTAAATTAGAGCTAACTAGAAGTTTGTGCTATTTTTATTGGTGTGTGTTGTGGGTTAACTGTGGTAGGCAGATAAACACCATGCACTCGTTCACTTTCCCTCCACCACGCTCACTGGAACTGGGGAAGAGGAAAGAAAAAATAAAACCAAAAAAACTTGCAGATTAAGATGAAACAAACAAACAAACAAGCAAGATAATAATTAATAAGTAAAGGATTAGTGGAAGAAGAGGGAAGAAAACAAAATTTAAAAAATGATGCAAAGGCAAATACTCACTGTTTCCTGTGGGTAGACCAATGCCCAGCCAATTCCTGAACAAAAGATGACTAACACCCCGTAAAACCCTCTCTTTGCCCTTTTATGTCTGAGCATGACATTATATGGTATGGAATATCTCTGTGGTTAGTTTGGGTTATCTGCTCAGTTGTGTCCACTCCCAGCCTACTGTGTATCCCCTTTTTACTGCAGGGGGGGAGGTGGGGGGTACCAGAGAGAGAAACAGAGAAGGCCTTGATGCTGTGCAAACACTGTTCAGCAAAAGCTAGAAGATTCATGTATTAGCAACACAGTTTTGGTTAAAAATATAAAGCACAACACCGTATGAGCTCCTATGAAGAAAATTACTTATATCCTAGCCAGGCTCAGTACAGTGGGGTAAGTCCTTTGTAGCTTTCACTGGAATGAAGGCCCTGACCATTGCAAATCTCTGTCATTGTGATCCTATGACAATGGAGCCAAAACATGCTCTGAAGTGTAGGCTATAAGCTCAGTCTGACATACATGCCCAGACAGTGTAACTTTGAAGAGAAAACCTCCTTCCTGCTGTGCTCAGTTCACAATTATGTCCTGCCCCAGAGTGGTTTTCTACCCTTTGGACAGTAACACAATATCCTGGGCTAGAACAATCTGTGCCACCAGGTGAGGTTAGCAGAAGTGGTTTACATGGAGTGAGAAACAAAATTCTTGACTTAGGGGACATGGAAGATACTGATGAAGGCACTGTGGAAAGGCCTAAATATTGTTGTGATGTTCAAGGAGATCGATACACAGATCCAAGCAGAAAGCATGCTCTCATTCCCCTAGTCTCTCTCAGAAATTCCTGCCTTCCTGTACAAGTGCACAGTTCTATGTATAAGTGTTCTAGATTGTCCTTATTCCCGTGACTACTAATACAAGGAGCAGGTTATCAGGTATAAGGTACATTCCCTCTTCTTCCTGGTAAATGTAATAACTGATGATTTTTGAGGAACTCTATCTTGGTTAGCAGATCAGTGTTGTTGTGACCTGTACCACCTTCAAACATGGGGTTTTTTTCCTGCTTACAACTGATACTCAAGCATTTTTAAATCTTCAGGCTATTATGTTTAGCAGTGGCCTCACGCATGATACAAGGAACAGTATTTCATAATATTCTCTAGTACTGAGGATAAAGCTTGAACAGCTGGCAAATCTCTTATCTCCATGGCAACGACTGCAACACAGGCTGATTGCAGAGATGGAGGAGAAAATTCTTTTTTATATCAGAGTTAACAGTATCATAGCCAAGCTGTGAGAGGAGGAAGAGATAGAGATAAATTGTCCTTAGGACTGGACTTGAGTGGGGTAAGGTTTCTCAGTCCAGGTTTCAAAGTGCACTCAGAAAGCCAGTCCAACTTTGATATTCCTTTTTCTTTAATGAGTTTTGGAGATTATTCAATAGCAATAAATACTTATTCGTAGCCCTGAAAATTGGAAATAGCATCCTAAATTCACAGGGAAATAGGACTCCAACTGCTGTGAGGCAGTCAATTCACAACAACTAAAGAATGGCAGACTCCTCAGCTGTAGACAGCACAGGCCAGTCATGACTCATTACTTTCTTTTACTTCCTAAAAATAATGCACTACATGCATGTGAGCTACTGAGAATGGTAGTGCTGCATTCTGAATAATACTCAGGACCTGGGAGGACTACCTAGCTCTAGCTGTTTCTAGAAGACAATCATGTATCAAGGATATGGCAACATTGTAAAAGTAGACTTTTTTTTGTAGTGAACCTACTGTATAAATGCACACAGCACAGCTAAATCAACATACAGTATCAATAAATCACTGTGGTCTCAGGAAGGAAAAGGTCTCAGGAGCATCTCTCCTACGAGGAGCTTGTTCAGCCTGAAGAAGAGAAGGCTGAGAGGGGACCTTAAAAATTACCATAAATATCTTAAGGGTGGGTGTCAGGAGGATGGGGCCAAGCTCTTTTCAGTGGTGCCCAGCTACAGTACAAGGGGCAACGGGCACAAACTGAAGCAGAGGAAGCTCCAGCTGAACATGAAGAAGAACTTCTTCACTCTGAGTGTGATGGAGCACTGAAACAGGCTGCCCAGGGAGGTTGTGGAGTCTCCTTCTCTGGAGATATTCCAGACCCGCCTGGACAGGGTCCTGTGCAGCCTGCTGTAGGTGACCCTGCTTCAGCAGGAGGGTTGGACTAGATGACCCACAGAGGTCCCTTCCAACCCCTAACATTCTGTGATTCTGTGATTCTGTGAAAAGATGCCTAGAAGACCACAGTCTATTTGTTATCATTGTTCTTATGAACTGAGATGCCAGGATGAAGTGCAAAGGATTAGCTCAGTTGCTTTCACTGAGACCACGTGTCCAGAATAAAGCAGCAGCAGTAAGATGGGACTCAGTTGGAGTTTCTAGTCTTCACTCACTTCTGCCCACTGCTCTGTTTTCATATTGCAGAGGACTGACTGCAGCCTGAATGACAGCCAGGTCACTGACCTCTTGCAATTTGCAGCAGCCTTTATTAGAGAGCAATGATCACCTCTTTCCCCTACAAAACTCTGATTTTGGAGCAATAGCTCTGGAGACTAATATATCTTTCATATCCATGATAGCAGCTATGGCTCATTCCAGGCCACTGCTCCACTGGACAACGCCAGAACACTGGGAAAATGTGTGAACCTCAACAGGCTTAGCCTGCAAGTTTGTTACTCCTGGGACTTAGCACAAGGCATTCCTAGATGAAGCAACAGACATCATTGATTCTATAAAGACCCCACTCTATTTCAACACATCTGGCAGCTACAGATCATGGCTCCATACTAGCTATTGGCAATCATTCACAAGCTATGCCTGCAAACTGCACCTTCAGTGGCTGGAGGTGAAATTTCTGTTACTCAGTGAAAGGAGTTTCAGATGCAATATGAGGAAAAAAAGAGATATCACAGAATAGACATATGGACAAGTGATTTCGGAAGGGAACCCTAAATACCTTTAGACACTGACTCCAAGTCAGGCATTTCCACGCAGCATTGCAAGTCACTTAACAATCATTATCTCATGCAGTTCCTGTCTTTCATTGTACATGGAAATAACAGCATTTTCAAACAAGTGAATCAGTTGAGCAAAATGTATGTGCTATTACATGAACATAACTTTATTAATGAGAAGTGATCAGGGCCTTGAAAACATCTTCAAAGGCTATAATATAATCACAGAATGGATAGAGTTGGATGGGACCTCTGGTCATCCAGCTCAGTTCTCCCTGCTGAAAGTGAGTCAGCTAGAGAAGGTTGCTCAGGACCATATCCATCTGGGTCTCCAACGATGGACACTCTACTCCACTCCTTTCTGTTCTAGCGTTTGACCTCCTCACTGTAAAACCTTTCTTCTTATGTTTAATATTCTTTGGGAATCCAAGCCCTATTATGGGCTGAACAGGATCCTACACACACTCCTGCCCCCACCTTATAAATTTATTATTCTTTGATTTTATAATTTAATTTCAGGAGTACATCAGCCCAGCTCCATGAGAGCAAGCAAGGGACAGTACCCACACGCTGTCAATTTAGACATTTTCAAGCTTTCTATGAACTGCATTGTGTTTGCTTAAATGAGAAGAATTCCTTTTCTCTGACTAAAATCATACCTCTTAATTCTATAATACTAGACTGTTACCAGTTTGGCCACACACCCCCCAAGCTGACGGACTGCAAGATGGGGACCAGAGGGGCAAAGTCCTTCCCACTGTAAGGGAAGACCAGGCTTGGGACCACCTTAGGAACCTGAACATACATAAGTCTATGGGACCTGACGAGATGCATCCCAGAGTCCTGAGGGAATTGGCTGATGTCATTGCCAAGCCACTCTCCATAATGGTTGAAAGGTCCTGGCAGTCAGGCAAAGTCCGTGGTGACTGGAGGAAGGGAAACATTATGCCCATTTTTAAAAAGGGTAGGAAGGAGGATCCTGGGAACTACTGACCTGTCAGCCTCACCACTGTGCCTGGGAAGACTATGGAACAGGTCCTCCTAGAATCTATGCTAAGGCACATGGTGGACAGGGAGATGATTCACGACAGCCAGCATGGCTTCACCAGGGACAAGTCCTGCTTGGCAAACCTAGTGGCTTTTTATGATGGCGTGACTAGATCAGTGGGCAAGGGAAAAGCTGTGGATGTGACCTAACTGGACTTCTGTAAAGCCTTTAACACAGCCCCTCACAACATCCTGCTCTTTAAATTGGAGAAATATGGATTTGATGGGTGGACTGTTTGGTGGCTAAGGAATTGGTTGTGAGGTTGCAGCCAGAGGGTAGTGGTCAATGCCCCTCAGAGGTCCATACTGGGACCAGTGCTGTTTAACATTTTCATCAATGACTTAGCGAGATTGAGTGCACCCTCAGCAAGTCTGCAGATGACACCAAGTTGAGTGGTGCAGTTGACACACCTGAGGGACGGGATGCCATCCAAAGGGACCTGGACAAGCTAGAGAAGTGGGCCTCTGTGGATTTCAGGAGGTTCAATAAGGCCAAGTGCAAGGTCCTGCCAGTGGGCTGGGGCAACCCCCGCTATCAATACAGGCTGGGGAATAAGGGGATGGAAAGGAGCCCTGCCAAGAAGGACTTGGGGTTCCTGGGGGATGAGTGGATGGAAAGCAGCCCTGCCAAGAAGAACTTGGGGGTGCTGGGGAATGAAAAGCTTGACATGAGCCAGCAATGTGAGCTTGCAGCCCAGGTGGCCAACCGTATGCTGCACTGCATGAAGAGAAGCGTGGCCAGCAGGTCGAGGGAGGTTGTTCTGCCCCTCTGCTCTGCTCTGGTGAGACCCCACCTGCAGTACTGTGTCGAGCTCTGGAGCCCCCTGCATAAGAAGGATATGGAGCTATTGGAGTGGGTCCAGAAGAGGGCCACAAAGATAATCCGAGGGCTGGAACACCTCTCCTGTGAGGAAAGGCTGAAAGAGTTGGGGCTGTTCAGCCTGGAGCAAAGAAGGCTGTGGGGAGACATTATAGCAGCCTTTCAGTACCTAAAGGGGGCCTACAGGAAAGATGGGGAAAATATTTTCAGCAGGCCTTGTTGTGATAGGACAAGGAGTAATGGCTTTAAACTAAGGGAGGGTAGATTTAGACTAGATATAAGGAAGATATTTTTTTACCATAAGCGTGGTGAAACACTGGGACAGATTACCCAGAGAGGTAGTGGAGGCTCAGTCTCTAGAAACATTCAAAGCCACGTTGGATGGGGCTCTGAGCAACCTGGTCTAGTTGAAGATATCCCTACTTACTGCAGTAGGGTTGGGCTAATGGTCTAAAGGTTTTCAGGTGTCCAAGCATTTGTCTTGGTCTAAATCAAGCTAGATGTGCCCCCAGGAATTGTAAAAGCGGGTTTTGGTCCACCCTTCTGCTCCATCATTGCTTTCTGTCAGAGTTCCCAAAGTAGTTGTTAACTCCAGACCAGTGCGAAAGTAAGAGCCACTCACAAAGAGAATATACACAAACAGAAAATCTAGACCCAAATATCAGCCAGAAACTGAGGTACAGACAGAATGAAGACATTTTTTTTAACCTCATGTGATCCTCCCAGACGAATATATTGTTCACGTCTCATATCAGCTCTGATTTAAAATAAAATAATACTTTAGCATGGCTAAGGAAAACCAGGAACTGGGTTAGAATTAACCAACAAAGGTAATACAGAGGGAAGAGGTAGGGTTACAAGCTGAATTCAGTGTGCCAAGCAAGGGACTTGTTTATCAAGAACCTGTCTGCGCCAATTAATACTTTCATCATAAAATCATAGAACCATAGAATATCTCAAGTTGGAAGGGACCCATTAGGATCAGAGAAATCCAAGACAGCAGGATAAAGCAAATATGAAAGACCTTAATATTTGCAGGACATTTTTTTTCCCCTGACTTTGTTTTTGTTCTTAAGGTCTGCAAAATCTACAAAAATACGTTTCTGCGGATATCTCAGAAGACTGCACTTTGCCGTTTACTTAACTCTGGAAGATAGAAGCAGCCTTTCATGAAACAAGAATGCCTCCTTGGTTTCCTCATAAACCTCGGATTCTCATTCCTTCAAGTTGGCACTGGGTGTATTTGTTTCCAAAGCAGTGGATTACAGTGCAGTTATCTTCTTTCCAGTTTGCTCTTACAGTGACAGGTGATAATTTTCCTCCTTAGATTAGTAGCTGTAGAAGCCACAGTTATCTCCAGGTCAAATACATACTACAGTAACTACGTGCTCAGTAATTCAGACTGAATGAAAATAAGAATAAACAGACTGGCTTGGATGGTTCAAGCCAATCTGTGGGTCAGGGTTAAGGATATGTAGATTATGCAGGAAGATGGGACACTACAGGTGGCTTGAATAAGTGCACCAGACTGGGACAATGAGTGACATCGGATGGAAACGACTGAAGTGGTATGTCAGGCTGGGTTTTTCAAAAGCTCCCTGAGAAACTAAATCCTTTCCTGAGCTTTGCTCTGTCTCCAAACCTGTTTTGCTGGTGCTGCCAGATGACAGAGGTAAGAGTTAGGATGTCAGAAAACCCCCCTCCCTGGGATTTGGGTCCTTAGGCTTAGGATCAAATTTTGGATGGTGCAGCTGATGGCTGCCCTCCTTTCCCTCTGGTGACATTGGACAGAGGGTCCCAGGCATTTCTGGCCTTGCCTGAGTTACAGCTCCAGCTGTACTGCAACCACGTGTATGGCTTTCTATGGACGTCACTGACCCAGACCCAAAGGCTAACCCTAACTGATTTCTGGCTTGACCTTGGACCTGCCTCATAAGCATGAATTTGTCTGATGACCAACAGCTGAACCCGGCTACCATATCTGTACCTGCCTTGCTTGTCTCACTTAGGTACTGTAACACTGGGTCTTTACTGGTGAGAAAACTGCCCTGTCAGCCTTATTCTCATGTTTGTCTGAGAGCTGCCCCTCCCTTGGGGAATGGCCATCACTTCTTGCTCCCTCACAGTCACTCGGCAGGTCACTTGTCCCTGATGCTTAGGAGTGGTCTTTTGCAGAATTATCTTGTCATATTCATAAATTCCTGATGATAGCAGTTGCCATAATGCTTGTCTCCATAGGAAAAGCCTGTAACACAGTCTAGATGACAAGCCAACTCTATTCCTATGGGCTGGGCAGGAAAATTTCTGCACATACAATAGCACACTAATTCACGTGAAGCAGATAAATAAAGAGAGGCCTTAGTTATCTTCCACGTTCACTGGATATAGTCTTAACTATGGCAGTCTTTCAGAGACGATGTCTCAGCCTTCCAAAACAAATGCCATTTTCCCTGCATTCATGAAAAGTAGGAGGAAAGAGACAAATAGACAGTGTAAGTGAATGAGCATCTTTGAGGAAATTTGTAGTGATGCCACATATAAGCAGAACAGACCAAGTTTTTAACTGAAGTAAACTGCTACTATCCTTTTAGAGTTGTGGGCAAATCATCATGTAACAGAAGTGAGTACCACTCCTTTGGAATGAACTAGATGTGTCTATGCCAAGGTCACATAGTTATCACTTCTTTAACACAAAGAAGGTAAAAATTTCAGCTGGCATAAGGTCACATAGGTTGTCTGAGGCCAGTAAAGCTGATCCCCAGAATGCACAAATTGCTGTGACACTACTGGAATGCAAGGTGTTGATTTCAATCTGCTTACTTGCCAGACACTTCTGGGAATGCCAGCCCTCCACTATGTACACATTTTCCTACATTGATTTCAGCTGCAACTGATGACTCAAATTCACTGTGTGTGGGAGAGTACATAATGCTTATCACATAGTACCAAGAATACTTTCAAAGTTTATAGGGGCATATCTTAGACTGAAATAATCAATGGTACTGTTTTGAAGTCACCAGAGAATACAGATGCATAAATAATAATTAAATGCATGTATATATTATATACATAATAATATATAGAGGAATCTCATCAAGTTCAACAAGGGGAAATGCCAAGTCCTGCATTTGGGGAGAAGTAGCCTCAGCCATCAGCAGAGGCTGGGGGCTCACCAAGTGGAAAGCAACTCTGCAGGGAAAGACCTGGGGGTCCTTGGCAACAAGCTGACTGTTGAGCCAGCTATGCACTCTTGCAGCAAAAAAGGCATTTTGAGCTGTATTAGGAAGACCATTGCCAGCAGGTCAGGGGAACTGATCCTTCTCCTCTGCTTAATACCGGAGTAAAGCCCCATCTGGAGTGCTATGTTCAGTTCTGGGCTCCCCAGTGCAAGAAAGATGTGTAGCTATTGGGCTGAGTTCACGACAGGGCCACAAAGATGATTAAGGGACTGCATCAACTTTCATATGGGAGAAGGTAAGAGAGCTGACATTGCTTAACCTGGAAAAAAGATGGCTCAGGGATCTTCTCTGTGTGTAGTGCCCAGTGATGTGACAAGAGGCAAAGGGCACAAAATGAAACACAGAAACACATAAAATTCCACCTGAACACAGGAAAACACATTTTCACTGTGAGAGTGGTCAAAGCCTGGAACAGGTTTCCCAGAGAGATTGTGGAATCTCTGACCTTGAAGATAATCAAAACTTGATTGGACATCTTCCTGGGCAACTGATTCAGCTGACTGTACTTGAGCAGGATGTCTGAACTCGATATTCTTAAGAGGTCCCTTCTGAACCTAAAAGATTCTGTTATTCCATGATTCAGTATACGCAGAGACCTATATTAAGGGTACAATTTACAACTAGAATTACATGTACATTATAACTATTATTAACTGTTGTGTTTAAATCAACTTCTTATTACAGGTGATGAAAAACTGCCATTGGGAGGTGCTCTGCTGTAGTCATTGCTCACGAAGAAAGAAGAACTGGTCAAGGAGTTGGAGGCTGAGGGCAACTTCAGCTGCAGAGTCTGTGAGGTTATGTAGTTTAAAATCCTGGGAGCAAATGAGCAGAGCAAATAATAGAATCACAGTCCTTCACTTCAGGAGAGCAGATGGCTGCTTATTCGTTATGCTTCCAGCAGGATCTCAAAGAAGATAGCCCTGGATAATTCATCAAAGGGAACCAAAACAGCTGGAAAGTCAAAATACAATTTTCTTCTCCAATAAGGGCTGTGAGAAGTAACAGGAAGAGTTTCTAAATTCACACCTGCGACAGAAATTCAATTATGATTTTGCCTCTGTTTTTTATTAGTAAGGTCTGCTTTCATACCTCTGTGGTCCTTCAGCTTACTAGCATGACCTGTGGAGCATTACTTACAGGAGAGAAAGATATCATTCAGGAGCACCTAAGAACTGGACATACACAAGTCCGTAGCAACACATGGGTGTCATTTGGGAGTACTGCGGGAGCTGGCCAATGTTGTTGTGAAGCGACTGTCATTATGGAAAAGTCATGGCAGTTAGAAGAGCTTCCTTACAACTGGATATGGCAAATGTTACTCCAATCTGAAAGAGCAGCAAGAAGTATCCAGGGAACTACAGGACAAGCAGCTTTATCACAGTCTACAAGAAGGTTACGGAGTAAATCCTCAAAGGCATTTCAAGCCATATGAAGAAGAAGATGACTGGGAGGAGCTAGCATGGATTTGCCAAAGGCAAATCATGCCTGACTAGTATGATTGCTTTCTGTAAAGGGTTAATTGGCTCTGGGCATAAGGGGAGATCACTGGATGTTGTGTACATTGACTTCAGGTGGGCCTTTGAAACAGTTTCCTGTAGTGCTGCCAACCTGATGCATATGAACTGGATGACTGGACAATGTGTGGAAGATTGGCTGGACAGCTAGATTTAAAAGATTGTGATAATTGCTATAAAGTGTAACTGGTATCTGCTTACTAGTGGAGTCCTTCAGGGACTGATAATGGGGCCATTATTTCTTCATGTCTTGATTACAGACGTAGACAATGGGTTGGAGTACATACAGAAAGTTTGTGGGTGATACCAAATTGAGGAGAGTTGATACGCTGGAGGGCTGGAGGGCAGACCTTCTATTCAGTTCATATCAACAGTCTGCAGAAATGGCCTGATATAAACCTCATGAAGTTCATCCAAGACAAATCCAGAGTCCTGCACCTGGGCGAGAGTAACTCCATGCAACGGGACAGGCTAGGGTCTGACTGACTAGAAAACAGCCTTGTAGAAAAGCATCTGGAGGTACTTGAGGACAGCAATGTGAGCAGAATTCAGTAGTTCTCCCTTACAACAAAGGCAATCAACTGCATCCTCAGTTGTATGAGCAAGACTGTAGTCAGGAGCGGGATAGTAGCTGTTCTTCACATCAGGGAGTGGCAGGAGAAGTGCTGCTCCCTAAAGGAATGCACTCATGAGCTGAGGGTGGCCACAACACAAGTCCAACGACAGGATACAGTCCTGTGGACCTCGTGATAGGTGAGCAGAGCAGGGTGGTGGCAAGAACAGCTGACAACAAGTGATCATCAGGCAAAGACAAGGTAAAAAGTATGTCATAGGTCATCTCAGGAAATCCAGACAGCAAACCAGCAAGAGAGCTGCGGCAGGCATACAGAGCCCCTGATCACAGAGGATGGGGATGGAAGCCCAAGGAGCAGCTCGTCAGAGCAATGAAGGCCTGTTAGTACACTGAGGGTCCTGGCACTAGCCCCCCATCTTATGCCTGCAGCGTCATGGGTGATCATATTCTAGTGGCTAACAATGCCTAATTTACTAATATAGTTGCAGCCATAGTGGCCAACTCTTCATATGAGCCAGAGAAGTACAGTGTGTAGAAGTGAATTGGTCATATCTGTGGGATACAGATTAATCAGTTTTGAGGCATTGATGGATATGATTTATCTTGGACACAGAAAAATGGTCTACACATCTGTGAAACTTTCTCCTATTCTTTGAAAATCAGTTTGACCCTCCGAGAGTGAATGTAGGCCAGATACCAAAAAGTCATAGTATATGATTTCTGTTCAGTCAAACACCTGGCTGCAAGTGATGGTTTAATAGGGTGTCTGTGCCGAGTTGCAGTCAAACTTTTAAGGCAGTATAAAGATTTGTGGTGAGATTTATCCTCACTAGCTTCCCAAATATAGCCCCATTGGGAATAAGAAACCAGTCTCTAAAGGCTAACAGTTTAGCCTCCTTGACAGTCTGACACACATTAGCAGGTCATAGTGTGTTGACAAGGCCAAGGCCTTCCATTATCAGAGATGGAATGGGTTATGGATATGTAAACCACTCCTGTAGTCTATTCTACCTCTTTTACAGGAAAAACTGTAAGGAGCTGGTAATAAGTATGTATGCAGGCCAGATGGAATATTTTCGCTTGAGAGGTCAGGCAAGAACAAGGAGCTGACGTAACCATCTCAGGCCAGACAGTGTGTTGGGATATGACACTGAGTCACATTGAGACAATGTGGGAAAAAGAACCCAGAACGGAAAGTTAAAACTGATAGGTCAGAACAGCGCAGGAAGTCTTCATTGCTCCTGACCTAGGAGTAAGTTTCAACCAGGATGCCTTTCAGAGCTTAAAAAAGAACTGAAAAGGCAAAATGAAACCAATATGTCCTAATTTCCTTAGGTTCCTTAGTAGTCCCATCCATATAGAACAAATATCTCGGATCTTTTAGCTCCATGTGCTTGTCCACATTGAATCTGCAAATTAAAAACTTGTGGGCAGGTTTCCACTAAAGTTAAATATGTGTCAGGATATTATGGCTAAGACTGTGAGCTGGAGTAGATTTGCTGTCACTCTCTTAGCACCTCTGTACTTAAGTGCTCCTGTGATATAAATTAGGAAGAGTAGGTCTCTTGAAATACATCTGTGAAATCTCTGAAGTATATTATTACTACTTCTTTGCCATGAGTGGGCTAAGATCTCACTGGTGTAACTGAGCATACCTCAATGGGTGACAAAGTTTCTGGTCCCAGTAAGCAGAAGATAGGTGATTTCACTTGAATGAATGAGACCTAGATGCCAGTGTTCTTAAGTTAAGAGGTTCTTACTAAAGCTCAGGTTCAAATAATACAGATAATCTACTGCTATCACAGCATTCTGACTTTTGTTTTCCATCAACACTAAATCTTGCTTCTTTGAAGAGTGGATAGTATCTGAGCATGGATAAATCAGCCCATAGGAGACTGTATTTTGTTTTGTTGGGGCTGGAGTGTGTCAATGAAACAACTGTTTTGAACCAGATTGAGACAGTGGGTGTAAAACAAACAGGACAAACTAAATTAATGAACTAAGGGCAATGGATTTGGGCAAGAAATTAGTAGGATAGTTGACTGACACATAAGAATAGTGGATTAGGTTCAGATGTTCAAACTTGGAACTAACACTGCTGGTTTAAAATTGACCACACACAGTAACAAATAGGACCAGGGCAGAGAAGAAAAAAAAAAAAAAGAGATCAGGCCAGGATATAGTTTTAAGATAATCTCACAGTTCTTCCTTCCATCAGGACTCAAATATGAAGCAAATTTTGATCTCAAGGTTGAGAATGGGTACCAGATATCCAGATCGCATTAAATGTCTTTAGTCTAATGGGTCAAGTTAACGTAATCAAGATAGCTCCACTACTTTCTCTTCACTCATATCTATTACTGATGTAAAATAACAGTGCTATGATTTTCACTCTGCCTGCAATTGGACTGATATAGGGCTAGAATATCTTGACTAGGAGTTCTTTCTTAGAAAACCTTTGTCCCAGGTCACCCATGATTAGCTTGGAGGACTTTCAATCATGACTAGACAGATTAAGTCTTTGGGAGTGGATCCAAGTTCAATCTGTCTCATGGCTGACAAAACAGCTCCATTTCTGGAAAGGCGAGGGGGAAATTTCAGATTAAAGAAATCCCAGATTATAATAATGGACATCAGACACCAGCTTCATACCCTTTTAATTAACCTTTTAATCAATTAATCCTCTATCTTAACTTAATCAGCTCCCCTAGAGAAGACTATTGAGCACAGATTGACAGGATAGGAACTAGTGTACCCTGGGTGAGCTAACTGAGATCATCACAATAAGTTCCATGTATAGGGCCAAAGTACTCTATTACTAGGAGTGGACAAAGCTACAAAGCTATCAGTCTCTTACCTCCTCCTCCCCTTTCTTTTTTTCTTTTTGAATAAGTCCAGGCCGTTGATTGATTTTTTGAAACACGTCTGTATAACGTTTTAGTAAGATCTGTCAAGGCCAGGAATTACATTAGGGTTCAACATGCCAAACCAAAGGGCTGTGGTAGGCCAGTTCTGTCATTTTGTTAAACGGAATGGAACGGAGCAAGGCAGCAGTATGAGTTATGGTCCATGCTCCTAGCTGGAATCAATTATTTTCTGCTTGTTGGTCACCTCATTAAAAGTTGTTCCACCTTCAGAAACTTTTGGCTTTTAACACCTGACACTAAGTGAGGATTAGCCCTGGAAGACAAAAGCTTGTGAGGCCTCAGAACCTTCTGAAAGAGAACGAAGACTCCTGTGTAAACTCCCCCTCCTGGAAAAAACAATCTTGCGGGTAGCAAGGTTGCATATTTTGGGTTATAAGCTCCACCTAGAGCCTGTACAAGATAATTGCAAGCTTCTTTAACCATTGGCTGTAGGAACCTGAAATGCAGGTGGATTTGTAGTCAGTGAACATAAGATAGTACTCACAGCTTGTTGCCTTCAAACGTCAGGATCACTTTCTGGTAGAGTCTTTCAGTTTGAAGGGAATTCAGTGTGATGCATTCAAAAGAATCCCCAGACATTAGCTATTTTTTTTCTAGTTTTTTTACAAAGGAAACTGAGTGAGCAGGGGACTGTGTATTTTAATTGGTACCTGAGTGAGGATAAGGCATGTAACTGAACCTGTCCAGGACAGTGGAATACTAACAGACCAGGCCAGTCCAGCTTGTGAATGCAGAAGGACTGGCTATGTCAGAGAACTGAGGTGGCTGGAACAGCCTAAGTGTCAGGCTGTTAAGGTGGAGCAGACCGGAGGTGAGTGACAAGTATGAATCAGAATGGAACAGTGTGTTATGACCTATGGACTAGTCCATAGCGTGATAAAGCAGTGGCTTAAGACTGAAGGTATGGACTCCGAAGAGAAATAATAGGCTGTGGGTCAGGTTTGATAGGACCAGGGTCATAGCATATGCAGGCTTCTAAGAAAATGTATAGAAACATAGAATCATAGAATCATAGGTTGGAAAAGACTGCTAAGATCACCAAGTCCAACCATCCACCCAACACCACCATGCCTACTAAACCATATCCTGAAATGCCACATCTACATGCTTTTTCAATACCTCCAGGGATGGTGACTCAACCACCTCCCTGGCAAGCCTATTCCAATGTCTGACCACTCTATCAGTAATGAAATTTTTCCTAATATCTAATCTAAAGCTCCCCTGATAGAACTTGAGGCCATTGCCTCCCATCCTATCACTAGCTAGTCGGGAGAAGAGACCTACACCCACCTCACTACAACCTCCTTTCAGGTAGTTGTAGAGAGCACGAAGGACCACCCTCAGCCTCCTCATCTCCAGACCAAACAGCCCCAGCTCCCTCAGCTGTTTCTAGTAAGACTTGTTGTCTAGACACCTCACCAGCCTTGTTGACTGGACCAGGCTATGCAATGAGTCAAAATGAATGTGTGTGTCAGAACAATGTCCTGTTCTGCAAAGGTGAATCAAGCTAAGGCAGGAGACAGGTCAAACTTGCGGCCACTCTATTCTCTACTTCCAATGAATTTCCCAGCCATACACCAAGGCATCTTCAGAAATAAGTCCAGCAGTGCATATGGCACTGTTCTGCAAGTCTGAAGAACTGCTTCCCCTGGTCCCTCTGCAACTGTTCCTTCTGCAGTAGCAGCTCTAGCAGTTGACACTCGGGTCTCTGGAGATGGTGCCTCCAGCACATATTCAGGCTACTGCTTCCATCTGCTGCCCAGAAGCATTCATTGCAAGCTATTTCTTGCATGTGAGCCAGCAGAAACGGTAGAATGCAGCAGCATAAAGTAATCTTGCCCTAACCCTGCCACACCAGGGTTACTCAGCAGAAAAGAGGACTTCAGCAGCTGAGAGTCACTACAGATATACTAGATCAAATAAGATGTTGCATTGCTGTCAGGCACTTGGAAAGTATTGGTGACAGAATGTGAATGAACAAGCCTGAGGGATGGGCTTGGCATGAATGTAGCATACCAGGGGTCTGGATGAAGAAGGGAAGTCTAGGTCAGAAAGCTGGCTATGTGTTCACCTGGTTCAAACACATCATGATCAGGACCAACAGCAGCTTAGGAAGTAAAGACCATACCAGAGTAGCAGGTTGCAGGAAAGTGCTTGACCAGGCAATGGGTTAGATGCTTACTGAGTGGTGCAATATGGAATGTGCAGGCTGAAGCAATGATGGAGCAAGCTAAGACAAGGCTGTGGTTTGTATTCAGGAAATCAAATCAGAACATAATACACAACTGAGGAATGAGGCAAGGCTTATGGCAAAACACATAGGGAGGTGAGGAAACAGCAGTACATACAGGGTAAGCCAGAAGACAGCAGTCTGTTGATATTGATAAACATGATCAGGGAAGTCAGTTACATATAAAAGGCCAGCCTGTGAGAGTGGCTTAATGTAGGTACTTGGAGTATGCCAAGGTGAATCTTACAGCCTCCCACAGTCAAAATTATCAAAGATTCTTTGCTGCAGCTGTCTTCCTAGGCAAATCTGGAGACACTTTCAAATGTGATTAGCTCATAGAGCTGGAATAGGCTGTGTTCTGCAAGTCAGGTACTGCTGGGTTTCGGCAGGAACACTCTCCCACGTGCACACTTCTTCCTTCTGTGCACTTACGCTTCCAGTTGCCTCAGACCATCAATTCAGACAACTAGTATTTTCATCTTCCTAGTAACCTCTTACACATTATGAATATGTTCAAGGCTGTTTTCCTAGTCTGTGCCTACAGAGTTTGGTAATAGATGTCTCTGCATAACAAACATCAGGAGGATCATACTGTAGGAGTGCACTGAAAATTGCAGATAAAGAAAAGAACTCCAAAGGGTTTCGCATATATGATTATCAATAGAGTAGAGAACAGCTGATCCTGACTGGCATAGCTCCACTTGCTGAGCAAGACCTTGGTTTCAGTCAGTTTTAAACCAGTGTGATTTTTGAAGAGGTAGGAGGAAATGGAGGAACCAAGGCACTGCAGAGGTATTTCAGTCCACCATGGAACTATGACTGACCCAGATGGAGTAGTGGGTAGCAAAAATGGACATGGTTTTGGGGGTCAAGCCTAGCAGGGGTTTATAGCACAATGGCAGATGGTAGAGATGTCTTTGAAGGTTGAAGTTCTTCAAAAGGCCATGATGCATGATGAAGTAGCAGCCGTCAGTAGTGTGGTAAAGGTAACTGGAGCAGGATAATGGCATATGTTAAAGTGGATAAGCCAAGTCAGGTCAACAGAATAATATATGGGGAATTTCAGAACACTAATTTAGGGTCAAAGGTCAGGTATGACACAGGAATCAGATGTGTTCATTAGACAAGAGGCTGTTTTGACAGAGGTGGAAAAGGCCACACCAATAGGTTAACTCACATATGCTGAACTGGGGTGGTGAAGGAATGAAAAATGGATAAGGCCAAAGCACAGTTAGTGTGGTTAGTGTGGACAGTACAAAGTCAGAAGGATGAGGAGTATGTCCGAGGCCAATGGATCGAACATAATGGTCAGGACATGCTGGGGTAGTACGGCAAAAGAACATTAAATGAATAGAGTGGGCTAGGGAAATGGTTAGAGTCAATGGGGTATGGATTAGTTCAGACTAAGTAATTGGCAACGGGGCATGGTGAATAGGCTAGGCAACAGTACTACATTAATTCAAACAGCAGCTGGAGCAGAGGACACCAAAGTTGGGTAACAAAATTCAGACAACTAAGAACTGTATTTGGTACAACAGACCAAGTGAGGGAGTGGGATTTCATAAGGAGTTGGAGACAATAGTGAGATAACATCATACTGGCATGTGGATAACATGGTTAAGACAACGGATAGCATGGATAAAGGATAGAATGGACTATCCAAGAGAGAACAATAGTTTAATACATATGAAATGTGCTGTGACTGACAAGTAGTGTGATGAATAGGACACTTCAGCAAAAGGTTCAGGGCTTGAATAACACCCTGAGTTACTGGGGTACAGGTGTGCGTCGGACCAGCATAGTTGAGTCCAAAACTCTGGGCTCCTGTTTGCTTGGAACACAGCTGAGGTTTACCAGTAAATGCCATGTAAGGTGACTAATTGCTTTCAGATAGCAGTCTCCTTTGGCCACTTTAATGGGGCCCAGACTGAAAGTTATAGCCTAGAAAAAGGGCTGTTCCTTACCTGATCCTGCTATGCAATACATTGGGTGTACTTTGACAGTGCAGTGCTTTGACACTGGAAAGGAAGAGTCTGTAACTCAGAACAGTATGGCCCCATTCCCCTCTCACTCTGAGGCACCAGCCTAATGTTCATCTGTAGATTCTGGTGTGAAAAAGGGAATCAGCACATTGATACAAAAGGAGCATTTTTTAATATACCTCCTTATGTACTGGTAGTGAAGAGGAAAAGCAGGTTTAGCCTGAGGGTTTCCAGGGCACTCATTGCTGTTTTACACTCGAAGATACAGGAGAACATCCTGCCCTGCTCGTTTGAGTGGAGTTTTTTTTGCTTTGCACTATCATGCGGCTTTGAACTTTTGAGCTTGATTCAGTAAAAGTGCATTAGTTTTGGTTAAAACAATTTGCACCAGCCAGGAATACTGCCTATGATCTCTATCCGTTGCAGAGAAGTAATCTTTGCAGCCTTTGGTCCTTGCTCCTGGGAGTTCAACAACATTTTGCTTTCTCCGGCCAGGGTTAAGCAAGGCCCTATTTCCATGCAGGTGCACTTGCTGTTCAGAAGTTTTTGAAAAACCCTAACTCTCTCCAAATCTGATGTTATGAGGCTGTAACTTCAGAGAGACTGGTGTTCCCAGTCTCATCTAGACAGATAATGTTTGTCTTCAGTAAAATCCTAAGAGCAATTAACAGGAGCTAACAAGGACTTCTGGGATTAGACTGACTCCTGAGATAAAAAACTTTCCTAGCTGTTAATTGGTCCTCTCCCCAATTCTCTACAGCCCAGTGCCTCCCCTGGGAGAGACTTGGCTGAACACAGAAGTCTAGTTAAAACTTCGTGAAACTCTAGTGCCTTGGGATGCAAGCACTCAGCATCTTGGAAAGCAACTTCATTGTCTGGGGAAGAGAGTACAAGAAGCAAGGGATGTGAGCAAAGACTGAAAGACCAAGGCAAATTCAAGACATTTTCAATATCAATGGGAAAATCTGAGCTCCAAACCCTGCTGTTGTTTGCTCTGTATCTAAAATGCGTCCTGCTCATCCATGTTTCTCAGTGTGGGTCTTCCTGTGACTCAGTCGTATGTGTGAACACTGACTTGCTGCAGTTAGTTCCTGATCTCTCCCAATTTGAAGTTAAACCAATCTGCTAGCACAAGAATGATTGTCTCATTTCAGAGCACATAGGTTAATTGATACTCTCTGTGCTCCACGAACAGAGGACCATTTTCGTGATCACCATATACTGTCTCATAAACAACAAAAGACCAATTTTCCTTTCACTCAGTTCAGTATGTATCAGAAGTAAGACAATTAGGCACACTATAATGTGTAATCATCATGGTAAGACACAAGTTATCTATTGGTCATCCCTGTACACATCAGAAACAGCTCTGCTTCCTAGTGCTACACTCTGAAACAATGGTGAAAAACAGTATTAAGTTTATTTTATCAAAGGACCTGATTCTTTTAAAAGATGACTTTCCCAAGACAGTATATATACCAAAATCTGAGCGGTTGTTTATGATGGGACACTGGGTTGCAGGAGTAAGAATATCACTCGGTAGGACTCACTCCACATTGGATGATATGAGTGATACACAAGAGTGATTCAGGTACCTACAGGAAGTCATCTATAGCCACTGAGATGTCTCAGGATATCTGAGACAGTGGAGTGTTTGCAATTGGAAAACAGGACCATTCTGGAGCTCCACTTCTCCGGAGCAGGAAGAATGTGATGAGCATGGGAGTAGCCCAGCAGGGTATTCTTTGTGCTCCCCACCTGCTCTTGGTCTCCTTTGTTTTCTGTGCTTCTTTGTGGATCAGCAGACAAGCTTTCATCACATAACCTAATACTGACCACCCTCAGGACAAAGGCAAAAATAAATAAAAGAATCCTTGTATCTCACTGGAATTTCTTGTTGCCACCTATGGTCCTTTCTGCTCACCTGTCTAGATCTATTTGTTACACTCTTTCATTTAGGAGGTGTGGAGAGCAATGACATCTCCCTTTAGCCTTCTCTTCCTAACATAGCCACCTTTCTCAGTTTCTCCTTCAATGTCTTGTGTTCCAGCCATCTTTTTGTAATTGGAAAAGGCAGAAATGGCCCTTCACTGTTTTAATACAGTTTGTACATCACGGTCTTTCTTGTCCTAGGCAATCCCACACTGGACACAGTACTGCAAACAGGGATCTCACAAGTGCCAAACAGAGGATAAATTTCACTTCCATCACCCTGCTGGCTGCAGTTTTACTAATTGAGATGAGAATTTGTCTGGTTGTCTTTGCTGCCACGATGTGCTGCCACCTGTTCAACTTGCAAACCCAGATGCTTTGCTACAAGGCCCCAGGCTCTCCTGTTGGATAGAGTTACTCTTGTGTGGGTGCCAGACTTTCCATTTGTCCTTAATGAAATCCACGAGGTTCTCGTCAGCTCATTTCTTTGGCCTGTTGAGGTCCTCACAAATAGGAGCTCTGCTCTCCAGCATGTCAACAGTCTCCTCAGTTTCATATCATCAACAGTATCATTCTCTGACCATATATCCAGGTTCTTTAATTAAGACATTTTAAAACGTATGAGTTTTCACAAAAAGCTACAAAGGGATACAAAATATATAGGTCTCCACAGTTTAAGAAATACAGTTTAGAAGGGCTTAGTGAAAGCGACTATAGCTTCAGTTTGAATCTTTCTATCTTTCACTTCCCATTTTGTTCCTGAAATATCTAAGCTGCATGCAGGCTAAGTAAGTCCTGGGATTCTTTTGAAGTGGATCAACAAAGTTTTTTCCCCAGTGAAAACCTCAGAACATGTAAGTTGTTAGACTAGTAAAGACAGGACTCCACTAGTCCATGTAGGAAACATCACAAAGTACTCGTTTTTTTCACCCAGGCAAGTCCTCTGACAATATTCATGGCACTGAACTCCGTATTCTTATCACACATCTTTCTGCATGCCTATCTGCTTGTGGAGAACTGTGACCAAACTTCTCATTATTGTCAATATCTTATGAAGATTTTGAATGTTAAAACTCCTTAATAGTGTTTAAGTTTCTTTATGGTAGTGTGTTTCATGTCATGACAGATCCAGCAAGAGGCGATGGGGGCTTGGAACATCCAAGATCATTGTTCTGTGTAGTGACATTACAAACTATTTCAGTAGCTTTACCAGCTAAAGATTGTTCCCAAAATAATGCTTATAAATTGATTCTCAGTGAAACAAAATTTTAGTTTGTATTATTGGTTTTTTGGTTTTATTTTGGTTTGAATGGAACCCTTTTTCTTCTGTTCAATACATGCATCTGCAGGAAGATTCATGCTTTAGAATTTATTTTGATTAATCAAAAGTTGCATTATTGCATAAAAGTATATGATGATGGACCTTGTCTGCAGTCAGAAAGAAATACACTATGGGTGCTAATCACAATGTAGAAAGCTTCTTTCTGATGATTTTGGCAGAGTGCTTCCATTTTGGGATTAACTTAGCAGACACTGGACTCTCTTATGGAGTCACACCCACATGGCAAGCATGTATAGTAAGAAAGGAAGTCAATCAGCCACCTCTGTCTCTGCTGGGATTCCTCTGGGCTAAGTATTAACAGGTACAGGATTCAAAGCATATGAATGAACAAATTAGATAAACAAGCGACACCATCTCTGGTAATATCTGAACCAACTGTCTTTGCCTCATCAGAGGCCTTTACCCAGACAGAATTCCTGAGGGAGAAGCATCCAAGTCTCCAGCTATAGGGAGTGCCTGGTGTCTTTCCCTGGGGCTGGGAATGATGATAGCTTCACATGGAGGATGGGTGTTTCAGCTGATGTATTGAATAACCAGATGAAAGACGTGTGGAAAGAGATGAACAGACTGCACTGTCAGGCAAGAGGAACAGCAAAGCAACAGGGACTTTCTCAGACCCTGAAGAACCAAGAACCTAAGCTTTATCATATACTGAAGGAGTGACAGCTAGAGACAAATTTGAATGGTAATGGAGACTGCCACAAGGGAAGAGGCTAGAAACTTATGTCTTTTGGGAATAGAATTAAAGTTCCTTTGCCTGCAGAGCAGCAGTTACAAAACGGGTGAAATGTGCTAGGTTTATGTGGTTAAATGTGACTCACCATAAACACAAAGACCTGATGAAGATCAGGCGAACAACGATAGCCAGAGGAACACTAAGAAATTATTTAGTGAACACAGATGTCCTGGTTTTATCTAGGATAGAGTTAATTTTCATGGGAAATGGGGAAGGGACACAGCTGGGAAGGCTGAGCCCAGCTAGCCAAACAGTATATATGATACCGTATGATGTCATGCTTGGAATATAGGTGGAGGAGCTAGCCGGTGGAGGGGAGTCGCTGCTCAGGAGTGGGCTGGGCATTGGGCAGTGAGAAAAATTGCACTGTGTATCCCTTTCTTTGTATATGGTTTTTATCAGTATTATTGTTGTTATTTTTCTCTTCCTTTGCTGTTCTGTTAAACCATCTTTATCCCAACCCACCAGTTCTGCCTTTTTTTTCTGATTCTTCACATCATGCCACTGGGGGGAGGAGTGAATGAGCGGCGGCATGATTCTTTGTTGCAGGCTGGGGCTAAAACACGCAACAGAGCATAGTGAATTGACTACTAGAGTTATGCAAGGGGTATAATTAACCTGTTGTCCATATGTGAAATCCACCAAGCTGAGTCAACCACAGAAACTTCCCCCAAATTCCATACAGACTGAAGGGGGTATAAGACTACGGGATCAGGAGGAAGAGCACTTTGGGATTGTGGAAGACTTATTACGGGATGTTTTAAGGGGATTTTGTGATGTTGAAGGGAGGGACTAAAGCCAGGGAAAGAGAAAAACCAGGGTGAACTGGGGAGGAGCACGGGAAAATAGAAGGAGTAAGATATAAAGGGGCCAGTGGAGTGTAAAGAGATCACTGGTTAGTATGCTTGTCTGGCCAAGTCCTGACTCTAATTGCCGGTCTGTCCCATCTTCTTATTAAAATTTATTCCTAATTATTTTCTTGAATGAGACTGGTTTCTATTTTGAGGTGTTTGACCCTAGTGGATTTCAAGCTGGAGTAGCCAGGAAATAGGAGAACATATCTGGGATCCAGCTGCCAGATATACCATAGGCCTTGTGGCTAAGTATTGGCGAGACAGAGTCTGAGAGTCCTTTCATCTCTGTGTGTGCATGCATGTGCATTGGTGTGCCTAAGTAATGAAAAGAGGTCTGAGTACACTAACTGAGTACAGTACATACTGAGGGATGACCAAGTGGAATGCAGCTCTGCAGGGAAGGACCTGGGGGTCCCAGGCAACAACAAGCTGACCATCAGCCAGAAATGCACCCTTGTAGCAAAAAGGGCTAACATACAATACCAACACACAATAAGGATACTATAATATTAGAATAGAATAGAATAGAATAGAATAGAATAGAATAGAATAGAATAGAATAGAATAGAATAGGAATAGCACATTTCAGTTGGAAGTGACCCACAACAATCATGTAGTCCAACTACCTGACCACTTCAGGGCTGACCAGAAGTTAAAGCATATTATTAAGGGCGTTGTCCAAACGCCTCTTAAACACTGACAGACATGGGGCATCGACTACCTCTCTAGGACTCCTGTTCCAGTGTTTGACCACTCTTCTGGTAAAGAAATGTTTCTGAATGTCAGCTCTCGATCTCCCCTGACACAGCTTTGAACCGTTCCCACACTGGATACCAGGGACAAGAGCTCATTCCCATGATATAATCATCCCACTGCATTTAACACTGGTGTGGCCTTACTTTGAATACTGTGTGTAGTTCTAGGCCTCACAGTTTTATAAGGATGTGACGCTACTTGAATGCATCCAGAGGAGGGCAAAAAAGCTGGTGAAAGAGCTGGAAGGTATGTCCTGTAAGGAGTGGCTGAGGACTCTGGGTTTGTCTAATTTAGAGAAAAGGAAGCTGAGGAGTGACCTCATTGCACTCTACAGCTTCCTGAGGAGGAGAAGTGGAGAGGGAGCTGCTGATCTCTTCTCTATGGGATCCAGTGATAGGACACGTATTTTCTTGTCTCCATTTGGCATGGCAGAACAACCCATGCAATTGTCACTGATGCCAGGACTCAATTTGCATTCCTGTGCATATGAGGAATACTTTAAACCTCTCAGCTGAATCTCTTCTGGTACTACAATATGCCTACAGTTTTTACTGCCTAACTTGAATCTTCTGGAATAGAATTCAAGCTTGGGACTTCCTGTCTTAGTGTGATTTCTTTTCTGTTTGCAGGAATCTTTTTCATATCTGAACATTATTAATCATGACCAAATACAAGAGGAGAGGATAGGATAGGATAATATGATATATTGAGCAATGACATTGTTTTTTTTAGGAGCAGAGAAAAAAATGCTACAATGTTCACTGATGCACTCAACATGCATACTAATATATCTATATTTTATTGGATCTGAAGAGGGAATGGAACTCCTTAAGTACTAGGGAAGAAGAGAAAAATATAATTTTGCTCAGTATCCTAGGTAAGAAAATCAAGATTACCTGCAACCTCAAATTTGTATTTAAAGTAAAGGACAAACTTCTGGGAAAAATAAAAATCTGATCAGACTAGCTACCTCATTATTATTAAAAACCAGTAGTCTAATTTGCCTCCAGTTTCCCTAGGCAACTGCCACAGGTTGACCCCGGTCCAGCAGTTAAGCACCACATCACTGCTTCTTGCACCCCCAACCCCACAGCAGTGGGGGACCACTGGATGGGACCAGTAAATTGGAAGAGCAAGAGCAAGAAAACTTGTGGGTTGAGATAAAGATAGTTTAATAAGGTAAGGGAAGAGGAAGGATGAAAAAACCCTACTACAACAACAACAAAAACATGGAACGTGATGCAGAGGCAATCAGTCACAATCTCCCACTAGTATACCAATGCCCAGCCAGTCTCTGAACAACGGGTACCACCCGATTTTATTGCTGAGCATGCCCTTATATGGCATGGAATGTCCTTGAGGTCAATTCAGATCAGATGTGCAGCTTGTGTACTCTCCCAACTTCTCCAGCATCTCTCAATCTATGAAGAAAATTAACTCCATACTTGCCAGACCAAGTACAACACCTAAACTAGCTGTTGTATTTCGAGCTACTTAGCCTAGTCTTATTGCTTAGCCAACAAATGCCTGCATTTACTGCCTAAACAGTGAAGATAGCCAGCCACTTTTAAACTGTAATTCATATTAGCTCACTATGTACCTATCTAAAAATAAGAAGAATCTTTCTTTGGAGGTTTCTGTGTCTCCATATTCTCTCACTGCAAAGGAAAACTACTACAACTTCCTCCAACTTACATTGACTCTTTTAAAGAGATAAAGCAATGTGAGGCAGTTACATTCCCTATGTGCCAGCTGCACTCTATTTGTTGTCAAATGAAAACAACGGCCACTTTGAGAGAGCAGCCTTTGCTGTGTTTTAGATCACAGGATCACAGAATCCCAGCACGGTAGGGGTTGGAAGGGACCTTTGTGGGTCATCTAGTGCAATCCTCCTGCCGAAGCAGGGTCACCTACACCAGGCTGCACAGGACCTTGTCCAGGCGGGTCTTGAGTATCTCCAGAGAAGGAGACTCCACAGCCTCCCTGGGCAGCCTGTTCCGGTGCCTGTTGCTCCTTGTCCTGTCGCTGAGCACCACTGAAAATAGTCTGGCCCCATCCTCCTGACACCCACCCTGCAGATATTTATAAGCATTTATTAGGTCCTCTCTCAGCCTTCTCTTCTTCATGCTGAACAAGCCCAGCTCGCTCAGCCTTTCCTCATAGGGGAGATGCTCCAGTCCCTTCATCATCCTTGTAGCCCTGGGCTGGACACTCTCCAGTAGCTCCTCATCTTTCTTGAACTGGGGAGCCCAGAACTGGACACAGTACTGCAGATGGGGCCTCACTAGGGCAGAGTAGAGGGGAAGGAGAACCTCCCTCGTCCTGCTGGCCACACTCCTCCTAACGCATCCCAGGATCCCATTGGCTTTCTTGGCAGCTAGGGCACACTGCTGGCTCATGGTTAACCTGTCATCCACCAGGACACCCAGGTCTCTCTCCGCAGAGCTGCTCTCCAGCAGGTCCACCCCAAGCCTGTACTGGTGCATGGGGCTGTTCCTCCTCAGGTGCAGGACCCTACACTTGCCCTTGTTGAAACTCATCAGGTTCCTCTCTGCCCAACTCTCCAGCCTGTCCACATCACACTGAATGGCAGCACAGCCTTCTGGTGTATCTACCACTCCTCCCAGTTTGGTGTCATCAGCAAACTTGCTGAGGGTACATTTTACCTCTTCATCCAGGTCGTTGATGAAGAAGTTAAACAAGACTGGGCCCAGTACTGACCCCTGGGGGACACCACTAGTTACTGGCTTCCAACAAGACTCAGTGCCACTGACGACAACCCTCTGAGTTCTGCCATTCAGCCGGTTCCCAATCCACCTCACTGACCACTCATCCAGCCCACACTTCCTGAGCTTCCCTAGGAGGTCTGAATTTCCCATTTTCCAACCTTTATCTATTTCTTCATTTCCTATCACTGAGCAGCTCTGAGAAGAGATTCGCTGCCTTCTCCACATCCTGCCATTAGGGAGCTGCACACAAAAGTAAGATGTTCCTTGAATCTTCATTTCTGAAGGCTAAGTATAGAAATCACTCTCAGCCACTGGTACTACACCCTGTGCTCCATCCCCCTAGCCATCTTGATGGTATTCCCATGTACTTGCTCACATATGTTAATGTCTTTCTTGTCCTGGGGTGCCCCAAACAGGGCACAGTACTTCAGATGGAGTCTCACAGTGGCTGAATGGAGAGATAATGGAGAGATGGAGGGCCCGATATGCCACACAGACCCATCCCACAGGGCAGTCTGCTGTCTCCTTGTGCCCAGGTTAGGAATGTTGCTAGGAAACTCCCTGGTCTGGTGCAGCCCTCTGATTAATACCTGTTGGTAATGAAGGTTGGCGGGGACGAGATTGTGGAGACAAATTCCAAGGCTATCAAAAGGGACTTCAGGGCACTGGGGCTATTGGTTGAAGGATCAGGGGCACAGGCGGTGTTTTCCTCAATCCCATCAGTGGCAAGGAAGAACACTGAAAGGGGCAGGAAAACTCACCTGATTAACAGGAGGCTCAGAGACTGGTGCCATCGGTAGAATTTTGCTTTCTTTGATCACTGGGAGGTTTACACGGCACCAGGCCTGCTGGCGACAGAAAGAGTCCAGGTGTCTCAAAGGGGAAAAAGGATTCTTGCCCATGAGCTGGCAGGGCTCATCAACAGGGCCTTAAACTAGGTTCGAAGGGGGAAGGGGATATAACCAGGCACACTAGAGATGAGCCCAGGCGTGGCATGCTGGGGCTGGGTGTGAGATCGACAGCCCAGCTCAAGTGTATCTACAACAATGCATGCAGCAGGTGTGTGGAATTAGTAATAAAATTAAGGTTTTACATCTGAAAATTAAGGTTTATATGAAAAACATAGCATCGTTCACCCATTGAGGAAAAGCATAAAATCAAAAGGAGCTCTGAGGATGGGACACAGCTGCAGCAGGCGTGTGAGGAATCCACTAACACAGCAACTCCCTGCAAGACACCATAGAGAATGGAGTGGGGTCGAGACTCTGTGGCCGTGCTCCGTGATGATAAAGCGGGAAGAAATGGTCCTCTAGAACTGATAAGCAGCTCATCTGACCCCCTGAGCCAACAGGTTTACGAAACCTTGCCAAAATGCTATCCATTCGTGAACTTTTCTCGTTTTAATGTCATTTTAATACCAAAACACACCTCCATCCCGAAGGCTACCCGCCTCTGAGGTGCAACCACTCCTCTTCGAGTCTGTGCCCTCTATTTTTTGTAAACTCTACCTTTAAACGTGAAGCGAGAGAATTTTACACCAATCATGATAAAAGCTATGTATGACTACAGTCACTCAAACTCCACCATAAATGTAGAAAGGGTATAAAAATAGCCAGGGAAATGGGGGATTTTAGGAGAAGAAGATAACACCGTGAGCAAGTCAAGGGAACTCCACCTCAGACTGCCTCTGACAACCGGGATTGGCCGATGGGCTGAGCCTTGCTTCTCTCCCCCCCTTGGAACGCCTTGAGTGAGACTTCAACTAAGCACTTTTCACGGGAATCTTAGAAATCTCTCTAGAGATTTAGTCCCTAATGTTTATAGCCAGGCTGTATTATTTATAACCTTTTCATGCATTTTATATTTAATAATGTAATCTTTGCATGTGCTTTCTTGCAGACAGTCACTATCACCGGCAATTCAAAAAACCTATATACACAAATAAAACCTATATAATAGGTTTATTTTTTATATGTATAAATAACCTATATACACAAATAAAACCTATGTAATACCTATATTGCACAAATAAAACCGCACTGTTTAAGTAGCCAGTGGTCACAGTTTCTCACTGAATGCGACCAAACGTGGCCGTGCTAGTTCATGAGCACGACTGGACTGAAGGAGCAGACTGCTATTAGTGTGTCCAGAACCGTGGTAGTTTAATACACATAGTAAACGCGACTGGACTGGTAGTGGTAAATTGGATACCACTCAGAATTTAAACCTAGCTGCACCTAGCCTCCCACTCCGGTGAGGAGAGTTAAAACACAAGGAGGTTTATTTTCTGCCAAATTAACGCAACAAGGGGCAATAAACAGAGGAGTTGGAAGCCATTGTACAGCAGGACAGCTATGACTTGGCTGCCATCACAGAAATGTGGTGCGATGACTCTCATGACTGGAGTGCTGCGATGGATGGCTGTAAGCTCTTCAGAAGGGAAAGGCAAGGAAAGAGGTGGTGGGGTGGCTCTGTATGTTAGAGACTGCTTTGACTGTATAGAGCTCGACGATTGTGATGACAAGGTAGAAAGATTATGGGTAAAGATGAGGGGGAAAGCCAACAAGGAAGACATCCTGCTGGGGGTCTGTTATAGACGACCCAACCAGGATGAAGAGGCAGATGAAGATTTCTACAAGAGGCTGGCAGAAGTCTCACAATCACTAGCCCTTGTTCTTATGGGGGACTTTTACTTACCGGACATCTGCTGGAAATACAACACAGCAGAGAGAAAACAGTCTAGGAGGTTCCTGGAGTGCGTGGAAGATAACTTCCTGATGCAGCTGGTAAATGAGCCGACCAGAGCAGGTGCTTCACTATATCTCCTGTTTGCTAACAGAGCAGGACTGGTGGGAGATGTGGTGGTCAGAGTCTGTCTTGGGCATAGCAACCATGAAATTCTAGAGTTGTAGGTTTGTGGCGAAGTTAAGAGGGAGGCCAGCAAAACCACGACCATGGACTTTCAGAGGGCAAACTTTGGCCTGTTCAGGATGCTGGTTGAGAGAGTCCCCTGAGAGAGAGTCCTGAAGGGCAAAAGGGTTCAGGAAGGCTGGACATTCTTAAAGGAGGAAATCTTAAAGGCGCAGGAGCAGGCTGTCCCTATGTGCCACAAGACGAACTGGCGGGAAAGACAACTGGCCCAGCTGAACAGGGAGATCTTGCTGGGACTCAGGAAAAAAAAGGAGGGTCTACCACTTATGGAAGAAACGGCAGGAGACTCAAGAGGAGGACAGGGGTCTCGTTAGGTCATGCAGAGAGGAAATTAGAAAGGCAAAAGGCCAGCTAGAACTCAGGCTGGCCACTGTTGTAAGGGACAACAAAAAATGTTTTTACAAAAACATCAACAACAAATACAGGGCTAAGGAGAGTCTCTATCCCTTATTGGATGCGAGGGGAAATATTGTCAACAAAGATGAGGAAAAGGCTGAGGTACTTAATGCCTGCTGTGCCTCAGTCTTTAATAGTCAGACTAGTTATTCCCAGGGTAGTCAGCCTCCAGTGCTGGAAGATAGGGAAGGAGAGCGGAACAAACTTCCCATAATCCAGGAGGAAGCAGTTAATGACCTGCTATGCCCCCTGGACACTTACAAGTCTATGGAGCCGAATGGGATCCACCCAATAGTGCTGAGGGAACTGGAGGCGGAGCTGGCCAAGCCACTCTCCATCATCTATCAGCAGTCCTGGCTAACAGGGGAGGTCCCAGATGACTGGAGGATAGCCAGTGTAACACCCATCTACAAGAAGGGCTGGAAGGAGGATCCTGGGAACTACAGGCCTGTCAGCCTGACCTCGGTGCTGGGTAAGATAATGGAGCAATTCATCCTGAGTGCACTCACCGGGCATGTGAAGGACAACCAAGAGATCAGGCCCAGCCAGCACGGGTTCATGAAAGGCAGGTCCTGCTTGACTAATCTGATCTCCTTCTATGACCGGATGACCTGCCCACTGGATGAGGGAAAGGCTGTGGATGTCATCTACCTGGACCTTAGTAAGGCCTTTGACACTGTTCCTCACAGAATTCTTTTACAAAAACCAGCTGTCCATGGTTTGGATGGGTGTACTGTTTGCTGGATAAAGAACTGGCTGACTGGCCAAGCACAGAGAGTTGTTGTGAATGGAGTTAAATACAGCTGGTGGCTGGTCACGAGTGGTGTTCCCCAGGGCTTAGTTTTGGGTCCAGTCTTGTTTAACATCTTATTCAATGATCTGGATGAGAGGATTGAGTGCTCCTTCAGTAAATTTGCAGATGACACTAAGTTGGGTGAGAGTGTCGATCTGCTTGATGGTAGGAAGGCTCTGCACAGGGATCTGGACACACTGCATCGATGGGCCGAGGTTTAACAAGGCCAAGTGCCGGGTCCTGCACTTTGGTCACAACAACCCCATGCAACGCTATAGGCTTGGGGAAAGGATCTTGGGGTGCTGGTCGACAGCTGGCTGAACATGAGCCAGCGGTGTGCCGAGGTGGCCAAGTAGGCCAACAGCATCCTGGCTTGTATCAGGAACAGTGTGAAGGAGCAGAGAAGTGATTGTGTCCATGTACTCGGCACTGGTGAGGCCGCACCTTCAATGCTATGTTCAGTTTTGGGCCCCTCACTACAAGAAGGACATTGAGTTTCTGAAGCATGTCCAGAGAAGGGCAATGAGGCTGTTGAGGGGTCTAGAGAACGAGTCTGATGAGGAGCAGCTGAAGGAGCTGGGGATGTTTGGTCTGGAGAAGAGGAAGCTGAGGGAGGACTGTCGTGATCTCTACAACTACCTGAAAGGAGGTTGTAGTGAGGTGGGTGTAGGTCTCTTCT
The DNA here is from genome assembly GCF_030867145.1 of Opisthocomus hoazin. Taxonomy (NCBI): domain Eukaryota; kingdom Metazoa; phylum Chordata; class Aves; order Opisthocomiformes; family Opisthocomidae; genus Opisthocomus; species Opisthocomus hoazin. Next base: position 6,891,703 of record NC_134439.1, on the reverse strand, counting down.
CCCAACTAGCTAGTGATAAGATGGGAGGCAATGGCCTCAAGTTGCATCAGGGGAGGTTTGGATTAGATATTAGGAAAAATTTCTTTACTGAAAGAGTAGTCAGAAGTTGGAATAGGTTTGCCAGGGAGGTGGTTGAGTCACCATCCCTGGAGGTGTTCAAAAAACTTTTAGATGTGGCACTTTGGGATATGGTTTAGTAGGCATGGTGGTGTTGGGTGGATGGTTGGACTTGATGATCTTCGAGATCTTTTCCAACCTATGATTCTATGACTCCTCACAGGCATCTCCAGGAGTGTTTCAGCTTCATCTGGAGACAGCTGAAGCCATGGCTAGTAGCCCCAAACTCTTCTTAGATAGTTAATTTCATTGTTTTGTCCATATTAGAGGCAGGTCCATGAATAGCATCTCCCCAGGATTCCACATAGGTTCACCAAGAGTGTGTTCACTTGCTTTAGAGAAAGCTGAAGTCTTGAGTAGTAGCACAATATTCCTTCTGGGTATTTTGATGAAGAGACTTGTTCATGCTGAAGGCAGGTCTGTGACTGGGAGTTCCCTGTTACTCCTCCCAGGTATCTGTGGGAGTTCGTTGGCCTCTGCTGGAGAAAGCTGAATTCCCAGGTAGCAATCCCAGACTCTTCTGCAAGTAGCTACCCGAAAAGCATTGTGTATGCTGGGGGAAGATCCATGCCCTGTAGCTCCTTTGGACTCCTCCCAGGCAACTCTGGAATGTTTTGGCCTCCCCTGGAGTCTGCAGTTACAGTTACTCTGGTCCTCTTCCAGATACGCAGGATATCGTCAGCAGACGAGGTTATACCAGCACTGTTATGGGCAACAATGCTCAAATCAGGGTTCTCAGTGTGCATTTTACCACTGAAACTTACCTATGGGTAGGCAGGTCTTGTGGTCTATTTGTCTGAGTGTCCATTATAGTTAAAGAGATACATTCCAATATATCCAGTGAGCTGCTCTGGAGGGTGGTTCATCTAACTAGGGGCAAATGTCTATGCTAGGAAGAACTTCATTGCTTTCTAGATTGTGACTAGGTTTCCACCAACTAGCTCTTCTACTGGAAGCACAATCAAAGCTGTTATGTAGATGCCCTGAATTTGTGAGATAAACCCTGCCCTATATGAGAAGGCACCATAAGCAAGGTGCCTGCCTGGTCTCTGCATGTCTACCCAGAAAACTGCCTTCTCCCCTACTACCTTTGCAGATGATGTATATAATATCTTCAGATTTTGTAGCTGCCTTGGTTATTCTAAGTCACTCCAGATAGCACTGGATGGTTATGTTTGGTCAGAACTACTTAGAAGCTCTGTGAATTTTATTACAGTGGAAAATATTTATCTGTACTGTATAGATAAAAAGTGTAGATAATATTAGCTACAGAATACATATATACATATTAATACTTAGAAAATATAAATAATGCTGGAAATGTCTCATCCATTCAGAGTTCTGCAAGTCCCCTCTAGCTTTTTTTTTTTTCATATATAACAATTCCTACTTTTTAGAGATGGAGCCTGAAATATTTATTTTCTTCAAAATCCAGGTACTAAAAAAATATTTTTCTTGTTTGTGAAAGGAAATAAGACATACTTTTCCCCTGAAAAGAATAAGTAATTTTTTTTATGTTGGCTGACTTTTATAATTAACATAGATCACTAGTAAATTTTAGCTCTCATTCCATGTGATAGATTTTAAATGCTTACTTTAGGATGTGATAGATCCAGAAATTCTTATTTCTTTCTATAGGTAATAGGACAATACATACCACTAGGTCTATTTTCTACCTAACAGTTTTCTACCCAAATTTTTCTGAAATATAAAGTAATTGCATGTTATCTTTGTTAGGATTACCCAATCAGAGGGTCTTGGGTACCTAGAAGATTCTTCCTTCTGCATCATCTGGACCACTCGCAGCAGGACTCTGTAGGCCAATAGCTCTTCCAAATTTGGCTCGGTCTCCTGGTTCCTTACAGTAGTGAAGCTGAACATGCAGTCCTGGTAGGCAGTTATATCTGTATATACCTGTCTGGCCACACAAAGAGACAGAGACACAGAGCACTCAAACAAACAGAGTTGACACCAGTGGTCTCATCCTGCCTCATTCTCAAGCTGAGCAGTATGGTTGTCCAACAGTGAGAAAATGTATAAAGAATAGCATGGAATAGTTCCAGTCGGAAGTTACCTACAAAGATCACCTAGTCCTACTAGCTAACCACTTCAGGGCTGACTAAAACTTTAAAAGTATTACTAAGGGCACTGTCCAATTGCTTCAAAATATATATGTATGTATATATGTGCATGTATGTCTCTATATATATACAGACACACACCTACATATATATGTGTATACATATGTATACATATATGTATGCATTGTTTGTATGCATATACATGTATATGTACATATGCTTACATATATATCTATGTACAAGTGCACAAAGCAGATGCATCCAGCAGCCAGTCTCAGACTCTCAGTGTGCCCAGTAGCTGGCAGTCTCCCCTAGATCCAAATCTCCCTAGCTGCTGACATCTGGACATACCAACCCCTGAGACAGTGGTCCTACTGTATTCGCTGGTATAGACCGTCGCAAACCTGCACACACATGCAGCTGGCCAGGACCTTCTAGTGGGGCAGAAGTCTCCTTGGATGGCTTTTCAGGTCTGATGGTTCTCCTAGGACAGCCTGGGTAAGATTTTTTTTCCTTCAGAGTTTCTAATTAGGGTCATCGCCCCCCTCCCCAGCTATTATACCTCTGTGCCCTTCTGAATTTTAGGAAACAGGTTTTTCATGGGTTGATGCCTCTCTTCTCATGGGCCTGGCAGAAGCCAGGGCAGGTTATTAACTGACTTGCCATTGTTTCTCTGTGCCTCTTTTGTATACGTAGAGGAGTTTATCACTTCCCCTAACAATGCTGACCCTGCTGTAACTGTACTGTATTCTATTTCAGCTTTTGCTCATGTTCTGTGTGAAAAGCTAAAAAAACTTCACATCTCTTCAGAATTTCCTGAATGGAGGAATATAGTATGTAGGCAACTTTTAATGTCTCTCAGTATCACACTAACGCCCATAGATGCTACTTGAAGTTGGCACCTTATTATTCTGGAAATGGCACAGAAAGAAAGAACATTTGGGTTCACAGGCAATTAGTTTGTGGTCATAAACAATAACTAACTAGTGTACTTAGAGGTGTAGAGGCCTAAATTTTGATGAAATATACATCTGTTTCCTGTAAGGATCCCAAGACTTTATTACTTTGTTCAAAACCTTTATACATTATCTGCAGTTACCCCTATTTATTTTCTGTGCAGGAGAAATGTGCCTTCAAAATCGGAGCACTGTGACTAAATTAGTTCTTGTGGGATTTTCTGTCCCTTCAGATTCCACTGTTGCCAATGCTCCTGGCAATTTACTTTTCAACACTGCTGGGGAACTCAACAAGCATTACAAAGGTTCTGGAGACATCACAATTTGCACACAGCTATGTATTACTTCCTCTTCAACTTGTCTTTTCTAGAAATCTTTTTCACCACATGCATTAGACCAGTGATTTTAATGAGCCTTCTATCTGAGATGCTAAAGCTATATCATTCTCAGATTGCATTATTCAGTGTTTCCTCTGTTTTTTTCTAGGGATGGTCCCATTCATGCTTCTGGTTGTTTTGTCCTTTGATGGCTATGTCGTTACCTGCATCCGCAAGTGCAAAGGTGTGTTTTCAGCTTTATTTTTTCAGGTTTATTCCACTTGTGGTGCTGATAGTTCTGTGGCCTTTCCATACTAGGGCAGAGCCATATTCACATATATGAGGATATCACAGCCTTCTCTTGATATCAAGATGATTGTGAGTATGCTGACCCTGGTGGTCACATCTTTTCTAAATCCATTCATCTACACCTTCTGGAATGAGTGTCCTGGGTTTGGCCAGGACAGGGTTAATTTTCACCGGACTCCAGGAAGGGGCACAGCCGGGTGGTCTGACCCCACCTGGCTAAACAGAGCAGGGTATTCCATACCATGTGCCATCATGCTGGGTTCTGGTGGGGGGGAGCTGGGCGGTGGGAACTCACTCTGGCTCGGGAGTGCGCGGCGGCGGTCGTGGAGGGCGGCTCTCTGGGTCGTGCGGTTTGTGTTGTGTTTTCTCTTTATCTGTATCATTGTTGTTCCTGTTCCCTTTGTTTGCTGTTCTGTTAAACTGCCCTTATCCCGACCCACCGGTTTCTTCCTCTTTTCTTCCCATTCTCCTCCGCACCGCAGCAGGGGGAGGGGCGGCCACGTGGCGCTTCTGTTGCCGGCGGCAGCCAAACCAGAACAATGAGGAAGTGAAAGAGGCCTTGAGAATTTTCTTCACACAATGCTCAGTATTACATGAAGGAAAGACTGTCTAAGCAACAGAATTCATTCTCTCATGTCAGATAACTTCCTTGGGAAATGGTGAACTGAGCTTTGAAAGAACCTCCATCATTCTTAACATTCAGACACAACAGAAGCATTTATATAGACGTTATGTTAGGAGTGAGACTCAAATCACTTCAGTAAAGCTGTCAGCCTTGTAGAGGTCTTGGCCAAAATCAGTCGTCTAGATTATGTTTATACTCACTGGGGAAAGGTGGATACTTTCACAGTTTAGATCATCTTGCTCTTTGCAGTGTATCAGAATCAGGTGAAATAGACTGTAGAAGTGCTTGCTTTTCTCCATGGACTATAAAAGACATCCAGACTCCCAGACTGAGAATTCAGACACAGATGAATCTACTTTGACATCTGAACTTAGACGACCTGTATTTTACTACGACCTTGTAGGTATTATGAAGAGGAGATTATAAACTGCAAACCAACATTTAAAGGCCCAGGCCCCGGGTGCACAAATAGGCCAGACAGACTCTCCTACAGCCTCCATCCGCAATCTATGGGCCAGGGTCTACATTTCAGATCACTTAAGCTTGGCCTCATATTGATCCTGATCAGGAGACCATTGCACAATTAGCAGCTAGTGATGCATGTAACAGTTCTCCTGAGCAGGCCCAGGCCTGTGCTGTGCTGAACATCCAGCCTGGCCTTCAGGTCTGCTGTGCATATCCCTTGGCCACACGATAAATTGAACAGCTCATGGAAAGTCAGGATGCTACAGGCAGCTTCCACTTGGTAGCAGTGACAACACCACGTGCATGGTCTTGGCCTGTGTCTAAAAGTGAAGCAACAAGTTCTCGTGAGAACATCCTTTAGGAACAGAGTTATTTTCTCCTGAAGGAATCATGTAATAGACAGAACGACCAAAAGGGAGAGCTACCTCCACAGACAGGATCTGCACAGCACCATCCCCTTCTGCATGAATGTAGGTTTCTCAGCATCAGAAGGGACATAAGATCTGCTCATTACGCATATTCTTTTTTAATGTATCCTATTAAAACAGCTCTTTTATTTAGCCATTTGGTTGGGCCTTTCTTATTGAGGTCCAGAAGGAATCCTGCATTGTCTCTCTCACCTCAATGCCCCTTCACATGCAGAAGAGATGACACCCGTCTTCCACAGGCAGAAGGAAATCAATGTACCAATTAGGCTGTTAACTGGCATGACAACATTTCAGTTGGATATTAAGCATTGAAACAGACTCCAGTTAGACTCAGTTGATGGTAAATCTGCATCCAGCCTTGACGATCTCCAGGCCTGACTCTGACAGGCATGTACTGCAGATTTCAGATAAATCATAAAATGGAGAACGCTCCCCTTGCTCCTCCTGACCCCTCCCCAGCCATGCTCATTGGGATACATTCCAGATGATGGACTTAGCTTTTTGTCACTACGTGTTAGTTATCTGAATCAATGCAGAAAAATTCCACTTCTGGTGTTCTCCGGATTTTGACCAAAGTGCAGACAGAGACCAGAGCAATTAGTTGCAAAAATCTGGGGGTTATACTTGATTAAAAGTGAAATTACTGGTTGATAAATGCACTGCTAGTGTTAAGACATCTCATTCAGTCTGAATTTATTTAACCTGGCCTTGGGAATGTCTTTCCCCACTTCTCAGTAATGATCGACTATAGAGTGATATCTACATTGTAGTCATCTTCTGTGAACAGCAGAGAGCAAGAGATTTTGTAGGGATGAATCACCTAATGTCTTGTAGGTGTCTTCTGGATGATAAGGTAAGTGAATCCTTAGAAGTGCTGTATCTTTGTTTAATTAAATGGAAACATAGTATGATTCACCCAAATAAAGTCAGAAATTATTACCACCCATAGAGGACAATTTTTGGACAACCTGAAGGGCCTGAGATGGCAGGATGAGTTCTTCCATGGAGGGGCCTGTCCCTCACCATTAATTAGAGAGCTTAAAGCCAGAGTTAGACATGAGTTATGTGCATGTTCTCTCCTCCTGCAAAGCCTTTTTCCTGTGCCTAGCTTGTATGGTTTATTTCCATACCGAGCTTTTATCCATAACATTGGGTGGCATCAGCCTCGAGACCATGACTGGTCTTTTTTGCAGTTAGTTCCAAGAGCTAGCAGGAGAACCAGAGAGAGGGTTTTGTCATACCTAAACAATGAAGAAAATGTAACTAACTCCTACAAATGCAAGCAATCAATACACAGCAGGCTATTTTCCACTGGGAACATAAACACATTGAAATACTCAAGGCTTTAGAGGTGACTTTTCAAAAATTTAACCACAGCATTCTAACAGCAGGTGAGCTATGTTATTTTGCTTCAGTCTGCTTTCTCTTCTTCTGTATGTTATTGTTCTTCTGCAACCTACATAGGGTTTTTCTTTGAGGGAGATACATCTGATTCGTATGAAGTGAATGGATTATTGGAATAGTAGATAAAATCCAAGACAATTTTTATTCTTGAAAAGAACTGCTCCTTCTGATGTGCACCTGGGACAAAGGTATTTTCCTGGAGAGTAATTTAGTACTTCTGCGTGTTACTGTGGAGTGTACATAGGCTTATCTGTGTTCACTAGGTCATCCTTTTCTAGAATGAACCCCATCCACAGAGTAATAGCTAGAGGGACTCATTGCCGAAAAACCTGCTCTACCAATGAATTAGTCATCTCTGGGTTTTAAGGACCAGCCTACTTTGCTTGGCAGGAGGTGTTAGGGTAGCAGATCTCAGCTGGATAATGGGAGAAAAGTCCACTTCAAAGAGTGGGGTGTTAGAGTACCATCGTCATTCTAAAAGGCGAGAAGAGTAAAATACTCTACCATCATGAAGAAGACATGTCTTTCCACTGACTAGAAGTGAAGTACGCTCATTTGGAAAAGGTGTTCTTACTTATCAAAAGCTATGTGAAGGGAACCACATTCCCTCCTTCCTCTAAAAAATCTTTAGCACTAAAAATACCAAAACACAGCAGTAAAACATCACTCACTCTTCTAGGATCTTGTCCTATTACACAGCAATATATATACATATTTGATTTACTATTTTGCATTTCTCTAGATTAAGTAGAAAAAATATATGTCATGATTTCTGCAGTTAAAAAAACCCTGAGGGACATGACCAGCCGGAACCACACAGCGGTCACCTATTTCCGATTTTTACCTTTCTCCAGCACTCCAGAGATCCAAGGCTTTCTCTTTTGTCTGGTATTGTTCATGTACCTCAGCACTTTGGTGGGAAACATCCTCATCATTACGGTCACTATGGCAGATGCTGCCCTTCACTCCCCCATGTATTTTTTCCTCAAGAACTTGTCCTTCCTGGAGATCGGCTACACTACATCCACAATCCCAAAGATGCTGGTGAACTTCCTTGCAAAAAGGAAGGGCATATCCTTTCTGGGCTGTGCCACACAGATGTATGCCTTCTCCCTCTTAGGGATCACAGAATGTTGTCTGCTGGCTGCCATGGCTTATGATCGCTATGCAGCCATATGCCATCCCCTGCGCTACATGACCATGATGAGCTGGAACATGTGCTTCCTGCTATCAGCTGTATCTTGGCTTATTGGTGTCCTGGTGGCCTTAGGGCAGACGACTTTCATCTTTACCCTTCCCTACTGTGGGCCCAACAGAATCAATCACTTCTTCTGTGACCTGCCACCTCTGCTGAAGCTGGCTTGTGTGGACACCTCCAAGAATGAAATCACCACCTTTGTAATCACTGTCCTCTTCATCATGGTCCCCTTCTTACTCACAGTTGTTTCATATGTCCAGATACTCCACACCATCTTCAGGATGCCATCAGCTAGGAACAAGAGAAAAACATTCTCTACCTGCTCATCTCATCTGGTTGTGGTCACTCTGTTTTATGGATCTGCCATTGTGACCTACTGGACACCCAAAGGTTTTTATTCAAGCAGCAGTAACAAACTGCTTTCTCTCTCTTACACACTGGTGTCTCCAGTGATGAATCCCTTGATTTACAGCTTGAGGAACAAAGAGGTGAAACAAGCCTTGAAAAGACTGATAGCCAAAAATATAAATAGGTGTCATGCTTATGAATTAAATTAAATCTAGCAGTAGCTTTGATATTGTGTGCATTACTGTAAGAACAATATGAGTTGCCATCACTTACCAAAAAATTGTATTTATCTTGCAGTTCCCAGTCAATCCTTCAGATAACTTCATCTGTTTTCTTTTTTTTTTTTAAAGGCATTATTCAGATTATTTTTCGTGTCGTTTTAAGGTAGGTTTGTCATACCAATCAAGTGAATTCCATGCTACTATATCCTCTATGTCTGTCTGTCTGTACAGAAATAGTTCTGTACTTTGTAGGTATGTTTACCTGTGGCAAGATGAAACTCAACATCCTCTGGATATTGTGAAAATATTTCTGTGGAGCTTATCTAAATACAATTACACAGTGAAGAGGGGAAGAAATTATCAAAGAAGAGTACAGTGGATCTAATGAGAAGCACTCCACAAATATCTGTGACGTTAGTCTTCTGGTGAGCTCTGATTGAAATATTTCCCAGGTGAGCTCTTCAGCTCTGTTCTGTGAAAAAAATTAATTTGAAGGCCTGAAGAGACTCACTTTACTTAAAATATCTGGAATGTAAAGAACTATGGCTCTGCTGATAATCCTATTCTCCACTGGTATCAAACAGGTTGAAATAGCTAAAACGCAGTCTATGTGTTCTAAGCTAGATTTCTGCTGTAGTAAGAGATGAACTACCACTTAGACAGCTCCATTTATGTGTGAAGTCAAAATGATAAGTTTATGTAAACATATCTGTGTCTTAGGCTTTTGAATTGAGAGCAGAAGAAAACAATGCCTCTTTTTGTGTAAATAAAAGGTTGATTGTGGAACGAAATAAACTTGAGTGTTAAGGGTGTTAAGAAAGAAACTAGAGTGTTAAGCTGGTTTGAGACCTGTCAGTTTAAAAATAAGGTTAAAACTTCATTTATTTTTCATTTTTCCTCTGGATGTGGGACGTACCATCTGGAGGTTTCATGGGATCATAGTTTACCTTTTCACTCTTCTCTTTTTCTTTAATAAGCTAAGACAGTAGATGTGAAATTAGTCATTAAGATGGGAGATGCACAGGTGTTTTACACCAGGAGCTGCTAGTTCATTATGATCCAAATAAGACAGACATGTAGACTGTGTCCGGCATCATTCAAAACGCTATTTATTAGAGCTAACACTACAAAGGAGAGGATAGTATGGATAAAGCTGCATCACTTCAGATGCTGAGAATCCCAAGTTCCGAAACATCAGATGGGCCTCTGATCAACACACAGCATGCCATGTACATCCTGGAAGGGTTAGTCCATTTTGGTCATTTGCTTTAGTATATGATTTTTTAAAAGGAAAACAACTATATCCATCATTTCTGCTGTCAAACAGAAAGGATGTTCAGAGGAAAACTTGCTGCTGCACTATCAGATAAAGGCAAGGCCATACGGGTGCTGTAATTTCTGGTGTAAAGTGGGAGATGCCCGCAGGCTCCTCTGCTACAATAAACTTCTGAGTTCATCCTGCAGCCAGAGAAGTCATGCAGCACAACACAGACCTGAAGACTGAGCTCTATATGCAGCACAACACAGACCCAGGCATCCTCAAGGTAGATGTTATATCAGTCACAAGGTCCTCAATGTGCAATGGTGTTACAGTCTGCTCTCTCATCTGCAGATTCAACCAGTAGCAAAGCTGAGCACCTACCGCAGAGACGAACACACAAAGACATGTGGACATACACACAAGCACACAGACATGCACAGGAAGACCCAGAGACACATACACATGTTGGACACTGATATGGCCACTCACATAGACTGTCATAGCCAAGGCTCTGCTGTTGAAAGCAGCCACATACAGGACCTGCATCACACACAAGCACAAGCTGCAATCTCTCTTCTTCCTCTGGGGCTGGCAGAGACCGGAGGTCACTAGCACAGACACATACATGACACTCTCTAGGTTCTCTAGGGTGAAAAGAACTGTGGTGCATTGACCTTGGCTGGACACCAGGTGCCCACCAAGCCACTTCATCCCTCTCCCTCCCAAGCTGGACAGAGGGAGAAAATTATGATGAAAGGCTCATGGGTTAAGATAAGGACAGGGAGAGATCACTCACCAGTTACTGTCACAGTCAACTTAGACTTGACTGGGGGAAATAAGTTTAATTTATTGCCAATAAAATCATAGTAGGATAATGAGAAATAAAATAAAATCTTAAAACATCTTCCCCCCACCCTTCCCTTCTTCTTAGGCTCAACTTCCTCCCCCCAGGCGTCACAGGAAGATAGGGAATGGGGGTTGTGGTCAGTTTATCACATGTTTTCTCTGCCACTCCTTCCTCCTCACCCTCTTCCCCTGCTCCGGCATGGGGTCCCTCTCACAGGAGACAGTCCTCCATGAACTTCTTCAACATGGGTCCTTCCACTGCAGTTCTTCACAAATCGCTCCAGTGTGAGTCCTTTCCAAGTGTCCTTTCCATGGGGTGAAGTCCTTCAGGAATAGACTACTCCAGTGTGGGTCCCCCATGAGGTTACAAGATCTGACAGAAAACCTGCTCCAGCATGGGCTTCTCTCCACTGAGTCACAGGTCCTGCCAGGAGACTTCTCCAGTGCTGGTTCTCCATGGGGTCACAGCCTCCTTCAGGTGCATCTACCTGCTTTGGTGTGAGGTCCTCCACAGGCTGAAGGTTGATATCTGAACCACTGTTAACTTCAATGGGCTGCATGGGGACAGCCTGTCTCACCATGGTCTTCACCACAAGCTGCAGGGGTATCTCTGCGCTGGTGCCTGGAGCACCTCCTCCCCCTCCTTCTCTGACCTTGGTGTCTGCAGAGTTGTTTCTCTCACATATTCTCACTCCTCTCTTCCAGCTGTGGTTGCACAACAGATTTTTTCCTTCTTAAGCGTATTATCACAGAGGTGCTACCACTGTCACAACTTTGGCGAGTGGCGAGTCCATCTTGCAGCTGGTTGTCATTGGCTCTATCAGATATGGGGGAAGCTTCTCACAGCAGCCCTCCTGTGGCCCTCCTGCTAACTAAACTTTGCCATGCAAAGGCAATACATTCCATCACTCAACTCTGTGAATCCCATATTTAAGAATTATTAAAATACACATTCATCACACAATCTTCACAAACTTCACTTGCATCAACAAAAAGAATTCCCCACACCAAAATCAAAATAACATGATCACAACACTGACCAAAGAGGATATTTTATACACAACCCACCTGTCATCCATTCACCACTATTACAACAACCAAAATTCGTCACAATCATTCCCCTCTTTGCTCTCTAGCTGTGTTCAGTCCATGTCTTGCCCAATACCTCTCCCAATTACTATCCTTCTCTCAAATTCCTCATGCTGCACATTGGGCGCCAAAAAGAATCATACTGGGTCTGGCTGAGATGCAATTAATTTTCCCAATAGCAGTCCTCCTAGTACTGTGCTTTGTATTGGTAGCTAGATAGGTGTCGATAATACACCAGTGTTTTGGCTACTTCTGTACAGTGCTCAATCAGCATCAAGCCTATGTCTCCGACATTCCCCTCCTTCACCCCCAAAGGCCAGTAGACTAGGGATGGCCAAGATCTTGGCAGTGGATACGATCAGGACAGCTGACCCAAACTGACCAGAAGGATATTCCATACCACATTACATCTGCTCAGCAATAAAATCTAAGAGAAAGGAGGAGTGGGTGGCGTTCATTATTATGTTTGTCTTCCAGAGCAATCTTTTATTCTCCTTTGCTTCCATGCATAGCATTTGCTTTTGCTTTATTAAACTGCCTTTCTCTCAACCCATGAGTTCTTTTCCATCTTATTTTCTCCCCCACTGTCCTGCTGAGGAGGGGGAGTGATAGAACGGCTTGGTGGGCACCTGGTGTCCAGCAAAGGTCAACCCACTACACAAGCATACACACATTTGCAGATCTTTCAAGCAATGGCGCAGCGCCTCTGTCCACCTGGCAACCTGGCCCAGATTCCAGCCCTCTAACTCACCCTATGCGTCTCCTACTCACTGGCTGGTCCAGCTTGACGCACCAAGCGTGCAGCTGCCACACTCTTGTCCCACAGGCACTCCACTCTTGCAGGAACCCCTAAGTACAAGCAGAGACTCCACTTTTCTGATATCCCTGCGCAGACCTGATGCTTCATACTTGCCATCTGGTCTGGATTGAAGTTTACTGGTGGATACACGTGCACACCCTCTACACACCTGGTTTGGGGAAGATAGATACAAACATGTGTCCCCCCAGAAGCCAGCACCAAACACACAGTTTGTGACCTGCAGTCCAACTCCTGCCACCAATGCTCAGCCCTTCACTCACCTCACTCACACCAGTCTTCCTCTGTAGCTGGTTCTGGAGACACACCACTCCTGCCACAATGGCTGGAGCCTGAGATCCTACTGGCTGTGACAGCTGGCCCTGGGACCCACAGGCTCCAGTTGCTGGCACCTCAGGCAACATGGACCCCACAGCCCCCAATCTGACCACAGTAGCTGGCACCCAGTCCACTCACACTGGTCCCCTCTGTAGCTGGAACTCAGCAATCAGGCATAGGGCTCAGCCAATCACTGAATGTCCCTGGTTTACACCTGACCAACCCATTTATACCCCTTTATGTCTGCACCCTCTTTGTTCTTCCCTGCTCCCCTTCCCCTGTACATTGCTTCATCAGCGGGCACAGTCCTCTCAACCCTATCCAGCAACCTGGACCCTCAGGTCTCCATCAGTACCACTTCCAAATTTTCAGTTGCCTATAGTTTTTTGATAGCTCATCAATTAGAGTGACTGACCAGTTTTTCTGGCTATTGTCTTTGTTAATGGTCATTGATCAGGTTTTATGACTCTTTGTGTTTATCTCCCTCTCTTTTACTAACCTCTTAATTGGGCAAGGTCCTTAATCAGATAATCTGACTGAAAAATAAACATTTTCATGCTCCATACATCCTTACCAATCAGTACGACTGCCCAGGTTTATGCTCATCATGATCTCCTTTGTCAAGTGTTTGTCAGGTTTGGCTCTGTACATTTGTGTTTATGGCTGCTTTGACCAGATACCCTTCAAAGAGCAGACGCTTTCCTTCCACATATCCTTACAGAGGGCACCTCAGAAAATGAAAAACTGAATGAAGACTTGGATGAGGTGTGTCTGGAATAAATGAGAGATGCATGAAAGATCAAAAAAACTTTGCACAATGACAGATTTTGCCTTTTTTCTCTGCCTTCATACAAAGTTTTTAAAGTTTTTCAGAATTTCAAGGGATGTTATATCTCTTAATTTTAAAATTTTTCTCAACATTTTAAGTTTTTATTTTTAAGCAGACATATAGAGAAATGAGAAAATTATGTCATTTTAGCTAAAAAAACTGAATGGATATTCATTATGTGGTCTGAAACTATCCCTTGTATCTGTTAAATTTTGTGCCATTGATGAGTGTCCAATTCTCCAGTCTATCTAGATCCCTCTGCAAGGCCTCTTATCCCTAGAGTGAGTCAACAGCACCTCTCAGTTTAGCATCATCAGCAAATTTGCTAATGTTGCATTCAACTCCTGCATCCAGATCTTTGATAAATATATTGAATAGAACTGGCCCTAGTACTGAGCCCTGAGGAACCACTGGTTACTGGTCACTGGATTTCACTGTACTCCACTGATTGCACTGGCTGGATCCCAATCATCTGCTAAATGGCAGTTTAGGCACTTCAAGCCCTATAGGTAGAGATCATCAGCTAGCGTCCTCTAGTATATCCTATAGCATTTGAAATCATTACACATGCCAACAGATGTGACTCAACACTTCAGAAATGTCCAGAACCTTCTGTAATTGTAGCTTGACACTAGAGAAGAAACCATGGAGCATCTCAGATGGCACTACATGCTAACCTCTCAGTAATCAAATTGTGTATCTGTATATTGGCTTTGCATTTTAGACACTTAAATATAAGACATCTGGAGCTGTATCTTACTCTCAGAACATTGTTCATGTGTTTAAACAGATATTTTACATATCATTCGAGATATTTTAGTTTGTCTCAGAGGTCTGGAAGCTAGAACACAGTATCTATGGAAGACCTGAGGACAACTAGAATATCCTAGCGTATCTCAAATGGCACTTGATCCCTTTCACATTGTGATACACAGCATCATATATCTGATCTGTTTGCCCTAAAATGCTGTAAAGTGTGTATGGATGCGCTTTCAAGGACTGCTCCTTTGATCAATTATGAGTCAGTTTCGCAATAGTGGATTTTCTTGTCGTCCAGTATTGTGAACTACAGAGTCACAGGGTGAGGTAAACATACCCAGAAAATTATTTAATCCAGAATACTTAGTTCCTATTAAAAAAAAAAATATTAACTTTAGCTTCTGGAGTCGCCAATTTCTGTTTATCATGCTTTTGCTACTGTGTTTTGCACATGAAGGTTCATTACTATACCAGTAAGAAAGGCACTCGCACTCTAAATTATTACTTGAAATACTAATACTGTAATGAAAAACAGGATGACACAGACAGTCCTCTGCCCTTTAAGACACTGGGAACCCTGAGCTGTGCAGCATCAAGCAGATGTCTGATCAGAGAACAGTATGCTGAGCAGACCTGTCTGTGGAAACGTTACCCATTTTTGGTCACTCAAGCTATTATAGGTAACAATTGTTCCCCTCGAAAGGGAACAATTCTATCCAGAATTCCTACTAACAAACAGAAAGGATGTTCACATGAGAGGTTCTTGCTGCACTTTTGGGAAAAGTGAAAGACACACAAGTGGAGTAATCACAGGTACTAAGGGGAGCTGATTGCAGGCTATACTGGTAAATTCAACTGGCAAAGTTTATCCTGGAGCACAACACAGGTCTAAAGGCTAAGCTGTACATGCAGCAAAGCATATGCCTGGGCACACTCAAGTTAAATGTTACGTGGATCACTAATTCCTCAGTGTACAGTGGTCTTCAACTCAGGATTACTACACACTATCATACGTCAAACAAGAGGTCATGTGACAGTATGGGTACGCAAATAGTATAGATACAGCAAGAATAACATTTTCTCTATACAGTTAGACTGTGATACAATAAGGAAGTCAGCCGATTTTAGTGCTGTTAACAGCTGTTTTAGTGCTCTTTAACTGTGTCTGTAGCGATTTGGCCAACAGATTGTCAATGATATCTAACGTTCCTACATGGATCTGAAAATTATAATTCCAGGTTTCAGGATTTTCAAGAGGAAATTATCCATCGGCCAAGGTTCTAGTATGACTTATTTTATTGCTATTATTCAGAATAATTTACGGACAGATGTAGTTCAGTCATCACCCCCATGAATGGAAAGGAGATATTTCCACATACGATTTCTTCCTTACTAGACTACAGTGCAGCAAGACAGTGATGACTGAGTCAGCAATGAACAATCTGTAGTGGTCTCAGTCAATTACATTTCAAGAAGGAAACTTCTGACTACTGTCTATGTTCCTCTGTATCCTTAGCCTAGGAACTTATCGGTGTGCAGAGCAGCTAGTGTTTATGATCTTTCTCAGAATTTCTTTCACCTCCTTGTTCCTCAGACAATATATTAGAGGGTTCAGTGCTGGAGTGAATACAGCATAAAAGACAGACACTATTTTGTTGAGGTTGAATGAATGGATCCTCCTGGGCCTGGCATACATGAAGAGAGTGGCTGAGAAAAAGAGAATGACTACTGTGAAATGGGAGGTACAAGTGGAGAAGGTTTTTCTCCTTCCCTGGGCTGAAGGCATACACAAGATAGTTGACAAGATACAGCAATAAGAGAAAACAATGATCAAGAGAGGTATCAGCAGGATCACCAAGGCTAATACAAAGTCCACTGTCTGTGCAAGGGACATGTCAGAGCAGGAAAGGTTCAGGACTGGAGAGATGTCACAAAAGAAGTGGTTTATGACTTGTGGACCACAAAATGTGAGGTGTGAAATAAAAGACACCTTGACCAAGGAAACAGAAAAGCCTCCTCCCCATGAGAGAATTGACAGCTGAAAGCACAACTTGTGGGTCATGATGGCTGGGTAGCGCAGGGGATGGCACACAGCTAAATAGCGGTCATAGGCCATTACAGCCAAGAGGACACATTCAGTGCACATAAGAGAGATAAAGAAGTATAATTGGGTCATGCAGCTGGTGAATGAGATGGTCATGCTCTGTGACCAGAATCCAAACAAAAGCCTAGGCAATGTTACAGAGACATACCAAATCTCCAGGAAGGACAAGTTCCCCAGGAAATAATACATGGGCTTTTGGAGGCGTTGGTTCCTTTTCACCACAAAAATGATGATTGCATTCTCAGTGATTGTTACCATGTAGGTGACCAGAAAGACCAGGTAAAGTAAGGTCTGGACCTGCAGCCCATAGGAAAATCCCAGAAGAATAAACTCATTGACAGCAGTTTGGTTCTTCATTCCATATTAGGCGCACACAGCTGTCCCTGCGGGAGTCAAAGCAGAAGAAAAGCAAATGTAAGAGCTCCACAAAAGCAATTTTCTGTGAAGAAAATTTTTCTTTTTTTTTTTTTTTAACTCTTTCCTGCAGAAACTTTTTACAAAGTAGAACCAGCATTTCTTACAAGAAAGAAAGAAAGTGAGAGAGACACATGTCTTTGTATCCAATGACTTCTTAGGTGCTTTCAATAGCAACACTGGAAAAATGAACCAAAATTTCACAAAAAAAAAATCTCCAGAAGGCCTCTGTAATGCACACTATTTTCCTGATAGGATGAAATACGGAAGAACACAGGGACTCTGGCTGCTGACATTCACATTGCTGAAAACAGAACCACAAATATTCAGCCAGTACATAGATAAAAAAGGCTAAAAACATAGATGTAATACTAATTGAACATGCAGTTTTGAAAATGTTGGACTTTCTTCATTTCCTATTGGAAATTATCCACCTCTATTTTTCAGTGACAGCAGTGAGGTTTATCGGAAGAGACTGCTATGGAGATTGCCATTCTCTTAGCTACACATTTTAGAAGCTTATGTTTAAGCAAGAAATTTTTAGTGGATCTAAAGACTGGCTCCTCCAGTGGGCATTAAATGTCTGTCTTAAAAAGAGAAGAATAATTCCTTCTTATTTTCAGTTTGCACTTAGCTCGTATTTAGACATATGTCTAGTCATGGGTTTAACTAAAATATCTTCAAGTAGATATTGCATATTACTATTGAATGTTTTGCTCTAGATCCTTTTATAATTAATGCATGTCTGCTTAAGGCATTAATTGAGTACTGGTAGCCTAGACCGTAACATTGTCTATAGATACACGTCCTTCCAAAACACATCACATATTTGCACTCTAGAAATGCCTCTTTCTCTTCATCGACATTTTAGTGATCCTTGACTGACCTTGAAGTTGTTTTCTGTACCATAAATGATTTAAAACGGAGGAGGTGAGGTTTATTCTTACTGTTTTGAAAGGAAATGAGAGCAAATAATGAACACATAAACTTACTTCATTCCAGTCTACTTACTTTTAGAATTTAGGGCTTATTAGTATACGCATGTTTGTGTATGCATGAGAGTAAAACATGCCTGTTCAAAAGATACATTGATCTATTCAGAACAGTAACATACTTTTTAACTATTTTCTTTCATCACCTACCTGAATATGTGTGGTCCTTTGACTAATTAAGGGATGACAAATATGACTGGAGACAAGGAACAAAACTTTGGCAGTTTCTTTCTCCAAATATGAAAACAGAAGACTTTCAGGAAATGGCAAGCAAGATAGTTTTTCGATACCTTTTGTCCATCAAAAATGAAAAAAAATTGTTTCCATAGAACAAGTCCTGGGCAAGTTACATGATGCAAAGGAGATCCTGGGCAAAATATTATCCCCCATAGAGAATAGTAGCGACTGTCTGAAACTCAGTGAAGAGTAAAAATGGCACAATAGATCACCAGGCTTCTACCCTCACATCCTGTATTTACTACTTAGGTCTTCCTAATGAAGTTAATAAAAAGAACTGTACATCTCCAGTTAGAAATGTCATTTGTCAAAAAGAATAGACACCGACATTTTACACATCAGTGGGTATTTCTGTATTTACAAAACACACTGGGTATTGATGTCTTTATAAGGCACACTTTCAGAATATCAAAATCAAGGCAAGGAATAGCAAGGCAAAAAACCTCTTTTTTATTAAGAGGAAAAACATAATGGAAAGACTTGATGCGTTTTGTTATTATTCTTGACTTGCAGGTGTATTCCCTCATTATACACCTAGAAGTTTACATGATGAAAATGTATGGGATGCAATTATCAATAAGAATTGCTTTTTGAAGCATTCAGCCCTATAATTTATACCGTAACAGATATGTGATTTCCTGATTTATTCATCTGTTACTGTAAGCAAGCTTTAAGTCTTACTTACCAATTCAGGATTTCCAGGTATGCATGTGGCCTTTAAACTCTTGAAACGAGCAATGGATCAGATGTATTTTTTCTAACTTACCTGAAAGATTGTCCTTTAAAGGACTCGGTGCCTTTTTCTAGGAGAGCTTCCCTTATACAAAAAGGCCCAAGCTAATGAAGTCCTCTGCCAATTAAAGAAATGAAGGGACAGAAGAACCTT
Organism: Opisthocomus hoazin; assembly: GCF_030867145.1. Lineage (NCBI taxonomy): Eukaryota > Metazoa > Chordata > Aves > Opisthocomiformes > Opisthocomidae > Opisthocomus > Opisthocomus hoazin. The sequence goes on along the minus strand of NC_134439.1, from coordinate 6,872,682 downwards.
ATTATCTCTAATTAACTCAAATAATTACCTCCAGATGTTAACTTATATGTATAATTATACATAGTAGAAACAGAGTCTGAAATAAGATCAGGGGAATAAAGACCATAACAGAAACTATATCTTGTACAGAAAAACAAATGTTCTTTCTCTCAAACATATTAGGAAGATAAGTCTAGGTAGGAATTGTATTTGCTGAAATGTTTGGGAATTCTGCAGCTTCATTTTGATTGAAAAGAGACATTCTGAGAATGACATCTTTTTCTTTAAAAAAAATCTCCTTCAGTTTACATATCTAAACATTAAAGATGCAGGAATTGGTTCATGTTTAAGAAACATAAACATAGACTTCTCTGTAGATGTGTCTACCATAAATACTTGGAATGCAGATTTTATTTTCTAGATAGGCATGCACTGTCATCTTAAATGTCATTGGACATGTCTAGTCACAAAAATACCTCCAGAGACGATATCATAGTACATATACTATAAATCACATGTGAGTATGATATCAATGCCATGTACAGCATAACTTGTATCCCAGAATCACAGGGATCCACAACCATCTCTTCAGGAAAATCCCGTGTCTTTGTACCGACATAAAATAGAGAGCGTGGCAGGACCTACCACGCTATCCTGCCCAACCTCTCGCCAGGACGGCCGTTTCCTGCTCCTGCAAAATGGAGAGGATGCATTAAAACCCCACTATGCTAACCTGCTTGGCTTCTCATTCTCTCTGTGCCATCTCTCACCAAAAACAGGTAAGTTTACTTATTAAGGTAGCCTATGACATTTGGCTCTTGTGTAGATCTCTACACTGCAGACATCTTAACTCATTTATGTTAATCCACTTCACGACTTACATCCCTTAGATTTGCTGTATGACTGAAGTCAATATAGATTCTGACAGTCATTTCAAAGATGTTGGAAAGATGAGGAAAAAAATAAAAAAGGTATTTGGAAAACTTATTACAGAAGAAGGAGAAATTGCATTAAACATTTAAAAATCTTTTTTCATTGATAGTGGCAGAAGACAGAAGAAATAATTTTCTCTGCTCTGCTCTGTTCTTTTCTCTCTTTTTTTTATATACTTTGTGTTTTCTCGTACTTAACCGCCGATTTTTACTGCAGTACATTTCATTGTCTATGTTTTGCACGTTTTATCAAAATGCTACCCTTTTCTTTTACTGATAAATGATAATTCCTATTCTGTTTTTGACTGTATCTTTTTGGCTGGAATGTTATTTATTTTGTGTTTTCTTTTCTTGCTGTTTGGGGGATGGGCACAAACTTTGAGACTTCCTTTTGAAACTAATTTGGGGTAATATCTTTCTCCATCTGTTGGTTTCAGTGAAACACTTCAGGAATTCAGATATATGTAAAAATTGAAGATTTCTATCTTCCACTATCTACCACTTTTTTCATCTCTCTGATCTCTCAGGAGTCAAGTATCTGAACTTAAATACACTAAACTCAGACCTTCACTCCACAGGTAATATTAAGTAGTTTTCAGCTGTCCATAACTTCTACATCAGAGGTAGAATTCATCTCTCATAGGTTTAGCCTTCTGAAATTGCTGTACTTTACGGAGTTTCAAATACTAGGTACAGTACTGAAGCAGAAAATGTGAAAAATTCTATAAAGTTTATGACTTTGTTTCTTGGAGCAATCACGATTTTGTTCCTACTTTCTGTCATTTCGAAATCTTTCCAGATGAATTGTACAGTAAAAGCTGGTAGAAGCAACTGCATCACAGCGACCGTGTTCATTCTCCTGGGCCTCTTCAGACATACTGAGCTGCAGTTCTGGTTTTTCTTCATGCTCCCCCTGATTTACACTATTACTATCATTGGGAACAGCCTTATCATCGTTGTCACAGTTCACCCATCCTTTTATACCCCCATGTACTTTTTTCTCAGGGTCCTCTCCTTCATGGATATTTGTACTACTTCAGTTGTTGTACGCAAGCTGTTAGTGAATTTTCTGTCACAGGACAAGAGTATTTCCTACATCGGTTGTGCTGCCCAGTTGTATTTCCTGATTTTTCTAACAGCTGCTGTATCCTGTCTTCTTGTTGCCATGGCCTACAACTGTTACGCGGCCATTTGCAGCCCCCTGAGATACACATTTATGAGGAACAGAAGAGTTTGTTTTTCCCTAGTTCTGCTGCCTTTCCTTATTGGTAATGTTGTGCCGGTGGTCCAAACTGCTTGGGTGTTCACACTGGCATTTTGTGTGCCTAACAAAATTAACAATTTCTTCTGTGATATCTCACCACTTATTAGACTTCTATGTACTGAAACATCGCTGTATGAAATTCAGACCACAATAACCACAATATTGGTCATTTTCACCCCATTTTCTCTCATCCTTCTGTCCTACATCTTTAGTATCTCCAGGATTTTGACCATGCCCTCTGCAAGGGGGAAATACAAGACCTTCTGCACCTGTTCAGCCCACCTCCTAGGAGTGATGCTGTACTGTGGGAGTGGCAGCCTGATTTACCTAAGAGCCAAGTTCAGCTACCACAAGATGCTAAAAAAGTGCTGGCTTTAGTGTACACAACCATAACTCCCATGTTAAATCCCGTTATTTACAGCTTGAGAAATAAGGATGTGAAAAGGATTTTAAGAACAATTATGAGGAAGGTGAGGACAAGGTAAATGTGCAACTGAAAATACAGAGAGTAGGATTCTTGGGTTAAATACAGGTATCAGATGTGGATGTATACTGTGCTTCTGTGAAGACTTTGTATCCATTCTATTGAGCAAAGGGAAAAACCCAGATGTTGCAAGGAAAATACGATATTGTCGCGGAGGATGAACCGGATTCGACACGACGATCGATGTGATCAGGTACAAGCCGTTTATTAGTCCCAGATAGCTCACATTTATATTCCCCATTACATACGCGGCGATCTCCCATTGGCAATAATCAAATTAAGTCACATAGCAACCCGATTATGATTGGTGTGCATTACTCGTTCACGTGCTGTGCTCGTGGCTTTCTTGCAGGTGGCAGGTTCCACTTCAGTATCCTGGACTTATTTTTCTTTGCATTCATTTCCTTGTTTATACCACCGTTTGTCCTCTAGATGCCCTTGCGGCCTTATGCTAAGGCTCTGTGGACTTATGCTAAGGCTTCATGGCCTCATAGAGAAAATGCTGGATTGCTCACCTGTCCCCAGTCCTTTAATGCTTCATCCTCCACAAATCCCCCTTCTTTGTTTTGAGCAATCCAGGCCTGGTTGAAGACCTTAAGCATCAATTTCTTTATGCAGCTTAAAGCACAACCTACAATTCCTAAACACACAATAATTGCTACCAAAATAACAATACCTTGTTTAACTAATTCCCTTATCCATCCCGACAGACCCCAAGAAGACAGCCAACTGTCAAACGGTGATGAATTGTACGTAATAAGCTCTGTTCTTTCCCACAAGACAGCTAGCTGTTGGTGAATACTTTGAGAGTGATCAGACAGATTCATGCAACACATCCCCTCAAACTCTTGGCACCCATGACCTTGCGCAAGCAATAAGAAATCAATAGCCGCTCTATTTTGCAAGACTGCATGGCGAACGCTATCTACATCCATTAATAACTGCGTTAAAATCTCTGAAGTGATATTAGACTGCTTCAAGCTCCAACAAGCTAAATTTTTAAGAATATTCCAATTCCTGGCGGCAGCGCCTCCAGGGAGGAAAAAGGATAACGCTACTGTTCCAGCTACAGATCCCAGCTGTACATTATCATCACACCCTGGATCAAAGTGTCTAAGACTTCGCTTACTATGAGTTTTATTGAGGCTGAAGAAATCTCTGATACGTGGGGTGAACAATGTTAGCTTTCCTATGTAACACGGACCTCCTACCGGGTGAACAGGAATCCCTCCCCACGCGCGATCTCCGCAGATGAGGAAATATCCTGATGGCAACAGAAATCCCCCTGAGGTGTTAACCGAAAACTTTCTCATAGTGTTTAGCGAAAAATTCCAATGCCTTGAATTCCCACTTACATTTTGATAACCCATAGTATACTGCCTTTCACCTTGGCTATGTAACCAAAGAAGCCACGGATCTCCGAACTCAATCACTCCTGTGCCATTCCACGGCAACCACTGCGATTGCTGATGCAAATTGCTGCAATTTGGCTGGTTAGTCACATTTGCCCATTGAGCGGGTGCCATGGAACCTAGTAGCTCTAACTCCTGCAGAGGAAGTGAACTAGAGTGATTTAAATGTGTTACAATCCACTGCTGTAAAAAAGCACTCTGCATCACTGGCACATCACTACTCCACGTACATTCACCTTTCTCTGACCTACTTTGCCTGGTTTTGTTATACAACTCATTCAAATCGTTCATAATCTCATTCACAAAGTCCTTGAACTCGTCCCCATTCGTGATAGGATAGCCAATCAGGCATGTGCAAAAAGGATCTCCTGGAGTAGCTAAAGAAAGGCAAAAATCCATCTGACCTGTTTGATTGGCCCAGGTTACCCACATATTGTGTCTCACGTCAATGCGATGCATGGCTCCTGCATTCTCAACAAATAGGCAAAGGCATATGGTTATCCCTAGCGCGATGGCTGCTGGCATCCTCGTCTCTTTCCAAACCGTCGTAGACACTGTCTCTTCATTTTCTCCCATTCTGTTTTTGGCACCATCCAGATAGCAGGTACCGGGTTATCTTTGCTGCACTCAGGCTTAACTACCAGGATAGTTCTTGCCCTTACGTACACTAATCTTACCCAATCTGCTGTAGCCGAGTGATATTTTTCACTGTCTATGTTTTCATGTCCAGCAACAATTAGCACACGAACAGTGTCGAGTTCCCTTTCCATGCACTGATCACACCAGCATTGTGCACGTGCTACTCTACACCACCACTGTTTTCCACAGACATAACACTTACATAAAACCCATGGGTTACACGCCTTACAATAGTTACACTTAATTGTTCCAGCATGTGCTTCCACACCAGCGTCCATTAATCCTTCTTTTCCAAAGCCTGGATATCTGCGTCATCGTTATCTCTATCAGGACCTTTCCACAGACGGACTCATCGAGCAGGAATCCATCTTACTCCGTTATCTGTAAGCAAGCACGTATAACCTCTACCAGTTAATTTCACTTCAGCTGGTCCTTCCCATTTTCCTGTTTGCAAATTCTTAAACTGAACCAACACCTTTTCCTGTTTCTGTTCTCCTTCCATCAACGCCCTGTGATGTATTAATGCTGGAGGTTCTTTCCTTTCCCCTGTCAAACGCAAAAAATTCAAGACATACAATGCTTTGTTCAGTCGTTCCTGTGGCATACTCTCAGTCTCCCCCCTTTTTTGTTTATGCAGTAATTGTTTCAATGTGTGGTGTGCTCTTTCTACCATGGCTTGTCCTGTGGGATTATGTGGGATACCTGTGGTATGGTGTATGCCCCAGAGTACACAAAACTGAGCAAATTTTGTTGAGGTGTATGCTGGACCATTGTCTGTTTTTATCTCTGTGGGAATCCCTAGCACTGCAAAACTAGCATATAGATGCTTTATTACATGCCACGTGGTTTCTCCGGACTGCGCAGTTGCCCAAATGGCCATGGAAAATGTGTCAATCACTACATGTACGTATTTTTGACGTCCAAACTCCAGTACATGCGTGACATCCATTTGCCGTAGCTGCAAGGATCGTAGTCCCTTGGGGTTTACTCCCACTCCGAGACCTGGACTGATGTTTTGGCAGTCTGGACAAGACTTCACAATTCCTTGAGCATCATGCAAGGGAATGTAAAACTGTCTCGATAATACCTTCGCGGATTGATGGAAAAATTCATGGGCGTTGCACACCTGAGCGAAGCTATCCGTGGGTGGACCTGTCCACGTCGGCATAACAAGATGATCTGCACGACGGTTTCCTTCTGCAAGGCCCCCTGTCATCAAATGGTTACGAATATGGGTTATAAAATATGGCACTGTTCTATTGTTTAGCATAACTAACAACTGCTACAACATTTTATACAAATGTCTATTGGATACTTCTTTGAGCATAGCACGCTCTAAACACAACACTACTCCTACTACATACAAAGAATCAGAAACAATATTAACTGGCTGTCTATCCCACTTTCCCACGTCTAAAACACCATTTTTCTAATTTTCTCCTTTCCCGATTTTTATGTAACAATGGTGCGATAGCCCCTTGTACCGCGGCAGCCACACACGCAGCGTACTTGGTCTGTTGGGTTCGTTTCATCAACTCAACCATGTCCGCTACTTGTGCAGATCGTGGCAACGAGCCTAGTATTTGTTTGCTCCTCTCATTGGCATTGTCAAAAGCTAGTAACTGGAACATTTTGGTCTTCATGTCCCTTGTTAGGTCTGGGTGCATCTCGATAGCTTTGTAAAGTTGATCAACAAACTGCGTAAACTGCTCATTTTGTCCCTGCTTAATATGTGCAAAAGCAGTAGGCTGACCCGACACCTGCACTGAAAGAATTGCTTGTAACGCGAGTTGCTGCGACAGCAGTATCACCTGCGGTATAAATCCTAATTGCATCTGTGCATCTGCAAAAGGACCCTGTCCGGTAAGCATTTGTGATTGAATACCATATCGTGGATCATTTTGATCCCGAGGCCGTGCAGCCTCTTGATCACACAGTTGTGACCACGCCCTGTGGAATAAAAGTTGTTGTGAAGGAGTTAGCATAATTTCAGAAATTTGTAAAATGTCCATAGGAAGTAACCGATCAGCAGTAAAAATATACTTTAGCATTTGTTGGGTTACTGGCGATCTTAACCCATTCTGCATTACTGAAGTCTTAACTTTCTCCAATAACTTCCAATCAAATGCTTCCCATTTCGATTCCCCGCCCACCTCCGTCACCACTGGATACGCTGCAACAAACGTGATGAATTGTCCCTCCACCAGCGCGTCTCGAAAAACTCCTCTCCATCGCTGTCCTGGATGCGTCTCTCCAGCAGGTGGCAGCACAGGATTACATAAGCGGCTGGGTGAGAGTGTAGCAGGTGGCAATGGTAACGATGTTGCTGGCAATGGAAGCGGGGTGGGTGGCGGCTCAGGATTCCAGTCCGACCGGAATGTTTTTCCCTTCGTCCTGCACCGATGGTTCAAGCGTTTCACCAGCCCCTGGCAAAGGTGACCGCAACGACAAGTCCTTTAACTGCTGGCTGATCTCCTGCAGTACTTGTTTAAGCGAACTATCGTCCTCCGCCCCCGACTCCCTTTCCCCTTCCGGGGTTCCCGGTTGGGTCGGCGATAGTTGTGGGTATATTTTTTCAGGCTGAATTTCCTCACTAGCCCTTTCAGCTATTTCCCCGTCACGTGTCTCTGCCGCCGTTGTTTCTTTTACCGTCCATAAAGGTGGCATACGTATGCGATTCTCAAATTCGGCGCGTTGTTTGAAAGCAGCGTAGCATTTCCCGACGCTGACAGCGTAGCAGGGCTCAGTGCAGCGAAAGCAGACGCAGCGACAGTTCTTTCGCTTTTCATTTCTTGCAAAGTCTCTCTCACTAACCACCAGAGAGTAGAGAAACGACCCGCGGTCTTATCCCCGCTACTGATCTCCTCCCACAGTCTTTGTCCTATGGCTTCCCAGGTGGGCAGCTCAAACACGGCTCCGACCCCGGGGATTAAGTTACGCTCTCGTGCCCACACCAGTAACTCTTTCAGTACTTTTGCATCGTAGGAGACCCCTCTCAGAGAGGATATGTTGGAGGAGCTTCACCACTGCACTTTCTTCTTTTGTCTGTGTGGACCCCATCTCCTCCTCAACCTGGTGGTTCATCTCCTCATCTCCTCCTTCCTAGTGAGATCCTGACAGGGATAGCCATCCCGTCTTGCTCCGTCCCTCTCGTCGTAGGGCACATCCTGACAGGGATAACCGTCCCGTCTCGCTGCGTCTCCTCTCGTCGTGGGGCACGTCCTGACGGCCATAATCGTCCCATCTCAAACGGAGCCTCTTATCGTGGTGCGCGCAAAGTTCCAGCACCGGGGCAGCAGCTACTCTTGGTTGGCTTCTCCGCCCTTTGGACGCCTCCTTCTACCTCCAGACGGATCCCATCGCCTGAAGTCTTCGGGGCACACAAGCGTCCCTGTTCGGGCGCCAGATGTCGCAGAGGATGAACGGGACTTGACACGACGATCGATGTGATCAGGTACAAGCCGTTTATTAGTCCCAGATGGCTCACATTTATATTCCCCATTACATACGCGGCGATCTCCCATTGGCAATAATCAAATTAAGTCACATAGCAACCCGATTATGATTGGTGTGCATTACTTGTTCACGCGCTGTGCTCGTGGCTTTCTTGCCAGGTGGCAGGTTCCGCTTCAGTATTCTGGACTCATTTTTCTTTGCATTCATTCCTTTGTTTATACCACCGTTTGTCCTCTAGATGCCCTTGCGGCCTTATGCTAAGGCTCTGAGGCCTTATGCTAAGGCTTCATGGCCTCGTAGAGAAAATGCTGGATTGCTCACCTGTCCCCAGTCCTTTAATGCTTCATCCTCCACAGGGGGGGTGGGAGCCTGAGGGTGGGCAAGGCCTCGCACTCCCTCCCTGTCCTAACCCCTGCCAGTACCCCACCCACCCTACACCTCCTCCCCAGTGACATCCCCTTTGGGCCCCTATAGCTCTCCTGCTCAGCCTTACCCCCCAACAGGCCCCTATAGCCACCCCTCTCCAGCCACCCACCCCACCCAGCTCCCCTCCAGGACCCTATAGCTCCCTCCTCACAGCCACAACCCCCTCAGGCTCCTCCCCCCCTCAGCCATAACCCCCTCAGGTCCCTATAGACCCTGCTCACAGCCAGACTCCTGCCCCGGGGCCCTAGAGCCCCCCTGCCCAGCCATACTCCCCCCTGCAAGCCTCTACAGCCACACCCCCTCACAACCCTATAGCAGTCCCCCCAGCACCCTACAGCCCCCCCCTCACAGCCATACCTCCCCTCAGGCCCCTATAGCTGCTCCCTCCAGCCACACACCCCCCTCCAGATCCCTATAGCCCCCCTGCCTATCCATAACCCCCCCCCTCCAGCCCCTCTCACAGCCACAGCCCCCTCCAACCCCTATAGCTGCTCCCCCCCAGCCACACCCCCCCCTTCCAGTCCCGTACAGCCCCCCCTCCCAAGTCACAATTCCCCCCTCCAGGCTCCTGCAGCCCCCCCAGGCGCCTATAGACGCCCCCCCAGCCACATCCCCCCTCCTCTCAGGCCCCTATAGCCCCCCTCCCCAGCCACAGCCCCCCCTCACAGCCATACCTCCCCTCAGGCCCCCTCCCGCCCCGCGCCGGCACTCTGCCTCCTCCCGACCCCCACCCCTACGGACGCTTCCCCGCCCTGCCGACCCCCGGGCCCCCACCCCGGACCCCCAAGGCCGCCCCCACCGCGCCGGCCCCGCCGCCCCCAGCCGCGCTCACCCGTCGCCTCCGCAGCGCCGGTTTGAAGCGTCCCGCTGGCCACGCCCTCCTCCCTGACTGGCCGCTGGACGCGCCCCTCTCTCTCATTGGCTCCCCGCGCCGCGCGCCCCGCCCTCCCGTCGCGGTGCTTCACGGGAGTTGCAGTCCCGCCTCGCCCTGGCAGCCGCCATCTTTGCCCCCCCGCCCCCATGCCCATCCCCGCCGGGGGCACCGGGCCGGGGCCGCCCCTGAGGCGGGGCCACCGGCGGCCCCAGCGCTGTGCAGCGGGGAGAGCCCAGCCGAGGGCCGGGGGGGGCTGCGGGTCGCGGGGTCCCCCTGAAGGGAGGGCTTAAAGGGAGTTTAGCAGAAGCAGCCTTGCCTAACAGCTACGGAATTTCGCAGAGGCAGCACTGCCGGACGGTTGCTGCGCAGAGAACTGACAGTGCTGAAAGTAACTGAGGCAGAGCCTGGCATTCCCTTACAAAGGGGGCAGTTCCCGAGAACGGCTGGGGACTCGCCTGGGCCCGGCGAAGTCTGACCTTGCAGTTTGGATGGGAGCCAGGAGAGAACGGGGTTTGCCCAGAAACAAAGGTCAGTCAGCGAACACCGTGATGAAGAGGAGGAGCCTTCATCTGCGGAGCCCCGACGACCACCACCAGGAGGCACTGCGCAAGCGTGGCTGGGAGGGGTCTATGGAAACGACTTTTTGGAACTGGTTTTAATACAAGCGGGCACAGGTCATGCGTATGTACAGGCTATTGGCAAATTTAATGCATATATAATATTCGACTGTATAAATTGAAGGAGCAACACACTGCCCGGCGCTCACGACGTTGGTGGGGCTACCCCCCCCCCGTGCCGCCCAGCGCCGAATAAACATCCCTACTGTACAGTCTGACAGACTGCGGGGTCTGCTTCCCGCACGTCAGTTTTGGCGAGCCAGGCAGGACATCTCTGCTCGGCCGTGGGAGCCACTGCGGGGCGGGCGCTCCTGGGCGCGCCCCGGGCACTTTCCCCGGAGGAGCCTCCGCTGGCGGCCGCTCACCCGGAGAGCAGACAACAACCTCCTGCAGCCGCGGATGTGAACGGTGTGTTTTGTAGGGACGGGCCTGGAAGGGTTTGTAAGTCGTACGCGTGGCCGGGGCTGCTGGTAAATCGCGCAGAGACGTCTGGCGTGCGGCACAGTCCCCGTGGGAAAGGGTGCCCTGGTAAGGAAGGGGGGGTTTGCTGACCGATAGAGCGGCCGCCGGCGATCTTGAGGGTAGATCGAGCAAACCCGAGGGTACCGCGCATCCCAGTGTCGGGAGCCAGGACGGACCTGCTAATGATTGCTACATAAGAAGCAGGAGAAGGGTAAGCGGACCTCCGCGCAATTGCGTTCAGGTTGTTTATGAATGTGAACTGCAATGGCATTTGGGTTGTTTTGTATGAATGTTAGCTGCAAGTGATAATGTTATAATTTGAATGCCCAGGGATTTGGTCTTAGAAGTATTGTCTTTGTGCGTGTGTATGTGTGGCTGAGACACAGCATTGCTGTGAAGTGAGAGGGAGTCCCGATCTGCGATTCCGTAACTCCGCGAGGAGCACGGACAGAGACGGACAAAGCGCTTGGAACGATTATAAAGCTTGTAAATCTTTTTAACGTGCAAGTTGATCTGCCGTAGCACCTAACCACTCTTCTAAGGGATGGGGAACGGGAACTGGCTAATTATTAAAGTGGCAGAGCGAAGGAAATCACTCCTTAGGTGGTTGGGGCTCGAACCTTGGGAGTATTTAAATGAAGGGGGGCATTGGATACAAAGGGGAGAAGAAAGGTTTTATTTGAAAGGGGCATATGTGACTCCCACAGGGTGCAAGGTGGCTCGAAAAGTGGTACTGTGTATCTAATAGGCGAGGAACGCAGTGTCCTAGGTGCCTTCCCCGGACCCCACGGTTTTATAGTTGGGAAAGAACTCACCAAGAAATTGAGGTAGTGAAGCTGGTGTGCGGAAGGGAAAATTTGATTCCGGAAATTTGAGATGTGTGGGAGAAAGACTGGGAGGAAACTATAACGAGTTGTAAGAAACGATTCGTGTAGAAATTTATTAAAAGAATTGCAAAAGTTGAATTAAAGGGGCAGTAAGTCGCGAAATGGGTAACACTCAGGGAGGAATTTTGAAAAAGAGTCCTTTAGGCTGTGTACTTGCTCACTGGAAAGACATTGTTGGGACCGGAGGCATAGAAAGTAAAAGGACCCTTATCAAATATTACAATCAATGGTGGCCTCTATATAAATTGGAAAACGGGGCCAAGTGGCCATTAAATGGGTCAGTAGACTATAATACCCTTTTGCAGCTAATGCTGTTTTCGAGGAGAGAAGGAAAATGGGATGAGGTCTCATTTGCGGATATGTTTTTCACCCTCCGAAACCATCCAGAGTGGCAAAGAGACTGTGGAATGATACCATCACAGGACCCCATGGTACTTGCACTTGAGCGAAAAAATAATAAAGAACTCAGAGGTAAACTGAGGCAGTGTTGTTCGGCATGTAGCATTGGGCCAAGATGTACAAAAGCTAATAAAATTCACCAGGCGCCAGAACAGGATCTGACTTGTTCAAGACTCCCCCTCGGTCACAGGAACAAGACGCGGACTCGGCCAAAACCTCCACTCCTTCAAATAGCCCTGTGTCTTCCCGGACTGAGAAGAAGTCTACCTCAACAGCTTTACAAGCACCTCTTCGAGAGGCGGTAGGACCTGACAGTGGAACAATGTTGGTTAAAGTACCCTTCTCCACTAATGATCTAGAAGCCTGGGAAAGAGTGGCTCGGGAATATCGGACCGACCCAGCAAGAGTCGCTAAACATTTTAAAATTATGATAAAACAACATAATCCTGACTGGGGTGACATAACCGAAACAGACAAATAGATAATTCTGAAAACTGCCAGTGATTTGGTTGAAAACCACTATAAAGAGGGGGGGGAGGGGGGGGGGGAGGTTAAGGATTATTTCCCCCTCCAAGACCCAAATTGGGATGCTAACAGGTCTGTTCACAGGGAAAGGTTGCAGGCATACCAAGAGTAGATTTTTTTAAAGGAATGGAGAAGGCCATTCCCAAAAATATAAATTGGTCAGCTTTGTAAGCAGTTAAACAGGGTCCTTCTGAGTCTCCGTCTGAATTCCTGGACCGAATGAGGGATGTAATGCGCCGTGACACAGCGCTGGACCCTGGGTCAGAGGTAGGAATGCAACAACTAGCCTCACTATTTTTGGGGCAGTCTACAGGAGACATTAGGCGCAAACTCCAGAAGTTGTGCCGCACAGAAGCGAGAAATTTGGAAGTCTTACTGGATGAAGCATGGAGAGTGTTTAGCAATAGAGAGGAAGGGTGCAAACAAGGACAGAGGAGAATGGTAGCAATTGTCAGCGAAGAGGGAGAGAGAAAACCTAGACGAGAACCATCCCGGTTAGGCAGAGACCAATGTGCGTTGTGTAAGAGGTTTGGTCATTGGAAAAGGGAATGTCCAAGAAACAAGGGAAAGGAACGAAATCATCGGACAGGAAGAATGGTAGCTCATGTTAAGGAAGATTGACGGGGACCTGGGGAATCCACCCTAGCGGATCCACTGGTTATAAGGAAGCTAGAGAAGGAACAACAAGAGGTAGAATTTTTGGTTGACACGGGGGCAACATACTCGCTTTTCAGTCAAGCCTCGATGCCTCTGGGGAGTGACTATATCATGGTAAAAGGGGTGACTGGCCAAAGTGAAAAGGCATACTTCTGTAAACCTTTAAAATACAAATTAGGAAAAAAATGGGGCATCCACAAATTCTTCTATATGCCCAACTCCCCAAAGGCATTCCTGGGAAGGGATTTGTTGGAACAATTAGGTGCAAAAATTACATTTGAAAAAGCAGAAATTACTCTGGAGGTGAAGGATCAACGATATATCCAGGTACTGAGTCTATTTCTAACCAGTCCTCCCACAGAAGGAAAATTCCCAAAGAGATCCTCAACCGGGTATACCCTGGGGTATGGTCCACTGATGTGCCTGGAAGAGCGAAGAATGCTGCAGCCGTTGAAGTTAAACTCAAAGAAGGCCGGCAACCGGTAAGAGTTAAGAAATATTCCCTAACACAGGAAGATAAGGAAGGAATCCGGCCAGTGATAGAAAGATTTTTACATTTAGGATTATTGAAAGAGTGTGAGTCGGATTTTAACACCCCTATACTACCTGTCCGTAAACCTGACGGGTCGTACCGGATGGTCCAGGACTTGCAAGCTGTAAACAAAACAACAGAGAACCTTTACCCGGTAGCAGCAAACCCATATACTTTGTTGACCGTATTGGCTCCCGAATTAACCTGGTTTACTGTTTTAGATCTGAAAGATGCCTTCTTTTGCCTTCCTCTCCATGAAGCCAGTCAGAAATTATTCGCATTTGAATGGGAAAACCCCAAAAGTGGTCGAAAGACTCAGTTCACTTGGACGGTGCTGCCACAAGGATTTAAGAACAGCCCTACCATCTTCGGCAATCAACTCGCAAAAGACTTGGAATCCTGGGAAATCCCATCTGAAGAAGGGAAATTATTACAGTATGTGGATGGCATCCTGATTGCCACCAAAACAGAAGACAGTTGTAATCACTTGGACGGTGAGTCTACTAAATTTCTTGGGGCTCCAAGGGTACCAGGTATCTAAGAAGAAGGCCCAAATAATACAACGCGAGGTGATTTACTTGGGCTATGAGATTAGCGCTGGACAAAGAACTTTGGGACAGCCCCATAAAGAGACAATATGCCAAGCTCAGAGACCTCAGACAGTGAAAGAGCTACGGACTTTCTTGGGAGTAACCGGGTGGTGCCAGCTGTGGATTTATAGTTATGGATAGTTACTAACATTGTCAACCAGCGGAAACACAGGAGAACCGGTACATCATAACTGCCTGGAGACAGCCCTATGGAAAATGGGGAAAACTGGTTCACAGATGGAAGCAGCTATGTTCTGAGTGGCGAGAGACACGCGGAGTATGCTGTCACCACCAGTCAAGAAGTCACAGAGTCAGGACCTTTGCCCATAAACACTTCTGCGCAGAAGGCAGAAATATACACAGACTCGAAGTACACCTTTGGAGTTGTGCATGCGCATGGAGTGATCTGGAAGGAAAGAGGATTACTGAACTCTCAAGGGAAAAACATCAAACATGCAGAAGAAATTTTGAAACTGCTGGAGGCCCCAAGAAAGCGGCAATCATGCATATTAAGGCGCACCAGAAAGTGAGCTTAGAATTGGAAAAAGGAAACGAGCTGGCGGACACAGAGGCAAAACAGGTGGCCAAAACGGAGGTAAGAACTGAAGGGGCTTTAGTCCCTGACGGACAAACCTCCCTAGAAGGTAAGCCAGAATATACCAAGGAAGATCAGAAACTTATCACAGATCTAGAAGGGTCATACAACAAGGAGGGGTGGGCTCAAACCCCACAGGGAAAACTAATCATTCCCTCCTGTCTGATATGGCATTTAGTAAGGGAAGAACATAGGAAAAGCTGGCACAGACACTGGTCAACCCTGTGGTTGCACAGTTTGTGAGTCTGCATTCCCTGAATTTAGCTGGAGGCAAGGATCAGTGTGGGGCCTTGTGAGCTGCTGTGTTACGCAGCAAGGGGTGCTGAGCATGCCTCTTCCCTCCCCGCGTCGCACCAGGACCGCTTTCCTACCCTCTGTTCTCTCCCTCTCGCCTGCGGGGTTATCCATTCCCCTTCGCAGCCACTGCTGCTGTGAACATGCCATGTTCATGTTCATATGTTTCATTTCATTCAATATATTTCACGTATATGTCGTACACTGTGCCTGCGGCACGGCTCAGGTGCCAGCGGGGCTCTGCGCTGCCCGCTGCCCTGGGCAGGGTCCCGACCTGGGGCTGAGGATCGTGTGCTGCTGTGGGTTGGCACACAAAGCGCTGTGAGGGTCCTGCCACGCTGCCAGCGACTCCCGAGACGTGAGCAGCTCTCTTACAGCCCCGTAAGGCTGTGTTTGGGTATGCTTCCTCGCGCCGTGCAGCCGGTGTGCTTGATGTCCAGAGTGTCGTCTGAAAGTCGGTAGCGTGCTGCGTGTTGTGTTCAGATCCTCTCGAGTTTGTCACAGCCTCGGGAAGAGTTCAGAAACTCGCAGTCGGGAAGGCTTTGTCTAACGCCTTTCAGAAGATCCTCCTCGTAGTCCTAGGTAAGGCCTGTCTTTGTGTTAAATGCTGGGGTGTTTGGGCTAATGGTACTAGAACTTGCATGATAACAGATACAAATTCTTTTTCTCGGAAGCTTTCTTGGGGTTCAGTGAAGCTTGGGGGGTCTCAGGCAAAATTGAACTTGTGGTCTGCAGGGGTTTAACAGAGTGGTTCCACCCTATGAGCTACGTGAGCAAAAGGAAAATCTGACAGGAGGTCAGATTTTTTAATTATAAATAACTCAGTGAAACTCCAAATTCCAAGAGTGTAAACGCTGGCAGGAGAGCTTTCTAACACTCCATGTGCGTGCCGACTGGGGATGTGGGGAGGTTCTGGTTCCAGGGGCAACATGAGCTGAACTGCAGCACTTTGCACATTCCTGTCCTGGTTCCAAGCCAACCGGTGCCGCCAAAGGTCCGTGCCCCACTGTTGTGTTCAGTGTTGCATCCTTGGGGCTTCTGTCTCCTTTGAGTTTTGAATCATAGAAGCTGGCTCTGTGCCTGTCCAGGAACACCTGGATCCGCTTGCTCTGGGTTCCAGGTCCCTCTGAGCTCTTAGGTGACGCCTGTTTATCTGGTGTCTGAGTACTTCAGTCTTTTACGCTTATCAGGACTGGCCCCGATGGGACCAGGTCAGTGCTGCTGTCCTCATTTTACAGAGAGGGGCCCAACCAGTCGCTCGCTCCGAAAGCCGTTACGAAGCAGTTTGGAGTTTAGGGTAGGCTTATTGTCAGTACACACAGTAGTAATTAACCATGTCTCTGGCTGTTTGTTCTGTTTCAGAGAACGGGAAAGTGGCCGTGGAGTACAATTCCTCCCAAGAGGAGCCCGCAGACTCCCTAACAGAAGAGGAACTGAAGGGACTTGTTCAGGTAAAACCGGTGGGTCTTCAGCTTTTGCGCAGGGCCTGTGTGTTCCATCTAGGGACTGGAGATGCAGCTGTTAACCGTTACAGCCCCTGACACCCTCCTTAAACCCCGGGAAGTAATCACATCTGGGAATTGTACAGCACGCCAGGGTTTTAAAACTCCTGCTTTTTGGGGTATCTTTGTGCAGAAATGCATGTATATTTTAGACAGCGCAGGAAAGTGAGCAGTTAGGGTGCGGCACTGTTACGGTGCAGATTGACAAGTCTGACACACGACAGTGTCCAGGACTGCTCCTCGTAGAATCTGGGAGAGTGAAAACCCTGGTAAAGCCACAGGAGCTTAAATTAAATTATTTTTTAGTAAGTTCTTCAATAAATCAAACTCCCCATCTAGAAATGCACTTCATAAACGTGTCCTTACCCCAGAGGGAAGGACTGTTAAAAGCTTTGGTGCAATCCCTGCAGATGATTGTGGGGTCTGTCAGCGTGCACCAAACAAAAACGCCCAGGTACAGCAGTAAAACTTTAATCAGTGTGCCCAGCGAGAGGAGTTCTGTGTGCCAGCTTTTGCACGCAGCCAGTCCCGAGCAGAGGCTTTCCGCCTCGCTTAGGTTGAAAACACTGCTGCTGACGAGGCGGGATGACCGACACGGCGGTCGGTGGAAAGCGAGCGTCCCTCTCGCGTGATGCATCGGCACCGCGCAGCGTCCAGCTCCTGCGGTTTGCGTGGCGGAGGTGTCTAATGAACCTCGTGGCATGTTACTCCGCCTGGTGACACTGAGTCACTGGTGTCCACGGGCACAGCTATCTTCCTTTCTTCCTGAAGAGTAAAACAGGAGGTGTTTTACTGTGTGGAGTAACTAACATCCACCAGATTATTTTTTTTAATCAGTTGAGCAGATGAAATTCCATCTGGTTTGTTCTCTCTCTGCATTTTCCTCTGCACATCCCTTTCTCTCTGCCTTCTTTGAAGCCCACGGAGAGCTGACCTAACAGGCAATGACCATAAGAGAAGTGAGCAGCAAAGTCAAACAGAAAGCCTGCTGCTCCTCAAACCTCTGTTCTACCAGAAGCAACCTCCCCCGCCATCTCCTCACTTCCCTCGTGATGGAGTGTGGGAGGTAGTGTGGCCCTCTCCCTGCCGCAAGGCACCTTCCAGCCTGAGAGGAAGAGGAAGAGCCAGGAATTTGGAAGGACTTGCTCGGGAGGAGAGCTGCTGGGTGTCCTTCTGGTTCATGGCCCTGTGATGGCCGTCAGTCCTTCCGAAACAGAAACGTTCCCGAGCTGGTAAATTCCAAGGAGGCTGTCTCTGCTATGTGGTCAAGATACAGAGCTTCCAGGTGCAGAGGGGTGAAGCTAAAATGTGTTGTAGAGAAAGAAATTTACTCTTGGTTTCTCTTCCCAGGTCAATGGATTGTCCTTGGAGCGGTTTGACCTCGAAGAAGAAGTTTTGTCTGACCTCAGTTTTGATGATGAGCTCCCTGGCTGGGAGATGCCATCTAATTAGCGCGGCGCCGTCTTCACGTCGTTTCCAAAAGTTGTGCAGCGTTTGATGAGGAATGAAAGCCTAACGCTGTGAAGTGACGTGTGCGTCAGATCCAGTGTTTTCTTTGTCTCTAAATACGTAACAGCGAAAGAAATGGGCAATGAACCGAGTGTTGCTAAATTTAAGCCCAAAAATATATGCTGGTTTTGGAGAGGAAGTGTTTTCCTGTCGACTTCTCCAGGTCAGCTGTATATGGAAGCCAGCTTAGCGGCACCATTATTATTTAGACAGCGTAACAGATGTGCGTAGCACTTCTGGAAAAATAAAAGGAACGAGCCCAGCCCGCCAGAGCCGACAGCTCAGGTTTGCTCTGATGTGCAGGAGGAAGCCGGCGACGGCAGGAGGAGACACCTTACCAGCAGGAGTAGCTGTGGTCCCGACACACGCCCGCACAGGCACAGAGAAAATACTTCTCCGAGTGAAATTTCTCGTAGGAGAAAGAAGCCGAAGTCCTGGCATAACGTGTTGAACCACGTGTGCTGCATGGGTTGAGCCCCAATGACAAGTAGTTGGGACGTTGTCACGATGTGAAGCAAAGATGCTTTTTAACAGGTTTTTCATTCAAGTAAGCCAAATCTTGTAACTCTGTGTGGTGAGTGAACCTCAGAGGCAGCACAAGCAACAGGAAGGGGCGTCAGGCTCCCCAGATCACGAGGGGATGGTGGGGGTGGGGATGCTGGTTTGGTAACAGACCCACGCTCAGGTTTTTTTGACCACTGTCTGTGGAAAAAAAGCTGATTGAAAAATGGGAGAGCGCAGGCAGGAGCCACAGGAGTGATCTGAGATCCCTCTTGAAACGAGAGGAGCATGGCCTCTTCAATTTAACAAAAAAATTGAGGAAAGGGGTGATTCAACGCCTGATCACCGGTGAGCTTTTTAACCGGGAAGGCGAAGGTGAAACAGGGTCCAGCGGCTGGATGACGAATGTGGAGAAATCCACGAAGGAAGGAATCCGGAGCGCTTCCCGGGGGATAACACAGCAGGGAGGGAACGGCATCCTCCACCGCAGCGAGCTCTGGGACGGGGGCTGTATTTATTTTATGTTCTATCTGCTGCTGGCGGGGAGGCCCGAAACCACAGGAGATTCCCCCTGAAAACCCCGTTTCCTCCCGGAGAGCAGCTGGCGGAGCGGTGAACGTCCATTTGTCTCATTGCAGGCTCCTGCAGGCCAACGATCTGCGGGCAGTGTGGAGGCGTTCGCTGGAGGGGCTGCTCCTGCTGAAGCACCTGTAGGTATCACAGAATCACAGAATCCCAGCATGGCAGGGGTTGGCAGGGCCCTCTGGGGGTCACCCAGCCCAACCCCCTGCCCAAGCAGGGTCACCCAGAGCAGGCTGCACAGCACCGCGTCCAGGCAGGGCTGGAATATCTCCAGAGAAGGAGACTCCACAGCCTCCCTGGGCAGCCTGGGCCAGGGCTCCGTCACCCTCAGAGGGAAGAAGTTCTTCCTCATGTTCAGCTGGAGCTTCCTCTGCTTCAGTTTGTGCCCGTTGCCCCTTGTCCTGTCGCTGGGCACCACTGGAAAGAGTCTGGCCCCGTCGTCCTGACACCCACCCTGCAGATATTTATAGACATTTATAAGATACCATCCCCTCACCCTCCTCCAGCCCTGCTTCTCGGCCCGGCCCCGTGCCAGCGTGCTGTGTTCCTCCTTGGTTTCAAGCTGCAGCCAGAGCAGAGCCAGGCAGCTCGGTGCTGCCGTGGGACCTGGTGGGAGGATTCCCATCGGGGAACGGTGCAGCTTTCGTTTCCCCAAATCGAACCAAGAGGAGGAGGCTTCTGCCCTTTGCACAGACACTGGCTGACCTGTGGTCAGCCCCAAGCTAACAGTGACCTCCCACGCCCTGGGAGATTGCCTCTGGCAATCTGAGAACCACCTAGAGCAAGGCAAAACCCCTGCAGGCTTTGCTTCTGCTAGGGTTTGGGTGGACAGACCTCCCCTGGGGTGAGGACGGAGCCTCAGATGGCTGCTGGCTCTTGGGACAGCCTCTCCAGTGGCCATCCCAGGTGGAAAGAGAAGCCTGCACTACCCCTTCCTCTGCTAAAATCCCAGACAGACTGCGCTTGGCAGGTCTCTACTTCAACCTGCTGCTCCGAGCAGGGATAACCTCAGAGCTAGCACAGGGGCGTTTGCTACAAAAAAAACAGTGAGGTTGCTCAGGGCCGTATCCAGCTGAGTCCTCACTCTTCTTGGAGGAGAAACAAATGTGCGTCTGCGTCCACACAGTGTCATCTGGAACTGCAACAAGCGCTCTGTCTCTAACACTGGAAGGGAGCAGAGGAGCATTCGGGTTTTTTTCTCCTTCAAGTTCAGTTTTGCACGTATTTTAGGGTTTCCTGTGCGGTGCAGGCAAAGGAAGTGTGAAGTAAGAACGACAAAATCCTGCCCTGTTGTCTGTTCTCTGCTTGGCTGCCATCACGTTTGCTTTTCTTATCTCAAAGCCTGAGAGGCAGAAATAAATCCCACGGTGGAGGCTCGGAGCTTTAGTGCCCAGTGCCCAGACTACCTGAGCCTCAGAGGAGACATGGGTACAGTCACTTCTCAGCACAAACCTCACGGCAAAGATAAAAATACTGCTCGTGTGAAAAAGCTGACAGCAAGGGTAGCCCTGGTACGGAATTCGCTCGTGAGGGTCATGGTTTGGGTCCCACTCCTCTGTTATCAGAGTAGCTGAAATGAGGACACAACGAGGCGTCCCAAAATCCCCTCCGTTGCTCCTATTCATAGATCACAGCAAGTGTCTCAGCTCCACAGCCGTCTGCATTTGTAGTGTCATTTACTGAATGTGGCCCTTACACGCTCGCGTTTTTCCCACAAAAAGGGAGGGTTTGTATTTTCTAGTATGCACGTTGGTGTGGAAAGAGCCAAGTCCAGGGTGGTCTTGGCCCTTCTGGAGCTCCCCTGCGGGGAGCCAGCCCTAGGGCTGCATCTAAGCCTTGTCTCCATGCTGGGGAATGGTGGAAAACAAGGTAGTGCCAGTGCTGGGGCCCACTGCCCACACAAGCTCCCCCTCCCCGCGTCTTTTTAGCAGGTATGTGTGCCCTACATCGTAGAAAAGAAGGATCCAAGAACTTCAAAGCAGAAAGCATGTTCTGCAGGATGTGGGTTGCAGGCTAAATGAGTCAGGTTGGGAAGAAACAGGCTTCCAGCCACACTCCGCTTCCACGGGGCTGCAGACTGAGCTCTCCAAAGCGCTTCTGAGATTGCGCGTGTGAAGACCTTCCTCCCACCGCCCGGCAGCCTCCCTGGGAGGTCCAGAGCCCGCAGGCGAGAGCTGCAGTCGCTCCCTGAACACCCTCTCCAGTAGCACGGCCATCTCCTACAGAAGAGACCTTGTGCATTCATCTCCTCTAATTTCAGATGCCTAATAATTGCCCAGGATTAAGCTGGTTGTTCAGGGTCTCTTCATTTTCCACGGAGAGGAACAGGCACTTCCCATTCACCCAAGCCATCTTGGGAACCTGTCTGAGGAGGGGATGAATCACTCCCCAGGAACATTTCTCTCTTGCTGTTCACCACAGAACAAGCCCGGGCAGCGAATTCAGGCTGAGCCAATGAACCCTTTGGCTTCTAAAGCCGGGTCAGGTGAATCCCGCAGCGGCTGGGTGTCTACACGCATCTCACAGCAGAGCTGTACAGGGAAGAGGACTTTGGGTTACCCCTTCATTCTGCCCTTTCCAGACTTCCGTGATCTTCCTTTTGCATCTTTCATAGGATCCCTTTAACATGACTTTTTCACCAAAAAGGGATTAAGAGGAAAATAACCATTTTCCTCACACGTGTGGGTACCAGCCCATCCCTGAGCCCTCAGACAAGAGGTTCTGCTCAGGCTTTCCTGGCTGACTTCAGCAAGCAAAGCACTGATGGCACCCAGGGAAGGTGGGATGCATCTCTCTGGCGCATCCAGAGGGTCACAAATCGGTATGGGCCACGCAAATGCTTCCTCAGCTGCTAAACTGTGCCTGCCTAAAGAATCTTTTCAGTTACCAGAGAGGGAAATCAAGCCTTAAAATAATTCTGGTGGGATCAGAGCTAGAAAAAAATCACTGAGATGAAAGCCACCTTGGTCAGGAGGGTTATCACAGGTTACACACCACTGCAAGCTAATAGCAGATATAAACACCGCGTGAAATCAGAGCCGTGTAACATAGATGCTGCCAGTGTCAAAGCAAGAGAAAGTAAACATGACCGTGCAAATGTAATTAACATTTTGTGTTCTAATTTTAACAGGGATTTATCTTGCAACAAAATCCCGTCGATCGAGGAACATGCTTTTGAGCCACTTCCCTTTTTGCAGCTTATGTGAGTTATAAAAGTTTCTTTCTAGTGTATTTACTGAAGTCTGTTTGCATTTATCACCCTTTTTGTGCTAGAAGACGTTCCTGTTATTTTTAGAACTATGACTAAATTTCTCCTGCTGAAAGAGTGACGGAGCTGAAGAGATCAATGCAGATGGCTGGATGACCCACAGCAGGATGAGAGATCACAGCGTGGTCGTCCAAACGCAGCCATAATAGAAGCCATTTCTTGAAGGCTTGCTGCATCCTGGAACAGAAATAGATTAAGCACATGTGCACTTCATTTCCTCTCCTTGACAGGTTCAAAAAAAATCGAGAAAGCAGCAGTTTCCTCCCTATTCTACCTTGGATTTGCATATTTCCTACCAATCAATACTGCTTTGCTCCAGCTTCCTGTAGCACAGGTCCAATTCATTTCTGTGATCTTCTTCTTCCCCAGAAACCTTGGTGGGAATCTCATCACGCAGATCCGTGACGGCACTTTCCAGGCGTGGCACGGGATGCAGTTCTTACAGAAGCTGTAAGTGTGACAAGGTCTAAAGGCAGGTCAGAGCAGGACTCCACAGTGACAGCGGGGAAGAGCAGATTTGCTCTCCGTAAAGAGCGGAACCCTGCTAGAGATGTCATCCAGGGTCCGTCGGGACTCTGCAGCCTGCAAGCCACATTCTCCTGGCCTGCTTATCTTCTCTATGGCTTCCCTGAACCAGCATCAGGTTCACACAGGAGTGGTGGGAGCCCAGGGGGAACAGATAAGAAAGAAATGCTGCGGGAAGGCAGGGTGATGCGGGGTACGGGATGTGACCCGGATTTCTAGGCAGAAATTTCACTTTGTGCATTTGCGTTTAAAAGTAAAGGGTCTCAAAAACATCCACACAAAGGAAACTTTGTTCTTTTGGTGTCATGAGAAAACATGACTTAATCCATAGGCAGTTCTATCATGAAGCCCTACCAGGGACAGGATCACCGTTTCAATCTGGACCTGAATTAAGTGAGAAGCCGGGTTTTTTGCCCACCAAGGGTCCATACACATAAGGGAATGGCCAGTCTCCCTGCTCTCCTGAAAAGTGCAATACTTCTCACATGATGCACCAAGTAAGGTGGGAGAATAAATTACGATTGACAGTTCCCATAGGAGCAGGCCACAGCCGTGCCAGGCTGGATGCAGTAATGCAGTAAAAGTTTCTGGACAGTGGAAATGTAAGAAAATATGGAAGGTAAGACTCCAAAATAACATCAAAGTCCTGGTGGAGGGAAGCAAAGAGAAGGTGTGAGCTGAGGAGGAAAGAAAGAGATGTTGTGTTTTCCAGAAGAAGCACTTCTGGGCTTTTGCTCTTTTAGCTGGAGATAATCAGGACCTGATGTGTTTTGTGAATCAGCCCATCAGCATCTGTTCCTGCCTCTAGCCTTCATCCAGGCCCTTCCTCACACACGTAGCACTGAGCCAATTTTTTATCTTCAGGCTGAAATTTCCTATGTTTGTTCTCCACTTGAAAGGAAATCCTTCGGGGAGCTTTGAGTAAAAATCGTTCAGCCAAATTCACATCTGCCATCCATAAAAGTCAGCTGGATCCTTACCCACCCTAAATCTCTTTACACCACTCGCACAGTAGAGAGGAGACTGGAAAGGGGACTGCAGGGTAATTCTGCATCAGATCCAACAGGCACAACTCTCTTCGGGCCTCTCTGATATTCAGAGGGTAGAAATGAGAAGCCTGGCAAAGAGGAAAAACTCCTTGGTCACAGAAATACTTTGCAATCATCTCGTGGAAATTCACTTTGATTTAGCTCTGTTTGATTCAGGAACCACTGGGGGTTTTTGACTTTACAGTAAGTGTTTTCACCTTCTCCCATGTTTCCAGTGCCTGCTGCACAGGGCCAGCTGCTCTTGGCTTTCCAGGCTCGTGGGTCTATGTCCGTAAGAGCACACGTGGTCAGGGCATCCCCACGTACCCCTACCCACACAGCTCACGTCCTTCCTGTCACCCACTCACAGTGCTGTGTTGTTTTTTTCAGGATCCTGAGCCATAACCCCCTGTCCGTTATTGCTGACACATCGTTCTTCAAGCTGCCTTCAGTCAAATATCTGTAAGCATTGACTCATTTTTACCAGATTAATATAGATCTTTGTCTCCCTCGAGTGCCCTCTTGTCAGGAAAGCAGAGATACAGCAGCAGATCTCGCTCTTCTCCCAGCCTTATTCTGCCAGAGGCGCAAATAACCCCGGCACCGGCAGAGCAAGGCAAAGGCCAAGCAGTTCTGGTGCGTCCCCAGCTTCAAAGCAACCAAGGAACTGGGACACAAACTTTAAAAAACTAGAGGCTGTCCAGGTCTGGGGCCATGGAGTGGCCTGAAGGGTCTGGGGATGCCCCCACTCCTGCTGAGCGCTGCGAAGGGGGGATCCAGCAGCTCCCGGTCCCTGGGGCGCCCATGCCAGCAGCCTGGGGCTCCTGCCCACCCCACATCCCCACCCCACTGCCGTGACACAGCTCAGGGCAGGTGATACCCTGTGCTGATCTCGATTCACAGCATCCTATGGCTCCTGCTCGCAGCCGTGTGACTCCTCCGGGAGGAACAGGTCCAGGCTTTTTGCAGAGGTCCTTCCTGCTCGCAGCCCCGCTGTCCCACAGATACCCTTTGCTTTCTGCTCGGCACGTTTTCTCTTTTCGCTGGTATAATCAATCTCTCTTTCCAAGGTCACAGTGGATTCATCCTCTCCATTGAAGGACTGGAGCTGCATTCATGGGAGAGCAGGAGGAGGGTTTTGAGCCAGGGAATCCTTTCTGTTTGCATTCGTCTCCCACGAGATCTGCAGGATCCCCTCTTGATTCAGACCCCGAGGTTCGGAACGGGTCAAAGCAGAAAGACGATACAGTTTTGAATCATTTCTATTGGATTAGGCACAAGTGGATTCCACCACCGCAACCATCAGGCACCTGGTCTTGTTCCAGAGCAGAGTTCTGGTAAAGATGCCTGAAAATTTAATGCAGTTTTTCGAATCTTTTCAGAGACCTGGGTGCGACACAAGTGGCTCAGCAGACATTGCTCACGCTCCTCCTGACAACAGCGCGCTTGGAAACGCTGTGAGTATGCAGGGCCTGGGTCCCAGCCGCCAGCAGACTGTAACTGCTGAAACAAGGGGTCTTCCTGGGAAACAAACCAGAATAACCCCTGTAAGCCTCACGTTTGCTATTTACTTTCGAGAGCCTCCCAAGCTCACCTGCTAAGGAGCAGAATTTCACCTTTTAGATGCCAGTTTCCAGCTTTTTCAAAGGGAAGTTTTAAATCAAGGTGGGACGCTTTTCAGTTCAAATATTATTTTGGGACTAGTTCCATTTTCAAAGGTAAAATCAACATCTCAATGCCAATGGAGAAGCCCATCTTCTACTTGAAACCTCTCTTAGAAATCAGGAGAACATACCTGTCCATTGGGACTGGAGGTGAGGGGAGCTTTTCCAGAGCTGTAGAAGAAATCTGAGCAAAACCGTGATGCGTTATCTTTGTGTTACCTGAGCTGGACTCGGAGACGTGGATTGAGATGCTGGGTTTTTCTCCAGTAGCCTCTTCTCTTTAGCACACTGCCCACCGATCTGGCCTGCTGCTTCTGCCAGGAGAAACACACCAGCGAAACCCTGTGCAGGACCACCAAGTTCCACTGCGAGAACGTGTGCCCCGCCAGCGCTCCCCAGTGCGGTAGGCTTCCCCGTGATCGGGAGGGAGACACCGAATCTGCCCACTTCCCTCTGGGTTTAGGAGATGCTGTAGCATGGCTTAGGGAGCAGCTGAGGGAGCTGGGGTTGGTCAGTCAGGAGAAGAGGAGGCTGAGGGGGGACCTTGTCGCTCTCTACAACTGCCTGACAGGAGGGTGTAGTGAGGGGGGGTTGGTCTCTTCTCCCAGGTAACCAGCGATAGGAAGAGAGGAAATGGCCTCAAGTTGCTCAGGGGAGGTTTAGACTGGATATTCGGAAAAATTTCTTCACTGAAAGAGTTGTGAAGCCTTGGACCAGGCTGCCCAGGGCAGGGGTGGAGTCCCCATCCCTGGAGGTGTTCAAAAAACATATAGACGTGGCACTTTGGGACATGGTTTAGCAGGCATGGTGGTGTTGGTTGATGGTTGGACTTGATCTTAGAGGTCTTTTCCAGCCTTAGTGTTTCTACGATTCTGTGGCCCTGTTTTGTGGGGATTCCCAGGAAGCATTGGCCACCCCAGTGGCATCGCTCCAGCCCGATGGCTCCTGACTAGCCCCAGGGACACAAAATCTGGGCAGACTCTGCCCTGCTCGCTGAGAGGAGCTTTGTCCATGCGAGGCCTTTAAACCAGCCCTGAGGCCAGTGCCGGCAGCTCAGGTGAGAGCGGGGAGGCCTCTGACTGTGGTCCCTGAGGCACAGGCACAGAAATTCCCCCTTGAGCACATGCCTTGGAAAAAACAAGGGTTGAAAAGTTACTAGTGATTGTACATATCTTCTGTGTCAAATACTATCTTGAGAAGAAATAGCTCGCTGGGCTAAATAAACACACGAGCTTCCAGTCCACACAGCACATCTAGCCAAGGAAATCATGCGTGCCCAGCACCACTCCCAAGCACTGGAAAGCCCCGTCTGCTCTTAAGCCCCCCAGATTTCCCCTGCCAACCTCCTGAGCCTTTCCAGCACCACCAGACCTTGGCTAGTCACAGCTCAGCAGCGAGAGAGGTCCCAGACACAGCGTAGACACGGCCAAAGGGTCCGGCAATGTTTGCATCACTCTGACAAGGTGGCACATGCTGAGCTGCACCTCGAAACCGCTGCCCACACTGGAAACCCCAAGACCCCTAACCAAGCAGGGAAGCCCCTAGGCAGGCTCTGCAGAAACCTCCTGTGATGCACAGTGTGTTGGAGAGGATCTGGGATATACAGGCTCCAAAAATGGTCTGGGTGACCTCAGAAAATAGCCTGGTCTCTCTGCCACCCTGCTCCCCGTGCGCAGCAGAGAGGATGGTAACCCCAACGTCCATTGCAGGGCATGAGGTGAACACCAACCACCGCTCTTCTCTCGTTAGCCTGTGCAGCGCAGGTGACGCACTGTCCTGCTCGATCTTTGCACGGGGTAAACAGCATCCTCATCAAAGCAGAGAGAAGCTGGACTCATGCAGATACAGTCAGGTTTCCAAGGTCCCGAGTAACCCATTCTCAAACTGGATGTGGAGAAGAGAGCCTAAGCAAGTCTAGCGAAAACAGGCTGCTGAGCCACTGAGGGCTAGATACTCAAAGGTACTTGTGTGTCCAATTTCCTATCATTTTAACAGGAAAAAAAGGCCTAAATACCTTTGTAATCTGTAAATATTCTTGACCATGTCACCGTGCCTCTGGCATTAAGCTATCTGCAGAGCAGGGTTAGAGATAAGGTGGTGTTTGCAGCCTTGGTGTGGGACTCGTGAAGACTTCTCCTGGCCCTGCAGACTCAGCGCGTGCCCTTTGCGTGGCGGGGCAGGAGCTCGCCTGGGCTGTTTGCATCGCTCTGGGTCGAACCCTCACGTCTTCCACTTCTTCTAGGCCTGGGTGGTGGGAGCTGACTGCATATTGTTGCAGACAACAACCCGGAGGCCTTTTAATGTGAAGTATCCCAGGTTTTCCTGACTGCAGGGAGAAGGGCTAGCTGGGACAACCGAGCAGGGGCAAACGCCGTGTCTTTGGGTGTTCCGCTTTCCAGGCTCGCTCCTAGTTTCAAGGCTTTGTGGTGATTTTAGCAACTCAACACTGGCTTGTACCGAGCTGTGGGAAACGCTCCGACAGCGAACCCGTTCCCCCAGGACGTTTCCCACCGATCCAAACAGAGCCCTGGGAGATACCAGAAAAGAAACATC
Source organism: Opisthocomus hoazin (assembly GCF_030867145.1). Classification (NCBI taxonomy): domain Eukaryota; kingdom Metazoa; phylum Chordata; class Aves; order Opisthocomiformes; family Opisthocomidae; genus Opisthocomus; species Opisthocomus hoazin. Next base: position 6,844,526 of record NC_134439.1, on the reverse strand, counting down.
TATCTGTTCTGCCCGATGAGATAATCTGATTGATTTAACAGGATTTTCCCGGCTGTAACACATCCGTCATTCAGTTCACACACTCCATTGTCTGAAAGATGAGCGCCTGCTGCTCGGGGCAAACCTTTGACCCTGTATTTTGGCAGAAAGGTTCTCGTGACTCCGAGTCACTGATCTGCTCTCCTGGTGTTTTACAGCTCGCACAGATCCTCTGGCAGAGACACAAAGAGGAATAACGGAAGCGGTAAAATCCAGAAAGCTGAACGCCAGCACGGTGTTGAACCTGAAGCCCAAGGAGCCTTCGCTCAGAGACCATGAAACCGCAACGCCTGAAGTTGTCCTGAGCCTGACCGGCACTGACAGTGATCTCGGTGACCCGAATGACCACAGTTCCAGAACAAATTCATATTCCCCTCAGCACCTATCCGGGCAGGAGGGCAAACCCAGTAAGGTGCTGATGCTGATGCTGCACAGCATTCAGCACATGGGCTGGACCAGTGACAATGAGGTAAGGAAACTCTATTTTCTAGCAAAGGCACTAGTAGCCAAGCTCAAGAATAAGCTGCACAAGGCTAAAAGCATCGTGACTATGAAAAACACCATCTCACCCCTGCCAGCACCCACCACACAGAAGGACGAGGTGCACGAGATCCCAGCAGGGGAGGGAGACACAAGCACAGGCTGGGTGCAAAAGCAGCATGGCTTAGGTTTGAACCAGGCAGCGTTAAACCCCTGGGAGACAGCTGGCAGGTTAAACCTCACTGACAACGTCTCCCTCTTCAGACATCACAAAATATCGGCACCTCCTTCAGAACATTCAGCTTCACACTCCCCAGCAGAGGCTCCTCATTCGTCTGCGTCTTTTAAGAATCAAAATCATTCTGATGCGGCGGAGCCGATGAAGGAAACTCATGGGATGGAGAGTGTGCAAGATGTAGAAGATGCAGGGGAAGCACCATCTCCAAGGCAGGACTATGTCTGGGCTTACAAAAAGCACCAGCAGGGGGACAGCCCATATCTGAATGAAAGTTATCGGCTTGTCTACCAGACGTCTGGCAGTGTGAGTCCAGAGGAAGAGCCCACACCAACAGAAGGTAAAGCAGAGCAGAGACCACGCACACACCAGCGGTTTTTCTATAACCTGTTGGTTAGCAACAGCCTCCCCTCTGCAAGCAGCATACTAGAGGACACGGCTGAAGAAGGGGATTCCTCTCTAGATGGGCGTTTACCAGCCGTCCCTCGAAGCGCAGGAACACCCTGGAAGCAACAAAAAGAAGGATCCAGTGTCCTCAATAAACCAGGTAGCTCCCACAGCCCAGATGCTGCACCGGTTTGAGGAGACCTCTTTGAAACCAAGGTCAATCGTCACCTACGCTTGCTCGTCCCAGACGAAGCCCTGCGGACGTTCGTCGCCCAGGTGGCCCGAGCCCTGAGGATGGACTGCAGCCTCCCCGAGCTCCGGCTGGCCTGTGCGAAGATGGTCTCCAAGATGGGACTGCTCATAAAGCTGCTCAGCGACAGGCACGGGGACCGGGGAGCCTCTGCTCTCGGGGGCCAGCGTCTCCTGGAAGGGAACCTTTCCAATGGCGTGGCCCCGGCCAGGCAGGCGGGCAGGAATCCTGCGGGGAAGGTAGGAGAGGTCCTGGGGATTGCTGCATGTGTCCTCCTGGACCACGGGGAATGGAAGGAGCAACCCTCTGCCCCCTCATGGTTTTCTCTCCTTTTCTCCCAGTGGAAGCCAAAGCACACCTCCAGCGACAGGCTCCTGTTAGAGATATTGGTGTCTCTCATCATCATGATTAATCTCCGTGATTTGTTTCATTGAGGTAAGCCAGTAGCTCGTTTGACAGACAGCTGTCAGTCAAGCCTTGTAGCTGGAGGGCACCGGGGCAGGGTGGTGCCTCTCCACACAGCTTGTGAGCCCTGGGGAGCCACTGTCAACACCCCTGGGTAGCAGAGGAGATGTTTTTCCAACCCCAGAGCTTGTCACGGCATCCACACAGTTCAGACGGGGTTCCAGCCTGCCTGGGGGCGGTTGTCCTGGCGTCTGTCAGGACCTGTCAGCAGCTCTGCACTGCAGCTCTCCTCACAGCTCCCTGGAGCGGGGCTGCGGCTCGCTCCCAGCACAGCCTCTCCCAGCAGCCCTTCCCCGAGTCTCGTCCCGCAATCCCTGGCCCTGCAGAGTCACCTCCCAGCCTCTTCTCCTGACCCTGTTCTGCTCCCCTGCCCTCACCGATCGCTTCCAGCCGGGCAGCAAGTCCTTCCACTCGCCAAAACCAAGTCCTTCTGCAAGGTGCGACTGCTCCGCAGGGGCCAGGGCAGTGCCGGAGACGGGCAGGGGACAGGACCCAGTGTGCCCACAGAGTTTCAGCCTCCCTTTGGGGCCCTTCTCCTTGGGGAAAAAAAGCTTTTCTTTCTTTAAAAGAAAGAAATAAACACCTACGTGTTTCAGACTGGGGTTAAACAGGAGGGGAGTACCCTGCAAAGCACTGTGCAGATGAGAAAGGCAGACATAAACACGGCTGAGATTAGGAGAGTGCTGGGAGTCCAGGTCATTCCGGAGGCAGGGAAGAGCGGAGAGTTAGGAAAGCAGGATGGGCTCTTTCGAAAAATGTGGCTGCTGGCACAGGCTTGCACGTGTATATAGCGGGCTCGGTCGGAGGAGGAACCTTTTGGCCTCCTTCGGCTTGCAGAGCGTGATGAGAAAATGCTGATGTTACGAATCTCTCCTTCTCCAGGTTTGCTCCCAAAAACCTGCAGCCAATTCCCAACCCCAAAGCACCAGTAAATCACGACGGAGATGGTAATTACTCCCCGCGCTGCGCCACTGCTGGGCCACCAACAGTCTTTACTCTGATCAGCGCTTGATCCCGAGCCCCCCAGCCACGCGGCTGCTGGCTGCCGAGGACTCACCAGTCTGTGTTTAAAACACGTAGCTTCTGTAAGAGCCCCAGAAAAGGGACCCCACAGCGTGAGTGGTCAGCATGGCTCTAAGCTCACATCCCAACCAGGCAGCCCTTCTCCACGCCGGTGATGTTTCTACACCCTGCACGTGGTGGGTGTGTGGGCCCTGGGCTCTGGTGCGGCCCCGTGTCCCTGCAGCCACGAGGAAACACCTCTTTGCTCCGGTCCCCAGCAAAACTCTGCTCTGGTGACGGCTCTGCCCTCTTCCTCCCTGCCCCAGTCCCCAGAGGGGCTGTTGAAGAGCTCGCTCCTGTGTCCCGTCCCGTTCCCCCCCCCCCCGACACCTCTCACATCCAGGCTAAACCAGGAGCCGTTCCCAGCCGTGTCGACCAGCACCGTCCCTTCCTTCTGGGGCTCCTCATCTTCCTCGGGGTCAGCTGAAACATTGCCCCGAGCAGACACCCGCCACAGCCCTCCCTGGCCAAGCCTCAGGGACCGAGAACGGTGAATTCCGGGGTGATGGCGCACAAGAAGCCTCTTCTCTCCCCGTTAACCCACCAAATCCAGATGTTTCGCACCGCTGTAAATGCCACTTGCCTGAATCCCGCAGGAGCTGCTTCCCGGCAGGGCAGCGTGCAGGCAGCCGTCACTTTGTACCCTTCTTTTCCTTATTTTTTCCCAGGTTCTTTGAAAAATTCCTGCCGCGGAGATGGAGCAAGAAGAAGGACAACGCTCGAGAGGAGGTAAGGGCAGGAGCACGTGCCAGGTCTCCCCTCTGCCTGCCCCGCCGGCTGTTTCCCACCCTCTCCAAAACCTTCCCTTCCCTGCCGCTTCCCAGAGGCCGCGCGTGTCGGATCCAAGCCGAACCCAGCCGCCGCGGCTGCGGGAGCTGTACCGACCCCTCGACGCCCAGCACCAAGCGTCCAGAGTCGAGCTCCACGACGGCAGCGCTCCGACGAGCAGGAGATCTTCAGCCAGGTCCACCTACACTGAGTGCGACAGCGACGATGCCTGCCCTGACTGTTCAGCTCTTCTTGTTCTTGTTGTTGTTGTTGTTATTGTTGTTGTTGTTATTATTATTATTATTATTACAGCTCTTGCTATTTCCTTGGTCTTTTCTTGGATGTTATTTCCTCACTGTTATTTCCTTGTGGTTATTTCCTTGGCTCTTTCCTTGGCTGTTATTTCCTTGGCTGTTATTTCCTTGCTGTTATTTCCTTGGCTTTTATTTCCTTGCTGCTATTTCCTTGGCTGTTACTTCCTTGGAGTTTCTTTTCTTGCTGTTATTTCCTTGCTGTTACTTCCTTGACTGTTTCCTTGGATGTTATTTCCCTGCTGTTATTCCCTTGCTGTTATTTTCGTGGAAGTTATTTCCTTGCTGCTGTGTCCTTGCTGTTGTTTCCTTGGCTGTCATTTCCTTGAAGGTTATTTCCTTGGCTCTTTCCTTCGCTGTTATTTCCTTGGAGTTTATTTCCTTGCTGTTACTTCCTTGGCTGTTACTTCCTTGGAGTTTCTTTTCTTGCTGTTATTTCCTTGCTGTTACTTCCTTGACTGTTTCCTTGGAGTTTATTTCCCTGCTGTTATTCCCTTGCTGTTATTTCCTTGGAAGTTATTTCCTTGCTGCTGTTTCCTTGGCTGTCATTTCCTTGGCCGCTGTTTCCTTGGCGGGTGTCTCCTTGCTGTCACTTCCTTGCCTGTCGCTTCCTTGGCTCTTTCCTTGGCGGCCGCCATTCCCTCGCTGTTGTTGCAGCCGGCAGCCCCCAGCCCCCCGGAGAAGCCGTGGCAGTGGGGACACACGATGACCCCGCTGCACCCCGAGAGCCGGCGCCGTGCTCCCTGCCCACGCAGGACGTGTGCTCCGGACACCGTGGTGCGGGTCCCAGCGGGGCGGGGACGGGGGGCTGCGGGGGCCAGGGACCCCTCGTAGGGCTGGGGCGGCCGTGGGGGACACGGCGGGGGGAGGGGACGGGGGGCCCTGGGGCACGGCTGCACATGCTAAGGTGTCGTGCGCGTGTTGGGCGGTGTCCGGAGCCGCCGTTAAAACCTGCGGCCTTTCACCCAGCGAGCGATGGAAGCGTGGGCACGCGTGGCTGGGTGCGTGCACGCCTGCGCACACGCGTGTCGCGGCAGCAGGAGGGCCATGAACGGACCAGGCAATGCCGGGAGGGGGGAGCAGCTCTGCCTGCCTCACGCGTGTGTGCGCATGTGTCTGCGTGTGTGTGCCTGCCGCGTGCGTGAGTGTGTGCGTGTGCCTGCACGTGCCTGCTGCGTGTGTGTGTACATGTGTGCACGTGTCTGCGTGTGTGCCTGCTGTGTGTGTGCATGTGTGCGCACACATACGTGTGTGTCTGCGCACGTGTGCGTGCCGCGTGCATGCGTGTGCTGGTGTGTCTGCTTGTGCATGTGTGTGCGCGTGTACATGCGTGTGGGCACGCGTGTGCGTGTGTGTGCGCGTGTGTGCCTGCCGCGTGCATGCGTGTGCACGTGTGTGTGTGCCCGCGTGCACCTGTATTTGTGCGAACGCATGCGCACGCGCGTCGCATGCACGCGCGCAGCTCGGGGCGTCCCCGCGCCTCCCTGCGGCCCCGCCCCGTACCCCCGTGTGGGCGTGGCCCGGCGCCCCTCGGCCCCGCCCCGCTGCGCGCTGGCGTCATGAGGGGCGGGGCGTGCACGCTCCCGGCACGGCCGCCACTTCCGGGTTCCCCGGCCGGAGGCGCGGAGCCGGTGAGCGGGGGGGGGGACACACTTACGCGGGGTGGGGGTGGGGGCCAGACCCGAGGTGCGGGGAGGGGGGTGGGGGCCAGACCCGGGGTGCGGGGCGGTGCTGCGCCCACCGCTCCCCGCCGCCGGTCGGGTGCTCCTCACCGGGGGGCCCCGGGGGGCCCCGGCCCGCTCCCCCCGCCCCTCGGGGCCCGGTCCCTCCCCGCAGGCCCAAGCCCGGCCGAGGGGCCCACCCGGCGCCAGGCCTCCGCAGCCCGGCCAGCTGTCCCCACAGCCTGGCGCGTCGCGGCCTCGACGGGCGACGTCTCCTCACCTCCGCTGCCAGCCCGGAGCGCTTCCCGCCGCCGAGCTCAAAGCTGGGCCCAGGGACCCCCTTCCCCGTCGCCCCCGAGCCAGCCCCGGCTGCCGGCGTCGAGGGCTGCGAGCGGCCCGCCGTGTCGATGGCCGCCGGACCCGCCGCCAGCGCTGGGGAGCCGCAACGGCGCGAAAACCCCGCGCGTGAGGACGGGGACGCCGGGCCGTGACGCACCAGGGGTGTCCCAGCGGCCCTTGCCCGCGCGCGGCAGCTTCGAGGGCTGCGACGCTGGGGAAGGCCGAGCCCGGCTTCACCCGCGGCTCCGGCACGACGGGAGCAGGCAACGGGCTGAGGGAAACTCTCGTTCTTCGAATGTTTGGGAAACACAACCTTGGCGTCAACGGCAGCGCTGGGAGCTCCTCGGCCGCTTCGCCTCCCCCCATCCGCTCCTGGGCCTGCTGCTGGGTGCCAGCATTGGAGGTCTCGTCGCCGGCGGCTCCTCTCCGTCCCCGTCAGGTTTGTCAGCCACAACGAGGACAGTTCCGCGGGGAGGAGGGCGGCGAGCCGGTCCCCATCTCACCAGTGACAGCAGTGTTCCCGTCAGGATATGGCACCGAGAAGGAGCTGGGGCCAGGCCACGAGGGCCCTGCGACCTGGGGCTGAGCTCTAACCCTCGCCGAATTATTTCCAAGGGGTTTCACCCTGCAATGAGCCAACCCACCGGCCGTGCCAGCTGGCTTTCCCGCTCCCGCACTGCCTCTGCTTGGCGTCAGCTTGGGTTTTAAGGGTGACTGGGTGTGCACGGGCGCTGGGTGGGGGGCAGAAACGGTGGAGGGGCAGAGGGCTGTCCCAACGCTGGCCATCGGACCCACCGTCCTGACAAAGCCCTCCTTTCCCCGGGCGCGGGGTGACTGGTGCAGCACTCGTGCTTGGAAAATGACTGGCTCTGTGTCCAGGGCTTGAGTCACCGGTTCACGCCGTTGTCCTGGGCTGTTGTTTTCCGAGGCGTGAGCGGTGACCTGCTGTTTTTTATTTATAACTCGGAGAGCGTCGCTTGTTGGGAGACCGAGGAGCCGAGCTCTGGGACGGGGTCTCTGCCTCTCCTGGCAAAAGGCTTGATTCGAACAAGCCGTTCTCAAAGAATTCGGCTGTTTTGCAGCAGGTTGGTAAATAAACAGCTCTGCTCTCGCACCAGCGACTCTCTTCTCGGTAGGTTTAACTGCGCCAGCTTGCTGGCTGGTTTTATTTCTCACTTGTTTTATTTTCTTTCTTTTGCTGGAGCTGGTGTGCTCTGCCTGCTTAGCTTCCAGGCAGGTGACTGCTGGGAAATGATCTGGGGCGTTTTATCTGCTGTAGATATCCTTATGTCTGCGTTTGTGCATCCATCCCATCTCTTATCCGGTCAAGATCACAAGCAGCAGCCGTGGCTTTCCAGGATCTGCCTGGAAGGGCTTCGGTGGCCACCAGTTCCTTCTAGAGCTGGCTAGCCCGGCGCCAGGGCTGCCCATCCGATTTCCCCATGTTTCACTGAAGACTTGCGTGAGGTGAAATCCGCCTTGGAGCTGGTTCGTAGCACTCGTTATTCAGGAAAATGCTGTCCCAACGGGAGCGGTGCCCTGTGGATTCCCGACGCTGGAACAAACTGGTTGGACTGGTCGTGGTGGGAGTGGAGAGTCCCATGGTGAAGGCAGTGGGTGTCCTCCTTGGCATCTCGCCTCCTGCAGACGCTGGGAGAGGTGATGCCGGCGAAGGAGCGTGTGTTTTGGGGGAATACCACTCGTTTAGTAAAATCTAGATGAGGTCTTTGCAAAACCACCGCTGTCACCCCCTCCCTGCGACTGGCCGGGGTGGCCGATGACGAGAGCAGGGCCGGCGGGCGCAGTCCTGGAGCCGAAACACCCGCGCTGCCTCTCCGGGGGTGAGAAATGCCGCCCCGTGCCCACGGCTTGCGTCTCCCACCGCCGGCTCCTGCACCCTGAGCCTGCCGTGGGTGGGATGTGTGGCGTGTGTGCAGGAGGTGGTGGGGGAAGGGGCTGAGGCCGCCCAGCCCCGAGGAGCCCGAACCTTGCGTGCGGAGGGCAGAGATGGCGATCCCTGCAGTCCCCATCAGCCGCTGCTGTCGCGTTGGTGTCCCCTCGCTGCCCCCAGAAACCCCCAGCAGCGCCTCGAGCTTCTGAGCCGGAGGTGAACGTTGCTGTAATCACTGTGCTCCCCCACTTCTGTGTTGCAACCGGAAGAGAGGAAATCTTATGACAAGTCGTGGCAAAAACAGTTTCCTTTGCTATGAAATCGTCTGTGACCTCTGGAAACACGGAGGATCGGTCCGGGCTTTGTCCCCAGAGAGCTCTGCAGCTGCTGCTCCGAGCAGGACCGGCTGGTGCGGTCCGTGCTTGGGCTGCTCCGGATTCAGACCCCCGCTGCCTTCGGGACTGGCAGTGGGCGTGCAGGAGCTGGGCTGCAGACCGTGTTTCTGTCCTCGTTTGACAGCTCCCGGTGCAGGGAGAGGGGCAGGTTGAGGCCGTCAGCTCTGCTTGAGGAAAGCTCTGGAGTTTTTGTGTCAGCTTGGAAATACAGCCTGAAGTACCGATGCCATGCCAAGCCCGTTGTCTGCCACGGGCACCCCCAAACGCTGCGGCCAGCTGCCGGGCTCTCTCCTTCTCCACTTGGATGGCAAAGCCACGGCAAGTGCTTCCAACTCAGGGAAGTAAATTTCTTCTCCGACCTCTCACATCCTTGGAAAGCTTTGCGGCGGTGGCTGGTGCTGGAGAGGCTCTCGGACCCTTTTCAGCGCCAGGACGGGCCGTGGTTGAGCAGGGACGCAGCCGAGCGACAGGCCCCTCGCTGACAGCCGCGTGCTTTTGCTCACGGAGCCTCCAGGCACAGCTTGGTTTCGGCAGACAGCTCTGAAGAGCGGGGCAGGAGGCCAGAAGTCGGAAGTCAAAGGTCCTTTGTTGTCTGCAAACGCCCTGCTGTTGCAGATGACCCCGGCGAGGCTGCCGCTGCCTGCTCGGCTCTGGTTTTGCCAGGGTTCCCCATAGCACGAGGGCACTTGTTTTCCTCTCTCCGACCAAAACCAGCTGCAGTAGAGCAGCCTGGACGTATGCAGCCCCCTGGAGCGGGGCGTTCCCAGGCGATCCAGCGTCTGCCTCGGAACAGAGCGGCTGGAAACCTGATGGAGAACCAGCGTCCTTCCTTCCCAGCTTCCCTGGCAGCTGTGCCTGCGAGAGGGTCCATCCCGGCGGGGGGTTGGCAGCAGCGTCGCTCCTCCAGCAAGGACCAGGGCGATGAGCTGCCACTGCGTCTGCCCGGGGTCTGCGGGGGGGTGACACCCCTCTGGGGTTGTCTGGGTTGTCGTGTGGGTTTTGGGTGCCGTCGTTCAGGCTCACTCGCTAAACGCCTGTGGTGATGCCCTTGCTGGCGCCGGGGCATCGCAGCTGAGGTAGGAGCAGGAGGGAGGCCGTCCCCAGCCCTGCGTGCATCACTGCTGGCGTGACCGGCCCGGCGTCTCACCCAATATAGGGCTGCCCGCAGCCAGCTTGCGAGGGTTAATTGCTCCCTCTTGCAAGGGTTAATTACTCCCTCTCGGTCTCTTGGCCGTGCTCTGTTTTTGCCCAGAACTCTCTTGGTCTCTGGGAGCGTGGCGTGCATCGATACAATCGTGCGTCGGTCCCAGCTTGAATCCAGCAGTGGTCTGGCCGTGAGCGCTTGCAAAATGCCCGGGGCCATGCTCCAAGGCGCCTGTGTGCCACCGGGTGCCCTTCGCCTGGCAGGTGAGCTGGGTGTGGACCAGGTGGGTGCTCAGATGTGCTCCTTCTCCTTGTCCCGAAGGTGACATGTGACGGCAGCACCCGGTGCGGGGAGCGGCAGCAGCTGAGATGCATTCGAGCCACGCCGATGACCCCAAGGAATCCATACAGGTGAGCGAGACGCCCGGCACCTCCCCACATCGCTCCAGTCACTCCCCAGTGCAACTCCAGTTGCTGGTGGGATGCGCTGGGACTCGAAGCAGCCAACTGGGATGGGGAAGGTTTATACAGGTGAAGGGTGGCTCATGTTTTCCAGCAGAGAGGATCCTCCATGGTTTGGCTGGTGGGGGAGTTAAAGCAAAGAGTATGGCCAGGGGTTAAATCATAGACTCACAGAATCATTAAGGTTGGAAAAGACCTCTAAGATCGAGTCCAGCCGTCACCCCAACCCCACCACGCCTGCTAAACCATGTCCTGAAGTGCCACATCTACACATTTTTTGAACCCCTCTGGGGATGGGGACTCCGCCACCTCCCTGGGCAGCCTGGTCCAGTCCCTGACCACTCTTTCAGTACAGAATTTTTTCCATTGCCTCTCGTCCTATCACTGGTTCCTTGGGAGAAGAGACCAACCACCCCTCACTACACCCTCCTTTCAGGTAGCTGTAGAGAGCGAGAAGGTCCCCCCTCAGCCTCCTCTTCTTCAGACTGAACAGCCCCAGCTCCCTCAGCCACTCGCCATCAGACTTGTTCTCCAGGCCCCTCACCAGCCTCCACCTTGGGCTTTGCCCCTCTTGGCAAGACCCAGCGTGGGGCAGGGGGGGGTCCTCAGCCCTGATACTGGGGTGAAGGAGCATCGTTTGGGGGTTCTTTACCAGCTTTGAGAGTCTAAACACGTTTGATGAGCAAAGTTCCGATCCAGCGGTTCAAACCGGGTGTTGAATTCATCCCACGGCAGAATTAATTTATGCATGACAGATAAAATCATTTGCACTCTTTAATCCTGTTAGTGCACGGTTGCTGCTTGCAGGCGGGTTGCTTGTGCTAGCAAAGCCACGGGGCAGCTGGAGAGCAGCTCCGTGATACGGGCAGGGATAAGGTGCCGGTTCCCCTGGCTCCCATCCTTGAACTGCAGCTGCTGGAAATCTTACTTAGATGCTGGAAAAAATATCCTGGCCTGGAAATTTAATATGAGTTTGTGCAGCCAACGCAGGCTCGAGTCAAAATCTGCCCTGGCCCGGTCGCAGCGGCTGGTGCTGCTCGGCGTTCGCCTCGAACGCTGCGTGATCGGTGCCGAAACGTGAGGTGTCTGATGGGGTCGCGGCCGAGTTTGCAGTGTTTGCCAGACGCCTGCTGGGAAGTGCACCTTGCATTTTAAGTAAGGTTGATTGAGCCAGCCGGGCTCAGCTGCGTTAGAGGAAAAAAAAACATAAAAAATGCTCCCACCAGCGTAAAATTGTTAAATTTGCTGAGCTTGTTTCTGTTTGACTGGTGTGAGAAAAAGCAAAGCTGCTGGGAGGTAAAATCCCCATGTTCCTGCATCAGTGCCCACCGAGTCTCTCCGAAGGCAGCAGCTAAACCCCAGCCGTCCTTCGGAAAGCGTCGTTTTGGGGGAGCCCGTCCCCGCTGTGCCCGTGGGCTCGTCGACACAGCCGAGCTGCCGAGAGCGCCGGCGAGGCCGCTGGCTTTGGTTTGTGCTGCGGGACTCGTGAGCGCATCACGTGCTGCTTAGGCTGATCTGCAGGGGTTCAAGCGGTATCGCAGCCCTTGTTAGGGGTTGCCTCCTTCGAGCTTCTCATTTATCACCGTGCATATTTAATCCCTGTGTTTCCCCCGAGCAAGCGCCTGGAAAGAGCTGGTTTCTTTTTCTCCCATCCTCTTACAGAGTGTGGTGCCTGCAGAGAAAGCACCACACGCTGTAAAGGCAACCCCAGCAACCCAGCGGGCCCTGAAACGCCAGCTAAAATTACATGAATTGCTTATTTAAAAGAAAAAGCCGGGTGAAGTGTGGTGCCGAGAGAGTGAGTGCCCCGCTTGACCAGTTCAGCTGTGGTGCTCCCTGAGAGCTGCTGCGAAGCACGGGGATGAAGCAGGAGCTGCGTGGTGCTTCGCTCTGCACGAGCCTTGCAGTTTTTGAGCCCTTTTATATGAAATCTTCCCGAATGCTTATTTTTTTGTAATGCAAGGGTGTCCCTCCTGTCTTGCAGCTGATCAAGAAGCAGCTGGTGAATGCCATCAAGGCGTTGCAGAAGCAGTACGTGACCTCGGATGCCATTGTCACCAGTGACGATGGGAACGCGAACACCCTCTGCAGCGCCCTGGAAGCCGTCTTCGTGCACGGGCTGAAGGCGAAGCATATAAAGACAGAGAGTGGGGGCAAAGGGAAGAAAGCAGGGGGTCGGGGACCGCTTCCCCAGCCGGTCTTCTGGGGTCTGCTGAAGAGCATTACCCATCGGTGAGTGCCTGTCGCTGCCGAAAGGCGTTTGCACGCTCAGGTTTATCCCCTCTCTTGGTGCAAAAGCCACAGGATTCAGGGAACGGTGAACAGGAGGATGGCTCGATGGAAAGACACGGCTCTACCCCATCCTGCGTGCTCAGTCCCTTTGGTCGGAGGGAGAGGTGCTCTGGCAGGGTGTCTCGGGGGGCTGAGGCTGCCCGGGACCGCTGGGAGACGCGGGCAGGAGCCCCTGCGATGCCAAGCGATGCGGGGCTGGGCACCCAGCACAGCCCCTCTCAGCATCTGCAAGGGGTAACGTGCCGTTTAGGTGTGAGCCAATGTCCCCAGACAGTTAAGGAATGAAACGCTGCTGCCTGCTTAGGGCACACCCCTTTCTTATTTATATTTAGGTGCCAGGCTGTATCTGGGGACTCCGTGTCCCCGGTGGGACCCCAGCGACCACGGCAGCGGTGGGTTGTGGGGTGCAGGGTGCAGGGGTCTGCTCGCTCGTCTGGCCTGGGGACGGTTGGCTTCCATTTCCCCATGTCCCAGCCGGGATGAACATCACTGCCCTGAGCTGTGAGCTTCGAGGAGGTCTCGCTTGGGTAACTGCTGTTATTTGCTGGGGTTTTTCTGAGCCACTCCCTAAGCAGAGTCACCCCACACGCAAATAGTTTTGAAAGCCTCGTCCAACTCCATCACCGACTCATAAATTATGAAAGAGCAGATGAAAATAACTCTTTCACATGCTATGGGGGATATTTTTGTGCCCTTTGAAGGTTTTTTTTTTTCCTTCTTGAGAGACAGGTTAAAAAAAAAAAACCCTTGCCAAACTTTTGCCCTGGTTTTTGTAGCACCTGCAGCACCAACGTGAGCAGGGGCCGGGCGGATTAGAGAGCGCGGTGTCGCTGTTGGATTTGAGCAGAGAACGGCTGAAGTCAGGAGACTGAGATTGCTTGAGGAGCTCAACCTGACCCAGTCTTTTTTTCGGGCTGCCACAGCAGTTTTCACCGTGGTTTGGCTGATTTTAAATCTGAAGCGAGGATTTAGACAGGTGGTTGGCACCAAGAAGTATCCAGGCAGAGCAAGCCCCACCAGTGTGCGGGGACAGCAGGAATTTCCTCCTCTGCCTCCTTGGTCCAGGGCGAGCGATGTGTGGCAGAAGCCTCCCGCCAGAGCGGGGAGCAGCACCCAGGGGCACCCCAGCAATGCCTGGCGTTGTTACCAATATATTTAGCTTTGGAGAATTCAGGAGCTCTGCTTTCTCTGTGGGAAACCATGCTTTCCACAGGGTAAAGAGATTTTCCACAGCCTGTTTGACCCAACTCCTAAACTCCCTGCAGCAGAGCAGGGTGGGCAGTTCCTGAATGGAGAATCTGCCCCTCCTGCACCCTGTGACGGGCCGAAAATGCAGCTGCTCATGTCCTGTTCTGGTTTTTTTTCTTCCCTTTCCCCAGAAATATTGTCTCAGAACTGGAACAGCTCATTTTCATCAATACAGACGTCGGCCGCTGCCGAGCCTGGCTGAGGCTGGCTTTGAACGATGGCCTCATGGAGTGTTACTTGAAGCTGCTGCTGCGGGACAGGTCCCGACTGCCCGAGTACTACCAGGCGACTGCTCTGCTCTTAGATGCCGAGGAGTGCGAGTTTCTCCTTAGCTACTTGCAGGGCTTAACGTCTTTAACCTTCGAGCTCTCCTATAAATCGGCGGTTTTGAACGAGTGGACCATCACCCCTCTGTCCCTGTCGGGTCTGTGCCCTGTGTCGGAGCTGCTGGAGCCCCTTACGTCCTCGACATCCGAACCCCGCAGAAAAGAATCGCTGGGTTCGATCTCCCAATCGTCGGGGTCGGACGAGATCGAGATCCAACCCTCCGTCCTACCCATCAGCAAAGCCAGCAGCAAAATCAAGCTCATGTCGTCGTCGTTGAGCCTGAACACCACGAGCTCGTCCCAGCTCTCCTCCAGCCTGGGCTCCGACAGCATCCTCCCGGCTCACTGCGCCCGCAGCCCCGAGCGGAGCGAGGAGCCGCTCTCCTGCGACTCTGACCTGGGGACGGCCACCGCCGAGGACCTCGACAGGTCTCTGCAAGAGTGAGTCCTTTCCTTGATCTCCTCTGCAAAGGGATTTTTAACCCTCTCCTGGGCTCTCCTTTATTTTATGTCTGTAGCAAGAAGGCTTTCTCCCCTTTTTTTCTTTAACAAGCTACTTTTTTTTCCTCCTGAAAGATAAAAAGAAATGCTTGGCACGGCTTGCTGGGACTCTGCTGCCACGGCAAATGAGCTCCTGGCCACTGAAGTGTGTGTCTGTCCTCTTTACTGGGGCAGGCACGTCAGAAAAATGCTGCTCCCCAGTTTCAGGAATGTCACATCTCCCTGGCATATGCTGGGGGTTGCTCCGGGGCTTTCTGCGGGGGGAAAGAAATGACTTTGGTCACAGGGAAGGGTTATAATTTGCAGCTTTGCCAAATAATTTAGAGGAGGGAGGTTGTTAGTTTGTCATCCTCGTGATTTATTTTTGCCCAGCACAAAGATTTCCAGTGGGTTATGTAAGCTCTGAGTAATCAGTAAATATTTTCCCTGCCACCTTTAAAAACCTGGCTCTGAAGGAGCCTGGCCTCGGGGGCTGGTCAGCGAGGGCACCCTCTTCCCAGTGAGGGTCTTGGAGAGGGTTTAGAGCTGCAGTGTGTTCTCCCCCATCGAGAACGGCATCGTTACCTGCTTCCAGGATTTTGCATCTTCAGATAATCCTGGAAGAGCCTGCCTTGAGGGGATTAAACTCACGATGGAAAGTCGTTGCTTTGGATTTTAATCTTGGGATGCTTTAACTCAGCCTAGCTGGTGGCAAAGCAGGGGCATGGGAACAGCGTCTCGCCTGGCCGGGCTCCGCTAATTGCTCGTTAACGGTTATGAAAACTTTTGAAATATGGCCCACAGTCTGCGGCTGGATGCGTGTCCGGGAGCCGTATGTGGGGCTGGGGCTGTGGGTCGCACCCAGCGCTCTCCCGCCGTGAGGAGAGGTCCTTCCGAAGCAAATTAAACCCCACGAACGTGCGCAATTAGGGAACACATCCTTTGCAGGCAGGGTCCTTGCCTGCAGTGGTGTCGACTCCTGCTCTGCAGGGCACAAATCACGCAGTTTTCTGTTAGTGGCCTGGGTGCCACGGGGGTGTTTTGCAGCCGTACAGTGCTGCCAGCCCGCGGGCGACGAGCAGTGACCCGGAGCCCTTATTTTGGGTGGGTGTAATGTGCAGTAACTGGGTTTTTTTTTTTTTTCATAGGTTCTGGTTAACGTAGCTACATTCAAACGGGTCGCTTTTCCTTTTCCAGGGTGTTGTCCGAGTTCAGCAAAGCCAAGCCGAGCCTGGAAGCCGCGGTGGGAGGGCTGGTCCCCAGCGTGCAGGGCTGCTCCCCACGGCCGTCTGCCAGCCCCCCGGCACCGCCAGCCCCCCCGGCGCCGTCCCGCCAAGCTCGCCGGCAGCCGCCCCGCAACGCCAACGGTCCACGCTCTGCTCGCACGGGCGACGCCGTCACCACTGGCGATGGGGATGGAGATGCCGCACCGCAAGCCGGCGGCACGGCTGGCATTTCAGCCCCGCGGCGTGGTGGTCCGAGCGGAGGAGAGCCAGGCAGAAGGGACACAGTCAGCAGCAGCGAGTCAAGTCAGGCTGTCCGCAGCCCGACGGCCGAATACCTCCTTTCCCCGCTGCTGGGTTGTCCGGTAGGTGTTACAGCTTGCAAGCTATCGATCTCCTTGGTTTTATACTTCCTGATCAGCAGAGGTAATGGAAAAAGAGAATAAAACTGGTGACAGCTTCTGGGTAGGTGCTGGTTTCTCCAATCGCTAATCTTCCGTGCTGCTTCCAGTCTCCCGACAGCAAGTTGGGTGTAAGTGATCCTCCCCCTCCATGAGCATCTTCCTGGACCCCGTGGAGCCGTGTCCATGCAGCCGCCCTGGGAGAAACTGGGTCAAAGTCGATATTCCCTGGGAAAAGAGGCACCAGAGCTTTCAAAACCCTGCCTGCCCTGTCAGTCGTTCCTCACCAAGAGCGACTGCAACAGGAAGTTTTAATTTTGTTAACGATATCTGGAGAGCGATGAGCTCTTGCACAAATCTGGCCATAGGCTGTGTGCAAGCTGATAAAACGGCCTGAGAGTCGAGCTCCTCGTGGGGACTTTTCTTTGTTTGTGGCCCACAAAAGAGGAGGGAAGAGGATTCACTGGATGGGAAGAAATTACAGTTCTCCAGTGGAAAAATATTCACGCAGCACGTCTGTTCCCAGAGCAGGATGGCATTCCCTGGTGCTTAGGCTAGCTTACACAGCAGCGGATTTCCCCTGCTGCCGAGGAGGAGATGATCCGCTTGCTTTTGCTTTGAGGAAGCTCTTTGAACAGCCCTGTCTTCTGTCTAGTTTGTTACCAACTTTTCCATCCTGGTTCCCGTTGTGTCCGACCTGGTGAGGTTAGGATAGACTTCGTACTCCCCTAAACGGTGTCTCCTTTTGGTCCCTGCTCCTCTCAGCTCCCTCCCAGTCATCCCGTTTCCGCTGCTTCCTCGTGGCGCTGGGCCAGTTTGACCTAATCTATGTATAACATACGGTGTCAACAGGAAATTCCCCGCTGCTTTCGCATGACTCACGGAGCGACCGGCGTTCCTGGTCCGGGGCTGAGCCCAGCCCGCCTGGACGCTGGGAGCTGCTCCGCACGCTGCCCGGGATCCTCGCCGCAGGGAGGGGATGGCTCTTCTGCTGTATTGAGTTCATTGTTCAGATTAAGAGGCCCTTGGAAAACAGGGTAGGGTAGTAGAGAGGTCGATCCCGGTGGGATGCAGCCCTGGAAGAGATGCTCTGGGTCTGACGAAGCTGCTCCCTTTTGCCGCAGCACTGAGCTGGGTCAGGGTTCACTCCTGGTGTGTTCATTCGGGGACCTTGTCCCAGAACCTCGCTCCGTTCCTGTAGCCAGAAAAGCTCCAAGAGAAGTTAACAGCCATGTTTTCTTTCAGCAGAACAAGCGTTCTTCTGCTTGTAGTTCTCATCCCCTCCTGCCATACAGAGGCAAAGGTTTCCTCTGCCTTCCCTGCCTGACTTTTTGCCGGTACTGATCAGGCCTGGGGTTCGCAGCATCTGCGTGTAAGCCACAGGTCTCTATTTCATCCTAAACATCTGCTCTGTGCCTCTCCCCATCTCTGTTCTTCCAGGAACAAGGACATTGCCGCTGCTCCAGGTGAGCTCATACCTTCCATGGCAGGGCTGGTTTTTCACTCTCAACTGGAAATACTTCATGGACCGAATATCTTGTGTGTGGTTACTGCAGGGAACGTGCTCTCTCTCTGAGCCTCTCTGTCTTTTTAAGGGGAGAGAACTGATTTTTTGGAAGTTTTCGACTTTATAATCCCACCAGTGTGTAATCCCGGTGTTTGCTGGTTCCGACGCAGTCCCACGGAGCGGTCCCTGATCGGAGGGAGCAGGGGAGCCATCCACGTGGGGATGGCCAGCATCGCTGCGTGAGATTCGGCCTGTGCGGGAGCAGCCCCCGTGGGCGTGCGTGTTCGAGAAGCGCTGCTTGGTCATTAAGTTTGATAATTATTTTTTTAACAGAAAAGAAAGAGCTGGATCTCAGAAGATGATTTCTACAGGCCTTCTCCGGCAGACGGCAGCGAAAGCACGGCCGACATCAACGGCTTTGGGCCGGAGGAGGCTGGCGAGGGTCTGGCCCCAGGGCTCATCAGCGCTCTGGACCTGGAAAGGCTGTCGGTGCCGTCCTCGGAGAGCGGGAAGCCCAAAATGTCACCCGAACGTGAGCAAAAGGGCTTCAGCGTTGTGCATCGCAGGCAGATGGGTACGTGCCGCCCTCCCCTCTGCTGCTCTCGCCAGGCGTCTGCACTGGGCAGTGCTGAGGGGCTGGGGGTGTTTCAGGTGATGGGCTGCTTGGGAAGCCCAGTTTGCCGTTCCTGAGCTGGTGGCGGCACCAAGAGCTCCAGAGGCAGTGAGGCAGCTGCCACTGGCGCTGCTGAGCTCACGATGGCTCTGGAGGGAAGCGTTCTGGGAGGAGAGGAGGCGTGCTGGGTGCCTCTGGCCACCCCACGGGACACGTTTCCTTTATGCTGTCCCACTCGTTCTCAGCCTCAAAACCCAAAAGCGTGTAGATAGATCGTGGAGACCAAGGTCCTGTAAACTCCTGTCCCATCCCACCATCCACCAGGACCGGCTCTCAAAGCTGCGATGCCTCTGGTTGCTCGCGGTGAGCCACCCCTTGGCTTTTGTCTTTCCACCAGCTTCCCGTTTTTTGGTTAAACTGAGACATCTGCTTTTGCCCCAGGTCTTTCCAACCCTTTCCGAGGGCTCCTGAAGCTGGGCAGCCTGGAGCGGAGAGGAGCCATGGGGATATGGAAGGAGTTTTCCTGCGAGCTGTCGCCGCTGGAGCTCCGGCTCTTCCTGGACCACGAGGACCGCATCTGCGTCGAGAGCTATTCCCTGTTGCGGTGCGAGTCGCTGGCACTGACGCACTCGGACGGCCGTTTCGAGCTGGTTTTCCTGGGGAAAAAACTCTACCTCCGAGCTCCCTCTCGAGACGAGGCCGAGGACTGGTTGGACAGGATCCGTGAGGCGCTGCAGAAGTGCCGGCCCCAGCTGGAGGAAGAGGAGTGGGAGACGCTGGAGTGTGCAGAAGATGGTGGTGAAGGCCAGCCTGTCCAGAGCGACTCCGCTGCTCTGCTCCAGTACAGCGACGTGCCTGGGAACAGCTTGGACTGGACTTCAGCTCACGAACCGGAGCTGGATGCAATAAAAGAGGCTGTTCTGTACATGGACGTAGACAAAACCTGGGTGCCCTTTATTTTTTCCCTGTCTCTAGAAACTTTGAAGTGCTTTAAAGTTAGAAGCAACGATAAAATTTTAAGCAACAGTTACGGTATAGAGACAATCCAGGACATCCTTCCGGACACGAGCCTTGGAGGACCCGCGTTCTTCAAGGTGATCACCTCCAAAGCTGTCCTGAAGCTGCAGGCTGAGAACGCGGCTGAAGCGGCCTCGTGGCGGGAGCTGGTCCGAGGGGTGCTCATGTCCTACCTGGAGAGCGCAGAGGAGGCGCTGACGCTGGGTGGCACCTTGGACGGGCACTCCCAGGTCGTCCTGAAGAACATTGTGAAGGAGAACGGCTTCTTGTTGCAATACCTGGTGGCCATCCCCATGGAGAAGGGCTTGGACTTGCAGAGCTTCATCTGTGCAGGTATACACCGGCTTGTCCCAAAACCCAGCTCCGTCTTGGAGGACAGTGTTGCCTTCATTCAGGTTAACGAGGTGACATCAAATTAAAGACATGCCCCGAGTCCTGCCAACTCAGGGTTGGGTTTCCCATCCAAAGCCACTTGGTGGGGCTTTACATCCCAAATCAGTGGCACCTTTGGTGGCCTCTGCACGGGATGGGTCACAGAATCACAGAATGGTAGGGGTTGGAAGGGACCTCTGTGGGTCATCTAGTCCAACCCCTCCCATGCTGGATCTCCGTCCCAGTACAGGTCCAACTGGGCTGCTACTGGGCTCCTGTTTAAGATGTTTGTGGTATAGGCAGTGGGGGTCTTGGCTTGGAGGCTAGTTTAGGTGGACCATTTGTGGCCCCAGCCTGCAGAGAAAGTGCCATCAAGAGCAAATGCTGTTTTTCCGGTACTGCAGCACAGGAGAGCAAATACTGCGGTGGGTGTGACAAGCTGATTTTGTAAAACATTCATTTAACCTTGCCCCAGCGCCCTCAGCACGCGGGGCCGTGCTGCTGTAATAGGGTAACACTCGCTGACCTCCGCAGGAGGTGTATTTTGCTCTTTACCATGGTATGTTAATTAAACTTCAGATTTCTCTTCTGCTTCAATCATATTTCTTGTACCCTCCAGCAGATTTTTCTTTTAATCGGGCTTCTTTTTGTTCATTTTTTTTTTTTTTCCCATTCTATTTGGTCAATGCCTTCCCCTCCAGGCTCTGTCCCGCATCTTCCACCTACCAACAGCTGGAAGCAGCAAGCCAAAAAGACAAATTGCTGATTTTTATGTGTAGGTTTTCTTAGGGGGCTGCCTGCCCCACTTTCACCTCCCCTCCAGCCTGATGCCCGGGCCTGATGCAGGAGGGGTTTCCTTATGTGTCAAGGCATAACAAGCAATAAAAGCTTCCTTTTTTTTGTATTAAATCAAAGAGCAACACCTGATTTTCTTGAATTCTTTTTGAGATGCGTTCCAGCTACCCCAAAGCTTGAAGGCGTGGTGAAGCCTTCCCTGAGGATGGCAGAGGTTCACCTACGCTTGATCAGTTATTTGGGAGAACTAAACTCATTAAAAATAGCAGGAAGGGGTTTCCTGCCTTCCCGACTCCAAAGGAGATGCGCTCGCTTCTCAAGTCGCTATAAAAACCCTGCTGATTTGCCCCGAGACCCGAGCGGGGTTCCTCCTTGGGTACCCACTGCTGTAATAAAACCTTCTTCTGGCTTCATCCATCCCGACCTCATCCCTTGCAGAGGTGGCTTTGGTACCCTGAAGCAGCAGCGGGGAAGAGAAGGGCTGAGTGAAGCAAAGATGGGCGAAGCTATGAGAGGAGGTGATGGGGCAGGCAGGTGGAATTTAGGTTCTTCCCAAAACTGCTGGGATGTTTCCAAAATTCACTTTTCCTAAAAAAAAACTGAAGCAATTGAACCACTTGATGGATAAACGTGAGTTCAGGCATAGTCCAGAGTGCTCTGGACCATCATGGTCTTCAATCATGGCTCCTCGCCTACAGGGAAGGGCTGGGGACCTCCCACCGAATATCCTACACGTGCTTTAGCTGATCTCCAACCCTTCCGGAAACTTTCTTTCCCTGTCCCTCCCTCCAAAAGTTTCTCCCCCCATCCTGACAGTGGTGGGATGGGCTCTTGGGGCAGCATGGGTCCCCTCTCATTGTCTCCTCTCCGCTCTGCACAGGCTGCTCCAGGCAGATCGGCTTCTCCTTTGCAAAGCCCAAGCTCTGCGCCTTCTCCGGTCTCTACTACTGCGACAGCTGCCACCGGGACGAGGAAACGGTGATTCCCTCGCGCCTCATCCACAACTGGGATCTGACGAAACGAGGGGTAAGGCTGGGCTCGGTCAGCGCAGGCAGCAGGGAAACGCTCCTGCATCTGCCTGCCCTTCCTGAAGGTCTGTCTGAACGTTTCCACCATCAGCAGAGGTGGAGATGTCCACCCTACACCTCCCTCCAAGCCTCCTGGGCTACTCCTCGGGGGCTGCCCACCTCTTGCCTCTTTCTACCCCAGGTTTGCCGGCAGGCTTTGAAGTTCCTCACCCAGATCCGTAACCAGCCACTGATTGACCTGAAGCTGGTCAACGAGAGCCTGTACGACCATGTGGAGAGGATGAGACGGATCCATCGGAGCAGGGAACAGTTAAAGCTGCTGGGAGATTATCTCATCATGTGCCGCAGCGGGGCCCTGAAGGAGCTGAGCAAGCGGTGAGGTCCCTCTCTGGGTGACGTTGCCGCTGCATCCCCCTCTTTGCACCCCGATGGTCTCCTGGTCCTCCTCATCGCTCGCTGTTTTCGCTCCGTGTCATCTGCTGTAAGGAGTTATCCGTCTGGTGGCTGGTTGAGATGCGGCTCAGGAAGCACCTTCCTGACCGAGGAGCTGCTGGCTGGACAGGAAACACCTGGGAAAACAGAGGAGATATTTATTTTCTTTTTCCCCACTTTGAAATGCTCTCACACGATTTCCACTGGCAGGATTTGGGATTTGGGATGCGGGGCACAATGCAAAAATCAAGTTTGCGGTGATCAGCAGCCTTCCAGTATCTGAAAGGGCCGACAAGAGAGCTGGAGAGGGGCTTTTGACAAGGAGTGACAGGACAAGGGGTAACGGCTTTAAACTAAAAGAGGGCAGATTTAGATTAGATGTAAGGAAGAAATTCTTCACCCTGAGGGTGCTGAGGCCCTGGCCCAGGTTGCCCAGAGAAGCTGTGGCTGCCCCCTCCCTGGCAGTGTTCAAGGCCAGGTTGGATGGAGCTCTGAGCACCCTGGGCTGGTGGAAGGGGTCCCTGCTCATGGCAGGGGGGGTGGAACTGGGTGATCTATAAGGTCCCTTCCAACCCAAACCATTCTGTGGTTCTGTGATTTTCTCCAAGAGTCTGCATCATCCAGGCTCCCCCTTTCTCCAAAGCTATTGGAGATGTGATGGAAACCATCGACCGTCTTCCCCTCTGTGCTTCTTTGCAGGCTTGATCACAGGCACTACCTCTTGGAGTGTCCCCATAAATACAGCGTCGCTGATCTCAGGCAGGTGAGAGCCTTGCGTGGTCGTAAGGGTTTTGCTGGTGAAAACATCCCGGTTTCTGAGGAGCGTGGCACTTCATCATCATCATCAGTAGAAGGTTTCAAACAGATTCGTTCTCCGCTTGCCTTGCTCTCATCCATCACGTGCACTCTCCAGGCTTGCACATCAGCTTAAAGGCAAATAATTGCCTTTATTTTAATTTGCCAAAATAATTGGCACAAACCTGTGTCCTGCAAGAACTACGGAGGTCGCACAAGATAAATTTTCACTTCTACTTAAGCCAGCGTTTCCGCTAGTGCATCTCCATGCAAACTTGTATCTCTGGCAGATAATGGTGGAGGTGATCTGGGTTTCACGTCAACTCCAAAGCCAGGAGCCCCATCCTGCCAGGTCGTGGGTGCTGCTGCCGGCTCTCTGGGTCCTGTTGCGACGCAGGCGTGTGTGCTTTGGGTTGGCTTTGGAGGACAGCCTTGTCTTCACATGGCAGCTCAAAGAATGGGTGCAGTGTGGATTTTGCATGGTGCAAACCCGGTGGCAGATGGGCTCCGCGCCTGCCTGACGTGTCTCTGCCCCGCAGATAGCCGACGGCGTCTTTGAGACCTTCCTGCAGTCGCTGCTCCAGTTTGCTTCCCATCACGTCTACAGCTGCGACCTGTGCACCCAGCGAGGCTTCATCTGCCAGATCTGCAACAGCAGCGACATCATTTTTCCCTTCGAGTTTGACACTACCACGAGGTGAGCGACGTCTCCATAGCGTCCTGCAGCTCACGGCCTGGCTTTTCCCACGAGCTTGGACCGTCCCCTGGGTCCCTCCTGGGGATGTGGAGCAGGGCTTTCGAGGCATGTAGCCCCGGGGTGGCCTGGAAATAGCTCTGAGCTGGCTGTGCGTCCTCGTGGTACCCGTGTGCTCGTGGCACCCAGCAGCTCCAAGGCATCCGAGTCAAAACTGGGCTGTTTGGGGCACGGGGGGACCATCCTCGCAGAGCTGAGATGTCACACCACGCAGCGCCTGGCTGTCTGCCGAAGGCTCGCTGTGTGCTGGCTCCTAGGGCTGGGAGGAGGAGGAGGAGGATGAAGGTGCTCTGTGGCCCTGCCTCGCTCACTTGGCCAACGCATCTTCCACTTCAACTCAGTCCGGCCCCTTCAGGGGTTGTGGGAGGGAAGGAAAAGCCGCAGCAGGACGGTTCACAGAATCCCAGCATGGCAGGGGTTGGCAGGGCCCTCTGGGGGTCCCCCAGCCCAACCCCCTGCCCAAGCAGGGTCACCCAGAGCAGGCTGCACAGCACCGCGGCCAGGCGGGGCTGGAATATCTCCAGAGAAGGAGACTCCACAGCCTCCCTGGGCAGCCTGGGCCAGGGCTCCGTCACCCTCAGAGGGAAGAAGTTCTTCCCCTGGTTCAGCTGGAGCTTCCTCTGCTCCAGTTTGTGCCCGTTGCCCCTTGTCCTGTCGCTGGGCACCACTGAACAGAGTCTGGCCCCGTGCTCCTGACCCCCCCCGCAGATATTTGTAGCCATTTCTAAGGTCCCCTCGCAGCCTTCTCTTCTCCAGGCTGATCAAGCCCAGCTCCCTCAGCCTCTCCTTGTAGCAGAGATGCTCCAGTCCCCTCATCATCCTCGTAGCCCTCGCTGGACTCTCTCCAGTAGCTCCTCATCTTTCTTGAACTGGGGAGCCCAGCACTGGACCCAGCACTGCAGATGGGGCCTCAGCGGGGCAGAGCAGAGGGGAGGAGAACCTCCCTTGACCTGCTGCCCACACTCTGCTTAAGGCACCTCTCTACAGCCAGGGAGGGGAAGAAGGACATGCAGACACAGATTTGGAGATAAATGGTGGGCAGCCCTGTGGGATGGGCTGGGGAGAGCCTGGGGACGTTCCCAGCAGGACCTGGGGACACTGGCTTCCATCTGGGTTTTCCTCCTGCCCACAGAGCTCGTGTCCTTTGCAGGGAGGGTCCGTGCTGCGCAGTGCTGGGCGGCTGAGCAGGCGCTGGAATCGGATGGGTGTTAGCAGGGGGTTCTTCATCCCCTCCATCAGGCTGCTCTAAAAATACCAATCTCAAACCCTGCCAGGCCAGGAGCCAGGAGAGAGATCCACCTCTCGGTGGTGGTTTGGTAATGAGCACGGTCCTGGCAGAGAAGTTGAACCAGCTGACGGTCTGCCCGCAGGCTCTGGCTTTGCTTGGCAATCCCTGAAAGCGAGCAGCAACGTCCCGAAGCTGCGGAAAATGCCAGCGAGAGCAGGAGCCGCGGGTGCCCCGTGCGTTACGTGGTTGCCGATATTTCCAGGGCATCTGAGCAGGGTTGCTCGCTCCCCCTCCTTGCTGCAGGGACAGCATCGTGCGTGTTATCGAGGACAACATCCCCAGGGGACCGATTTTCCCTCGAAAAGGAGCGTGTGGGCTCTGGAAAGGGCAGGCACGCGGGGCTGAGCCCTGCCGGCAGCCGCCCGGAGGTCGCGTGTCCCGTAAAGCCGGGCTCTGAAGTTTGTCGACCTCTTTTTTTGTTGTTGTTGCTGTTCTTTTCCTGGCGGAGGAGGCTGTGCCGCAGGAAAGCAGCTCGACCGCCATCCTCGCCAAGCTCAGCCCGGCTTCCTGCCCCTCTGCCCGCGCCGGGGGACAGCTGGCCGCGGGGTCACCGTCACTGGGCAGGACGCGTCTGAAAACCCCTCCGGACAACGATGCCGGCCGCTTCCTGCAGCCGTGGCTCTGGCGGTGGAGGTGGGAGATGCCGACTTTCCACTGCTGCTCGCTCAGAAACGCGCCGGGGAAAAACCACCCTCCGGCTCTGCGACCCGGGGAGGAGCCGCCGCTGCTGCTCATCGGGAGAAGCCGCGGGAAAAGATATTCCGCTGGGAAAATGCGGGGTGCCAGGGAGCTCCCCCCGTCCCGTCGAGCCGTGCACCAGCCTTTTCCGTGTCCCGAGTAACTCAGGGGTCTGCGGCCACCTCTCGGGAGCGGGGTTCGACCCAGGCGGCCCTTGCCTGGCGCGCTGCTGGGTTTCTCTGCCCATCCTTTGGGAAACGGAGGCATTCCGGATGCGCGCCTCGACTGCACACCGGGGATTCGCG
Organism: Opisthocomus hoazin; assembly: GCF_030867145.1. Taxonomy (NCBI): domain Eukaryota; kingdom Metazoa; phylum Chordata; class Aves; order Opisthocomiformes; family Opisthocomidae; genus Opisthocomus; species Opisthocomus hoazin. Next base: position 6,819,084 of record NC_134439.1, on the reverse strand, counting down.
CTCGAGGGCCTTTCGAAACAACCTCGCTGGCGTGCGGGTGGGCGGCGTTTTGCCGCTGCTGGCGAGGCGGGAGACTGTGACCGGGGCGAACGGGAGCTCGGCCGTCGTAGCAGAGAGATCCCTTCGCTTGACTCAAGGCGCGGAGTGAACGCCCCTCGCCGCGCCGGGCGTCCCCACCCCGCGCAAGGTCTCATTTCTGGCTGTTTACGTTCCCACCGCGGCGCTGAGCCAGCGCGGGGAGGTCCCGGAGCCACCCCTGCTGCCCGTCCCCGGCCCCGCACGGTGTCCCTGCCGCCCACGGGTCCCACCGTCAGGGTTGGGGGTCTCTGGCACCCAGCCACATCCCATCCCCAGTGGGCTCTTGCCGCCCCGGCGCAGGGTTGGGTGTCTCAGCCTGGAAACTTTGCTGCCGCGCCGAGGTGCGAACGTCGCCCGGCAGCGCTGGCAGCCGCCCGCAACGCTCTTTCCGGGCGCGCTGCTGCTTCGCGCTGAGCTCGCTGGCGGTGAAGCTTTCGCTCGAGTCGCTGCGGCTCCTGCTAGCGAGGCTCGTCTTGAGCTGGGGGCCGGGGCCGGGGCTCTTTGCTCGGCAGCTGCGTGAGGAAACCGAGAGAAGGAAGTGTCCCCAGGTCTGGTTTGGCCAGGAGAGAAATTTGCTCTGAGGTTACCAACGGGGTGGGGTTGGGTTTCATTTTTTTTTTCTCCCCCCTTGGTTTCTCTTAGGTGCAGCGAATGCAAAACCGTCTTCCACCGGGACTGCCAAGCCGGCGCGAAGTCGTGCCCGCGCTGCGAGCGCCGGCGGAGGTACCGGCGAAAGCTGGAGGCGGAGGCCAGCGCGGAGCCGAGCCTTTAGCGTCCCGGGACCGACCTGGCCGCTGCCTCTCGCCCAGCACCAGGGGAAGGGGCCGGCGGGAGGTGCAGGGAGGAGACCCCCCCCTGCCCGGGAGCGGACCCCACGCTTGCCCCGTCCCGGGCTGGGCGATGCGGCGTGGGTGCTCCCCCCCACGGAGGGACCCGCTGCCCACCCAGGGCTGAGCGAGGGGGGCTGGAGACAGCTGTGCCCCCCACTCATGCTCACCCGGCGCAGCTGGGGGACGCTCCCCGTCGCCCTCCTGGTGCCAACCTCGTCCGTCCCCTCCTGGTGGGAACCCAGCGGCTTTCCAGGGCGTGAATCGGGATTTCCAGCCCAGGGAGCGGGGAACTGACACTGATGAAAGCTCTAGTTTTTTAGGAATGTTCAATTCTGAAAAAAACAGTATTTTTTTACGAGGGGGTTTTGCACAAGCTGGCCTGCGCTGGGGAGGTGACGGCAGCCGCGCAGGGAGGGGGCAAAGTGACACTTGTGCCTTTAGGGACCGGGGGGGGACCGGGGGCACCGGGCCAGCCGAGCATCTCCCGCTCGGAGAGCCCACCCGTCCCCGCGGCCTCCGGGAAAGGGGAGAGAAGAGCCGCGCTGCTCCTCCCCGCCTGCTGCTTTTAATCCTCGGGAGAAATTTTATTTTCCTTTCACCCTTCCCCATTCAAAAATAATTAAAGTTTATTTAATGACAAGCGAAGACGTCGTTGGGGTTTGATTCTCCGCAGCGGGTGCTGAATCCCGCAGCTCCGTGGGAGAGGGGATGGGGATGGGGATGCTGCCTGTCCTCTGTCCTCCCTGCCCGTCCTCACTGCCCATCTTCCATCCTCCCTGCCCGTCCTCCATCCTCAATGCCCGTCCTCCGTCCTCGCTGCCCGTCCTCGCTGCCCATCCTCGGTCCTCGATGCTTGTCCTCACTGCCCGTCCTCTGTCCTCGCTGTTCATCCTCGGTCCTCGATGCCCGTCCTTGCTGCCGATCCTCCATCCTTGCTGCCCATGCTCAGTCCTCGCTGCCTGTCCTCCATCCTCGCTGCCTGTCCTCCATCCTCGCTGCCCGTCCTTGGTCCTCACTGCCTGTCCTCGCTGCCCGTCTGCCGACCTCCCGGGTTTTGTGGGGTGACCAAGGGACCCTGCCCCATTTTCCTTCCCATCTGCTCCCCGCCGCTGTCGACGTCTCCCGCTGTTCTTTTCCCCGCCACCCCGCTCCTGGTGCCGGGAGGGTTTGGGGTGCACCCACCAGCACGGGGACCCCCAGTGAGACTCCCTGGGAGCGGAGGCAGAAGCCAGGGCAGGGCAGCTCCCAGGGGACCCCCCTAATGGGGGTCCCATCCCCCTGCCCGGGGAGGCCATGGCGGATCCGGCAGCGGCGCAGATCCCGGCTCAGCCGCGGGGCAGGGCCCTTCCTGCCGCAGGAACCTCCCGAGGAGCCGTTTCCTCAGCCGGGCGGCAGCGGGTCCCCTCCGCCATCGCCCCGGCCCCCCGCCCCGAGGGGAGGAAGCAGGCTGGGCCCCCACCACCCCTTTCCCCTGGCCGGGGGGCCGGGCACCCAACACCGGCGTGGAGCCCAGCCCCGTCTTTCGGTGAGGCGCTGGCAGGAAACCGGGGCGAGTCTAGACCAGCCCAGCGCGGGCACGAGCGAGAGCGGCTGCGCGCCCCACGGCCTCCGCCTGCGCCCCGACACCGGCTGGAGGTGAGCTCTGCGGGCTCGGGGGCTTCGGGGGCTCGGGGACTTGGGGCTCAGTGGCTCGGGGGGCTCAAGGGTGGTGGTGGTGACGCCAGGGCTGTTTCGGGCGGGTTTGGGTGGTCTGGGGAACACCCATGCGGGCTCGGCAGGGACCCCCAGCTCGGCTCCCCCGTGCCCCCCAAGAGGGGCTGGGACCTGCCGCCAGCCCCTTCCCCGTCCCATCTCCCGCAGGCGGAGGCAGCGGGGTGGCCATGGAGGCGGCCGCGCCGGCGGAGGAGGCATTGGTGCTGGTGGAGTACGGCTTCGAGTACCGAGCCAAGGACGGGACCTTGGTCTCCATCAAGCCCAACGAGCGCTACGTCCTGCTGAAGCGGACCAACCACCACTGGTGGCACGTCCGGAGGAGCGGGGACACCCGGCCCTTCTACATCCCTGCCCAGTACGTGAAGGAGCTGCCCCCCATCGTCACCCCGGCCCCGCTCGACCCCCCGCCGCCGGAGCACGCCGAGGCGGACCCGGCCACGCTCGCCCCGCAGCAGCTCCCGGCCTACGAGTACCGGTTCATCGGTGCCACCGCGGCGGAGGAGCCGGCCGGACGATGCTCGGAGACCCGGAGGGACACGGAGACCTGGAGGGACACGGAGACCCAGAGGGACTCGGTGCCCAGGAGGGACTCGGGGACCCGGAGGGACTCGGTGCCCAGGAGGGACTCGGGGACCTGGAGGGACTCGCCACCAGCACTCAGCTCTTTCTGGCCCCCCCCGGGGCTGAGCCCCCACCCTGCCGAGCCCGTTCGCCCGTCGCACTCCCTGGATGACCTGGCACGGGTGAAGCCGGCCCCGCGCGGTGCCGCCGCCATGGGGCCCCGCGGGGACCCCCCGGGACACGCTCGCCCACTCGGCAAGAGCCGCTCCGAGACCCTCTGCGGCCCCGGCAGGGACAGGGACGCGGCCAGGAGGTGGCCAGGGTCCGGCCACGGGGTTCAGGTACGGTGACATCCCCGGTGACCCCCCCAAAGGCAGCGCCGGGAGGGGTTGGGAGGGGGGGCAGGATGCCTGGGTGCTCTGACTGATTCAATGTTCCCCCCCCATCACGACCCCCAGTCCCCCGGCACAGGGTGGGGTGGCACCCATGGGCTCCAGCACTGCTGGTGCCGCCGGGACCCCCTGCACCCCCCCTGCGCAGACCCCATGGGGCAATCCTGTGGGCCAACCCCCCCCAGACAGATTTGCCAGCAATTACCACCGGGGGGGGAGGGTGAATGACCCCCCAACCGGGCACCCACTCCATGCTCAGCCCCCCCTGCGCCGTGCCTCAGTTTCCCCACCCTCAGGGGCCCCCCTGGGTTCTCCCAGCCCCCCCCCCCTCTACCCCCGCAGCAGCGTCCCACCGGGCGCAGACCCCAGCGATGGCCCGGAGGGTCTCGGTGCCACCCGGGGGGGCTCGGTGCCACCTGGGGTCCCTCGGGGGGGTCCCGCGCCCCGTCCCGGCGGCGTTTCGGGGTGAAAGGAGGCAGAGAGGGGTTAACAGGGAAGCGCGGCAGCTCCTCCCCGCCGGGCGGGTGTCTCACCTGGGCGCAGCACCCGCTGCCGGAGGTGGGTGCTGGGTGCACCCCGGCTAAGGCGGGACCCCCCCCGCCGCCCCAAAAACCGCGCTCGCCCCATGTCAGTAAGTAGCGAGGGGCCCTTCCCGGCCCCCTTCCCCCGGGGGTCCTCACTGCACCCCTCTAGTTGGGGGGCACCCAAGGGTGGGGGGTGCCCCCCAGCCTCCCCGCCGCCAGCGACACTGCTGGGGCGCAGCGGGGCGAGAGGGTGATGGCGGGGTGGGGGGTCCCGTGTCCTTGTCCCCCTCCCAGCACTTCGGGGTAACCCCGGGCACCCGCAGCACCCCGAACCCTGGCCCCCCCCCCATCTGAGGGGTCTCGAGGGGCGGCGCTGCGTGGGGGGATGTTTCCCTGGAGGAAAGGGGGTCGGGGGGGGGGGTGTTACACCCCATTTTACCCCCTGTGACCCCGGCCGTGCCGGATGGACCCCCAGTGCTCTTTGCACCCCCAAAGCCACTGATCCCCCACCCCCCAGGGAGAGACCCAGCGTGGTCCCCAACCCCGGTGCCGTTGCCGGAGCTTTCCCTTCCCCTGCCCGAACCCAGCGGCACCGAACGCAGCGGCACCGAACGCAGCGGCACCGAACCCAACCGGCGTCGGCAACGGCGCGGCCGCGGCAGCCTCGGCCCAGCCGCCATCTGCATCCATGGCCTGGGCTGCCGGACGGGGCGATGCCGGCGCTGGGGGGCTGCATCCCCCCGGCTCGTCCCCGTGCCGGTGCCCAATGGGATAACCAAAATGTTGGGGGGCACTGGGGGAGGTTTTCCCAGTTAGACCCGGCTGCATCCCAGCACAGCGTCGTCCCGGCGCGATTCCCGCTCGCTCGGCCTTGGCTGTGCCGGAGCGGGTGGCGGGTGGTGGGTGATGGGTGGTGGGTGGCGGGTGGCGGGGTGACGGGTGGCGGGGTGACGACAACCCCAAAAAAAGCCAATTCCGCCCCGAGGCCGAGCGCCGGGCTCGCAGGCGTCTCTTCCGCTCCCCGAACCCCAGCAGGAAGCGCGGCCGGCGCGGGGCCCGGCGCAGGGTGCCATCGGCGTCACCGCAGCCGCCCGCTGCCCCCACCAGCTGCCCCCCCCACCACCCCAGGGTGCCCCCCCAAGATGGGTGACCGGGCATCGGGCTCTGTGCAGCGGTCCCGCAGCCGGGTGTCGCGGCTGCTGCGCTTGGGGAAGGTAGGCAGCACCCATGGGTGCACCCAGCCGGGGTGGGGGTGGGGTGGGGGGGTCACAGCCCCCCTCCAAGCTCCCTCCCGAGCTCTCCCCGGGTGTTCACGCTGTGGACGTGGCCCTGGGGGCCAAGATACCCGTCCAGAAGCAGCGAGGGGCACCCAGCCCACCCTGGGGGGGGAGAAACCCCCCCGGGATGCACCCATGGGAGGGAGGGAGGTGCTGGGGGGGTCCATGCTGGCAGTCCCCCATCGTCACCCCCCATGTCCCTCATCCCCAGGACGATGGCGGCCTCGTCACCCCCCATGTCCCTCGTCCCCAGGACGATGGCGGCCGCTCACCCGGGGTTTCCATCTGCGCTGGCCACAGCGTGGGGGTCGTGGGGTGCCGGCAGGGGGGTGCCGGGGTGTCCCTGGGGACGCTCAAACGCTGTCCCCCCACCCTGGGTTGACGGGCAGGGCCACTGCACCCACTGTCCCCCCCACCCCGGGGTGACGGGCAGGGCCGGCGTTGGGAAACTTTGTCCCCGCGGCCGTTGGTGGGAGGCTCCGGGGCTGTAAAACTGGGGAGATCAAAGGGTGCCGGGAGGGGGGATCCCCGCCGGCCACCACCCACCCGCAGCCGCCTGCTCCCAGGGACGCGGACCCCCCACCCCAGCTGCCCCGCCGGGGTGCTGGGGGCCTTGTCTGGGGACATGGGGTGGGGCTGTGGGTCCAAGCACCCCGCACTGCACGCTGGCGGGGTCAGGGTGGGGGGGCTGGGGGTGCTGGGGGGTGGGTGCAGGTGATCGGGGTTCTGGCAGCGTGAGGGCAGGGGCTGGGGGTGCAGGGAGAGGTCCTGGGGTGCTGGCGTGTGGGTGCGAGCGCTGAGGACAATGGTTGGGGGGCAAATGGTGTGGGTGCTGATGAGGGGGGTGAGGTGCTGAGGGTGCTGATGCCAAGGGGGTGGGTGCAGGTGAACAGGGTGCGAGTGCTGGGGTCAATGCCCCAGGTGCAGATCCTGGGGGTGCAGGTGCTGGGGGTGATGTGGGTGCTGAAAATGTGGGTGCAAGTGCTGGGGTGCTGATGCCAATGTTTGGGGTGCAGGTGTTTGGGGTGCAGATGCTGTGGGTGCTGACAACGTGGGTGCAGACGCTGTGGGTGCGAGTGCTGGGGTGCTGATGCCGATGTTTGGGGTGCAGGTGATGTGGGTGCGAGTGCCGGGGTGCTGACTCCCCGGGTACAGATCCTGGGGGTGCAGGTTCTTGGGGTGCAGATGCTGTGGGTGCTGACAACGTGAGTGCAAGTGCCGGGGTGCTGATGCTGATGCCCTGGGTGCAGATCTTGGGGGTGCAGGTGCTTGGGGGGCAGATGCTGTGGGTGCTGACAACGTGGGTGCGGATGCTGTGTGTGCGAGTGCCGGGGTGCTGATGCCGCGGGTGCAGATCCTGGGGGTGCAGGTTCTTGGGGTGCAGACGCTGTGGGTGCGAGTGCCTGGGTGCTGATGCCGATGCCCTGGGTGCAGATCTTGGGGGTGCAGGTGCTCGGGGGGCAGATGCTGTGGGTGCTGACAACGTGGGTGCAGACTCTGTGGGTGCGAGTGCCGGGGTGCTGATGCCGCGGGTGCAGCTCCCGGGGGTGCAGGTTCTTGGGGTGCAGACTCTGTGGGTGCGAGTGCCGGGGTGCTGATGCCGCGGGTGCAGCTCCCGGGGGTGCAGGTTCTTGGGGTGCAGACTCTGTGGGTGCGAGTGCCGGGGTGCTGATGCCGCGGGTGCAGCTCCCGGGGGTGCAGGCGCGGCGGGTGCGGGGGGTACCGGTGACGTGGGTGCCGACGCTGGGCACCGCGATGCCCCAAGCCCAAGCTCGCTCCGTGTGCTCAGGTCAGACTCCCACCCCCGGTGCCGTGGGTGCTGTGGGTGCCGTGGGTGCCCCCTCCACCACGCAGCCATCGACGCCCCACGCGAGGGGCTATCTAGGGGCAGCGCCCACTGGGTGCCCGGGCAGGGGGGACGCAGCCGGGGCAGGGCAGGAGCCGGCTCCTCGGCCCCATCACCCAGCTGCCTTGGCGGGGACATCATCCCCACACCCATCGCCAACCACAGCACCCAAGTGACCCAGCGTGTCCCCCCCAGGAGCGCAAGGAGCCGGAGGAGCCACCCGCCCCCATCTACCTCAACCTCCAGGAGCTGCGGGAAGAAGCCGCGGCCGCCGGCTCGGCCTCGGAGGAAGCCGGCAGCTCCGTGTCGGACTGGGAGACCCACAGGGACAGGGACAGTGGACAGTTGTTTTATTATAACCCGGTGACGGGCGAGACCACGTGGGATTGTCCCTTTGGGGAGGCTGAAGACGGAGTGAGTCCCGCCGGCTCTCCCGCCTCCTCGCTCGCCCACAGCCCGGAGTTCTCCGAGTGGGAGCAGTACGTGGACGGAGCCAGCGGACAGGCTTTTTTCTATAATTCGGTAACAGGTGAGACGTCGTGGGACCCCCCCAACATGGGAGACGGAGGCGGCTCCCAGGATAGGTACCCGGGGGCGACGGCCTACGGCGCCATGGAGCAGAGGGTGAGCCCCCACCGAGGCGCGGGGATGGGGCTGGAGACGTGGATGGGGTGGAGATGAGATGGAGGAGGAGGTGGAGATGAAGGTGGAAATGAGGATGGGGATGGAGATGGAGATGAGGATGGGGAAGGAGATGATGAAGATGGAGCCAGAGATGAGATGGAGATGGAGATGGAGATGAGGGTGACAACGGAGATGAGGATGAGGATGGGGATGGAGACAGGGATGGGGATGGAGATGGAGACAGGTGGAGATGAGGATGGAAATGAGATGGAAAAGGAGATGGAGATAAGGATGGAGATGGAGGTGGAGATGGAGATGGAGAAGGAGATGGAGATGGAGATGGAGATGGAGATGGAGATGGAGATGGGGAAGGAGACAGCAATGGGGATGAAAATGGAGACAGACGGGGGTGGAGATGTAGATGGAGACAGATGGGGATGAGGATGGGAATGGAGATTAGGATGCAGATGGAGACAGGGATGGGGATGGAAATGGAGATGGAGACAGGTGGAGATGAGGATGGAGATGAGATGGAAAAGGAGATGGAGATGGAGATGAGATGGAGATGGAGATAAGTGTGAGACGAGATGAGGATGAGAATGGAGACGAGGATGGGGAAGGAGACAGGAAGGGGGATGGAAATGGAGACAGAGACGGGGGTGGAGATGGAGATGGAGACAGATGGAGATGAGGGTGGGAATGGAGATTAGGATGCGGATGGACACAAGGACGGAGATGGAAATGGAGATAGAGATGGAGATGGAGACAGGGATGGGGGTGGAGATGGACACGGATGGAGACGAGATGGAAAAGGAGATGAAGATGAGGATGGGGAGGGAGATGATGAAAATGGAGATAAGGATGGAGACAGAGATGAGATGGAGATGAGGGTGAGAATGGAGATAAGGATGGGGATGGAGACAGGGATGAGGATGGAAATGGAGATGGAGACAGATGGGGATGAGGGTGGGAATGGAGATTAGGTTGCAGATGGAGATAGGGATGGCGATGGAAAAGGAGATGGAGATGAGGATGGGGAGGGAGATGATGAAAATGGAGATAAGGATGGAGACGGAGATGAGATGGAGACAGAGATGGAGATGGATATGAGGGTGAGAATGGAGATTAGGATGAGGATGGAGATAGGGACGGCGATGGAAGTGGAGATGGAGATGAAGATGGAGACAGGGATGGGGGTAGAAGTGGAGACAGATGGAGATGGAGATGAGGATGGGGATGGGGGTGGGAATGGAGAAGAGGATGGCAGTGGAGACAGGGGTAGAGAAGAGATGCAGATGCAGATGGACACAGCCCCCACCTGGGCTGGCCACGGCTTGGGGACACAGATGCTATTGGTGAGGCACCAGATCTTGACCTGGCTCTTCTCTCCAGCCACCCACTCCAGAAATGGACTATCCCAACCTGTCTCCAGATGAGCTGGAGCGCTATCCCGAGGAGGACTACTCGCCCATGGGCTCCTACGATCAGGGGGCCGCTCTCTCTCTGTCCCCGAGACGCCCCGAGGAGCTGGGCTCGCCCCCGGGCTGGTACAGGCACAGCCACCCCGAGGGAGCCGTCTTCTACCCCGAGAACTTCACCTCCGACACGGTACGGGGACGGGATGGGGACGGGATGGGGGTAGGTGGGGACAAAGATGGGGACAGGGATGGGGACAAGGGCTGGGGACAGAGATGGGTGCGGGGGACGAGCATCCTCACAGGGCCACGGGAGCGGCGGGCAGGGCTCTGGGGCACAGCGGGTGCGGACCCCGGCACCCACCCAGCCCGGGCACTCAGGCATCACCCCCCCTCCCTCCGTCCCTCCCCAGGTGCCGATGGGTGCCCACCACGAGCGGGCCAGCAGCAGCTCCAGCCAGGAGAGCGGGCTCTTCGCCTGGCACAGCACCACACCGCCGGCGCTGGGGACCAGGGAGGAGAAGGTGAGCACCCTGCGGAGGGGCAGCGGTCCCTTCCCCACCCCGGCACCGGGGAGGGCAGGGGCAAACCTGATCCCCCCCCCACCCCCAACGCTTCCCCTTCCAGTTTAAAAGCCTCGAGAAAGCCGGGGTGCTCAACCGGACCAAGACGGTGGACAGAGGGAAGCGGCTCCGGTAAGCGCGTCCCGGTGTCCCCTGCAGCAGGAGAAGGGAGCTCGGGGGGCCGGAGGGGCCGGGGGCTGCGCTGTCCCCCCGCGTGACTCCCCCTCTGCTCCCCAGGAAGAACTGGAGCTCCTCCTGGACCGTGCTGGAGGGGGGGGTCCTCACCTTCTTCAAGGACTCCAAGCACTCGGCTGCCGGCGCTTTGGTAAGAGCCCCAACAGTCCCGGTGGGACAGCACCCATGGGACGGGGCCAGCACCCATGGGACAAGGCCAGCACCCACAGGATGGGGCCAGCACCCATGGGACGGGGCCAGCACCCATGGGACAAGGCCAGCACCCACAGGATGGGACCAGCACCCATGGGACGGGGCCAGCACCCATGGGATGGGGCCAGCACCCACAGGATGGGACCAGCACTCATGGGAAGGGGCCAGCACCCGTGAAAGAGGGTTAGCACCCATGGGACAAGGCCAGCACCCGCAGGATGGGGCCAGCACCCGTGGGACTAAGCCAACACCTGCAAGATGGGGCCAGCACCCATGGAATAGGATCAGCACCCATGGGACAAGGCCAGCACCCGCAGGATGGGGCCAGCACCCGTGGGACTAAGCCAACACCTGCAAGATGGGGCCAGCACCCATGGAATAGGATCAGCACCCATGGGACAAGGCCAGCACCCATGAGTCAGGGCCAGCAACCACAAAATGGGGCCAGCACCCATGAGATGGGGCCAGCACCCATGAGATGGGGCCAGCACCCGTGAGATGGGGTCAGCACTCGTGCAACAGAGCCAGGACCCATGGGATGAGGCCAGCACCCATGGGACTAAACCAGCACATGCAAGATGGGGCAAGCACCCATGTGGAACAGGGTCAGCACCCATGGGGCAAGGCCAGCACCCATGAGTCAGGGCCAGCAACCACAGAATGGGGCTAGCACCCATGAGATAGGGTCAGCACCCATGGGATAGGGTCAGCACCCACAGGATGGGGCCAGCACCCATGGGATGGGAACAGGACCTGCAAGATGGGTCCAGGACCCATGGAATAGTGTTAGCGCCCATGGGATGGGGACAGTACCTATGGAATAGGGTCAGCACCCGTACAACAAGGGCCATGGGACAGAGCCAGGACCCGCAGGATGAGGCCAGCACTCTTGGGGTGGGGCCAGCACCCACGGGATGAGCCCAGCACCCGTGAGACAGAGCCAAGACCCATGTGATAAGGCCATCACCCATGGGACAGAGCCAAGACCCATGGGATGAGCCCAGCACCCATGAGATGGGGCCAGCAGCCGCTGAATGGGCCCAGCACCCCCAGGACAGACCCAGCCCCCCAGCACCCAGCCCCCCCAGGTACCCAGCCCCCCCAGACACCCAGTCCCCCAGCACCCCCAGGACACACCCAGCCCCCCAGCACCCAGCCCCCCAGCACCCAGCCCCCCCAGCACCCAGCCCCCCCAGCACCCTGCTCCCGGATGCAGAAGCTGCCGTGGGTCTTGCAACACCCTGCGGTGAGGGCAGCGGGGGAAGGAGGGGGGACGGCCCCGCACCGTCGGGGTGGGGGGGACGCGGTGCTGGCCCCACTGCTGGGGTGGGGGTGCAGGGCTCTGTCCGGGGGGGACCCTGCTGGAAAAGCCCTTTGGAAGGACGTGGAGGGGCTGGATGGAGGGGGAGCGTGGCCGAGGCGCCCTGAAACTCAGCTGATGGGCTGCTCCTCTGAGCACCCCGAGGGACTGTCCCCTCCCTGGGGACAGCCACCCCGACCCCTGCGGTGCTGGCACCCAGAGCCACCCCAAAGCTGCAGACCCCCGGGGTCGGCAGGCAGGGCTGGGGGTGTCCCACAGGGTGACAGTGGCTGGAGGGCCCGGCTGTCCCCAAGCTGGTGGCCACCATTGGCAGCAGTACCGTGTCGTGGTCCCGCCGAGAGACCCCGGAGAGGACCAAGGTGTCCCCCATGGCCACTCCTGCCTTTCTGGAGGAGCAAAGCCCCCAGCCCCCGGGGCAGAGCAGGACCCTGCTGTCCCCATCCCCCCCGGGCGGGTGTCACCCTCGTCCCCTCGCCCCCGCAGCGGCACCCCAGCACCCTGACCACCCCCGAGCACACCGTGGAGCTGCGTGGGGCCACCCTCTCCTGGGCCAGCAAGGACAAGTCCAGCAAGAAGCACGTGCTGGAGGTGAGCCAGGTGACAGCGGGGGGATGTCAGTCACCCCTCGGGGCCCGCGCGTGGCGACGGGGCCGTGGCGATGCCATCCCGCCAGCGAAGGGCTGTGCCGGGGTTGGTGGCAGTGGGGACATGGGGGGACATCTCCGGGCGTGGAGACGTCACCGAGGGCTGTCCCAGCTCCCGGAGGGGTTTCTCCACTTGGGCTTTGTGCGGGGAGGAGGGTTCCACGCACCCCAGCCGGCGGCAAAATGGCAGCGGCTGGGGTCATCGGTGTAACGAGCTGGGCGCCGTTCTCAGCCCTCACCCGGCCCCCAGCGCCGGGCGGTGACGGCCGGGCAGCCCCTCGCCCTGCCCTGACCCTGCCCACCGCCCCGGCAGCTGAGGACGCGGGACGGCTCCGAGTTCCTCGTCCAGCACGACTCGGAGCAGATCATGGCCGCCTGGCAGAGGGCCATCGCCGACAGCATCCGCAGGCCGGTGAGCAGGCGCCCGCCGCCCCCCGCCCCACCGTGCCCCCCCCCACGGATGGGCACCGGGGGGGTCTCACGCCACCCCTTCCCCAGGGCACCGACCTCCCCGGGGAGGAGGATGCCGAGAGCGGGGCTGAATTCGGCTCCCGGGAGAAGCTGGGGAGCAGCGAGGAGAGGAGGGCAGGTGAGCTGGGGCACCCCGGCACAGGGCCGGGCACCGGCAGAGCCACCCACCGGGCAGGGTGGGGTGGCCATGGCGGGGTCCCCAGCTCCCCGTGGCAGGGGGAGAGGGACAGGATGGGATGGGATGGGATGGGATGGGATGAGATGGGAGGGGATGGGATGGGATGTGATGGGATGGGAGGGGATGGGATGGGATGGGATGGGATGGGATGGGATGAGATGGGAGGGGATGGGATGGGATGTGATGGGATGGGATGTGATGGGATGGGAGGGGATGGGATGGGATGTGATGGGATGGGAGGGGATGGGATGGGGATGGCGATGGCGATGGCGATGGGGATGGCGATGGCGATGGCGATGGGGATGAGATGGGGTGGGATGGGGTGGGATTGGGATGGGAATGGGGTGGGAAGGGGATGGGAGGGGAGGGGATGGGAGGGGATGGGAGGGGAGGGGATGGGAGGGGAGGGGAGGGGATGGGATGGGGATGAGAATGAGATGGGATGGGATGGATGAGATGGGATGGGGATGGGGATGGGATGGGATGGGATTGGGATGGGGATGGGGATGGCGATGGGGATGGCGATGGGGATAGCGATGGGGATGGGATGGGATTGGGATGGGAATAGGATGGGCATGGGGTGGCACGGGAGGGGATGGGATGGGATGGGATGGGGATGGGATGGGACAGGGACAAAGATGCTGGGAGCACCCCGGTCCCTTGGGATGACGGTGATCCGTGCCCTGTTCCCACCAGCGATGGGCAGCGCCGGCGGCGAGAGCGACGCCAGCAAAGTCCGGAACAAACTCCGCAAGTTCCTGCAGAGGCGGCCGACGCTGCAGTCCCTGCGCGAGAGGGGCTACATCAAGGGTGGGTGCCGGGACGGGGCTGAGCCCCCTCGGGGTGTCCCCGGGGCTGGGGACAGGTGGGGACAGCCGGGGATGGAGCTGGGACAGGGAGTTGGGGGACCAAACCCAACCCCAACCCGACGTCGTGGTGATGGGCTCGGGCACCTCCCATCACCTCCAGCCACCCCCTGCGGGATCGGGCCCTCCCGCGATGTCCCCAGCCCTGTCCCCCGCCCCCGGGCATCCTTTCGGCGTCCCCCCCGCCGCGCTCAAGCCCCCGCCGGTTGTTTCCAGATCAGGTTTTCGGGTGCTCCCTGCAAGCGCTGTGCGAGCGGGAGCGGGGGACGGTGCCGCGCTTCGTCCTGCAGTGCATCCAGACCGTGGAGGGCAGAGGTACGGCCGCGGGGCTCGGCTTGGGGACAGCCCGGGGGGCCCCGCCACCGGCACAGCGCCCGGCAACGCCGCAGCTCAACGGTTGGGTTTCCCGTGGGCATCGGCACGGCCGGACCGGTCGCTGTCACCGCGTGCCACCAGGCTGGGGGCTTCTCCCCGGGGACGGGGGGTGCCCGGAGCTCCGTCGGCGGGGGCTGGGGTCCCATCCCAGTACGGGCTGTGTTTAACTGGGAGGTTTTTTTTCCCTGTCTCCACCATCCTCTGCCAGGCCTGGACATCGACGGGCTGTACCGGGTCAGCGGCAACCTGGCCACCATCCAGAAACTGCGCTACAAAGTGGAGCACGGTAAGGTCACCCACGGTGACGGCGGGGGCCAAGCGGGCTACAGCCCCCTCCAAGGGCAGGGGGCCAGGGCTGCGCCCGGGGTGGGGGGCAGGACGGGGACCCTGGTCCACCCGCGGGGCTCGGGGACCTGCCTGAGGTGCTGCCCTGGCCCCGCAGACGAGCACCTGGACCTGGATGACGGGCGCTGGGAGGACATCCACGTCATCACCGGAGCGCTGAAGCTCTTCTTCCGGGAGCTGCCGGAGCCGCTCGTCCCCTTCAGCCACTTCGACAAGTTCATCGCCGCCATCAGTGAGGCCTGGGGACAGGGACGGGGACGGGGATGGGGACAGGGACTGGGACTGGATGGGATGGGATGGGATGGGATGGGATGGGATGGGATGGGATGGGATGGGATGGGATGGGATGGGGACAAGGATGAGGATGGGGACAGGATAAAGATGGGGATGGAAATGGAATGGGATGGAGATGGGGAAGGGGAGAGGGACAGGATGGGATGGGGATGGGATGGGGATAGGATGGGATGGGGATGGGGACAAAGATGCAGATGGGAACAGGTTGGGATGGGGATGGGAATGGGCTGGGGTCAGAGGTGGGGATGGGGACAGGGATGAGGGTGGGCACAGGGACAGGGATGGGGACATGGATGGGATGGGATGGGATGGGATGGGATGGGATGGGATGGGATGGGATGGGATGGGATGGGATGGAGATGGAGATAGGGACAGGATGGGATGGGAATGGGAATGGGATGGGCTGGGGTCAGAGATGGGGATGGGGAGAGGGATGGGGATGGGATGGGACGGAGACGAAGATGGGGATGGGGACAGGGATGGGGATGGGGACAGGGACGGGTGCTTGAGCTGCTGGAGCCAGCACCCCACTGTGCCATCCGTACCTCCGCAGAGATGCAGGATCCGACCCGGCGGGGCCGGTGCATCCGTGACCTGGTGTTCTCCCTCCCACCCGCCCACCACGACACCATGAAGGTCCTCTTCCGCCACCTCTGCAGGTGACAGCCATCTCCCTCTCCCCCAACCCAGCCACCCGGGTTTGGGGCCACGCTGGGTGACGCGGTCCCTCGTCCCCGCAGGGTGATCGAGTACAAGGAGGAGAACCGCATGTCGGTGCAGAGCGTCGCCATCGTCTTCGGCCCCACGCTGCTGCGGCCGGCCAGCGAGGAGGGGAACATGGCCATGCACATGGTCTTCCAGAACCAGGTGGTGGAACACCTCCTCAACCAGTATGGCTACATCTTCCCCGATGGCTAAACCCCCCCGGGGACAGGCGCGGGGACCAGCCCTGCAGCGGGGGACATGAAGGAGCAGCGTCTCAGGGGAAGGACTCGGCCACGTGTCACCTCGGACCGCGGGTGGTGGCAATCGTGGGCTCGATGAAGGGCAGCGCGGTGACCTGGCTCGCTCGGGAAGCGGCTTGAGGGACACCCCTTGAGGGACACCCCGAGCACCCCGTCCTCCTGGGAGCCAGATCGGCAGGGGTTGCACCCAGGGGGTGCGTGGGGCTCGGGGGGGTCCCCACCAGTCAGGAGGGGACGATGGACCCCTGCAGTCCCCGGCTCACCAGTGGCACAGACCTGGGATCAGAGGACGGACGTGGCCGGCCGGGCAGTGCCCACGGGGACGATGCCACCGGCGGGGCGGGCAGGGAGAGGCCGGGCAGCGCCATGGCCGAGCCGGCGTCCGGCACGAGCCCGCCGCCGTGTTCCCGAATAAAGAGCCCGTTCAGCCGCGAGGACCAGGCGATGGTGGCAGGGCGTGGGGACATCCCCGGGGACACCTTGGTGGCCCTCGGGGACAAGACGTGCCCTTGGTGCCCCGTGAGGATGAGGGGACCTCGGCATCCCCAGCGGGGTGGAACTGCAGGCCACCACAGCCACCGTGTCCCCTGGGCTTTGCAAGCTTTCCCGTCTGGCATTGCCAAAGCCGACGTCACCGCGAGTGCCACCGCGGGCGGTGGGGACGGATGCTGAGAGCGGTGGGGTGGAGAGCGGGTGCCAGCAGGACGTGAGCACCTGTCACCCCGAGTCACCCATCTGGGATGGGGACACCTTGGGTCATCACGGAGACGGTTTGGGACACATCGAGGACGGCACGGGATGCGAACGGGGCGGCGAGGGACACGGCGGAAACGCTGTGGGACGTGATGGGGACACTAAAGGGCACGGCAGGGACACGAGGAGGACACGTTGGAACAGGGTGATGACGCTTTGGGACACAGCGGGGGCAAACGACAGGGGTTTGGGACACGGTGGTGTGGCTGGGATACAGAGGGGACACTTTGGGGTGCAACAGGGACACTCGGGGACAGAACAGGGCACTTTGGGGGCAGTGGCACCGTTTTGGGGCACAAAGGGCTACCTTGGGGACAAGAGGATGCTTCAAGGGTGCAGCAGGGTCACTCTGGGACATGAGGGGACGCAATGGGGACACTTTGGGGCACAAGGAGATTCTTTGGAGCGCAAGGGGATGCTTTGGGGGCGCGGTGGTGGAGGTTCAGGGGATGAGGGGACACCGCGGGGACCATTTGGGGTGAAGCGGGGACATTTTGGGGCACAAAGGGATACTTTGGGGGACAAGAGGATGCTTCGGGAGCAAGGTGGTGGAGGTTTGCGGGACGAGGGGACACGATGGGGACGCTTTGGGGTGCAGCGGGGACATTTTGGGGCACAAGGAGATACTGTGGGATGCGAGGGGAAGCTTTGGGGGCTCGGTGATGGAGGTTTGGGATGAGGGGACACGACAGGGACACTTTGGGACACTTTGGGGACACAGTGGGACACTTTGGGGTGCAGTGGGGACATTTGGGAGCACAAGGAGATACCTTGGGGGACAAGAGGATGCTTTGAGGGCATGGTGGTGGAGGTCTGGGGGACGAAGGGACACGACGGGGACCATTTGGGGACACGGTGGGACACTTTGGGGTGCAGTGGGGACATTTTGGGGCACAAAGGGATACTTTTGGGGACAAGAGGATGCTTCTGGGGCGCGGTGGTGGAGGTTTGGGGACGAGGGGACACTTTGGGACACTTTGGGACACTTTGGGACACTTTGGGGACACGCTGGGACACGAGCGGCCGCCCCGGGACAATGCGGGGATCCCCCCCTCCCGTGGGCCCCTGCGGGGCGGGGCCGGGCCGGGGTCCGGGGGGCGGGGCGGGGGCGGGGCCAGCCCGGGGGGGCGGAGGGGGCAGAGCCCGGCCCGGGCCCCGTTGCGGGCCCCGCTCCGCGCCCCCCGCCCGGCTCCATCTTGTGCGCGGGCCGCGGCGGAGCCGCTCCAGGTGCGGGGGGGGGGCGGGGGGGGGAGGGGGGGTTCGCTTCGCCCCGTCCCGCGCAGGGACCCGCCGGGGGGGGGGGGAGGGAGCCAGACCCCACGGGGTGGGAGGGGGAGCCCGGGGCCACCACCCCTCGGGACCCCCGGAGTGACACCCCCCCCCCCGGGGCCGTGCGGGACCCCCGGCTTGGGAGGGGACCCCTGGGACTGATGGCTCCCCCCAGAGAGACCCCCCCCCTGCCTTGGGACCCCAGGAGAGACCCCCCCCGAGGGCCATGCGGGAGCCCCGTCAGTCCCGTGCCCCCCGTCGCCCCCACAACTGGGGCTGTGCAGGATCCCCAGCAGCGACCCTCCCCCGGTCCCCCCCAGCAGCAAACCCCCCCCCCGATCCTCACAGGGCCCCCCAGACCCCCCCAGCAGCGACCACCCCCCAGATTCTCAGAGGGCCCCCCCAGACCCCGCCCCAGCAGCAAACACCCCCCCCAGCAACAGCCCCCCCAAGATCCTCACAAGGCCCCCCAGACCCCCCCAGCAGCGACCACCCCCCAGATTCTCACAGGCCGCCCCCCAGCAGCAGCCCCCCACCCCCTCCCAGATCCTCACAGGGTCCCCCCGGATCCCCCCCAGCAGCGACCACCCCTCCCACATCCCCTTGCTGCCACAGGACCCCCACTCCAGCGCTCAGCGCTGCACAGGCAGGAGCCGACCCCCACCCGACGGGGGCCAGGGACCCCCCCTCGGGGTGCAGCCCCCCCTCGGAGGCAGTACCCCCCCCCCAGGACCAGGCACCAAGGGGTTACGGCGCAGAACCAGCTTTGGTGGCCAAAATCCCTCTTAAGTCTTAATCGCAGTGGGAAGGGGGGGACGGGGGGGGGGGGCAGGGCCGCCGTGTGCCCCCCCCTCCGCTGTCCCCAGCCCGGGGGGGGGGGCGGGTATACGGGGACAAGTGCCCCCAGCCTGGGAACTTAAGCCAAATCATTAAACGTGGCTTAAAATTCAGTGGGGGGGGGGGGGGGGCTGGAAGGGGGGATGGTCTGGGGGTTTGGGGGGACACGTCTGGCACCCCCCCCGGGGTGGGGGGGGGGAACCCCAGGCATTAGTCAGGGTGTAAAGGTCGGGAGCCGGGTGTTTGCCCGTGCTGTGCGGAAGTGGCACCGTCCCCGCGTCCCCGTCCCCGGCTGGCGGCAGGTAGGGAGGGCAGGGCTGGGGGCCCCCCACCCCGGCAGCATGGGGGGTCCCCCGACCCCGGGTGAGGACCCCCCCCCCAAGGACCTGCTGTCTGCCCCGCGTGCTGGCATGGGGGTCCCGGGCTGGTATCCTGGGGCCTGGCATGGCGGGGGGTCCTGCTCCCCAGGGGGGTGGGGGCGCGGGGGCCCCGCTGCTGCGTCGGGGGGGGCTCGGGGGTCCCCCGTGGCCGCATAGGGAGCAGGTTTAGGGGGTCCCCATGGCCCCACAGGGACTGGGCTCTGGGGGTCCCTATAGCCCCTTACAGGCTGGGCTCGGGGGGTCCCCGCAGCTCCATAGGGATCAGCTTTCAGGGTCCCCATAGCCCGTAGGGCTCAGGCTCTGGGGGTCCCCATAGGGCTTGGACTCTGGGGGTCCCCACAGCCCCACAGGGATGGGGCTCTGGGGGTCCCCAGGGTTCCATAGGGAGGGGGCTCTGGGGGTCCCCACGGTCCCACAGTGACAGGGCTCTGGGGGTCCCCAAGGTTCCATAGAGAGGGGGCTCTGGGGCTCACCAGGGTTCCATAGGGAGGGAGCTCTGGGGGTCCCCATAGGGAGGGGGCTCTGGGGGTCTCCACAGCCCCACATGGCCCAGCCCTCGCTCTCCGGACCCCAGCTCATGCCCCTGTCACCGTGGCCGTGGTGGCGGGATGGGGACAGCCCCCCCCACGTACCATGGCCAGATCCTGCTCGGCCCCGCACCCAGCACCACCCCTTCCCCCCGATCCCCCCCTCCCAGTGACGCTGCCTGGAAGGACCCCCTGAGGCAGGGGTCCATCTGTGGGTGACACCGGGCCCCAGCTGAGCATTTTGGGGTGGGGGGAGCATCCGTGGGGTTCCTGACCCCTTCCCCCATGCCCCCATCCCCGCAGACCCCGCGGTGCCGAGATGGCCCCGGACGCCTGAGCCACCCCCCCCCCCCCCCCCGGTGGGGCGCAGCCATGGAGACGGTCGTCATCGTGGCCATCGGGGTGCTGGCCACCATCTTCCTGGCGTCCTTCGTGGCGCTGGTGGTGGTCTGCCGGCAGCGGTACTGCCACCCCAAAGACCTCCGGCACCACTACGACACCAAGTGAGTGACCCCGCGGGGGTGGCATCGTCCCCGTCCCCACCGGGGGAGGGGGGTCGCAGAGGGACCCCAACCCCCATGGGCTGGAGACGGTGCTGGGGTCACATCCAGCATCACCGGGGGGACGGTGCTGGGGACACGTCCCAGTTGGGAGGGTGCGGGGGGCCCAAGGGGGTGGCCCCGTGCCCAGGGGTGTCCCCCGTGTCCCCGACAGACCCATCGTGGACCTGATGGGGACGGCCGAGACGCCGTCGGAGCCCTCGGAGCTGGAGCTGGATGACGTGGTCATCACCAACCCGCACATCGAGGCCATCCTGGAGAACGAGGACTGGGTGGAGGACGCCTCGTAAGTCTGTGTGGCCCCCCCCGGCGTGCCCCCCGTCCCCCCCCCGCTGCTGGGGACCCTGTGCAGTGCCAGCCCCCCAGTCGTCACCGAGCCACGGCCGGTCTTGAGAAGAGGTGGTCCTCAGGCTGGTCACCGGGTGGGAACGTCCCCGAGGGGCTGGGGGCACGGGGTGTGGGCGGGCAGGTGGGGGGCTGCAGGGGGCGAGGATGGGGGGGCCCACCCAGATTCACCCCCTCCTCCCTCTCCACAGGGGTCTGGTGTCCCACTGCATCGCCATCCTGAAGGTGAGACCAGGGGCTGGCACTGGTGGTACCGGTGGTACTGGTGATACCAGTGACGCTGGTGGTAGTGGTGGCACTGGTGGCACTGGTGGTACCAGTTGCGCTGGTGGTACCGGTGGCGCTGGTGGCAGTGGTGGCACTGGGTGCCCACCCTGGCCCCACTCCCGCTGTCCCCCCGTCCCCAGATCTGCCACACGCTGACGGAGAAGCTGGTGGCCATGACCATGGGCTCGGGCACCCGCGTGAAGTCCCCCGCCAGCCTGGGTGACATCATCGTGGTGGCCAAACGCATCAGCCCCAGGTGACGAGGGGGGGAGGGGGCTCGGGGGGCGGGGGTTGTCACCGCAATGTCCCCTAACGCCATGTGTCCCCCCCCGGCAGGGTGGACGACGTGGTGAGATCCATGTACCCGCCGCTGGACCCCAAACTGCTGGACGCGAGGTGACGGGAGGGATGGGGACAGTCAAGGGGGGGGACACCTGTGGGAGGGGCAGGGGGGGACACCGCGGTGTAGCTGGGGACAACCACTGCGGGGTGACCCACCCGGCTGGAGGCGGCTGGGGGGGACACCCCAACCCCTACTGCGGATGGGGAAACTGAGGCACGAGCCCCGCGTCCGGCGGCGACGCAGCCGCCATCCCGCGCGGGGCGGGGGGGGGGTGTCGGGCGGCGGGGCGGGGGGTGACGAGGCCGCCGTGTCCCCGCAGAGCGGCCGCCCTGCTGCTGTCCGTCAGCCACCTCGTCCTGGTGACGCGCAGCGCCTGCCGCCAGCCCGCCGCCCGCCATTGGGTCGAGCGCTCGCTGGCCGCGGCCGAGGAGCACATGGCCGCGCTGCGCCAGGCCGCCATGGCCGCCGAGGCCGACCGCCCCCCCGCCGCCGACGCCCTGCGCCAGGAGCAGTCGGCCATCTGAGACCCCCGCCCCGGGGCACCCCGCCTGGGCAATAAACACCCCCCCCCAACCCCAAAATGGGGTGGGGGGGGGCCTGGGGCTGGCCTGGCTCTGTGGTCTCTGGATCTTGGGGTGGGGGGGGGTGTGAAGGGGGTTGGGGGGCTTGGAGAGGGAGGTGGGAGGGTTTGGGGGGCGGTTAGAGGGGATTTCGGTGGGCTTGGGGGATTGGCAGGGGGGTTTAGGGGAGGTTTGGGGGGGATTTGGGGAGTCTTGGGGGTTTGGCAGGGGGGTTTGGGGGAAGTTGGGGGGGGATGAGGAGAGGTTGGAGGGGATTTGGGGGGGCTCAAGGGTTTGGCAGGGGGGTTAGGGGGGATTAGGAGAGGTTTGGGGGGGTTGGAGGGGATTTGGGGGGTTTGGCGGGGGGTTTAGGGGAGGTTGGGCGGGTGGGAGGGGTTGGAGGGGATTTTGGGGGGGCTCGAGGGTTGGGCAGGGGGGTTAGGGGAGGTTTTGGGGGGATGAGAGTTTGGAGGGGATTTGGGGGGGCTTGGGGATTTGGCAGGGGGTTAGGGCAGGTTTGGGGGTTTTTAGGCAAGGTTTGGGGGGGTTGGAGGGAATTTGGGGGGGCTTGGGGGTTTGGCAGGGGGGTTTGGGTGGGATTTGGGGAGTCTTAGGGGTTTAGCGGGGGGATTAGAAGAGGTTGGGGGGTTTGGCAGGGGGGCTAGGGGAGGTTGGGGGGTGGGAGGGTTTGGAGGGGGTTTGGGGGTGGCTCAGGGGTTTGGCAGGGGATTTAGGGGAGGTTTGGGGGGGATGAGAGGTTGGAGGGGATTTGGGGGGGCTTGGGGGTTTGGCAGGGGGTTTGGGGGGGATTAGGAGAGGTTGGGGGGGTTTGTCAGGGGGGCTAGGGGAGTTTGGAGGGTTTGGAAGGGATTTGGGGGGGCTCGGGGGGTTTGACAGCGGGTTTAGGGGAGGTTTTTGGGGGATGAGAGGTTGGAGGGGATTGGGGGGGCTTGGGGATTTGGCAGGGGGATAGGGCAGGTTTGGGGGCTTTTAGGCGAGGTTTGGATGGGGTTGGATGGGATTTGGGGGGGCTTGGGGGTTTGACAGGGGGGTTAGGGGAGGTTGGGTGGTTTTGGGGGGTTGGAGGGGATTTGGAGGGGCTTGGGGGTTTGGCAGGGGGTTAGAGGGGCTGATGGGAGGTTTTGGGGGGTTGGAGGGGATGGGGGGGCTTGGGGATTTGGCAGAGGGGTTTGGGGGGGATTTGGGGAGTCTTAGGGGTTTAGCGGGGGGATTAGGAGAAGTTGGGGGGTTTGGAGGGGATTTGGGGGTGGCTCGGGTTTGGCAGGGGCGTTAGGGGAGGTTTGGGGGGGGATGAGAGGTTGGAGGGGATTTGGGGGTTTGGCAGGGGGTTTGAAGGGGATTTGGGGGGTCTTGGGGTTTGGCAGGGGGTTTGGGGGGGATTAGGAGAGATTGGGGGTTTTGTCAGGGGGGCTAAGGGAGGTTGGGGGGTGTGGGAGGGTTTGGAAGGGGTTTGGGGGAGCTCGGGGGGTTTGGCAGCAGGTTTAGGGAGGTTTGGGGGGGGATGAGAGGTTGGAGGGGATTTGGGGGGGCTCAGGGGTTAGGGGGGGTGGGGAGGTTTGGTGGTGTTTGGGGGGGTTGGGTTGGAGGGGATTTGGGGGGGGCTTGCGGGTTTGGCAGAGGGGTTTGGCGGGGAGATTAGGAGAGGTTGGGGGGGGTTGGAGGGAATTTGGGAGGTTTGGCAGGAGGCTAGGGGAGGTTGGGGGGGTGGTAAGATTTGGGGGGGCTCCAGGGGTTTGGCAGGGGTTTAGGGGAGGTTTGGGATGGTTGGAGGGGATTTGAGGGGGGCTTGGGGACTTGGCAGGGGATTTAGGGGAGATTTGGGGGGTCTTGGGGGTTTCGGGGGGATCACGAGAGGTTGGGGGGTTTGGAGGGGATTTGGGGGGTTTGGCAGGGGGGCTAGGGAGGTTGGGAGGAGTGGGAGGGTTTGGAAGCGATTTGGGGGGTGCTCAGGCGTTTGGCAGGGGGGTTGGGGAGGTTTTGGGGGGATTTGGGGAGTCTTGGGGGTTTGGCAGGGGGTTTGAGGGGTTTGGAGGGATTTGGGGGGGCTTGGGGGGTTTGGCAGCGGGTTTAGAGGAGGTTGGGGGGTGGCAGGGGGGTTGGAGGAGATTTTGGGGGGCTTGGAGAGTTTGGCAGGGGGTTTAAGGGAGGTTTGGGGGGGTTGGGGGGTCTTGGGGCTTGGCAGGGGGTTTGGCAGGGGGATTAGGAGAGGTTGGGGGGGTTTGGAGGGGATTTGGGGGATTTGGCAGCGGGGCTAAGGGAGGTTGGGGGGGTGGGAGGGTTTGGAGGGGATTTCGGGGGGCTCAGGGGTTTGGCAGGGGGTTTTGGGGTTTGGTGGGGGGGTTGGGGGGATTAGGAGAGGTTGGGGGGGTTGGAGGGGATTTGGAGGGGTTGGCGGGGGGGTAGGGGAGGTTTGGGGGGGATTAGGAGAGGTTGGAGGGGGTTTGGGGGGGCTTGAGGGTTTGGCAAGGGAGTTAGGGGAAGTTGGGGTGTGGGAGGGTTTGGAGTGGATTTGGGGGGTTCTGGGGTTTGGCAGGGGGTTTGGGGGGATTTGAGGGGTCTTGGGGGTTTGGCAGGGGGTTAGGGGAAGTTTCAGGGGGTTTAGGGGAGATTTGGGGGGTTTGGAGGGGATTTGGGGGCGGGTGGGCGTGCTTGGGGGCTTGGCAGGGGGTTTAGGGGAGGTTTGGGGGGCTTGGAGGAGGTTGGGGGATTTGGGGGACACTGCGCGGTTAGGAGGGGCTGGGGGTGGGAGTTCAGGGGGGTTGAGGGGGTTTGGGGGCTTGGCTGGGCCTTTGGGGGGTGGGGAAGGCTCGGGGGGCTGCAGGGGTTCGGGAGGGTTGGGGGGTGGGAGTTTAGTGAGGGTGTGGAGGGGATTTAGAGGGGGCTGGAGAGGATGGGGGATTTGGGGGGTCTGATGGGCTTGGGGGGGGGCGGGGCGTTGCGGGGAGCGGGGCGTTGGGGGGAGCGGGGGTTGGAGGGGTCTGGGGGGGACTCGGGGTGGGTCGGGGGGGCTGTCCCCCTCCCGGGGGGGTGCGCAGGGCTCACCGCCCGCGCGGTGCAAGGCCCCGTGCCCCGGACAGGGGGTCCGCGGGGGGGAAGCCGGGCGGCGACCCCCGCGCTGAGCCCTGCCCAACTCATCGCACTCAGCCCCGGGGGGCTGCGGTCATGTGGCCGCGCGTCACGTGACGGGGGAGGGTGGAGTAAGGCGGGGTACGGGTGAGGGGGTGGGGCTCCACGCCCCCCTTTCCCCGAGTTGGCCAATAGGAGAGGGGCAGGTGGGACGGAGGGCCAATGGGGCGCGGGGGGTGGGGCTTGCGGCTGGTCGGCAGCGCGACCCTGGCGGCGGGGCCGGAGCGGGGCAGGGACCGGGACCGGGACCGGGAGCGGGTACGGGCAGGGGGACACTGGGAGCACTGGGGGGCACTGGGAGGGAATCCCGACGGCACTGGGAGGTGCTGGGAGCACTGGGAGTCACGGGGCGCTCTGGGGACAGTGGGAGACGCCGGTAGGCACTGGGAGGTACTGGGAGGCACTGGGTGTCTTGGGGGCTCCTGGAGGCACTGGGGGTTACTGGGAGGCACTGGGAGCACTGGGCTCGGCCCCTCCGTGTCCCTGCAGAGGCTGGGGGGGGTCCGGGGGGGGGGCACGACAGTGCAGTGACATCCAGGGCTCGGACCCCCCGGCCCCCACGTCGGGTCCCCGGGGGCGGTGCCCCCCCCCCACGCGTGTCCCGGGGGGGGGGAGCTCTGGGGCCTGGATCTGCCTCAGTTTCCCACCGTGTGGGGGGGAGGGAGCCGGGGGGAGGGAGGCCAGCACACCACACACACCCCCCCCCGTGGGCGCAGACACGCGTGGGGCGAGGCCACGCCCCACAGGTGCGAGGGGGGAGGGGGGGTCACAGCACGTGGGGAAAGGGAAATGAAAGTGGTTGTGGAAGTGGGGGCGGGCAGTCAGCGGGGGGGGCAGGGCAGCGCTCAGCACCCATGGGTGCTGGCCGGGGGGGGCTGTCCCCACTCTTCCCCCCCCCCCCCCCCCGGGTGTCGGCTCCTTGCCCCGCGGGGAGATGTTATCAGGGTGCTGCGGGCGGCGGTTGGGGTGCCAGACACCGCAGCGACCCCCCCCAGCACCCATGGGTGCCCCCCCAGCACCCTGGGGTGGAGGGGGGGGCCCTGGGCAGCCGGGGGGGCCGGGGCTTTCCCAGCACCCGGCCGAAAGGGGAAGCGAGAGGCTGGAGGCGGTGCCCCCCCCCCCGCCCCCGGTGAGTGGGGAAACTGAGGCGCGGCGGTGCGGGGTGGGGGGGGGTCCACTGCCCACAGGTGCCCCCGGCGCCATGAGGACCCTCCTGCTGCTGTGGGTGCTCCTGGCCGGAGCCGGCGCCGAGCTGCGGTGTCCCGACGGGCAGCCGTGCCCCACCACCCCGGTGAGTGGTCAGGGTGGAGGGGGGGACACAGGGGGTGCCCCCACCCATGGGTAACCCCCCTGTCCGTCCCCCCCCACCACCCAGATCCTGCCTGCCAGCAGCGCGGCGCTGTGCCAGGATGGCTCGCCATGCCCCGACGGGGCCGGCTGCCCGCTGCCCGAGGTGAGCCCGCCCGCCGTGCCTCAGTTTCCCCCCTCTCTCCGCCATTTCGGGGGGGCTTCCCCCCCACCACCCCTCATTCTCTCCCCCCAGGGAGTCCCCTGCGCCGGCGGCCACCGCTGCTGTCCCCGAGGGTCCCACTGCGGCGCCGACGGCGAATCCTGCGTTGTGTCCCCAGGTACGGGGGTGTCACGCCTGGGTGGGGGGGCACGGGTGTGCCTGGGGGGGGGGGGGGTGGGGGTCCCTCACCCCGTCCCCGCTCTCCGCAGCCCCTCGTGCCGTCCCCTGTCCCGACGGAGAGTCCGAGTGTCCCGACAATGCCACTTGCTGCGTGACGGCCAGCGGCGCCTGGGGCTGCTGCCCCATGCCCCAGGTACGGGGGGTGACACAGGGGGACATTGCGGGGGGGGACATCACGCGGGCAGCGCGGGTGACGAGCGGGTGCGGGCGCCCGCAGGCCTCGTGCTGTGCCGACAAAGTGCACTGCTGTCCCCACGCCACCGTCTGCGACCTGGCCCACGGGCGCTGCCTGTCCCCCGCCGGTGACGTCCCCATGGGCACCGCGTTCCCCGCCTGGAAGCGCCCGCCGCCGGGTAAGGGCCGTCCCCGCGGGAGTGGGGGGTCCCGCGCTGTCCCCACCGAGGGGACGCGGTGACGCTGGGCGGGTCTGTCCCCCCACAGCGCGCCAGGTGCTGTGTCCCGACGGGCGCTCGGCGTGTCCCGACGGTGCGACCTGCTGCCAGCTGTCCTCGGCGCAGTACGGCTGCTGTCCCCTGCTGAACGTGAGTGCTGGCCCCGCGCGGCACCCGGCGCCAGGCTCCTGTCCCAGGCACCCCACGATGGGCACCCCGCGCCAGGGTCCTGTGCCAGACACCCCATAATGGGCACCCTGTCCCGGGCACCCCACGATGGGCACCCTGTCCCAGGCACCCCATGCCAAAGATCCTGTCCCAGGCACCCCACGATGGGCACCCCGTGCCAGGGTCCTGTCCCGGGCACCCCACGATGGGCACCCCGTGCCAGGGTCCTGTGCCAGACACCCCATAATGGGCACCCTGTCCCAGGCACCCCATGCCAAAGATCCTGTCCCAGGCACCCCACGATGGGCACCCCATGCCAGGGTCCTGTGCCGGGCACCCCACAATGGGCACCTTGTGCCAAGGTGCTGTGCCGGCACCCCATAATGGGCACCCCAAGCCAAAGATCCTGTCCCGGACACCCCACGATGGGCACCCTGCACCAAGGTGCTGTGCCGTGAACCCCACAATGGGCACCCCAAGCCAAAGATGCTGTCCTGGGCACCCCACAATGGGCACCCTGCACCAAGGTGCTGTGCCGGCACCCCACAATGGGCACCCCATGCCAAAAATCCTGTCCCGGGCACCCCACGATGGGCACCCTGCACCAAGGTGCTGTGCCGTGAACCCCACAATGGGCACCCCGTGCCAGGGTCCTGTGCCAGGCACCCCACGATGGGCACCCCGCGCCAGGGTCCTGTGCTGGGCACCCCATAGTGGGTAGCTCATGCCAAAGATCCTGTCCCGGGCACCCCACGATGGGCACCCCACACTGGGTGCCCCGTGCCAGGCACCACGTAGTGGGCTCCCCACATCAGGCAGCCCATGCCGAGCACCCTGTCCTGCGTACCCCATCCTGAGCACCCTGTTTTAGGTACCCTCAGCTGGGCACCCCCAGCTGAGCACCCCATGCTGGGCACTGTGTCCTGGGCACCCTGTTTTGGGTCCCTGTGCTGGGCACCCCACTCTGAGCACCCCATTTTGGGTACCCAGTCCTGAGCACCCCAATTTGGGTACCCCGAGCTGGGTACCCTGCTCTGAGCACCCCAGTTTGGGTACCCTGAGCTGGGCACCCTGTCTTGAGCACCCCAATTTGGGTACCCCGAGCTGTGTACTCTGCTCTGAGCACCCCGAGCTGGGCACCCTGCTCTGAGCACCCCATTTTGGGCACCCTGTCCTGAGCACCCCAATTTGGGTACCCTGAGCTGAGTCCCCCACGCTGAGCCCCCCACTCCAGGTGCCCAGTACCAGACCCCCCATACTGGGCACCCCGTACCCACAGCCCACACCGAGCCCCCCGCGCCCTGCCCCCTGCCCCGGCAGCCCCCCGTCCGCGTGGCGGGCACCCCCCGGGCGGGTGGGGGTCCGCGGGCACCCACGGCGGGCTCCCCCCGCAGGCCGTGTGCTGCGGCGACGGGCGGCACTGCTGTCCCCAGGGCACAGTCTGTGACCTCGAGCGCTCCACCTGCACCTCGGCGCCGGCCCGGGCACCCCAAGGTGAGGACCCCCCCCCCCAGAATTGTCCCCGCGTGGGGAGGGGGGGACATGGCGGCGCTGACTGTCCCCTTGTCCCCAGGGGGGGACGTGCGGTGTGACGACGAGACGAGCTGCCCCGACGGGAACACGTGCTGCCGGCTCGGCTCGGGGGCCTGGGGGTGCTGCCCCGCTGGAGGAGGTGCGGGGGGGGCTGCCACCGGGGGGGGGGACACAAGGGTGGGGTCCCTCTGCCCCCCGGGACAGGCTGATGGCCCCTGGGCCAGGGGGGGACAGA